>NC_136061.1:1498647363-1499847363 GCF_964261635.1 Lissotriton helveticus
GTCGAGAAGGGCTCAGATGTCGTCGGTGGCTGCGATGAGGGCGGTCTCGGTGCTGTGGTTGGCTCTGAAGCCGGACTGAGAGGGGTCGAGGGATCCATTCGTCTCGAGGAAGGTGGCAAGCTGTCTGTTGGCGATCTTCTCGATGACTTTGGCAGGAAAAGGGAGGAGCGAGATGGGGCGGAAGTTTTTGAGGTCGGTGGGGTCCGCTGTTGGTTTCTTCAGTAGGGCGCTGAGCTCGGCATGCTTCCAGCTCTCCGGGAAGGTGGCGGTGCCGAAGGAGGTGTTGATGACGTCTCGGAGTTGGGGTGCGATGGTGGAGTTGGCCTTGTTGAAGACGTGGTGGGGGCAGGAGTCAGTCGGAGATCCGGAGTGGATGGTGTTCATCGTGCGGGCTGTTTCTTCGGTGGTCACTGCGGTCCAGGTGCGGAGGGTGGCGGTGGGGTGCGTTGGTTCGACGATTGGGTGCGAGGATGGTGCACCGAAGCTGTTGTGGATGTCGGCAATCTTGCGGTGGAAGAATGAGGCGAGGGAGTCGCAGAGATCTTGTGAAGGGGTGATGTCGTTGTTGCGGGTGCTGGGGTTGGAGAACTCCTTGACGATGCTGAAGAGTTCCTTGCTGTCGTGGGCGTTGTTGTCCAGTCGATCCTTCAGTGATTTCTTCTTGGTGGTGCGGATGAGCTGGTGGTGCTTGCGGGTGGCGTGTTTGAGGGCGGTCATGTTGTCAGTGGTCCGGTCGAGGAGCCAGGCTTTCTCG
Source organism: Lissotriton helveticus (assembly GCF_964261635.1). NCBI lineage: Eukaryota > Metazoa > Chordata > Amphibia > Caudata > Salamandridae > Lissotriton > Lissotriton helveticus. Next base: position 1,498,648,118 of record NC_136061.1, read on the forward strand.
AGGGTGCGGCAGGTTTTCTTGGAGTCCTTGAGTTCGTTGGTGAACCAGGGGGCCTTCTTGCTTCTGGGTCTGCTGGGAGGGTTCTTCAGTGGTGCGAGGTCGTCGGCGCAGGCAGTCAGCCACTGCGTGAAGTTGCGGGCTGCTTCGTTGGGGTCCGGTGTGCTGGCAGGTGGGTTCTGGCTGAGGGAGGTGGTAAGCTGGTCGGCGGTGATCTTGCTCCAGCTTCTATGAGGAACCTGTTGCGGGTGGTGGTGGGTAGTGGTTTTTCTGAAGCTGAAGTGGACGCAGCTGTGGTCGGTCCAGTGAAGTCCGGTGGAGTGGCTGAAGGCGATGTGCTTGCTGGATGAGAAGACGGGGTCAAGTGTGTGGCCGGCGTAGTGGGTGGGGGTGTTGAACAGTTGCTTGAGTCCGAGGTTGGCGAGGTTGTCCAGCAGGGCAACGGTGTTGCGGTCCTTGTTGTTCTCCAGGTGGAAGTTGAGGTCACCTAGGAGGATGTAGTCGGCGGAGGGGAGGGCGTGTGGGCTGATGAAGTCCGTGATGTCTTTGCTGAATTGTGTGCGTGGTCCCGGAGGTCTGTAGATGAGGGTGCCTCTGAGGGTCGTCTTGGGGTCGGTGTGAATCTGGAAGTGGAGGTGTTCGGCGGCGGTGAAGGTGTCGTCGGCGTTGGTCGTGATGCGGATGGTGTTCTTGTGGACGATGGAGATTCCTCCTCCGGTCTGGTTGACGCGGTCCCTCCTGATGATCTTGTATCCATCCGGGATGGCGATGGCGATGTCGGGGGCTGAGGAGGCGTTCATCCAGGTTTCAGTGAGGAATGCGACGTCTGGTGATGTTGTGTCGAGCAGGTTCCAGAGTTCGACGGCGTGTCTGTGGACGGAGCGGGTGTTGAGCAGGATGCACTTGAGGTCGCTGCTGGAGTTTGGCTTGGCGGGCGCGGTGCATGTTCGGAGGCAGGTGAACTTGCAGGTTGTGCAGGTGAAGGGTCCGTGGAAGCGTTTCGGGGCGGCCCGGCAGCAGGCGGGGTTCCGGACGGAATTGAGTGCGTTGAGGTCGGCGTCGTCGTAGGTCTGTCTGGTCGTCTTGCGTCGGTGAGGGCCAGGGGTCCTGGTGCTGGGCGCGGTCCAGGCGCGGAAGGGAGCAGACGGGCTTACCTTTGGCGCACTATCGGCGCGCCCACTGCGCGTCCGCACGATCGCCATTTATGGCGAAGTGGGAAGGAGGGAGGAGCAGCTGGGAGGCGGGAGCAGGGAGGGCACAGAAGGAAAAGGGGACGTGGCCGCTAGCACGGCAGCGGGAAGCGGGGGGCGGGGCGGGCAGGCACAGGAGACAGGACAACAGCACGGGCAATAACACAAAATCAAAACAGCAAATGGGAGACAATAATGATATTAACAGAATGCAGGGAGACAAAAAGGAAACAAAATAAGAGCTACAGTACACGCAAGTACGGCGGGGCGGGGTCGGCAAGGCAGGCTCAGCGAGGCTGCGGGCAGCAGCGGGGTGAGAAGCGCACACAACAGCTGGTGGCCGTGCGGCGCGGGGGTGTCCTGAGAACAGGTCACACTCACCTGCGCCGCGCGGTCGCCATTTATGGCCAAGTGGGAGGGAGGGAGGAGCAGCTGGGAGGCGGGAGTGGGGAGGGCACAGAAGGAAAAGGGGCAGTGGCCGCTAGCACGGCGACGGGAAGCGGGGAGCGGGGCGGGCAGGCACAGGAGACAGGTCAACAACACGGGCAATAACACCAAATGAAAACAGCAAATGGGAGACAATAATGATATTAACAGAATGCAGGGAGACAAAAAGGAAACAAAATAAGAGCTACAGTACACGCAAGTACGGCGGGGGGAGGGGTCGGCAAGGCAGGCTCAGCGAGGCTGGGGGCAACAGCGGGGTGAGAAGCGCACACAACAGCTGGTGGCCGTGCGGCGCGGGGGTGTCCTGAGAACAGGTCCACTACCAGTGCCACTACCAGGCCCCAAAAATAACTGCTGCTGGCCCCCAATGGCAAACGGCAGCTCAAATACAGCACTGGGAGGAGTTTAACTTTTTTTTTTGCAGTTTTATATTAGCACGAACTTGGCCTAAGCAGTGGCAAAGTCAGTGTGTCATGGGCCCTAGCTCAAGGAAGGACATGCCCCACAACCAAACCCCATGGCTTCTGCTTTATTTTTAAAATACAGCAATAATCAAGGTTCAGTATGCCTCTGAAAGTCCCACTGCCAATGAACCTGCTGTATCAATGAAAGCTACGCCCCTGGGCCCAAGAGTATTAAAGAGCTTTACAGAACCAGATTACTACACATTTTTAGGCACATGGAGATTTAACGATTTGCTGAGAATCTCACAGATTCTCAGGGTGCGAATTCTCACAAATTGCAATTTTATGCTAAATGGTTTATATATCACACCCAAAGTTATATAAATAAAAAATAGTAATCAATCCAGTAAACTGTTTTAGATGGACTACCACAGACACAGCCAACTGGGCCCAAACCGTACGGAACTGAGATAGACAAACAGATGCATCTAACCTTTTCTGTTTTGTGAGCTAATTATGATCAATAAAAACTACCCTGAGCTACTAATTAGTGTTGTAATAGTAATTACATCAGACAAGATTAGGCTCGTGGCCTCCCTATGTTAAATTATACTCAGTGATCACCTTTGCATCAGGCAGGTTAGCCATCAGTAATGTAAAAAAAATGCTTTGTCAATTTGTAATGCCTTTACATAGGAAATACTTATCAGCCATATCTTAAATGCTCCTGGCACCAAGTTAATAATATTATTAATAATCCTCCCCAAAGCCACATGATTTATCACTGAAATATCAGCTTTAAATATAATTTGAAAATTCAACAATCATCTTAGTCCCCCGCATCCGAAGAGCGTCTTCCGGTGGCAGATTGTTCTCCCACCTCGCTGCCAAGACTTGGAACACCCTCCCCATCCCCCTAGGACAGACCCAAGACGTGCTGACCTTCAGAAGACTCCTCAAGACCTGGCTCTTCGAGCAGTAGCAGCTTCCCCCCCTCCCCCAGCGCCTTGAGGCCCTCACGGGTAAGTAGTGGGCTTTACAAATGTACTGATTGATTGATTAGTTCTAAAACGACACACATTCTAGTTTCAAATATCCATTTTTAAAATTTTTGTACACATATATTAATTCAGTCAAGCAAAAGCTTCTAATTCAGTAAGCTGGACTGAACACAGGAGAGTTACTTCTAGGCAGCTGGAGAGCTACCTGTAGCTCACGAGCTACTCATTGGAGAAGCCATTAAAACATTTTGGGAAGTCATTTTCAATATCTTCCGAAGCTATTTTTGAACCAAATCCCTAGATACTCGTTTATTCCCCTGCTTGGATATTTCCCATTGCAGGGAACAGCTAGAAGTTACCAAAAGCTGATCTTTACTGCAATGTTCGTGACTTGTTCACTGATTTTGCAGAGATGGAGGGCCTCTCTAATTCCCTGTTTAGCAGAAATGGCGCAAGACAATGAATAAAGTGTGACAGTAAGAAGAATTATAGGCGCAAAGAGTTGGTGCAGGTTTTAAATTCTCAAAGATATGGGACCTAAATGTGTATTGAATAAAAATGAGCTAGAATTTTTCTTTTGAATAATTTTATCTCGTTTGGTCACTTTAAATAAAATTAAACACATATCCAATTATTCGCCAGGTCACTGGATGCTCTTCGAAATATGAATATGAATAACTCAATATGGAACAGACTTAATCAGACTGAAACAATATCTTCTTGGTCACGGCTAAGGAACCTATTGAGTGTGTCCTGGCCATTATGCATGATGGTACTTTATGATGTGAAACACTTTTAGTGTATTATTGATACTGTGCTTTTTATATTTCCCAGCATGCATACTAAGTACCAGGCCTTCCTATTCCCACCGTTTTTATTCAGATGTGTTATTTGCTTTATATACTCATCATAACATACATGCCAACATTTTAGAAGAGGAAAGAGGGAGATTTAAAAAAACATAATCAGGAAAATGCATTTTCCCAAATTGACTTGTATTGTGGTCTGAATCGGATCTATTGGCATGTATGGGACTTGTACGTGTGCTGCTGCAGGATCGGACATCAGAACTGGAAATATAGGTTTTTTCCTTACCTGTCAGGAGCTTAGAGAAAAGGCTTTGACAGCGAGAGAGAGCTTGACAAACAGTTTGTGCTTCGGACTGCAGGGGCAGGTTGCTGGCAGTGCATATTTTGAGTCACACAAGACGAGTCCCTATTGGCTGAAGCCTGCTGAGGAATCAGGTTTTTGCAAGCAGGAATCGGAAGGCAGGAGATTAGCCTTGAAATCGGTATTCTCCTGCCTGAATCAGGAGGGTTGGCATGTATGTCATAAGGAGTTGTTTGCACCTTCAAATTAAAAATAGTAAATAACAAAAAAAGAGGATCTCACAGGATGTTGAGGTAAGGCCAAGGGTCCTACCTGGTGCCTCAGTTCCAAAAGTGGCAGTTATGGCCATTAAGCCACATCTCCTCACCACAGGATAAACAGGTCCAAACACAGCGCAGTGCCTTCGAGCAGCGGGCATTGTGAGATGATGGGCAGACTTAATAAGCTCATATTGGTGGGCAGTCTGGGGTTCCCACGCTGTGGCCACTGCACGGATATTTTACTGGTGGGCACTCTGATGAGCTGCAATTGATGGGCGATATAAGGGCTTTCTTTAATGGCCAGTTGTGGGAGACAGGCAGTTGTAGGAAGGGCAATGAATTGGCAGTATTCACTCTGATATTCTGGCACATGGGGCAACTTGAACCAGAAGGAATCTGCACTAGTGGGCATTGTAAACAGCTCTCACTGTTGGCACAGTGGAACTTATTTACAAGCCCCTTGTGCCACGGGTACGTCACTTTTTCCCATATTAATCCCTTAAGTGCTGCCGTTGGACGTCGCGAGCACTACCTTCGTAGTGCTGCGCACGTTCAACGGCCCACGCGGCCCCCGCCCGTTTTGCGGAAGTGCCGCACTGCTGCGAAATCGCGGCTGTGGCAAACGGGTTAAAAGTGACACACCGGTGGCACAAGGGGCTTGGAAATAAGCCCAAGTGTGTCAACAGGGGACTGGCGGGAATTGTGGTGAGTGGGCGCTGGTTCTCACTCGCAGACAGGGTGAGCAACTCCAAACAGGAAGCACAGGAACTTTAGCAATTGTGAAGAGTGTGATCAAGTCCTGTTGGAGGCCTGTGTGTGACTCTGGCACTGGTGGACACTGTGAAGGTTAGCACTAGAGGTCATGGTGAAGAGCTACCACCTCCCCACCCACACCTCTGATTCAAAATCTGCTCAAGCTGTGTTTAAAAAGCTCAAAGGCCATTTTAGTTGACAGAATCTAAGAATCTCAATCTGGATTCCCACAGTCTGTCTTCACTCTTCACTATCAGTGGCAGTCGAGCAGGCAGCCTTTACTGGATTTAGCAGAGACAGGCTGGCAAGGCTTTTTTATGCTTGACTGCGGTAATGGTAACCAGTGCTGGGCATGCTAGCCAGCAAATCAGTTTAACCCGCGACATGGCAATGCCCCCGGAAGATAACTGGGGCTGGTGGAAGGCTTAAAGACGGACAGAGTTTCAATTAAAGGTCTTTCATCTTCTTCAGACCAAACAATCTGCTTTGTCTCTCTTCCCTCCATTTGCCTTCTTCGTCTGGGCTTTCATTTTCAATCCCTTGCCCTGACAATCTGTCTTCCATCGTCTCCTACAGACTCTGTTCCCAGTGTTCATTCATTGCCTTAATAGACTCTTTCGTCATCACCTATACGGCTTGTTGTTATTTTTCATCTATTGCCCTGACAGACCCTTTCATCATCACCTACAAACTGATACCATTTTGAATTCCCCTCCATGACAGACCGTTTCATCATCACCTACAGACTGATACCATTTTTTATTCATCTCCATGGCAATCTCTTACAATATCATCCACCGACTGGTACCATTTTTAATTCATCTGCCTGATAGTCTCTTTCAGCATCGCCTACAGACTGTTACCCTTTTGTGGTATCTGGTTCTCAGTGCTATGCATCTTTCCTGATCTTCTGCCTTGCCTCTCAGCTAGGGTGGATGTGCTTTGGAAAGCTGGTGCATGGTAAGGTAATGGAAAGTTGGGGATGGCTGGTCGGTGGAAAAGGGGGATGCGGCTCCGATTCCTCTGCACAGTGTGGTCACTCATCACTCGAGAGGTACCCTGAAATTAGAGATAAATGCGGTGGACGCTACGGTGTCGGCCTGGTAACGAATAGGGAAACTGGCAAAAAAGTTACCGTTATATGCGCCGGACTTGCGTCTAGAGTATCATGCACACTTGTCAGTCACGCACGAGGCCCCGTCCCTGAGGGTGCTGAGGGAGGGAGGCTTTTCCCATATGCGGGACGTGTACCCCAATGGCACTTTTATCAGACAGGATGACCTGAGTCACATTGTGAATCAGTCGCTGCTCTTTCAATTCGCGATACATCGACTGCGGAACGCGGCCCGTGAACATTACACTGCCTTCCCTGATGAGCCTCCTATCCTGGTGTCGTTACAAACCGTCCTCACTGTACCTAATAACAAGAGATTAATCTCCAAACTCTATAAACTTATTAAAGATGAAACAGTGCTGGGCGAGGATAAGAGCTGGGCCAAGTGGAATGCATGTTTGGCTGTTGACATTTCTGAAGATAATTGGAAGTTCATCTGTGGGCTGACTGGCAGGTTATGTATGAATGGCAATCTCAAGATCATCCATTTTAAATATGTGCATCAGGTGTATTACACCCCGGCACGATTGTACAAATATGGGTTGCGCGACACGGCGAGGTGTGACAGGTGCGGCCAAGATAATGCAGATTTTCTACACTTAGCATGGAACTGCCGGAAGGTGGCTGCTTTCTGGACTGCTGTGATGAGTAGCTTACGTGAGATGGTAGTTGCGGATCTACCCTGTACGCCGCTGATATGTTTACTCTGCTGTGTGCCACATGTTAACGGGACAATGGCATGTTTGTGCGCCTGGCGCTGCTCATTGCTGCTCGGAGAGTGGCAATCACGTGGGGGCAGGGTAAACGGCCTCTCCTAAAGGCTTGGCTTCAGGATTTAGTGTATTGTCGGGATAGCCTCAGCGTCTATGCGGAGGAGCTGCCCCTGACGTCAAGGCCGAGGGATATATGAGAACCTCTGAGGCTTTATCTGCTAGCACATGCAGATGAGGGCATAGGCTGAACACTGGCGAGAGGCGAGTTGTGAGATGGAGGGTAGTGGCTGAGTGTTCCTCTAAGGGGGGGCGGCGTGATGGCCGCAAGAACACGGGATGTACCGAATGGCACTGTGGTTGCGCTCTGTGCATGAGAAAGCACTGTGATTGAGGATGTTCTTTCATTATAATTTTATGTTATTATTTTTTTCCCTTTTCTGTTGCATTGGGGTTTTTCTTTGTTATTCTTTGTTATGGAGCTGACATCCGCTGACTTGCATTTGCTCTGGATTGTTTTTCTATTGCTGATATGTATTGCACTTACATGGGAAGGTTTTTCTTTTTTAAGGACGGCCAGATTGTTGCTGTAAGTAATCCTGAGATGTTATTCCGTTCATGTCTGTGCTCTATTAATGCTGCGGATGTGTCTGTTGTTTTTGTCTTTTTCTTTTACTGCTGACAATAAAAAGAATAAAAAAATGAAAATAAAAAAAACGATGAAAAAGTTGGGGATGTCTGGTGGACGAGTGTCAGTTGGGAGTATGGAGTGAGCAGCAAGGGAGCTGCTCCTGGTGGGGCTTCATTATATCTACTTATCTACATCTAGAACTTCATCATTAAACCTTCATCATCTATCTACACCTCGGCTACTGGACTTATTTTCCCTTACAACACCTTTTTATTTGGGAAACTTTATTTACCACGCAGTCTGAGCCACTCAGTGCCTTTACAAAGCAGTCTGAACGACTATTGTGTCTTTACCATGCATCTCTTTAGCCATTACAACGACTTGCTTTAGCAAAAGTGGTGCTGGACTGGTGCTGGATTTTAAGTCTAACACTATCCCTACTGATGGGCAGACTGGAGTTGGAATAGAAAATAATACCAGCACTTCCTTAAGGCAAGTCACTGTAACAACTTGCGTGGTAAAGGAACGCGTGATAACGACGCATTCGCTGTTTAGACTGTGTTGTTAAGGCATGCATGGTTCAGGCATGCGTGGTTCTGTCATACAACGTTTTCATTCACCTCCCTGACAGTCTTTTTCAGCATCACCTAACGGTCTTTCCATTTTTTATCTTTTGCCCCAACAGACTCCTTCATCATCATGTACAGATTTACCATTTTTAAATCATCTCCCTGATCGTCTTTTTCATCATCGCATAAAGTGTTTCCATTTTTTATCCATCACCCTGACACATTCTCTTTCGTCATCACCTATAGACCATGTTCCCATTGTTAATCCGACGCCTTAGCAGACTCTTTCGTCCTCACCTACATCACCTCACCTGATCAATTCTGATCAATTTTTGATCCCTCTCCCAGATGGACTCTTTCGCCGTTAACTACAACACTGTGTTAGTCAACACAGTTGTTAGACATTCTTTCCTCTTGACCTCATGTATGGATTGACGAAGGGGAAACGTGGACCTGGGAAAGAAGGCGCAAAGCCCAGGTCCCTTTTTATTGTCATCCTTTCCTTCATCGTTCCACAAGATGGACGGGCAATTGTAACTTAACCGGTGTATCGTGGGCCCTAGTGCAAGGAAGAAATGTCCCCCTGTCAGTTTCAATTATAAAACACAGCAATAATCAGGGTTCAGTTTAGTGGGCTCCTCAGGCATCTGAGCCCTGGTGCCACTGCACCTGCTGCACCAAGGACCCCCCCCCCCCCACACACACACACACGTGGCACATGATCCCATCAAACAGCATATTTTGCATTTAATATGACTCTACAAACACAGCAAAGGATCAGGAAAGTGTCTTACCAGATTAGTGAAGATATAAGTGTAATACGCCGACACCATCCCCAGCTCAGACGCCTGTGGAGAAAAGAAATCACATTAAAGAACAGAGAGACAGCTCCATCCTCCAGGCTACAAGGAGCAGGCGGACAGGGAAGCCCAAGAGACACTGGGGTGGATGTCTCTTTCTAGAAACTGTCCAATAGGGCTCCAGACGAGGTGAGCAGAGAGCAATGAGGAAGCTGTCAAGATAGGAGCCACTCTGCGTCAGAGAGAGGTCTCTGTGGACGGAGGAGGGGAGGGGTGTCAAAGCAAGATAGGGGGCAGAAGAGAGGAGGAAAAGCAAGCGAGGGAGCATGGGTGAGAGCAGAGGGAAGAATAATGGCTGTGGGAGGCTGAGGCACAAGGTGAAGATGAAGGAGCGAGTGAGACATGGAAGGGGGAGGGGTAAGGCATTTGAGAGAGAGTGAGATAGCGGAGGTAAGGAGGGAGTGGGGAAGATTGGCAGCACAAATAGGAAAAAGAAATGTGGTAAGAGTTGAAACAGAGCGAAGCAGAATGGCACCAAGAGGAAAAACAAGAAAATAAGCATTGGAAATCCAATAGGTTACATTTTGAGTCCTCTAAAAAACCTGCTGTAGTGATTAAACAAGGTAAAAATGATAACATTCCGAATATATTGCATCTATGAGACAAAAAAGGTAATGTGTGATAATTAAGTTTACTTTTACGTTGTGAGATAGTACTTTGTGTACAGCAATACGCGCACTCTATAGGAGGGGAATGATACCCCAATAGCACGATTTGACAGATTAATAGTCCCCTGGAGACAGCAATATACCACTGGGCTCTAAGTATGTTTTAAACTATTGGTAACAATAAGTCTTGCAGACAGCTGCACTATCAGACAAGACCTTAAAGGGAATGAAAAGGAATTGGAACGAGAAATCACGAAAGACAGTAGGAATGGGTCAAAGAGAAAACTCATGGGTGAACAAGTAAGCAGGTTTACCAGGGAGAGGGGATGGAATGGCAAAGTGAAAAATAGGAGATGTGGGTGACCAGAGAGGTGAATGGGTGTGAGATAGTGAGGACAAATGGGAGAAAAAGGACTAAAAGCAAGTGAAAGAAGAGAACGCGATAGGAAAGGAGAGCGAGTAAGTCAGAAGGGAGGCATGAAGAAGTGGTAGTATGAGTGGAGGAGAGCAGGCGAGGGACCATGGCCTGACGTTTTTAAGGGTCTTCTCCATTCTGTGTCTATGGAAAAATATCTCAAAATACCAGAGGCAAATAACCTGTCGTCCCAGCAACACAAGACAAACTCAGAAGTGCACTGCCTACATCCTACATTAAATGATCCCAAGCAAAGGCATACGCTCCCATTGGAAACAGCAATACTAACACCAAGTAACTAGCTACCGAATGGTAGAAAGGAGCTACACTTTGTCAGAATACTAGCTCATTGTGAGGAACCCCAAACATGGTGAGTGATCGAAGTATGAAGATGAACAAACACTTAGATCTGCAGGTTCCAAACAGAGGCAAACAATGACTATGTGCAGGGTCAGTGTTAGAAATGAGGGTCTCCGGTTGGCAGTGGTATGCACCCTGTCCAAGTAGGGACCCTTGCTTCTAGTCAGGGTAAGGGGTTTACACACTCAAGATAACCCCTGCTCACCCCCTTGGTAGCTGGACATGAAAAGTCAGGCCTACTTCAGAGGCAATGTGTAAAGTATTTGTACATAACACGCACAGTAATACAGTGAAAATACTACAAATGGACACCACATCAGTTTAGAAAAATAACCAATCTTTATCTAAACCAAACAAGACCAAAACAACAAAAATGCAACATACATAACTCAAAATATCACTTTTAAAATGTTTTTAGCAGTTCTGACTATGGAACTCTGTGGATGCAGTGATTTTAGCTCAAAATACCTTTGATGCTTCAAAATCCAAGACGAAAAACAGCCGCAAAGGAGGAAAGCATCAGAAAATACAGCAATGCGTTGGTTATTGAGTCCTTGGTGAATGAATGTGTCAGTTCTGCTCACGCAGGAGAAGTGTTGCGTCGATTCCAGACTGCGAGGAGAAGCAATGCATTGAATTCAGATGCAACTCCTTTTGGCAGTGCAATGCATTGGAAACTTAGCGCACAGGTGTGATGCATGTGAAAATCCAGGTGCTGCAGGTTGATGTAGTGGTGAGACCGGCACTGCATCAATTTCCATAGCCGCAGACAGGTGATGCGTTGATTCCTTCAATTACACATCAGGGCCTACGTCGAAGTAGGAGCGGGGGTCCCGGACAACGGAGACCCAGTGCTCTGGACTCAGGCTGCCGCAGTTCTTTAGGCTGCGAAAAGCCGCTACATCAATTTTTCAGCGGCACCATGGGGATGGTTGTTTTTCAACCGCATGCCAAGCTTGCCGCGGGAAACGTAGCTGGAAAGGAGGTGCATGGATTTTCAAGTCTTGAAACAGCAGAAGCACCTCCAAGGAACCTGTACTGGATTTGGCACCACTTAGCAGGTCAGCACCCCCAGCAGTGGAGTTCACAGATGCTGCAGATCAAGTCTTTGATGGCCTTGAAACTCCCAACAGGAGGCAAGCACATATAGGTCCAATAACAATACCTCTTTTAGCATTTGAAGTAGGCATACTTCAAAGGAAAGTCTTTGTTGTTCATAAAATCCTTCCTTGTCCTGCCTTGGTACCAGACACACTCTGGGGCAGGGGGGCAGTATTGTGAGAGGCCAGGCACAGCCCTATTCAGGTGTCAGTGACAACTCCTCCCACCACTCTAGCTCAGGAAAGCCTGTCAGCCTGGTGATGGCCATCAGGATATGCAGGGTACACCTCAGCTCCCTTTGTGTGACTGTCTAGAATAAATGTACAAACAACCCAGCTGTCAGTTTAAACCAGACATTAATTCCACAGGCAGGCAGGGACGCAGAATGGTAAAGCAAGAACATTACCACTTTCTAAAAATGGCATTTTCGAGCACAGAATTTACAAACCACCTTCACTAAAAGATGTATGTTTAAATCCTGAGTTCAGGGAACCCAAACTCCAAAACTCTTTTTCCAATTGAAAGTTACACTTTTAAGATGTTACAAGGCAGCTCCAATGATAACCTATGGGGAAGATAGTCCTTGCAATAGAGAAAAATGCAATTGGCAGTATTTCACTATTAGGACCTGTAAAACACACCAGTACAAGTTCTACCTTTCACATAACATGCACCCGACACATGGGGCTACCTTGGGCCTACCTTAGAAGTGCCTTTCATGTAGAAAAGGGGAAGGTTTGACCCTGGCAAGTGGGTACACTGGTCAGGTGGGCGTGGCAGTTTAAAATAGCACTCACAGACATTGCAATGGCAGGTCAGAGACAAGCTTACAGGGTTACTCATGTGGGTGGCACAACCAGGGTTGCAGGCCCACCTGTAACATTTGATTTACAGGCCCTGGGCACACACAGTACACTTTACTAGGAACTTACCAGTAAATCAAATATGCCAGACATGGATAACCAATCATAATCACAATTTAAACACGGAGCACTGAGGTTCTGTGAATTCTGTGAATTCTGAACCCGTGGGTTCCATTTTGTGTATGGCAGCCATTTTGTGGTTGCCCTCACATAGGCCGATGATTGTGGCTGAACTAGTCTTTTAAGGACATGTACACCTTAGCTCGAGTTCATGCTGACTCCTGTTTGACCTGAGTGAACTGACCCTGTTGCCTGAAGCTGACCTTGTTAAACCAGTTCCTGCCCTTTAGCTGATCAAGATTAAGGATCAGAGCACAGGACATCATAAAGTTTTACTGCACACAAACATGCCTTATCCTACTTCTATCTGTTTCTGTTTCTTCTATTATGGTCTATTTACGATATGGGTTGTGGTCCTTTTTATTATGGGTTTGTCTGGCTTGTCTAAAGAAGAATGTTGGGTTTGTTCAATGATTGATTATGGGCCGGACAACTGTAAAATTGGTTTGTCGTTTGGCAGACCTTGCATGTCCATGTTAGGCATTTTTTGCATGCTTGCAAAAGCAAGGACTGCCCCTTACTTTTATGCTGAGTTTTGTAACCCTGAGCATATATAAGGCCTCTGTTCTCTGTACTCCTCAGACTACCTCATTCAGTTGCTACGGCTTCTGTGTGTCGTGGCCTCACTTATTAAATTTAATAAAGATGTATTTTCATATTTTCAGCTTCTGTGCCAAGTTCTTTTTTCTATTAGTAAGTATTCCCTGAGAATGAAGACTACATTTCTTCAGCACTTGCACGTTAGCACTGGTCAGCAGTATACAAACCAGCAAATACGAAGTCCAGCACACAGTCAAAAATACAGGAGGTATAGTCAAAAAGAAAGGGGAAACTATGCCAAGGATGCCAGGTCAAACAGTCAGTAATCACTTGCTGAAGATCTAACAGACAACCACTGACCTGGGGATTCTAAACAGAAACAAATAATGACCAAGTGCATGACCCACACTCAGAGGATAAAGAGTGAACAGGCACCCAGAGACCTGTGGATTCTAAACAGAAACAAACAATGACCAAGTGCATGTCTCGTAATCACAGGATAAAGAGTGAACAGGAACCCACAGATCTGGGGATTTGAATCAGAAGCAAACAATGACCAACTGCAGAGTGAGTAATCACTTGGTGAAGATTGAACAGACACCCACACACCAAGAGATTCTAAACAGAAGCAGATTATGCCCAAGAGCAAGTCTAGTAATCATACAAGACGTTTTAATAGACACCCACAGACCTGGAGATTTTAAAAAGAAGCAAATAATGACCAAGTTAATAGTCAGCAATCACAGGCTAAAGACCGGACAAACACACACAAAGAGTTGGGGATTCTAAACAAAAGCAAATAATGACCAAGTTCATGGTCAGCAATCACAGGCTAAAGACCGGACACACACACACAAAGAATTGGGGATTCTAAACAGAAGCAAATAATGACCAAGTTCATGATCAGCAATCACAGGCTAGCAGGAGGAGCCTGTCCCCAACATGTCTGCGCGGAGCTGATGCTCTGTGGTGAACCTTCTCACCAGCTTTCTGAGCGGCGTCCCGCCGCACTGTTATCCCACCCAAAATAAAGATTCCTCTTCAGGAATGCCGGCGGATTTCCGGAAGCTCAATTTTGTCCTTCTCAGACCTTATCTCATTGAGATATGAGCCTCAACATCCCTACCATTGAATGCGGCATGATGGCACCCGGGGAGCTATATGAACGCGCCCGGTACTGAAAGAAATATACGGCGTTGCCGCCAACTTTCCAGCGAACAGCACCCCCCCACCACTCGGCCCACATCCTTAAATGTTGACGTGAGGGCTAACCCCCCTGGGAATGTTTACAGTAGGGGAATACCGCATCGACCCCAAAATGGCGGATTCACCCAATCGATCGCAGCATCTACAGCCCAGTGGTACATCTGTTTCCTTCTCAGAGCGGCTGCTCCTTAAGAGGCAATCTATCTGTATTCCTCTGCTCAAGGTACCATTTGTTTGGTGACTGTTGCACTGTACTCACCATTCACAGCGTTCAGTACTAAGATGCTGCCTGTACCTCCCTGCCTATGGTGGTAGCAATTTCCCCCATTCGTATCTCGGCTGCACTCACCCGCTGCAAATATTTGACCTGTGTGCAATATGGAGCACAAATTGACAGAGCTCCTTCATTAGTGGCCCCTTGATCAGTTGCAATTTCTCAATTGCTCACCTTGGTCTGCTTTTGTTGAGGCAGCCGATTGATCGGCAGTCAAGATGGCGCCCAACACATGTTGAGACTACACTTGACCTACGGTTGTCTTTCCTACAGCATTTGATGCATTGTGTTAGCGGGATCCCATGAAGCTAACCCAGCGTCCCACCAAACTCCTGTGTCCTTAATGCCTTGTAGCTGCACCTGAATCGTAGTCATTGGATACGGCTACGCACCGTCCATCTACATACAATACACTCCTCTGAGCGAGACGTTTCCACTACTTCCGTCGCTAGGGAACCTTTTTCCTTGACTACGCCAGTGATCTCTCTCTGCGTCCTCCGACCTGGGGACGAGATGGAGGATGAGGCAGATGGCACCTCCCAGTAACACCGGGACTGATGCCTTCTACGGAACTAGGACAATGCCCCACAGGCTGAAACTAAAACTGGTTGTACTTACTGCGGAGCCTGAGTACCCATGGACGCTGCCCGGTGGAGCTGTCCTATGCAGCTCTAGTTAAGTCTGACTCTGGGTCAACCCATCGGCCGACACCAACCCAGCCGGACATAGGACATTGTTTTTCACAGTTCTTCACAGTTTTATCTTTCTCTCTCTTCGACTACTTTGACTGCTTTGTTCCACCTGGAGTACTTTCCCCCTTCAGATCTATCTGACTCTGTCTGCTTTCCTCTCCCCTGTTTACCTTTCCCCCACTACCTTCCATTCCCCATATGAGGTGTGTCTTGATATTCTATGCACTAATATCTTGTATTATTGTGTAAGCTCACGTTTTTCTCCCAAGCATGTACTGGTCACTGCAACTGTCTGATGCAATGTCCTATCTCATGTAAAGCGCTCTGATACCACCGGGTCTAGCCAGCGCTATATAAAACTTTTCAAATAAATAAATAAATAATTAAACAGGCTAAAGACCGGGCACACACACAGACAAAGACTTGGGGATTCTAAACAGAAGCAAATAATGACCACGTTCATGGTCAGCAATCACAGGCTAAAGACCGGACACACACACACAAAGACTTGGGTATTCTAAACAGAAGCAAATAATGACCACATTCATGGTCAGCAATCACAGGCTAAAGACCGGACACACACACACACACACACACACAAAGACTTGGGGATTCTAAACAGAAGCAAATAATGACCACGTTCATGGTCAGCAATCACAGGCTAAAGAGTGGACACATACACACACACAAAGACTTTGGGATTCTAAACAGAAGCAAATAATGACCACGTTCATGGTCAGCAATCACAGGCTAAAGAGTGGACACACACACACACACAACGACTTGGGGGTTCTAAACCGAAGCAAATAATGACCACGTTCATGGTCAGCAATCACAGGCTAAAGACCGGACACACACACAACGACTTGGGGATTCTAAACCGAAGCAAATAATGACCACGTTCATGGTCAGCAATCACAGGCTAAAGAGTGGACACACACACACACACAAACACACACAAAGACTTGGGGATTCTAAACAGAAGCAAATAATGACCACGTTCATGGTCAGCAGTCACAGGCTAAAGAGTGGACACATACACACACACAAAGACTTTGGGATTCTAAACAGAAGCAAATAATGACCACGTTCATGGTCAGCAATCACAGGCTAAAGAGTGGACACACACACACACACAACGACTTGGGGATTCTAAACCGAAGCAAATAATGACCACGTTCATGGTCAGCAATCACAGGCTAAAGACCGGACACACACACAACGACTTGGGGATTCTAAACCGAAGCAAATAATGACCACGTTCATGGGCAGCAATCACAGGCTAAAGAGTGGACACACACACACACACACAAACACACACAAAGACTTGGGGATTCTAAACAGAAGCAAATAATGACCACGTTCATGGTCAGCAATCACAGGCTAAAGAGTGGACACACACACACACACAACGACTTGGGGATTCTAAACCGAAGCAAATAATGACCACGTTCATGGTCAGCAATCACAGGCTAAAGACCGGACACACACACAACGACTTGGGGATTCTAAACCGAAGCAAATAATGACCACGTTCATGGGCAGCAATCACAGGCTAAAGAGTGGACACACACACACACACAAACACACACAAAGACTTGGGGATTCTAAACAGAAGCAAATAATGACCACGTTCATGGTCAGCAATCACAGGCTAAAGACCGGACACACACACAACGACTTGGGGATTCTAAACCGAAGCAAATAATGACCACGTTCATGGGCAGCAATCACAGGCTAAAGAGTGGACACACACACACACACAAACACACACAAAGACTTGGGGATTCTAAACAGAAGCAAATAATGACCACGTTCATGGTCAGCAATCCCAGGTTAAAGATTGGACACACACCTACAGCGCTGGGGAATCTAACCAGAAGAAGACAATGACCAAGTGCATTGTAAGCGACCACAGTCTAAAGATTAAAACACAAGAAATCCGACCTGAGGATTCCAAACACAGGCCTGCAATTACCGCACACAGACTCAATGGCTACAGACTGGGGAATGGCCCAGCCACAATTTGATGGAGAGCCCTCAACTATAGGCAAACCACGACCGAATACAGGGCGGTGACTCAAACATGCCCGGAGAGCTGGTGGGCCCCACGCATAGGCTTATAAAGACAAGCGACTTTGTCTGTGACCTCACTCTCAAGTCTGAGAGACTCGGGCCCTTAACGACCAGGAATCAGGAGCAAGACCCGGCCTGCTGGTTCCGGACCCGCGCCTCGCGCGATCCAAAACCTGCGTCATCGGAAGCAAGCCAAAAGATGAGAGGACAAGGCCCTGCTACTGTGGGGATTCACTGACAAGATCCCTCATTAAAAAAAAGATCACAATTCCTAAATCCTGCTGGCGGCACAGCGCGCGCAGGAAGAGCAATGAGATGCGAGCTGGTTAGTTTTTAGCTGCCAGAAACTCAAACACTCATATTAATTTGCCAATCCTGGTAAACATGTAAACCATGTCAAGAAACTATTGCTGTGACTGCCCAAGAGCACAGCGTGCATAAGCCCCTCTCACCTGTGACTAGCAGGCACTGCCTCTCGCTGTCCCTTATTTGCATTTAGAGCCGGCCGGCTTCATGCAAAACTAATTTTACCTGTGTGCTAAGAATTTTAAAACGCATTTCACATTAACTTTTCTTTCTAGAGTGATGTTGTATTACTGCGTTGCAAATCCTCTCACGCCGCTTCTTACTGCATTACAAATACTCTCATGCCGCTTCTTGCTGCATTACAAATACTCTCATGCCGCTTCTTGCTGCATTACAAATACTCTCATGCCGCTCCTTCGTGCAGTCCAAATACTTTCATGCTGCTTATTACTGCATTCATCACATGTACTTTCATACCGCTTATTACCGCATTACATTTCCTCTCATGCCACTTATTACTGCATTACAAATACTGTCATGCCGCTTCTTGCTGCATTACAAATACTTTCATGCTGCTTATTACTGCATTCATCACATGTACTTTCATACCGCTTATTACCGCATTACATTTCCTCTCATGCCACTTATTACTGCATTACAAATACTGTCATGCCGCTTCTTGCTGCATTACAAATACTTTCATGCTGCTTAATACTGCATTACTGCATCACATCACATGCACTTTCATGCCGCTTCTTACTACATTACAAATACTCTCATGCCGCTTCTTACTACATTACAAATACTCTCATGCCGCTTATTATTGCATTACAAATCCTCTCACACCGCTTATTACTGCATTACAAATACTGTCATGCTGCTCATTACTGCATCACATCACATGCACTTTCATGGCGCTTCTTACTGCATTACAAATACTCTGATGCCGCTTCTTCAAGCATTACAAATACTTCATGCCGCTTCTTACTGCATTACAAATATTCTCATGCTGCTTATTACTGCATCACATGTTCTTTCATACCACGTATTACTGCATTACAAATACTCTCATGCCGCTTCTTACTGCATTACTAGCATGTTCATGCCCCTTGTAATTGCATTACAAACACTCTTATGCAGCTTAATACTATTTTCTAATTCAGTGAAGGATGAAAGGCTGAGTTGTTGCTGCTAGGAGTGAAACTTCTGAATGCATAGCATATTGGCCCCTTCTGCCCCCAGCCCTGGTTCTTGTATCGTCCCACAGGGCTCTGGCGGCTATTGACTGGGGCGCTCAATGGTTCCCATAACCACGGGGGCTTCTCAAGCACTGACTAGCCAAATGCCAACAATACGCCTCGCTACAAAAATTGCAACTTGCGCCCATTTCCCACTACCAAGCAGTGCCGCCAAATGTTCTGAGTGGAGTTAGAAAGGTACACCAGCCCACCTTAATATATTGTGGATGTAGTGTGCTTAGATATGAATTAGAGGTCGACATTGTGGTAGGAACGTATTTATGCAAATTCGCGATTTTGGTAGTAATTTACAGCCTGTGTAAAATATGGGTATGTAATCGGAGGCGCTTACGCCCAGATGTAGGTCGCCAATAACCGGTCGGTAACGGCCGATTTCGGCCGTTACCGACCGGTATTTGGGAATTGGTATGTAGGGGGCATTTTATTTACAGAATCGGTATATTTACAGATTTGGTAAATGTACAGAATCGGTAAATATACCGATTCTGCAAATCCAGATGTAGGTGGCACTGTAATCAGTGCCACAGGCCCTTACCGAATCGTTATTTACCATGGAATACTATTCCATGGTAAATAACGAATTCCAGTATACATGCACATCTGTGCATGTACACCTGTGCCATGTGGCACACAGACATGCCCTAAGGGCATATATGTGTGTCACATGGCACACAAGCCAGAAACAGGGGTGCAACAGGGTGTCAAAGTGACACCCTGTCCCCCTTGTAAATTCGGTAATTTTACCGATTGGGTAATTACCGAATCGGTATTTGTTATTGAATCCTATGGGCTGCAAGGCCCATCGGAATCAATGGCAAACACCGATTTGGTAATTACCGAATCGGTAATTACCGAATATTACCGATTCGGTATTTTTACCGATTTATTTACCTACATATCAATTACCGAATTGTAAATACCGAATCGGTAAAATTCGGTATTTACCATTCGGTAATGTGCTATTACCTACATCTGGGCCTATGTTCAGCGTTTTGTATAGTTTTTCCTGGGTGTATCTTGACCTGGGCTAGTGTATGCCCATTTCAATTTCTAGTTAGTAGTTTAATAAGCTTCTTTACGTTTTCTCGGATTTGTCCGGGATGAGGATATATTTTTATTATCCGGGATGGAGTAAGGTAGAACCGGCTTAATAGTCTGAAAGCACGCATAGAACATTATCGGTATGGTCATCCGAGAGTTTATTTAGTTGTTTCCCATCTATATGTTATTTGTTACAGCATTGAATTCTGTTGTTTTGTTTGAGTTATTAGTATGGTGTAATTGAGACTTGTTTTCTATATATTGCTGTATATTTTTATGCCACTGTACGTATATTCTCTAGTACATATTTGTTTCATATTTTGAAGCATGTACATAATAATTATGGTTCCCTTCTCTTGTGTGATAGGACAGGCTTTACCATAATTAAGACAGGAAGTAGCATGTATGACCAATGTTTGATTACATTACATAGGCATGACAGTGTTAGGAACAGTTGTCCTCATCTCTGTCTATTTTTTAGGTCTTGGCCTGACGTAGGCAGCTCATTCGCTGCCTCATCATACGAGGCTTCTTGGAATCGTTACGATTCCAGAAGCCTCGTCCCAGCTCCGCCTTAACTTTTGATTTATGCGTGTTGTTTTGCGTCACAAATTATGCCAAAGGCAGTGCAATGATTGCACTGAAGGCATGTCACTCCCTTATTTTTGTCACCCTTTCTCCTTTTATCTATGCCCTGTGGGATCGGATCTTTTACCCGCGGAGTTACACTAGTGCCTTTATTTACTGGGGAAGCACTATTTGTTTCCCCTTCCGTCTGACTCTCTGAGAACAAGCAGCTGCCTGGCCAATCTGTTTTTACGTGCCCCATTGTATGTTTAATGTGTTTACTGACGAGGCCAGTAGCACAGCCACACCGTGTTTTCCCAGCTAGGCGAGGGCGTATTTAATGTTTTACAAACTTTAGCAACTGTACGTCTGATGCGGTATCTCACTACACTAGTGCCTTTATTTACTGTGGAAGCACTATTTGTTTCCCCTTCCATCTGTCTCTCTGAGACACAGCTGCTTGTTTACAGCGGTTGACTGGCCAATCTGTTTTTACGTGCCCCATTGTATGTTTAATGTGTTTACTGACGAGGCCAGTAGCACAGCCACACTGTGGGGCATATTACCAACAAGTAGCGATATTTATCGCTAAATAGGCTTAGCGACAATTTTCTTATCGCTGCCTATCGCTGGATATGTTAGCGGAGAAAACATGCTATTAGCAACGTTTTTCTCCATTGTGCTAAAATATCCAGTGATAGCGGCGAAATGCGTGAATTTCGCTGAGAATACAGTGATATTCACGCATTAGCGACAAAATGCTCTTAGCCATGTTATCCACCTCCCATTGGATAACATTGCTAAGAACTGGTCTGAGCAGGCGTTAGTTTTTGGCGATAGCGGGAATATTTCCATCGCTACGCCTGCCTTGCTAATAGGCGATAGCGACGTTAGCGACTGCTTTCAGTCGCTAACAGGTTGGGTTCGCCGACTTTGCATGTCATTAGCGATAAATATCGCTGACATGCAAAGCAGGCCTCAAACAGCTCGCTATCGCCTAAAAGCTGTCGCGAACATCAGTTAGAGACAGCTTGCTAATAGAGCGAAAACGGCCGCTAAACCGGCGATAATTGCCTATCGCCACCCTTGGTAATATGCCCCTGTGTTTTCCCAGCTAGGCGAGGGCGTATTTAACGTTTTACAAACTTTAGCAATCATCATTCGAACGCAGTGTCGGCTGCCTGGCCAATCTGTTTTTACGTGCCCCATTGTATGTTTAATGTGTTTACTGACGAGGCCAGTAGCACAGCCACACCGTGTTTTCCCAGCTAGGCGAGGGCGTATTTAACGTGTTACAAACTTTAGCAACTGTACGTCTGATGCAGAATCTCACAAAATTAAATAATATTATATTCATTAACCGCATAGATAAAAGCCTGAGTTAACCTTGAGGGTGTTGAGCACGTGACTCCAAGGTCTTACCAGAGAGCGCTCATCTGCCTAATTTGGTTTGCAGGCTCATGGTGTATGGTGTCTAACACAGGTGTAGTGCCAGGGGCGTAACACAGTCCCCCACAGCCCACGCAGTGCAGGGGGGCCCCTAGCTCCAAGGGGCCCCCTCGGCACTAAACTCTGGCCTGGAGAGCTCCTGATTGAGCCCGGAGGGGGCCCCCCTAAGTACCGTGCAGGGAGGCCCTCTCACTTTTCGTTACGCCAGTGTGACGTGCCTGCAGTGAGTTCCGTGTGTACTTACAGTGAAACATACAGTATGCATGTTAGGCATGTGGTGTGTGGCGTGGTGCGTGGCATATATGGTGTGCATGCAATGTTTCCTACATTTGGCGTGTTTGTGGTGGTAAGTGGTTTCTAAGGGATTTGCAAGAGAAACAGATTTGCTGAGTATAGTGCACTATGCATCCTTCACAGGTGTGCCTGTGGTCTGCATGGTATGTGTGTACACGTGTGTAGAGTATGTGTGATATCTCTGTGTTGTGTTTGATACATATGGTCTTTGTGTGTAGTGTCTGGTGGGTTGGTGTTATTTGTTTTGTATTCAGTGTGTGGTGCCCATTTTAGGTTTATATGGGGCGTGTTCTACATGTGCTGTTTACACGTACCGCTGCATGTGTATGGGTGTGTCCATATGCGTTTGTGTTGCTTACATACATTTGTGCTAGTGTCAGCGGAGAGTGCGCGAGTATAAATGTGAGTAAAGGTGTGTGTGATAAGCACGTGTGTGTATGTTTGTACTGACATCAGTATATGTGCATAAGGGCAGTGGTGTTCGTGTGTGTGTGTGTAGTTGTGTTTGATACTCCCATAGTGTCTGCATGTGTGTGGTGATGTCACTGTGTGTATGCTGATGTCAGTGTGTGTGTAGTGGTGTCAGTGTGTGTACTTGTGCCTAGTGTGTGTGTGGGTGGGGGTCAGGGTGTGTTTGAGTGCGTGTGTGAGATAGAGAGCATGTTTGTGTTGGCGTCAATGTATGTGTCTCTGGTCTGTGGTGTTCGTGTGAGAAGTGGCGCCTGTGTGTGTCAGTGTGTTCTCTCACTGAGTGTGTATATGAGTGCTAGTGTGAGATTATGCCAGTGCTTGTGTGTGAGTTGGTGTCAATATCTGAGTTGTGATGTCTGTGCGTGGGACGGTCACACATTGCGACCCCTATGTCTTTTTGTCTGTGGCTGCAGTTTCAATTTCATTTCAGATATGAGTCTGTGCACATTTTATGTGAAGCTTTAGATCCCATTAAATGCACTAATTTAGAGACAAGTGTAGTTATAATGTCCTGCGCAAAATTAGTTCTATAAAATGCGACTGGTTTTGTGGGCTGTGAACCAAAGAGGCTTGAATTCTAATCCCGGTTTCTCACTTTACGCAAAGGTGTGATCTTGCGCAAATCATCTTTTCGACTTGTGCCTCTGTATGAGAAAAATGAATAATAAACAACAAGTTAAACTGAATCTAATTGCATGTTTAAGGTTCAGCAATTGCTATCTAAGCTGTGTATAGAGACGTTATGCCAGCAAGCCCCTAAAAAACCTGAATAGGAAAACATTTTCACCTTCCCCTCCAAGTTGTCTCGAAGTCTGGGAGGGCTGCGCTTTCACACACCCCTGCACGCTTAACCGAGGAGATTGTTTTAGATCAGAATTTAGATATATAACAGATTTAGATATATAACCGTTACATTCAAATTCTATTGTTTATGAACAGTATAAACGTGGTAATAGCCCCTACGGACTTGGGCCTATTTACCATGAGTCATTTTAAGATTAATGTTTTACTCCATGGTTAACGCAACGGGATAAACAGATTAGACCTTCTTCAGTCACTTAAAAGAAACATCTCTGGCTGTTACGATTTATATTTGCTATAATACGCCACATACATAAGCGGCATACAACAAAACTGGAGTATGCACATGCACACTCTCTACTACTCACTCTGTACTACTCTCTACGACTCACTCTCTACTACTCTCTATTACACACTCTCTACTACTCTCCACTACTCTACTCTCTACTCACTCTTCTACTCTCTATGACTCACTCTCTACTACTCTCTACTCACTCTATACTACTCACTCTGTACTGCTCTCTACAACTCACTCTCTACTACTCTACTCATTTTCTACTACTCTCTATTACACACTCTCTACAACTCTCCACTACTCTACTCTCTACTCACTCTTCTACTCTCTATGACTCACTCTCTACTACTCTCTACTCACTCTATACTACTCACTCTGTACTACTCTCCACGACTCACTCTCTACTACTCTACTCATTCTCTACTACTCTCTACTACACACTCTCTACTACTCTACTCTCTACTCACTCTTCTACTCTCTATGACTCACTCTCTACTACTCTCTACTCACTCTCTACTACTCACTCTGTACTACTCTTTACTACTCACTCTCTACTACTCTCTACTACTCACTCTCTACTCACTCTCTACTACTCACTCGGTACTATTCTCTACGACTCACTCTCTACTACTCTCTACTCACTCTCTACTACTCACTCTGTTCTACTCTCTACTACTCACTCTCTACTACTCTACTCATTCTCTACTACTCTCTAATACTCACTCTCTCCTACTCTCTACTACTCACTTTCTACTACTCTCTTCTATTCTCTACTCACTCTCTACTACTTACTCTCTACTACTCTCTACTAATCACTCTCTACTACTCAATCTCTACTATTCTCTACTACTCACTCTCTACTACTCTACTCTCTACTCACTCTTTACTACTCACTCTCTACTACTTTACTACTCACTCTCTACTACTCATTCTACTACTCACTCTCTACTACTCACTCTCTACTACTCGCGACTACTCTCTACTACTCTCTACTACTTACTCTCTAATACTCACTCTCTACTACTCACTCTACTCTCTACTACTCACCCTCTACTCTCTACTACTCACTCTCTACTCTCTATTACTCACTCTCTACTCACTCTCTACTACTCACTCTCTACTACTCACTCTCTACTCACTCTCTACTACTCACTCTGACTACTCTCTATGACTCACTCTCTACTACTCTCTACTACTCTCTACTCACTCTCTACTCACTCTCTACTACTCTCTATTCCTCACTCTCTACTACTCTACTCTACTCATTCTCTACTACTCTCTACTACACACTCTCTAATACTCACTCTCTCCTACTCTCTACTACTCACTTTCTACTACTCTCTACTCACTCTCTACTACTCACTCTCTACTACTCTCTACTAATCATTCGCTACTACTCACTCTCTACTATTCTCTACTACTCACTCTCTACTACTCTAGTCTCTACTCACTCTCTACTACTCTCTACTACTCACTCTCTACTTTTTACTACTCTACTACTCACTCTCTACTACTCTACTCTACTAATCACTCTCTACTACTCACTATCTACTATTCTACTACTCACTCTCTACTACTCTCTACTCACTCTCTACCTTCTTTACTACTCACTCTCTACTACTCACTCTAGACTACTCTACTACTCACTCTCTACTACTCACTCTCTACCACTCTACTACTCACTCTCTACTACTCACTCTCTACTCTACTACTCACTCTCTACTCTACTGCTCTCTACTCATTCTCTACTACTCTCTACTACTCTCTCTCTACTACTCTTGACTACTCTCTAGTACCCTCTACTACTCTCTACTACTCACTCTAATCTCTAATACTCACTCTCTAATACTCTCTACTACTCACTCTACTCTCTACTACTCACCCTCTACTACTCACTCTCTACTACTCACTCTCTACTCTCTATTACTCACTCTCTACTCTCTACTACTCACTCTCTACTACTCACTCTCCACCTCTCTACCTCTTACCTCGTTCTACCTCTCTACCTCATACCTCTCTACCTCATGTTCTACCTTTCGCTCTACCTCTCTTTCTGCCTCTCTCTCTACTACTCTCTACTCTCTACCTCTCTACCTCTACCCCTCTCGCTACCTCTCTACCTCTACCTCTCTACCTCTCTACTTCTCTACCTCTACCTCTTTATCTCTACTTCTCTACCTCTCTACCTCTACCTCTCTACTCTCTGCCTCTCTACCTCTACCTCTCTACCTCCACCTCTCTACCTCTACCTCTCTACTCTCTACTTATCTACCTCTACCTCTCTACCTTTATCTCTCTATCTCTCTACTCTCTCATTCTCTACCTCTACCTCGACCTCTCTCTCTGCCTCTCTCTCTACTACTCTCTACTCTCTACCTCTCTACCTCTACCTCTCTACCTCTACCTCTCTACGTGCACACATATGCACATATAAATATATATTTATATGTATATATATATATGCATATGCATTTATATCTATGTATGTGTATATATATATATATATATATATATATATATATATATATATATATATATATATATACATATATATTACCTACTGGCGGTCGCCAGTAGGTAGTTATAGTTAGGACCTAGTTTCCATAGGAAATCTGCAACATTCTATTGGGAATAACTTTGGCGCCGGTTGATGACTCTCCGTGAATTTCTCAAAGAAGATGGCCCGCTCCGCTCCTTCCCTGAAAGTCTCGGGAAGATTCGTCAAGCGGGGGCCGAGAAAAAAGGGGGGTCCCAAAAAGTGTTTTCCCCATGGTAATTTCCATAGGACGATTAGACACGGCTACAGCCCGAACCGCTGAACAGAATTACACGAAATTTGGGGAAATGGTAGGGTCTGGTACGCAGATCACGGTTTTGTTTAAATGGTGTAAATCCCTCCAGTAGTTGCTGAGAAAATTAAAGTTGAAATCAATTATATACCTATAAGCGGGCACCGTGCGCGCACCTTGCAGTGCACGAGCTTCATGCTGATTGGCTGCCACTGTCTGTCAACACTCCAAAACAGAAATTGATGGCAGCCATCTTGTGTCTCAGTAGACTGAGGCACAAGAAAGCAGAAAAAAAAGTGTAGAACTCAAAAAGGGGGCAGGGTAGAAGCCTGCTCAGGCGAAAAAAAAAAAAAAAAAAAAACGAAAAATCGCGGGGTGTGCACACGCCATGATTTTCCCCCCCAAAAAGATTTTTTTTTTTGCCTTGGGGGTCCTTGTGGGAACCCCTGAGCAGGCCTAAGGGGTCAGGGTGCTTCTACCCTGCCCCCTTTTTGAGTTCTAAAACTTCTCGAGCACGAGCTGCATGCTCATTGGCTTTCAACACTTCAAACCAGGAAGTGTTGGCAGCCATCTTGTGCTCGGTAGACCGAGGCACAAGAAAGCAGAAAAACAAACGTGTAGAACACAAAAAGGGGGCAGGGTAGAAGCACCCTGACCCCCTAGGCCTGCTCATGGGGTCCCACAAGGACCCCCAAGGCCCAAAAATTATTATTAATTTTTTTTTGTGACGCAGCGGCGGTGCTAAAGATGCGCCATGGTGCGGGCTATTTACAACGTGACGCATCTGGGAGATGCGTCACGTTGTAAAGCCCTGCGCCTTGAGGAGGCGTTCCGGTGCATGGGGGGGCGTTCCTGCGCAGGAACTAAGCATGGGCGTAAAATCCGTTACGCTCGCGGATTTTTCGTATTTTCGGAGAATCCGCAATCCGCGAACTCTCGCGGATGCGGCGAGAATACGCAAAATCCGCGCGAAGCGGATTTTTTGTTTGTGTTCGCACTGCTCGCGCTGCTCGCGGTCCGCGGCGCGGGCAGGAACAATCTCGCACTAGCGAAAGTACAAAAATTACTTAGTAAAGGAAGTGGCCCAGTCTCCAACTTCCTGTTCCTGTCCAGCAAGCTCCTCCCATAGGGGTGGGGTGAAGGAAGTGCCCCAGTCTCCAACTTCCTGTTCCTGTCCAGCAAGCTCCTCCATTTCCTGGCCACTTTTCGATCATTCTTGACTGGGAAGGATTACTTTTTGTGGTTGCTGCTGGATATTTGGATTTGAGGCTTTTTGGATTACTTTTGGATTCGAATTTTGATTTCACAAAGAAGTAAGTTGATGTTGTTTGTTTGTGGTGATTTTTGTGTGTGTTGTTTTTTTTCGACTTTTTTGGGGGGAAAATCTGCAAGTTCGCGAGCTGAGGATGTTTTTGCTTGTGTTCGCACTGCTCGTGTCCCGCGCAGCAACAATCTCGCACTCGCGAAATTGTAAAAATTACAATTCTGCTGCACATGAATTGAAAACCACCAGGCTTATTTATGGGTGCATGGATGATACAACTGTTTTGTTGAAATTATTTTTGTTAACATGATTCTGGCCAGGGCATGGATGACATTGGATTGTGCTGATTTTTGTGTGTTTTAGGACTTTTTGGGGTGGTGTTGGGGGCTTGCTATGGGGGTGGGGGCCATTTTATTGTCTGGTCCCGTGTGGGTGGGGGTCTAGGGGCCATTTGTAAGTTGTGTGCTTTGTGCCATAGGCCTGCACCCACTGTGCTCTGATGTCATCCATTATGCCCAGGGGGGCCCAGAATCGGTCTGTTCGCGGATTTTGTGGGTTTTTGCCACGTTCGCGCCGTGAAGCAACATTCTCGCACTCGCGAAATTGTAAAAAATGCAATTTTGCACCGGAAAACCACCAGCAGGCAGCATAAGCCTTCTGAAAATGGATGGATGGCATTGGATTGTGGTGATTTGATTTGTGTTGTGTGTTTTCACTTTTTGGAGTAGGGGTTGGGTGCTGGCTATGTTGGTGGTGGCCATTTTGAGGCATGGTCCTGGCCATGTGGATGGGGGGGTCAAGCGGCCATTTTGAAGGCAGGCAGTGAGCTTTGAGACATAGGCCTACACCCATTGTGCCTTGCTTTCACCCATTGTGCCCAGGCGGAGTCAGGGGTACATGAAAGCACAACCCTCTGTGTGTGTGCTCTCTTGGATCAATGTTAAATTCCTGTTTCCCAAAAATTTAGCAAATCCTAATTTTGAAAATTCCATATTGTGTGGTGTGCATGTGTGTATTCATAAATGCCTACTTGCTAACTGTTTATTCAAGCGCTACATATGCAACATTTATATTTACTGATGTTCCTCTGTCTTCGTTTGCGTTTAGGTGCACAAAACTACGCATCATCATCGTTGAGCATCAGTGCCAGGAAGAAGTGCTGCTGCGGCCTGTTGTTCCCACATCTGAAGAAGATGGCTCCAAAAAGAGGTGCCCGTAGGTCCTCTTCCAAGAAAGATGTCTCTACTAAGGAGAAGAAGAAGCAAGTGGCACCACTTACCAAGGCGACTGGTTGCTCAACCAAGACATTTTTTGGGCAACAACAACCAAAAAAACAAAGGCCCACCATGAGTGCTGCACAGGTAGCCTGTTTAGTTGTTGAATCACCAACGACCAGTGATGTTGGATCATCGCAAGAAAGTAGCAGCACGCCATCAACACAGGTTTTAACTCATCTCACAAGTACTATTCAACAACCAAAGCCGCAACAACAACTGCATGGGCTACTAGTACAAGCAGAAGTACATGCGCAAGGAGCTGTCCGAGAAGGAGCTGTCCGAGAAGGAGCTGTCCGAGAAGGAGCTGTCCGAGAAGGAGCTGTCCGAGAAGGAGCTGTCCGAGAAGGAGCTGTCCGAGAAGTAGCTGTCCGAGAAGGAGCTGTCCGAGAAGGAGAAGGCCGAGAAGGAGCTGTCCGAGAAGGAGAAGGCCGAGAAGGAGAAGGCCGAGAAGGAGAAGGCCGAGAAGGAGAAGGCCGAGAAGGAGCTGTCCGAGAAGGAGAAGGCCGAGAAGGAGAAGGCCGAGAAGGAGAAGGCCGAGAAGGAGAAGGCCGAGAAGGAGAAGGCCGAGAAGGAGCTGTCCGAGAAGGAGAAGGCCGAGAAGGAGCTGTCCGAGAAGGAGAAGGCCGAGAAGGAGAAGGCCGAGAAGGAGAAGGCCGAGAAGGAGAAGGCCGAGAAGGAGAAGGCCGAGAAGGAGAGGTCCATGGAGACTTGCAAGTAGAGGTCAGTGAAGATGGCCATGGAGCGGTGCAAGTGCCCACAATGGTTGTTCTTCCAGAAGTAGGGGCACAGGAGGAAATTGACTTTGGAGCCGGGGTATCATGTCAGGAAGACGAAGCCACTCCTCCTGATGATTCATTTTCCCCCAGCTCCCCAGCAAGGAAAAGATCAAGGAGGGTGTGTAGAAGTTCCTCTTCAAGCCCCGCTCCATCAGATGATCTGGATCTAGATTGGCAACCATCTCCGACGTCTGAGAGGGAGGCACACCATGAGCTGCGAAAGGTATCAAATGTTAAAAGGAAGGGCCCCGGAAAGCTCATACTTATGGATCCGAACGTCGGACTTGATGAAGTGGTGCATTCTGATGTTGTTGAAGAGGATGACAGCAATGACCTAGTCATCACACATGTCAGTCCAGCCACACCGGCCATGCAGCAGACAGACATTTACACCCTATCCCGACGTCATGCTGAGCGTGACCCTGGCGACGTGCCACTGGTAGCACCACCAACGCAGTCAAGTAGTACCACAAGTTCAACAAAACCTACAGCTCCCATATTTTCTCCCCGGAGGGGGACTCCATCCAGCTCGACTCCCTCAAGTAAGGTTGCTGCAATAATTGCACAACCCAGTAGATGTCTGCAAGGCTCATCCACCACTGCTTCATCTGGCATTGGCAGCAGTATCACCTCGTGCGGCAAAACCAGAAGTTTCCAGTCCCCAGTTTGGAACTTTTTTAGTGTCCATGAAAAATATGATAACATAGCCGTTTGTTGCATTTGTAAGACTAGCGTTAGCCGTGGTAAGACTGGTACCAACTATGGAACCGGAGGCCAGATAGGTCATCTTGAAAGAAAGCACGCTGTCGAATGGTTTCCGCACCTAGCAAACGTCAAGGGAAAGCGATCCCAAAGGGCAAGTGGCCAAAATATACCCATAGTAGGTGTTTCATCTGAAGATGATGGGGAGGTAGAAGAAGCGTCAGACATGTGTCCGGTTGCACCCAGTACCCCTTGCAGCACCACACCCTCCGTAACACATAGCAGGCACACTGAGAGTCTGGGAGACACACCAATGCGGAAAATGTCAACACTGATCAGAAGTGGGTCGAAGAAGGCATCAGCATCATCCCGTAAATTTGTCCAGCGCACCATTTCAGCCATGTTCTCCTCAGATGCGCAATTTCAACGCAACCACCCAACTGTACGCCTCTATAACACTAAGCTGGCAAAAATGCTAGCGGTGGACCTTCTCCCTTTTTCGTTTGTCGAAGGTGTGGGTTTCCTTGAACTCGTGGCAACATTGGCCCCTAAATGGAAGGTTCCTAGCCGGTACTATTTTGCCAGGGTTGCTGTTCCAGCACTACACAAAGAGGTGCTTGAGTTGGTGGGGGCAGCTTTGCAGAAGAGTGCTGTTCACACTATACACCTGACAACAGACATGTGGACCAGTTGCGCAGCCACTGATTACATGTGCATCACTGCACACTGGGTCTCTTTTTCAGGGGTTATTAAACAGATAAATGCAGGTGGTGACTTGGTCGAGATTTTTAAGGGTGCTCGTAAACATGCAACATTAGCCATGTTTGGCATGGAGAAAAGTCATACTGCAGTCAACATTTTGGCTGACTTTAACAAAAAGGTCTTGCAATGGCTGCGCCCAAGACATTGCAAGGTTGGTTATGTTTCTACAGATAATGGCAGCAATGTAGTTAGGGCCATGGCGGACGGTTTCTATTTCAGAGTGCCGTGTTTGGCGCACTGTATCAACCTTGTTGTGCAAAATTTTTTGAAAAAAGAACTTGCAGTCGACAAAACACTGACCATCTGCAGAAGAATATGCACACATTTCAACCATTCTTTTAAGGCCCGGAAGGAGCTGAGGCGCAAGCAAAATGAACGTAGAATGCCAGTGAAAGCACTTATCCAGGAGGTGGCAACACGTTGGAACTCAACCTTCTACATGCTTGAGCGTCTGCATGAGCTGTTTCCAGTAGTCAATGAGTATTTCTACAACCTGGGTGGTGATACGATAGGAATGATACTAGCGGTGGAGCAATGGCAGCTAGTTAAAAGCCTGACAGACATGCTTCGGCCTTTTGAGGTCTTCACGCGTGACGTGAGCAGGGAGGACTGTTCTTTGAGCAAAGCTATCCCACTGTTGCTGAAGCTCGAGCACCAAGTCAAGGTGGTGTCTTCACAATTAAAGGACGTTGGAAAGAACGAAGCACATGAGTTGGCGCAGAGATTATTACAACGCCTAGTTAGCAATGAACGGCTTGTAAATATCAAGAAACAACAGCACTACATTTGTGCTACTATTCTGGATCCACGTTACAAAAAGCCATTGTTTGGCAAAGTAATAATTCCTTTTGAAACATCGGATGTTACAGAGTACAAAGGTTGGCTAGCTCAGTCAGCCATTCGTTTTGAAATAGAACGGAAGGAAACTGTAGGAGAAGACAGTACTACTAGTGAATCAGCAGGCGATCAGGCGTCCCAAAAAAGCACTTCACCATCTGTGCCTGTGGCAGAAGTGAGTGATTTTTCCTCTGAGCCGTTAACCACACCAGCAACCGTATCATCTCCACCAGGCGCATGCGATATGTCTGAAGCGAGTTGGCTAACTCAGCTAGGGTTTCCTGGTCCTAGAAAGGACACAGAAGTGCAAAGTACAGGAATCCGGGAGGACATTCTTTCAATGGTGCAGGCCTATCTGGATGACTTAACAGAGGTCAATATTACTGAGGACCCATTGGCGTATTGGCATGGGAAAAGAAAAATATGGCGAGAGCTCACCAACCTGGCTATCAATTACTTGTCTTGCCCACTCGCAAGCGTGTCTTCAGAACGTGTTTTTAGTTCTGCTGGTGGCATTGTGACTTCCAAAAGGTCCCGCCTCTTGCCCGCAAATGTGGAGCGGCTCACCTTGATAAAGATGAACCAGCACTTCATACCACCAGATTACAGAGTACGAGAATGCACGCAGGAAGAAGAGGACACCGCCCTACCCGAGGAAAGTTCTCCTCAGTTACCAGAAGTAACCCCGACTGATGAGTTAGCAGAGTATGAGGACGAGTTCTGCTTCCCTGACAGCGAGTTCTGAAAATGACTCAATCATTCATTAATTGTAAATAGTCCTCCTTATTCACTTTTATTCCTGTGTGTCTGCCTTTCTTTAGCAAGTGCTTCATCACATTCCCAACAAAACTGTAATCAACCAATAAAACAACAAGCCCATCAACAGAACTATCTTGATTTTGATGCCGCAGCATTCCTCAGGTTCACAACAGTTAGTTGACAAGAACTCAGTCCTGGTCGTCTATCCTGAGTCCTCCTCCTCCAGACTCACCCTATCCATTACCCATAATGCTGATGCCTGGATTCTGCACAATGAAGAAATGAAGGAGCCAGCCCTCAAACACAAATTACAGGTAAGATAAGCTTTTGTATGGGAGGTAGTATAATGGAGTATTCGGAGAGGCGAGAGAGTGACAGTGGTACTAGCAGCAAAGTCCTAGGGCTCTTGAATTAACAAACTCTGTGACAGGCATTTACTTAGGAAAACATTTGGCCTATTGCACGTGAACGTGTAGGCGTTATATTGCTCGCTTGCCTGTCTCAGGGGTGCTGTCTCTGGGGCTTCTAGGTTTTAGGGTTGTGTCAGCACCGCTACCACATTTCTAATGTTGATTGTTTTTGTTTTGCAGAAAATCCACGCCGGGAAACTCCAGTTGTGGCCCTGCTGCAGAACGCGTTAGGAGTCTGTGAATTCCAGGTGGAGCCAGCCCTCAAACACAAATTACAGGTAAGATAAGCTTTTGGATGGGAGGTAGTATAATGGAGTATTCGGAGAGGCGAGAGAGTGACAGTGGTACTAGCAGCAAAGTCCTAGGGCTCTTGAATTAACAAACTCTGTGACAGGCATTTACTTAGGAAAACATTTGGCCTATTGCACGTGAACGTGTAGGCGTTATATTGCTCGCTTGCCTGTCTCAGGGGTGCTGTCTCTGGGGCTTCTAGGTTTTAGGGTTGTGTCAGCACCGCTACCACATTTCTAATGTTGATTGTTTTTGTTTTGCAGAAAATCCACGCCGGGAAACTCCAGTTGTGGCCCTGCTGCAGAACGCGTTAGGACTCTGTGAATTCCAGGTGGAGCCAGCCCTCAAACACAAATTACAGGTAAGATAAGCTTTTGGATGGGAGGTAGTATAATGGAGTATTCGGAGAGGCGAGAGAGTGACAGTGGTACTAGCAGCAAAGTCCTAGGGCTCTTGAATTAACAAACTCTGTGACAGGCATTTACTTAGGAAAACATTTGGCCTATTGCACGTGAACCAACACGATGACAGTGTTCAGTTAAATGAAATTACTGCAAAACCACCACCCACCCAGCTCAAAAGTAGTAAAAAAACAGGTATGCTCAGATAAAGTTTGAAAAAGTATATTTATATCCCTAACAAAATAATCTCCCGCAAGACCCTCCCTAACCCCAACAAATAGTCCTCAAAAGTCCCCAAAAAAACCAACTCCCAATTCCCACCCCCCAAAAGTCTCAAAAAAAGGGGCAAGGGACACTCTAGGGATGCAAGCTGGTAAGTTTGGCCTTCAGGGCATCATGCTTTAGGGCCAGGGCATCATATTTTTCTTGGAGGATGGCTTGCTCTAGGCGGAGGCCCTCCACCACATTTTGAAATTTGTGCCATTTCTGGACCTCCGCCTCTAGGTCTGACACTCTGCGGAGTGCACGGCGCAAGCGACCTTTAACAGTGCTGCGAGGTGCAGCTTTTGCTGCTCGGCGGTGGCGTCTTCCGGCACGGCTCCGGTTCGCTGGAGCACTGTGCTTACCGGCAGAACGTGGGGTAACAGAGGAGGATGTAGACGATGTTAAGTTGGATGCACTGGAGTGCGTGTCATCCCCCTCGAGTTCCACCAGTCGCCGATATTCCGCAACAGTTGCTTCCAGCCTCCGTTGCCGGGCCAGTACAGCCAGCATACTCCTCGTTGGTTTGGAGGTTTTAGTATTGCCAACTATATGAAGAAAGAAAGACATAATCTGTAAGCAATGCTCTTTAGGAATATGATTAACACAAAATGATTCAGCAGGAAGTTGTGTCACAGTACAACTAGCAACTAGCCAGGGCAGTACAAAACTATTCAGGCCAGTATCATGGGCGTCCGCAGGGAGGGGCACTTGAATCACCATTTCCCTTCCCACAACTCTCTTGTATCCTTGGTTTGGTGCTCTTTCATATGAAAGAGATGTGGCAGAAGTGAGTGATTTTTCCTCTGAGCCGTTAACCACACCAGCAACCGTATCATCTGCACCAGGCCCAGGCGATATGTCTGTTTCCCACCCTCTCTCTCTCTCTCTCTCTCTCTCTCTCTCTCTGTCTCCCTCTTTCTGTCTCCCTTTGTCTCCCTCTACCTCGCTGTCTCTCTCTCTCTGTCTCCCTCCCTCACCCTCCCTCTGGCTCCCTCCCTCTCTCTCTCTCTCTCCTTCTGTCTTCCTCTCTCTCTGTCTCTGCCTCTATCTGTCTTTCGGTCCCAGCCTGCTGTAATTACCATATTGTAATTTGTCACTGGGCCACCACTGGATACACATCATATCCTATCTAAGAGTCAGATAGTACCATGATCCAGCTTACCTGTACTCGCCACCGCCACTGTCTCCTTCCTCACAGTCTGTACTTCCTCTTGGTCCGACTCCTCTAGCGCCGCCTCCTCTCCAGATTGACCCTCGGACTCCGAGTCAATGATGACCACATCCGAGCTGGCCCCGCCACCAGATGTTCCACCTACAAAGTAGATTTAAGAATGTTAGATTACACCACTCCACTAGTATTTGGTCTATGAATGAAAAAATGTGAAAACAACTGAAAAAGTAATTGACTGTCTACTCTAGTCTAAAGTAAATGTCCCTCCTTCCAGGGAAAGCTGTTGTCTTGCTTAATTTTTTTGTCACAATTGTTGAATGCTTGCTTAATTTTAACACACATTATTTTTCTCTGAACAGACAGAAACTGGACTTCTAAGGACAAGAGGAACATCAACTTGAAACCAGGTGAAAGCTCGGCTCGACCACAAGAAATTTCTACCAATCCAGTACTCATCAACTCTGCACCAAGCACTTTTCCATTTCCAACTAACTTTATTTTAATATATGTGTTTACTTAAACTTTTAATAAAGCTTTTAAACTTGAATTGACTCTGTAGTTTTTCCTCCAGAGAGTCCAGACTAGAGTGACTGAGCGAAAAGTTTTGCAATTTTTGGAAGGAGGAATCTGTGCTGCTGACACTACCAGGTTTATTTATACAGTGTGCCAAACACGCCACTCTGAAATATTATTACTCTGGTCTTTGGTGTCCATAGTTCGGTTTGTGGAGAAGTGTCCCTGCAACAGTAGTATTATGGATTTTGCTCCTATCTAAACACTATTTCGAAACAATTAAATTAGGAATGCTTGGACAACAATAGGTCCTCTATATTTAAATGAAAACTTACTGGGGCCAGCAAAGGAGCACTCGCCGCCCTGGCCTGCATCCTCCTCCTTTGGAGCCACTGCTGCATCCTCCTTTTCCGCCCGCTTGCCCCTGGGCGGACCTGACGTACAACATGAAAGAAATAACAGAAAACATTGATGATTGCTGCTTGCCGATGTCCTTGTCAACCAAATCAAACATTTAGAAAGAACAAGAACCTACTATTTCAGCCAAAAAGAGGGCTACAATGGAAGGACTGCACCTGAGCCTCTACTCTAGGGGCAGATTTACAAGCCCCTTGCAGCTCTTCTGCTCCATTCTTGCGTCAATTTTGTGACGCAGCGCCACAAGAGAGGCGCCATGGTCTGGCGTATATTAACAACGTGACGCATATGGGAGATGCATCCCATTCTAAAACCCTGCGCCATTAGGGAGCATTCCATCGCAAGGGATGGCGTTCCTGCGCAGGAACGCATGCTAAAAGTGGCTATGGGGAATATATAAAATTTCAATCAGTCATTTAGGACAATGATGCGTCACTGAAACCCTGCGCCTGCATGAAGCAGACTTACGGCTTGACGCAGCATTGCTGGAGCTGCGCCATCGTTGCAACGCAACTCCATCAAAGAGCCGCCTTTACGGCACCGATGCGTAACGCTTCGGTGACGTTTTGGGACCATGGTGTGCCGCATTGTAAATACGGCGCACCATGGGTGGTGCTGCCGTGCCACACACTTTGCAGGGATGCGCAGGTAATT
The DNA here is from genome assembly GCF_964261635.1 of Lissotriton helveticus. NCBI lineage: Eukaryota > Metazoa > Chordata > Amphibia > Caudata > Salamandridae > Lissotriton > Lissotriton helveticus. The sequence continues at coordinate 1,498,685,189 of NC_136061.1, forward strand.
GCTAATCTGACACTTACGGGCATACTTACGAGTTCTGAGCTGGACACCTCCAGATGTGCACCAGAACAAATACGTAACGCAAAACTAACCTTGCGCCACGGCAGATGCGCCGCTATTACAATGCGGCAAACCCTGGCGCAAGGGTAGGCAGATGCGTAACGCATCTCGTGACGAAATAGGGGCGCATCTCTAGAGTCGCTTCGTGGGCGCAATGCAACTATAGCAGTGCTCAGGGCTGCCCAATACTCTACATACCGCATCAGTCCTTACGCCTGCTTCAAGCAAGCAGGCATAAAGAATTGACATAGCAGCGTCGCGGAAGTGCCTGCGCTAAATCTTGTAGATTTTACGCAGGCACTTTTGCGAGGCACACATCTGCCTGACCGGCACCACCCACCCCCCACTCCCCCCCTGCGTGGGAACGCACCCATTGAGGCGCAGGCCCAGGCATTCACGTGGCGCATCTCCTTAGAGATGCATCACGTAACGTTGTACATGACTCGCAGGGATGCGCCACGTTTACGTCGCTGTGCGTCAGGTAAGGCAGTGTAAACGTGGAACAAGGGGCTTGTAAATCTGCCCCTTTGTGTCTAGCATTACGCAGTTCTGTAAAATACACTCATACTCAGCCCAATTAAATGAACACAAAATAGATAACAAATAAGCAGTGGCACCGGCACAGAGAAGGAGAACAGTGCACCTGAAATGCACAGAAGATTTTGAAATATTAATGAAAAAATTGCTACTACTACTCACCAAGACCGGGGACCTCCACTCCCAGCACGTCTAGCAGGTCACGCTCTCGGTCAAGGATGTCGGTCCAGCGGTGGGTGACCTGATTGTAGGTGCGCTGGACCCCCGTGATCTTAAAAAGGGCCCGGCACACCTGCCCCCACCGCTTCCGTCGCTCCTGGCTGTTGGTGTAACCAGCAGCAATCCTGCCGCCTGCCGCGATGGTCCTGGGGAGACGGCGCTGCACGTAAAAAACAAGTGCGCCCCCCTCCTCAGGGCTGAAAATCTCCCGGGGCACCACCATTTCCGCCCTCAATCGACCACACGGGAGCCGGGCACGGGCTGCGGTGCCCGTCTTGGGCAGCTTGACTGCTGTCTTCACCATGTTCTGGGCAGGTAAGGAGATAAAATGAAAAAGAATAAGAGTAGAGAAGAAGGAAAGTAAAAGTTTAAAAAAGTAGTTCAAAAGTAAACAAAATTAGCCTAAAACACAAAAATATAGATCTAGAAAAATACAGGGATAGAAAATAAGTTAAATAGATCAAAAAAATAGTAAAACAAGCAAAGGATGGCAGAGATATAGAGAGGATAGAAACACCATACCCAGACACATAGGAATGAATGAAAAACAAGATGGCGGCCCGATCACGTGCGCGTAAGTAAGTTCGCACGCGATTTCTCTCGCGAACTCGTGCGAACTTGTATTCGCAAGGCGCGAGTCGGGCGAGATTACACTTAGCGGGCGGAAACGGAAATACGTCACGCAAACAAAATGGCGGCGCCCATACTCAACCTTGAGGTAACTCGCACGAGTTCGCGGCCTCCACGGGCCAGTTCGCACTACAACGCGCCCCGCGAATAGGGCGAAATTACCGAAAAACGAGTTTTGCAAAAGCAAAACGAACGAGCAGGTGCAAAAGTTCGAGCTCATCATTTGTAACCATTTACCTGTAGTGCTTCCTGAAGGGGCCCTCCAGAATCCGGTTGCCTACTTGCAACTATTGTGTGACCCTGCTCTGACAGTCACAGAATAGTTACAAGTATGCCATTGCATCCTGTTAAAAAAAATTATTTACTTTGCATTTGCAACAAAAAGGAAAGGGAGCAGACAAGCAGGTGCCAGCCTTCATTAATGTCAGTTGGGGCAGGGCAGGTGTTGTTGTTTGCAAAACTTAAGGCACTTAGCAGGTGTTTGTTCACTCAGTGGTCAATCAGAGGGTGTTGTGATGACACTGAGGGTGGCATGGGTGTGCCAGCCAGAGGGTGGCATGGGTGAACCAGAGTGCCAGTGTTGACAGATGATGGCAGTGCTTTGCTTTGCCCCAATAATGTACACTGGTGAACTAGAGGGTGATGTGATGACACAGAGGGTGACATGGGTGAGCCAGAGGGTGGCATGGGTGACCAAAGAGAGTGCCAGTGGTGACAGAGGGTGGCTGTGATGAAGAAAGCTTAGCAAACAGGCTGGGCACGTAGAAACAACAAGTTCGCTAAACTGGCGACCCGACAAGTAAGTTCGCAATTTGCGAAATAGTACAAAACCCTCGCGAACTTGCAGAAACCCGTGCGAACATACACACCCCCAAAAAATCCGCTAATCCGCGAGAATTCGCGGATTTCGCGTATTTTCGCAATCCGCGAATACGCAAATCCGCAAATTCGCGGATTGCGAATCCGCAAAATCCGCCCATGCTTAGCAGGAACGCCTGCTAAAAGTGACTGAGTGAAATCTACAAGATTTCACTCAGTCACTTTTAGGCCAATGCTATGTCAAAACCCTGCGCCTGCTTGAAGCAGGCGTAAGGCTTGATGCAGCATTAGTTGAATGGGCCCCTCAGGAGCATTGCTAGAGCTGCATCGCGCATGCGACGCAACTCTAGCAATGCGACACCTTTACGGCACAGATGCGTCACGCATCTGTGCCGTTTTTGCCCCATGGTGCACCACATTGTAAATGTGGCACATCAGTGGTGGCGCACGGGTGGTTTTGCTTGTCGTAGGTTACTTGGCGCATCCCTGCTGATTTGCAGAGATGCACAATGTAACGTACATCTGCCCCTTTGTTTCAGTCACTCTTTTACTTCACTTTCTTCAGTCACTATACTTCCTTTACCTCACTCATTTGCTCAGTCCCTTACTCCATTTTTGTCATTCATTTCAGTTAGTCATTTATACACTACACATTCATTCAAAAGAAAGATGACACAGTGCGTAAGAAATAGAGCTCTTTTTGGAAAAATGAGTTAGTTCTGAAAATAACTTTGTATTTTTTTTTTCAAAGTTTTATATTTTTTTTGTTTTTTTGAAACGCAAACTGAAATCCTGAACTTCAAAAGTGTTCAACAGGAACAACAAAAAACTGAAATAAAAAAAAAATATCGCCTTTTCGTGCACACATGCTCCATGATGCGCTTTTCAACAAGCACAAGGCTCTGTTCTGAGTACACGAGAATTTCGAAGCACTTGTTGCACCTCATGTGCACCTTCTTTAAATATGGCCTCAGGTCCAGTTCGGCAGTTGAGGGAGATGGAGGTGTTGCCGAAGAAGTGCTGGCCACAGCTGGTGGCAGTTGTGTGGCCAGGTCTCTGGTGGATGCCTTCGCAAACTGTGGAGGATGAACTTGCCTCACATGCCTAATCATTGTATGGATGGAAAAGGAATATTTTTTGAAAGGGTTTCCCCTTGAAAGAACTCTGTCACAAAGGTTGCATGTGACCTTCGGCGCATTCACCTTTTTTTGGTCCTCTGGATAGCGAAAAAATTGCCAAATGAAGGATTCTTTGACTCGCCGATGAGGAACACGATGTTGGTCATCAGATTCTGATGAAGATGAATCTTGTCTGGCAGCCATTTCAAGTTCTTGTCAGTGAAGCTGGAGAGGGTCCTTCTTCCACAAGACTGAAACAGATAGTGAGGGAAATGGGTGGGGTTCCTGAAGATTCTAGAACTGAAACTACTATGAACCAATGAAAAGTGTTGTTTTCGAGTCACATGACGACGTGCGCGGGATCAAAACGTGAAAAGGAGGCAAGCTAGACACTCCCTGACCCCCTAGAGTTTCTCAGGGGGTCCCAGAAGATCTCGACGGGCCAAAAAACCCTTTTTTTGTTGAAAAAATAGCGGGGTGCGCACACCCCGTTGCGCACGTCGGTTTAAAATGGCGTTTTACCCGATTTACATAAAAGTTTCAAAACGTGAAAAGGAGGCAAGGTAGACAGTCCCTGACCGCCTAGAGCTTCTCAGGGGTCCCTAAACAACTCCGACGGGCAAAAAAAACTTTCTTTTTCTTGAAAAATTTGCGGGGTGTCAAGTCATGTGACTCGAAAACAACATTTTTCATTGGTTCATAGTAGTTTCATTGGTTCATAGTAGTTTCAGATCTAGAATCTTCAAAAACCCACCCATTTCCCTCACTATTTGCTTTATTCTCCTGGAAGAAGGACCCTTTTTGGAGCTGGAAGCAGAAAAAACAACAGGATGGCAGAAAGACAGGAAAGAACATCTTCTTCTTCTGACTCCCACATGGAATATCGCCAGCAAGCCAAGAAGGGGAAATCTTCTTTTATTTGGAAGTTTTTTACTTTTCCTGAGGGACTAAAAAAGGTAAATGCCCCTAAAGTAACGTGTACCCTTTGTGGTACTGTTCTTTCAAGGGGAAACCCTCTTAAAAATACTCTTTTTCAATCCATACTATGATAAGACATGTACAAAATGTCCACCCTGTGCAATATGCCCAAGCAGCCACAAGAGCTCTGGCCCAGCAGATTCCACCAGCTGCGGCCAGCACATCTACAGCTCGACCTCCATCGCCAGCAACAGTAGAAATGGACCTTAAGCCATATTTGGCACATGTGCATATGCGATGCAACAAATGTTTTGATGGTATTGTTTTTGGTGAACAGAGCCTGAAAGTAATTGAACGCAGCATTCAGGATCATAAATGCTCTGAAAAGAGATATATTTTTTTATATTTTTCATTTATTTTGTTCTTGTTGAATAGTTTCCAAATTGCAGTTCCTGATTTTTTTGCAAAAAACCCCCAAAAATATAAAACTTTAAAAAAAAGCTAAAAAAAAATAAAACAACAAAAGAAAAAAAAGTTCTTTTCAGAACTCATTCAATTCTCTAAAAAGAGTTACATTCCAAATACACTGTGTCGTTCATTTTTTTGTTTGAAAGCGTAGTGCATAAATGAGTGATTGAAATGACTGAGTGAAGGGAAGGAAGGGACTAAGAGAAAGAGTGAGAAAAGGGGAGTATGGTGAGTGACAAAAGAGGAGCCGAAGAGTGAGTGAAAGAAGGGGACTATAGGTAGAGGAGTGAGTTAAGGGGTATGAAAAACGAAGGGAAGGGCAGTAAAGAAAGGAGAAAAAAACAACTTTCAGTGTTTTGATGTTGTATTTATATTCATTAAAAAAACAAAGATTTTCACACATTTTATTTAGGGGAGAAAGAGGGTCTGCCATTCTTTCACAAGTATGATGTCATCAGTAATGTCATTTGAGATGTCATCAGTGATGTCATGAGTGATGTCACTGACTATGTCATGAGTGATATAATATGTGACGTCATTAGCAGTGCTTTGCGGGCGCGCCAGTTATAGTGAGTACAACTAACTATAATGTGGGAATTTCAATGGTTTTGTATGAGTAAATTGTCCAGCTAACTATAACTGATATAAAACCTATGGTTTTTTCAATGAATTGGCTAGGTTTTTTAAATGCTAATTCCTAACTATAATGTGTGTAAAACCTATGTTTTTTTCAGTGAATATATATATACATACATCATTCCATGATGCTTGGGGGGCAAATGAGGAATCTTTAAAATGCCGGAAGTGCGATTGAGAAAGCCTGTCTTGCCTCTTTTTAAACAGAGCCCATGAGTAAGAGGCTGAATGCCCTGAAACGCGTTGGGACTGAATTTCATTCCAGGAACAAAGGAGCAAAGGAGTAAATGTTAAGCCCGGATGGCAGGCAAGCTGCGTGTGCCCTCGGAAACAGCTTTCGGGCATTGTGTGACACATATACATACATACATATATAAACATATATATACATCTGCATATCTATATAAATACAAATATAAATGCATGCATACATATACATTTATGCATACATATGCATGTTATGTACATGAAAGTTTGAAAGACACTAATAAAAGCAAAGCTAAAAAGCCACCTAATTACAAACAGAATTGCTTTAACTTAAACGAGGGTGAGACCTATTGCATTTTCAATGCTTGTTTTATTTTAGGGTTATACAGAGAACTACTTTGGGCTCTTTTGTGGATCATTTCTTTGAAAGATTGTTCTTTTTTTTGACCATATATGTATTCTATCGAAACCGAATATAATTGGTCTGGGTGACCAGATTGTCATTCTAGGTATGTATGGGCCGTTCTACAGTGGCTGTGGTACTGTCATCCTGGTGGAGGCTCAGCTGGCTTAGGGCCTTATTACGAGTTTGGTGGTCCTCCTGTTGGCCTGCCCCCGTCTCACTGACAGGAGGACTGCCAAAACTGTAGTGCGCCCTCCTTCCGGATTACAAGTTTAATTCATAGAAAGCAGGCGGTGCTGAGGTGGTTTCCCGGTGGTGGGCTGTTAGACTCATAGGAGAGCCACCACAAGTATGGCTGTCCTGAAGACAGCCGTACTCATAATATGGCCCTTAGTTTTTCACCCTTTCTAGTGGTTCCCTCTTTGATCTAGTGGGACCTTCGGGGTTTCGCCATTGTTTTCCTACTTAGATGTTTCAGACTGCATTGCTACTGCTAGTTCCATGCTGGCGTTTGAAGGTAAGTATGGGACTTGGCCTCTGTATGGTCTGGAGATTGTATGCACAGCTTTTGGCTATAGTATATACATTTGGGTTGAGAGCACACTATGGTTCTCTTGAGCATGGTGTCTACATATGTTCTTTCTTGTTTATTCCATACACTTTATAGGTGGTTGGTATCTACGGCAAGCATTCATGTCTACAATATGAGCATGGTGTATGCACACCACTTGTTTTGACTTTGTTTTAACCTTTTGTCTTAGGGTACGAGTACAGCAAATTCTATTGAATATGGGTAGCTGTGTTATTTAGTAATTTGGGGCATATATATATAAAATATTACCTTTGGACACTCCTATCTGCCCCCCAGTTTTTTTATGTTTGCGCCCTGAAGAAGTTGGCACCCGCGTTTTGGGTTTGACTATTAAACGTGCATCAGGACTTATTGAAATTGATCCTGAAGCCCACAGTATATTTGAAACAACATAAAGAAAATTAGAAGATCCCCGATGTGATACATTGCAATCTTTAGGTCTTTGAAAACCTAAATGAATTGAAAACTATACTAGCATTTATTTAGATTGTAAACAGATAATAGGAAGCATACATATATGCATACACCATTAAGGGCTAGATACCTTTATGCATACATTCATGCGTAATAATTTACACCAATATTTCTCGTTGTTAAACACTTCAGCAGGCAAGTTAAGGGCATATAAACCCCTGTCACTGCTATTGGAGTAACACGGTCCACTGAAATGATATGATTCTGCAATTGCATCCTTTTTTTTCATAATTATGGATTTGCAGCGTTTGCCACATAATCCATCAACTGCTGCATAATCTGCCGATTTTAAAAACAAAGAAAATGTTTCTAGCTCGGTTCAAAAGTTACTAAAAATGTGGCGAGGAGTTTGTGCTCAATGAAAAGCTCTTTGCAAAGGTTAACAGGTTATCTTTCAGTTGAATATTTCTGTAGTTTGTTGTCAAGGAAAAACTAATGAGGTGAAAACTTTGCCCAGACAGTATTACAAAGTGTTGAAAAATGCCAAAATAATGAACTAATACTATGAAAAAGTGTGGCATTATGCCGCACAATTTGACTTTTCTTGCAAAATAATTTAGCTATACCTGCAGCATAATTTAGTGTTCCTCTGGCACATAATTCCAGTGGCTCTAGGTACAGTTTACACCATATAATTAATAAAAACCTCAATAATAAAGATTTTTTAAATTGTGTTTCACGTTAAAGTATGAGTGAGAAAGTCAACGACTTTCTGGATACAAGAAGTTTCTAGGTCCTTAAAAAAATACTGTCGCTATGCCTAGTGAAGTGAGCACTCCTCATTTTTCCTATGGCGCACATTCAACAATAACTAGGCCTCTTGGCGCCTTTCAATGCAGACAATGTGCCTGCAGTTGCAGGTTTGCTCATGTAGGGTCTTCTGTGAAACTGTCTGTGGACAGACCTTTCATAACAGGCAGGGCCACTGGAATTATGCGACATGAGAGCACCACATTATGAGGCAGGGTTATCTATATAAAAACAGTAAGAAAAGGCAAATTATGTGGCAAAATGCGGCATATTTCTTGATAGCATTACCTCAATATTTTGTAATTTGTACACATGGTAATATTGTCTGTGGAAAGATATCACCTCATTAGTACCAGTGTAAAAACAAATACAGAAATAAGCAGCTGAAAGATTTCGAGTTAACCTTCGTGAGGGGTCTTCCGCTCAGCGCAAACACTCACAGGCACGTTTTTAGTAACTTTTGATCTGTTTGAGCTAGAAACAAAGGGGCAGATTTATGAAGGCCTTGCGCCGCCGGTGCGTCATTTTTAACATGGGAAAAAGTGACGCACCGGCGGCGCAAGGCCTTCATAAATCTGCCCCAAAATGTATTCTAAATTCTGCAGGTTATGCAACAGATGATGGATTATGTGGCAATTGCAGCAAAGCCATAATAATGCAAAAAAAAAGTCACAGCCACAGATTCGCATCATTCCAAGTGAGTAGCTTTTGCAGCAAACCTGACAGCCGCGGTCGGTAGTGGGAGTACCTGCCGGGCGGTGAATGGGGAGGGGGAGGGGCAGGGTGGAGGTAGTAATCTATGGATTACGTAGGTTTACAGGTAAGTAAACATATAAATAAATAAAATGAATTTTGTTGCGTGCACTGCATCCCCAAATGCAATGTAGTGCGCGCAACGAAATTCGTTTTATTTATTTATATGTTTACTTACCTGTAAAGCTCCGTAATCCATAGATTACCACCCCCCATCCTGCCGCTCCCCCTCCCCACGTCACCGCCCGGCAGGTACTCCCACTACCTACCGCGGCTAAAAACTGGCAACGTTTCCTGGTGAGTACCAATATTTCCATGCAAGTGGCAGTCAACACTTAAAATGAATGTGCCCTTTTCTCCAGAATAAACTTCAAAAACAAAATCTTGGTGATAAGAAAAGTGGATTGCTGTTGCTAATCCATTTTCTCTCAAAACAGTTCGAAGAGATGCAAAAGTTCCAATTTGTATGTGAAAACGCAGAAAACATTTTTAACTGTGGGAAGCATTCATAGTATTGGCCAGAATTACTGCTATTAACAAGAGAAAAACTTTGCAACTTCGCAAACCTCTAATATCATACGGAGATTGCCTGTAACATTGCACACTGTGCAGCAACTGGCCAACAATGCTCACCATTTGTCCATCACACACAGTCCACTAGAAGACAACACACACCATCCATTGATGCTCTATTGAACACTGCCACTCAGCAACCCCCCTCTTATTGTCTACCAATGGTCAACCACTCAATGTAGAACAAAAAACAAGGATAAATTTTTTACTAATCAACTATCATACACTTCACGAATGGACGACAGCACAATGCCCACAGATAAACCACCATACACTGTCAAACAATGAACCATAAGAGCTTATCGACCAATGGATCACTGCACCCTGTCAACCTATGATCAATTACCAATTAACCAACCACAGATTAGCCTACATGCTCCATCAATAAGACATAACACTCTGACTACCAACAAACCATTGTACAAATTCCACCAATGAACCATTACATCCTGCCCAATAAAAGGCCAACACAAACCACCTCCATTGAAAGTCACACACCTTTCATCAATGAGTCATTGCACAATGTTCACTAGTAAACAACGACATACTCTCAAGAAAGGCAAATGTCCACCAAAGGGATATCTATCAATTAAACCTCAGACTGACAATAAAGAGACCAGTACACATTGTCAAAGAACAGATAATCATGTACTCCCCGACAGGGAACACTGTCCAAAAACAGGCTACCAAACACTGCCTACCAGTGCAAAGCAGCACACTATTCACCAGTGAACAACCACTGATTGTTCACCTATGGACCATTATGCAGTGCAAACAAATGGATCAGTACCCATTGTCCTATGGTGGACCAAATACTGCTGTAAACCAAACAGACATCACAGAGTGTCCAAACTGGGTCATGACAGACTGACCCCTAATACCTTATGTCACACTGCCCAACAACAAACCAATGCACTTTGACCAATAACAGGCTGGTCACCCATAATCCTTCGCACACTACAAAAGAAGAATGAACACTGTCCATTATTGGAAAGTCACATGCTGTCCACCAATGGACCATTACACACTGTGCACTAACAAAGACATCTCACCAGAAGAGCATTGGACACTGCAAACCAATGAAACACTGCCCACCGATAGGATGAACAGCACTATTACTAGACCACCTACAGCACAACCTTCAAACAATGACCACTGCATACTAGATGTAAGAGTACCTTTGCACAACACCAATCCATCAACCACTGCTCTATGCTCTAAAACATGTTCATCAATATGCCGCACATCCTGCCCAATGTAGCACTGTACAGTGTTCTCCAACTGTGGGTCATGGTAAAGTGTTGAACATGAGTCACTGTTCACTGTCCAGCATTAGCCCCTGTGCTATCATTACCCTTTTGACCTTTTTTTCTCCTCACCTGCTCTTGTTATCTTCACACTGGGTCCTTTCTTCACACCTAATTAAAGATTTTGGTAAATACCTAGATTTGTGTTTCGAGTGACTGATGCTGTGTCTCTGGCAGAGCCAACTGGAAACCCGTAAGCAGAACAGCTACTGTCTCGTGTGAGTCAGTGCTCACAGCAAGGTCGCCCATAATGATGATGTTAAAGTCTAAATTTTCCATGATAATTGACCTCAGTTAATGTTGAAAAAATGTGCCTGACACTAGAAAATGTGAGAAATGGGGGTCTCTAGTTGGCAGTGGTTTCCATCCTGTCCAAGTAGGTACCCTTCCTTGTAGTCAGGGTAAGGGGGTTACACACCCACAATAACCCCTGCTCACCTCCTTGGTAGCTTGTTACAAAACAAGACCAAAATGATAAAAATCCAACATACACAAGCAAAGATACGAATTTCTTAAGAATAAAGCAAAAATACAGTTCCATGAAGTCCATAGCCCCAACTGGGGCTATCACAGCATCATGACCAACAAATGCAACAGTTCAATGCGACCTCAATGCAGACGAGGGCTGGCTACGGCATCCGGGAAGACCCACAAACAGTACCTTGGAAATTGAAAATGCCTTGAGGACCTTGCGATGAAGTGTAGCAGTCAGGTGTCGTCAACGTTGCGGGCGTCGGTGCCGCAAGTTGGTGCCAAAGTCGGAGAGTCTTAAAGTCACACGCGTTGCATGCCAAACTCTGCGCGAACGAAGTCAGGAACGCTGACGTTGGCTGTGCCAGGACAGCGGTGTTATCATGGTGGTGCATCCTTCACTTTACAAAGAGGTGTCTGTGGTTTTGGAGCAGGCAGCAGCGTGGCATCAGTGCGGCGCTGTCATCGTCGACGGTGTTGACCATGGCTACAGTGCAGGCAGTGGAGTCGGTGACGGCGCAAAGCATCATAGTTGGGGAGACCAGGGCTGCAGTGTTGTCAAAGTCGGTGTCCCTTGTCATGGTGCAGGCAGCGGTGTCAATGACAACGTGAAGCAACGTCGTCGGTAAGACCAGGGTTGCAGTGTCCTCAATGTCAGTGCTGTGCTTACTCTGAGAGCAATGACTATGGCATTGTTGCAGGCAGTGGCATAGGTGACTGTGTCGGGAATACTTTTCTTGAGGTTACAGCCCAGTAAACACCTCCAAGGGCCCAGAACTGGAATTGTCACCTCTTGGCAGGTCAGAACTCCTACCAGTGGAGTTCAGATGTTGTAGATGAAGGTGAATACTTCTTAACAGGAGGCAAGCACACATAGCCCTTGAAAAAACTTGACAAGCAGGATCCACAGCAAAGCCTAGTCCTTTCCTCTCCAAAGCAGAAGCAGCAACTGCAAGCCAACTCCGCAAAACAACACAAAGCAAAGGGGAAGTACCCCATCTTACAGCTGTTAAGCTCTTCTCCTTGGCAGAGTATCCTCTTGCTCCAGAAGTGTTGTAAAATTCTGAGGTTTTAGGTCCAATACTTACACCCCTTTTGTTCTTTGAAGTAGGCCTTCTTCAAAGGATTGTCCTTGTACTGGATTCTAGTTCTGCCTGGTATTGGCTCAAGGCCCTACTGGCCAGACACATCCCAATTCAGGTGTCAATGACAACTCCTCCCACCACTCTAGCTCAGGAAGACCCATCAGCCTGGGGATGGGCCATCAGGGTATGCAGGGCACACCTCAACTCTCTTTGCGTGGCTGCCTATAGTGAATGCACAAACAGGCCCCTGTCAGTCTAATACGGACATTGAATCCACAGGCAGGAAGAAGCACAGGATGGTTAAACAAGTAAAAGCCCACTTTCTAAAAGTGGCACTTTCAAACACACAATTTAAAGGCCATCTTTACTAGAAGATGTGTTTTTAAATTCTGAGCTTATAGAGCCCAAACTCCAAAGCACTAGGGGTTTCCATTTGAAAGTTACACTTGTAAGATGTTACAGGGCAGCTCCAATGATAGCCTTTGGGAGAGCTAGTCCTTGCAATCGTGAAAAACATTTTCAGTATTTCACTATCATGAAATGTAAAACACATCAGTACATTTCCTACCTTTCACATACACTGCACTCCGCCCATGGGGGTACATTTGACCTACCTGAGGGGTACCTTGCATGTAATAGAAGGGGAGGTTAGGGCCTGGAAAATGGGGCTCTCACCAGGTTGACATGGCAGTTTAAAACTGTACTCATAGACACTTCAATGGCAGGCCTGAGACAAGTTTACAGGGCTACTCATGTGGGTGGCATAATCAATGATGCAGGCCCACTAGTAATATTTGATTTACTGGCCCTGGGCACACACAGTGCACTTTACTAGGGGCTTACTAGTAAATTAAATGTTCCAATCATGGACAAGCAATTAGAATCACAATTTAGAGTGCATATGAACTTTAGCACTGATCAGCAGTGGTAAAGTTCACAGAGTCTGAAAGCCACAGAATGATCGTCAGAAATATAGGAGGCAAAAGCCAAAAAGCGAGGGGATAAACCTGCAAAAAGGGCCAGGTCCAACAAATGTGTTTAACTTTGTCATAACCAAAGAGAAAACCATAGAAAATGTTTCTTTAAAAAATAAAAAAATCATGTAGTTTGAAACCGTAGGAAAAGATGCTTTCTTGAACGTGAAAAATAAACATGCATCTTAAAAAAAGCTGTAGGCCCTCATAATTAATGTGTTTCTACAACAAACTTCTGTTTGACATTTAAATAAAATGCCTTTTATGACTACTGACCTAATTATCCAACTGCAAAACCGTTAATCACTTTAAAATGTGCTGCTCTAAGGGAAATGCATTTCTTTGTTTGATCACACCATATGATTTCCTTATTTCTTTAAACAATGTATTTCACTATATTTTATAATGAATAGAGTATTAGTAATGTTAAGCTCACTGAAGGTACTGTTTTGCAAGGTCTCATCAAGACTTACTGATATAAATGCTTCACCGCTTTAGACTAGCCCTTTGTCAACACAATGGGACACCGACAACAGCTAAAAGAATAGGCCTGTAAAGGTTATCATGAGAACCTTCCATCATGTATCTAGTGCAAGACATTTAGAGACTTTTAGATAACTGTTCACTGGCATGAATGCTTATCGTGGGAAATGGGAGGTGAGACAACCGACCATCGAAAGACCCATTTCCAGTGAACAAGGATGACTTAACCCTGCTGAATTTTGCAAACGCTTCGTGTTTTCATATATATATGTGTTCCTAGTTAGAGTAAATTCCAATTCCAATCCTTTCCATGCCATATACCCTCAGTGCTTTATGAATTATTTCCCTTATTCTTGCCTGGATTTCTGTAAGCTACTGCTAACGGCGATTTCCTTTTACTTTTTGTGGGGAAATTTTCTCCTTGCGTTGCTCACACCTACTGCTGTGATTCATTTCTTTTGAAATATTCAAAGCTGCTACTGCAACTTGTTGGGGAACTCGGATGAGTTGCTGGAACTGCTCTTAATGGGGAATTCATCCTTTGACTAACTAAAAGTTCCAGATTCTTGCTCTTTTCCAAGAGAACTCTATATGGATTCTTATTCAGGTTCGGACTCTTAGACTAAGATAGTGACTATTTCCTGTATGGAGCACACTGTCTATATCATGTTGACTCTAATGAAACCATTTCTCATTATTTCTGTAATTTGACTAATATGAATAAAAAAGATGAAAACAAATACTAATTTCTTAATTAGAAATAAAGCTTTGAAACGCTTTCAAAACTCTCCTCATAGACTGAAAATTAAGATACTGACAATAGATGAATTTACTCGAAATCTAATTTATTACAGCTCCGTTCTGAAACGGTGGCAAAGATCCATTTACCTGAAGATGGAGGAATGCCAAAAATAGGAGGCCATTGCTGTAAGTGCTTTGGGTTTGCACTGGTTACCAATTGGCCCCTTAATTTTGGGCGATGACAATGATAAAGACAGGAGTCCCGTCAGAGTCCACCTCTATGCATACATCTTCCTCTGCAGTGTTCAGAGTGTGTCCTTTTTCAAACAGAACGCATGCATTGCTTCTCTCTAGTATCACCAGCCAACCCCTCAATGACAGGTTACGCTTGAGGAGAGCTACAGAACGAAAGGAGGAGGGGATGGAGAGAGAGAGAAAGAGTGAGATAGAGAGCAGTGGAGCGGGAGGGAGAGAGAAATGGGGAGGAGGGAAGGGGAGAAAGACAGAGACAGACAGCAGGGGAGTGAAAGAGAGAAAGTGAGAGAGTGGATGGGGAGAGAGATAGGAAAGGGGGGGCCGCTCGGCCCCCACACACACATGGCTGGGCCCGCCCCCCCCCTCCACCAGTCCTGGTTGGACCGCGCGTCCCGCCAGTTGACCCGGAAGCAGTTTTGCGCTTCCGGGTTGAGGGGGCGGGATCGCGGCGTAGAGGGGGTTTAAGAGCCTAGGGAAGCTTGGGAAGCGGCCTCTTTGTGCCCACGCTCCCCAAGCTCGCTCCTCGCCCCGCTGTGGGGCCTTTAATTTACCCCACCATCCGTTCCCTTGTAGCAGAATTCTGGTGAGGACACTGGTAGGTATATGGTGCAACGCTATGCAATGTCGTAAGAATAAATGTTTTTCTTCCTTAGGCCTTTTTTCCCCGTTTACAGGCAATGTTAATATGTATATGTTTTCTGGGTGTGTTCTGCTGTTGCATTAACTCTTTTCCTTAGGCCTTTTTTCCCTCTTAGATTAGTAATGTCGTATTTATTATGTGGGTCTGGCGGTAAGGTCATAATCGGTGAGCAGCAATTTAAGGTCCTTAGGTGGGGGCGGCCCCATTCACGAAAGGGGTCGCCCAGGGGGAGGGGCCATTGGTCTCTCCCAGAACTTCAGGGGCAGGATATCCGCTTGCTTGGGTGCGGGGGAGGGGAGTCACGCTTTCCTCAGGCTGGTAGCCACCCCGCACGTACACTATGACGTCATTAAAGGGCGCGAGTGTAAGGGCCCTCCTGTTATGGTTAAATAGAGTTCACGGAGCGCACGAGGGTAAACGGGCCCTTGTTGCGCATGCGCATCTCGGACGTGAGAGCGTAGCTGGGTAAAAGGATCTGACACCGGTTAGCGACCTTGCCGTAGGACCAGAAATTATTAAAATGCAAATTGATATCAGGATGTTAGATTCGGTTAGGAACCACGCTGTATTAGACATTTGTTAAGGTTAGCCCACCATACCTGTCTAAACTGGATGTAAATCTAATGTCTGAATTTTGCATTTAATAATTATGTAAATAATGTTATTTTATTAATTTTTTAATTTTGTTTCATATTTTAATAAATACGGCCGGGGGTCTCGAGCTCGAGACCCCCTGCCTTCCAAAGAATTCTGTTGTTGGTCTGATAAGTGTGTAATTGTAGTATGCATGTTGAGGGGGGGGTGGGGTGGCCGGCAGTCACAGACCATGGGAGAAAGAGAGAGAGAGGAGGGAGAGAGAGAACAAGGGATATCGATAGAGAGAGAGAGAGCAGGAAAGTGAGAATGGGAGAGAAAGAGAGAGAGATAGCTGAATAGAGAGTGATCGAGAGAGAGAGAGAGTGAGATGATGAGATGGAGGTTGAGAGGCACAGAGGTGGAGACTAAATTATGCGTAGGAATTTCATGTTTGTCTGCTGTTATCACCCAAATAGAAATGGATTCAGAACACATAATTCATAGAAATGATGTCATAACCTTGAATAAGTGCCTATAAATCACGGAAATGGCACCATTCTCTGGAATTATCGGTTCACTCAACGCAGAGCCAAGAAAAGTAGCCCCATACCTCCTCCCACACAAGCAACTAGTCTCCAAGCATGAAAATACATTTGAGTATTCAAAACAGCAAACTCAATGTAAACAATTTACTTAGTGCGTTTAGCGCTCTGTGAAAGAAGTGCAAACAAAAGGTAAGCATGTCATGCACTAGGATGTGGATTGTTGGATTGCAAAGCAGTAGCTGTCAGAGCCCCGCTCCTGCAATCAATATATGCTTTTAAAACAGCAATTGAAAAATATAAAAAAAACTCCACTTGAATCCACCTTTTGGCTAGCATAAATCAATCTGCTTTTCCATTCACCTCACATTCTATAGACCCACAAACAGCACACTACAATATTCCACTTACTGCTTGCAATAAAAATGGCTCTCTGCTTAAAAACATAACCTTCACACAACGTAACAATAAATATAGAGCTAGTTGTACTTAGCCTTCGGGTCTGAAGTCTAATTTGCCGAATCAGCCATTTGCGACCTCAAAAACGCCTCTCTGTATGTAGAAGGCACAAACTGTGATTCGGTAACCTGTTACCGATTCACTGTTTGGTTTCGCGTCCAAAGTTTGAATTGGTATGAGGAAGGGGGATGTTTAAGGCGTCTCTTCCAAAAGCTGGTGTGCATTGACATGTTTTCCTGTTTTGCAACTGAATTCCAGTCACAAAATATTACACTTTTTCCAACTTCCTCAATGGAGGTGGTAATCCATTCTCAAACAAAACGGGTTCCCCAAGGGACCCTTTCCCCTTTGTGAATGTTGACCAAAACATTCTTTAACAGTTGGCAGTGGTCTACTCTTATCAAATAAAACATACAATTTTCATTTCTTTTAATCGCATCCACTTTAAAAATAGTGATTTATTTAAAAGTAATCACAGACTATGGGCCAGATGTACATTGCACTGATTGCAAAATACAGGTCGCAATTTGCGCATTTGCAAACAGTGTGGTAATTTGGGAACCGGCATATGTACTAATAGATCATTTTCCAAATTTCCAATTCCTAGTCAGTCACAATTTGACCTACCTCACGAATATTAATGAGGTAGGTCGCAAATTGTGACCCACTAGGAATTGTAACCATCATAGGGAAGATGGCCTGCTGGGATCAGCAAATCACTATAGCTAAGGTGTCGGAAAGACCCGCAAAACAGTACCTTTTAGAAATGCAGAGCGTCGGTGACCTCTCGTTGAGCCGGCGTCGTTTCCAGATGTCGATGCAGGAGTCATCAGGCCTTTGAAGTCCACGCTTTGTAAATCATACTCCTCGCGGTTGAAGTTGGGAGTGTCGGAATCAGTAGGCGTTGGGGCTGCAGTGCGAAGTGCAGCGATGTGGCGTACTGTGCCCTCAGTTCATGGTGCATGCAGCGGCTCAGTGACAGTCGTCCAGTGGCATGGGTGAGACCAGGGCTGTGGTGCAAAGCGATGCGGTGCTCGTCGCGATGCTAGCAGGTCATGGTGTAAGGAGAGGCTTCATGGTTGCGGAAGCGCTGTTGGCGGCTGATGAAATGGGGTGGATGGCACCAGCTTCGGTAGGCCAAGGATGCGGTGCGGAATGAGGGAACTGAGTAGTGTAACTTACGAGTGGTGCCCTCAACCCACTGCGCAAGCCGCAGCGTTGATGTTGGCATGCAACATCGTCGTCGGTGAGACCGTGACTGCAGGATGGTGCTCCATGTGCTCCACGAGCAATGTCCACAGGTCACAGTGCAGGCAGCGGCATCAGTGGCAGTGTTACAACATCGTTGGGGATACCAAGGTGGCAGCTTGAAGCAAGGCTGTACTAGGTGCGGTGCCCACAGTTTACGTGCAAGCAGTGGCTCAGTGACGGTGTTGGGCGGCATCGTCGGTGAGACCTGGGTTGCGGTGCGAAGTGCGATGATGCCCTCTGTGTTGCCCTCTGCCGTGCCTTCAAGTTAGGGAGCTGGCAGCGGCGTCGTTTACAGCGTCGGTTTACCGTTCTCCTCTGTGGCAGCTGAGACATCCAGTTCCAGAAGCCGGTACCCAGAAGAAGTGGAAATCTTTGATTTTCCCTGAGACTTCCAACAAGAGGCAAACTCTACATCAAGCCCTTGGAGAAACTCAAACAAAGAATTTTCAGAAAGTTCAGTCCAGTCCTTTCTCTGCCCAAGACAGAAGCAGCCACTGCAGGCCAACACAGCAAAGCACACACCAAAGTGGTAGTCCATCCTCACACCTTTTCTAGCTCTTGTTCTTTGCTGGTTTCTGAGTCCAAAAGAGTTCTAAAGTTTTGGGGTCTGTGCCCCAATATGTGTACCACAGTTCCCTTTGTTCTCTTGTAGCAGAAAGTCTCTCTGCTTAGTCCAAGCCAGTTATCCTAAGGGAGAGATAGCCTTTCGATTGTGAGAAACTAAATACACTATATTATACTATCAGGTGATGTCCCCAACACCAGTAAATGTCCTTCTTTTCACATAGACTGCACCCTGCTTATGAGGGTACCATGGTCCTGCCTGAGGGTTGCTTTACATGTAAGAAAAGAGAAGGTTTAGGGCCTGGCAGGAGGGTGCACTGGCTAGGTCGACATTGCAGTCACAACTGCATGCAGACAATGCAGTGGAAGGTCTGAGAAACCTTTGAAGGGCTGCTAGTGTGGGTGGTACACCCCGTATTGCAGGCCCGCTAGGAGCATTTTTATTTGCACGCCCTGGGCACATACAATGCACTGTACTAGGGACTTAAAGGTAAATCAGATAAGCCAATCATGGAAACACTAATCCATAAACACAATTTACATGTACAGCATATGCACTTTAGCACTGAATAGCAGTGGTAAAGTGCCCAGAGTCCTAAAACCAACAAAAACAGGAGACCAAAAAGCAAAATGTCTGGGGGTAAACATGCTGAAAATGCCAAGTCTAACATGTTCCATGACAGTCAGTAACACATTCAATGCACACTTTCCTCACAGACTACCCATAGTCACAAAGTACCTGACCAGTGGCTGTGCCTCTGTGTTATGGAGAGCTTTTCTTTTTTTAAACTTTGTTTATTAATTTTACAGCTGAGAGCAGTATACAGTCAAAAAGAAACAATCAACAACAATGACAGAAAAGGTACATAATGACGGAGAAACTTAGTGACTGCGTGCCCGATGGGCAATGAGACACAGCAGCTCGGGTATTTCTAGAGTCAATCAGTACACAGCAATATAAAATTAAAAAAGACAGCGAGCAGTTGGTAGTGATTACATAGAAAGGTGTGCACAACGGTTACCACGAGTGGGCCACATCATAGTCTGTTCAAAGTCACATGGGTGTAATATGTATAGTGGTCATATAACAACCTCCCCGCTAACCCTAGGATTGTGTTTGAATGTTAGGGGCAAGCGGCTCAGCGGCCAAAGGTGATGTCCTCGTATCTTGGGGGATTCAGGGGCCACCCTCTCAGAGCGCGTGTTAGCCCATGCCACGAATGGGGCCCATATGTCTTTGGGTCTCGATGCCATGGGCATGAGATCCCAATATGCCAAAAGCATTTCCTGGCAATATGTAATGTTGTGAATCCAAGTGTCAACTGTGGGTGCCCGAAGTGAGCCCCAGTGCATCGCGATTCAACACTTGGCCAGGAGGATCATCATGGCCGTCAGATGATTCGCCCCCGGAGGGGCATCTGCCATGTAACCTAATAAGGCTATCAGCGGAGAGCGGTCCAGCCGATTCCCCGTTACCTTATAAATTATGTCAAAGACTTCATCCCAGAAGCGCAAAATGGGTGGGCAGGACCACGCCAGGTGGAGGAAGGATGTCTGCATGTAGGCAGATCCCAAACATTTAGTTTCAGGTCTTAGACCCATTTTGAACAGATGTAATAGCATCCGGTAAAGTCTGTGAAGATATTTCAAATGGATGAGTCTCAGTTTGTAATTGAGAGAGAGGTATTGGAGTTGTGAACAGCAGAAGGCCCTGAGCCTCTGTGGGTGGTGGGTTCAGGTCAGCGCACCACTGCTCCAGTGCGTTGGGTGTAACGATCGGTGAGGTATATGTGTAGCGTTGTAAATGCGTGTGACCAGTTGCTTGGGCGACGGGTTCGCTAATATATTTTCTAGCAAAGCTAGCGTCGGCGGTGTCGAGGGGAAGGTAGCATTAGCCTGTCTGCAGTTTGCCCGGAGCTGGTAATATAAAAGGAGTTCCAAAGTCGGTGTCTGGGTGCCGATGGGGTCCAGTGGCCGTGCTAAGAATATCTTCTCTGGATAGAAGTCGTCAAAAGAGGTAAGCCCCATCGGACGTGCACGTTGGATAGAGCCGGTGTCATGTGGGTGGGGGGGGAGCTCGGGTGATGCGCTAGTGGCATCGATGGTACGTACAGTAGGGAAACTCTTGCATGTCATCTGAGACCCTCCTGCAGGGTCTCCCCAATATTTATCTCTTTGTTAGGTCTTTTGTAGGTGTAGTAGGTGGCAGCTGGCAATGGAGCAGAAAAGGCAACAACCTTTTCAATCTCCACGTGAGGCTGGAATGGGATCGGATGAGCCCAGTAATGGAGGTATTGAGCCTGTGTGCTTAAAGCATAAATCTCCAGGTCCGGCACTCCCAGCCCACCCTGTGCAAGTGGCAGTGTCAGCACCTCCCATTTGATATGTGGTTGTTTACCCGCCCAGACGTGTGTCAGTAGAAGGGACCGCAGTTGCTTAAAGGCGACCACTGCGCCTCTACCGGCCTGGTCGCCCCCACGCTCTTCCTGCCTCCCGCTCCTGTACCTACCTGCTTCTGTGCCTGCCGCCGCCGCCGCCTGCTCCCTCCTCCCTCCTCCAGCGCCCCAGCCGCCGCAGGGCCGCCCGCACCCGTTTTTCCCGCCGCTGCCAGCTCGCGGCCCCGCCCCCCCGCCAGCCGATTGGCTAACCCGCTCCCACCTCCCCGCAGACCCTCCCTACCGGCTCCCTTCTTAAGGGGACCCAGACTCCACCTAGGGAGCGACCACTGCGCCTCTACCGGCCTGGTCGCCCCCACGCTCTTCCTGCCTCCCGCTCCTGTACCTACCTGCTCCTGTGCCTGCCGCCGCCGCCGCCGCCTGCTCCCTCCTCCCTCTTCCAGCGCCCCAGCCGCCGCAGGGCCGCCCGCACCCGTTTTTCCCGCCGCTGCCAGCTCGCGGCCCCGCCACCCCGCCAGCCGATTGGCTAACCCGCTCCCGCCTCCCCGCAGACCCTCCCTACCGGCTCCCTTCTTAAGGGGACCCAGACTCCACCTAGGGAGCGACCACTGCGCCTCTACCGGCCTGGTCGCCCCCACGCTCTTCCTGCCTCCCGCTCCTGTACCTACCTGCTCCTGTGCCTGCCGCCGCCGACGCTGCCTGCTCCCTCCTCCCTCCTCCAGCACCCCAGCTGCCGCAGGGCCGCCCGCACCCCTTTTTCCTGCCGCTGCCAGCTCGCGGCCCCGCCCCCCCGCCAGCCAATTGGCTAACCCGCTCCCGCCTCCCCACAGACCCTCCCTACCGGCTCCCTTCTTAAGGGGACCCAAACTCCACCTAGGGAGCGACCACTGCGCCTCTACCGGCCTGGTAGCCCCCACGCTCTTCCTGCCTCCCGCTCCTGTACCTACCTGCTCCTGTGCCTGCCGCCGCCGACGCCGCCTGCTCCCTCCTCCCTCCTCCAGCGCCCCACCCGCCGCAGGGCCGCCCGCACCCATTTTTCCCGCCGCTGCCAGCTCGCGGCCCCGCCCCCCCGCCAGCCGATTGGCTAACCCGCTCCCACCTCCCCGCAGACCCTCCCTACCGGCTCCCTTCTTATGACGCCCCCAGAGCGACCACGCAGCGGACGCGCGCAGCGGACGCGCGCAGCGGGAGCACCGAATGAGCGCCGAAGGTGCGCCAAAGGTAAGCCCGTCTGCGCCCGTCCGTGCCTGGCCCGCGCCCAGCGCCAGGACCCCTGGCCCCCGCAGACACCAGCCCTCCCGCCGGACCTACACCGCCACCGACCTCTACGCACTCAACGCCGGCAGACTCCCGGGCTGCTACCGAGCCATCCCGAGATGCACCCGCGGACCCTTCTGCTGCAACGCCTGCAAGTTCGCCTGCATCCGGACCTGCACCACTCCAGCAGTGCCCAAGACCTCGACGAACATCAGCAACAGCCACCTGAACTGCATCCTGCTCAACACCCGCTCCGTCCACAGACACGCCGTCGAGCTCTGGAACCTGCTCGACACCACAGCCCCAGACGTCGCCTTCCTCACGGAAACCTGGATGAACGCCTCCTCAGCGCCCGACATCGCCATCGCCATCCCGGACGGCTACAAGATCATCCGGAGGGACCGCGTCAACCAGACCGGAGGAGGCATTGCCATCATCCACAGGAACTCCATCCGCATCACGACCAACACCGACGACACCCTCGCACCCGCCGAGCGCCTGCACTTCCAGATCCACATCAACCCCAGGACCACCCTCAGAGGCACCCTCATCTACAGACCCCCGGGACCACGCACACAATTCAGCGAGGACATCGCCGACTTCGTCAGCCCGCATGCCCTCCCCTCCGCTGACTACATCCTCCTCGGGGACCTCAACTTCCACCTGGAGAACAACAACGACCGCAACACCACCACCCTGCTGGACAACCTCGCCAACCTCGGACTCAAGCAACTGGTGACCACCCCCACCCACTACGCCGGACACACTCTCGACCCCGTCTTCTCCTCCAGCAAGGACATCGCCTTCAGCCACGCCACCAGACTCCACTGGACGGACCACAGCTGCGTCCACTTCAGCTTCAAAAGGACCACGATCCACCACCACCAGCAACAGGTTGCACGCAGAAGCTGGAACAAGATCACAGCCGATCAACTCGCAACTTCCCTGAGCAGGAACCCACCCACCAGCGCAGCAAACCCCAGCCAAGCGGCCACCAACCTCACGATGTGGATCAGCGACTGCGCAGACGACCTCGCCCCTCTGAGGACCCCGCCTAACAGACCCGGCAGCAAGAAAGCCCCATGGTTCACCGACGAACTCAAGAACTCGAAGAAGAACTGCAGAGCCCTTGAGAAAGCCTGGCGCAGAGACCCAACATCGGACAACATGACTACCCTCAAGCTCGCCACCCGAAAACACCACCAATTGATCCACACCACCAAGAAAACTGTATTCAAGGAACGACTGGACAACAACGCACACAACAGCAAGGAACTCTTCAACATCGTCAAAGAGCTCTCCAACCCCAACGCCGGAAACAACGACATCACCCCTTCGCAAGACCTCTGCAACTCCCTCGCCTCCTACTTCCACGACAAGATCACGGACATAGACAACAGCTTCAGCACTCAACCGACGCACGCCACGACCGAACCACCGCCCCCCACCACCACCCTCCGCGCCTGGACCCCGATCAGCACCGAAGACACCATCCGCACGATGAACACCATCCACTCCGGATCTCCGACAGACCCCTGCCCTCACCACGTCTTCAACAAGGCCGACGCTGTCATCACACCCCACCTGCGGGACATCATCAACACCTCCTTTGACACCGCTACCTTCCCGGAGAGCTGGAAGCACGCCGAACTCAGCGCCCTACTAAAGAAGCCATCAGCCGACCCCTCCGACCTCAAGAACTACCGACCCATCTCGCTGCTCCCGTTCCCCGCAAAAGTCATCGAGAAGACCGTCAACAAGCAGCTGGCCGCCTTCCTCGAGACGAACGGATCCCTCGACCTCTCGCAGTCTGGCTTCAGGACCAACCACAGCACCGAGACCGCCCTGATCGCAGCCACCGATGACATCAGATCCCTGCTCGACAACGGAGAAACAGCGGCCCTCATCCTCCTAGACCTCTCCGCGGCCTTCGACACCGTCTGCCACCGTACCCTAGTACAGCGCCTCAGCAACGTCGGAATCCGGGAGAAGGGTCTGCAGTGGACCATCTCCTTCCTCGCCGGAAGGACACAGAGAGTCCGCCTCCCACCGTTCAGATCAGAAGCCACCGAAGTCATCTGCGGCGTTCCTCAAGGCTCCTCGCTCAGCCCAACCCTCTTCAACGTCTACATGAGTCCCCTCGCAGCCATCGCACGACAGCACAACCTCAACATCATCTCCTACGCCGACGACACCCAGCTGATCCTCTCCCTCACCAACGACCCCGCCACCGCCAGAGCCAACCTACACGAAGGGATGAAGGAGGTAGCCGAATGGATGAAGAACAGCCGCCTGAAACTGAACTCGGACAAGACAGAAGTCCTCATCCTGGGATCCTCACCCTCCGCCTGGAACGACTCCTGGTGGCCCCCCGCCCTGGGCAGCGCACCCAAACCAACAGACCACGCACGCAACCTGGGCTTCATCCTGGACTCATCCCTCTCCATGACCAGACAAGTCAACGCCGTCTCCTCGTCGTGCTTCAACATCCTACGCATGCTACGCAAGATCTTCCGGTGGATCCCCACCGAGACCAGGAAGACGGTCACCCAGGCCCTCGTCACCAGCCGACTGGACTACGGCAACGCCCTCTACGCCGGAACCACCGCCAAACTCCAGAAGAGACTCCAGCGGATCCAGAACGCCTCAGCAAGGCTCATCCTGGACATCCCCCGTCGCAACCACATCTCCGGACACCTGCGAGACCTGCACTGGCTCCCGGTCAACAAGAGAATCACCTTCCGTCTCCTCACCCACGCACACAAAGCCCTGCACAACCAAGGACCAGGATACCTCAACAGCCGCCTCAATTTCAACGCTCCCAAACGCCAGCTCCGATCGACCGGCCACGCCCTCGCTGCCGTCCCCCGCATCCGAAGAGTCACCACAGGGGGAAGGTCCTTCTCCTACCTCGCCGCCAAGACCTGGAACTCCCTCCCGACTACCTCCGCCTGACCCAGGACCACCTCGCCTTCAGGAAGCAGCTCAAGACCTGGCTGTTCGAGCAGTAGCGGACCCCCCCTCCCCAAGCGCCTTGAGACCCTCCGGGTGAGTAGCGCGCTATACAAATGCTTTGATTGATTGATTGATTGATTGATTGTTAGAGGAAGTGTAATGTTGACAAAAAACATACAGGAACTTAGGTAGAGTGAGAATTTTTGCTATGGCAATTCTGCCGGCCAACGTAAGCGGCAGTTAGGCCAATAGGGCTATTTTACTTTCCAGCCAGGTAATCAGCCTGCCATAATTAATTCGCCAAATCTCCTGTACCTCTCTGCTGAGCCGTGTCCCTAAGTATTTAACCGCCCCTACAGCCCAAGTCAAGCGGAAGTCCATGTCAAGCGCGTTTGGAGCCGGCTTCAGGGGTAAAAGCGTTGATTTGGCCTAGTTGACCTGCATGCCCGACATGCCGCCAAACAGGTTCAATGCAGGGTCGTGAATGTATAGCGTGATATCATCGGCATTGATATGATCAACCCTCTGTCTGAAAGGTCCAATCCTCTAGCCGTATGGTGCTGACAAATCCTGGCAGAAAGAGGCTCCATCGCTATTGCGAATAGAAGTGGCGATAGAGGGCACCCCTGTCCCCTGCCTCGCAATATAGGGAATGAGTCAGATCCCAGGTCATTAACCTTGAGTCTAACAGAAGGGTGTGTGTAAAGCAGGTAAATTAGCTTAAGAAAGTTGGGGCCAATGCCTATTCTAGACAGTACCGTGAAAAGGTACGGCCATTCGAGGGAATCAAACACTTTTGTTGCGTCCAGGAAGGCAGAGAGGGCCGGTAAACCCAGGTCCAATTAAAGGAGGATGGAAAAAAAAGTATGTATGTTATGTGCAGTAGATCTCCCTGGGATAAAACCGGATTGGTCCGGTCTGGCAATAATCGTGAGTAAGGGTTGTAGTCCATTGGCGAGCAGTATAGCTAGTATTTTAACATCAATATTGATGAGGGAGAGTGGGCGATAGGAATCACATTTATTAGCTGGTTTGTCCAGTTTTAAAATTGTGATGATCACAGCCTCTCGCATTGTTGGCGGAAGGTGGCCTCCCTCAAGTGGCTCCTGAGATACCGCCAAGAGATAAGGGGCAAGCACGTCAGCATATGCCTTATAGAAGGAGGCTGACAGCCCGCCCAGACCAGAGGCTTTATCCCCAGGCAGACTGTTTATAACCTGCGTAATATCTTCCACCGTGAAGGGCATATCCAGGTATTCACGGTGGGCGTTGCTCAGCCACACTAGTTCGATGGATTGTAAATAGGCCTGCAACTCTGGTTTCAGGCTGCTCTGTGTGGCATTGTAAAGGGATGCGTAGAAATCTTTTAATCTTTCCAGCGTGGCAGTCTACCCACGGACAGGGCTAGAGTCATTGTCAAGTAATTCAGTGACATAAGATGAGTTGCGAGGTTGCCTAACTGTGTTCGTCAGGGCTCTGCCAAGGCAGTCGCCCTCCCCATATCTACGCACACAAGAGTTCTTCCCCAGGAAGTGCGTCTCACGAACTGCTTCTGTGTCATATTCGGAGATTTTCTCGTGCATAGTTGCCAAGTTTATAGGCAGTCTGCTCTGAAAATATAGAAGTTCCGTCTGATGAATCTCATTCTCTCTCCCTTCCAGGGTGGACCTGATAGACTTTAGTACCCCAGATTGTTTGGCAATGCAGGTCCCTCTTATAACGGCCTTGAAGGCTTCCCATAGTGTGGAGGAGGAATCAACCGATTTTTCATTAGTGGCAAAGTAGTGTAGGATCTCCGTACACACCTCAGCACAAAATGCTGCATCATGTAATGCGTGCGGGGGCAGTCGCCAGCTGAAAACACGTGCCATAGAGATCAATATGGTCCCGCTAAGCAGGACAGGGGCATGATCTGAGAGGGTGCGCGGCATGTGTGTGATGTTCGTGGACCAGGACACAATATCGCCGGATACCAACCAAAAGTCCAGGCGGGGCCATGAATTGTGGCATGCCGATATGCAGGTCCCCTCCCTCACCCCTGGGTGCCAGGCACACCATATATCTATCAGCCCATATTCTTGGGATATAGTAGTGAGAGCGTAGGTATCTTTGGGATGCAATTGACTGTAACTCCCCACCCGGTCAAGAGAATCCTGCAGAACAGTGTTGAAATCCCCACCCCACACCACCATCTCTGCACCCAGTAGTGTGATCTTTGACCAGATAGTTTCAAAGAAGGTAGGGTCGTCGACACTGGGGACATAGACGGCAACTAGTGTCACCCTAGTTGTGTGTAGTGTGCCTCTCAATAGGACATATCGTCCCTCAGGATCAGTGACAGAGTTGGTGGTAGTCCAGTACACACTTCGTCTGATCAAGATTGCTGTACCACGTGCATAATTAGAGCACGCCAAGGAGTGTGTCTCTCCCGAGTACCTGTGATGGAGTTTGGGCTCAGTACTGCTCCTTAAGGTGCGTTTCTTGCAAAAACCAAATATCAATCTTCTGCATAATTAAATAGGCGTGGCGTGGACTAATCTTGCAGTTCTACGATTATTGAGACCACGTATGTTCCAGGTCAGGAACTGAATCGCCGTCATTTGTTACAGTTAGTAGCATGACTTGCGTACTGGGAGTGTGCCGTGAGCTGTGTGTGTGTTACGGAAAGCTTGATGAAGGCGTCCTCACATAGTCCTTCAATGTTCTCAATAATTTATACTGAAGACAGAGAGCAATCAGATTGCGTAAATAAACACACATGACTCCTTTCTGTAACTTTACCACTGAGCTTCAGGCCATCAATCTCTTGCAAGTCCAAAAATACAGTTCTTCACAAAAAGTAACAGATGAATCATGCCCCAAAAGCAACATTTATGTTCAGTTTTCGGAAAACACTGTAAGAAAATTCACCACATCTGATTAAGGCAGTCAGTAATGTTAGTATATGGCCTGGCGCCAAGAGGCCACCAGGACTCCAACACGCACTACTGAGAATGAAATATTTCGTTTGTCAAATTACCAATCAATTTTATCCAATATGGTTCATCAAAAAATTCATCACATTACAGTCATTGTAAAGAAATACACTTTGTAAATTGTCAATTTCACATTACATTTGGATGACAAAAGTGCAACTTTATACATCAAGTAGAAAATACAAAAACACCCAATGCACTTCGGGGCATCAGCCCCTTCGTCAGGGGTCTGTAAAAAAACCAAAAAGGAAACCTTATTACTTTCGGTGTCGGGGAGAGTCAATGCTGCCGTGTACTAGCTCTTATATTATAATGCTTACCTCGTGATTGCAAGTACTGAATGCTACTATGTAATATGAAGCATTAAGAAAATTCTATAATGAAAAAAGAAAAAAATGTTTTAACAACGACGTGTTATTTAAAAATAAGTAATGACCTTAGAATGATAATCATATTTGTAAATTAGTCTCCTCATATAGGGAGTCCTTAGATTTACCTGATCCTCCTTTGAGTGTATAGAGTCTGTGAAAAAATAATAATAATCACAGGCTTTTAATAATTGGGCTCAAAAAGTATATATAAACTATGACATTTCAATGTCATTAATGTTGTATGAAGCTCACCTGTTGTTTTCTTAAATGTGACCTTAATCCATCATATCTGTAATATGCAAATAAGCAAATTTCAATATTTCTTGTCACTTACTTCAAAAAGCGGTATAGGTTTTGTGTAAAGGAGCTCGTTTTACCTGCAGGGCTTCAGTTAAAGCTTGACCCCGCTTTTTCGCCTGTGGACAATTCTACCTGTGAAACATTGAAGTCGAAGAAATCAATGCACCGCTATTAAACGTGACGCTTGAAGACTCGACATTCCCTACTAATCTACCTCCATCCGCTTACCTGCGGGTTTCTGAATTTAAGACGGTTCCACTTCGTATTTTAATGACTCTGCGTGAAAAAAGATACACGCAGGAGTTAAGCAAACTAACGTGAACTCGGCGAGAATATTCACCATTAAATACTCTAAAGGAGTTTGGCTTACCTATATAAACGCAATTGGTCTGTTATCTGCACGACCGGAGGCATCAGTGTCAATGCTCTATCCAGGTTACGCTGTTTATAAAAAAAGTCCCTTCTCTTCGTTACTACTCTGTTCAAAAATGGAAATAGGACTGAACGATATGCAAGCGCCATCTATTGAGTAGTATTTTACCGCATTATGATATGTCGTGAGTTTGCTCTAATGCATTGAATGCTCGTTAATTCAAAATTAAAGATTTAGGAAGCCATTTCTAAATGGTGTTTTACCTCGTTTTCAAATTTAAAAGGTTGAGAGTCTTTGAAGCAGTAATTTAAAAAAACAGGACAAAGCGAACGAAAAATGAACAAAAAATAACAATTAAACCTAAAGTAATTACAAGCTATGCGAACAACATGTCGCCTGCCTATTTACAGTCTGGTCAATATAAACATAGGGTGGCATACTGTGGTCAGATCGATATTATGTGTACTCTCTGTTGGTGTCATGTGCATATTAGTATCACTGTGTGTTCGTGCCCCATGAGGTCTTGTATACTATGGGCTTATATATCGATGTTCAGTGTTTGCTTAGTTTGCTTATAAAAAGCAAGCCATATCCATTTTGTCATTTAACCCAGTTGGGGCCAAAGTCTGGAGTTTCCGAATCCAAAAAGCTTCCCTCTGGAGTAGGATTTTTGAGTTTTCAAAGCCTAATCGTTGTGGGAGTGATTCTATGATTTGAAATCTCAGTTGCGCAATAGTGTGCCCAGCCTCCAACCAATGTTTCGCAAGTGGTGATGTCAAGTTTTTGTTCCAAATGCGGCTTTTGTGCTCCGAAAGCCGCAGTTTCAGTTTGCGTTCAGTCTTTCCGACGTATAATAAGCCACAAGGGCATTTGATGGAATAAACTACGTGCTCGGAATTACAAGTTGTGTTGTGTCTGAGTTGGATTTTTTCACCTGTTCGTGGGTGTAGGAGGATATTTCCAGCTATTACATTGTTGCAATTTTTGCAGTTAAAGCATCGTGTAGTGCCTTTGTATACTTCTTGTTGCAGGGTGGTGCCCATATTCCGTGTTGGTTTGTTCAATAGCTCTTTCAAATTCTGTGCTCTCTTATACGCAAACAAGGGTTTATCGCTGAACAAGGTTCCAAAATCCTTTTCCACTTGTACAATCTCCCATCGCTTCAAGATAATGCGTTTGATATCTCTGGATGCAGTGGAGTATTTAGAAACAAACACCATTCTTTTATTTTCAGTCCGTATTTTTTTCTTTAAAAGATCTGCCCTAGGAATTGCTTTGATCTTGTCCATATGTGCTTCCAGCAGTTTTTTCGGATAGCCTCTGTCTAGATATCGTTGCTTCTGTTCTTCGATATGCTTATTACAACTCTCTTCATCGGAAGATATTCTTTTAATCCTCATAAATTGGGACACTGGCAGGTTGTTGATGAGATTTGAAGGATGGAAGCTTCCATACAATAAAGCGGTGTTCTTATCTGTAGGTTTTTTGTAAAGGGTGGTGATGATAGAATTGCCTTTAAGTTCTAGCCATACATCCAAGAACGATAGGGCTGTCTTGCTGATGGTGTGTGTGAATTGAATTCTGGGATTTGCAAGATTTAAACTCCTGATGTTATGAATTAAATCTGCAATTGGTCGTTTCCATATTATGAAGATGTCATCAATAAATCGCTTGTAATATACAAGCCCCTCTTGCCAAGTGTGATCTTCAAGAATATAATCCAGTTCGAACTTAGCCATGAAGATGTTGGCATATATACAGGCCCCCGGAAAACCCATTGCTGTCCCCGTGAGCTGTAAGTAGTAGTCATTTGCCCATGAAAAGTAACTGTTTTCTAAACAGAATTCCAACAGTTGTAGAATTAAACCTTTCAATTCTTCAGGCTTGTCATCCCGAAGTAAAGCCCATTCCATGGCTTCTAGACCTTGCCTGTGGGGGATGGATGTGTACAATGATGTCACATCTATTGTACATAGTGTCCAGTCCATGACTCCTTCTGTGTCAATGGTTGACAAACTCCGTAAGAAATCCGATGTGTCTTCCAGATAAGTCGGCCAATTTCGAATGAATGATTGCATGTGCGCATCAATGAAAATGCCCAAATTTTAAAAAATCGACGAACAACCAGATACTATCGGCCTGAATGGGGGTTTTTTCAGATCTTTGTGTATTTTTGGCAAAAAATATATTTTGGTCTCCTTGGGTAGATTTGTCTCAAGTAGCGTTTAGTCGTATTGTTCAACCAACCTAATTCTTCTGACTTGTCCAGAATTGCATCAAGATTTTTGGTAATTTCAATAGTTGGATCTCCTTCTAGTTTGACATAAGTATTCACATCCTTTTTTTTTTATTTTTTTTTTTAAATTTGTTTTATTGTTGCATCAAAGTATACGGTACATCGTGAATAAGCCGCTGACGTGGCCTCAACATTCAGCCATGCGTGCAACGTGTTTTGCGTTTAAACAACTGGTACAAATATCCATTTCCTCCAAAAATCAGTACATACCATGCAACCATGTGTGTGGGTCAGAAGACCATGAACTTGTAGAGCAAGGAGGACAGTACATGTTAACAGGAGTATAATGTCCCGTCTCAAAGGGCGGTGGAGCGGGGCCTGTATAGTCCATGTAATGGTGGTACCAGAAAACGGGGGGGGATAAAACCGTGGGGGGGAAGCGTGTATGCGCTAGTGTGGTGGAAATATCGGCGGTGGGCGTCGGGGGGGGGGGCGGGGAGAAACGAGCCCAAGGGGCTATTCATCTCGCATTCCAGGAGGGTGGGAAGTCAATCAGGATGCAGGGGGCATCTGGAACCTGCCTCAGGGGGGGGAACAACAGCCAGGCGTAAACGGTCTTCACGGGTCGGGGGGGGGAGAAGGAGTAGGGGGGTCATCCATTCGCGTGGATTGTCGAAAACTGTAGAGAAGCATGGCCCATTCCATGGAAATGGGAAATTTTCGTGCGCCCCTGGCTTCTTCCTCTCTAAGAGCATCTTCCTCCGCCGCCGCCCATTTACTGACCGCCCCCGTCCATGCTGCTATAGGGGGACCTTCCGGGGATCGCCAGCGCATGGCTATGCATCTATTCGCCAGCAGGAGCGCTAAGGACACGAAGCGCCTATGCACTGGGGCTTGCTTAGGGACATGGAGGATACCTAATGCACTGGATTCCCAGGTGGATAGTGTAGTAAGGCCTGTCAGGTCAGACAGCGTGTTGTGTACCGCTTGCCAAAAGGAGTGAAGGCCTGGACAGCTCCAGAACATATGGCGAAAGTCTGCGGCAGGGGAGCAGCATCTGGGGCATAAGAATGGTGTGGAGGGATAGAACTTCTGTAAGCGCGCTGGGGTGAGGTACGCCCTGTGGAGGATATAGTATTGGATGTTCTTGAAGCGGGCATTCCTAGAGACGCGTTTAGGGGCCTCAAGCGCTTTAGTCCATTCCGAGTCATGCAGTGCGCGACCTATGTCCTCCTCCCATGTAGCCCGCAAGGTTGTCAGAGGTGCTTGTGAAAGTTCCCGAATGGATTTATACAGCCAGGTAACTAAGTGGCGTCCCACCCCCATACGCAGGACAGCGTGTATTACTGGATGCGTGTCTGGCTCGCCAGTGTAGAGGTTAAAATGGGGTCGGTATCCGGCAATCAGCTGTCGATACCTGAGGAATTGGCCCGGGGGGAGACCGTATTCAGCGGTCAAGCGGTCAAGTGATTTTAAGTGGCCTTCCTCAAATAACGATTCCAGATCCGTGATGCCGCAGTGCGACCATTCGGTGAAGAATGGCGCCGTAAAGTAGGAGTCTTGCCTGGGGCTGCCTATCAATGGTAACAGCGGGGAATACGGAGGCCTATGAGGGGACAATCGGTGGATCCGCATCATGCACCGGCGCGCTACCGCCACCTGGAGGGGGTACGTACGTCGTGGCTTGGTTCCCGGGAGAAGAAGACGGGTGAGTTCCGGGGTTGCGATTCTGCCCGTCGAAGTGACAGTCTCCTGAGGGTAACGATCCGCCGTCCAGTATGACAGCCATTGGAGTTGTGCCGCAAGGAAATATGACTCGAAGGACGGAGCTCCGAGCCCTCCCAGTGTCGTAGGAAGTTGAAGGGTTTTCAGGGCGACCCTATGGCGGCCCTCGCCCCAGATAAGGGTCCCTAGGAGGGAGTCTACATCGCGGAAGAAGGATCTAGGCGGTACTACCGGCAAATTCGTGAAGTGGTAAAGGAGTCGGGGAAGCATAATCATTTTGGCTAGAGCTATTCTTCCTATCGGGGCCAGTGGGAGCTTATTCCAAAAAGCGACCGCCGGGCGTAGACTGGCAAGTGCCTTACGGTGATTCCCCTCGAAAAGGTCAGCTGGGGAATGATACAAGCGGACACCAAGGTAACGGGGGGCTTCCGCGGACCACGAGAGGGTGTGCGCTCCGAGCCCGACCTCCCGGGGGGGTAGGTTCGGGTGTAAGGGGTAAACTGTGGACTTGTCCCAGTTTACCTGTAGTCCCGAGGCCTCTGCGAAGTCCGCTAGTGCCGTTCCTATAGGGGTCATGTCCGTTTCGATGTCTCGGACGTAAATGAGAAGATCATCCGCGTACATGGATACGCAATGCGTACTGTCTGCAAGTGGAATGCCCCATTCCATCCCTTCCTGGCGGAGCCGAACCGCCAGCGGTTCGACTGCTAGCGCAAATAAGAGAGGCGACAGGGGGCACCCTTGTCGCGTACCTCGCCGAACCGCGAACGCCGGTGATATGCGTTTCCCGATACGTACCCGCGCGGTCAAGTCGGTGTACAAGAGGCGTGTGTACGCCATGAGTGTTGGGCCGATATTCAGGCGTTGCAAGATCGAGAAGAGATAGGGCCAGGTGAGGGTGTCAAACGCCTTCTCCAGGTCCATAATGAGGCAGGCGGCGCGGGGAAATCTGTCACGTATCTGGTCTTGAACGTGGAAGATTCGGCGGAGGTTCTGGGAGGTGTTCCTTCCCGGAACAAAGCCGCATTGGTCTGGGTGGACCAGCGGGCGTATGATCTGCGCATAACGGTCAGCCAGAATTTTCCCCATAATTTTACAGTCAGCCGACAGGAGCGTGATGGGGCGATACGACCCCATGTGGAGTGGGTCTCTGTAGGGTTTGGGAAAGGTGACAATCACGGATTCCCGCAGTGACTGGGGTAATCTCCCTAGATGAAGAGACGTCTCGAGCACCTGTGATAAATGGGGGACTATTAGAGGCGAGAAAGTCGAGTAGTATTCCAGCGGGAAACCGTCCAGTCCCGGCGCTTTATTCCGGGACATGGCACGAATTGCCTGGGTAATGTCAGAGGGTTTTATCCTGGCGTCGAGGGCGCGCTTGTCTATGTCCGAGATTTTGGGCAGCGTCAGTGGGTCCAAAAAGCGGTCCACAGAGAATGGGGAGGATTGGGTCGGGGTCCCGTACACTTGCGTGTAGTGGCGCTGGAACGCCAGGAGGATCTCGGCCTGCGAGCGTACCAATACACCATCCGGGTTGATAATATCTGTGATCGGCTTGAGTTCGGTGTCCTGTTTCGCCATCCAGGCTAGTAGCGTTCCAGTCTTGTCCCTGTCCTTATGAACCCTAGAGGCGTAAGCCCTAAAATTGTATCTGCGGAGGTCAGCGCAGGCAGTCTGATACTCCGTCTTCGTCTTGGCCATGAGTACAGCGTGTTCCTCCGAGTCGTCAAGCCGCTTAGTAAGCGCGGCCAGAGATTGTTCCGAGGTTTGGAGCGCCCGTTCCAAGGTGCGACGCACTCCCACCACCTGTTGGATGCATTCCCCTCGCGCCACCACCTTAAACGCATCCCATTCAACCAGTACCGACGATGCCGTGTTAGTGTTGTGCGCAAAATAATCGCGGATACTGGATTCGTGAGCGTCTCTGAATACTGGATCTGAAAGGCAGTCCCTAGGGAGACGCCAGGTGGGGACAGGTGGGTGCGGGGGGCGCCAGGTTAGACGGATGACATGAGCGTCATGATCCGAAAGGATCCGACCTAGGTAATCCGTGGAAGTGATCTTAGGGAGGATAGGTGCAGAGCAGAGGAAACGGTCCAGGCGGACCCTAAGGTTATGTGGGATCGAGTGAAAGGAATAAACGCGAGCCAGTGGGTGTAGGTGTCGCCATGCATCAGTGAGTGCCCAGTGCGTGGTCCATGCCCTGAAGAGTTCTGCCTGTCGGGGAGCCGGGGAGTGTGCGGGAGGAGAATGTGAGCGGTCCAAGGTGGGGTCCAGCGTGCAGTTATAGTCACCTCCCAACACCCACGGGACTGCAGTGAACTGGGCCAGAACGCCCGTGAGGTGATCCCAGAATTTATCCTGATCTATATTGGGGGCGTAAATGCTGCCAAGGAGTATACCCTGTCCATCAAGTATTCCCTCTAGGAGCGCATACCTGCCCTCTCTATCTATCACCCGTCGGAGCTCTCGGAAGGGAGTACCTGGCCTAACCCAAATTAACGCGCCGCGTGCAAATGCTGAATAGTGTGTGGCGCAGAGGGTCCCTCGCCATTTGTGCTGCAGGCGAGAGAGTTCAGTGGCGTTCATATGCGTCTCTTGCAGGAACGCAATATTGGCTGACATACGCTTAATGTATGAGTAGACAGTGTAGCGTTTGCTGGGCGTGTGCAGGCCTCGCACATTCAGTGTGAGGATATTAATGTCTGACCGTGAGTCTGCCATTCATACGGTATCAAGAGTGGGAGAGGGACCCCCTTGAATCCCCCGTCGGCCGCCAGTGTGTATGCGTCTCGAGTATTTCTAATGCGCCATGCTTCCACAATCATGGGGGAGGGACTCAGGGAATTAACCGTAAACAGAACTTTGGGTGGGAAACAGTCCCAATACTGAGGATATTTCACCGGAGGTGGCATATCCAAACAAATGTCCCACTAGGGGAAAAATACAACGGGTATCTGCGGGGGTGGCAGCGTGTGTCGCTGCTGGGCCTGTGCGCGGGTCGGGCTCTGGTAGGATAAGCGTCTATCGCTCGCAAGCGCTCACAATTATTAAACAAAACAGTCTAGGCTCCTAGACTTCGCGCAACACAATAGGTCACCATGAGAAGGATATAACAGTGGAAAGTTATTTCATCATGAAGAGGTGCCAGGTTGAGTGGCCAGGGTAGCGTCCGAGGTTTGTATCATAACAAGGGGGGAGGAGATCGGTCCAATTCCCGACATCGTTCCGTCGCTGTCCCGGTCTTTCTCTGGGGTGAACAGGTGTGGATGACCCTCCAAATCCGACACCATGGGTGACGTGTGTAGTCCAGTCACCGCTCTCAAGGCCTCTCGTCGTTCTTGCATGATTTGCGTAAGATCGGGTGAGCCCGTAGGGGATGAAGCTTGGCTTTTGGGGC
The DNA here is from genome assembly GCF_964261635.1 of Lissotriton helveticus. Lineage (NCBI taxonomy): Eukaryota > Metazoa > Chordata > Amphibia > Caudata > Salamandridae > Lissotriton > Lissotriton helveticus. The sequence continues at coordinate 1,498,721,679 of NC_136061.1, forward strand.
GGCCTGCTCGAGTGCGGCTCGCACCTCGTCTCCTGGAGCGTCTGAAGGCGTTGTTGCGTGCTCTCTGGGGTCCAGGATTAGGGATTGTTGGGCAGTGGAACTCAGTCCATTCCTGTGCTTCCTCCGCCGTGTTGAAAAAGAGGGCTTTCCCCTTGTGTAGTACTTTTAGGCGGGCCGGGAACAGCAGAGAGTATTGAAGGTCATTTGCGCGGAGGCGTCTTTTGACGTCGAGGTAGGTGGAACGCTGTTGTTGGATCTCTCGGGCATAGTCCGGGAACACCATAACGTGTTGGTCTTCCACTTGTAGGGGGCCCGCCGTCCGGGCCGCACGAAGCACCGCATCGCGGTCCCGGAAGTGTAAGAATTTAGCCAACATGGGGCGTGGAGGGAGGCCCGGCTTGGGCGCCCGGGCTGGGACCCTATGTGCTCTTTCAATGGAAAAAAAGGCCGACCTTTCCGCCTCCGGTGTGAAAGATTTGGTCCAGAGCTCCATGTACGTAAGGGGGTCCGAGTTCTCAATGCCTTCCGGCAAGCCCAGGACGCGGATGTTACAGCGTCTCGAGCGCCCCTCCAGGTCCACCGTGCGTTCCTCGAGGGCCGCCACGCGGTGCAGGACTTCCTTCAGTTCCGCCTCCTGTGTTTTCATCGCAGGTTGCAGCTCGGTCACAATCCGTTCTCCGTCTTTCACTCTGTCCGCCAATTTGCGGTGGTCGTCGCGGATTAGATTGATGTCCGTCGTCAGGACGCCCAGTCTCTCCTCCATTGATAGGCGGGATAATTCGATTGCCGCCAATACTTGGTCCAATTTTGCCGAGAGTGTGGGGTCGGTCTGCGACGCGTTGGCTTGCGTCCATGTTCTCGTTTGGGGCATCCTCTCGGGGGCCGTCTCGGGGATAGTCGTTGTCTGCGTGGGTCTCGGCTTCCCCATGAGTGCAGTTAGAGATGGGGGGGGGCTTGCCCTCCGCGCGTTCCGCAATCCGTAAACCACCTCTCCTCAGTATATCTGGGTGGGCAGTAGCTCAGGGTAAGTCGGGCCCCTAGCCTCTCCCGGTCTCGGGGCGGACACTGCGTTCCCCCCCTCCAGGGAACCTCTGCTAGGGTAATGCGCGATAGCGAGGGGGTGACAGCCCAGGTGTCAGGAGATGCACAGCAAATGGTGACTGCTCCCACCGTCCAGGTTTCTCCGGGGACAGGGTGCCTGGCAGCGAGGTCCGATCCCACCCCCCCAGGCGATCCCGGGGGTCGACGAGCAGGTGACCAGGGCCCGGGAGGGAGGAGGGGGTCGATGAGCGACTCCGGTATGGCGTGTGAGCGTCCTGGGGTCAGTGGAGCACCGCACTTGCAGGGTGAAGTCCGCGTCGATCACGGCGTCTCGGCCTCTGCGGGCGCCATCTTAAAGTCAGGCACTCGGGTCCACTGGGTCACGTAATGCGGCAGAAGCGTTCTGAGCTTCCCCCCCCCCCCCCCCCTGACCAAGGGCCGGCGCCGTCCGCGACCCTTCGGCGGGCCCCAGATGGGGTAGGATGCCGCCGGGTCTCCGGCACCGAGGGTCACAGGAGGAGAAAAAGGGGGGGGGGTCGTCACTCACCGCCTTCCGATGGGATCGAGGTCGCCTGAAGGACCCAGCGGCATACAGGTGGTACCCCCACCGGCGTCCGTCAGCCAGAGGTAGTGGGCCGATCAGTGCTGGGGTGGGCTCCCAGTCGTGCAGGAGCGCCGGGTTAGTGGATCGTCGGGACGACGGCCGCCATCTTGCGTACCCGGCTGTCACCACAAGAGTTCAGATGGCGTGGTGCAAGGGCTCGTGAGTCGGTCTCTGCGCCCTGCGGTGAAGTCCTGGGGTCGCCAGTCGTCCTCACTGCCAAATGCTGTCGCCTCGAGGATAGTCCCTCAGTGGTTCCCCCCGCTGGTAGAGGGAGCCGCGCCCGCCATCTTAGAGACTCGGCGCCCGGCTCCGGTTCCGATGTGGGACGGGACGGTGATCAGCGCTCGTCCGCAGCCCCCGTAGTGTCTCCAGGGGTCGCCTACAGCAGGTAAGTCTCAGAGGAGCAAAATGTGCGGGCTGAGGCTCCCGGCGATCTTAGGAAATGGGCAGGATGCTAGCCCGATCGCGGAGCCTCAGCAGGACACAGCCGCCATCGTGGCCTGCCAAGCCACGCCCGTGCCACGTCTTATCACATGATCGTCTATTTGTGTCAAGTATTCACATCCTGTACACGTTCAAATCCCTTCCTTTCATAAAAATCCGAATCCATTATTATGAGTCCTCCTTCTTTGTCGGCTTTCTGGATAACGATCTCTTTTTTGTTAATCAATGTTTGGAGAGTACTGTATTCAGACCTTGTTAAATTATTGAGTTTCCTCTTGTATTGAATCTTGCTGAGATCAGCCTTGACTAGCAGCTCAAAAGTTTCCAAACTTTTGTGAGAAATTGGAGCCATAAACGTACTTTTAGGTTTAAATTTGACAGAAGTGTTGTCTTCATTCTCAATGGGGTTTAGTATTGTAAAGAAATGCTTCAATCTCAAAATCCTCATGAACTTAAAGAGAGCTATTTCAGTTTCTAATTGGTTCATGTGGTAAGTATTGACAAAAGTTGTACCTTTATTAAGCAATTTTTCTTCAGACTTCGTCAAATGATGATTGGAAATATTGATCACGAGGTTTTCGTCTGACTCCGTAAACCCGTTTTTTTGTTTTCCCTTTCCTTTTCCTTTTCCTCGTCGCGTTTTTTTTCGCTCACTAGGGTTGATATGTCCGGTGGTTTGCTCTGGGCATGGCCCTTCTCCAAAAAAAGGTCAGATGTTGATGCTGGTGAACTCTCTGCCCCAGGAGTCGGGTCTTGCTGTCTTGGTTTACGTAATTGCTGTTTATCCATGGGTTGTCTAGTCGAACTGGTATCGCTATCAGATACTCCACTCTCTTCAGATGAAGCTGCTTGTTGCTTCTTACCAGTGTACCTCCTCTTTGCATATATTTCAGCCCAAGTATAAGCTTCATTTAATTTATAGTCAATGGTATCGCGCTTAAACTTGAGCAGTTTTGTCTCCTGTAACTCCTTCCCATATCTGTCAAGTTTGATTTCTAGATCTTCAAGAAATTTGTTCCATGGCTCATCCTCCATTCTCGTGGACAGTTCTTTCTTGGCATTAAAAATCTCTTCCTCAAGATCTCGAATAGTTTTAGCTAATTCTTCAATCAGAAGTAGTATCAGGTCGAGTGAACACTTGTTAAGTATTTCGAACCACTTCTCCATGAATTGGGGATTATTGTTCAGCCTATATAACATGGGTCTGATAGCTAGCCGTAACCCCCTTGGGATTCGTCTCACACGGTGATACTGTATTAGTGTTGACGCGTGTAACCGCTGGTTCAGTTCGCGTCTAGTTAAATATTCTAATTGTTTGAGTTGTTGTGCAACAGATCCTCCTTGAACATCAAAAGTCTTTGTTTCCTTGATTAATTTATAAATTTGTGCGGCCTCTTCCACAGTATATACCTTGGTATTTGCTCTATTATCTGTGATTCCAGCAATTGATTCGAACGACATCTTATCGTGGTGCAATCTCCCGTGTTGCAGTGGAAAATATAACAATGTATGAGAGCGGGTGCTGCACTCAAAATGATAAATTTTTATATGTTTGTGCGGTATGTGTGCTGTGTTAGACTAGTGCCTGCACACTGACGTAATATTTGTATATGATTCAAAAAGGGGGGTGGTGATGGACAGAGTATCTGAGTTAATCAGAACACTCCTACCCAGTCAACAGATCAGGGCTTGATCCATCACCGTTTTTTAGCTCACTGCGCCATCCCAGTTCAGAACCTGGCTATATGCAAAGGGTGCAGTGAGCAAGGGACTCACATCTGAGCATACCCTTCCACGCTTGTGGTGGCCAAAATGATTCAAAAAGGGGGGTGGTGATGGACAGAGTATCTGAGTTAATCAGAACACTCCTACCCAGTCAACAGATCAGGGCTTGATCCATCACCGTTTTTTAGCTCACTGCACCATCCCAGTTCAGAACCTGGCTATATGCAAATTAGTCTGTCCCTGGCCCACTGCATCAGGATTCAAGCAAGCCGGGCCGAAGACAGCTGTAATGCCAGAAACCGGTCCCCGGAAGCTTGTTTCCTTTCCAGTGAAGAATTGGCTTGGTAGTTTGGTCTGCCCTGTTCCCATGATGCACTGGGCCAGGGACAGACTAATTTGCATATAGCCAGGTCCTGAACTGGGATGGTGCAGTGAGCTAAAAAACGGTGATGGATCAAGCCCTGATATCTTGACTGGGTAGGAGTGTTCTGATTAACTCAGATATTCTGTCCATCACCACCCCCTTTTTGTAAGTAATATTTGTATATGGCCTGGCGCCAAGAGGCCACCAGGACTCCAACACGCACTACTGAGAATGAAATATTTCGTTTGTCAAATTACCAATCAATTTTATCCAATATGGTTCATCAAAAAATTCAACAAAAGGAGTGGTGGAGGGTCCTAGGGGAGTTTGTTTATAGACCGTGAGAGTACCTAGTCCCCCAACTTGACAGCAAAAAACACGAGAGGTACTAAAAGTCTAGAAATCAGAGAACTACTGGAACCTAATAGTGTCCCATATTAATGTTCAGACCACACTGTTAATCTAAACAAGTGACAATGTCATGCCAGAGAAGTAAGACAGAGAAGATACAAAGTCTGAAAGACTAGAAAAAGTACCCATCAGCCCACTCAAAAGTGGAATCTCGTCATCTGGGTTGTTCAGTGTTGGAGACAGGTGTCCTGTAGGCTCCTCCTCAGGGAGAGTCTGAGGTTGCCTAATGATGGACCCTGGGATCAAGCATCCAACCAACAAAAGACAGTCTGTGAGCGGAAGGGGCAAAAGTTGCAGTGCTCAAAAGAAGAACAGAAAAGGAAAATAATCCTAGTGATTTAAAAATACCTACTTTGATGACATAAAGAAACTTTATTGGGTCTGACCATCAAAGTGGTATTATTAAAAGCAGTATGCTGATAGCGTGCAAGGAATTGCTATCTACCATGAATGTTAGTTGGTCGACATGTTTCAGCCTAGAGCGGCTTTCTTCAGGACCTATGATTTGCTACTGCAACACTTACTTATCGTGTTATAAGACGTGATTTACAACCATTCTCCAATTGATTAAGAGGGAAGATGGTATATCTTCTCCCTCATTGTGGGGAGAAAAAAACCTCACCTCACCTGGCGACAGCTCAGGTTGGAAGGAGGCCACGCACTCTCCGTCGTTGCCTCGGATTGAAAACTGAGCCGAGGGGGCTCAGTTTTCGGCTCAGTTTTCAATCCGAGGCAACGACGGAGAGTGCGTGGCCTCCTTCCAACCTGAGCTGTCGCCAGGTGAGGTGAGGTTTTTTTCTCCCCACAATGAGGGAGAAGATATACCATCTTTCCTCTTAATCAATTGGAGAATGGTTGTAAATCACGTCTTATAACACGATAAGTAAGTGTTGCAGTAGCAAATCATAGGTCCTGAAGAAAGCCGCTCTAGGCTGAAACATGTCGACCAACTAACATTCATGGTAGATAGCAATTCCTTGCACGCTATCAGCATACTGCTTTTAATAATACCACTTTGATGGTCAGACCCAATAAAGTTTCTTTATGTCATCAAAGTAGGTATTTTTAAATCACTAGGATTATTTTCCTTTTCTGTTCTTCTTTTGAGCACTGCAACTTTTGCCCCTTCCGCTCACAGACTGTCTTTTGTTGGTTGGATGCTTGATCCCAGGGTCCATCATTAGGCAACCTCAGACTCTCCCTGAGGAGGAGCCTACAGGACACCTGTCTCCAACACTGAACAACCCAGATGACGAGATTCCACTTTTGAGTGGGCTGATGGGTACTTTTTCTAGTCTTTCAGACTTTGTATCTTCTCTGTCTTACTTCTCTGGCATGACATTGTCACTTGTTTAGATTAACAGTGTGGTCTGAACATTAATATGGGACACTATTAGGTTCCAGTAGTTCTCTGATTTCTAGACTTTTAGTACCTCTCATCAAAAAATTCATCACATTACAGTCATTGTAAAGAAATACACTTTGTAAATTGTCAATTTCATATTACATTTGGATGACAAAAGTGCAACTTTATACATCAAGTAGAAAATACAAAAACACCCAATGCATTTCGGGGCATCAGCCCCTTCGTCAGGGGTCTGTTGAAAAAACAAAAAGGAAACCTTATTACTTTCGGTGTCGGGGAGAGTCAATGCTGCCGTGTACTAGCTCTTATATTATAATGCTTACCTCGTGATTGCAAGTACTTAATGCTACTATGTAATATGAAGCATTAAGAAAATTCTATAATGAAAAAAGAAAAAATGTTTTAACAACGACGTGTTATTTAAAAATAAGTAATGACCTTAGAATGATAATCATATTTGTAAATTAGTCTCCTCATATAGGGAGTCCTTAAATTTACCTGATCCTCCTTTGAGTGTATAGAGTCTGTGAAAAAATAATAATAATCACAGGCTTTTAATAATTGGGCTCAAAAAGTATATATAAACAATGACATTTCAATGTCATTAATGTTGTATGAAGCTCACCTGTTGTTTTCTTAAATGTGACCGTAATCGATCATATCTGTAATATGCAAATAAGCAAATTTCAATATTTCTTGTCACTTACTTCAAAAAGCGGTATAGGTTTTGTGTAAAGGAGCTCGTTTTACCTGCAGGGCTTCAGTTAAAGCTTGACCCCGCTTTTTCGCCTGTGGACAATTCTACCTGTGAAACATTGAAGTCGAAGAAATCAATGCACCGCTATTAAACGTGACTCTTGAAGACTCGACATTCCCTACTAATCTACCTCCATCCGCTTACCTGCGGGTTTCTGAATTTAAGACGGTTCCACTTCGTATTTTAATGACTCTGCGTGAAAAAAGATACACGCATGAGTTAAGCAAACTAACGTGAACTCGGCGAGAATATTCACCATTAAATACTCTAAAGGAGTTCGGCTTACCTATATAAACGCAATTGGTCTGTTATCTGCACGACCGGAGGCATCAGTGTCAATGCTCTATCCAGGTTACGCTGTTTATAAAAAAAGTCCCTTCTCTTCGTTACTACTAATTTGAAATTAAATTAAATTAAATGAAATATTATTAAATTTAATTAATTTAAATTAAAAAAAATAATATATATTAAATTAAATTAAATAATATATTTAATTAATATAATTTAATATAATTAATTTAAATTAAATGAAATTAAATTAAATTACATTACATTAAATTAAAATAAATAATATTAATTTTAATTATTTAAATTAAAAAAATTAATATATACTAAATTAAATTAAATAATATATTTAATTAATATAATTTAATATAAGTAATTTAAATTAAATGAAATTAAATGAAATTAAATTAAATTACATTAAACTAAATTAAATAATATTAAATTTAATTAATTTAAATTAAAAAAATAAATATATACTTAGCAATACTTACGTTGTAATGGTATGCGATGTAAAGGTACCTGCGTTGTAAAAACAAGCGTTGTAAATACATGCGTTGTAATGGTTTTTGCGTTGTAAAAAATTTGTTGTAATGGTATGCGTTGTAAAAGTATGCGTTGTAACGTCATACATCCGTCACTGGCATGTATTTCAACTAAATGCTGTCATAGAAATAGTATTTTTGTAATGCCTAAACATTGGCCCCCATATGACTAAACTTTGTGAATCACTTTGAAATCAAAATATGTTGGGACACAAATATCTCCTGGATAATAAATGTGTTTACCTCCCCTGATTGCCTGCATGCATGCAAATCTGGTACTCTCATTTTTATTTTGGTCCTGGCATCATGCTAATCTAGCTAGTGTGGCAAAGCTTAAGCCTGTCCCTAGCACTGCAAGATCCAGGACCTGCCTTGTGACCTAGAGGGGTGTACCAAGTATGCCCTCGTAGTGGACGGAAGACTATTTTCCTGTCCAGGGTAGATGGAGAGGCGGTGGCATTGTTTTCGGCTTTCTAGTGTTTTAATTGCAAGTGAGTGTGTGGCCTACTGACCTCTCTTGTGTTAAGTTCTGCTATTATGTCAGAACCTAGCGAAGAAATCATGTGTACCTTTGGCCCACAAGAAAGTCACTTTTTTGACGTTGTGGTGGCTGTATGTGGCTGCGCATACTTAAAAGACCACCTAAAGCCACTTTACGTGGCTTTTCATGGCCTTGTAAATATGTGCCCCTTTTGCGCAGACCTCGCGTGAAAGGGGCGTTCCATGGATGTTGCTGTGGTTGTTCCTACGCAACGCCCATGAAATCTGAAGCATTCTCAGATTTACGTGAAATCGTAAACCTGGAAATTGTTGTTCAAGGTGAGGAAGTTTCTAGGTCAGCTCTGCCCTTTTTTCCGTCCCTGTTTACTGCTTTAGAAAGGCTGATGACAGTCAGGTAGGGAAACCTCACACTTCACTGTGGCATGTGATGGGTGCTCCTGGTTGAAGACAGCCTCATTCTTATCTGCTGTGAGAAGTATCACATTACACAAAGGCTGTTTCTGGAGAGCAGCCTGAGAAAGACACTTGAAAGAAAACCTCCCCAAACAGGTTCTGAAGTTTCAGGCAGCAGATCCACATCCCTTGTCTAGAAAATGTACATGAAATGGGACACACACATCCCATTTTGTTCCAATTATGTTATTATTGCCCAAGGTAGGGCGGTGCTTTGCTGAGTGCTCGAAGTTTTGCTGTATAACCAGAGTTAGTGTCTGCCTCACAGCCAGTTTCCCAGATGTAAGGGGAAATCAACTGATGTCTGCACTTACTGCTGGAGGAGCTGAGGGTCTACTTAGTGCCTAGAAGCCTGCATGCCTGCTGAGAGAGGGAAGGAGTGAGCCTGTCCCCGCAGGGGAAGAGATTGTCAAGGAGGTGATGTCATGTGTATTTCCGATGAGTGGATCAGCAGTAAAAGCAGAGACTATCAGAGAGCAAAGCCATGTACTTCTTACCTGAGAACTGACTGTTTCAACCAGACATGGCCGTATCCACCATCCAGGGCAGCACTGACTCTGTGCTTCTGCCACTGCACTGTGCTACTGTGAACTCAAGTGGCCAGAGAGGCGACAAATGTACCTCACTGCTGAACGCCTGATTGGCCTGGGAGGCGGTAACTGCACCTCGCAGCTGTGATCCCTATTAGCCCTGGAGCCCATACCTGCACAACCCCACTGTGAAACTGATGGGCCTGAGAGGCTGCCCTATTATGACACTACTGTGAACCTGACTGAAGAGACTACCTCTGTTGGGGAGGCCAGGCTTCGACACCCTGAGCCGTATAGCATCCAACCAGGGACATCGACGTCACTGAGTGGCTTCCCGTCAACAAGAGAATAACGTTCCGCCTCCTCACCCATGCACACAAAGCCCACTACGACCTTGGACCAGAATACCTCAACACGCGCCTGTCCTTTTACACCCCCACCCGCCAACTTCGATCATCCAATCAAGCCCTCACCGCAGTTCCACGCATCCAAAGATCCACCATGGGGGGGAAGATCCTTCTCCTACTTAGCGGCCAAGACCTGGAATTCCCTCCCCACCCACCTCCCCCTCACACAGAACCACCTCTCCTTCAAAAAACAACTAAAAACTTGGATATTTGATAAGTAAAGCTCCCCCCCTCCCTCAAGCGCCTTGAGACCCTCTGGGTGAGTAGTGCGCTATACAAATCTAAACTTGACTTGACTTGACTGAGTGGCACTGGCTACTACGGGAACAGACTGCGAAGACCAGCAAGCAGGCACCAAAAGCCACCCACCACCAACAGAGCACACATGCTGAGACTTGCTCAAAGGAAAATTACCTGAAGTAAACCCAGGGTAAAATTGAGTGACTGGATTGCTCTTGTAAACCCTGCGGGGTTGTTGATAATCTGAACTTGTGCCTAATTTATATATGCTATAAGGTACAGAGGTCCCTAGCTAGCAATGAAGCAAACAATACACAGGGAACAAAATAATAATGCCCAGTTAGTGTTGAATCGATTGTTAAAATCACATTTATTATTAAAGACAACAGAAACAGCAGTGTAGGGGTGCCAGCCCCTACAGGGCACACTGTACAGTTATCAACACACACACAGGCAGGTTTAGGTGACACAGAAAATACAATGATCAAGGTCAAAACGTATTCTTTTACAACACTTCTGCACCCATATTAAAAGCACATTTGGTTGCTGGTATCAGAGTGTTTTAAGTCGATGACGTTTTGATCCCTTCATAATGATGGTTCCATCATCAGGACAAAACAACGCTTGCCTGGGATGAATGTACACAAATCAAAATAAAGGCCAGGGAGTGGGTCTTCCATAAATCACCCTCAGATAAGGAAGCCAGGGGTGGAAAACCCCAATTTGCAAGGCTTGCAAAGGCACTCCAGGAAGCAGGGTGCCCTAACTCGAAGGAGCTCCCCCAGTAACACGGGGGAACTAAGGTTTACTGTAAAAATGGGAAATATTGATTGCCTGTTGGCAACAAATACGGAGTAACCGCGAGGAACTGCTGGAATCAGGAAATCAACCACGCCCACGGAGGCAACGAACCACTACACTATTTTCAGAGCATAACATTCTGACATCCTTATATTCACTAAGTTACAAGAAGGTATATTCCAAGGACGTATTAGATGTGTAATATTGTAAGATTTTAAATAATCAACACAATAAACTACTTTGTACTTTGTATATTCCAAGGACATAACGCCAATACCTCATGCAGCACTACATAAAAGAAGCTGTCAATACTACAGTTACCCTCTCAACCGTGACACTCTATGCACTGATCATAAACCTGACGAGAGGAGAGAGTAGGAGAATAAGTGAGGGTGGGTAAAGTAGAGGATCTGGAGATGAAAGGAGGAGAAATGAAATGAGAGGAGGGGAAGGTAAGAGTCAAAACTATATAGAAGATGAAGAAAGAAGGAGGGAGAGGAGAAAAAGAAAGTGAAAGAATGGTGATGGGAGACGGAGACAAAAAAGGTGTAAGGGGGATTGAAATGAGAAGGATAGCATGAGCAAGGATAGAAAATGAAAAGAGATGAAAGAGAAGAGGCTCATAGATGGAAGAAGTTGACAGAAGATGCGGGGTCACAGGATCTGGCATTTCCATGACAATCCTTGACTGCTATGCTGCCTGTGCACGGTCTAAGCTGCTGGTCTCGGTGAAGGTCTCACTGAGTTGGCCTTCGCTTCATTAGAAGATCCCTCTGCTGCCAGCAGCATAGTTAGTATTCAGGGGACAGTAACCGTCAGTGTGAGGGTGCCAGTCCAAAGCCTGGCTCTCATACCGGGAGGAGGTTCCTGAAGAGCACGATGAGGCATTTTAACCGAGTCCTTGACCCATGACAGGCTAGACTTGAAGCCAGGTGCATGCTGAATTATACCTGCTGTTGGTGTCATCTGGCCCACACTACGCGTAAGGGCAATGCACCATTCCATTCTGCCATCTGATGATTTGTAATGCCGTCCTGCTGAAAGCTACTCATCCAGCAAACTTATTCCCAAAGATCCATCGCTATAGTTGACTCCATTCAGAGATCCTACATCGAATTACTAATGACTGAACGCCGGAAGCTGGGCAAGGTGGAACTACGTTTGTCAAGAGTCTGGGGGCTAACATGACGCTAGGGCCATCGGGCCCCTGGCCAGAGATGGCCTTTCAGGCACAAGCCTAGGGTTGTGGTGAATTCCGTCCATGGGCAAGGCTGTCATTGATGCAGCAGGTTTAGTGGCATCAGGAAGTAGGAGGCGAAGCGCCTATTACAACCCAATCATGAGTTCTTTAGCTACGCAAACTTACCTGTTTGAATGAGGGCCTCTGACACTATATCTAGACGAGAGGCCTCGTCTATTTCATTGAGGTTGTGCATTATAGAGCCTTGCTTTACATTTAAGCAGTCTCACTTGCTCTTCAGATTCTTAGGTCATTCTCAAGCTTTAAAGGAAGTCAGTCTTTCAGTAGTACTATGTTGATCTCTGCTAGTGGTGCCACCACAAATGTCCTTTCTTTCTGAAGACCTCAAACTTCTGGTCACTCACGTTTGCCTTTGTACTGTGTGGAGCAGGAAGACTCCGTCTCCATTGAGTGGTAATGAAGAATGAGCGGTCCGCTTCCACCAGATGGAGACGGGGATGTCCTTACTTGCCTGGTTGCTCTCATTGTTGAGTTGTGAATTAATTCCTAAGCTGCTGTCACTGAACTCAGATGACGGTGGCTTTATGTTTGGTTCCTCTGCACCCTGGTTGGTGAGTGAAATGCTTCTAGTTGGCGCATCGTGGGAAATTAGCTTTTGAGGGCACTGTGGGTTCTTTTTTCCATCTAGAGCCATTAGGACATGGTGTTACGGCCAGAGCTGCGACATTGGAGCTGGGAAACCAGGTTCAAGTCTTGGCGTCAGCTCAACATCCTGTGATTCTGGACAAATCGCTTAATCTCCTTGTGCGTCCCGAAAATGAATGTATCCTTGTGTAATGTAACTGGTACTCATATAAAGCGCTCAAATACTTTCGAGTCTAATTTGCGCTGTATAAAACTGCAAGAAAAAACAATGTGAAAAGGTGTGACAAATTTACTTCTGAATTACACCGAGAGTCAGTAGAACACTTTTACGGTGTGTTTTTATACGATGAGAGAGGACGCAAGGCTGACAAAAAGAAAACAAGAGACAGAGAGAGTAAAAAAGAGAGAAACAGAGAGCAAGTCAGCTAGTCAACTCTCTTCTGTCAACAGTCAAAAGGGCACTTTTAAGGGGTGCTTATATGATTACACATAGGTAAATGAGCGAAATAGAGGAGAAGATGAGAGAGGGGCAGAAGGTGAGAGGGAGAAAGAGAAAAATCAAGAAAGAAAGGGATAGCATTAGCGAGAGAGAGAGAAATAGCAGGGCTGATTTTAGCATAGGTAGCACCTGGTGTGAAAATATTTGTTGGCGCCACCCACAATGACCTTCTTCTTCAAGGATTCCCTCACTTCCACACAAAAATGTTGCTTCTCATCTCTCCTAAACCACTCTCTCACATTTATTTTATTTTATAGTGCTACTCATCCCAATTCAGACTGTCATTGCGTGATACATTCTAATGTGTAGAAAATGTTACTTAAGAGGAACTTCAGGGTGTAGGATTCACATGCCTCATACATAATGGTGCTGGGTATAGAGAAACAAAGTGTCAGTTTAACTAAACTTTATGATGAACAGAAACCAAAGTTGTTGTGCTGCGCTGTGTGAAAATGAGAGAGCACAACAGCTCCATATCTACTAAGATATGGCGCAGCTGCTCTGTCCTGTAGCGCTGGTGTACCTAAGGCGGTCTCGCGCCATTGCACACACCCTTGCACCATAGTACAAGAGTGTGTAAATCATATCTTGCATTGGCTTTATACCGGAAGGGTAGCTCCTAGCATAGCATTCTATACTTTGACAAAGTTTAATACATTACCACTTTGTATGGGTGCTGTACCGTGCAGCAGCAATGCTAGGTGGGAAAGGACTGCAGAAGATAAATGCTTTCTACGACTACACCTGCCTGGAGGAGGTATAATTTTTTTATGCAACTCCCTTTCTACCAACTTTAGTCGATAGGAATTAGCATCAAAATCCATGGGTGAATGCATGGGACTGTCCATGTACCACCCATGGTATGACTCCTTAACATAAAGTAGCGCATAGTGCTACTTTGGGACTACTGCCCAATTCAGGTTTTGAACTGGAAATGAAGCCCAAAACAACACTTTTCACTAGGTTTGCATCTCTTTTTTGATGCAAACTATATATTGTTAGTTAATCCACTCCATAAACTGAGGATTTGAAAGGTAACGCAAAGGTTGGGGGGGCGTCATAGTAACACAATTGTACTACTATCCAAAGGAACCCTTTTTAGCAATTTTTGAATATTTTAGACCCAGCCATATGCAAATCAGTCACCCCGACTGGGACGGGTATGCCCAGACATTGGTCCTGTGCTCTCCATGCCACTGGAGTTAAGCAGTCCTGGCTGATAAAACCGGTCCTAGGATGCTTGTTTTCAGTCCAGGGAGGGCCTGGCCTGGCAGTTCGTCCTGGACTGTTCCCATTGGGTGCAGGGTCAAGACTTATTTGCATATGGATGGGTCCAAACTGGAATGGCATGGTGAGCAAAAAACACATGGATTTAGGCCCAGATCTCTGTACTGGGGTTAATGTATGACATTGTTCTGCATTCTGTCCATCAATTGTTTTTTTGTGCATTTCAATTTGCATGAAGCCCTTTGATGGCAGTTTATAACTCAATGTGCTATGTTAGAAGGGTTGTAATCTATGAACTCGAAGTAGCAAAAGCATCTCTGCCTGTGACAAAAGCAGTAACTCATTGAACTAGCTCCATAAAATACTAATCTGTGATCTGCATGTTACACATTGGGCTTTGCAGCAGGACCGTTAACCACCTAGGCTACTTTACCATGAATCAAAACTGTGATAAAAAAAATCACAAATCTCTCCATCAGAGCCTGAACCACCACAGTTACCATGCAGTTGTAATTATCCCCCGAAAATGTGGCACACAAAGACCTCTGCAGGCTGTACTTTCTCCCCTCAGCCCGTCCTGCAAAGGGTGTCCTTTCCAGCTTGCTGTCCAATGCCATGGCACTGGTCGCACCACCTTAAATGTGGCCCTGAGAAATAGACTGACAGAGAGACACTGAGATGGGGAAGGAAGTGGTCGCCTTTAAAGCACTCTTCACGGATGTGTGTTTCTAGGCGCTCATCATCTTAAAGCTGGCAATTACCAGGGAAGGAGTCAAGGAAAAGAAGGCAGGGGGAGAGAGAAACGCATCAGAAGAAAAGCCAGGGTGGAGGACAAGAGAAACAAGGCTAGGAAATTGTGGGAGACACTATAAAAGAGAGAGGCATGAGAGGCATGGAAGGGAAGGGAGTGCAAGAAGAAGGCGAGACTGCGAGGTGAGGAAGGGTGAACATGAAGGGAGAGAGAGTCAGATAATAGGTGCCTGTAGGGTCATAAAAAAAGTATGAAATCAGAAAGAACCTATGTCTTAACTAAGATTTTCGGAAAGTTAAAGTAAGTAGGAAAATGACATTTTGCGTTGAACTTAGCATTATTATAAGGTAACAGGGCCTAGCCCTTCTAGACCCGCAGTAACCACAGGCAAGTGACACGATTCCATCACATGGTGACAACCCGCAGACAGATGAACAGCTGCTGAAATGTTGTAAAGAGCCTGCAGGAAATGATGTCCCAGGGTGAAAACAACACACAGCATCATTCGGCAGCCCACAGAAGGTGGGAGAAGTTATTTACTTCATACTGCATAATGGGAAACCTTCAGAGCAACTCTACGTGGTATCAACAAAGCTGGCCCATTTCGCATAACAGCTGCTAACTCAAAAAAACACGACTGTTAGCAGACAGGTGCCTGTGTAACAGCAGGAAAATACCAGGGGGTGGTGGCATCCTGCTAAGCCACAGAGGAATCCGCCAAGCAAACAGGATTCACCCCAACACCAGCAGGCACACCTGAAAAACTATAAAGCAAGTGATGGCAACAGCGGTTCAACAATGAACAAAACGGTGTGTGCTTGTTTCGTGTGGATTTTTTTATTTTGACTTACCAGTACATCGGGTCATTGATTTTGGATTTGAAATTAGCTTGGATTACAGTTTAGTTGAACTATTTTGTTCCGAATTCGGATGGTAAGCATGTATAATATATGGGATTCTGCTATCCCTGTATAAAGTACCTGTCTCTAATTTCTATGTAATAGGCTGCTTTTGATGCACATGATCGCCAATTATAAAGAAATGGCATCAGAACTCAACTGTAATAGATTATTACACTCGAGTTCTGACATCACACTGCCTGCAGGATTAAAGCAGCTGTTTAAAGAATGAAAAGAAACATTGCTTTTCTTGTTCCTGCTCTGTATTCTAGCTGTACAATGTCAAGCAGAAAATAGATATTTATGGCAGCATGTTTATTTTTTGCACTCATTAGGTAATATTGGAAAAGTTAGAATCTTTCTGCATGTTTCTGCTGCGTCTTTTTTTAAACTGACTTGTAATACACTGATTCTAATATATTTTTGCAACACTTATCTAAGAGCTTATTAGATGTGTTTAGTTTTGCACTATAGATTTTATTTGTATTCAAGTTTACAACCATGCTCTCTCTTTCATATGAAAGAGCCGTGCACCAAGGATTAGGTGGATTATGAGAAAGGTGATAGTGTGACCATGTATTATAAGGGATAAAGTACTCCCTGATGCATATGATAAGAGTATTGTAAGTAACCTCGGAGTTCCATAACCTTATGAAGGAAATCAGCATTTGGCCTTATTCCTCAACATGGTCATGAAACTCCTCCATGCTTTATTAATTTAATCAAAACAGTTCCAATAACTTTTATTTAGAAAAATGTTCCTGAACAAATGAGTTGCTGAAGGTTGAAAGGGAGGAAGACAGGACTCCTCTACCATGAAGTGAGCGAAGGGAGAGGCAGGTAAAGAAGAAACAAGCCTTCTCTCCAGGGTGCTTGCTGCCTGAAAGAAATGTAAATGTATGTGTAAACCAATATAGGCTTTAATTGATAGAATCTGGAATTTATTATTTTGATGGAAACCTAAACAAAAAGATTTGCACTAGATACAATCAGGTTGTTACTAGAAACATAACTTTTGAAAGCACTGCAAACATTTAAAAAAATGATTTTGCACATTTTGTGACAGTCTATGTTGTGTGCAACCTATCTTAAACACATTACTTATATACAGCGCTTTCTGTTGGAGGCTGGAACCTTGTAGCACTATAAATGCATGTCACTATTTCCCCAGTGTCTGACTAGATTTTAAATCAGCGACCATTCGGTTATACCTATAGACATCTGATGTGATTGCATTTTCCATCTGATCTGTCTTACCAGACAAAATGCATTTCACACAGGAAATTTAAGTTGCATTTATTTAAGATTTGTACATTATATATAGGTGAAAGGCCAACAAAAATGTTACAAAATATTTTGTTCCTTTTTAGCCATGTCTCTGACCCCACCCCCCTAGACTCGCTTACCCTGCCCCCATTGGACCCAGGATCACAGTTCCAATACTTTTCTTTATGCACTTTGACCACTGCAGGCATTACAGGACTCATGGATATGGTCCTTCTTGAAAAGCATTGCACTGAGTATCAGGTTTTGATGGTCATAAAATGGAGTACACATAAAGAGTGATAACAAAATAACAATATAAATCATATGCAGAGTCACTATCAATAAAACTGTATTCGATCTAGTTAAATGACATAGATTATAAAAGTGTACAAATTTAAAAAGAAACAATTTAAACATCCTTTTATAAAATTGACACAAACTGATGGTAAAAGGAAACCTTTATGACTCTGCCAAGATAAACTTCAAGTGGCTCTAGGTACGTTATTTAATCATACAGCGGGTCTTACCCAACCTTCTTCCATTTAATTAATAAAGAAATTAAAAAGGCAATTAAAGGAAATAGCTTATTTAAAATTGTACAAGTAAAAAATAGCAATAATTTGATCTATAATGTTAAAATCTCAGATCTAAGAAACATGATTAATCCTGCAATTAATAATGGGAGCTCGAGGGAAGAAATTATTTTAATCTAACACATTTCTCCTTTATAAATGGTGTCTGTTGCGCAGACTGGCCCACAAAAAAGATGCTATACAAAAAAGACATAGGGATCACAAAGTTTCTTCATAAAAAGGAGAGCAATTCGACAATGGGTAAAATAGTACCGCCTTAGGAGAGGTACAATATATCTGAGTCTCTGGTCCCTGTAGTATTTACAGAAAAAAAGATGAAGGTCAGATTGCGTTGACAGGTTATCACCAGGACATTGATCCAGATCACTGTGACAGTACTTTTTTACTGGGAAGGCCAACATCAGGGAGATCAAGTGTGTGGGAAACCTTAAGACAATAAACCTATGTTGTGGGTTATTTACTTCATCCAGATAAGAGTATTCACATTCGTTTATACAAGGAATTTGGTGATAGGATTGTGCTACTGTTTTAGCCCGGTGTCTCTCCTTCCTTGCATAATCAGCCTTGGCCAAAAATAGGGACTAAAGTTTCTTTTTTGGGAATTTGGAGCAAGAACCTGGGTTTGTATACAGTTATGAGACCCCTATTGAGTATAACGTGGTCTTAACATACTCTAGCCAGGGAATTCTATGTACATTGTCTAATGACAAACAATTTTGTAGAATAGCCTGGTTGACATCCACAGTGTTTCTTCTCCAAACCGAATGCCACAACATAATCGGTGCAAGTTTTATTATATCGGTAATGTATGGCAACCCCAATTCTAAATGGCAAACATAAGTAGAATCCAATTCTAAATGGCAAACATATATAGGTCACTAGAATAATGCGTTTCCGGATGTTTTTTTCTACACAATTATGGATTTGCTGCAATTGCCATATGATTCATCATCTATTGCAAAATCTGCCTATTTTAACAAAAAAATGTTTCTAGTTCAAATGGATCAAACTTTTCTAAAAATGTTGTGATGTGTTCATGCACAGTGGAAGGGCTTTTGCAGAGGTTAAGTGGTCATCTTTCAGGTGCTTATTTCAGTGGTACTAATGAGGTGAAATATTTGGCCAGACAGTAATAATGTGTGTTAAAATAACAAAATAATGAAGTAATACTATCAAAAAAATTGCTGCATTGTGCCACAAATTTATCAAAAAATTCGCTGCATTGTGTTGCATAATTTGCCTTTTTTTGCTGCAAAATATAGCCAATACTGCCACATAATTTGATGCGTCCCTCCCGCATACTTCCCGTGGCAGTGATCATATGTTGGTTGTGTCATACTCATTTTAGGAATTCTGGTAAGTTTTCAGGTGATATTACCCTTTGAAAAATGCTGCCCTTGTGTTAAGATTTGATGAACCATGTTTAAGAAGAAACCGGTTCTAATAGAGGTTATTGAAGAGGCTCCAGAAGCTAAAATGAAAGCAAATTTTTTATACGTTCACACTATTTTCCTCAGCCATGTGAGAATAAAGGCTGATATGCTGAGTAAAACATGTACTTCCGACAGCAGCAGCTGACTGTCACTTGATTCCCTGCTATTCATCTGCAGCTTCACCACAGTATTCTAATGAGGAACTAGAGTGCTAACATTCTATAAGTATGGCAAAAGTGTGGCACACCTGAATCGTAGTGGGATTTCCTGCAGAGGATACTGCAGTAAATGTACAGAATGAGGTACTACTATTTGTCACAGAAGCTAATGTTAGTGCTCTAGAAAGCTAAACTTAGGACACATTTTCCAAGAGTTTCTCAAACATCTGCCTAAACCATTTCAGTAAAACACGCTGGCATGCAGAGTGAAACAAGTGCTTCCAAAATCAGGGGCAGTCGGTCAGTTATCTACCTGGTAATCAACTGCTGGGTCATACTAGAGTTCTAATGAACAACCAGAGTGCTAACATTTTGTATTCAAGTCACAATTGAGACACTCCTGGGCGTCATTTTGTTCTAACAGAAGCTGTTGAATATCAAGTCTATCCGGAGGAGCAGGCTAAAGTAAATGTGCTTTGAGATATTAATGCAAGCATGAAATCAGGGAGTACAATATGTGAGGGGAAGGTTTTTATTAGTTTGTGACACAATGTATTTTTGAAGCAGCCAAAATATATTTTTTAAATGTCTACATAAGTACAGCATCTCCTTTCCACCTCCGTTTACTTAGCCTCCCCATCTTATCAGTCACTTAACAGCTCCCTAATTTTAAAATAGTAACCTTTTGGTAGAACAATATATACATATTTAAACAAAGGATAAAGGGCCATATTATCAAGAAAGGGCGATACATTATCGACGCTTTTATCGACAGGAAACTGCCAGGGCATATTATCAAGCCCATTATCGCCGCTTTAGCTGCAGTTTCCTGCCGATACGAGCGGCGATAATGTCTTGCCCTTTCTTGATAATATGGCCCACAGTGTTGCTGTAGTTAGATTATGTGCCAGAACCTAAACCTATGCCAATTAAATCCCCAGAAATTATGTGTGTATATATATATATATATATATATATATATATATATATATATATATATATATATATATATATATATATATATATATATATATATTCACTGAAAAAACCATAGGTTATAGACCATATATAGTTAGGAATTAGCATTTAAAAAACCTTATTTTACTCACACAAAACCATTGAAATTCCATATATAGTTAGTTGCACTAACTATATATCGCGCACCCGCAATCCACTGCTGATCATGTCACATATTACATCATTCATGACATGGTCAGTGACATCACTGATGACATCACTGATGACATCTCAAATGACATCACTGATGACATCACTGATGACAACATCCAGTGACTGTATTTTTCTGTAAAGTTAAAATATGTCTTGAGTGGATGTATAAGTGTCTGGATGAAGGATTTAGTAGGTGCATGACTGACTGTATGAGTGAGTGATTAAATGTGTCTCACTGAATGCATGGGTTAGTGACTAAACTGTCTTAATTTGTGCATCATTATGTCTGTTGTTCTGTAAACTGCTGCATGTGTTGATCATTAGCTATACGAGAGGCTATATGTGTTATTAATTGGTTGCCCAAGTATTTCTATGGGAGATTGAGTTTGTGTGGGGGTGGCTGGAAGGTGTGAGACTCTATGCATAGATGTGTGAGCAGTTGATTCACTAGGTGTATGAGTTCAAGAGTGCATGTGGAAACAGCTACATGGGCAGTTGACTGTGTGCATGAGTGTATTGATGAGTGAATGGATATCTCAATGCTACATGTCATAGTAAGTACATATGTAAAACACAGTACATGTGAGAGTTGGCATATATAAATAACTGTGCATGAGAGCCACTGAATGAGTGAGTGGTTGTATCGATCATTGTGAACTTGTATCAGGGATTGTATAAGAGAGTAAATATGTGTTAGTATATGTTTCAATAAGTAAGGTGTGTTTAACTGTATAGTTGAAGAAATGGAGGTGAGATTGTTTCTTTGCATGACTGACTGGGTGTGTGAGTAACTCCATGGATGAGTGGCAGTGTGTGAGTGTCTGTATACACTGAGTGTATCTAAGGTTATATTAGAGTCTGAAGAGGTTTATCGTATTAGCACAAGAATGATGTCAAATGAGATGTCATCAGTGATGTCATCAGTGATGTCATTTGAGATGTCATCAGTGATGTCATCAGTGATGTCACTGACCATGTCATGAATGATGTAATATGTGACATGATCAGCAGTGGATTGCGGGTGCGCGATATATAGTTAGTGCAACTAACTATATATGGAATTTCAATGGTTTTGTGTGAGTAAAATAAGGTTTTTTAAATGCTAATTCCTAACTATATATGGTCTATAACCTATGGTTTTTTCAGTTAATTTTCAAGGTTTTGTAAATGCTAATTCCTAACTATATATGGTCTATAACCTATG
The DNA here is from genome assembly GCF_964261635.1 of Lissotriton helveticus. Lineage (NCBI taxonomy): Eukaryota > Metazoa > Chordata > Amphibia > Caudata > Salamandridae > Lissotriton > Lissotriton helveticus. Next base: position 1,498,743,196 of record NC_136061.1, read on the forward strand.
GTTTTTTCAGTGAATTTCAATGGTTTTTTAATAGCAAATATCATAAGCTGTCGAATGTCAAGTACGTGGTAAGTAAAAACATTTTCGTGTTTATGCACACTGATCTGCTTTGAATGCTGCCCCCCACCCCTCATTTCTATTAGGAGTACTCTCTCTTTGCAGATAGTGAAGGGTAGTTAACGCAGCCCTTTGCCCCCTTTGTAATCCGTCGTGCCTGCTTCTCTCTCCATTTGATTGATTGTTCTCTTTGGTTCATTCTCTATTTACAAACAAGCACAGAGTCGCAATACTCTGTTTAGTCTTTGCAGATAGCGAAAAATCGTGTAAAAAAACAAAAGGAATCGAGCAAAATCAGTAGGCCACTAATGGGATCTCTTTTTGACCTCGCTAAAATAGAAACATTAGGAACAACCTGTTGAAAATAGCAATGCGTATGTACATAAGCGGCGTTCATTTGTGTTCACAGTACCCCTTGTTGATTGTTTCAATCGAGCATTGAATTGTTCGAAGTTAATTCTCTTAAGGATCTTCTCTACCTGCAAACGAGGAAGAATAGGAATATTCTCTCTCCCTTTGCAGATAGTGAAGGGTAGGTAACGCAAGCCTTTAACACGTCGTACCTATTTCATTCCTCATTGATTGATTGATTGTCCGAACATTGACTGTTTGGGAATTAGTTCTTTTTGGAGGTATTCCCTGTTTGCAAATAAACGTAGGAAAATCTTTGCAAGTAGTGAAAGGGTACGTAATGCGGACCTTTCTCCCCCGTTGTAATCTGTCATGCCTATCTACTCCCCACTGATTGATGCACCTTTTTCACCCGGACCATTTACTAGAGATACGTCATCTGGCCCGACCAGAGAGCACCCCTAGTGAAAAGGACATATGCAATAATAACGAAGTGATCACTGTATCCTGTTAACAGAAACTTTACCATGAAACAACCTGGAAAGAAAAAAATAGGAAAACGAAAATCAGTAGGCCACTGATGAACATGAACTTTTATTAAACAACGAACAAAGAAACGATAACATAACGTAATGATAAAACCTATTAATGTCCTAGAAACAAGAAAACGTTAAAATATGCCAGTGGTGAGAGACCAGAAAAACAGTAAGAGAAACCAAATCACCCCTCGCTGTCCCACCGCCTGCCACGCCAAAAAAATCGATAGACTAGGGAAAATGCAAGTCAGTAGAACATCCGCCCCCACTCTGGAAACTTCCAAGGTGGGGCAGGGTTCCGGCTACGCCCAGCCGGGAGCAGCCCATATAAGGCAGGTCCTGCTGCCACGCCTCGGCCAGGAGATCCTAACGTAGGGTGTAGCCGGAGGAGAGGCCGAGGCCAGCGGGACCCGGCCAGGGGATTGCCTTTACAACGCTGAACAGTTGCAGGGGGGGGGAATGTCTCCTCGACCCTCCCCTCTCTCTCCCAGTCCGGCCGCGGTGGCCCTTGAGAGTTGCAGGTAGTCCCGCCACATGCTCTTCCGGTCCGGCCACCAACGGTCGGGGGGCCGAGGCCGACGGGATCCGGCTGCAGCCGATAAACCAAGAAACCCGTTCATGGGGCCAGAGCCAGGGGCGTCCGGCCGACATCTACCGGAAGCCCGGCCCGAAGACGGACGGGACACTTCTTCTTTCTTGAATAATGGCTGCGACAACACTGGGGGGGGATGTCTTGCACATGCCTCCGAAACCCCCCCCCCCCCTCGTCCTCATCGCCTGGTCCGGCCATAACAAATCTCAAGCGAGACGCCGTGGGGTGCACTGGGAGGGAGAGACGGTGCGAACAGGCCTCTCCCGCCTCCCCAGGTGGAGGCTTCCCAGCTGCACCCTCAGCGCTCCAGGCGCCCGGAAAAGGGTTCTTCCACTGTGGCCATGCTGCAACGTCTCGCCCGGCAGGGTGGAGCCCGTCCGCTCATGTGACCCCGCGATCGCCGGTAGCTGCCGAACTCTCAAAATGGCGGTCGACCTGGCAAGAGCGGGCCCAGCATAAAGAAATGGCCCGGTCACTGGTTGACTCCACCACCGTAGTCCTCCACGACCTTGAAAATTCTAGAGGAGCCGCGGGAGTCTCCGAACCCCGATGGGGAATGGCTGCCATGATCGCCCGTGGAGTGACGAAACTGTATCCGCGGGACGTCGGCGCTCCCATGCTGGCGCCAGCCTCACTTTGAATTACTAGAATCCTGCAGACCTCACTTCCGGTGAAAGCACAGTGTGACCCGGTAGGAAAAATTATTGCACCCCCTCCCCTTTTTGACTGATAGTTCAAACCACCGATCCTTTCCTTTGCCCTTTTAACGGAACTTTGGACTGCCTCCCCCTCTTTTACATTTTCTAGAGAAAACAAAACATTAACCACTACATTAGCATAGCAGTTGACACCAGAACTGTTTTCAAATTGAAAACCAACAACATCTTCAACAGAATCCTTTTTGTTTCTGCTGTGACCCTGCTACAGCACAGGCATTGTCCCCAGCAGTAATTCTGCAATGCCGGTAAGAATAGCTGTGGTGCCTACTGGACTCACTCACCCCCGCGGCGCCCCACGCCGTTTTTTGCTGGGCGGCAACTTACTAGACATCACTTTCGTGCCATCTAGATTTCAGCGCGTTCTGCTGCCTTGGAACTATTCGCACAACAGACCGCTACTGACAAGAATATTTCATTATTGGTGCTGTCAATTTCAATAAATCTATTGGATAATTCAAAAGAAATTGCCACGGTCTCTTCGTTGTTTAAATGTTTTTACTGTTTTTGTTTTCTTGTATATATTTATATGTTATTAAAGTTTTATATTCCTACTACTTTGTTGGAGTGCTATATATTTTTAATGTGACACATAATTGTAAAAACTTTGATGTACAAAGAGTCATTCCTGGAATCTTCCGCTTCAGGCTCGGTCCCCTCCCCAATCACAATACAGGATGGTTTTCAGATAGTAGGAACACGTGTGGTGTGACGGATCTCATCGGGTGTGGGCCTTGATCTACTATAACTCCTTTGAAGAGGGGTGATTCTTTACAGCTGGGGCCATAAACTACATCTGCAGGGCTAGCTGATAGCCTGGACAATCGGACACAGAGAAAGAGGAGTGTCAGAGGGTGCGGTAGTGAATAGGGCGAAAGGGAGGTGTCGGGCGGGCACAGAGTGTGATTCTCAGGGAAGAGCAGCGCAGATGGGGGGAGGTTTATTGCCCATGCATAAGACAGAGAGCGGTGGTGACCAGTGCCTAGGGAAGATGCTTGCGTGGGTGAGGAGCCATGCTACGAATCGACAGCGTGCAGAGAGTGGGTCTGGTCAAGACATCTAAAATGGCTGCCGTGCACGACAAAAGTGTGGCATTTCAAAAAAGGCAAGATGGCGCAGACAATGTTTTTCAACACTTCCTCATTTCCTTCGAATCGAACGTTAACAGACGTTGGGGCATATTACCAAAGTTAAGCGATATTTATCGCTAACGATGCTTACCAACCAATTTTTTACCACTAAGCATCGTCAGAAATTATCGAAGATAAACCTTGCTATTATCAAGGTTTATCGCAAATGCGATAATAAACGATAACATGGCTAAGAACTGCTCAGGGCAGGTGTTACTTTTTGGAGATATTCGCGCTTAGCGCGAATATCTCCAAAAGTTGGTAATAGGAGATAGATATCTTGCATGTTGTAATGCAAGTTATTGTGGTATATGGAACTCATACCATAATCTCTCAGGAAAGCAGAAACTGATCCTTTTGGGACCGCCTAAAAAGGCCTAGGGGGTGAGGAGTACTCTACTTTGCCCCCTTTTCACGTTCCGAACTATTTTATTTTACTCTCTTCTGTAATTACACAAAATAACAGCGATAAGATGCATCGGAGACACACAGTGAGAGAAAGGAGGCCGGAGATAAAGAAGAGATGTCAAATACACATTGGAGATAATATAGTGGCAGAAGGCAAGTAAATATGAGTAAACTTACCATGTAACATAAAAATGTTGCACTCTATACTATAAGTCTCATTTTATACTACAATCACTTCGCTACAACCTCATAAATTAAAAATAAAAATGAATAATGTCTCAAACAATTTTTGATTTCTAAATATAAATTTATTCTTCAGAATTTTCTAAATTTGAAAGAACTAGTAACATGTCCTCATCAGCAATGTCCTCATTAAAAGTCTCCAATGATGATTCTTGTAACTCTATGGTCTCCAAACACTCGATAAATTCGCCATCAAGAGATTGATCAAAAAAATCATTCAAGTCATCTCCTCCTTGTGACAATATTTCATTATTGGTGCTGTCAATTTCAATCAATGTAGTGGAATCATTCAAGTCATCTTCTCGTGACAATATTTCATTATTGGTGCTCTCAATTTCAATCAATGTAGTGGAATCATTCAAGTCATCTCCTCCTTGTGACAATATTTCATTATTGGTGCTGTCCATTTCAATCAATCTAATGGAATCATACAAGTCATGTCCTCCTTGTGACAATATTTCATTATTGGTGCTCTCAATTTCAATCAATGTAGTGGACAATTCAAAAGAAATTGCCACGGTCTCTTCATTGTGAGCCATTTTATTTTGAAATTGCTTGCTGTAAATTGCAGAAAAAAATAATCACTTTCATTTATCGTTTTTAGTAATACATAATATAAAACTAACTTCATCAAGTATTTAGTATAACAGAAGGACTGCAAATAAATAACAGAAAACATTTTTCAAATTATCTTCAAGTGTACAACATAGTTCCCCTTACAAATTAACAACTCACCTTTTTAAAAGTAGCAGAAGTGTTAGTACTGTGTAAATCAAACACCAGAAATTCACCACCAAAAATTCCTCACAAATGTACCTCAGACAGTAGTATCACAAAATGGCTGTGGTTTCCTCTCATTTGACATATATACATAACCAATTAACTTTCATCACACACAAATACAAAACCAAAGTAACATTTTAATTGGTTCTAAATTTCAACACTTTCAAATGTGTTTTCCCCATGCAATTTTCCATAGGACATTTACATACGTCTACAGCCTGAATGGCTGAACGGAATTACACCAAACTTGACAAAATGGTACATCAAACCTAAGAGGTCAGGAAGGATCTACTATGCCCCCTTATGGTCATTTCCCCCTTCGCTTTGGCCTCCTCTTGTCTCTCAATCCTACCGAGAGACAAGATGGCGGCCGCTACGGACTGTTTGGAATGTTGACAGACGCCGGAGAACCAATCAGCTTCGCAAAGCTCCGTAACGCGAAAAGTACGCGAAGCGGAGCGCTGTTACAGATATATATCTTTTTTTGAACGTTAATTTCTCAAAATCCACTGGAGCACATATATTGAGACCTAGCAAAGGCACATCGGGCTACCAGTCCCTAATATTTTGCCAAGTTTCGTGCAAATCCATTCAGCCGTTCGATTATTATTATTTTTTTTTTTTTTGCCCCGCGGAGCCCTTTTAAAACCTCCACATCAAACGTAGGGGGTCAGCGAGGATCTACTATTCCCCCTTATGGTCATTTGCCCCTTCGCTTTGGCCTCCTCTTGTCTCTCGATCCTACCGAGAGACAAGATGGCGGCCGCTACGGACTGTTTGGAATGTTGACAGACGCCGGAGAACCAATCAGCTTCGCTTCACAAAGCTCCGTTGCGCGAAAAGTCCGCGAACCAGAGCGCTGCCCGGTCCGCTGTTACAGATATATATCTTTTTTTAAACGTTAATTTCTCAAAATCCACTGTAGCACATATATTGAGACCTACAAAAGGCACATCGGGCTACCAGTCCCTACAATTTTGCCAAGTTTCATGCAAATCCATTCAGCCGTTCGGGCTAAAAGTGAGGCCAACCGCCCTATGGAAAACGCAATGTTAAAAACACGTTTTGGGACCCCCCTTTTTTCTCAACCCCCCCCTTAACGAACACCCCCCAAATTTTCAAGGGCTGATCAGAAACAAAATGTTCCATTTTCCTGAAAATTTCAGCCAATTCCGTCCACAAACGCCAAAGTTATTAGACATAGAATTTTCAAAAATCCCATAGAGAAAAAATCCTAACTATATATACCTACTGGCGACCGCCAGTAGGTAATATATATATATATATACTACACTGTGGAAGTCAATTGAGATGTCATTAATGATGTCATCATTGATGGCATCAAACCTGTCATCATAGATGTAATATGTGAGGTCAAAAACAGCGCATGGTGGGGATGCACGTTATAGTTAGCGCAGGAAAATATAACTGGTGAACATCAATGTTTTTTTGGGGGAAATTTTATTTAGAAATATATGGAACTAAAAACAATCAGACCTGACAGAACACTCAGTAATTCCAAATTAAATTTCATCCGACCCAATTGTATGAAAACTAAATAAACTCATCAGATGAGACACAACCTTACACAACAGTACCTAATAGGTAGCAAGATAAATGTCTGTTCTAAACAGAAAAATGTGATTGCCTTCTTGGTCAACAACCTCTTGCCCCTGGGTGTGGGTAGAGCTCAATACATTGATCAAACTAAAAATAAGTACAGATTCAGTTGTACACCCTACAGTTATTATCACCCAAATATATAAAAACAGACTGTAGCATCTTTCTTTGGTTTTATATTTTAAATACTTAAAGTAGTGTAAGGGTTTATATGATATCACAAGAGCCAACATGTTTTTCTCCCACAGTCATCCTTTTCCTGAGCTCTGAACTAAGAACATTAAGTCACTGTGTTCAAAAGTTAAGCTTTCCCTCCTAATCTGGGGTGTATTATACACTCTTTCACATATGATAGTAGCATTACATCTGGTTTGAAGTCTTCAGCTCGAGAGTCCTTTTTGTTAAAGAAGGCTAAGCAGTTCAATTTGAGTAAAAACCTTAATGCAAAGTATCTGTAGGCATGCTGTCTTTGAGCACCAAAAGAATATTCTGACTCTGAGGTAAAAGTGAAGTGAAAGAAAAAGAATAGCAGCAGGGAGAAGCAATCCGTTTTTTTCCTCAGTGGATCTCGTATAACACTATGAAGATGCCTCTATTTTAAAATGGCTTGCATAACTTTTTATTTGAAGTACTGAAAGCTTAACTATTGAACAGAGTGACCTGGTGCTCCCAATTCCAGAGCTTTGAGAAAGTGCGAATGGGGATGAAAAGTGTTTTGGCAGCTTTGATATGAATCTGCACAGCGCTGGTGTGCATTAAAAAGTCATAATCACAGACACGCTGAAGACTACTTCTATTGTTATATCTGCGATAAAATTAAACAATATAGGTAGTGCAGGGACGGTGGAAGTATCTGGACAATCGCCTCTGTGGATCAGTGCAAGGGTTTCTCTGGTGGCAGCAGCTGCTGGTGAAAGAAGTGAAAACACAATGGCCAGTGGGGCAGGAAACATGCGATCCAATCCCATACAAAACAGCAGCCTGTGATAAAGAGAGTGCACAGCTACCATTGTGAAAGGAAATATGTATAATAATAATAATAATAATAATAATCCACATTTGTAAAGCGCACAATCACCCGTAAGGGTCTCTAGGCGCTGGGGGCCGTCGGGAAGATTAAGCAAGCTATTGCCCAGAGTCACATGGTGCTGGGCTAACCTGCCGCCGGTGCCGGGGATCAAACCGTGATCCCCAGATTCCAGCGTCAGTCGCCCTGGCCGCGACGCCACACCTCTTCCATCAGTGCTAGAACGTTTACTGTAATAGCAGACAGTTGTGAGGCTCAAGATTGCACAACTGCACCGCAGTAGTGAAAAAGTTAGGAATGGCCTCTCTGTTTTAAACCTGTTTAGGTCAAGCCTGGGCAGCACATGCGCTGCTCTGCGGCATGCGGTTTTCGAGTATAGACTTGAAGCCCCGCCCACTCTCCGCCCATATTTGACATTGGCTTGTGTCAATGTCCTTCGTAAATGCTGGCTTCTGATTCGTTGATATGCTTGTGTGTCCCTCCTTAGTACCGCCTTGTCATCATTTGTAATCTCCCAGGAGGACTAGCCCTTTTACTTCTCTTGTTAAACGGTATGTCTTATTTAGTCTGAAAGCACTATATTCTTTTATGAGTTTCTCCTACCACAGACACGACATGCTTTCATGCAAAATTCAGCTCGCCATGCGTGCTTTCACTATCCAAGCAGCCTGGGACAATGGCAGCCGCTTATTTGAAACAGGGGCGTAACACAGGCCCCCGCAGCCCACGCGGTGCGGGGGGCCTGAAGCTCCAGGGGGCCCCCTCGGCACTGCACTCTGTCCGAAAAGCCCCTAATTGAGCCCGGAGGGGGCCCCTCTACATACCTTGCAGGGAGGCCCCCTCCATTTTCGTTACGCCAGTGATTTGAAATGAAATAGGTCTTGCATTTACAAGAGTTTGACCTATTGGCATTGTAAATGGCAATGCCTTTTATTGATATGTTAATTAGCAAAACAGATCAATAAAAGGCATTGTCATTTACAATGCCAATAGCTTAAACTCTTGCTAAAATACCTCTTGTATTTTGTTTGCTAACGATTGTCACTTTTGCCTCATGTAATGTAACGTTTGCTTTTGTAATTTGTTCACTTGTAATGTTCTCATGTATCAGTTCTTTTCCTATTGTGAAGCGCTCTGACACCTTCGGGTAATGTCCGCGCTATATAAAATCGCATAAATAAATAAATAAATGTGAGGAGACCTATTGCATTGCAAATGCTTGTTTTTCTTTGAGAGCACTCTTGCCCAAATGACAGAGAGGTTCATAAATCCTCTCTGCGAGCCTACAAACTCCAAGTGATAATTGAGAAACAGAGTTATTTTTCCAATCTGACCAGCTCCCTCTCCTCTTCTAGAGAGCTCTTTAAAATCGCCGACTCTCTATGCTCCCTACAACTCCCTGACCCCGTAGTTAGCTCTCAACAACTCTGTAACGATATTTCTAATTTCTTTCATAGCAAAATCCATGACATACATGTCTCTCTTGAAGCCCACTGTCGTGCTCTTGACCAAAAAATTCCATCTGACATTTCCAGTCTTGATTCACTAGGCAAAGATCCTTCGTGCCTACTCACGACATTCCCATCATTATCCCTTGAATCACTGAACCTACTATTGGACAGGACCAAATCGGCTTCTCCCCTTGATCCGATACCGCTTAAAAAACTGAAAGAATGCAGAAATTGCCTCCTTCCTCCCTTGCTTCAGGTCCTTAACCAGGCCATTTCCCAAGGATCTTTCCCCCCTATTTGGAAGAAAGCAATTGTCAAGCCTCTTCTCAAGAAACCATCCCTGGATCCGGCCTTGCTGAAAAATTTCAGGCCGATCTCCCTCCTTCCAGCACCCGCGAAGATGCTTGAGGCACATTTGAACTTCCACCTGTCCTCCTTCCTTGACTCTTCTGAATACCTGGATAACACACAACACGGTTTTAGAAAACACCACAGCACAGAGTCCGCCCTTACCTGTGTGGTCGATAACATCCGACGTAAGGTGGACTCTGGCCAAACTACTGTTCTGGTCCTTTTAGACCTCACGGCCGCGTTCGACACCCTATCCCCCGCCATTCTTACATCTCAGCTGAGGGAAGCTGGTGTCACAGGACCGGCCCTGAGCCTCTTAAACTCCTTCCTGACTGAAAGGGAACAGAGAGTTATGCTTGGGAACCACCTCTCCCCTGCCAAGTCATTGCAGTGTGGGGTGCCACAAGGGTCGGCCTTGAGCCCGACCCTGTTTAACCCCTTCGACACTCATGACGAGCTGGGCTCGTCATGCAGTAGCCTCCCAGCACGCTCATGACGAGCCCAGCTCGTCATGAATAATGGGTTTTTGTAAATCCCAGCGCAGCAGCAGAATATGATGAGCTTCCAAGTGGTTAACATCTATGTGGCCCCCCTTGCAAGACTGGTTAAATCTCAGGGGATGGAGGTGGTATCCTACGCAGATGATACCCAGATCATGGTATCACTAGCCCACACCTCTGTTATTACAGCTGCCGCTAGTTTCAGGGTATGCATGCAGTATGTGGCAGACTGGATGCCTATAAATTCCCTCAAACTAAACGGCGAAAAAACGGAGGTGTTGGTCTTTGGGAAGAGTCAAAATCTGTGGTCGAGCGAGTGGTGGCCTTCTTCTCTTGGCATCTGCCCCACTCCCTCCCCTTCTGCCAGAAATCTTGGAGTATTATTTGACACCTCGCTCTCTATGTCCCTGCAAGTCAACAGGACCGTGGCCACCTGCTGGGGCGTGATCAGGACGCTCAATAAAATCCGCGGTTACCTATCCCCCCAGGCGCGTAAACAGGTTGCAGTCGCCCTGGTTGGCTCAAGGCTGGATTACTGCAACTCCCTGTACATGGAAGCCAATAAAGGCCTGATACATCGTCTGCAGATTCTCCAGAACGCTGCAGCACGCTTTGTTTTGGATCTCCCAAAAGCATCTTCAGCCACCTTAGCCAGGAAGGAGCTTCACGGGCTCCCGGTGCAGCACAGAATTGCTTTTAAAATTCTCTGTCTGACCCACATAGCATTGAAGGATGGTCCTGCCAGTGCTATCGGATCTCTTCTTATGCTTTATGTCCCCACAAGAAACCTCCGATCTGCGGGACTCTGTCAACTGGTTTTTCCTCGTTTCAAACTTGCCAGATGGGGCGCCAGAGCTTTTTCCGTGGTTGCTCCGCAGCTGTGGAACTCCATTCCCACAGAAATAAAAACGCTCCCGACCATCGAGTCTTTCAAAAAGGCTCTCAAAACCTATTTTTTAAAGAGGGCCTACCCATGAGCAAATAGGACTTCGTAGTTGTGCTAGCTTCTGCATTTGATTTGATTAGGCGCCTTGACGCCCATTGGGCTTAGTCTGCGCATCTACAAGAATTGTTTCATTCATTCATTCATGTGGCGGGAAACGGGTTCCTGGGAGGGAGAGTTTTTCCCTAACAGCAGGGCAGAGATAAAATGAAAAATACAACTGCCATTGGGGCGTGGTATTTGTTCGACCAATTATAGGCCTAGAGAGCAGGCACTTGTGGCGGAAGTGAAACATTTCGCTCCCCAACACCCAGACAAGGAATCCAGATCATTTTATGAGCGCTTACAATGTTGAGACGGTGGTTAGCACAACGAGTGTGTAAGTGCCCATTGGACAGGGCATCTGGAGTTGTGCATACACTTCTACAATAACAAGAAACTGCCCCAGAAGACCTAAGTGTCTATCACAAATATGAAAGTAGAATGAAAAAACCTCAGAGCACGAAAGAGGGAAACAAAGTGAATCGCCAGAGAGAATAACCAGCGCGAAGAAATGTTTTCGGGAAGAAGTTCAAGGGAATGTATTATTTTATTAATTCACACATCTGAACTCTAACAGCACGACCAAAATAACTAGGATAGAATCAAATACACATTGAAGCACACAACCAGAGCGGTATCCCGTCACCAGCTTGGTAAACTGAAAATCTTTGATTATACGAGTTTCGTTCCTTGATTAACATTTCAAATCTACTCTAGCTCTCTGTAATATTCATAATTGAAATAAAATATGCACCCAGCAAGCAAAACAAAGAAGCATGTTTGATCTTCAAGCTAGCAATTAGTCTGGAGACTGTGGAGAATGGAACACAGCTTCCTGGGGTTAGGGGGAAAGGTGTGTGTGTGGGAGGGGGGGGGCGGGGGAAGGGTAGAGGTGGGCTGCAATTTGCAGAGGACCAAGCAAAGAGGTGAGTGGCTGGAAGAAGCACGAGCAACAGACCATCAGGGAAAGAGGGAGCGGGGATACCTCAGCTCCTAGACATGCCTCAAGGCAGCTGAGATCCAAAATCAGATAAAAAAGGTTATTGACGGCCACATCTGTGCAAACCACTTGAACTTTTTACTTATCGGCGCAGAGAAAGCGATATGCTGCTTCTGATCCGTCCACGAAAGCCACTCGATCAGAAAAAGAGTTCAGCAGATCCGATGGCCAGGGAAAGAACGGAAGCCAAGAATAATAAAGCAGTGGCAAAAACAAACAGATGGGAATCGTGCACAGTGAATGCGTCCCTCGCGCACACACAGAACAGTTACAAGCAGGGGCAGCAGCTGATCAGGATGCTCTCGCGCTGTGGGTGCTGACGTCATCTTTAATGTCATGTCAGGCAGGGAGGCGTGGCTTCACAGATGGCGTTACCTCCTCGTCCTATCTCCCCGTCCCATTCCTGATGAAGTGAGTTGGCACTTCCTCCTAGGATGATGTCACCATCACGTGACTACAAAAGGGGGAAGTGCCGGAAGAAACATCCTGAAATACCAAAGACAACAGAACGAAACACATACAATCACCCATAGACACCCCAAACCAGGGAGGGAGGGAAGGGCTCAGGAATGGGACGGGGAGACCAGGACTCGGAGTAATGGGTATTACCAGTGAGTAACCGGGCATTGCACTGCACGGGGGGGGGCGACATGCACACCTCAGTCTCCCCCGCCTAGCCTGCAGCGCATCATCTTGGTCTCCGGCTCTTCTGGCTTAAAACAAGGCCCCGCCACCCAAGAAGATCGGGAGCCTATCCTAGGCCCCGAGAGGTCACGAATTAGTTGGAGTTAAAGCAGAAATCTCGTTGTGGGATTGCAGGTGGTATCAGTCAGTGCCCGCGTGCTCTGGTATCCCGAGGCCTAATCGTGAGTGGGATTACTTTCTATTAAAGCACGGACACTCGAAGGTGGCTAATGTAACATGTATTCTTTTCTGTCCACCAGCACACCCCAGGGCCTGTGGCTAGAAAACTGCTTACTGGGTACAAAGTTTCTCAAGTTAGAGGGCATAATAATGGACGCAGCCCAGCTCTCCATGCACTAGGTCATTGTTTCCTGCATCAGGCTACCCACGGAGCTGGGAAGGGGTGTGAAGCAGTGACAAATAAGATTGCACAGAGGAGGTTTTCAAAGTTAAATATCGTTGTAACCAATAGATGTTTTCGGACATGACACTGGCTTTCAAAGCCTTTGGTTTGGCACAACCAGGGGCACTCAGTGAATGTTTCTGGGACAGAGCAGATGTACTGTTCCTTGTATGGCTAATCCTTCCCCATGGCCTCTCATTGATGACGTAGATATGACTCCTGTGTCCCTCTGTACTGCTTTCTCAGACAGCAGGACTTTGTGATCTGACCTCCTACTCTACAAAAACTTTTCCTCCTCCAGGGGTCACACAGTAGTTGGCTTCCTACCTCACGTTCGGAGTCAAGATGCACTTTTAAGAGAGTTCAGGTCCCATAAATTCTTTTCCTGACTTGGTATGGGATAAGGCAGCCAGCATGGCTCGCAGGTGGGAGGGGGGAGAACGCGGGGTGTCGCGCAAGGAGTAGGGTGGAGGGGCCGTGACTGTGGAAGGGAGCTTCACAACATAAAAAAAAAAAAAAAAACTTACCTTTCCACCAGGTCCCGCATCTCTGGTCCTGCTCCTGCTTTCCTGCTTCTGACTTCAGGAACAGGAAGCAGGCAGCCAGGCTCCCTCCCCTCAGCCAATCACAACACTACAATGCAGTGTTGTGACTGGTCTGAGCACACGGCGCTCACGCAGGGACTGTAGGGTGGGCATGTTCTCTATGCAGGCTATAATGCAGCCTGTATGGAGAAGGGGAAAATTGGTTTGTACCAAAACAGTTATTGCACACTTAGGTGTGGACAAACTACTCCTCCCCTGCCCTGCTCCGTGAGCTGAGCAGCCCCGCCTGCCCACAAACAAATCATAAAACGATAATAACTTAAAGTTATTATCAATATATATTTCGTTTCCACTGCTCGAAAGTAGGAGGTCAACGCTGCTCCGCCATAGTGGAGGAGCTGCTACTAGGGCAGTCAGACATTCCAACCTTGATGCTCAAAATCTAACTCAGACACATGACTGTGGGATCTCCAGTTCCGATCAAATGTATCCCGGCACACTGATCTCACTTACTACCTAGTATTTATACTTGACTGGCCAACACTTATGTCAATTACAGAACCTCTCTCTTTTAGATTGGATCTGGTTTGGGGAGTTGACGTGTTTCACGGAGGCCGTCCCCGCCATAGTCTTTTGACCTGCATGATCAGCAGAGAAAGGGTGTGGAGTTGAGTGTGCTCTTGATGTGAAACCAAGTCAAAAGTTAGAGAGTGTAAGACAAAAGAGGGGCAGGCATCTCACCAAGGCACTACTCAAAACTGTCTGTAGTAGCACATATGAGTTAGGGACAGCAGAAAGAAGTCGGGGAGGGAGGTCTGCCTTTGCACTTCAAAGAACTGTCACGCCCACACTCCACCTACCGGTGCTTACCACGGTTCAAATAGGAGACTGTGGAAGGGTCCAGGCAGTGGCGTAACGGAATGTGATGGACCCCGCTGCAAGGTAGGTGGAGGGCCCCCTTCGGACATGATCAGGCGCTCTCCTGTCAGGGTACTGTGCTGAGGGGGGCACCCGAAGCTTGGGGCCCCCCCAAGAACCGAGGGGGCTACGGGAGCTTGAGTTTCGCCACTGGGTCAATAAAGAACCTGATCAGGCTCTCCTCTAGTCTCCATTTTGTCGGCCGTCCATAGATAGAAGATACAAAATGAATTTCTATCCTCATAGAATAAAGTACAACAGACACACTCCAAACTTGTCTTCCCTCATACGGAGAGAATAAACCTGCACTCTCCTCCTGTGTCCTACATGGATGAAGCAAAGCACCCTATTGAGGGGACTAGGCATGCCTTTAAACAGGGAAGTCCAACCAGCATCTGTCCCTCTGAAGGCTCCATCTAAATGGTTAAATCCCCTCTGCTGTAATTGAATGCTGCAACCAAGCTAAGAACCTCTCCGCCCAGTGAGAGGACCCTAGTTACTCTCAAAAGAAGGGGCCGACTTTGAAGGAGAACACTTCATAATAAAAGACAATGTTTGGGCACAATTAAGTGTGTGCTGCAAAGAGAGAGAGAGAGAGAGAGAGAGAGAGAGAGAGAGAGAGAGAGAGAGAGAGAGAGAGAGAGAGAGAGAGAGAGAGAAAAGTCCTTCATTTGGAGTCTTTATGAAAAGGCAACTATTTTTCTGGCCCCTTACTCCTCCCCTGGGTAGAAGGCGAGATGGGAGGGCAGGCACAAGCCTACGGAAAGATGAGTGCAAATAGGAATTGCACACAGAACACCTGTGCCCATTCCAGGGAGAGATCATAATAACATAAGCATAATGTATTTTTTATCATTTTTGCTGATATAATGGTTCACAGTTTATTATTTCGCTCAGCTGGGATTCAAATGCTTGAACTACAAGCCACACGGATATGAAGCATGAGCATTTAACTCTCTCTGCTGTCGAACCAATTTACGATGATGAACGATGAAATATGCATTAGCTATGCAACTAGTTGCACACAGGCGGTTTGCTCAGTATGTCTGTGTGTTCGAAATGTAGAGCTGCTCCTTCGGTCAGCAACTGCGTTGATGCGAGGGCTCATTTCATTCTGATATTTGCAGTTTCCCCCATCAAATGTGTGGACTTTAAGTCCCAGCATTCAAAGTTTTATTAGAATAAAGGCCAGAAGTGAGTGGAGGATGGCGTCAGGCATTACAATGGGTCTGGATTCTGTACCATATATATATAAGGCTTCCAGTTTTCCATTTTTACAGATAAATAAAGACAGAAAACAGTCTATTTCCTGTCGGACTATATTTTTTAAAAGTGGAAAAATACAGAAAATTGTACTTCTTGTAAGTGACCCTCCTTGTTGTCCTTAATGAATTCCAGACCAACGGCTAAGCAGATAGACACAATGGGGATTTAAAAACAGAATCAGATTCCTTTAAATACAGACATATGTTAACACATATTTGTATATTATGTTAATATTTACCTGTCGGTGTAGTATTTTGTTATATTTGGCTGCTTAATTTGCTAAAACGTGACGGCATTAAAGTATGAGTGCATCTTTATCAGTTAAATAAATGTGGAAATATACAATTTTTAAAGCTCCATTTACTCTCAAAACATGAAATAAATACGGATAAATACTAATAAAATGGCAAAAAAATATGGATAAACGGAAATGTTAAAAAAATAAATACCATATAATCGGGAGCGCTACTTATATAGCACAGGTCCACCACAGCTGTTCTTAAAGTTTTGACGTCAGTCGACCCCTTGTGATGATGTGAGGGGCCACAGCCTAAGCAATTTTAGCACTTTGAACTTCAAATCAATACAAAACAAGCATACATCAAACAAATACATAAATTATGGAATATATGTCATTTATTGCATACACAAAAACACGTGATTTTAAGCAGAAGGTTGCCACCAGGGCTGCTGAATGCTAGGTTTGCTGAATACCTAGGCTGCTACACCGTGATTATACCCCATACCTTTTTCTTCCGCCACCCTACACTTCTTGTCTCACTCCTGCATGTTCTTTTTCATCACTGCTTCCTCCTTTGTAACTGCTGTCCTATTTTTCCTTCTCTTTTTGTCTTTCTCTTTGTTACTTTAGATCTAAGTGTGATGATGAAACATGAGTGCCAGTCCCTAAAAATGAGTGCCAGCACCTACGCACCTTCGACCCGCAGCAGAAAGTAAACACTGCGGATGTCCCTTTTATGGAGTTTGCTGTGAGAGTTTTATAGGTGCCACGTAGGTGGTGCCATTTGTGAGTTGGACGGTGATTTGTGTATTTTTTTAACAAACTTACTTCGCATTCTGGGATTTGAAATGAGTCTTGTGCGTTGGCTGGGTGCTATGAGCATCAGTTATTGGGAGCAAATGTGGAATGATCGTGCCTGTAGGTGCTGTGTACGGATGTACTTCGTTACAACACATGCTTTGACAACGCATGCCTTTACGACGCAACTTTTACAACGCAAGTCGTTACAACGACTTGCTTTAGGGGGCGCTGGATAGTGAATAGTTTAATTTACTATTCCAACTCCAGTCCCTGTGGATAGTAGGGAAGGTGTTGGATAGTAAATTAAAACTATTCCCTACCCTATCCTACAGCGCCCCCAGCGCAAGTCGTTGTAATGACTTGCGTTGTAATGGTTGCGTTGTAAAGGTACTGCGTTGTTAAAGTTGCGTTGTAAACGCTGTTCCCCGCTGTGCACACGTTACAGTGCTATGGACTGTGTGTTGGTGTGCATCTGTGTATCTGTTTTATATGGGCTCACTCTTAGTGAATACTGAAGGGAGAGCCTGGAGAAGACTGTGAGACCCGGCCCTGATGGGCACTGAACTGTCAATGTATCTGTATTACTGGAGGAAAATCAAGATGACACAGAATGTAAATAGACGTAAAAATCCCATCATGCAAAGTGCTGCTGGTTAAAAAACAACGAGAAGCTGAAGGTTTCCTGTACTTCTTGGGCATGAATCACTTTATGTACCTCATGTAATTTCTGAAGAAGTCTTTATCAGGCTTGTCATTTCAATGATGTATTTTACATTCGACTGTAAGTATACGACGTTGTGCTAGTTGTGTGAAGAAAGCATGACGGTAGCGCGTTACTGTAATAAGTATAGGAAATGAAAGACATATACAACCCTGACTGCTGTCTTCATCAACCATCAGAGCAATCACCCGAAGAAAGCAGGAGAGGAAAATCAGATTGTGGTGAACGCCGCATATCAGTCATGTTCAAATACTGCGACATTTTTTGCACATAAACAGTACAATCCAACCCAACATGGGCCTGTAATCGATGCTTATTATTGCTTGTGGAACACTCTTTTGATTTTGCTAAAATTATATGTATGGTGTACCTACTCAAATGATTTTCCTGTCAGTCCTTTTCATCCCTTGGCCTTCTGTTGTGTCACTCACATTTTTAGGTTTCGCCTGTACAGCACTTGAGCTGAGCTTGAGAAACCTATTGTTTTCAACATTAAAGACATCCCGCCTCCTCACTTTCCTGGCTTCTAATTGGTCCCTGAGTGTGCCACTTAGCTTTCCTCCATTTCTATTCCCTGTAGCATATTTTCCTGCATTTACCAATGCTTGTTCCTCATCTGTTTCTTTTGTCAGTTTCCTGCCGCCGAAATACTGTTAACATCTGCTTTGGTGGAACTATATTTCCATAAAGGTTTGCCTTTTACTCTTTCAGCATATTTACGGAACAATTTATCACCCGGAGAGATTAAGTGATTTTCATAGTATCACAGGATGTTACACGGCACCGCAGAGACTAAAATCGGGATCCCCAGCTTTCGAGTCAGCATCTCTAGCCGCTGCACCACATCCTCTCCACTTCCGTGTTATCTGTCAGGGATCTCTTTCCTTCTCCCGGACGACGATTGATGAAAACAGCTCTATATTAATTACACAGGCGAAACTGATGCATTACCAATTCTTGTTCTTCCACCCACTACGGCATACCGCATGAAGCAGTGGGTCAGCTCACTTCAGTAAATGGCTAAATTTCCAGTAAATGACTGCATTCTGCTCTTTCACAAAGAACACATCCACACAAAAAGTAGTTTCCTATATGCCAGGGACTACAATGACTAAAATATGTTTTTAGATACCAAAATGCATTTTTTTTATTTTGCCTGCAGTCCAAGTTTTCTCTTTTTTATACTGGCAATGGTCCACGAGCTCCCCTAACAATAATGTTTTACAAAGACCATGACAAAACAAAACAAGCACTGACATAAGCAAAAGGCTTGCAGCCAATGCCTGACCTACTGCTTTGACAATGCTTGTTCTAATTCAAGTCACAAATTTTAAGGCCTAATCACCAGGGTATATTCTCCCAACCCACACCAGGATGCATTCGGAATGCTAGAACTCGTACCTCTGACAATGTGCCTAACTCTGCAAATGTCTAACTAATGTCTCTTAATTTAAGGGTGATTGAAATGAAACCCAAAGACAGAAGACAAATGTGAGACAATACCTGTGAGTGCACATAAACTAGGAATGTGTGATATTAAAAGCAAAGCTAAACATTTCTGATTGGGGACATATGGAAAGGCACATCAGTAAACAAATCTGTTGATGAATATAGTGGCGACCAGATACCAAGTTTGAAATGTGTGTTGTTGTATGGACGCAAAGATTAAGCATTATGAGTACATTGGAAAATCGACAGCTCCATTTAAGACAGTGAAGTGGCTCAGGGCCTACAATGGCTTTTATAGTCCTTCTGCTTTAGCATTCCAATGGGTGTCTTTCTCTTTTCCCAATTTTAATTTATAATATTTAACCATAAGTGTGTGGAATGTTGTAATAGGCTTTTATCTCTTCCACCTTGGGCTATGATGGATGTTGAAGGCCTTCTCCCTTTGTAGAGGCCCTTGCCAGAGGCTCATGCCAGTACTGACATTTCGGGCCTTTAACAATTGGTATAGACCATGGCAGCGGGCCATAAAGCTATAAAACATATTTTTTTATGGAGAAAATATTTGCAACCTACTGTGCTCACATGATGATCAGGTTCTGAAGTAAAGATATTAAAAACCTATTGAAAGCTTTTGTTATGGCTGTTATTTAGGAGGTGGATGAATACATGGGTAGGGCTCTGATAATGAGGCTAGCATCTTTATAAGTGAGTTCAGTATCTATATGAGTGATTTATCATCCAATTTGCAACTCAAGTATTTAGGGGGCACTCATTAAGTGCTGTCTTTTTTAATGTGAGACAATTTTAAGTTTAATACCAATTAGAACATTGGAATGTTGGGTGTTCCAATGAAGACAATGAAGTGGTTTAGGGCTAATAATGGCTGTACAAGCCTTCTGCTCAACACAACAATGTTTGTTTATCTGTTTCTCCCTTTTTAATTTAGAACATTCTGCGCTCAGCAGGTACAATGTTCTAAAAACCTTATAACCCTTCTCGGTGATTAATTTGTAAAAAAAATATGTGCTAGCACCCTCATCAGGACACCACTGCAGCTTGCACCACACATTGCCCCTGACAGCACTGCCAATGATAGTACCAACAAAACTACTAACCATCACAGTCCTACAAGTGCAACAATTAAGACTAGTCCAGACCCCCAGAGCTATCGAAATGGCTTAGATGGCAGGTATTAGTCATTTTCAATCTATATTGAATTAATAAACAACTGTTTTTGTGCTTATCTCTAAATTAGAGAGACATTGCCACCCAGTGGCAGACTGTCCCAAGTGCCGGTGTTGACAATTATGTGCTGGTGCTGAGCACCGGAAACCACTGGCTCAAATTAAGCACTGGGCTTCTGCCTCGGGCTAGACCGGTTAGTAAACGCCCTCTCCCACTTTGGTTTAGGGACTTTAATAACCTGTATAACCCTCAGCAGTGGGTTAAAAGGCTATATTGATTGTTTCTAAGAAGCGTTAATTTGTATACAGGGAGAAACAAGGAAAAAATATAAAAAGTGAAAAAACTGCTTGGGATATCAGCACCGAAAATTCGACGCAGATGTTATCTTCTACTGCCCAAGGAATCCACCCGTTCGTCACTTTTTTGATTCATCAGTTGTTTGGTTGCAGCTCGCGGTCTCCCATGGTTAAAGCGTGCAAGAGATAGCCTGTTCCCTGGAAAGGAAATACCAAACTCCAGTGCAGAGCACAAAACAGGCAAAAATCAATCTCCCAGTATAAGCAGACACACATGCTCGATATTCCACAAAGGGTTAATTAGACAGCATTGCCAAAAACAATATATTTTCACAATTACGAGCCAAATCATACCTGCTTCATAGCAGTTTTAAAGGTAAAAAAGCACTTTTATCTCTCAATATAAAATACCACTTTAACCTCTTCGCTGCGGCGGCTATTCCGCCGCAGCGCTAAGGGGACGGGGAGGCCGCGCGGCGCTCATACGCTGGTGACGGAACCGCTCCGTCACCAGCCTCGGGTGCGCTGTGCGGATGACGGAGCGGTTCCGTCATGGCCCCGCCCACTCAATAGAAAGTGCAGCGCAGGCGCAAAATCAGCGCCGCGCAGGCACGTCGGGCAGGCCATGACGGAACCGCTCCGTCATCAGCACAGCACCACCGCGGCTGATGACGGAGCGGTTCCGTCATCAGCATCAATGCGGTTAAAAACATGCACCAACAACAGCCAAATGACAACAAAAGATACCACGGAAACGAACAAGAACGTTAACCACTATAATAACACCAACCCACAGCAGCGTCACTGTGGCACAGTGCATCTCAGTAAAACAGGGATAAGAATGTTTACAATATTACTTAGATACAACATTTGACTGTTACCCAGCTAGCTAAGGTGGCTAATTAATGGATAAAAAAATAGTATACTCATGGGAAACAAAAAAAAAATCACCAACACAATTAGAGTGTTTTGAGATCTAAGGACCAACATAACCTCATTACCAGAGAAATAACCATAGCCGCATAAAATTAGCTTTAACCACAAAATCAATGTCATGAAAACTAAGCACTAACACTACCACAACACCAAACAAACTTTGAGCCATTAGAACTTGCAATTACCAGAAGTGTCCTGCACACAGAATGTGGGTCCTGATGAACAAAGCTATTTTGAGGTTGCAAACCCATGAAGTTTGCAAAATCACAGGGTTTGCAATTGAAAATGGCTTTTTGCTATCTACCAAAGCTATTTTGCAATTGGGTAAAGCCTTTCCAAACTTAACAAGCATTGGCATAGCCAATAGGTCTCGCCTTTGGGACCTTATAAATGTTAAGTTATCCAGCACAATATCCTTGGTGCAACAACATCAACTGTTGCATGGCTAAACCCTTATAAGGTCCCAAAGGCGAGACTTATTGACTATGCCAATGCTTGTTCTGATTTCAGCTGGGCTGAGGAGATCTTGAGTTTTGGGCGAGTATTTCGGTTAAGAAGTGCCTTCGATAGTGTACTGAGAGGCAGTTGGAAAGCAGGTAAATCCTATTTCTGTATAGCTCAGGGTAAATGGCAGTTAAATAGATGAAAATCATTTCAAATCAGAGCTCATCAATTAAAATAGATGTCCTGTACCATTGTAACTAAAGGTTTATAAAGAGATCAGCTAAACGTCAATTAAATTCTGCAATATTTATTGGTATTTAACAGCTATTGGATAGCTATGAAGAAAGCAGATTTCATACAGGTTATGCTTGAAATAAAGCATGACGATAGGTCAGCTGACTGAGTCAATATTTGTAATGTAAGTAACTTCCAATACCTTCCGTAACTGGACAAAGAACACCTCATCCGCTCTGTGTTTTTTTCCAATCTGGATGGCGGTGACAGTCTCACCGCCTGTATCAGTTACTCTTCTCGGGGTGCAATGAAAAGCACCATGCGTGCTTCAACAGAGTTTAGAAGTGCTACCACAGCACTCCCACCCCAACAGGCCTACACTGGACAGGGGCGTAACAAAACTTGAAAGGGCCCCCTGCAAAGTACATGGAGCTCCCTTCCCCCTGCCCCTACCCCCTCCCCGACCCAGTCAGGAGCTCTCAAGCCAGGGACGCACTGTGGGGGCTAATATTACGCTACTTACACCTAGTACCCACGACTAGCGAGCTTCAACTTTAGGACCACCTAACATCCGGGAGATTAGCAACCAACAAGCTACGGTACCTGTGTAAAACCCCACCATCGTAATGTGTTTATTATATCACAGATATACTGCAAGTCCAAAGCGATGACATCACCTGACTTGAAATCAAGAAGGCAAAAAAGGGAACACATTCCCAAGCGATGCAGGCAGCCACGACCTGAACAAGGCCATACCACATAATCGCCTTTTGCATTCACTCCTTCCCTTCAAAAAGAGTCTGAACACAACCAGGAAAAATGCGGCCATTTTAACCATCGTTTTCAATCATCCCCGCTAGCCCCTCAATGTGCACAGTCCGTTGCTTGCTGGTTTTAGTCTATGCAAGCTCGAAGATCTACAAATACTAATCAGTTTTGCGGGGATAAAGGTCAGCACTCACAACAGACACAAGGGGAAACAGACACGAAGGATCATCCGTGGTTATATGGTATCAGTACAGAAAACAACAGACAGGGTTTACAAACGTGACGTGAATCTGAGGCATTGGTCAGCTAACCCATTGTTGTTTGTTAGCCAGCTACGGTGCCACGCTGACAATCTACATGACATATCAACATGCTGTTAGTTTTTGATGCGCCCACTGTTAATCCTTAACAGGACAACGTAACACGCCCAACGTATGGCATCTTAAAGGGCCATTCACATGAATAATGTCACAATGGGGCTCAAAAGCCAAGCAGACACCATCAAACAAGCGCTCTAGAAGTGCCTGCAGCTGGGGATTGTATGAGGTGCTGGGCTCGGTAAAGATGCCCATTTTTATCACTAAACCAGACAGCCCCTTTAAACAACCTGTTTAAACAGCCCTCTAGCTGCCACTCACAGTCAAAGATTGGCACAGCTAAAGGATAGCTCCTGGCAACTCCAACATACCCATGGCAAAGAATTTTCACCCCAACAACCGAAGGAATGCCATTGGAAACAAGGTATATGTGGCGTTAAGACCAGAGCTGCTGACTTAGAAACTGGGGAACCAGGTTTGAGTCTCGGCCTCGGCTCAACATCCTGTGATTCTGGGCAAATCACAAACTCGCCGTGCCTAACAAATAAAAATAAATGAATACGACCTTGTGGGTAACGTAACTGGTTCTAATGTGATGTGCAATGTAGTTTGTGCTCATGTAAAGCACTTCAAACCCTTCGGGTCCAGTTCGTGCTATACAAAGCTGCAACAAATAAATACAAATTATATGGCACTGGACCTCTTGTCATGGGGAGAGCTCAAGCCAACCTCTTCCACACCTGTTCATTGCACAAGCACCTGCCCGAGTACTGCAGACACCGGCTAACCGATAAAAGTCTCTAATTTTGCTGTCATAGTTTTGAACATTACTGCAGTGAGATTATGGAGAGCCAAGGGTCTGTAATCGGACACACACAGTACCACTAGAGAGAAAAGGTGCAGTCAGTGCCACTCCATAATTAATCAGCAATCCGCAACACAGTACCACCAGAGAAAAAAGGTGCAGTCAGTGCCACTCCATAATTAATCAGCAATCTTTGACAAAACCAGTGTCCCACCCACCCTTAAAAGTCACTTCAATGACTTGCAATCACCATGCGGCAAATTCTTTTCAGATTGACCCTGGACTCACTGCATTGTTACAAAATTAAATCACCAGGTACAAGCCAATCAAAAAACTCCCGTCGGTTGGAGAGAGAGAGCCAGGAACAGAGTTTGTTGAGCGGTGCCTTTATATCGCGATTTCTCCCCAAAAAAAGTGCCTAGAGTGTTACGCCGCCAGTGAAGCCTCCAGTCTACGCGTGCACATCTTCTTTCCGTCTGCGTGCACATCGGCACCCGTATTGATTCCAAAAGGCCCTTGCATGGTGAGTGGAGCGCATTTGCTCCGCTAACGCCAAGCGAGACCTAATAATGGGTCTATTCACTTGTTTGAAATTAGGAAGGAGTTTTCAAGGGTCATTCAGTTCTAACTGTGATTGCAAGGAGATGTGTGAATGGTTTGTGACTGCAATTTATGGCTGCACACAATTGATAACTTACTGACTTTTCACAGGAGGCAGTAACCAATTCACAAAGGGGAAGCTGTCCCCATTGGCTATCTTTGCCTTTGGAATTTGTGTCAGGCGGCCTCGAAGGCCACTTCTAGCACCATGTAATGTTTATAAAAAAGCATCATTTACTTTAAGGAACAAAATGCTTTACGAAACACAATCATTGACAAAGCCAGTAGATCTGGCATTGGTCTGCTCTATGTTGGATATTGTTTTTAATTATTTATTGCAAGCCCATGTCTCAAAACGAAAAAATATAAAATATAAATACGGCTTTCATAGCTTTGCAATAAACATTTTAAATAAAAATTCACTGTGTGTCCATTTTACTAGCGATGTTTTGTAAAATAACGATCCTTTCAATTGTGCCATGCATTTTATTATTATGATCACTATTGTTATTAGTGAAGGAGACAAGAATGGATCACTACTAACCAAGCAATCAAGTTGCAGGCAGCTATAATGTTACTTAAACACTTTATAACGTTTGACTGTAGACAGAAAATAAATCACCATCTAAATGGGCAAAAGTGCAAGCATAATAAATAGCTATTATTTAACGCTGATATACGAAATTAATTTTAAAAAATAGGTACACTTTATACCAACATTATCATGGATGAAAGGAACTATTTTTAGGCAGAAGTTAACAATGAACACAGGTTTTGAGCAGTCACTCAAAGTGAAGGGAGCTCTTAAGAAATTGGGTTTCTGGGCTGGCAGAGGTATGCGCCCTGTCCAAGCAGGAAATCCAATACTAGTCATGGTAAGTAACAACACGCCCTAAATATTCCTGTGCTCCCCCTCTGGTAGCTTGGCACAGAGCAGTCAGGCTTAACTTAAGAGGCAATGTGTAAAGTATTTGTGCAACTCTTCAAACAGTAACACAGTGAAAACACTACAAAAAGAATCCACACCAGGTTAAAAAAAAGAAAAAAGAGAATGATTTTGAAAATAAATTATGACAACAACTGAAAAAAACAATAGGTTGAAGTTGTCATATTAATTTTTAAAGAAAAAACTGAAACATAGTGCTTAGAGCAATAAGCTCTTAAATGGGATATCTGGTTGTGCCGGACCAGGATAAAGTCAAAAGTTCCTGCTGAACACGATGGAGCATGGGTCGGGTACAGGGACCCAGTTAGGCCTGCTGAACAAAAGTACCACTGCATAGTCGTAAACGAAGATGTGAGGTGTAGTCAAATCGATGCATCAGTGTCGAGACGCAGTGGACGAGATGCGTAAATTTTCTCCAAACAACAGCGGTGATGCGTCGGTTCTGACTCCGATGCGCTGGTTTCGAATGCGATGCACTGCTACTGCTCCTGCAGCAGAGAATGCATAGGTTCTGAGGGCGATGCGCTGATTCCAAAGGCAATGTGCCGGCCGTGCGTGACACAATAACAAGGATGCGCTGATTTCAATCCACACAAAGCCGAAGATGCACTGTTTAAGAGCCACACAAAAGCAAAGATACACCAGCTCTGATTAGGATGCATGGGTTGGTTTGAAGAAACACATTAGGCCTCACTTCCAAGGGCCCAGGACTGGGTAGTACCACTTGGCAGGGCAGAGTCCAGGTGCAGATGCAGTTAAAATGGATGTCTTTTAGGCCCCTGAGACTACAATGGAGGCAAACTTACGAGGGCGAAGAGCAGACGAGGCCCGGGTGGGATAAATGTGAAGCAGCTCCTTACTGGATTTGGACAGGACCGGCATAAATGCTATGGAAATGTATAGCTTTATTGGAACTATGTACAAAAAAGTGGTGTGGTATCATGTCATAAACTGCCCAAAACTAATAAATAGATTTATTTAAAAAATCAGGAGGCAACCCAGCAAGCCCTTAGAGTAACTCTGGGTTTAAGTATTGCAGTTCCAGTTCTTATCTCCCAGGCATGGGAACAGCAGTTAGCAGGGTAAGACAGCATGACAGGACTCGGGCATAGCAGCAGTCCAGTCCAGCAGAGTGGCAGTACTTTCAGCAGCACATCAGTTCTTCTTCCTGATAGAGAGGTCACAGGTCCAGAAGTGAAGTGAAGTAGTGGTGTCAGAGGTCGAGTACTTATACCCAGTTGTGCCTTTGAAGTGGGGGAGACGGAGACTTCAAAGAATGGTCTTTGCAGTGCACAGAGGCCCTCCCTTCCTGCCCTGGCTCCAGACTCACTACGGGGGCGGGAGGGCGGGGTGGAAATCCTTTGTGTGGGGATGGGACAAAGCCTATTCAGGTGTAAGTGTGGGGCAGTGTCCAGCTCCTACCTCCCATCCTGCCCATGATGGCCCATCAGGATGTAGAGGGCCCATCAGTCACACCTAAGCTCCCTTTGTGTGTGACTGTCTAGTGGGAATGAGCAAAGCCCAGCTGTCACTCACACCAGACGTGTATTCAGAGACAGGCAGAAGGCAGAATGGTTAAAATAAGAAAATAGCAACTTTCTTAAAGGGGCATTTTTAGACTTGCAATTGAGTATCCAACTTCAATTGTGTTTTTAAATTGTGAGTCCAGAGACACAAAACTTGAAAAATCTATCTCTTCACAATTGGGAATTACACTTAATAGATGTAATAAGGTAATCCCAATGTTATCCTATGAGAGAAAGATAGGCATTGCAGTTGTGAAAAACGAATTTGGGAGTTTTTCACTACCAAGGCATAAACCTAAAAGTAGATGTCCTACCTTTTAAATACATTGCATTCTGACCTCTGGGTTACCCAGTGCCTACCTTAGGGGTGATATATGTATGAAAAGGGAATGGTTAGGCCTCGCAAAAGGCATATCTTGCAAGGTCAAAATGGCAGTGTAAACTGCATAGACAGGCACTGCAATGGCAGGCCTAAGCCATGGTTGGAGGGCTACTTAAGTGAGAGGTACAATGAGTGCTGTAGGCCCACTAGTGCCATTTAATGTACCGGCCCTGGGCATATGTGGTGCACTTTACTAGGGACATGTAAGTAAATCATATCTGCAATTGGAAATAAGCCAATATTACCATGTTTAGAGGAGAGAAATGTACTTTAGCACCAGTTAGCAGTGGTAAAGTAAACAGAGTCCTAAAGCCAGCAGAAACGAGGTCAGGAAAACGGTGGAGGTAAGCAAAATGTTGGGGGATGACCACCCTAAGGATGTCAAGTCTAACAGGACTCAATATGTAAAGTGGGCTGGTCCATTTCCCCCATGTGTTATGCTGGAATAAGTAAAAGCAAAATGTGACAGATGATTTAACAGACCAATGGATGAAGCTCTCTTTCCAAACGTACCTCTAAGTAGGTATTGTATTTATAAATTTTGGGAAAAAACGAAATGTGGGGTGAGAGAGTCCCAAGGGCCAAACATAAAAAAGTTTCCAATTATCAAATGCAAATGCAGGGATTCTGCTGTTTGTTGCAGGCCACCATATCACATGGGATCTCAGCAACCTGTGTAATTATTATTCATCAAACAAATCACTTTGAAATCCCCTACAACTGGAGAGTTTGTGACATGACATGTTAATAAATAGGCCTCATCAAAACGCAAACTACAGATCACTAATGATCAGTGTGAAATTTGCAACCACTACTTGCAACCTTTCTCTTTCCCTATGACAAATACATATTTTAACACATTAATAATCCTCAGTACTAGAAAATCTAGTCACAGATAAAACATCAGCAAAAAATCAGACCAACACAGTACTAGTATAACAAGGTACTTTCATTACCTCACAGTCAAAAGACCTGTCACTAACACCACCCCAGTAACAGTAAAAGTAGCCATTGTCAAAATTGCAGACCAATCAACCAAAACATCCTTAGCCAAAGAAAACTGGCCACCAATATAACTTTATCGCATACAAAACTAGCTACCAAGCAAACCAACGATGATAAAACTGAACAACAATGTCTTAGCATAGACAAAACTACTATCCAATACAACCCCACTCTAAAAACAATTACCACTTCCTATCCAAGTATGAAGGCACTGTTTTGTGAAGCAGAACCTGTGCTTCTTTATGTCATGTCATAAAAATAAAGCACCAGAAGAGAAAATGATTTTGTTTTGAAGACGGATGTTTACCTAAATCTTCTTGCCACCTACTAACAATCCTATAACCAACGCTAAACACAGTCAATCCCTCAACATGAGCAGACTAAATATTGTCAGCAGCTGCCAAACTAAGCAGCAATACTGTTTCGGAATTAGAAAAAATTACCCAAGAAGATCAGCAGCCTTGAAAAAGCCTAAAAACAAGTAAACCTAGCCATCATAACAACTCCAGCAAATAGACAATACGTCAGTGCAATCTTAACCATCCAATGCCACAATCTCAGCAATATTACAGCCAGCTGCTAGTACAACTTAGTAATAGAAACATGAGCCTGCAAAGCAGACTAAAAACTAACAATACAACCTTCTTTAACCCCTTGGCTGTGGGGTTAATTTTTCCACGGTGCGAGGGGCTGTGTGGGCGCAGAGCCGCGGTGCTCAGGACGGCTCCCGACAATCATGAGTCATGGTAGTCATGTGCTCATGACGGCAGGGAGTCATCCGAACTCCGCCCACTGATTAATTCGCCCGCACAGGCGGGGAATTAATCGCGCATGGGCGGAGCGGCAACGTTCGGACGGCTCCCGGCCGTCATGAGCACATGACTACCATGACTCATGACGGCCGGGAGCCGTCCTGAGCACGTAACCAGTTAAAGAACTCCATAGGAACAGTGCTAAACAGTACTGTCTTATCAAAATCAAAACACACCTAAGCAACAGAAAAACTGACATCACAACCGGTAAAACTAACTGCCAGGGCAACCTTAATACTCATAAATCAATTGTACATCTCAATTATAATAATAAAAATTAAAGAGCACTGGCCAAACGACCATTTATCACAAGCAAAACTAGTAATTATCAGAAGTTCAGCATTAAAAAAATATGCATACACACAACTCCTGCCTAGAACATTGTACATTCAAAACACGCTCTTATTTTAATTAATTGCCAAAATACCAAATAACCTCTGTTTCAGAAAAACCTACCAACATCATAGCAACAATATCACATTCACTAGCTTACAACACTATCTAAACAGCAGCAATAATAATGCACCAACACAAATGTTGCACTGCAGGAAGAAATCCAACCAAACAAAATCTTTGTTCTTACAAAACTAATAACCAATAAATTACCAACTCAAAGATTATCCCAGCAAAACTATTCGTTAACAGAACCTAAACACCAAAAATAAATCTCATGACTACACTGGTAGCACCAACAACATAACTCGCTGATTCAACCTAGAACCTGCAAAACTAGCCATCAACACAAACTCAGAAAAACCAAACCAAAAACACAATTTCAGCACCAGCAAAGCAACTTAACAAGGCAAGTTACGCACAAGGTAAACTATCTACCAGCTCGGAGTGGGAGGATTGTGCCCTGGTTGTTCCTTGGAGGGGAACAGTATAAAAGTAGCCCGTCATCTCTCCCATGATTTCCAGAGTGTGTGGCACAGCTCCTGTGCAACGGTAGGGAAGGTGTTGGCTTCTAAATCCAACACCTTCTGCCCCCTAAAGCAAGTTGTTGTTCCTGCATTTTAATGGTATGCGATGTAAAAAACGTTCGTTGTAATGACCGTGTTGTAATGGCATGCGTTGTATTACATGCGTGGTAATCAATGTTTACTCTTTGAATGGTTCAACAACAACCATATATCTCATCAAATTGCAATATGATTTGATGGCTTTGGGTCAATCATCCTGACCCAATGCTTCAATGATCAGCAGGACAGTCAAATTGTGGCTGTGAAGGTAGTCAGAGGTGCTCCACTGCATCTCAAGAATAATGCTTACGGATCCAACATTTTGCCTGTCTTTTGGAATATTCGACCTGCACTTAGTATAATCTCAATCATAGCGCCAGAAACCTATTCAAACCTGTACTCAAGCACTGCTACATTCAAGGAATGAGCACGGATTCATTTCAAGATGTAACCACAGACAGAGCAGATGGATTCTAAAACAAAAAGCTTAGACCTTTCTGACTTTAAAGAAACTACACACAATTTATGCAAAAACATTCATGCTTCTAAACCACGCACTGATATTGGTATGTAGTTAAACACGTTTGCTTTGTAAGGATCTGTCAACAGCTGGTGTTTTCTGGGCATTGGGCCTACATCTTGAAGGATTGAGGAGCCGAGCCACCCTCCCTTTCTAGGCGCCACTCTGCAGAGTCTAAGATTCACAGATGGCAAATTAGTGCTACGATGAAAGGCTGGGAGACAACACCTGTATTTCAGGAAAAAAACAAAGACTATATCAAAGAAAACACATCTGTGCAATTCTGGCAAACAGGGACTTGTAAAAGGCAGGCATATCTTTGGGAGCAATATTTATGTTGGCAAATTAAGCACTGATCTGCAACCTGCGTATATTGTGTTAGGAACAGGAAGTACCAGTTCTGACCTGGAAAAGGATGGTCACCATCTTGGAATGGTCTTCCACATATACTGAAGCACTGCAGAAAGATAATATAATCGAATGGGCTTATCTTTCTATCCTATGTTCAAGACAATATAGATATAACTACTGCCGCAGGCACAAGTTATTAAGAATAAATATCTATACATCTTTTATGTGTGAACTGCATACAGATCAAGAGAGCTCCACACTTTCTGTAAGAGCTGAGTGTGCCACTACAAGTACTCTGAACAACAGTCACCAGCATAGAACGTGACTTCCAAAAAGCACTTCCAACTGAAGACACTAAGGGCCAGAAGTACATAGGTGAGAGTTTGCGATTACCAAATAGCGAATCTTTGCGATTCGCAATTTAATCATCTCAAACACCCATGTACTAATTTGTCTTTGACACATTTTGTGTTTGTCTCAATGGGTTGCAAATAGACCAAACTCATAAATATTAATGAGGTAGTTCTCAGTTTGCAACCCTTTGAGAATCGCAAAAATCACAGGGCTAATGGCCTGTTGAATTCAGCAGACCACAATGTCTGTGATTACTTTTCAATAAAACAATTTTTTTAAAGTGCAGCCCACTTTCCTTAAAGGAAAACACGATGCATTACAAATAGAGAAATTACAAGTTTTATTTTTATTTTTCAAGACCAGCTCTTAACAAATGTTTTTACCATCATTCACAAAGGGGAAGGGGCGCCTTGGGGACCCCTAACCATTTGCAAATGGGTTACAACCTCCTTGAATTAGGTAGTAAACTGCGAATGTTTTGCGACCGTATTTCGGGCACAAGACTTTCACACATGCCACTGCAATTTGGTATTGGGAAGGGACGCCCTAAACACGACCCTTCCTACTACCAAATCGCAAACCCTATTTGCAATTTAGGTTACTAAATCGCAAATAGGGCTTAGGACATAGAAAAAAAAAAATTCATTCACAAATGGACCCCGACCGCTATAGGTTTGTACATCTAGCCCTAACAGTTAAAAAGTTGACAGGCGAGATGTTTGGAGGGAGCCATGACATCCAGTATTGAATGATAAAGGTGCTAAATCCCAATCTGTATAAATATTCTTTGAAATCTTTTGCCATTTGTCAACCGTAGCCCTACAGGTAGGAGAGGTGGGACTGGGTTTTGGGGAGGGATTCGACAGACGACTATGAGGGGAATTAATTTTTTTGTAATTTTCCCTCGTCGTCGTCTGTCGAAATCCCTCCGCTCCCAGCTCCACCGCCCAACCGTTCTTACCTGCACGGGTCATGGCTGACATTTGTATGCAAAAGCCTTGACTAAGTCACTGCATTTCATTGTATTTTGTGTTTGTTCATATTTTGCATTACAATGAATCATATCTTCTCTGAATAATAGAAAGGACTACCCAAGGCCAAAAACCAACATTACTAGGGGGAAATCTGATAATCAGGATTTCATTTTTGACATAATGAAACTCTGATTGGTTCTATTTTGTAAAAACAAAATTCAAATATGCATTTACTTGACGGATAAACATATTTCAAAATGTCTACCAGAAAGGAAAATATACAATTGCGGGTATTCAGAAAGACTTTTAGCAAGCGCTAATTTAATCGCTAACATTTTCAAAGGAGAGTGCTATAGCATGAAGATAATCACATATTTAGAGAGAAAACATACTATTTTTAACACTGGTTTACCGAAAGAAAGCAAAAGTCCAGGACAGTGCCATTAACGGTGGTGAGAACACATTATTGCACATGTGCAAATGCCCTTAAAAGTCACAGGAAGAGCACGACAAACAAAAGATTTATTTGACGATGTTCAGAAGCAACAAGAAGAGAACGCAAAAGATTACTGTTGATGCTGAAAAGCATTGGCAAAAAAATATGAAAAAAGAAAACCCCAGTGCAGTGATGAATACACATGCGTGTGTAACCAAGCATGTGCATGGATAGAAGTGTCATGATGATAACATGACCTCAAGGCAAAGACCTTTAAATGTGCATACTCACTAACCATGTGCTGCAAAAGCCATTTTTTAGGTCTCGCCTAGCGAATGCAGCTCATGCGCGGTTTGCCTTGGCGAGACTATTGTTGTCCGTTGGGTGCGTGAAGGGAACAAAACATGTGAGTGCCCGGACAGGCGATGTGCATGTGCACGGGGACAGGAGATGTGCACTCCGTACCCATGCACATCTCCTGTCCCCGTGTAGGGCTGGCGTTACACAGCGCGCACATCACGCGCTTTCACTTTACCTCCCCCCGTTGGATTCACGGAGACAACTTGCTTAAAAACATGCTATCACATGTGTATTTTGGTTTCTATAATAAGGGTATGTGTTATTTCATGACTGCAAGTGAAAACCGTGACATGTAATATACCAGGTAGACCTTATGTCTCACTCACTGATGAGCAGACACCAAAATGCTCACACTGCCATCTGAAACCTCTGAAAATTGCACTAATCCTCCTTTCCATGTGCCCCACAATTGTGAGGTTTAAACGCTTTAAAATCTTACAAGTTGTAAAAACAATTACGCCCATAATTTAAAAAATAAGCAGAATGCGGCCTTCAAAAGAACGTGAACCTTTAACACTTCACAGCTAAATGGGGCCTTGTGCTGCAGCCGGGAGGAGGCCGGGTCTGAGGAAACACAGAGGTGTCCTGTGAATTTGTTGATGCCAGTTCAGACGGCTGTTTATTTTCATGATTTCATGGAAGAATTTTTATTTAATGAGTGGTTTAAACACTAATATAAAGCGCAGTTTCGACCCTATAATTACTGTGTCAAGAGATCCTAGCTGAAACAGCAGCAGCTGACTGCAGAAATGTGATTTGTGCCTGATTTTTGCCAGGAGGATCGCCCCCAGAAAGGTCAGTAGCAAGGGGTCCATGCTGCCCGGCAGAGCCTTGCAGTCACCCAGGTTTCAGCAAGCATGAAGCACCGCGCTGTAATTCTACTATTTGCTGTGGGGCACCCCATATATAACATATAACGTACACAAATCGAATGTTTTTGTTTTTACAGCTACGAAATTCTGTCATTACAGAGTAACGTGTCACCTCTTGTGAGTGTTTCTTTACCCTTGAAATTCCATTTTGGGCTGAAATGTAATGCTGCAGGCGAGTGGGCAGAACATCTGTGGTAGGTAAAGGAATTAATAATATTAGGGCACCAGATCTATTTATTAGGTCTTAGTGATTAATTGCAGTATATTAAAAAATACAGGATTTTACGCGGATCTCTAAACGCTCATATCTAGTTGTAATATCGGTGTATATATTTGTACTGGCCAAATAAAATGTGTTATCAATTCCACATAATCTGCTACGGAATTGTAAAACAGGTTAAGCAAATGGTAAATTAAAGCATTACACAGTATTATTTGTTAGTACGAACATTTGGAAGCAAGGGGAGATATTTGCCTTGTTATGGTTATCTTTACTTTTTCAGTGCTGGCTATGCTAGCACCCATGCTGAATGTTGGCTGGTATTTTGAAAAGGAAGAGCGCTTCCAGACGGGCCTTCCTTGCTCCAGCTGCTGAACAATGAAATTCTCTGCTGAAGCAAACTTATCTTGCTACACCACTTTGTGGCATCTTCTATTGCAAAATGAAATCATTCTCTGAAACAACATACTCCTGCCTATTACTGATGCTACATAGGTGGGATTTCCTCTTGCATAGAAAACACTATCCTTAAAATCTAAATAATTCTTGTTATCACTGCTGTAAGAAAAATGACTCTTTTGCCCTGTGACCATAACTTTTCATTCCTGCTAAAGACCCTTGCCAAAAAATCCAAGTAAAATTGAAATGTGTTAACAATGATCAAACTGATGGTATATTTGTAATTTTCCCTGTTGGACAACGATAATGTACGTGTGCCCACATTGCTCACTCTGTGATGTAAATATTATTCTGTATACATAATGATTGTTACTTATTGTTTTCTAAGCACATAAGGAATCTCTCTATGAGGTCGTTAGTGTACAACTTGAGTTTTAATTAGTATTGATCAAAAAAGTGGGGTAAAGTTACTTATACGGTTTTGTGGAAGTAATTAATGTGCAGTTATATTTTTTTCCTTCGTCCCTTTCGGACACATATAGTTAAGAACCAACATGCCAACCCACTTCATGTCAATGTTAAGTCATAGCAATTTTTGCATACGAAAGTGTGGGGCCAGTGTCTGAGTTTCCGTGTACCACTCCTGCTCCCATTCACATAAAATCAAGTTAGATCATGTCACCTTGCAAAACTTGGGAGCGTGTGTTCTTCTTGGGGACTTTCCTTTGGTTTCCCCATTAAAACTGTGATGTGCCACTCACACACAAACACACATACACACAGCCCAATTCATACTCCCCTTGTGCCACTAACCAGAAGTGACATGACATTGAGAGAGAATGTAATATATTCTTCAAGGTTGGACTTTTGAGTAGGAAGACAGAGTTTTAAATATAGTGTTATGCACACATTATTGTAGTTCATTAAAGCAATGCTATTGTATTCCACTGATAAGGTCATACAACCGCATGAAATGGAGGTGTACAATTTGAACATCAGAGACACACCCCTCAAACAGGATAAATGTGAGTGCATGGACCATCGACCCTTCCAGCAGAAACTGCGTGACCTAATGACCTTCAACACCAATATTATTTATTTTAAATCACAGCTCACACATACAGATAAGGCTATAGCCAGACACCACTTGACTGCTAAATGATTTTGGTTACCAGGTAATTCCCAAGCAAACACCTTTATGGTCACAACAGAAAGGAGCAGTGCCCCGATTAGCCAGGATAATGCTTTTTTGGTGGAGCCTGGGCAGCTCAGGCGCTGGTCTGCGAGGCATGCTGTATTCAGGAATGGACTTGAAGCTTTGCCCATTTTCCGCCCATCTTTTTAATTGACTCCTGTCACTGTCCTTTGTTAGCTGTGGCTTTTCTTTAGTCGATAGGCTTATAGTCACTCCTTAGTACCGCCTTGTATCATCTTGTAAACTCCCATAAGGACTGGTCCTCTTACGTGTGTTGTTACTCAGTAGGCTTTAATTACAGCCTCCGAGCACTATTTGGTTAAATGGTTTTCTCCTGCCTGCTGTTGCAGGCAGGACATGCTCTCTTGTAACACTTTCTTTTTTGTTTTTCATAGCAGAGCACTCCTCAGATGATATAGTGGTTTGTTGTTTGTGGGGCTGAATGCAGCCGCATGTTTTTTTGTCTTCCTATTTGTTCACTTTTTTGTCTTAAAGTGCCCCATTCTGAGCTTGGATTTTAATGGCGGATGTGCCCCTTTCTTTAGACAGGGCTTGTCTAAAGAAAGGGGCTTGGACACCATTAAAGTAAAAGCACGGCATAGAGCGCTTTCAGCAAAAAAAATCATTTGTTTGTCAACTTGACAAACAAATACTTTTTTTTTAGTAAAAGTGCCCCATACCGTGCTTTCACTTTATTGGCACCCACACACCTTTATTTAGATGCGGCTCGGCTAAAGAGAGGGACGCTGCCGCCATTAAAGTGAAAGAGCGGCATGGGGTGCTTTTACAAACAAGGATCTGCAATGCAACAGGTCTCGCATTTGCGAGAGTTTAAGCTATTGGCATTATAAATGAGAATCCCTCTTATTTATTTGTTTTCAAAGCCAACACATAAACTAAAGGCATTGTCATTTTACAATGCCAATAGCCCAAACTCTCGCAAATGCGAGACCTACTGCATTGCAAATGCTTGTTTTATTTCTCGTTAACTGGTCCAGGCTCCCGTCTTGGATAGGTAAGTTTAATAAATATATACAAAAAGTGTCTGGAGACACATTATTTAACAGGCATTGGCAAAACCAGATGATCTGGTACTACTCACCAGACTTTTGGGCTTGTCAGTGCTTGCTTTGTCATGATTGTTGCAAAATTTTACAGTTAGGGAAGCTGCTGGGCCTTCCTCAATGTAAAAAAACAAACATTGGGCAAAGCAAAAATATATTTTGGTTTCAGAATGCACTCCTTGTCATAGTATTCCCTAGCACCTAAGGAAACTACTTTGTGTGTGGATGAGCTCCTTGTTAAGTGGCAGAACGCCATCACTCGCAGTGAAGTTAGCCAATGAATGAAGTGGGCTGATCCATTGCCTTGTGCTCTATGCAGTAGCGAGCAGAAGAAACTGTGAATGACACAATAGCAAACCAATGGATGAAGAGGGAGGGGCCAAAGTACGTTATCCATGTCATTTTAGAAAAATAAAAAGGTACTGGATAATGCCACTATAAAAAGGAGTGATCTGAAAGCAAGTTGGAGGGACAGGGTAGCTGCGGCAGAGAGGGTGGGGGTGGAATGCATGAGCAAGTAAATGCAGATGAGTCACAGGAGTAACAGGGATCGATAGGAGCACTGGAGGAGAAGGGTGGGTTTAAACTTATAAGAACAGTGAAATAGGAAGGCCAAATATGAGATGAAGGGATGGACTTGGAGGTGGAACAACATAGATAGAGCAATGATTGGTACATGAACGGAGAAGTAGCACACAGGGGAGAGAGCTGAAAAACACAAGCTCTGCCATAGCTTGTTGAAAGAAAAAGAAAACAATTTTCCCTGCTTTTGAACTGCGGAAAGATACAAGTCATCTATTCAAAAAGATGGTAAAGAAGCTATGGTCCAAGAGACAGACAAGTGCAAGAAGAGGAAAGAACATCTTTGAATAATATCAAACAGTTGAGATTGACAGGAAAGGCAACCAATGGACCACCACTGGGCAGACCCAAAGCCCTCTGTAACTATTTGCATTGGCCACAATAGGTTTTCAACAATAGTCAGTTAAAATCTGTCTGAAGGCAAGAATTCCTCTGAATCCCTCCTCCTCCTTTCTATCCCTCTTTCTAATGCGTTGAAGAGGTCAGCACTACGCATTAACCGACATAACATTACACAACACAACACAACGTAATGTAACATAACATAACGTAATGTAACGTAACATCATAACATAACATAACTGCAAGTCAGATATTTCAATTCAGAAAGTAGGTTGATGGTTTAATGCAAGCACATATTGGGGTGAGTTGCCTGCACGTTTCGGGATATAATATTAGTAAGGTAGCTCAGCAGTATAGTTCAACAGTACAGAGATGAATGTATAACCAGAGCCACTTCAATTATGTGGCAGGGGAGGGCTAAATTATGCGGCAGGGTTGAGTAAATTATGCAACAAGAAAAGCTAAATAAAATGGCGTAATGCAGCACATATTGTGATAGTTTTACTTCAATATTTTGTCATTTTTACACTTGTTAACCCTGTCTGGGGATTGCCTGCACCTAATTAGTACTAGTGTAACACCAAAATATAGCGATAAGAAACAGAAAGTTGCCCAGATAAGCTTTGAAAACGTTCATCCACTGCGCAACAACACGTGTTGCTGCATTTTTTGTAACTTTTGGACCGTTTGAGCTAGAAACAAACTTTTTTTTGTTAAATTCTGCAGATGATAGATTATGTGTCAAATTGTGCACATCTATAATTACGTGAAAAAACGCCACAGCCGCACAATCACATAATTCCAGTGGCCCTCTGTATAAACTCCTGGTCAACATTTTCGTGCCCAGTCTGAAAACCAGTATGTTGATGGCTCTACTGCAGAGATTTAAGTATTGGGTCTGAAACCAGATGCCAGAACAACAATCACTGACGCCTCCAGAGGCACATGAATGCGAGGAACTCTCTTCATGAGGAGGGAGGGGACATGCACACTGGAAGCCAGGGCTGTACATTCAGCTACATCTGTCACATCATTTGCTGAAAACAAGCCTCATTTTCGTGGTGCATTAACAGGAAGTTATAGCCGAGCAAGGGTCATCCTCCCAGGCAGGCACAATAAGAGTTGCACAGTATAGGATCAGTCAATACGGTGTATGTTCCCAGCCTAGAACTTGTGAGGATCTGTTGCTGCAATTTGTGGCATTTCCCTATCACCCATTCTGGTGCCATGTCTTTATATGAGCCCCACCACTTATATGTATGTGGGACAATTGTATGCGGACCCAAACGGCTCACAATTAGGCCTGACTACAATAAATGACTTTTCTAAGAATGTGCAAAAACAGAAGAGAGTTGAGTCTGAAGCGTCAGTGGCAGCCATTTTGCTGTGTGCAAAAGCTGTGTCTGTGTTCTTTGATTTATTTGACACCTGCCTTCTTACTTGGAAAATGCAAGACATATTGAAATCGTCAAGCAACAAGCATGCTTCATGACTAACCCTATGGAACTAAACGTCCGGGCTACACCCACCTGTGGTGAACTTGGCAATTTCTTCCACAAAAAGACTAAGACCATTGAGCTCGACATCCAATTTAAGAAGGCTCTCCCACAACTGGATACTAAATGTTGCAAACAACTAAAGGGCCATTTTAATACTCCTGGGGAAGTCACAAAAAACAATGCCTCATGGCACACCTTCTCGCCAATCTCTCAGCAAAATATCTATAACACTCTTCAAGCAATCATCCCCCCAATCACTTCTCTGACCCTCTTCCTCCTGCTCTATTCAAAATGATAAAAACAACTATCCCACCACTATGGGCAAAAATTGTAAATGCCTCTCTGAAACAAGGCGCCATACCAGACTGTCTTAAAATAGGGCAGGTCACACTTATACTAAAGAAATCCAACGCCCCCCCATCTGATCTCAACAACTACCGCCCTATATCCAACATTCCCACTTTGGTGAAACTGCTGGAGAAATGTGTAAAAAATTCAATTATACAACCATATTGAGAATAACAACCTCCTAGGCAGTCACCAATCTGGCTTCCGTCAAGGTCACAGCACAGAATCTGCACTCACAAACATAATGGATGACATACTAAAAATGCTTGACCCCAACGAATCATGCCTAATGATACTTCTTGACTTATCCTCCGCCTTTGATACGGTCAAGCATGACAACCTATTGTCCCTACTGGAACGACGGATGGGCCTCTCGGGCACAGTGTTACAATGGTTCTCCTCCAACCTAAATAACAGAACACAAAGAATCAAGATGAAGAACTCACTCTCTCAACCCTCCGTGGTCACCCTGGGTGTTCCACAGGGATCAGCCCTATCACCTATTCTTTTCAATCTATTAATGGAACCCCTGGCGAATGCATTGAAATCAATGAATATTCTATATCACCTGTATGTGGACGACACCCAACTGTATTTGAAAATCTCCACTCCAGAAGACTTCATTTCCCTCAACGCTATTCTACAGAACACGCAAAGCTGGCTCACTAACAACCACCTCATGCTGAATACCAAAAAACACAAATTAATTCTCCTCTCCCCACCGAATCACGCACCTAAAATAGACCTGTGGTTGATTGACCTAACCTCCTTTAACTGTAATCCCCTCATCATTGACTCCGCAAAATTCCTAGGAATCACCATAGACAAACACCTGAATATGCAGACGCACATCACTAATGCCACTAAGGGAGCTAATCACAAGTTGAGTATACTAAGGAAACTCAAACCCTTCCTCCCGCAGGCCGACCTAAAAATGGCAGTGCAAGCCCTAGTGCTACCAAGATTAGACTATGGAAGCACCACTCTTTACGGTCTCCCCAAATACAAGTTGGCTACGCTGAGGGAATCACTTAATGCTGCAGCAAGTCTGGTATCAGGAACAAAGAGAAATAGCCACATCTCTCTGACCCTAAAAGCTTTGAACTGGCTGCCATATGAGGCAAGAATATACTTGAAAGTTGCCTGCATGACCCATAGAGCATACATAACAACACACCCAGTTACTTAGCCCTTAAGCTAGAAAGGTCAGGAGGATGCAGACAGCTACAAAGTGCGAGTACTTTACTGCTGAAACCAAAATACTTCCATAAGAAAAGAACTGGTTGCAGGGCTTTCTCAGGGATTGCACCAAAGATTTGGAACTCCCTACCTCCAGGGGTACGTGGAATCTCTTCCTTTACTGCATTAAAAAAAGAAGTAAAAACACTACTAATGAACAAATTCACATCCTAAGACTTAATTATATGATAACATTGAGTCACCTATACAATCCTCTTATCACTGCCTACCTCTGGTGGAATGGACGAGAATATTATCTGTACGTTTATCATATCCACGTAATGCTCAATAACTGTATGTAGTGTAATGCTCTATTGGCCGCGGGTCTCCTATATTATCCATATACTACATTTCGACGGTAGACTGAAGGGGAATATATATGTATGTTTATTATCACAACCTCCTAACGCTTAATAACTGTATATAGTGCAATGTTCTGTTGGCTACATGTCAGCTATGTTAACCATATACCGCATACCTCATTTGTACGTAATGACGAATACCGAATGCTTGTATACTACCTCATCTTTTTATGTGTTATACTGTATACTGTAAAGCGCTCTGATACCCTCGTGGGTCATGTTTGCTCTATATAAAACCTTATAAATAAATATGCATGTGACCTGCATGGTCTGTGTTAATCCTATGTACCGCCTGCATGTGAAACGGACGCTAAGGGCCGGTCCTCGTTTACACCCGGGATGGCCCCCACTTGAACTGTGTTTGGCCAGCACCCACAGGACCGACATCTGGGTGTTTGGTAGTGTGGGAAGACTGGAAGTGGGGTGAACGGATTTGTTATTTTGAAAATACCCCTAAGG
Organism: Lissotriton helveticus; assembly: GCF_964261635.1. Lineage (NCBI taxonomy): Eukaryota > Metazoa > Chordata > Amphibia > Caudata > Salamandridae > Lissotriton > Lissotriton helveticus. Next base: position 1,498,784,765 of record NC_136061.1, read on the forward strand.
GTACAACATTGACATTGGCCGGGCAGAGCAGTACCTCACTCGAAGCCACAAAGGAGTCTGGGCACTATTTGGAAGGTGTGTATGGGGTTGGTGAGATTGCCTATTGAAAGATGAAGCTAATGGGTTGCCGAAAAGAGCTGTGATCCGTGCCCACCTTGAATTCCTTTGTCAAGCCTTGAAGGGCAGGAATTGGGAAGGTTACACTTGGGCTTGGCTTAGTATGAATCATAAAAAGGTACATAGGGGTTGTAGGTGTGGGGGCTGGTGCATAAACTCAGCACACCCCAGCCTTTCAAAATTCAGACGGGATACTCTTTTCAGGGGAACTTGTTCTCATTTTTAACAATGAATAAAATATAGATCTGCCCAGTTTGAGTACCCTTATTTTCCCCACTAATCTCCCAATGGTCTTCCTTTATTTTGTGCCAATATATTGACCTGATCATTTGTGTCAGTATACCTTCATTTACATTTCTTAAGAACCTTAAAAAAATATGGAGTGCGAAGAGGAAACCTAGATTAAATTATTTGAGGGACCTCTGTACACCACTGTGAACACTCACAATGATTTCCAATTGAACCCTCACAAAGACTGACATAAAAGTGGCATTAGGGTACGTGGAGATGAAGTAAGTTTACCACAATCCCAAATTGCTTCCAAAATCTGGGATACAATTACAACAGCTGGTTCCACAGTTGGTAATTTAACAATTGGGCTCCATCTTACCCACACTGCTCCTAATCACTGCATTGTACTGGTGCGTGATTGATGAAAATACTGGATGATTCACACCCATTTACTAACTAGCTCCCTCTCTCTCTCAAAGTGCATTTTCCTAAAGGCTGTTTTGTGCATTTAGTTGTGCTGTCAGTTCTCTGTTTCTTAATAAAGTTGAGCAGGATCTCAGACTAATGTCACCAACGAATGCGTGGAGAGGACATCAACAAAATGAGATTCTGCGAGAACAGATGCATATCTGCCCTCATTTTAGGCCTTATTTTATTCTCTAAGCCGCAAAGAGGAGACATGTTCAATGAAAGCTTGTCTTGTTATTGGTAAAATAAGTCCCCACTTAAGAGAAGACACGCTAAAATGTACCTTTCAGATGAGAACTCTGAAATACCCCTTATTTGGTACATATCTTGCGAACCTGTGCTGTAAACTATCGTCCCCTAAAATTGATGGCCAAGGATGAAACACTGGTGTGTTGGGGAATCTGAGTTTAGGTCCAGTTTTTCCCTAAGATGGAATGCTTGTGTGAACCCAAAACTTTCCAAAAAAGTATACTTCATATTTGCTTGTGTAATTAACTTTGGGAGCCAAACTTTAAGGGCAAACGTAAAAAAACATCTACTCCAGCATTTACAGGCTCTCCTTTCCATGACTGCATTATTTAGCCATATATTCTCTCACTTTGCTATGATCCCAGTAGCGGCTGTTACTGGACCCAGGGGAGGGATAAAAAAGATTTTTTTTAAACCACTTACCTGTGACGAGGCCACCACCTCTCCTCTGTCCTCTTCTTCCTGACTCTGGTCCTGAAGCAGAATACAGGAAGCAACAGGAATCACCGTCTCCTAGTCTCCCCATAGCCAATCACAATGCTGCAATGCAGCTGTGTGATTGGCCTGAGCACTGTGGAACGACGCTCAGCCAGGGAATTGGGGACCTTGGCATGTTCTCCACACAGGCTGTAATGCAACGTGTTTTGAAAAGATGCGTAGTGTGCATGAATGTTTGGCCGGCCCGAGAGTGCCGGACATACAGTCATGTGCACTTAGGAGAGGGCAAACCACTCCTTCCCTGCTCCTCTGTCGGTTGAGCAGCCCTGCCCCAAATGCAAAGCTGCAGTAGAAGGAAACATAAAATAATAAAGTGAGTTATTAGCATTTTGTGTTTCCTTTACTTCACTAATGCAAAGCTGTGGGGCGACGCTACTGTGCCTTAGCGGAGGAGTCGCCACTGCATGATCCCAAGGTTACTGCTTACTTTAAATGCAGCCTAATGCTCTTGCTATTTCTCAGAATATGGGCACAGTCACTACTTTATTCATGCTTCCAGCTCTTCAGTTGATTAGCTAGTCTTGCTGAAGCAGTGGATTAGTGATAGACAGACTATTTGCATGATTCTAATGACTATCAAAAGTACCAAAAATAGCACTACCTCACATGCAAATATTGACATTTCATCTACAGTTTTACATCCTCAGATTACATGCTAGCTTATAAAGCTCCCTCCCGCGATACTCATAAAACCACACACAAATATTGATCTTGGCCTTGCTGCCTCTTTTTACTTTCTTTTAAGGGACCCCTACTTTCTGTCCAATACGTGTCTCCTCTCTGAGCATAGCCTACTTCGTGTCTCACAACTCCTACCTTGATATCTATCATTGTCTTTTTTGCAACTTAACTCCACCTCATTTCATAGAGCACAATCTCTCTTTATGTGCAGCCATACCTCTGCAACATAACAATGCTCATGGCCCGATTTAGAGTTTGGAGAGGGTACTCCATCACACATGTGAAGGAATAGCCTGTCTGCCAAATCGGTGTCCCCCTTTCCCTATTTAGGGTTAGGGGCACCTCCAGGTGTCAATCAAAAGATCTCACTTTAGCTCCATTGATGGAAGGTGTCCTCAGATGGCCCAACAGAGTAGGTGCTGTCAGAAGAAGGCCCTTCCACTGCCCTTTCTATTTAGAGTGCATGATGTGATGTCCCTTTTTAGGTCGAGCCTAGGCAGCATCCATGCGGTGTCTCTCGACATGCTGTATCGCCTCTGTGGGCTTTTGGCACGCCCATCAATTTCCATTGGTTAATTTTTGTTCCATCATGAAATGTGGGCTTTTTATAAGTACTTTGGTTGTATTTGTCCCTCCTTTGTATGCTTGGTTCCCTCCCATGGTGACTGACCCTATTGCATGTACTCTACACTGCTGTCAATTTATGCTTGTTGCGGCGCACTGTTTTGTTTTTCCATTCATTCATGTTATAGAAATTGCTGTTTTCTGTGCTTGGCGAGCGAAACATGGAAAAACGCTCTGCTGATGGCATTAGGAACTAGGTGAGCAGGGGCATGTTTTTTTAATGCTTTTGTAGCCCACATGGCTTTTGTTGCATAAGCACACACTGCTTCAACCACAGCTTTTGCTGCATGATCAGTGCGGCGCCCGCTTCATGGACGCAGCTGCACTACATGTTTCAGCATGCTTCAGCAAGAGGCTGGCTTGGGGGACCGCACCCCTTTCTAATTGGTGCACACTTGTTATCGATGAAAGCATTGTGTTTATCTTGATCAGTGTGGCACCTACTTCCAGATGCTGCACTTAATGTTTCAACATGTTTCAAACACTTGTTATATTTAGCTGATGATCAGTGTAGCTGCCGCACTTCATCTTTAGGCATGGCGGTCTTGAGCACACACTGCACGCACCCAACACAGCTGCGCTCCTCCTCATAAACTCCTGCAGCACTTTGGATTCCCAGAAGTATAAAGTACCACAAACTTGGTAGCCATCATATAGTAATTTTGCACATCTTCCTTTCTCTAACATCTTTACGGATCTGTGTCATGACTCCAATGCTATGTCTATAAGACATGTTGTTTCCCTCATGTGTCCTATCTCCATGGGCACTGCTCAGGCAGAGTCGCAGTCTGTACCAGCCTGGTAGCGTTTCCTTCTGGGTTGTAACATCATGCAGGGACACCAACCTTAGGTGGTCCGCTCACAGGAGGGAGAGCAATGTGGAGACGGCTGTAGTGCCGGGGGTGAGGGTGCCTCAGCACCACATTATCTGTCATTGTTGCAAGGGGAAGTTCAGCCTGAAGCTGCCGGTAAGAATACGTGGAGGAGAGATGCTTATGATTAGTTAGAGCGCTCTATGTCTAGTGTGTTTAACCACTGCTCCTGTCAATCAGTTTCTTATAAAGTGAAAGGGTTGAAACACTTGAGCGTGAAGCGTGTGAGGCACGTCTGGCTAGCCGCAATGAAGGTATTGATCTGTAGACAAAACGGTAGATCTCATGACAGGATTACAACCCTGAAGGATCAATAAGACTGCTACACAGTCAGTATGATGTGACTGACTCCATACCAGCCTTTGTTGCCTCTCAGGTCTGCTTCTTTCTTATATAGTTTAGGCGTAGTAGTCCATAGCATCCTGCATGGCTACCTTCATGGTTGTTCGCTATTGTGTGCCCCTTTGCATGCAGAGTGTCTGTTCATCTGTTCTGTTCTCTTTTCCCCTAAAGGCATTTTAATTATCACCAACATGCTTATATTTTCTCACAGCCTCCAATGACTGGTGGTGGCGACATTTGGAAAGAGGACAAGGATTGAATGGGCCTTCAGACTGAAGTTTCACTCTTTGCGTGTTGTGTGCCCTGTGGATGAGTGTGGCGGAGTGTGGCCCGGGGCAGTGTGAATAGCTGGCACTCCTTTCACTCGCACCAAAAAGCACACCAAGTCTGACAAGCGCTTCAAGGTGATTCTGTCCATAACCTGCCCAATGAAATAAAAGCAACCATTCTTATCCTGGCATAATGCTACCAATGACTCCATGTCGTCCACAGCGATGTGCCCCGGGGTTTTTATTCAACCACCTATTGCATCTGGGAGTTGTGGTTAAGTGATTGTTCACGTCAGTAATCCAATTTAAGAACGTCAGAAAAACTATAATTTTAACAGAACAACACAGCCCTTTAATTCTAAAGATATTAAATGAAACATTTATTAGAATCTCTTTATTTAATACCGATATTTAAAATCAGATACTGACCACATAAAACTGTAATCTCTGTTTGTATTTATTTTCATTGTTGCTATTATTTAGCAATTCACATGAATGCATATTTCTTCCTGAAACACTTTGCGACTAATCCTGCAACACTCTTCAATAAAAGGTATTCTTTTATTTATGTATAATTAGGTTTCATTTCCTTGTTGTCTTTTACTGTCAATTAAACTTTCCACATATTTTCGGTGCCTTTAGGGAAATTGAACACTAAGGAGTATGACCCCTCCGTTTGATTTTCAGTTAAGCTAAGGCATGGATTTAGGGGTTTAACTTAGTGTTTCTTCAAATTTGTAAACCTGGAAATTCTGTTGCATTTGTATTTAGAACCAGTCACTGATACAATAGATCTGGAAACAATTTACAAAAAATGTAGCCGTCTTCGGATACCATTTTGCCATGTGAAGCATCTTGCAACACTCTCCCTTGCACTTCCACCAACCATGTCAACTCCATCCCCCACACACTCACTGCCCCTCTCATCTCTCCCTCACACTGCCACGACCCCCTCTCATTTACCAATCTGACTTCCCCCTCTCATCCCTGTCACTCCCTATCTCCTCTCTATGCTGCCTGTTCACACATACTAAGCATTCCCATGCCTTTCAAGGTGTCCGTCGCTTAAACCCACGCTCTCCTCCTCTACTTAGGGTGTGTTCTGCATACACAGGTCCTCCCTCTTAATGCGTCTGATGCCTTCTGTCCCCTTCTTTCTCTCTTTCTCACATACTCTTTCTGCTCCTCTGTCTCGAGTTCATTCACTACTTTCTGCACAAACTGCCTACCCCTCTCTATCATCCTTTCTGTCTAATCTGTGCAGCTCTGACCCCTATCTAGTCACCATGCCACACAATTCCACTATACAAATACACTCAACACACAATTCCACCCTACACAATTCCACAACTAACTATTCCAATACAAACCCATATAATTCCACTCCTCACCACATACATCCACCACACTCTAAACCAAAACACATAGGTAAAAGGCATTGTCATTTACGCCAATATGCCCAAATCTCCTAAATGCGAGATCTATTGCATTGCAAATGCTTGTTTCTGTCTGTCACAACTGCGGAAACCTGGTGGTGAGCGACAGAAAAAAACACAAATAATGACCCCACAAAAAATTCCCTGTGTGTGGGGATCATTAGTATTGTTTGTAGTTCAGTAGCAAATTACAGCTACAGCAGTTTTTTTTCTTAAAAACAATAACTTTAGTAAAGTTTGATGACCAACTGAGGCCAGCTCCAGACTTTTTGTACCTTGCCAAGAACCACCGTGATGGCGGTTTAGGGCAAGGAACAGAGATCACTTCTGGGCCAGCAGTGATATTTAAATTGGACGGTATTCCTTCCGGGTGGTGCAGGCAGTATCCTATACCACCCTGATTGAATGTTTTCTGCCCGCCAAACAATAAAGCAGGCCTTTAATCTCCTCTTACCCGTCAATTCCACCAACCAACTTCATGTACTCACATAGCACTCGCTTATCATCCCACTTAATTGGCATTAGTTAATCTACTACAAAGAAATTCGAGTAAATGAATGAAATAATTTTTCTTGAGAGCACAAGACTAAGCTCAATAGCCAACAATAACTAATGAATTAACTACTAACATTGGGTTCCTGAGTACGCACCGCAAAATGCTTCAATGCCCTGTCAGGTTTGGTAAGCGCTATATAAATGCAATTACAATACAATTACAAGAAGACAAGGCAACCTAACACACCACATCATAACACAACATAACAGTGAATTTCACCTTAACCAGAGGAAAGTTAACGATGAATAAATAACCTGAACATGTAACGTCATATTAAAGAAAAAAATCCAATTTCCACAGTATAGCTTTATACATTAGCAGTCCACTGGTGTCCCTAATGACTGTAGCTCCTTCATACACTCTCCAGAAACTCCCAACTAAATATTTATTGACTAATGGAATCATATTTCCATTGATTGCAATTTAAAAATATGTGTTCAGGAACATTATTATAGCTTCTATAGAAATAAACAAAATACTTATCAGAGCAGCAAAATAATTGCTGATGGTCAATTCGTTTAGCTGGTGGAGTAAAAAATAATACACATTTGAAAAAGAAACAATGACAAAGCCCTAATAAAAGGGCCACTAGCAAATAATTAAATAAAAGTGGTGCGAAGAAGTATAACATGTTTGACACATATATGGAGGTGATTAAAATGCATAATAAGCAAAATAAGAAACGCCTTTGAAAACAATATTATCTAAAATTGTGGAACACATCATATCTATAGTATAAATCATTCAGTTCTAGAAATCAGTAAAGAAAATTTGAGAAAAGTAGATCACTGACAGGGGGTTTAAAATTCAACAGACGCAATTTTCAAAGACCAAGTAGACAGTATTTTACAAAAGTGGCACATTCTGGAGCGAGACATTAAGAAAAACAGACACACTTAATAGTCTTGTCATTACAAGTAAGATCAAACATTGCTTCTGGAACAAAGCAACTTTTCAACTTGAACCTATAATTTTGCCATTTCCTGGGGACTGGTCAAGACTAGAGGATTAATGAGATGGCTGCTTAAACACCACTAGTATTGCCATGAATGCAAGTGCTTTTGAATAGTTGATGGTTTTAGGCACTAAATAGGTCATCATACATGGTCTCTGTTGCTCATCTTTGCACTCAGGCACCCATTCATCCATCCACCGAGTCATTCTTGCATGTATCCTCTGACACAATTCCATTAATACACAAACTCACCAACATATGCAAGATAAATGAGCAGAATACACCTAGAAAAAGAAAACATGCTGGCATCTGAGCACAACAGGGATATGTTTGCAATAATTAAACAGGGTAGAGTATGTAGCCTATTGACTAGGACAGTCAACCTCAAATCTGGGGTACCGGGTTCGAGTCTCGGCAATGACGCTCAACCTCCTGTGATTCTGGGTAAATCACTTAATCTCCCTGTGGCTAACAAAAATGAATGTGTCATCATGTAACATAACTGGTGCTCATGTAAAGTGCTCTGATACCTGATTTAGGGTCAAGTGTGCGCCATATAAAACTTTGGGGAAAAAATATAGCAGCAGGTGCCCAGCTTGCATTAGTGTTGTAAGTAGTTTATTGTTATTTTAAAGTGCTTGCATGGTCACCACGTTTAGAACCAACATGTTGGCTTTTTGGAGGGGTAATAGAATGATAGACTTGGACAACAGCATTCCGTAATGGTTGCCTGGTTTAGAGGAAGTGGTCACACAAGATGCAACGCACTGCAACAAATGGCCTGTTAGCACTGCCCAGGGAACTGTAATATCCTAGTTAGAAAAATTTAAATAATAAGAGGGGAAGCGAAGAAATGAAGGAGAACTATTAAAGGGAAAATTGGAAAGTAAAGGATTGACCAACCAACCGTGATACTGAAGCACCCTCATTCTCATGTGGATGTGGATGTGATCAGAAAATGGAGTTATTCACAAGGCAAGAGTGTCAGTGGCTGCTGTAAATTGAACCATTACCCATGCAGAATGTTGTCATGGATGGAAGATGAGCATAAATGACACTCAGAAAAGCCAATAGTAGAAGAGCGCTAACCATAACACCTTCCATGTATCTATATGAATATTGTAAGAAATGTGCCCTTTCTGCAAGATCACCACAGACTGTTTGCCTTTTACTCATCTCTGTGTTTTTGCTGGCTCTAGTTATCTGTGCACTTTGCTCCTGGTAACCAGTGATAAATGGCATGTGCTTCCCCCTTTCAACATGGTGAAATTGCCATACCCCTAATTGCCATATTTATCTTACTTCTAAATCCCTTGTATATGATACCAAGTGTACCCAGGGCTGTTAACCCCTCTACTGCGCCCGCAATTTTGTGGAAGTGCCGCACTTCCGCAAAATGGGCGGGGCCGCGTCGGCCATTGGCCGACGGCAGCACCAGCGAGGTAGTGTTGCCGTCGGCAGCATGGAAGGGATTAAGCTAAATGCCACTAACGGAGTGCAGGAATTCTTGTGCCACTACAATGACAGTGTAAACACGACTGAAGGCCTACCATTCATAGTCTGGCTGTTGCAGTTTTAAACTTCAAATCTGACATGAGAAAAATAGGACTAATGAGGTTGGGCCCAGAAACTGTATTAACTTCAAAGAGGCTTCTTCTCTCACAGCCAAATCTTAGCTGCAACCTGGGCAGGGCCATTCTTCTGTCCACCCCCAACCAGGCAGGCCCCAATCAAAGAGAGCCTCTTTTTGACACTGTAGTGTAAAATCTTGCTGGAGTGTGAAATCCTGCTGGACAGAGCTGAATGGGTTTTAGATACAACACTGGAGGCTCACTTCATGAAACGAGAACAGGATGCCAAAACAAATCTTGTGCATCCACTACCTGGTTGCTCGAATGCCCTGCTATGCTCTACCAGGCTACTCTCTCTGGGTATATTGGGGGTACAGTGACTGCCCCAAACTGGATTTTAGTGTTAGATGTGAGAGGACACTAGGATTAGAAGGGTACATTCCCAACATACCACCCACGCCCTCAGAGCCTAAGTTTAATGTGGCCGAAGACTTCTGCCATTTTGAAAATATGGAATGTGGGTAAGGTTGGCCCTGGGAACTTTTACCCCATTGGTTAGGGCATGCCAAGTATTCATCCATTAGTTTGCAAAAGGCATAAATATTGCAATTTCAGGCACCCACTTCAGAACCCTCCTGAACCTGTGGAAGACCAGAAGAGGATTGAACCTGCTGGCTGGGACATGAGAAGAGCATAGATGTCTGGACTTGTTCTCTCTTGTATACAGGACAAGGAATTGGACACCAAGTGTCATAAGGCTGACCTAATGTTAAAGCTACATGGAGACAACAAGCTTCATGAGACTTTTTCCTGCAACTGCCCAGCTGACCAGTGTCAACAGGACTTGGACAGGGTCTGTGTTGGCCTCTGTTTGCCACCCGGTGAGTCTCTTAGTGTCCTCCCCGAGTACCTGGGGAGGGGGGTGCTAAGCAGTGTAATCCTGTGGTGGATTGGGGCTTAAAGGACTAAACTAAATTCAGAAGGTAAAATTTTGAGCAGGATGAACCTGGTTGCTGTATCCAACCAACGCTCCATCGCAGTCAGCGTCAAATTCCGCCTTGGTCCCTGTCTACTGCAACCATTGACTTTATTAATCTTGGAGCTAATTCTACTTAAAAAATGTTAAATGTATATCTCCCATTTCCCTTTATGGATTTTTCTTATTTTTGTGTCATTTTGTTAATTAAAATTACCTTCATTTTTTTGATTGAGTTAGCGATTTTATTGTTTTGCATTGCAACTTAATTACTGTTTTGGTACAGCACAAATGTTTTACAGATTGCTCTAAATTAAGCCTTTCTGCTCTGTCCCAAACCTACCAAGAGCTTAAGCTCAGGGTTATTTAGTGACTTTGAGGGTTCACCCTTACATGGAGTGTGATTGTTCATTGAGGTGGGTAGTCACACAATTCCATTCAGATATATATTTAAATATGTGAATGTATGTATTATTTAATGATTTTCTATTACAAGACCCTAGGAGATAGCTAAGCCCATCGGGACCCTGAAGAGATTCTATAAAAAATTATTACAGTGCAAATCTTCTATCCCTAGGGTTTGTCAAATGTGGTGACCAAAACCAAAATCCTTCCCTACAAAGGTCTTCTATGAGATTACAAAATACCTGGCTACAGGACTTTACAGCATAAACCGATCAGAATTTGGGCATCCGAAATATTTGTCCTAGTGAATCATTCAGGCATGTAGCTGTTATCATTGGTTTGTTACCAAAACCAACTCAGGCCTAATGTCTTGCGCTTAAGCTTTCCCATAAAATAACTATCGGGGATACAATCATAAAATGACAAAATTATACAAAATTACAATCGGCATAACAAAATACTACCTAACCTGATAGAGTGTAACAAGGATTTTCACAGAGCAATTTTTCTATACCCACTGTTTGTCACAGGGGGTACCGAATACCAAAACCCTTTCCTACTATGGTAATCTGTGAGATTCTATATAACAAAATACCACAGGTAGACTTTAATACAAAGTGATAAAAATCCACCCTTAAATGCCCATTAACTATAACCTATGCTTTTGAGAATAGATATGCCTAGTCTACTGCCTTTATTGTAACCTTTTAGGGTTATAACATTTAATTTTAGCTTGTCACCATAACCCCCCAGGCCTCCTGTGTTGGGTATAAGCTTTTCCACAAGCAAACCATCAAATGCCGAGTTATAAAATTATAAATATGTACACAATTACAGTCGTCATAACAATATAAAATGCCTCCTAAAATAGCCTAATTTTCGTATTGTACATCTTCAATCCATACGGTTTGTTTGAGTGGGTCACCAACTCCACAGCCCTTGCCTACTCAGGTAATCCCTGAGACTCCATGCAATGCCTACTTAAAGGCTTTAGCACAGCATAATAATGATCAATCCTTAAAAATCAATAGCCTTTAACACATACTTGTCTGGAGACTTTGTCATAACGGTTCATAATAAACAGATCAAACCTGTGGAGTATGGCATAACTTCTCCAAACTAACCGATACAACCTATAGACTTTACCATTGGCTTGACACATTACCACAAGCTATTCAAGTTCACATACACTGACAACCAGCATCCATACCGTTATAAAATTACACATATGTAGAAAAATAGATTACAAAACCATCGCCAACCTCTCTTAATAGGGCCAAATAAGAAACATCTGAGTGAAAACTCCCAGAGATTGTCACATAGGCGCTCAACACCAACACTCTTACCTACTATGGTATTAAGTGAGATTACATGAAACAAAATAACTCTCTATAGCCTGTAACACACTGTGATGGCAACACTTTGTTAGAGACTTACTGGCTTAAAGAACTGCTTTTCACAATAAATAAGCTAGACCAATTGCCTTTGTCATAATGTTTCATAATAAGCACGCCGGACTTATGGCAGCAGACTTAGCACTTCCCGGGGCACCAATCAGACCTATAGCTTATTGCCATAACCAACTCAAGTGTACTGTTCTGAGTGTACACTTCCCCACCAGGCAACAATCAGGCACATAGTCATAAAATTACAAAGGTATACATATGAACAGGTGGCTAAGCAAACTACTATCTCTCTTAAGGGAGGGCTAGCAAGGATTTTCATATAGAAAACATTCTACATAGACAGTTTGTCATAGGTGATAACCAAAACCAAAAACCTTATCTACTACCGTATTCTGTGAGATTCCATGTAACAAAAATCTTTTCTTCAGGCTTTCATAGACAGTAATGAGAATCTACCCTTAAATGGATTTATGTTAACGTATGCTTTTCACAATACATTTGTGGTACCTACTGCCTTTATCATACCATTTCATAAAAAACAGATCAGGGGCACATTTATCAAGCTTTCACGCAGCACAACGCAGCAAGCCACCTTGCTGCGATGCAGAAAGGCGAAAGGAAAGGAGTGCACCGTATTAAACATTATACGGCGCATTACTGTCCTTTCCTTGCGCTGGCGCACAATGTGCTCCCTAACGCCAATGTAGGCACCCTTGTGCCATGGTGCCTTTGCTGCAGGTAGGATTGCTTTTGTGCAGGAAGAGACACCTTCCTACACAAAAACAATCCTCAGAGGCATTTTCCTCTTTCTAAGTGTGCTGCAGAATGCACACAGAAAGAGGAATCAATGAGATGAAATAAAGATATTTCTCCTCGTTACACCTCACCTGGGGAGATGTAGCATTTTGACACATTCTGAGGTCTACCAGTAATGGTAAAGCTGGGAATGTGCCAAAATCCATGGGTGGATGCGTGGGAACACCCATGCTCCACTCATGGAACATTTCCTTGGGGAAAAGTAATGCAACGCAGTGATTTGCGCTGTGTTGCGTTTCTCTAGAATTATCAAGTCATGCAGGGCTACACAAGGTGGACATGCGTGCCTGGATAAATCTGACTTAGTTATTTTTGATCACATAAAGACAGGCCACAGCTGCACTAAAACTAAACACAGTTAACTGAAATAAGTGGGATCTGTGTCAGCAGCATCCTGGCAAGTACTTCTTCAGCAATATTAATATTAGAACAGCTGAGTTTCTGAACATCAGTACTAGCTCATAGAAACGCCACGAAGAGCTCTTCCTTAAACACATCACCACTGATAATAACTTCACCTTACAAGCCCGATCATCTTTTGTATGAAAAAAGTTAACAAATATGCACACTTAATGCATTTCACTAGGAAAATGTGACTCTGCTTGGCATATGTACTACAGAACACTGCAGGCCGAAATTGTTCAGAAGGCCAAATCAAGTTAAGATAAAGAACAAACGGGTGCCTTGGAAAAGGAGTAATGGTTTCCCTTCTTTGAGGTACTGCTGCATAATGCCATATAGACAAAACACCCTCAAACCACCCGCTTCCATGATGACAAATTAGTTATTTGTGTCCCTCTCTGTAAGTATAATGCCCTGGACTGGATCCACTCCTTCCTTATGAGCCGAACACAGCGAGTTCAACCACCTACTTTACTCTCAGAACCTAGAGAGATCAACTGTGGAGTGCCCCATGGCACCTCCCTGAGCCTTACCCTCTCAACATCTACATGGCCCCCCTCGCTGCCATCGTCAGGAACCACGTACTCAACATCGTCCCCTATGATGACGACACTCAGCTGATCCTCTCCCTCACCAACGAACCCACAGCCACCAGAATCAACTTCCACAGAGGGATGAAAGCTGTTGCAACCTGAATGGAAGAGAGCTGCCTCAAGCTCAACACGAACAAGAACGAGGTACCCATCCTGGGACCTGCCCCTTCAGCCTGGGATGACTCCCGGTGGCCCGCCGCACTGGAAACCCTCCCCACCCCTACATACCGTGCACCTAACCTTCGCATCATACTGGACTCCTTGCTCACAAAGACCTGCCAGATCAACGACCTATCCTCATTTTGCTTCCACATGCTCCGCCTGCTGTGAAAGACATTCAGATGGACCCCACAGAATCATGAAAGAAGGTCACCCACGCACTCATCACCAGCAGGCTGGACTTCAGCAATGCACTCTACGCTGGCATCACACAGAAACTCCTTCGGAAACTACAGAACGTTCAAAACACTGCAGCCAGACTGGTCTTCCGCAACCCCCGCCACAGCCACGATTCCAAACACCTCGAGAACTCCTCTGGCTTCCAGTCAACAAAAGAATCACCGTCAGGCTCCTCACACATGCCTACAAAGCTCTCCATGACGCAGGACCAGCATGTCTGAGCCACCCCCCTCATTCCATGTAACCGCCAGACACCTTCACTCCACCCAACTGGCCCTGGCCACCATCCTATGGATCCACAAGACCAAAAATGGAGGAACATCCTTCTCCCACCATGCTGCCAAGACCTGGAACACCCTGCCTAAGGCAATCCCTGTTGCTGACCCAAATCAGGAAGGATGGGAAAACCTGGCTCTTTGACTGAACCCATGTGCCCAGACGGATCAGCAGCCCCCCGCCCTCCCCAGCACATTGAGACACTCACAGGTGAGTAGCTGTGTAATATAAACCCCCAATTGATTGGTTGAAGGCTTAAAAAAGAACCTGGACCAGTCTGAGGGCCTCAAACCTAATGTGTTTTCTAGGTCTATTTACAACATATCTAAATTAGACTCTTCAAAGCGAGCCCACCAAAACTAAACTCAATCAAAACATTTAATCAATTTTGTATGAATAGAGCAGAGTTATGACTATACATGACCTTATGAGAACACTCATCTAGGGATTTCAAACATGGATCACAAATCACTGCACGGAAAACACCACATACCTAATACACCATGAAGACATCAATTAATGAGTTATCCCCAATATATATTTATTAACCTCTTCCATGCTCATGACGGAGCCGCTCCGTCATGAGCCTCGGTTGAGCTGTGCTCATGACGGAGCGGTTCCGTCATGGCCCGCTCGGCGCGCCTGCGCGGCGCAAATTCCGCGCCTGCGCTGGACGATCTATTGAGCGTGCGGGGCCATTGCGGAACCGCTCCGTCATGAGCACAGCTCAATCGCGGCTCGTGACGGAGCGGCTCCGTCATGAGCATGCGAGCGCAGCTCGGCCCCCCGCCCCCCTAGCGCTGCGGCGGAATTGCCGCCGCAGTGAAGGGGTTAATCAAGAAGTCTCATTGTGTTCCTCCTTAATTATATACAGGTGTTTAGAGACTAAAACTATTGAACTATAAAAACCTGTCAATTACATTTTATTACACCAAGCAGACTATGTACGTTTTCACCAACATATCCACAGGACCATCTAGATCCATGTTTCCCTTTTAATAATTCCTCGAGTATTATTTTTTGTTATACAAGCCAGCCGACAATTCTTTCCAATTCTGTGAGGACTGGCAATGTACCTTTTCAAGACATCCTCCTGATCCCTCCTCTTTCTCCGGTCTCATACTACTCATCTGCGTTCCCATTTATGCCACATTTTTTCTCCTGCCTGTTCTTACACTACTCTTCTCCCTTTTGCCCAGCCCTATGCTACGAAGCAGATGCTCTGCAAAAGGTCTTCTATAAACGTGCAATGAATAAACACATTTCCACATCAAAAGCCCCAGGGGAAGGAACAAGAATACAGGCGATTCATTACACAAATATCACTTCATGGGCAAGAACCCAAATCCGCCCCGGTAGATGATATCACACTTATTCACTTATCCCCCGCTAAGCTTACAAGACACAAAACCACTCATGGAAGATTAAGCAAAAAGACTTTGCATAAATTATATAACATGCCACATCAAAATTCAAACCTGCAATTAAATGAGCCACCAACAATCTCCTGTTTTACAGGAGATAATTACCCTGCAAAATGTGTGGTTTTCATGGTATTTCTCTCAGTTTTTTAAGTTTGCAAAAGTTGTGTAGATCAATTGGTTTAGAGGCCTTTTATTAAAAAAGGATGGGGGAGGGTAGCAGCAGTGTTGCCCAACTTCCCTGAGGTAATTTGGTAGTACAAGTGCATTACAGGATCCATTTGCTGAATGATGTCAAAATAGGCCTCAAAACTAAAGCAGATATTATGGAACAAAGGAACATTTTGAAATACAAGTTGTTGCAGATTGTTAGGGATGCAGGACTAGGTAAAGAGATAAATGTTTACTCTCCACAATGGATGGCCCCCATATAACTGATGTATGCTGGGGCAACGGTGAGTAACATGAGAGGGATATGCGTGTGTCAGAGGTAATAGAGGGCAAAAGAGCAAGGACACTGAAAAAAGAGGCGAAAGAATTGGTGGTGGAACATAGAAAGTTAAGAGACCTCTATAGGAAGTGCTTAGTTTGTTAAGTAATAAGTGCTGGTGCTCAAAATTGTGCTCTGATGCCCAAGACCAGGGCTACCAAGGGTTGGATTTCCAGATACCAATGATGCTTAGTTTTGAATACTACCCCTGCATCTTTAATTCACCATCAGACACTCCATGCCTCTTTATCTCACACTAGCAAGTTCTTTTTCACACCTTCTTTCTCCCTTTGTCATTGTTTTTCAGTCTTTCCCTTCCACCTTGTTTTGCTTGTTTGTGCTTTTTAATTGCTCTAGATCAAAGTGTGTTTAGGAAAAATAAGTGGCGGTCCCCAAACATGAGTGCAGGTGAACCTCACCTGCAACCACTGGCTCAAGCTAAGCACTGACTATAAAATAACAAAAATTGCCCAAAAACCTTTGTTCTCTGCCTCCCAGAAGCAATACATGGTTCCAATGTTTGTTTCTGCCATCAGGATTTGAACCTACAAACAAAAAGAGGCAAGCACCCAGACTGCGTAACAGGGGTGAGTAGACTAAATGATACACACAAGGCGCGTGTGGGTATTAAACATCTTCAGAGACATTGGTACATGTGAGGATTCCCTTCAAACACTGGCAAAGGTAAGAGACTGTTGTACCAGAAAGGAACATGTCTTCATGAAAAATGTTGACATAATCAGAAGCAGAATTAGAGGTGCTTCGTTCCTGGCTTATTTCTTACAATCCTTAGCTTTCTTTAGAAATATTACAAGGGAATGGGTATTGTTTTGCTGGTAATTCCTCTATAAGCATGCCATATAATCCATCATCTGCTGCATAATTTACAGATTTTTGACAAAAACAATTTTGTTTCAGCTCAAATGGATCAACGGATACAAATGACGCTGCTGTGTATGTTAACGCACTGCGGAAAGTCCTTTGCAAAGGGTAAATGGTCACCTTTCAGTTCCTGATTTCTGGTTTTAGGTGTTAAATTGATACAAATGAGGTGAAACCTTTGCCAAGACAGTGCTAACATGTGTAACAAGTACTGGCAAAGCCAATCAATCTTCTTTCCTTTTCCAATGCTCAGCGAGCTGCAGGATTGGATTTGCATGCAATGCATGTGGTCTCAGGCACCATGGAGGTACATTTTTTGTACTGGAAGTTATGTTTTCTATACTTCTATGATAGCTTATGACTACCACTGGCTTTGCCAGTGCCAGATGATTTTGGAACCCTCCAGCAATTGCAACATTAATGAATGTTATCAACATGGCACAAATACAGGGTGGTGGGTGAGAAAAATAGTCAGAAGACAATGGAGCAAGGTTGATCTGGAGCAGCAGGAACAATAACAAGAAAGGGGCAAAAGGCGAAACATGTTCAGAAGACGGTGCACCAAGCTGGTATTTGGAGCAACTGGAAGAACGAACAGACAGTGAAGACGGGGAATAAAATCTTTCAGAACACAAAGGCATAACTAGGAATCTAGTGCAACCAGAAGAAGCCCAAAACAAGAATGAGCAGGGATCTGGTGCAGTCAGAAGGAAAAACGACCAGAAGAGGAGACCAATGACATAAAAAGTAGCAGAAGGAAAAAATAGTCCCCTGACATCAGCTATGTAATGATACAACACCTACAACCAACAAGAAAGAGCTATGTTCCAGGGATGAAGCAAAGAAGGAACAGGTTGAAAAGCAGCTAATCCAATGCTGAACATTGAAATAGACAATAATGCCATCACAAGAATGGACACCATGTACATGGAAATATGGAATGCAATGCTGCCGGCACAGAAGAGCAAAAGCTGTCTATAGCGAGATCACAAAAAGACAAAATAATGAAGTAAAACTGTCGCAAAATGAGTCACATTATGCTACATCATTTTAATTTGTTGCTGTATAATTTAGTCAACACTCTCACACAATGTAGTCCACTTTCGCTGAAGGATTTCATTGGCTCTGTTTATAAGGCTTATTAAATTAACTCCATCTCCAATTTGCCCAAGCCACTTTTATAGGACCGCATTTTATTTCTAAAAAATTTAAATCCGAGATGCAAACAATCTTGAATCCTTTCCAGTTTAAATGCTTTTAACCTAAAAGGAGATGCTAGTCTCTTTCCTTCTTCTTTTATAACTGCCAATGATTGTTGTAGAGTGCTTTGAAGGTTACAGTTTTCAAAGAACATCAGAAACCATTTCACAGCTATATCCTTGCTCCCTTTTTAAATAGAAGAATGGATGTAGAAAGATCTATGGTTCTCACTAACCCATTTAATACAATTGTGTATTTAAACAACATGTATCCTGCTTTTGTTGAACTGCATTATTAACATAAACCAGCAGGGAAAAAACAGTCAAATGTCTTCACTGTATCTTCCTTAATCATCACTACTCAGTCTATACCTTACTCTCATCTGATTCGTCTGAGTCTCAGACAATACATATTTACGTAAAAACATCTTACGGAAACCCATTTTTCCAGTCGTCCGGAGTATAATATTGCCTTAGATAGCTTGGTTACAATTGACCAGAGATGTTGGTCAACAACCGTGGAGCTCATTCACATTCCATGTATAAACAATAAAACTTCTTTTGCATATGTCATTGAACCCAGGGTCGCAATAGCGGGGGACCTTCGCTTAATCTAATCTGTAAGTATTGTGAACCATTTTCTGATCATTCCAATTCAATAAGAAAAGATGTTTTATTGTGCTTCCCAGGTCGCTCTACTTGTAATCAGCAACCCACCTATCCTCACCATAAGATTGTACTCTTGAATATTGAATAGAAGAATATCGTGGTGCACTAAATTGGTAAACGAAATATCGAGGGACAAAAAGCCAAAAGGTAAGTGGAGTTAGGGGAGAGGATGTGGCCTAACGGCTAGAGCGGTCGACCTCGAAGTAGGGGAACCGGGATCGAGTTTCGGCAGGGACGCTCAACATCCTGTGATTAGAGGCAATTTACTCAATCTCTCTGAAGCCTAACAAAATGAATGTGTCGGTCTGTAATGCAACAGGTGCTCGTGTACAGCGCTCTGATGCCTTCGGATCGAGTTTGCACAATATAAAACTTTAAAAAAACAAAGTGCAGAGAGGTTAATATAGATTTACTATTCTTATCTCCACATCTATGTACCTTGATGATATAGATATATCATAAATGTGTTCATATATAGAGTTACGTATAGAAAATCCATACATACTTACCTTTCAATACTTTGTGCCCCAATATCATGCCTGTGATATTAATGTTCGATGATATCCTCGACTCGATAGTCAGGCTCATAATAAGTTGTCAGCTGTTGAATACTGCTTTGTCTCACGTGACACAAGTCTTTTGAAGGCTCCTGTGTCTCGATCCTTATTGCTGTTATCAAATCCTCCCAAAACCTTAGCTAACACATCAGCTTTATCTTTTTATTAGACATTTGTTCATTTACCTTGGAAAGCTGTGTCCTTTACCTCAGTTCTGATGTGGCCCTGTACCACTCCATGGCAAGCCCTTTAAACTTCCTTTTTAAATTCTTGTCTACAGACAGTTTTAGCTGTTTGTTGTGACAAGTTTTGTCACTTGTATATTAAAATTCATTCATATGAAGGGCTTTGGGTTGACCCATTGCTTTTGATAGGATGGCTTTCTTGTCTATGTCATTTCCAGGCTTCTTATTCAAAGGCTTTCGTCCCTATTCTTTGTTTGCTCTGATTCACTGGCACTTCCCCTTTACTGTGTTCTTATGGGTGAATTGTGTCCAGCACTATATGGGGTCAACTGTTTTCTTGCTTTGTACCTCATGTGCTGCTTGCGCCCTCAATTGCCCCATGCGCTCCGTTTTGCACACCCCTCCTACCACAGCTATTCCATTGCTCCCTACCAGCTTCTTAATTTTTGAAAAATTGTTTAAACCCTTACAACCCCATTGCTCCTCTGCCCCCTGTGGTTCTCACTAGTTGGCGGTATTGATTTCCACCCTGCCCCTCTGTTGCCCTCACCTTTACCGGTTGTGTTCTTGTTCAACTCTTTTTGGAAGGGCCTGGCAGCTGCAGGTTGATGGTCAACTCTTTTTTTCAACAAGCCCTTTCACACCTGTTGTGTTCATTCTTTTATTTACCTCTCCAAGGTCAGAGTCCACTATTATGGAACAGCTAATTTAAAAAAATGGTGGTTGCGCAATGCCATATGTACACGCAAGAGTGTATAAATCATTACCTTGTGCCGCCAAAGCTGTCATAACGGATATGCACGCATACGTCATGTCGCAAGCACAAGTAGACATCATTGCTCTTTCTTTTACTATGCTGTTCAGCATCAGCGAAGAAGTCTTTTTTTTTCTTTTTTGCCAATGCAGAACAGGCATAAATGCATTAGCAGAACCAGTAGGTCCACATTGGTTTTAAAAGGCAAGACTGATTGGCTTTGCCAATTCTTGTTTCCTTGGAGGTTTTGCTGATTTGGAGCAGATGCTCTTGAGAATCATGACACATTGCACAGAATCCATGGCTAGTTCTATGATCATAGACATCGACAAGTCAAAAAAAGAATATATTGTTCCTAAACTTCTGCAAAGTACACAGCATATACATATGCCCACCACCTAAGACCATGTCAGAGTAGAGTAATAATTGTGAAATATGTAACACTAAGGTCAATAATGCAACTAGAGGCAGGAAAAAAGAAAGTAATGTCAATGCTTTGGCTCACACCTGATGAATGGAGATGCTTGTCCATAATACCGAGTAAACTGCATACGTTTTTAGCGTTTTTTATCACAAGTTACTTAGTAGGAAAACACAATCAAACTGTCTAGAATGTTAACTTTGTGAGGCTCTGAAAATATCACCAAAGAGGAATGTCCCTGAAGGGTGAATTCAGGATGAGGGCAGACTCAAGACACAAAATGAAGTCTTAGGTAGTCAGTAGAAGTCTCTTTGGAAGGGCAAATTCACTAGACAGAGACATCTTGCAGTACTGTTGGTCAGCGTTGTGCCGGTACAACAGTGTAAAAGACACTTCTTGTTTGTCCAAGAGAAGGAAACAGATACAGGCTCGATGACCATACACTCGAGACTAAAACAGATTGAGATGACAAAAGTAAAACCCTAGAGTAAGCAAGCACTGACTTTAGCTATATCAGACTAGGTAGCCGGTGTAGAAGGACAGAGGTTCTGAGAGGCCAATTTGTGCGGGGAACAATAACTTGGGGATACCTGAAGAGGGCAGGCTTTAATGTAGGAGATATAAGGCTCTGCAGAAAAGGTGATATAAGGGGTGCCTAAAATGGCCACACTCAACAGTGATACTGTGAGAGGGTAGATGCCTAGTAAGGTCAGTTTTCACAATGAGCTTGATATGGAAGATGCCACACAGGCTAGGCTCTCCGGGGAATGTGATGTGATGAGAAAAGGAAAACAAGCATTGGCATAGCCAATAGGTCTCGCTTTTCGGACCCTATAAGTATTTAGTTATGCATGGCTAAACACTTATAAGGTCCCAAATGCGAGACCTATTGGCTGTGCCAGTGCTTGTTCTCCTTCTTGTGGGTGACCACTGCGCCCAATTTTGGAACAGTTACCCTTTGTTTGAATTGAGATTAACACAGAGAATACAGGTACTGGAGCACAACAAGCTCCTAGTCATCACTTTGTTCTTGGTACATCCCCTGAACCCATCACATCGCTTCAAAGCAGCGTTGTGATTGGTCTGAGTGCCGTGGTTCTGTACTGAGCCAGGGAATGGGAGCCTGGACATGTTCTCCATGTAGGCTATAGTGCAGCCATCGTGGAGAACATGCAAAGTGCGCTTGACCGTTTGGCCGCCCCAAAAGGGCCTGCAAACATTCATGCTCTCTTGGGGTGGGAAAACCACTCCTCCCCCTGGTCCTCTATCATCGGGCAGCCCTGCCCGACAGCAAACCTGCCACAGCAAGAAAAAATTAAATGATAATAACCTCGAGTTAGCATTTTATGTTTCCTTTATTTCATGACTGCAAAGCGTTAGGACGACACTCCTCCGCCTTACCGGAGGAGCCGCCACTGGTTGAAACAGAACAGGGTGCTGTTACAGAAGCCCAGGTTGCTCAAGAGCAAGGTGTTGACAATGATTTAGAAAAACAAAATGATAGATGATTATGCATATATTGATTTGGAAGTAATGAATAACAATGAATGGGATGAAGACAGGTTATTGGTGATTGTCAATATGGACTCGGGTTCGGCAGAGTGTGGGGAAATATTGTTACAGGAAGAACGTGGGGGCGATGATTGCTGTTGACAAGGTGGAGGATGCAGTGTTGTGACCTCAGGTTTTGCAGTGTTTAGCACAGGCCTGTTAAGAGGCCTGTGCCAGGGGTGTGCGGAGATGAATATTCGGTTTGCTGCCTCTGTACCCGTTCAGGCAAACCAGTGTGTTGGCACCGCTGGCTGGTAATAGCATCATATAAAATAATAAAAGAAGAAAGGACAATAGTTTGCGTACGATCACTCAACTTGTTGAAGTAAGCATGCGATGATTAGAACCTTGGCCCCTGTGGTCCACAATCAACAATTTACTTTATCATATGCTTATATTAGTAGCCTTGACTTACCAACAAGCAGTCTGAGTAAGGCAGTTCCACTGCAGTCTAATTACTCGCTTCCAGAATCCACAGCAGGAAGCAGCAGGCCGTGTTTCCACTTGTGATTAGAGGCGCACGGTGATAATGTGCATGTAATTCTCTTTAGCCGGGTACTCAAAAATATGTACGTGTCTCTCCTACGTTATCAGGCAACACAGTAAGTAAGTCCTTTAAAGTGTGCTTAAATGCCTAGCCCCAGGGTGCAAACATCAGTGCAATAGTCAGTCAAGTCAAATTATCTTTATTCGGTTTCCATAATTTGTAGAAAACCATAAAAGTACATAAAATAGACAGTATCTTTACAAAATATAAAATCAGTATAGAACATAATATACATTTGCAAATTCATCAGTTAGTTGGGCATATAAAATCAGTGCAAACATGCAGTACATTTGTGAATTCATGAACTAAGATTAGGACGGTGTTTAACACAAAATTTCAGAAGCATGCTATAGGTTTGGCATGTAGTTCGCTTTCCATAAACTGGAGAACTAAAAAAGCTGGGCGACAACCTCGTAAACCCAAAACTCTAAGTAAAGGGACGATCCATCGTCTGCGTGGAGCAATATAAAATTTGCAGAAAAACAATATGTGGATCGAGAATTGTGCAGAAATGGTATCACACGGGCAAACAGATAAATTCGTGGACCAGTCATTCTGTTGGGGAAAGGAAATTAAACGGTGAAACATGTTAAACCTAAAACGAGTCCGCAAACTTTTTTCGTACTGGTTCAGGTTATATGTTAAGTTTGGTTGTACAGAAAAAGTAGTCTGGATCGACAGTGCAATAGTCACTTCCTGGCAGCTGTAAACCGACCTAAGCCACCTCTCCAGAAAATTTCTGCAAAAAGCATCCAGCCTGCTGACAGAGCCCAAGACCGGATCTGTAAACTACACGTCGGCTAGCTAGAAAGAGGGCAGGCGTCAGCGCTTTGTGTCTCAGCTTCACTGTCGCAGTGCCTATTTTAGCATAACTACAGACAAGCCTGAGCACCAGGAATAAATATCATGAAAGGTGCTCATAATCTTTCGCTGAGGTTTTACTAGCAACGTGTCTAAGCAGCAATGTGCGTGGCTCCAGAATGCAGATAGAAATGTTTCTGAAGCTAGGCCATGCTGGCACGCAACTCCAAACAGCATACACAGGTAAGCAGGAGCAGGACAACTACTTTTTAGTGTTACTAACATTCTCGTTTTGTTTTCCAGGGTGTGACTTGAAGCTGTTTCTTCACACAAGTACAAAGAGAGGATAAAAACTCGTCCCCAGGCCCCTTCATGCCCAGGCGTCTTTCTGAGGGTGTTTAAGGCGGGAGTGTGGCTGCTCTTTGAGTTCCCTGTCCCCCTCCAGGCACAAAAGTGAAGAACAAACAATCTCAGCAGTGTCCCATCCCCCGCTTTCACCCCCAACAAAACCTTTTCTTTCCCGTCACCGTGTTTCCTGCACCCCGCACCCAGATGGAACTCCGTGGCTTCAAAAGGACCCAGATGCACTTCTTTCGTCACTAAACTGCGATGACGAAATGCCCGGTATGATGATACATATTCTATATTTCCTGATAACGCGCCAAACAACCCACAAAAATGTCCTCGCCAATAGGTACCTGCCCAAAGCGTTCAGAATGTGATTTAAAGAAATAGGGCGCTAGTCCTTTGGGTAGGCAAACGCACTGAGACAGAAATATGTCCTCATAAGATGTGCCTCGACTGTTTGCAGGGTCCAAAAATCTCAAACTGTGCCAGCTAGCCCTATATAAAATGTAAATTATCATCACCAATAGCGGCAGTTCGTCAGACTCTCACCACTAGCATATCACAGACTTTGTACAGAAGTGTGAGCTCAGATTGCACGTCTATGCTACAAGCTTCACTTTGGCAATAAAACCATCAAAGGCATCCAAAAGATACATGAAACAAAAATATTTTAAATTATGCATCGCCTCTTCAAGAAGAACAAGAACTTAAATAAACAAGCACGCGGCAGCAGGGGAGGGGGCCGGCACGATTCCCTTGCGGGAGCGTGCGACCATATGGCGCCGCGTGCTCCCGCAAGGAAATCGCCAGACGTGCATGCGTTGCCATTGCAAGCAATGCAACGCATGCACGTTTTTGCCCCCAAAGCTGTGCCGATGGCATTAGGTCTCTCTCCTATGCAGCGCATGCGCGCTGCATAGGCGAGACCTAAACAACCCAAGCTCTGAAGGGTTTTCAGATTTGGGAGGAGCCAGTACAGGCCAAGCTTTGCAGGAAATGTGATACGAGGAGCCCAGGAGGAGGCCAGTCTCTTTCGTAATGTAGCAAATAAGCTACCAAGAAATGTCAGCTTCTGCAAGAAATGTAATAGGAGAGAAGCCCAGAGAACCTGAAGTGTCAAAATATATGTAGTAGGAGATTGGCCAACATACACAGGAAGCAGGATCGGGGAGAGTCCCAGAGAGGCCAGGCATTGCACCGCAATGCAGCAACGAAATACCAGAAACTGAAGAACGTATTCTACTTCACTGTCCAAGATACAGTAAGGTGTTAGGCACATAATTTCTCTGCATCTACAAAAAGAAAAAGGATTCCCTCCCAACTTGAAAGATCAATTGTGCATTAGAGAATTGATCAAAGGAGTAATAGCATTAATTGTTTAATGTTTAATATTTCTATTGGTGTCTGTGGTCTAATATTTGTTTTCATATCACCAACATTGTGGGTGTGCCTGAGACAGCAGGATTTTGCTTCAGCAGAATTTGTGGAAATCCATGATTATTTGACCTGTCAGCCTTAGGGGGATTTTCCTCCAAACTGTTTGCCTTCACGCTCCTAGTTTGCTGAATTTGTTTTGGTTGACTTTAGGGCTCTGTGCGCTTTACTACTGCTAGCAAGTGCTAAAGTGCTTGTTCTCGCTTCCTAAAACATGGTACAATTGGCTTACAACTGATTGGCATATTTAATGTACTTATAAGTTCTTAGAAAAGCGACATACCATATACTCATGGCCTGTAAATTAA
Source organism: Lissotriton helveticus (assembly GCF_964261635.1). Lineage (NCBI taxonomy): Eukaryota > Metazoa > Chordata > Amphibia > Caudata > Salamandridae > Lissotriton > Lissotriton helveticus. Next base: position 1,498,810,474 of record NC_136061.1, read on the forward strand.
ATGCTACCAGTGGGCCTGCAGGACTTGTTGTGCCATCCACTTAAATAGCCCTTTAAAACATGTCCCAGGCCGGCACTGAAGCCTGTATGGAGTTTTAAACTGCCAATTCGACTTGGCAATATAAACCCCTTTCCAAGCCTCAAACTCCCTGTTTTATTGCATATGGGTCACAAAAAATGTAGGCCCTAAGTAACTCATAGGGCGGTGTGCATTGTGATTAAAAGGCTGTACATGTACATTTAGGTTTTGCATGTCCTAGAAGTGAGAACGTCCTAAATGAGTTTTTCACTACTGTGAGGCCTACCTCTCTCCAAGTATAACAATGGGTTGCCTTACTGCATTTAATAAGTGCTAACTATTGACTGGGAACAGGTAACTATTTCATGGTTGGTGTGTGAGAAATTATAATTTAATGCCTCTTTAATGGGAAAGTAGGATTCTAGGTTACAATTTAGCAAATTTCAGAAAGCTGGCATTTTCCTTCCCTAGCTATTTGGTGCCTGTTGCCTGCTCCTGTGTCATATAGATGGGCGTAGTTGGCAGTTGAACCTTGTTTATTTCTCCCAGACAGCCACACATAGACGGATTATGTGTGCCAGGCTCGACCATGACTGGCAGAATGGGGGGGCGGCGGAGCTGGGCACAGACCCACATGCAACTTAATAGGTTGTGCTCTGACTTCACACAAATGACTTGTCACCCCTTCATTGTTCATACAGACTGCCAGGGCAAGGGAAGAAGGAATTTTCCAGCACTTCAAACTGAATTCTCTAGAAACTTCTCCTACTTCAAAGAAGGCATGAGGCATAAAAATAGGAACCTCAGACCCATTCTTCAGTTCACCTTTTGGACAGCCAAAAGATTCTCAAAGGACTACCTGCTTTTGTGGCTTGCTGTGTACTTCAGAGAACTGCTTTGTTGCATCTGGAAGGACTGTGTTGCTGAGTAAATACTGTCTTGAACCCTCAGAGGCCTGCCCTGCTGCCTAAGCCCTGTTCCACTTCTTAAACTCAAGCCTATCAGAGTGACCCCAAGGGCTAGTTGTCTGACCGCCTGATCAGAGACTCAGGGACAGAAAATTCTCCAACCATCTTGAACCCGCACCTGGACCCAACCTGAGTGAGTGCTAATCCTCCGTTTGGTGTCCCTCCACTCCCAGATGGTGTTGTTAAGGGTACACAGATAGTCAAAAACACAAAATCACAAACTTGGGACTTGGATAAGCTTTGGCTAAAAACTGCACTGAGAACCAAGAGGAGACCAGAATCAACCTGCTCATCTATCTGCCCATGGTGCAAAGTCCACCTGACTTTGCAGTAGGTCCAGTTACGTTCTTCTCCGGAGCAAATCCTGTTCAGCGGTCCTTATCCAAAAGACCAGAAAGAGTACACCATTCTTGCTAGCTAGGTTTCCCCATTTGGCCGTGTGGAATTCTTGGCTGCTGCATCCTCCAGCCTCATCCCCTGGAGATTTTTGACTTCCAAAAAAGAGACTAAGACTGAACGTAGAAATCTTCAGTGTGACTTCATCCAGTGGCTCTCCGACTACAACGCCTCCTCCTCAGACACCGTCAGCAGCCCTGACCTGCTGAACTTAACTTCTCAAACTACTTTTTGTACAAATGTATTCTAAGTCTGAAAGTAAGCACTGACCGGGAGCAATCCACTTTTTGTATCCAACTCACAGTCTAGTCCACCGCAGTCAGCCGTATTTTTCGAGTTTGACTCAGTCTCATGTGACTAGATGTCTGCAGTTGGCTCTTTGGCCTTTTAGGCACTAGATTCTACCTTAAGCTTTAAAAATTCATAACTCTGGTTCTACTGTTTGGATTTTTGTCATTTTGGTGTAAATGTATTAATATTTACTCTATTTATCTAAATGAGTGTGGGATTTTTATTGTTTCGTGTTTTCACTTAATTACTGTTTGTGCTGCATTAATACTTTACACGTTGCTTCTAAGTTAAGCCTGACTGCTTTTGTGACAAGCTACTAAGGATTAAGCACAGGTTAATTTAAAGTCTTTTGTGGTGCACCCTGACTTAGATTGTTGCTGTTGCTTGAGCAGGCTTAATGCTGCACTCAACCAACAAACAGCCCAGTTTCTCACTAGTGAAATAAAGACATTTCCTAACTTTATTGTGTAAAAACAATTGTATGAGGAAAAGTCAGCGTGGGTTTTTAGAGACATAAAACTTCATTTTCAGAAAATGTATTTTCATTTGAAAAACTGAACAATCATTGGCAGTTTCAGTATTTTATATATACAAGACTACAAAATCAATTTAGAAAGAAGAGCATTTTGCACCAAAAATAGGAAAATGTCTCATGAAGTGATACAGACTAAAAAATATAACTTTGCAATTTCATACAGTATAAAATGATAACTTTGGCTGCTAAAATGCTAATTCTTTAGAAGCCCCAAGAAAAGCTCGAGGGGACAGAAACAACCCGCTCTGGTTTGATTTCTCTGTGAAATATTAAAATACATACAGAATAATAGAAAATAAAGAGGGGAGTCTTGTTCCCTGCTGACCGCAGGCCCAGCCGCGGCCACGAGGGGCGGGTAGGGGTTGGGTGATCAGACACAGAAAGGTTAAAATGGCTTTCACACAATCTGTGCTCTCAGAAATAAAAGACCGGGCTCATTAAGCTCCCTGGTAAACAAGGGGCGGCTGCTGGAACAGAGGCTCAATAAGGTGCGGGATTAGTTACTAAATCCTGGCAGGGCTGAGAGATGCGTTTCAATGCTGAACACATAGGACTGGGAAATGCATGGCCAACTGCAGCTCTCTTGAGGTATGCGGGGCTGTGTTGTGTGGCTTTGTGTCTGTGCAAACTGAGGGGGTGCGTGTGCCTGCATGTGTGCAGGACAGGCCTGTGGTAGGCTGGATCTTGATGTGCGTGTACCTATGCTTGCCCTGGGGGTTTGTTTGGATTCTGCATGCATCCTTACTGGCTTAATGCACGTGCATGTGTGAACATTTGTGGCATTGTGCATAATGCTACATGTGTGTAGGTATCCCAATGAGTGGGAGGTAACGTTTTTTTCACATGTGGACATGTGCACGCCACGTTTGCATTTGAGCTGTACTCGCGTGTAATCAGGGTGTAGCTCTGGGCGGGGCGTTGGGGTACGACACTCCCCAAATAGATGCATGCTTTGGTTGTTTGTTGGGTCTGGTGGGCCAGAGTTGGGTCTGTTATCTCTGTGTTCGTTTTTCTCCTCCTGAACCAAGAATGAAAGAGAAAAAAGTCACCTTTAACCTCAGCGAAAGACAAGACACAGAGATGCCTATCTGGTGGCTGAATTTCAAAATGTGAAACCGGCTAACCGGGATTCAACACTGGCTTCCCTGGTTGTTCAAATGTGGTGATCCTAGGCAAATAGTTTATTTCACTCAGCCTCCTTTTAATTTATTATTGCATATGAGTGCGCCTTTAAATACTTGAGTTCAGGATGGGCACTGCACAAGTACCTCTTATGTTTGATTTAACCCCTTGCCTGCGGGGCTAATTCCCCCGCTGTGCTGGGGGGCGGGGGCACCCACAGCGCCCCGGTGCTCATGACGAGCTCAGCTCGTCATGAGCCACGGTGGCCGTGTGCTCATGACGAGCTCAGCTCGTCACGGCCACACCTGTTTTTGTAGAACGTTCAGCACAGCGGGGGAACTAGCCCCGCGTGCAAGCGTTGCGGCCGTTATGATGAGCTCAGCTCGTCATGAGCACACGGCCACCGTGGCTCGTCATGAGCATGGGAGGGGTTAATCGAATATAATGTTGCTCCATCTATTTTAAGAATCTAGGCCACGTTTATCGTGTACATGACTAGTGACTTACCTCTTAGTTCACTAATGATTGCATTTTTCCTGAGGGACACATTTGAATCTTTCTACAAACTATCACTTTTGATAAATGTATGTCTATGCAGGGATATAATCTGATGCACTAAGGTAAAACGCTTCCTCGTGTTAAAGCAATACACTTTTGAATTTTTTTAAAGAGATTGTATCGTATTTGCACATTATGTTTGTTGCATGATATTCATTCCTAAAGATTTTAAGGCCAAGCCAGACCCATAGCGAGCCCTTTTATTTGCCTGTGAGCCCTCCACCATTTGCGACTAGAGCTTAGTGCATGGGGCTGTCAGTCACTTTATAAAATGATTTTTAAAAGGCAAGGACTTGAAACATGGAGCCCTGCCCACATGCACTGATTCGACAACTCTACCAGCAAGGCTTCTTGTAGCAGAGATAAAGAAGAGTGTGTGGACACAAAATACATTTAAAATAAGTGATCCCATGGCAAGGACTCCAGACTGTTGTGTGGTACTTGAACATGTATGCAAACTGATTCATGAATTCCAAGGGGAAACTACCTGGCCCATTTGGGACAGACAGGGACGTAGCTTCAGTGGGGGTATTTGTTGTGTGACAGTCCCCGAAATGCTTTTTTTGGATTGGAATCTTAAATAATATATATATATATATCTATATATATAGATATATATATATATAGTGTTTTAACAAAAAAGAAGGGAATCTGCATCCAAAGAAGTACTCTTGAATGGGTGCGATGGAGCACGATTTTTGATAATAAAATCTGCTCGATTAAATCCACTCTAAATGCATGCCTTTTAAATAACATACGCAAAACCACTAATGAAACACAAGAGTTTTTAACATGAGAAATGTGCACAAGGCACAAAAGATGATTTTTCTTAGCTAAATAATGTGAATTATGCTAACTGAATGATGTTATTCTGTTTTCTTAACTGCAGAAATATAAACGACAAAAAGAAAAGACTTTTTTATCTACGTGAAAGTAGTGTAGGTCTTTAGAAGTTATTCTATGTTTGCTAAATTAATGTAGGCCTCAGAATTGCCAGGGGATGTTTTTTCTGTGCTCCTGTCCCTCAAATGTTACAAATACTTCCTTATAGTATAGATATTTAGCCTGTTTATGAAAATCTTCTAGGTTTCTTTCCTGTCTAGGCCAGGGATGTAGATGACGAATGTAACTGTTATAATATTCTAGATACATTTGTAACAAGGTTTTTTTCTCTTTCTCTCTTGGAAGTTGTACAATATTTAGACAAAGAGTGTTTAGAAACTAGTAGTAAAGTCACTGTCAGTAGATGGTCATACCACTGTGAATAACCAATATAGAGGCTTGCTGAAGAGAGATAATGCAACATTTTATCAGAAGAAAGGAAGTAGCGTGCTATAAGGTAAAGTGTTCCTTGGCTCGTTCACATGACTGGTGACCCGTCCTGCAATCTTGTTGAGGCATGTAGTGCTGATTCCTGATTCTCTAGCTGGCAAAACCTGCTGATCCTAGGAGACTATCCTATAGACTTTGCACATCCTCGCCTGGTGATGCTGCCTTTGCTATACTCCAATTGCCGTGGAGTTAGCTTTTCAGACTAATTGCACGCTGTGCATTAGTATTTCATTTCGTAAGTGAATCGTTGTTTCACTGATGTTTTCTTTCTCTCTCACTCGTCTATACCTGACGTTCTGATGTTTCATGAATACTATGTATTAATTATTGTGAATCTATTTTGTACTATTATAAACTGAATAATAACGTTCTAATTTGTGTTTTGTACTTGACCATTCAATTTATGATATAACAAGAAGAACTAATAGAAAATAATAGTGTTTGCTTTTATTATTGAGTTACTGAGTTATTTTTGATGTTGTTTATAATGACCTATGTTTAGCGTATTTCTTTACTGTAGGTCCTGGTGGAGAAATAGCATTCGATCTTTCCTTATTTAGTCCCTTTTATCTCTACTAGAGATTCATCGGAGGACCTTTGATATTGCTAATCAAGTGATAATGACTTATGGGCCCATCATTAGAGTTATGCTTCTGATTTTTATATAATGGTTGGTGTGGATAAGTAAGCAACAAAAACCCCCCAACGCTTCCAAGGCATCCGGTGCAAATGTACTACTTTTAGGAATTTGTGAACACTGGCAGTAGTAGGCTTGGAAACTGTGGCACGCTCAAGTTTCCAAGCATACTACTGGCTATCAAACACCCAAAAGATGATGTGATAAATGCTTGAAAATAGTCAAACCAAGGGCAATCGCTCAGGGTAGCATTCCAACTCATCGTTTTCGCTCACTATGACTCTCTAGAAAGAGGATTCCACCTAATACAAATAAATACTGACACTGTTCCTCATGAAAACATCCTGAACCTTGATCATCTCACCCCTACAACCCACTGCTTTTTTAGTTGTGTAATTTGAGAATCACATCTCCGAACTCACTCACTAAACTATGAACCTGTGAGTAATATACTCTGCAATTACGTATAGTCAGGAAGATTTGTAGGACTGTAAATGTATGTGTATGTGCAGCCAGTAACAGCCCTGTATACTATATGGAGCCAGTTCCATGGAATTGTTTTTTTAAACCATGGGTGTTTAATTATACATGTCTGTATGTCCACACATGTCGGCACTATGTCACATATCAATTCAGATATGCGAGCTAAATGTTTTCACGCAGGGGAATGCATGTATCAATGTGCTTACAGATGTGGGCTGTGGGAAACAGAAGGCATGCATGTACATGGTTTTCATGTATGTATCTTCAATTATTGAAAATTTGTTGTGGATGATGGGTATTTATATTTTGCATTTTCATGCATGTGGGCTTTATGATGTTCGCCTGTACATATAAATAATGGCTGTAAGTATGCAAGCAGTTATATGATTTTCCTGCAAGCATTTGGCTTTAACTGGCTGAGAAATATTTCCATGACCTGCGCATGTGTGTGTTGAATTCAGTAGGAAATGTAACAGGCAGTGCCACCAGAATCATTTGCTCTAGATCATGGGTACTCGCAAACATTGTTCTAGGGGCCACAAAGTATGGTCTGTGGTGTGCCGGAGGACCGCATTGATTCCAGCAGGGTGGGCGAGAATCTTTGCGGGGAAGAGGTTAAGGTGGGCATAGGGGAAACCAGAAAATCTGAGGTCAATCTCGGCTTCCCTACTTGATCAAATAGTGTGATCCTAGGCAATTGTTTTATTTCTTTTTGCCTCCTTTTTCCTCATTATCACATATAAGAGAACCGTAAAATAATCAAATTCAGGATGCGTGCTCTACAAAACCTTCTCCTGTGTTTGATTTAATAAACTATAATTTTATCAATTTTTAGCAACAACCAAGGCCACACAGGAGGGGCCACATGATCCTGATGATTTACTAACTTGTCCCTTAGCTCACTAATAGCATTGTCAGGGTGGGAGGAGGCATGAACATTTCTACATTCATTTTTAAAAACTATCCCTTCAAAAAATACTTACTAATGCACTGATTTAATCCAATGTGTTAAGGTGAAACGCATCAGCAAGTTAATAATATACACTTTTATGAAATTTGGAGTGGCTTTTATCATATTCTATACACATTTAATGCTAGATATCTTAAAACTAAATGTGGTGCTAAAAATAGTGGTGCAGGACAACTTATTTGTATCTTTTCTTTTTATTCATTTAGGTGTAAATAAACGTTTAACAATTTATTTAACATCTTTCTGAATGTTAGTGCTCACAAGAAGTTACAGCAGGCCAGTGCTGTTGTTCTGCAGGCATGTAAAGGTCAGGAGGGCAGCATGTGAAGGTTAGGAGGGGCGCAAAAGGCCCCTGGACCGTACTTTGCGTATCACTGATGTAGATGAAGTCTCTTTTGAGACTGTCTCATGCCCTTGGACCCGTATTTACTCAAACGCTCGTATCCTATAGCACATTTGGGCGATTAGGAACGTAGATGAGTCCTACCCTGTGGTGAGGCATTTTAAGCAGCATCATGATTGCAATCCAACCCTTTTGCGATACACAGTGATTGGCCAGCTAGAGAAATCACAGAGAGGAGGTGCTAGAGAGAGAGCAATTGGAGTGTAGGTATATCCTTACACTGAATACATGTGAAACTGTTGGTCTAAATGTCGTTGAAGAAATGTGTTCGAGGCATGTGGGCTGCTAAATTCATATCTTAGCATTAGATCGCCGCCTAGTGTTGGGTCCGGATGATCGCACATTGTTGTCCTGGAAGAGTCTTCGAAGTATCCTGAGATAGGTGGCTCCTCCCCTGGACTACAGTGCGCATGGGCATCGGCTCCATCCCCAGATTGTTTTTTTCCGCCATTGGGTTCGGATGCGGTCTCGACCTCTCTCTGTCGGAACCGAGAAAAACTAACTTTTTAAGGCCAAAAGGCCTTGTTTTCATAGCGTCGGTATTGTTTGCGCACGGTCTCGAGTTCTTCCGTCTCTTGGAGTCGGATTCAGCGGTGTTTTTTCACTCTTCGGACATCGAGGCCTTCTCATCGCGACACGACTGCAACTTTCCAACATGGAGCGGAGTCCGTTTAAGTTCTGTCCGCTCTGTGGGTCCAAATACCCACATATAGATTTGCACCCCGTCTGTAACAAATGCCTTTCACCAGACCATGACGACGGAAAGTGCAAGGCCTGCGCACAATTCAGGTCTAAGAAGACTCTCAAGCTTCGGCGCGCGGTGCGCCTGGAAGCCAGACAAGCGGCCCCGGATCCGGAAAACATTTTCGGCGACCAAGAAGAGGAGGACCAGAGTCATCATCTCCAAATCTCCCCGCCCGAGACGGAGGTCGAGGCGGATCCGGTAGACGACGACGGAGTCGTGGGTCAAGGCCTTGCATACGTCGAAGAGGTAGGGGACGTCGAAGAGATTTATGGGGCCGCGGAAGATAGCTCAGGGGACGAGCTATGCCCCGAAGGTTACGAAGATCACGATCGGGTCACGGGATCGCCTGTTGGCCTTACCCAAGACCCCGTACCGCAAGCCACGGCCCCGCCTTCCGGCCTGGCCACGGACACACTTGTTGCGCAGCACATTTCGAAACCGAAACGAAACCTACGGTATCGACAACACCTAAAATGGCCGACCCGAAAACGAAACCGAAACTTATGGACTCGAGCGTCCCTAAAATGGCGGCCGTACCTATAAAAGCTACCGCACCGGCTACTTCATCGACTCCGTCGGCCTCCGGTCCACAGAAGTCGAAGAAATCGGTCGATTCCACGGGGTCGAAGTCGGCGCCAGAGGAGGGATCCTCTAAGAAGGGTGGTCGGCACGGGTCAACCGCTGCGACACCGTCCAAGCACGCCAAAGCCAGCGGCACGGCTCCGGTTCCGACTGGGACTTCGTTAGTCGGACGCGTGGTGGACACGGAGGCGACACAAGCACACGGATCGAAGGCTGGCACATCTGCGCATCGGTCCAAGGACTCTGGGTCGGCGGCGGCAGCATCTTCGTCCAAGACTCAGAAGGGCCAAGACGTCGGATCCGAGGGGAAAGTCAAGCCATCCTCGTCGACGCAAAAGGCCACTGCAAGTGAAGCGTCCCTCATCGCCTCTTCACTACAGTGAATCAGGGAGAAGGCCGCTGCTACGTCGGCTCCGATGCCATCGCCACACACTCCGGCAAAGCCTGCGAGTAAACTTCTTTTCCTTCTGCCACCAAAAGAGGCGCCGAAGGCCTTTTCAACGAAATCGACGCCAAAGAAGTCGGATTCTTCAACGGCAGGGGCACTTTCAAGTCGGGTACTCGACTCAGAAGAGGATTCTGAGCGTTTTATCGACGCCGACACAGGCAAATTGACCCTTTACAAGAGGAGGATCACTTCAGAGCCAGTGGACTCCTATGTCATCCCCCTGAAGAAGAAAAGGCTTCCTCAAGACGCTTCAAGCCTCATAGAACCTATCCAGCCTCCTCCAAGGAGGAGCCCTACACCCTCACCAGATCACTCTGAGGGTGAGGGATATAATGAGGATGACCAATACACCTTCCCCATCAATGAACCAGATGCACAGCCAGATTCATATGATGACATTGGTGACCAAGGCACCCAAAGTGTGGGGCAAGACCCACAGCCTTTCAGTGCACGTGCATCCCCAACAGAGGACTCTGCAGGTTTTCATGCACTCATTGAGAGGGCAGCTGCTAATCATGATGTGGACATGCATGCTGACCCAGTTGAAGAAGACTTTCTATTTGACACTTTTTCAGTCTCTGAAAGATCAGTGAAGACGCTGCCTATGCTCAAAGGGGTCCTCAAGCATGCTGCGGACATCTTTAAAGAGCCTACCAGAGCGAGAGTGGTCAATCCACGTATCGAACAAAAGTACAGACCAGCACCTGCAGACCCTGCATACATTCGGGGACAGTTGCCACTGGACTCTCTTGTGGTCGCAAATGCCAGGAAACGGGCCAACTCCCAGACGACGGGTGAAGCTCCTCCCCCGGACAAAGAGTCCAAGGTGCTAGAGGCAGGAGGCAAAAGAGTAGCTGCACAAGCTGCCAATTTTTGGCGTATTGCAAATACACAAGCACTCTTAGCACGTTACGATAGGGCGCATTACGACACCCTAGAGCAGATTATACAACACCTGCCTCCGCAGTTTCAAGAGGGCACCAAACTGCTTATAGAGGATGGAAAACTGATCTCCAACGCAGCCATCAAGTGTGCACTTGACGCCGCAGACACAGCAGCTAGGGCTATCAACACTAGCGTCATGCTAAGACGACAAGCTTGGCTCCGCATATCGGGGTTTAAACCAGATATCCAGACAACCATACTTAATCAGCCAGTCAATCCTGATAGACTGTTTGGTCCAGATGTTGACACCACCCTAGAAAAAATTAAAAAAGACACCGAAACTGCTAAGTCAATGGGGGCCCTACAGTCACAACAGTTTCGTGGCAATAATTTTCGTCGCTCAGGTGCGCGTGGAGTCACCAGAGGACAGATGGGTCAACAATCGCAATTCTCTAGAGGTGGAGCACAATCCTCGTACACCAAACAGAACAAGGGGGGTTACCGAGGAAACAGCACCAGAGGACGCAGCAGAGGGAACAACAACTCCCGCTCCTCTCCCCAAGCAAACAGTGACTCTCTGTCACTACCCCCCGACCACTTGACACCTGTCGGGGGGAGACTGCAGCAGTTCCTGCCCGTCTGGAGAAACATCACCACAGACAGGTGGGTGCGACAACTAGTCCAGTACGGTTATTGTCTAGAGTTGAAATCCACTCCACCCAACATTCCACCAAGGCAAAGGCCTATGTCCGCAGAGCACTTGCACTTATTGCAGCAGGAAGTAGTGGCGATGCTGCAAAAAGGCGCAATCGAGCTCGTGCCAGTGGGACAGGAAGGCACAGGGGTATATTCCCTGTACTTCCTTATTCCAAAGAAGGACGGATCTCTCAGACCCATTCTAGATCTACGTCCCCTCAACCTGTATATACTGTCAGAACATTTCCATATGCTTACACTGCAACAGATTCTTCCCTTGTTAAACCAAGGGGACTTCTTAGCAACCTTAGATCTCAAGGATGCTTATTTCCACATTCCACTACACCCGTCCCACAGGAAATACCTCAGGTTCACTATCCAAGGCGAGCATTACCAGTTCAAGGTCCTACCCTTCGGAGTCACCACAGCCCCAAGGGTGTTTACCAAGTGTCTGGCGACAGTAGCAGCGCACCTCAGGAGGCAGAACATCCATGTCTACCCCTACCTGGACGACTGGCTCGTTCAAGCCAAGTCGGAACAACAGTGCGCCGCGGACATGTCGACTACCATTCACCTCCTTCACAATCTAGGTTTCTCGTTGAACTACCCAAAGTCGCATCTTCAGCCGGCACATGTCCGGCAGTTTCTAGGTGCGACGATCAATACCCTGACGGCCATGGCTCAACCAAACCAAGTCAGGATAGACAGCATGCAGTCTCTAATCCAGAAATTCAGACCACAACACTCCCTTCCAGCGAGAGTGTTCATGCAGTTGATAGGCATGATGGCCTCCTGCATCTTCATAGTCCCTCACGCACGGTTACATATGCGCCCGCTCCAAGAGTGCTTAGCAAATCAGTGGACACAGGCTCAAGGACAATTAACAGACCTAGTGTTGGTTACCAGTCGGGCATACGACTCTCTGCATTGGTGGACTCCACACAACCTTTGCAAGGGCCGACTGTTCCAGGAGCCAGTGCCACAGATTATCCTGACAACGGACGCATCTCTCCAGGGATGGGGAGCTCATCTGCTCACTTACACAGTGCAGGGACTATGGACGACGCAGCAACAGAAGATGCACATCAACTATCTGGAACTGATGGCAATCTTCATGGCGCTCAAGTCCTTCATTGTACATCTGTGCAACAAGGTAGTGTTAGTCCGGACGGACAACATGACCGCGATGTACTACATTCAAAAGCAGGGGGGCACCCACTCGCCACAGCTGTCTCATCTGGCTCAGGGCATGTGGCGGTGGGCCATTCAGAGGAACATCTTCCTCATGGCAGAACACCTCCCAGGCAAGGACAATCAGATGGCGGATCTGCTCAGCAGATACAGCCATCAAATGCACGAGTGGGAGTTACACCCATCTGTACTCCACCCGTACTTCCAGCAGTGGGGTCATCCGGAGATAGACCTGTTTGCCACAAAAGAAAACGCAAAATGCCAACACTTTGCCGCCAGGTTTCCTCACCCACAGTCGCAGGGGAATGCGATATGGATGAACTGGTCAGGCAAATTTGCGTACGCTTTTCCGCCAGCCCCTCTGATACTACTGGTGGCAAGAAAGCTAAGGCAGCACGCGATGACTCTCATCCTGGTTGCTCCAACGTGGGCGCGCCAAGCGTGGTACACCACGTTCCTCGAACTCTCAGTGGTGCCGCATCAAAGACTGCGCCTCACGCCCAGACTTTTGACGCAGAACCATGGAGAAATTCAGCATCCAGATCCGCAACAGCTCAACCTGGCGATCTGGCTCCTGCGGTCCTAGAGTTTGGATACCTTAACCTGCCTCCAGAATGCATGAACATCATCAAGGAGGCAAGGAGGCCAACTACCAGAGCATGCTATGCTGCAAAATGGAAGCGCTTTGTCATTTATTGTACAGCCAATTACATCAACCCGCTAGATGCATCTATCCCTAACATCATTTGCTATCTGTTGCATCTTTACAAGTGCAATCTAGCGTACACTTCCATTCGGATACATCTATCCGCCATAGCAGCTTATCTTCAGAACAGGCAGCATCTCTCTGTCTTCAGGGTGCCTGCCATTAAAGCTTTCCTTGAAGGTCTGAAACGAGTCATTCCCCCAAGAACACCACCAGCTCCGGTGTGGAACCTCAATGTGGTCCTCACCAGACTGATGGGACCACCATTTGAGCCACTGCACTCGTGTGAACTCCAGTTCCTAACGTGGAAAGTAGCTTTCCTGATAGCTATTACGTCACTGAGGCGGGTTAGTGAGCTACAAGCGCTCACAATCCAAGAGCCTTTCATTCAAATTCATCCAAATAGGGTAGTGCTACGCACTAACCCCAAATTCCTTCCGAAGGTGGTGTCACAGTTTCATCTCAACCAAACTATTGACTTGCCGGCATTCTTCCAAAACCCACAAACGGTGGCGGAAAGAATGCTCCATACCTTAGATGTACGGAGGGCGTTGATGTACTACATAGACAGGACACAACCCTTTAGGAAAACAAAACAACTTTTTGTTGCCTTCGCACCACAACACAAAGGCAACCCTATTTCCAAAGCAGGAATAGCCAGGTGGATTGTTAAGTGCATCCAAATCTGTTATCAAAAGGCCAAGCGCACTTTAACGATACCCCCAAGGGCGCACTCCACACGCAAATTGGGGGCATCCATGGCTTTCCTAGGGAACATTCCTTTAGAGGACATTTGCAGAGCAGCCACGTGGGTTACACCACATACCTTTACAAAACACTACTGTGTTGATGTGCATTCCAAGCAGCAAGCTGCTGTAGGGCAGGCTGTTCTCAAGACACTTTTTCAGGTTTCTGCAGCTGGCACGGGCAACCGCCGCTGATGGAGGAACTGCTATGTATTCTATGCTAAGATATGAATTTAGCAGCCCACATGCCTCGAGCTGAATATGCTACTTACCAGTATGCATCTGTTCTTGGCATGTAGGGCTGCTAACATTCATATCGCCCACCCTCCTCCCCGGTGCCTGTCGCAGCTGCAGATGTACTATTGTATTCAGTCATTAGCATGGACATCCTTTACACTTTTCACTCCATCTTCTGCCACAATGGCGAAAAACAATCTGGGGATGGAGCCGATGCCCATGCGCACTGTAGTCCAGGGGAGGAGCCACCTATCTCAGGATACTTCGAAGACTCTTCCAGGACAACAATGTGAGATCATCCGGACCCAACACTAGGCGGCGATCTAATGCTAAGATATGAATGTTAGCAGCCCTACATGCCAAGAACAGATGCATACTGGTAAGTAGCATATTCAATACTTACCTGTAACAATAGCAAGATCTGTACCTGTTTCTATAACCAGTTTAATGTTCTTAACATTTGCAGTTACAAGTGGAGGGTGAGAATATGTATACAGAGGGGTACTAGCTAACATTAACTTGGGACTTATACATATCTTTTGTATTTCTTATTTTTCAGGCCCTGGTTAGAAGTGAATGTCTCATTGGAGTGTGGATTTCAAGCTCAATGAGAGTGATGTAAAAGAGCTGAGATATCTTTTCTCTTTTTTCAATTTATTTTCATTCATTAGTTTTATTTTCTTGTAATTTATTGTCTTTCCCTATTGCAATTTAGTTATTAGGAGAATTATAACGTACATAGCAGGGATTATAGGCTTGAGTATATCTTGCACAGTGTTTTTAATTTGGTGGAGGGGCAGAATTTCACTACAACTCAGTATTACTAGACCCAATGGGGTAAGATTGATTAAAACAAGAAGGAGGTACCCTTTTTCAACTGGAAAAGGGAGGGGGTGTATAATACTACAAACATTAAAGAGCTCCCTTTCTCTGCTTTTGTACAAAATGAGGCTAAGTGCCTCTTACAGTTTTTATTGTGAGATATTTACCCTTCTATTTTTTATTTAGTCAGTCTACTACTAACCTACTTTAGACCGACTAAATAAAAAATAGAATGGTAAATATCTCACATTAAGAACTGTAAGAGGCACTTAGCCTCATTTTGTACAAAAGCAGCAGGGAAAGGGAGCTCTTTAATATTTGTAGTAAGATTGATGATTACCATCTTGAGCTTGCAAAATGTCAGTTTAGCCTCCCCGTATTAAGCATAACCATAAAGTAATTGGGATTGTCAAGGTTTGCCCAATGGGGCATGAGATGTTCAGATGGCATAAGTATTAATAGAAATTGCTTCATTTTGTTTTTTCATTCGCCAATGTTAAAATTCAAGTTATTAGTTGTAATCGAATGTGGCGCAACAAACTGTTATTATTTTTAAATTAGATGTATTTTGTACTCTAATTGGAACAATTTTGACGTTCTTTCTGTCCAAAAACATGTTACAATATGGCCGCTGCTATGTGCAAAGCAATTAATGAGATGCACATATACCCTTCTTTTATGTTTAGCTATGTTTGTGAGTTTAAATTATGCATGGTAACTGCAAGTCATCCTACTGTGCAGGACAATATCTACAAGTTATCCAATATTTGTACAATGTGTAATATACAATATATAATATACATTATCTGCGAGTTATCCTACTGTGCAGGACAATATCTACTGAACGGGTTGTCTCCCACTTGAGGCATTTATTGGCCACTGATGCTAATATACATTGGTGCGTTTTCGGATCTTTCTACGAGTCTCTTGACTCTAACTACTTTTAAGATTGTTCCCGTTCCTATTTGTGACACATAAGGGCACCAATATTTGACAGATACCTAATGCTACGTAGTGTGCCCCCTAGCTACGTATCTTCGATCTTGTGTATTATACGAGGCTTATTCCGCCCAAGCGTCTCTAAGTACCATTTCCCCTCTCGACGTACATTGCGATTTTTTCTAATCATTTTACCCTACTTTTCTACAAAACGATTAGAGGATTACGGAGCTTATTTGTGTCTACTGCAGTCCATGTTTGAGTCTTGAAGAAGTTGTCTACACGACGAAACAAGTGTCGGCTGTCTGCATCAACGTGACTTCAGCATTTCAACAATACTATAAGCTTTATTGAAATTTCATATATGGACAATATTTCAGTTGGATTGTCATGTATTTGGCCCATATAAGACTGCGCATATATTTGTTTTTCTCCATTTGCTTGTTTGTAATTAAAATTGACTGACAACAGAGTCAGTCTCTAAAACAATTTTGCTGTGCTCTATATTGTTTAAATTATATATACATATATATATATATATATATATATTCACTTAAAAAAACAAAGGTTACAGGGACGTTATAGTTAGGCTGACATTTCACTTGTGCAAAACCAGAGAAATTCAGCAGTTATAGTTAGCTGATCTAACTATAACTCGTACCGCCACAATGCACTGCTTATAACCTCACATATTACATCACTCATGACATGGTCAGTGACATCACTGATGACATCATTGATGACATGTCAAACGACATCACTGATTACATCACCCTGTGTTTAAAAAGCAAAGTGTGCTCCGCTTTGAGCAAGCGAGAGCATAATGCTGTTGCTTGCTCAACATGGAGCACACTGTTTGCTATAGCATGGAGGGAGCATGCCATAGCAAAGTGCATTGACCCGGGGTGAGCGCCCAGGCAAATTGCTTGAGCCAGATGTGGGGGTGGTGGTCCTTAGGTCCATGTAGGGTTCCCCCCTGCTTTATTCAAATTTGCCACAGGAAGGTGGTGGTCCATGGGGGGGGGGGCTGCAGCGGGCCACCTTTAATTATTGAGTGGTGCATTTCCTTGCACAAGCTCATATTTTCTCATGAATGCTTCACAGCCATAGATATATCTATCTTTGCCGTCTTAAATTTCTCAAAAACTACTCAACGTGATTACACCAAATAACAAAAACACAATCTGTAGAACAATATCTACCTTTCTGCCAAATGTGGTGTAAGTCTTTCCATCGGTTCGGGCTGTAGATTCAACAACACATTCCTATAGGAATTAACATTACAAATGCACCCTTTTTTTGTTCCACTATTTCTCAGGCCCCACTGCATGGATCACTCCCAAATGTTTCAGGGCAAACAGAACCTACATTTACACGTTTTTGGGAAAAGTTTATGAAGCTTGGTCAAATTACGCCAAAGTTATAGGCAAGTAAAAAAATGTTTTTCGTATGGAAACTTGAGCCTAATTTTAACTACCTACTGATGATCGCCAGTAGTTAATAAATATGTATATATATATATATTCACTGAAAAAACCATAGGTTATAGACCATATATAGTTAGGAATTAGCATTTAAAAAACCTTATTTTACTCACACAAAACCATTGAAATTCCATATATAGTTAGTTGCACTAACTATATATCGCGCACCCGCAATCCACTGCTGATGATGTCACATATTACATCATTCATGACATGGTCAGTGACATCACTGATGACATCACTGATGACATCTCAAATGACATCACTGATGACATCATCCAGTGACTGTGTGTTTCTGTAAAGTTTAAATATGTTTTACATATTGAAGAATGAGTAGATGTAGAAGTGTCTGGATGAAGGATTTAGTAGGTGCGTGACTGACTGTATGAGTGAGTGATTAAATGTGTCTCACTGAGTGCATGGGTTAGTGACTAAACTGTCTTAATTTGTGCATCATTATGTCTGTTGTTCTGTAAACTGCTGCATGTGTTGGTCAGTAGCTATATGAGTAACTATATGGGTTATTGATTGATTGCCCAAGTATTTGTATGGGAGACTGAGTGTGTGTGTGGCTGGCTGGGAGGTGTGTGACTCTGTGCAGATCAATGTGTACTTGTATCAATGATTGTATAAGAGAGTAAGTATGTGTTAGTATATGTTTCAAAATGTAAGGTGCTCTATGTTTAACTGTATAGATTAGAAAATGGAAGTGTGATTGATTATTTACAGGACTGACTAGGTGTGTGAATAACTCCATGGATGAGTGACAGAGTGTGAGAGTCTGTATAGGTGTATGAGTGCATATGATAGTGTTGTAAAGATGAGTGATTGTATGTATGAATGATTGTATGGGTAAATGAGTGAATGTGTGTGTAAACATAGGAATCACTGAGTGCGTATGTAGTAACTAGTATTGGTGTGTCAATGGTTTCAAAAATTATACTCTGTATTTAACACTGGGTGTAACAGAGGTTATATTAAAGTGTGAGGAGATGCATTGTATTGTCACATGAATGATATCATCAGTGATGTGGTCATTGATGTCAAATGAGATGTCATCAGTGATGTCATCAGTGATGTCATTTGAGATGTCATCAGTGATGTCATTTGAGATGTTATCAGTGATGTCATTTCAGATGTCATCAGTGATGTCATCAGTGATGTCATTTGAGATGTCATCAGTGATGTCATCAGTGATGTCACTGACCATGTCATGAATGATGTAATATGTGACATCATCAGCAGTGGATTGCGGGTGCGCGATATATAGTTAGTGCAACTAACTATATATGGAATTTCAATGGTTTTGTGTGAGTAAAATAAGGTTTTTTAAATGCTAATTCCTAACTATATATGGTCTATAACCTATGGTTTTTTCAGTGAATTTTCAAGGTTTTGTAAATGCTAATTCCTAACTATATATGATCTATAACCTATGGTTTTTTCAGTGAATTTCAATGGTTTTTTAATAGCAAATATCATAAGCTGTTGAATGTCAAGTACGTGGTAAGTGAAAACATTTTCGTGTTTATGCACACTGATCTGCTTTGAATGGTGCCCCCCCCTCATTTCTATTAGGAGTACTCTCTCTTTGCACATAGTGAAGGGTAGTTAACGCAGGCCTTTGCCCCCGTTGTAATACGTCGTGCCTGCTTCTCTCTCCATTTGATTGATTGTTATCCAAGTATTTACTGTTTTAGAATTGGTTCTCTTTGGTTCATTCTCTATTTACAAACAAACACAGAGTCGCAATACTCTGTTTAGTCTTTGCAGATAACGAAAAATCGTGTAAAAAAAAAAAGAAAAGGAATCGAGCAAAATCAGTAGGCCACTAACGGGATCTCTTTTTGACCTCGCTAAAATAGAAACATTAGGAACAACCCCTCATGACAAATACAAAACTAGTGAAATGAACTGAACTCCACACAATGATGGCTGCAAAACAGCTCGGCTCCGCCACCCACCCCGCCCAAAATAACGATAAAGAGCGGCTGCCATGATTGGTTGCGGAATGGCCACGATGGAGCTACGAAATGGTACTGCTCTCATGCTAACCCCAGCTTCAGTCTGAAACATCCAGAAACACTGTAGACTACCAATTCGATCAGTTCCGGTAGCGCCCCAATGTAACCCGGTAGAGAAGAACTAGCCCTCCCCTCTTTGACTGATGGCTCTTGTTGCCTGTCCCTTCTGTTGTCATTTAACAGAACTATTTAGCCTGCTGAAAGGGGTTGTGTTCCGACCGCTGGTTGGTGGAGACATTTTGACTATATTCTGGACCTGCGTTGTCGCGTAATGCGTCATATGACGCGCCGCGTTAGCGCATCCGGAAGTCATCCGGGGCGCGCAGCGCGTAACGTAAGCATAACAAGTCATGTGACTTGTTAATAAAACTTTTCATTGGTTCATTTTACTTTTCTTATTCTAATGATGAAAGGCTTGGTCATATGACCTAAAAATTACGCTTTTTATTACTTCCGAACATTATTTTTTCTTAAATATATGTTATAATGTTCCAGGCTAATGTACTTTCCCGGAAAATTTACAACTGTCCTGCAAGTAAAATATATTCTTTTTTCGAAAAAAAGAGCGTTTCTTCGTCCCATGACGGAGCCGTTGAGCAAAAGAGGGTCGACCTGCTGTCTTAGTCGCCGATACGCCTGAATATGAGATTCTTATCGATCACTTTATGTTGCAGGAATAGAAAACACAACAGCCCTTGACCATTTATCTTTACTGCGTTCCTTCGTATTATACCTTTTACCCTTCATGTAATTGGTCTGCTTTATTTCACTTGCCTTTTAATGATTCTAAAACAGTGACTATTATTAAAAACTTTACCAATGTATATACTACTACCATGTTTTCTTTTAAAAACCTTTATTGTGAAAATTTCATTATACAAATACGAGCCTATAACCACGTGGGCCTGCCACAGAGCAAACTGTAATCGTATATGATGAGTAGACATTTACACTGTAGAGGAACGTAACGGGCGGGCCATTAGGTTGCAAGAACTAAGGTGTCTAACAGTTACGGAATCGGTGGACGTACATTTTATAATTAAAATACGACAGGGCCAGTTACAATAAAATTATCTAGATATACATTTGCGGGCAAGTACCATGGGTGACGTTAATTCGAACTTTCAATAGTACAGTAATCAATAACACATCAGAACTTAATATCAATAGGGATGTCGAAATATTCAATCAATTCTCGTCCCCGCCCGCCATGTGCTTCAAAACTGCATACGTATCTCGTGATTTCAAGGTTCTGCAACCAGTACACAACAAGGAGTTACGAGTCCCATTTATTCCGGCGCCATTTTGGGCGAGGACGGGCAGGTCCAGGATATAGTCAAAATGTCTCTACCAACCATCGACTATGATGATGTTCATATGCTGTATTTATTAGAGTAACACTCATCTGTCCACATGAAATTAATTTGCCACAATCTAAACATGTCATTTTAATCTTTCCAAAGTTCTTCTAAATATTTGGGACCGTTTCCCTTGCCTCTGATGCTGTCAGTGCCACTTCTTTGATGAATGTACTAGCAGGTCAGGGGTTCTCCTCCAAATCTCTCTTTTATGCAGCACTATAATTAATTGGTGCCACCTCTCCATATGACGATGCATGGTATAGTTACCATAACTATATTTTTTTTCGGTTCCTCTGGAGAGTTCATCGTGGCAGATGAAGCGTGTAACGTACCGGGCATTTACCTTTTTTTGCATGTACAGGAAAGGAAAAAAAAATCGAGCGTCCGAGTTCTAAGGTGTCCCAGGGCCATTTTAGTGGACCAGGCCCAAATCCAAAGAACAGGCCGCCATTTTGAGAGTCCTGTTGCAGCCGCCTGTCGCTGTAGCATCAAGAGCAGCCGAAACTCAGCTGAATGGCAACTGAAACGGTAAAGGGGCGCCCCACTACAGCAGACGAGCCTCCACCTAGGAAGGCCCGTTCACGCCGCCTCCCCCCCCCCCTTTCGGGCACCCCACGCCGTTATTCGGAGCAGTATTGTAGGATGGCCACACCAGTGCGGCAACTTGCTAGACATCACCTCGGTGGTAACCGAATCTCAACGCCTTGTGGTGTCTTCTATTCAGAAAACATTGTTATGCTGCCTTCGACCTATTCGCCGCAAGTGCGCACACAACTCAACTGCATAGCTTGCTAGACACCACCTCGATGCCATCCGGATCTTGGAATCTCAGCGCCTTTTGGTGTCTTCTCTTCAGAAAATATTGTTGCGCTGCCTTTGGCCCCATTCGCACATCGGTCCGCTACTGACGCCATCTCACAGGCTAATGGGGCGCCCCACGCCGACTTTCAGCATTGTAGGATGACCACACCAGTACAGCAACTTGCTAGACATCACCTCGGTGCCATCCGGATCTCGGCGCCCCACTGCAGATGAAGTGCCTCTCAACTATGAAACCACCACGGTGACATCCGGATCTTGGCGCGTTGTGCTGCCTTCGGCCTATTCGCACATCGGTCCGCTACTGACGCCATCTCACAGGCTAATGGGGCGCCCCACGCCGAGTTTCAGCATTGTAGGATGACCACACCAGTACAGCAACTTGCTAGACATCACCTCGGTGCCATCCGGATCTCGGCGCCCCACTGCAGATGAAGTGCCTCTCAACTATGAAACCACCACGGTGACATCCGGATATTGGCGCGTTGTGCTGCCTTCGGCCTATTCGCACATCGGTCCGCTACTGACGCCATCTCACAGACTAATGGGGCGCCCCACGCCGAGTTTCAGCATTGTAGGATGACCACACCAGTGCACCTTACTAGACACCACCTCGGTGCCATCCGGATCTTGGCATCTCAGCGCCTTGTGGTGTCTTCTATTCAGAAAATATTCTTGCGCTACCTTTGCCCCATTCACACATCGGTCCGCTACTGACGCCATCTCACAGGCTAATAGGGCGCCCCACGCCGAGTTTCAGCATTGTAGGATGACCACACCAGTACAGCAACTTGCTAGACATCACCTCGGTGCCATCCGGATCTTGGCATCGCAACGCCTAGTGGTATCTTCCATACAGAAAATATTGTTGCGCTGCCTTTGGCCCCATTCGCACATCGGTCCGCAACTTAGACATCACCTCGGTGCCATCCGGATCTTGGCATCTCAGCGCCTTGTGGTGTCAGTCAGAAAATATTGTTGCTCTGCCTTTGGCCCCATTCGCACATCAGTCCGCTACTGACACCATCTCACAGGCCAACAGGGCGCCCCACGCCGACTTTTACCATTGTAGGATGGCCACACCAGTGCCACAACTTGCTAGACACCACCTCGGTGCCATCCGGATCTTGGCATCTCAGCGCCTTGTGGTGTCTTCTATTCCGAAAATATTGTTGCGCTGCCTTTGGCCCCATTCGCACATCGGTCCGCTACTGCCGCCATCTCACAGGCCAACTGGGCGCCCCACGCCGACTTTCAACATTGTAGGATGGCCACACCAGTGCGGCAACTTACTAGACACCACCTCGGTGCCATCCGGATCTTGGCGCGTTGTGCTGCCTTCGGCCTATTCGCACATCGGTCCGCTACTGACGCAAACTCACAGGCCAACGGGGCGCCCCACGCCGACTTTCAGCATTGTAGGATGGCCACACCAGTGCTGCAACTTGCTGGACACCACCTCGGTGCCATCCGGATCTTGGCGCGTTGTATTGCCTTCGGCCTATTCGCACATCGGTCCGCTACTGACGCCGCCTCACGTGCCAACGTATTTTCTCCGCATTTTATACCCTATGCCGCATAACATGTCATGTGACTTGTTTATAAAACTTTTCATTGGTTCATTTTACTTTTGGTTTCCTAATGATGGAAGGCTTGATCATATGACCTAAAAACAACACTTTTCATTGGATGAAAACTTTTTTTTTTTCCCAAACGATGAAAGCCCCACCTTGTTTCTGGATGTTTCAGACTGAAGCTGGCGTCAGCATGAGAGCACCACCATCTCGTAGCTCCGTCGTGGTCATTCCGCGAGCAATCATGGCAACCGCTCCCCACCAGAAGCCTACAGGAGTCGGGGGCCCCCAAAACTTTTCATGAATCCTCAAGGCGGAGGGGACGCTTTCGAGAATGGGGTCCAAGACCTAGCAGACAAGCGTCCGATTTCCAAGGTGTCCCAGGGCCATTTCAGTGGACCAGGCCCAAAAAGAAAAGAGCCTGACGCCATTTTGAGAGTCCTGTGACAGCCGCCTATCGCTGCACCGCAAGAGTGGGCGCAACTCAGCTGAATTGCGGCTTTTGACACAGTGGACCAAAAACGGACGGAATGGCAACTGAAACGGTAAAGGGGCGCCCCACTACAACAGATGACACTCCACCTGGAGAGGCCCGTTCACGCCGCCTCCCCCGGGGCGCCCCACGCCGTTATTCGGAGCAGCATTGTAGGATACCAAAACCAGTGCGGCAACTTACTGGACATCACCTTGGTGCCATCGTTCTGCTGCCTTGGAACTATTCGCACAACAGTTTGCTACTGATGACCCACCCCCCGCGACGCCCCACGCCGGAAATCTGGACGTTGTGCTGCGTTGGGACTATTCGCACAGCCGACCGCTACTTCGTTGTTTTTCCCTAAAAATGTTTATATGTTATTACTATTTTTGTTTTCTTGTATATATTTATAAGTTATTAAAGTTTTATAATCTTACTACTTTGTCGGAGTGCTATATATTTTTAATGTGACACATAATTGTAAAAACTTTGATGTACAAAGAGTCATCCCTGGAATCTTCCGCTTCAGGCTCGGTCCCCTCCCCAATCACAATACAGGATGGTTTTCAGATAATAGGAACGCGTCTGCTGTGACGGATCTCATCGAGTGTGGGCCTTGATCTACTATAACTCCTTTGAAGAGGGGTGATTCTTTACAGCTGGGGCCATAAACTACATCTGCAGGGCTAGCTGATACCCTAGGACCAGCCTGGACAATCGGACACAGAGGAAAAGGAGTGTCAGAGGGTGCGGTAGTGAATAGGGCGAAAGGGAGGTGTCGGGCGGGCACAGGGTGTGATTCTCAGGGAAGAGCAGCGCAGATGGGGGGAGGTTTATTACCCATGCATAAGACAGAGAGCGGGGGTGACCACTGCCTGGGGGAGATGCTTGCGAGGGTGGGGAGCCATGCTAAGGATCGACAGCGTGCACAGAGTGGGTCTGGTCAAGGCATCTAAAATGGCTGCCGTGCACGACAAAAGTGTGGCATTTGAAAAAAGACAAGATGGCGCAGACAATGTTTTTCAACACTTCCTGATTTCCTTCGAATCGAACGTTAACAGACGTTGGGGCATATTACCAAAGTTAAGCGATATTTATCCCTAACGATGCTTAGCAACGATTTTTTTACTGCTAAGCATCGTCAGAAATTATCGCAGATAAACCTTGCTATTATCAAGGTTTATCGCAAATACGATAATAAACGACCGCAATGCATTAATATCGCTGAAAACTCAGCGATATTCATGCATTACCGAGCTAATGCTCTTAGCCATGTTATCCACCTCCCATTGGATAACATGGCTAAGAACTGCTCAGGGCAGGTGCTAGCTTTTGGAGATATTCGCGCTTATCTCGAATATTTCCAAAAGTTGATAATAGGAGATAGCGATGTTAGCGACTGTTTCCAGTCGCTAACATCTTGGCATGCCCACTTTGCATGTCATTAGTGATAAATATCACTCACATGCAAAGTGGGGCCCAAGATGGTCGCTATCTCCTACTAGCCGTCGCTAACTGGTGTTAGCAACAGCTAGGTAATACAGATATAATTTTATCTCCGCGAAGCGGAGCGCTGTTACAGATATATATCTTGTTTTTGAACGTTAATTTCTCAAAATCCACTGAAGCACATATATTGAGACCTAGCAAAGGCACATCGAGCTACCAGTCCCTACAATTTTGCCAAGTTTCGTGCAAATCCATTCAGCCGTTCGATTATTATTATTATTTTTTTTTTGCCCCGCGGGGCCCTTTTAAAACCTCCACATCAAACCTAAGAGGTCAAGGAGGATCTACTATGCCCCCTTATGGTCATTTGCCCCTTCGCTTTGGCCTCCTCTTGTCTCTCGATCCTACCGAGAGACAAGATGGCGGCCGCTACAGACTGTTTGGAATGTTTACAGACGCCGAAGAACCAATCAGCTTCGCAAAGCTCCGAAGCGGAGCGCTGTTACAGATATATACCTTTTTTTGAACGTTAATTTCTCAAAATCCACTGGAGCACATATATTGAGACCTAGCAAAGGCACATCGGGCTACCAGTCCCTACAATTTTGCCAAGTTTCGTGCAAATCCATTCAGCCGTTCGATTATTATTATTATTTTTTTTTTTTGCCCCGCGGGGCCCTTTTAAAACCTCCACATCAAACCTAGGGGGTCAGCGAGAATCTACTATGCCCCCTTATGGTCATTTGCCCCTTCGCTTTGGCCTCCTCTTGTCTCTTGATCCTACCGAGAGACAAGATGGCGGCCGCTACGGACTGTTTGGAATGTTTACAGACGCCGGAGAACCAATCAGCTTCGCTTCACAAAGCTCCGTTGCGCGAAAAGTACGCGAACTGGAGCGCTGCCCGGTCCGCTGTTACAGATATATATCTTTTTTTGAACGTTAATTTCTCAAAATCCACTGAAGCACATATATTGAGACCTACAAAAGGCACATCGGGCTACCAGTCCCTACAATTTTGCCAAGTTTCGTGCAAATCCATTCAGCCCTTCGGGCTAAAAGTGAGGCCAACCGCCCTATGGAAAACTCAATGTTAAAAACACGTTTTGGGACCCCCCTTTTTTCTCGGCCCCCCCTTGACGAACCCCCCCCAAATTTTCAAGGGCTGCTCAGAAACAAAATGTGCCATTTTCCTGAAAATTTCAGCCAATTCCGTCCACAAACGCCAAAGTTATTAGACATAGAATTTTCAAAAATCCTAACTATATATACCTACTGGCGACCGCCAGTAGGTAATATAATATAATATACATATTAGTTACAGTAAGTACCATTTTTCCATAAGAAAAGCTTTTATTGACTTGCCTATATCCTTGGCGCTGGTTGAAGAATCTTCACAAACTTTTCCAAAAAAAGAGTGCCAGTGAATCTTGTGCATGGAAAGTTTCGGGGTGATCATTGAAGCGGGGGTCAAGAAAAAGGGGTGTAAAAAAGTGTGTTTTATCATGTTAATTTCCATGGGACCTTTGCGCATGACTGCAGCCCAAACCGCTAGATGGAATGACACCACATTTAGCAGAAAGGTAGATTTGGTTACTCAGATTGTGCTTTTTTAGTGATATCTGTGGCCGCAACGACTACGCAAAATATAATGAGTTTGTGCAGGAAAATGAAGAGTTCCGATTGGCTGCCAACACTTCAACCAGGATGTGTTGGCAGCCATCTAGGGACTTCAGCCGAGTCCCAAAATAAAATGCAAAAAAAAGCAAAGGGGCAGGGTAGGAATACCCTGACCACCAAGCCCTGGGCTTGGAGTCCACCTGCGACCTCCCCATGGCTTAAAAGCATTTAAAAAGAAATTGCTGTGAATTCACACTATTTGCATATTAGCTGAAAAAGAAAAACAAACCGAAAGAAAGAGGCAAAATAAAGGTCGGAAAGAGGCGAGATAAAGGTGAGAAATGAGCAGAAAGAGGCAGAATAAAGGTCAGAAGTAAGCAGCAAGAGGCAGAATAAAGATAAGAAAGGAGCAGAAAGAGGCAGAATAAAGGTCAGAAACTAGCAGAAAGACGCAGAAAAAAGGATAGAAATGAGCAGAAAGAGGCTAAATAAAGGTGAGAAACAAGCAGCAAGAGGCTGAATAGAGATCAGAAATGAGCAAAATAGGGATCAGAAACGAGCAGCAAGAGCCAAAATAGAGGTCTGAAATGATCAGAAAGAGGAAGCAGAAAAAAGGTAGGAAATGAGCAGAAAAAGGCAGAATAGAGGTCAGAAAAGAGCAGAATAAGGCAGAATAAAGGTCAGAAACGAGCAGAAAGACAAAATAGAGGTCACAAACAAGCAGCAAGAGGCAGAATAAAGGTGAGAAATGAGCCATAAGTGGTCAAATAAAGGTGAAAAACAAGCAGAAAGAGGCAGAAAAAATGCTTGAAATTAGCAGAAAGAGGCTAAATAAAGGTGTGAAACAATCAGTGGGAGGCAGAATAGAGGTCAAAAACAAGCACAATAGGCATCTGAAACAAGCAGCAAGAGGCAACATAAAGGTTTGAAACAAGCAGAAAAAGGCAGAATAAAGGTCAGAAGCTAACAGAAAGAGGCAGAATAGAGGTTAGGAAAGAGCAGAAAAGTCATATTGAAGGTCAGAAATGAGGAGACAGAGGCAAAATAATGGTCAGAAACTATCAGAAAGATGCAAAATAAAGGTCAGAAACGAGCAGATAAAGGCAGAATATAGATCAGAAGGGAGCAGAAAAAGCAGAATAAAGGTCAACAAGTAGCAGAAAGAAGCAAAATAGAGGCCGGAAACCAGCAGCAAGAGGCAAAATAAAGGTCAGCAATGAGCAGAAGGGGTCAAATAAAGGTGAGAAACGAGCACAAAGAGGCAAAATAAAGGTCAGCAACAAACAAAAAGAGGCAGAATAGAGGTCAGAAACTAGCAGAGGAAGAGTATAGGTCTGAAATGAGCAGAAAGAGACAAAATATAGATGAGAAACAAACAGAAAGAGCCAGAATAAAGGTCAGAACCGAGCAGAAAGAGACAAAGTACAGGTAACAAACAAGCAGCAAGAGGCAAAATAAAGGTGTGAAACGAGCAGAATGAGGCAGAATAAAGGTAAGAAAGAAGCAGAAAAAGGCAGAAAAAGTCAGAAACAATTAGAAAGCGGCAATACAGAGGTTGGGAACAACCTAGAAGAGACAGAATAATGGTCACAAATGAACAGGAAGAGGCAGAATAAGGGTCAGCAACGAGCAGAAAGAGGCAAGATAAAGGTGAGAAATGAACAGAAAGAGGCAGAATATGTGTCAAAATTAGCAGAAAGGTGGAAAAAAAGGTGAGAAACAAGCAGAAAGATGCAAAATAAATGTCAGCAATGAGCAGAAAAAGGCAGAATAAAGGTCAGAAACGAGCAGAAAGAGGCAGAAAAAAGGTTAGAAATTAGCAGAAAGAGGCTAAGTAAAGATGAGAAACAAGCAGCAAGAGGCAGAATAGAGGTCAGAAAAGAGCAGAATAGGGATCTGACACGAACAGCAAGAGGCAAAATTGAGGTTTGAAACAATCAGAAAGAGGAAGCAGAAAAGGGTAGGAAAAGAGCAGAAAGAGGCAGAATAGTGGTTAGAAAAGAGCAGAACAAGGCAGAATAAATGTCAGAAACGAGCAGAAAGAGACGAAATAGAGGTCAGAAACAAGCAGCAAGAGGTAGAATAAAGATGAGAAAGGAACAAAAAGAGGCAAAATAAAGGTCAGAAACAAGCAGAAAGAGGCAGAAAAAGGTTAGAAATGAGCAGAAAGAGGCTAAATAAAGGTGAGAAACAATCAGTGATAAGCAGAATAGAGGTCAGAAACAAGTAGAATAGGGATCAGAAGCAAGCAGCAAGAGGCAAAATAAAGATTTGAAACGAGTAGAAAAGGCAGAATAAAGGTCAGAAGCGAGCAGAGAGAGGCAGAATAGAGGTTAGAAAAGAGCAGGAATGGCGGAATAAAGGTCAGAAATGAGCAAAAAGAGGCAAAATTAAGGTCAGAAACTAGCAGAAAAATGCAAAATAAAGGTCAGAAAGGAGAAGAAAAAGGCAGAACAAAGGCCAGAAGGGAGCAGAAAAAGCAGAATAAAGGTCAAAAACTAGCAGAAAGAGGGAAAATAGAGGCTGAAAACGAGCAGCAAGAGGCAAATTAAAAGCAACAAGCAGAAAGAGGCAAAACAGAAGGCAGAATGAAGCACACAGAGGTAAAATAAAGGTCAGCAACAAGCACAAAGAGGCAAAAATAAAGGTCAGCAACAAACAAAAAGAGGCAGACTAGATGTCAGAAACTAAGAGAAAGAGGCAGATTAGAGGTCCGAAATGAGCAGAAAGAGGCGGAATATAGATGAGAAATGAACAGAAAGAGTCCTAATAAAGGCCAGAACCGAGCGGAAAGAGGCAAAATACAGGTCAGAAATGAGCGGCAACAGGCAGAATAAAAGTGTGAAACAAGCAGAAAGAAGCAGAACAAAGGTGAGAAACGAGCAGAAAAAGGCAGAATAAAGGTCAGAAACAATTAGAAAGAGGCTAAATACAGGTCAGAAACAAACTGCAAAAGACAGAATAAAGG
Organism: Lissotriton helveticus; assembly: GCF_964261635.1. Taxonomy (NCBI): domain Eukaryota; kingdom Metazoa; phylum Chordata; class Amphibia; order Caudata; family Salamandridae; genus Lissotriton; species Lissotriton helveticus. The sequence continues at coordinate 1,498,839,956 of NC_136061.1, forward strand.
TCACAAACGAGCAGAAAGAGGCAGAATAAGGGTCAGCAACGAGCAGAAAGAGGCAAAAAAGGTGAAAAACAAGCAGAAATAGGCAGAATATAGGTCAAAACAAGCAGAAAGAGGGAGGAAAAAGGTGATAAACAAGCGGAAAGAGGCTAAATAAATATCAGCAATGAGCAGAAATAGGCAAAAAAAAGCTGAGAAATTAGCAGAATTAGTGTGAATAAAGCTCAGAAACAATGAGAAAGAGGCAAAATAGAGGTTGGAAACAAGCTGCAAGAGACAAAATAAAGGTGGGGAAACGGGCACAGAGACAAAATACAAGTCAGAAACTAGCAGAAAGAGGCAAGATAAAGGTGATGAATGAGCAGAAAGAGGCAGAATAGAGGTCAGAAACGAGCAGCAAGAGGGATGATAAAGGTCAAAAACTAGCAGAATGAAGCAAAATAAAGAGGCATTATAAAGGTCAGAAATGAGCAGAGACAGGCCAAAAACGAGAAGAGAATTGCTGAGACCTCATTGGAGGCCCTTCCCTTTCTCAGCCACTCTGCACAGGGGCCTCCTGGCGCAATACTGGATGAGGAATGAAGCCAACTTGGCTGTTGAGGGTCAGTGGGGTCAAGAACCCTATATGTTGCCATAAGCAAGACCCCCACAGCTGGATTGCTGAGACGTCGTCAGAGGCCCTGCCCCATTCCTCAACCACTCTGCACAGAGGCCTCCTGGTGCACTACTGGTTGGGGGATAAAATCCCCTTGGCTGCTGAGCGCCAAGAACCCCTATTGTTACCACCAGTAAGTCCCTTACAGCTACATTACTGAGATGTCATCAGCGGCCCTCCCCCCTTTCTCAACTACTCTGCACAGGGGCCTCCTGGTGCACTACTGGTTGGGGGATTAAGTCCCCTTGGCTGTCGAGGGTCGTTAGGTGCCAAGAACCCCTATTGTTGCCACAAATAAGTCCGCCACAGCCAGATTGCTGAGACATAATCGTAGGACCACCCTTTTCCCAGCCACTCTGAAAAGGACCCGACTTCCTGGCGCACTACAGGTTGCAGCTGTGGCCGCTCGTGCTCGATCATGCTCACTTATGGCACAAACATGTTATGCTTTATTGCTGAGTTAATGGTAACTCTGCGTTAACTGCAGAAGGTGGAGTTGCCAAAACGCAGCTAACTCTGCGAGCAGAGCAGAATTTTAAGTCCAGGCCTAGTTACCATTCACAGACCCACTCAGAGACTCATGCACCCACTCACAGATCCACTCAAACATTCACACACCCACTTACTAACCCACTCAGGGACTCACCTATCTATACAGCCACTCACACACCCACTCTCAAAGGTTACATGTTACAGTTAGAAAAATAAAATGTAAAAAACCTTAGAAATTCTTTGAAAAAACCAAAGGTTACAGGTACATTATAGTTAGGAAAAAACATTAAAAAATGTTAGAAATTCACTGAAAAAAACCAAAAGGTTACAGTGACATTATAGTAAGGAAATAGAATAAAAAAAACTTAGAATTTCATTGAAAAAAGAAAGGTTATATGGACGTTATAGCTAGGCTCAGATTTCACTTGTACAGAACCAATAGAATTCAGCAGTTATAGTTACCTGAGCTAACTATAACTTACACCGTAGCAATGCACTGCTTATGATCTCACATATTACATCACTCATGATATGGTCAGTGACATCACTGATGACATCACTGAATTACTTTATAAACATGTGCCCTGGGGTGATGGTTGTCCCCGTGGCATGGTAGATGCTACATAGGCACCACCCCATACATAAAAAGCATTGTCCCAGGAAGGTGGCTGTCCCCGGGGCTTTCATAAGCCAGGGGAGGGGGTCCATGCACCCCTCCTATTTTTATGGTATGCACCCGGAACCTGGCTGACCCAGGGGGGTTTATTTAAAAACAAGTGTGGGAGACCACGCTTGTACTCCTACCCTTACCCTTTTTCTTTTTTTTTTACATTGTATTGTGGGATTCAGCTGAAACTGAGTCCCAACATGGCTTCCAACACTTCCTATTTAAAGTGTTGGCAGAGGTGTTGGCAGTCAATCAGAGCTCTGCATTTCCCTGCACACACTCAGTATTGTTTGCACAATACAGCCACAGATATCCTTATTTTCCCCTTAAATTTCTGAACAATTATTCAGTGTAATTCTGTCCAGTGGTTCGGCTGTAGGCGTGTCTAAAGCTCCAATGGGAATTACTATGGGCAACACACTTTCTTTTACCCCCACCTTTTTCTCTACCACCACTTGACGGATCGCCCCAAAACTTTCCATGCAGAACAATATTCACTGGGGCACTTTTAAAAAATAATTGGTGAAGATTCATCAAACGGAACTAAAGATATATGCAAGCCCAAAAATTATTTTCCTATGGAAACATGGTTCTAACTATAACTACCTCCAGGCAATTGGCAGTAGGTAATATATGGATATATATATATATATATATATATATATATATATTCACAGAACAATCCACTCCAGTCAGGCTAGATAGAAGACCAGCACGCCATACCATTGAATTTCAAGAGTGTTTAATTACAGCCCCTACCCCCACAACAGACGCGTTTCGCCAGAAGGCTTCGTCAGTGTTCACCAAAAAAAAAATATATATATATATATATATATATATATATATATATATATATATATACAAGCAACGGTCCCGCTCCCCATTTTAGAAGCAGGCGCCGACACCGTGGATGATTCAACACCAAACGTTTAATTCAGAAGGCGGCCCTGATGCGTTTCTGAGGACATACCACCTTTCTCACATAGTCGGGCGCCATTAAAGTTACTAGTTTTATACATACACACAGATAGGGTTGTCATGGTAACCCTGTCAACTTCATAGAAATGGAAGATCACTTGTACATATTAAATATAAAAAGAAGAAAATTTAAAGTAAAGTAAAACGACCACAGGCGTGACATATTGGCCTAATTGAAAATTTGTGGTAAAATGAAACTTGCAGATACTTTTTATCAAAATGTACTTCAGCCACAGTTCAATACTCCAGTTTTGCTTTTCCATTATCCATGGAATCACACTAATATAATATAGAACTGTTACAGGTTGTGCTCATAGTGAGCAATTATTATACGTGTTTCATACACACTCACACTCTCCTGTGTCTAATATAGAGACGACTATTAAGCCCAGTGGGCCTAGACCCCGGTATGAGAGTACAGCAGCATAGATTTACTGTTTTTTTTCTCAAATTTTACCTCTACATTAAATGTACACAGTAGCTTGTCTGCATCAGGTACTCCTGTCAAACACCAGGACACTACATTTCCAAAGAATACAAATAAAATACACCTAATAAAAAGTGTGGTTGGGTAAGATTTAAGTAAATATACCAAGCACCTCTGCCTTCTGGATTGGGAGTATCGAGCTAAAGATGTACAGTTTACTCTTTATCAGAATTCAATCCCTGTGGTATTTTGGTATTCCGCATCAATATGTACCGCGATTCTAGTCTCCTTAATTGAAGCTGTCTATTTCTTCAGGGGTTCTTATGGACAGCATCAATAACAAAGTATACTAGATCCTTCGCATCATCTTGATGGCCTTGATTTATATGTCTTACTACCGGATAGCTTTTATCATCATTAGCTATAGCTCTAAGGTGTTGCAGTATCCTGGTGTGGACCTTGTGTATTGTGCTACCCACATAGCGTTTGTGGCAAGTACACTCAAGCACGTAAACTGCAGAGTAACTTTTGCAGTTATATGATCCTCCGATCTCAATAGGTGTTTCTCTGAGGGGTGACTGTATAGTCTTCGTGTTACGATCATACTTACACGCCTTGCATTTTGAGCATTTCTGAAATCCTCTATTCGCTCTCAGTCACTCAGAACCACTCCTGCCCTGCAGAGAGTTCTGTACAAGCTCTCTGCACATAGATTGTGCCCTTCTAAAATATATAATTGGGGCACAGGGGATATCAGGGCCTATTATTGGATCGCTTTTCACAATTTTCCAATTGCTATGTAAGATGTTTCGCAATCTGGAATGATAGGCTGAGTATCCTTTGATAGGAAATACTGGGCCAGTGTCATTGACTGTTGCTTTCTCTTCAATGTACCAAACAACATATCCTCTCTTTTTTTGTTTTTCACTTTTGCTTCTGCTGACATCAGCCCTACCTGGCTGTAGCCTCGCACCTTTAGTCTTTTCAATAAGTAATGTTGTACTTCGCCCAGTGCCTCTTCATGACTGCAGTTGCTCTTCATGCGCAGGCATTCTGCATAGGGGATACTGTTCTAAAGTCTAGTAGGGTGAAAGCTGCTAGTGTCTAGGATAGAATTACCTGATGTAGCCTTCCTATATGTTCTTGTCTGGATGCTGTTATTCTCTACATATACCACTATATCCAAAAAGTGTACTTCTTTTGTGCTAATGTCACATGTGAACGAGAGGTCAGATCATTGCTATTTAGTCCTTGTGAAAACATCTTTGCTGACTCTGGTGACCCCTTTCACAAAATGAACAAATCATCAATAATCTGACCATTCCTGTGCATGGTTAACCATGAGTACCTGCTCCTTCCACCAGCCCATCTGCATATTAGCATAGCTGGGGGTGAAGCAGATACCCATGGCCATCCCCTGAATTTGTTTGTAAGTATGTTGTTCATACATGTAGAGGTTATTTTCAAGACACCACTTGGCCATGCTTATAAGCATAAGTGTATGCTGATGTAAATAAATAGGTCTTGTGCCTAAGTAGTGTTTTAATGCTCTGATTCCATCGATATGTCTGATACTTTGATAAAGAGCCGTGGCATCTAGGGTCATAAGGACATAAGACTCATCCCAAGATATATCATATATTTTGTGCAGGAAGTCTCCAGTGTCCCTTATGAAGGAGGGTAGATTGCGTGCATGTTCCTGGAGGAAGCGGTCAATGAATCTTGATGTGTTTTTGAATAGCCCACCTATAGCCGAAATTATAGGTCGGCCAGGTGGGTTTCTTGATTTCTTATGATCCTTGGGAATTAAGTATAGGATAGGTGTAATTGGGTAGTCAATTTTTAGATAATCTTACTCTCCCTTGGAGATCAAACCCAAACCCCTCCATCTATAAAGTTCAGCATAGAATTTCTCTTTTATCCCCTGAAGACTCATTGAACCAACCCTACAGTAGCGCTCCCTATCCATGTACTTTATTGGTGTACATATCTAGAGGCCGGAGTACAATATTGCCCACTTTATCTGACTATCTTACCACTATGTCTTGTCTGTCCTGAACTTTCCTAACACATGAGTATATTGAGTTCTGAGACTGTGTTCTGTGTGCAATAATTTACTACTGGATTCAATTGCAAGTTGTTTTAAACCACTTATAACATTCTCTGCAAATATGTCCAAAGAGGCTCGGGCATAACATGCAGAAAGACGTATTTGCGTCTGAATAGAGTTTGTACGCTGCCATATATATCTAGTCCCATTTCTGCGGCTAGTTCTTCCAAGGGCCGGGTCATCTGCTGTATTCCCTTTGTAGTTCATCCAGTTCTTGCAATAATGACATGTCCTCATCTGCCAGATATCTCATTAATGTGATATTCTCATTGTCCCTCTGTATTCGACTTGTCTTGCCCTAGAAATATTTTTGTAATTTCAATTTCCTCATAAAACGCAGAAAGTCAATTCTTGTTTGTGTATAATCAAAATTAGTAGTGGAACAATATGACAGTCCCAGTGATAAACTGTTTTCTTCTTCTTAGCTTAACTCTATATATGAAAGATTTATAACTGCTGTCAATATTCGGCTCGCTAGTTAATTGATCTGTGTCTGTTTTGTTGTTTTCTTTGAACCTCCCTCCCCAGCGTCTGCCTTTTCTATTGTTTTTCCTCTTCCTACTTTCTCTTTGCGCTGTGGCCGAGGCCGGAGGTTGAAAGTCCTGTCTAGCTGTAAAAAGCGTAGCTCTTCGACCGCTGATGGTACCTCTTTGCCAGTGCCCACACCACCAGTAGCATTACTCTCCTCAAGATCTATAACTACCTCGGAGCTCTAATCTGAGCTGGTGTATCCGCTTGCTTGTTGGATTGTGGGTTCTGCACTCGCTAAGAGTTGCTGATGTCTTATGTTATCAAAATGTCTTGTGAAGCTGTAGATCCTCCCCTTCTGATAGTCCATCCTAACGTGAAGGAATGTAGTTGCTTTCCACTCTTTAGTAGACTGTTCATATTTCTGCAGTCTACTGGCCATTTCCATCTGCAATTTTGCCGCTTCTTCTTTGTGAGGGACCTGGTCTAGTTCTTTAAGTATAATATCGGTTTTGGTCATAATAGCTTCTCTGTCGCTAACCTCATATATAATAAGTATTCACAGAATGCGCTGAGATGATTCAATGCTGTTCTCCGCCCATTCTTTAAGCATGTTAGGGTCAGGGTTTTCGTAGGTGGGTGCTACAAAGATCCTTAACCCTCTTGGAATCCTGCCCACATTGAGATATCTTTGGAATGACTTGCACTCCCACCATTTTGATATTTCGTTGGTACGTAGCTTCTCCAGATTTCGCAGATGAGACCTCAAGTTGGTCCCTGGCGATTTTGGTCTAGTATTCTCTCTCGACCCATCTGGAACTGGAGTGCAGTCATCATTGAAAACTTCCCCAGCTGCTCGCTCCCCCAGCCATTCATCAGCCATCCTTGCTGAATGTGTGGTTACGGTGTTCTCCACTCATTGTTCAAAGTTCAGCAACTACCTCTCCCATCAGCCACCTTACTCGCGCTTCTGTGAACAGACTTGGAAGAGCTTACCTGGCGTTCTGATTTCCTTGCGGCTTTCTCGATACCAGCAGTTTTCTCTGACGTCTGTCACTCAGCTACTCAGAGTATGTGTCAGCTGCAGGGGGATTGTGGTTATTGAAGCAATCCCAAGCCACTTTTTCCGGATACGCGGTGCACTAAAATATATATATATATGGAGATATGGGATTCATGCCAGGTCACTTCATTCACTGGCCCGTTAATGTGTCATTCACATTTTATTTCCACCCACTACATCTTGCAGCTTGGTGTAGCCCACTTTGGATGATTTCAAAGTGAGTGATAACATTCTGTCCTTTCACAAGGACCACATAAACACATAAAATAGTTCCCATAAGTGCCATGTACTTCTTTGGCAAGGTGTGCTTTTTGAGACAACAATGATTTTATTTAGATTACAGAGGGAATGGCAGCTCCCCAGCAAAAAAGGTTTGCAAAAACCATGCGAAAACAAGCATTGACAAAGTCAAAAGTCTAACAGCCAAGGCCTGACCTCTTGGATTTGCCGACGTTTGTTTCTTTTAAATTTAAAGACATTCCTGGTGCAGTGTTCTTACAACACCAAGGGCAAGGTGAGGATTGTAGGCCATATTGTGACAGTGGTTTAACCTGTATCTCAGTGCTTGTATTACAATAAAAGGGTGGCAGAAAAAGCCTAGGGCTCAGAGAAGAGGTTGGCAGTGAGACAAGATTAATGACTGACCTTGTTTTTTTAATATATAAAAATGTCTCCAATAGGGAGTTTTGATTTATCACTGAAATGACAGATTTCATCCGGTTCTCAGTAGAAGTGTTTATTGATGTCTTGTAAAACACAGCCACAAAGCTGGTCTGAGCCCAGGGAAGGCCCATAGAACAGGCACCCTTTGACTATTGCAGAAGAGTGGCAACTATCTTTCCAGTACGTCGAAGACAAGTGGTATTGTAAATGCCTAGGCAAATAGTTTCCACACCAGGCAGTAAAGAGCCTGATTACTCCTTTGCAAAGAATTTATTTATACATATTATTGTGTTTGGTGATGTCTTTTTTTCCGTCTTTGCCACCCAGCAAGGATAGCATTGAACCATACTCATAAAGGAGCCCAAGAGAAGAGTAGGACAAATGGAGCTAGGCCAAAGGACCCATAACTACCCCACCCCCACTGCTCTCTCTCCTCCAAGTTTCCAGTGTTTCTGTGTCTTTGTGTGACTCTTTTTGCATCTCTACTGGTGAGGGCATGCCACACTTTCTTTTTATTTTCATGCTTTCAAATCCTGGCAGCTGTGTTGCTCAGCCCCTTAGAATGAGAGTGGACAGAAAGACTCATGAAGTTACCTCTAGGTATCGCTTGAAAAGATCCATAGAGAAGCCCCTAGAAACTACAGGCTTGTGCCTCAAAGCCTTGTGCTCGAAATACTGAAAGTACTACCACTTCACCAGATGGTGATAGCCAAGTCTTTTGTTGGGACCCCATTTCGTGAAAGAACCTGATGAAATGTTAAGTTTGGAAGCCTTCTTACTGTTGTACCAGAAACTTTACGTTTCAAAGTCAGCACCATCCCCTTTCTTATGGTCTGGCTTGAGAGCACATCTGTAGCCAGCCAAATATGTTAGAATCACCAAGAGAGAGATTTTGTTTCCACCCACATGGAGGGAGCCAGGAGTACATGCTTGTCTTCCAGCAGCTCTGATCGTTTTGTTTATTTAATTTGAATCAAAACAATTTAGAAACGTTGAAGATAATGTTGCGGACCCGAAAAGCATACACAATATTCAATACATGTACTGCTAGGTACAAAAGAATATATTTTTTATTTTTTATTTTTTACTCTTATTTTATACAATAATCATATATTAATGTCATGTAAAAACAGAGACAACAGAATATAATGTAGGTAATAATAACCTCTATATATAATATTTAGACATTTGATGTCATCAATTGTTCTAGACAAGAAATCAATTGTTCTAGGCAAAAAATACAGTAATATCTCTAGTGTCTAAAAATCATTGAACATTTATCAAAATATTGCACCAATGTTTATTTAATTGTTGAGATAAAGTGCACATTCATTAGGCATGGCTCTAGAATTGTTAGATCCTACGCGCGTTTCGGCTTGGAGCCTTCATCAGGACGCCATGTATGTATATCTTATTAAACCTTTGTTATGTTTTAGGTTCTAATAACCTCTAAAAGACTTCAAGTACAGTGAAAATCTAGTACGCAAAGTTCTTGAATTGATTTCTTGTGTTAAGAGTGTAGTTTTAAGGTTGGCTGTGGCGATGTCTGTAATATCCTGCCTGTGTATTTAGTCAGCAGGTCATGGTATATCAACTCGTATATCGTGCACCAAGTTCGATACTTGTATGGTCTAATAGGCAAAAGGTGCTGTATGCTGTACGATCCCAAACAGCTACCGCTATGGAAACCTTAGGGTTCGTTGTATGATGTAGCCACAAGCGTATTTAAGCTTCTTTACAAGTAAGCGGAGAACAAGACTCGTCCGTCCGAGTCTTAGATGTAGAAGAGTTTATATCTATGGAGGAAATCTGGAGTCACCGGGGATCCGCTCTAAGTAAATCCTCCGAACATGATATCGCCTAACCTGATGGACACCGTCAGTGGAAATGGTGACTCCAGATTTCCTCCATAGATATAAACTCTTCTACATCGAAGTCTCAGGTGGACGAGTATTGTCCCCCGCTTTCTTGTAAAGAAGCTTAAATACGCTTGTGGCTACATCATACAACGAACCCTAAGGTTTCCATAGCGGTAGCTGTTTGGGATCATACAGCATACAGCACCTTTTGCATATTAGACTATTAGAATAGGAACAAAAAAAATAAATATATATATATATATATATATATACATATATACTTTTGTACCTAGTTGTATATGTATTGAATATTGCGTATGCTTTTTGGGTCCGCAACATTATCTTCAACGTTTCTAAATTGTTTTGATTAAAATTGCTTGATGCACCCTGATTTAGGAACTTAATCAGGGGTACCCTTTTTCTTACAAACCATTTTGTTTATTTATCCAGCTGCCTGAGCTTGAACTTTCAGGGACACATGCTTGGAATTGTAATGTACATAAAGTGCTCTAAGATAACTCTACAATATATTGTGCTTTTCTCTGGCAGCAACACAGATGGGAGGAGGGCAGTCATTAACCTATAAGGATTTTTAGGTCTGGCTTGACAGTGCAACTTTCAACTGACCTTTTAACCTACACCAATATTATTCTACAGTTGTTTTCTTCCACACAAACCCATATTCATTCCCATGATATCAACTTGTGATATTTCACATTACTATACACATTCTTTTAAAGCCAGACCTATTGGCATTGCTGATGCTTGTTACATTAAAGGAACTCTCAAACGGCTTTGACCCAGATTCACCAATATTGTCCTGCAAGTAGCTGTGACATGCACTTCACCTGCTCTTGACTTTCCAGGATTAGTCAGACCCACTGACAAAAGCTTTGTGACAAGTGTAAAATGTTATGAGAGCCAGAGCCCACCTCAAGAGCCCTCCACATTAATCCAGAGGATGATCAGTCCTTCTCGGTCTGCAGCCTCGCCTGCTCCCACAGCAGTCCTTCACCGCAAGCTCCTGCTCATCTGATACATATGCTGAGAACAATGGTGGGCATCACTGGAGACAACAAGCATATTCTCTCACCTCATGCTTTTTTACACCCTCTCAAGAGTACTGAACAACTGATATGATCTATGATTGGAGAATGTTTTTCTTTCACAACTGACTAACTTTCTTTGTCACAAGACCAAACTACTCATGCCCTCTTGCAGCCCCGGCTCCTCACAGATCTCCAGTTCTACCCAAAAAAGAATCATATATGCATTTAGAAACTTCTCTGGAATTTTGTCTATCTACCACAGATACTAATAAACTCCATGAGAAAGCCTTAGGTACTGCTGCAATGCACGTGGGGAACAGCCTTTACAACGCGGCTGTTACACCGCGTGCCGTTACAACGCGGTTTTTTCAACGCAAGTTGTTACCACGACTTGCACTGGAGGGCGCTGCAGTACAAGGAATTTTTTAATTTACTATCCAACACCTTCCCTACTGTACGTAGGCTGGTGTTAGAATAGTAAATTAAAAAATTCCTAAGTCCGCACCCCTCCAACGCAAGTCGTGGCAACGACTTGTGTTGAAAAAACCGCGTTGTAACGGGACGCGGTGTAAACGTACGCGTTGTAAAGCGATACAACCATGCACGTAGACAAATAGAGAAGGAATTGTTCTTGTAGGTTAAATTCTGCTTCCCACTGATACTAATACAAATTCGCAGGAAAGCATTATGTAATGGTGTAAAGCAGGTAGGGAAATAAATAAGAAATTGTTTTTATAGGTGAATTGATTCTCCCACAGATACTAATAAACTTCGATGAGAAAACCTTTTGCAGTGCTGTAGCACTGATAGAAAAAATACAGAAGAAATTGTTTTTGTAGGTGAATTTTATGAAGTATAATATAATCTCTCTGGATTGGTAGTTTGTGATGAATAGTGATGTTCTAGTGTCTGTGAATTTATGACAAACGAGGTGTCGTTTTAATGTCAAATCTGCTAGTGTTTTTTAGTTTTAGTTTAAGCATGCTATCCTTCCTTTTCTTTACTTTTTTATTTAAAGTTTGTATTTCTAACTGCATTACAATAAAAAAAATGCAACTACAATATACTGAAAAGCGTTATAGCAATGATTCCAGTTGACTTCTAATAAATGATTAAGTTTGATGCCTTTCTGTTATTTTCAACATAGATCTTTTGTTGCTTTTCATTAATAGCTATTTCCTATTTTTATAAATTACTTTATTTACCCCTTTATTTCTCAGGGCCTCATTTATAAAGAATTAATGAGGCGCGGTGCCGCAAGCCATTTGGCTGCACCACGTTAATTTCGAAGCACAGGGATGCATCATATCTACAATGATATGACAGATCTCTTTGTTCTCACCGGCACATAATTAGCTGCCATGCACCGACGCAGGCACCCTTGCACCATGGTGCAATGATGCCTGCGTCATGGGATGATTGTTTATGTGCAGGAAGGCACACTATCCTGCACATAAATAATCTGTGGTAGCATTTTTCAACTTCTATGTGTGCTGCATTAGCACACATAGAACTTGCAAAACGTCATAAAAAAATGATTGTTTCTGTGCAGGGAGGGACACCTTCCTGCACATAAACAATCACAAGAGGTAATTTCCTCATTCTGTGTGTGCTGCAGCATGCAGCACACACAGAAAGAGGAAAGAAAACGAGTAGAAATTAATATGTTTCTCCTCGTTGCGCCTCCCTACATCTCCCCTGGGGAGGCGTAGCATTCAGGCGCAATTCCAGGTTTACTATTTCTCGTAAATCTGGAAATATGTCAGGTTCCATGGGTGCTGTGTCAGAACCCCCACATCAACACCCATGGAACGCCCCATTCACGCAAAGTGCTGTATGCCAAGGGGCCATATTTACAAGGACAGGAAAGCCACGCAGGGTGGCTTTTCGTGTCCCTGCAAATATGGGGCAGCAAAATTCAAATGTATTGCAAATGTGCTTAAAGATTAATGTTTCTACAGCATATCTGATGAAGCTCAGACTTGAAGAATTAGGCGCTCATTCTAATTAGCGAGCCAAAGGTAATCTGAGTAATCATTTAACCAGTAAAAAAGTAGAAAATAACAAAGCTTAAAGTAACGTTATAGTTAGGTGAATATGTCCATAAAAACAGAAATTCATCAGTTATAGTTAGCAGAGCCAACTATAACTTGCGCGCCCGCCATGCACTGCTTACGACCTCACATATTGCATTATCCATGAGATGTTCTATGGTATCATTTATGACATCAATAAAGACATCATAAATGACATCTTTGATGACATCACCCAACTTTATAAACTAGTAGGCATTAGAGGCATTAAAGTGCAAAATAGCTCAGAATAATATGAAGAATCATTAATGCCATCTCAGATACAACTCCCTTAACTGCAGAAAGCATGTGTTATGTGCAACATTGACCCTATACCATACACTTCACTGGTAGCCTAGGTCACATTAACAATCAACTACAGATATATGAGAAACCCTTATTGCACACGGTGTTCAATATGTATACAAGAGTTTAGAGGAATCCAAGTTTTCAAAGATACTAAGCGTTTGTACCAAAATTAATGCCCTACTACAGTCGGCTTTTACCCGTATCAAACCCCTCACAGTCACTGAACATACATTGAGAACTTACGTTAAAATGAGTCGAAGAGTGGGTGCAGTAAACAGTGTTTACTCTATGGCGAGAGTTTACTGTTTACCACACTGTTTGCAGACAGTGAAACTCTCAAATTAAACAAAATAATTGACATTCTATGCAACACAAATGGAAAAAGGCACTATTCACTTAACATAATCAAGGTCTGGAGGTGCTAAAGATCATACTACCTTGAGCCTTCATAATGTGGAGAAAACTTTACAGATAGTCCATATTCTGAAGCAAAACAAGTACATGTACATAGGGTAGTACCTGGTGCACACATGTTATGTAGAAGTTGCCATGCTGAGACGATTCAAATAACTTTCTAGGCTGCTTACTATGTAGAATCTTTGCTCTGTTAGAAACGTTTTCTGTATGACCAAAAAATGTGTGTTAGACGTACTGGTCACAAGTTATTACCTGCCATCTGCACAAAGAGTTATTCTTCAATTCAAAGATTTATAACATATTCAATACTTCTACACACCTATGATGCCTAAGAAGCATATGGTTTTGTAAACACTTGCACCCATTAGCTGGACCCAAGTTGTACAAAATTAGGTGGCCCAGTAATATGGTGATAGCATGCCACTATGTAAATTATGAAACAAACACATTCATTTGAGATGCCATCAGTGATGTCATAAATGACGTTATAGAACATGTCATGAGTGATGTCAAATATGATGACCTAAGCAGTGCATGGCGGGGGCACAAGTTATAGTTAGTGCTGCTAACTATAACTGATAAATTTCTGTGGATTTTGTTAGCTTAATGTTGTCATTGACAAACTCACCTAAAACTATAGCTTTACTTTAACCTTTAGGGGCTTATTTACAAGGCCCTTGCGCCACTTTTGCGTCATTTTTATCATGGGAAAAGTGACCCAAGAGTGGAGCAAGTGCCTTGTAAATCTGCCCCTTAGTTCTTTCAGTGAATTGCTAAGGCTTTTTTTTTTAAAACAAAAAGAGATCTTTTATCACACCCAACAATAATGTCATTTTAACATTTGTTTTTTTCAGGGAATTTTTAGGTTTTTTAATGTAAAGTAATATTTAATTATAATACGTAAATCAAACCAACAACAATGCACGACTGCAGCAAAAGCCCTACAGTCAGCCCCCCACATGCATCCAACCAAACACTGTGTACAGCCTTCGTCCGTGCGCTGTGGTGGGTTGGCCACAGGGCCAGGGCCTAGTGACCCCATCACCAGGGTCCTTTTTTTTAAAGGGGGGGGCGCATGGTCCCCCTCCCAGAGTCTCATTAGACTCTGGGGACCCCATCCCCCAGGGCTGCTGATTTTTATTAAAGGGGCGAGGGCATGCATGGCCACCCTCCCCAGACCAATTTCAGCCCTGGGGAACTCATCACCCAGGACCTGGCATGATTAGGGGAGGGGCATATGGTCCCCTCCCCCAGCAGATTTAGGCCTCCGGCTTTCCCATTCCTCAGGGCCCGGTGTCCATATCTGGAAGAGGTGGCACGCAGCCCCACTCCCTGGGCCGATTTTGGCCCTGGGGACCTCATCCCCTGGGGAACGGTGCACTTTTTAAGGGGAGGGGAGCACATGGTCCCTCTCCCTGGGTTGATTTTGGCCCTGGGCACCCATCCCCTGGGAACGAGCATCATTATCAGGGGGAGGGTGGCACACAGCCTCCTCCGAGGGACACTTTTGGGCCAGGGACCCCATCCTCTAGGGCATAGTATCATTGTTTGGAAAGAGGGGCATGCATCCCCCGCCAGAGGCCAATTTTGTCCCTTAGACCCCATTCACAGGGCCTGGTATCACATTTACAGAGAGGGGGCATGTGGCTCCCTTCCCCAGGCATATTTCAGCCCCAGGGACCCTATGCCCCTGGACCCTGCACAATAAAAGGTGGGTGACCTGGTGCCCTCCCAGAGCACCCACCATAGTCTTGCTGGGGGTCACGCGGGGAGCCACAAGGCCCCCCTGGCCGCAGCTGGCTCCCTGCATACAACAGGAGTCGGCATTGCCTAGGCCCACAGAGAGCATCTACTAATGCTGCTGCCTGTGGTCTGGAGCAATATTCTGATCTGTTTCCCTCCTTGCATCACTGCAGGCAGGGAAACAGATCAAAAGTCCTCTCCCAGCAGGTGGGAGCAATGTTAAGCTCCCGCCCACTGGGAGCAGACTTGGTGTTTGCTCCAACTTGGCATGAGTTTTAAAAATCCTCAACTAAGCGAGAGCAAACAAAAGTTTCCCTGCCCGTGCTGGTGCGGGCAGGGAAATTGCTATGTCCCGGGGTGGGTTCCCCAGGATGTAGTGTTAATATGGAACTGGATGTATTTATTGATAAAAATGAAATACTGTCTGTTTTCATACAACCGCCCATTGTGAACTCTACACCAACCTAAACGCGCAAATATGTAGTTAGGCAGGCTCTGAGACCCAGGTCCGGGGATTGCTGATTGCTAGGTCACCGGTGAGAGGGTGCTTAGTTGGCAGGCTAACACTCGACAAGAAACTCTTGATCAATCCCACAGATAGGTGCAGCGACATTACAATGTTCAGAAGAGAATGAACCAATAAAGAACACATAGCCAGAGGGGGTAAGCACGCTTCCAAAACACCATAGTCAGAGGCCACATGAGTTAGGAACACATAGCCAATCAGGACCTAGCACACATAGTTATCATGCGCTCTCCAAGCTGCACATCTGGACACATTCACCACTGGTCACACTGTCCACACAAGGTCGAGACCCACCTGCAGTTCACACGGACCCTCAATTTATTACTCTAAATGCAGCAACCAGCATTCCTCGCCATATATGTTATGGAGGAAACTTTTTATTGCTTACTGTATTTTGTATAAAAGATGGATACCAACCTGATGTAAATTGACACAGTCCTCAGACATTGTGTCTGTAACTGCTCTCCTGGTCACATCATTTAATTAAACAAACTTTTCCTGTTTTGCCAAACTCCTCTTGTCTTCTTTTTTTTAACAAATTCTATTTTGAGCAACATTTTGCCGAGCCAGATAGAAAGATTGTCACCTAGTACCCGACTGCAGCCGAAGGAAGGTGGACGGACAGATTCACGTTTGCGCAATGAGAAAGGTGGGCAGACACCACAATTGATTGGAACTTCTGCTGAATCCCAGGGCGGATGTCAGTCCTGAAGCAGCTGTCACAGAGGGTAAGAAACTACTTCCAAACATAAAACATAGTCTAAAGCTTTTGGCATATGGTAAACTAGGGAGAAGAGTAAAAAGATAACCCTAGCACCCTGCCACTGACGGGGTTTGGCATATTACCTATTTTATATGTCCTAACTGTGTGCAGAAGTAAGGTGGTTTCAGAGGCGATCCCGTGGAAGTCACCTTTTTTCGATAGTTTAGCAAGCTAGGAAAGGTGAATTGTGAATAGCTCTTGATAACTCCCAGGACCCTATTTTTGTGATACAGCTATCCTGATTGGGCGGAGTTGACACATCAGTCTCGTAGTTTTTAAGTTTAATATTTTCTCTGTACTAAAGAGGTCTCTTAACACCCTTAGTATCTGAAAGGAGTTTGGGAAGTGCATCTAGCTTAGACCTTGAGCAATAAATCAAGGGGGATTTCGGACATTGGGAAAAACTTGGACACAGGAAACTGGGCATAACTGCCTGTGGCCAAGAGGTGCCGATGATACCAGAGTTATTATGATACAGTGTCTATGACTATCACCTTTGTCTAGGAGCAGATATTGGCAGACAATCCAGCTCACATAGGAACGTGTTCCCATGCAAACCTTCCCTGTTTTAGAGGATAATCTGTGTAGCGAGTGTGCTAACCTTTTGGACAAAGATCATTTTTCTGTCAACTATTATCAAATTGTAATGTGTATTTGATGATGTTGTGCTGATTAATAATTGCCAACTGTATTAATGTGCAAAAACTGAGATCATGGAGATGCTATTTTAACATACTACATAGTTGCCCTATGTTGTAATACTACATATGCATTTTATCTTGGGTTTTTATAGAAATGTTATTGGACTAATCAGAGACATGTTGCTGCAGATAAATGTGCACCATGTACAATCCCTACGATTAGACAAACGAAACCACAAAACGTTATTTGAAATTGTATGTATTTAAATTACTAAAATTGTCATTGATTCCCCATTGAAACATGAAAACTAGATTCCCCACGTAAATAAAGAAATGTAATAAGTAATGCCAAGAGTGGCATTTATACACGCAGGCACACACATTCCCCTGGCCTAAAGGGGAACATTTGACACAAACATAATTGAGCACACTAAAACACATATAAAGACCAAATATGCAGGTCAAAAGAGAGACAAGAGAGAAGCTTTATTAGAATTATGGGCCCTCTTTGAAGACTCTAAAACCAATAGCCCTACAGTGAGATTAATGAATAAACCATCAGAACCTCCCCCACCTTAAACAGGGAAGGATGTCTTCACACCAGTTCCCCCTGCATTAGAATATTCAAACCCAGCAGTGATAGAAGCCGATAAGCCCCACCGAAAGGACATCTAGATCTAAGCCAAAGAGAACCAAAAACCCAGCGAGCTCAAACACTGCCAGCGCAGCCCAAATCCATAAGGAGGGTCCTCCAAAAGCTTGACTCCCCATCTTCAAAACTAAACATGTGACCCCTCAAAGGCAATTGAATACCACATCCCCACCAGTTCAGGCGGGCACAAACAAGTGTCAGGGAATTTTGTGGTGATTCTTAATAGCGACTCAGTGAGCTCGTCAGAGGAAGAGAGTGCCAGCCCCCGGGAAGCGATAAGGGTGTAGCCACAGGGCTTGCTCAGGTAGACAAGGAGGAAACGGAGGGTAAATTCGGAAGTGGAGCCGAGTCAACAAAAGCAGCGTGTAGCTCAGAGCAAAGGAGGCAGGCCAAATGGTACAAGGAACAGAGATGTGAGCTCTTGCTTGTGAGAGAAAAGGCATGCAACCAGGAGTTACAGCAAGAGAAAAGGACATCACGCTCTTTACAAGAGGATAGAAGAGCATAGAAAGATCACTGTGCAAGCCTTAATAGGCTCCAGATTGGACTATGCCAACGTCCTCTATTTAGGCCTTCCGGACTATCTTGTCCAGCGGGTGCAGGTTGTGCAGAACTCTGCGGCTCGCGCTATCTTTGGCCTCCATAGGCGAGCTAGAGTGTCCGGTTTGGTGCAGTCGCTTCACTGGTTGCCCATCCGGAAGCGGATTATGTTCAAAGCGTTGACCCTGGCTCACAAAGCGCTTTTTGGCTTTGGAGCTAAGTACTTGCAGCGCAGGCTTGTTTTTCACCGCCCGGTTCGATCTCTGCGGTCGGAATCTTTGTTTCTGGCCGTGGTTCCCCGAGTGACGAAGGCCCGTATCGGGGGGCGCTCCTTCAGTTTGAGGGCCTCTCAGCTCTGGAACACTCTGCCTCTGGCTCTGCGTCGCACATCTAACCTTCTCCTGTTTAGGAAGTGCCTTAAGACCTGGCTTTTTAACCTTTAGGTTGCTTTTTATGTCTCCTGTTTATGTCTGTTTTTATGGTGTTATGTTCTTTTTCACTGAGCTGCCTTAATAAAGCGCCGGGACACTCTTATTGAGTAGCCGTGCGCTATAGAAATTAAATTTAACATAACATAACATAACATAACATAGTGGAGACAGGTACAGGGGGCAGCGCTGGGATGAAATGGAGGTAAATGAAAGGCTACTAGCAGGGCTGAGAGTTACACAGATCCGGGCAACAAGGAGAAGGGCTGACCAAGATACAAGGTATCTAGAAAGCCTAGTACTTACTCTCCCGCGACACAGGAAAAACGAAATGGCTCCTTTGCGTGCACACAAGGAGAGCAGCAATAAGGACATGTGCTGCTTCACACAGGTGCACAACAAAGATATACCCACCCTGATGGGAGATAATAGCAAAAGAGGAAGGCAAGACTTTTGTGTACCTGTTTTATGACCTATTAGCAGACTGGACTGAGGAGAGGGACAGTATAACAGGTCTTGGCCAAGGAAAGGATCATTTGAGCCCGAGGACATAGCAGTAGTGGAGGACTGCATCAGACATGAAGGAAGAAACATGAACAGGAACTTCCTCTACATGCAGCAATGCCTTGCAAAAATGGGAGTGCTATGTTGAGGATAAACCTGTACAGCCACCTGGATCAAGAATGTGCCCATTGTTGTAGAAGGGCACGGCGGGATTATATAAGTGTCATCGGCCCAGATGGACAAAGAGGGGTTAAGAACAAAGTTACGGTCATTGCTGGATGGGGAAGGGAATGGATTGCATGCTGCAAGAAGAACACTGCATTTATTAACCTAGCAATAAGTGACATTAAGAGCTTATAAAGCAGCCCAATTGGAGAACAGACAAAAATGGTGTTCACCCAATCATCCATTCCAGCAATTACGTTAAAAGACACCCATCATGACGGGGATGCATGTAATTCAGACAGGCACCGGATATGGACCGCCCTTAGAGAAATATTCCCTGACCGCCCTCATGTAGGAGTACTAATGGAAGAAACCATGAAGCCTGGGGAAGGCATCAATGGTTTCCTGAATAGAATGAGGGAAAGGTGGGGAAAGGAAAATGGACAGCCATCCGCCAACACGGGCACACACCCTGGAAGTAAATACAAGCTCACATGCTCCACTACCATAAGAAAAATTCAGAAAAGAATAGAGGGAAGCAGGAACAGACACACTTAGATACTACAAAAATAGAGCAGCATAAACTGAAAAAGATTGCCCTCGAGGGAGCAGCGATGACCGAAGCCGTAAAATTAGCGCAAGAGTCAATGGGGGCAGCACCACAAAACTTTAGAGGGTTCCAAACAGGCTATGGTAGTAGAGGCCAGGGAGGCTGGCCACAATCAGACATTAGGGAGTACTACTACTGCCATAGGCAAGGTCACCTGGCAGAGAGATGCTGGCTAATGGCATAGCATGAGCAGCAAAAGCAGCAGGGAATAAGAGTCCGCAGCCACAAAACCCGGTACAGCAGGATAGGGGTTAACGTCCCTCCTAAGTACCAAGCACAGGGTAATCAGAACACAGCATACACTCAGTTGCAGGGAAACCTGCTGAGTGCCATACAACCGCAGCAGGGATAAAGTATTTGGGCGAGCATGTGGCAGCAGCAACCACAGATAGGGAACCCAGCACAACAGGAAGCGGGGCAACAACCCTGGAAAGGAAGGGTGACAGTGTGGTGAGGTAGCACCTTCACGCAACCACAGAGCCAAAATACGCAGTAAAGTAGACTCCCCCAGCAGCAAGCTTCCTTCCCATTTTACAAAATTTCAGCCCCTGTGGTGAGTTCTCAGGGGCTTCTTGAGGCTCAGGGAGGCGGCACCACACGTCCCTCCTCCCCATACATAATATATATGGCCTAATTGTGGGTTCCTTGGGGCCTTTAATGGCACGGGAGGGGGGCCACAAGTCCACCCTCCCCACCCATAATATATTCAGCCATGGGGTAGGCACGCCGGGGCCTCTGGAGGCTGGGAGAGAGGGGTGATGCTGTCCCCTTCCACATTATGAATACAGCCCCGGTGGTGGGTTCCTGGGGCTTATAGTTAATATATGCAGCCCAGCCACAATTTTTCTTGGGTTTTTACCTGACCAAACAGCACATTATGCCTTTCTTTTCTTTTTTTTTTGTCCCCATGGAAGGGTCTCTCTGGGTCACCCCATGGGGCCTAGGGGAGTAGGTTATCCCTTGCCTGCCCCCTTATATAAAGAGAGATTTTTTAACTTCAGGACAGGGGACTAAGTTACTGAGTCCTGTAATTTTGCCAACAATATTTTCTCATGTTGCTGGTAGCTAATCAGAGAGCTTGCTCTCACAGGACCATGACTCCCCTAATGTCTCCCCTAATGCCAGGAATGCGCATGCGCAGGCTCCCGCACATGAACAGTTTCAAAGAATAAGGCGCCATAGACAGGAAGAGATGTCCCCGCGTTAAGGTAAGTGTTTTAAAGTTTATTTCAGGCTTTAATATTTTTAATATTGCGGGCGGGCGGGCAGGTGGCCAACTTCCGTTCCGCCCCGAGTGTGCGGAAATTTGCCCCGTTTTTCCGCCTTCTTTTGCGGAAGGGCAAATTTCCACACATTCCGTGGGCGGAACGGAAATGTCCGACCACCCCTAGTTAAGAGCAGTCCTGAATTCAGCCCAGCAACCACTTGGTTGTCCATGAAGACTGTATTTTTAAAGTGTAGCTCTTGCCGAGCATGTAAATTTGAAGTCAACACCACTGAATACGTCACAGCATTTAACAACAAACCTGTTAAGATTAAAGGGTATTACACGTGTCGTACTGACCATGCTGTCTATGTGTTTGAATGCACGTGCGGACTTAAATATGTGGGGAGCACCAAGCTCCAAGTATTCAATAGAATATTACAATATCTACGAGCTGTCGTGAATTCCGATCCGAATTACCCGTTGGCAAGGCATTTGAAATTAGTTCACCATAATAATCTCAGTGAACTCAAGTACTTTGTGATAGGGGCTGTCCCAAAATCTAGACATGGTGGCAACAGGGAAAAACAATTGCGGCAACTAGAGTCACATTTCATCATGGAGCTAGACACTAGGATTCCTAACGGTTTAAACATCAGTGAGGGTTTTCACAATTTTCTCTGATTGGACAGAAGAATGAGCAAATATGTAATTTTTAATAATTATTCATTTTTAATTCTTTAAGTGTCTGCTGGTTAATCTTATTCCATACAGAATATATTTAGGCAATCTATAATAGCAATAATCTTTCATAGCTGTTGTCTGTGTAATATTCTGTAGGTTCACGGTTAAGCTAGTATTGTAGGACCTAATGTACTAGAGTAATATTGGGCATATGTAGTATTCGTTTCAGCTTTTTGCATTTTTTTAGGAGGTAGGGGGATTTATATTATCAATATTGTGGGTTTTTATTAATGGTATAATCGTTTTTTATATGTATTTTTATATTTTATATTTATATTTTATATTTTTACATACTGTGTGTGTGTGTGTATATATATCTAAATCTAATGATGGACACCGTTTAAGATCAAAGATTTTTTTAATTGCAACACAAACCACTGTATCTATGTACTCAGCTGCCCATGCCAATCAATGTATGTAGGGAGAAAAAAACGGATGCTAGAGCATCAGCGAGCAATTAGGAATCAGGATTTCACTGATTCTGTGACAAAGCACCTTTATGATAAACATGACAGTGATCCTGGCCCACTGATGTTCTTTGCCATTGGCAGAGTTTCCCCTAACATCCGAGGAGGCAACAAAGTACTGTACCTTAGGGGCTTGTAATCAAGATACATCCTGGACCTGAACACGAAATTCCATATGGCCTTAACAGGGATAAGGAGCTAGAGGTCCATCTAAGCTGAATGATTAACTGACATATTGCCTCGCTCCCTTCCCATTCTTTTGGATTATGCCTCATGCTGTTGTAAGTATCGAAATGTGAATGGGTCTTAAATATTGTAATAATAATAACAATGGGAAGTTGATTTTAGAGTTCGCACCATTGCACTTTATATAGAAGGTTGGTCCCTATTTGTAATTTTAGGACACCTGGCACATTTGCACTTTAGACAGATTTTCCAGTGAGAGATTAACAGAACCATTGGGTACTGACTATAATGAGGTAATTCGTAGATGTTTGAAAAAGAGGAATCCATGTCACAAGATGTAGCTCTATCCTTATCATTAGAATATCTTTCCGCTATATTAGGATTGTATGGGCTTGCAAGCTTGGGTTATTTTTTGCATTTAGTCACTTTATATATGCATAGCAGTTTTTGCACAGTTTAAATTAGGTTGGAAGACAGGAAGTGCAATATAAGATGGGAGATTCCCGCTGTATTCCACTTTACATATTGTGATGTTATTTTCCAGTTTATAATTGTGTGATACTTTGGCACTTTACGTATACAGATTTTGCACATGTATAGTTATTTATTGTATTTATGGGTGGGATGGGATGCTTTTTTTAAAATGAAATGTAACGTTGGGATGATGAAGTAACCTATAATGATCCATATAATACATATTTTATCGAATTTCGATGGGGAATTGTATCCTACCATTTCAAGTACTGATTCATTTATAGACACCCATACAGTGTTAACCTAACAATATTTATATGTGCTTGCTTTCTGTTGATACGAGAGCGTTTATGCTATGCATATTGTCATATGTTTTACATCTGGTTAGCATTTTTGACGCAATCCACAGATTATGGGGCACTGGCCCTAGAGCTTGCCTCCCTCCTCTGATTCCCGGTCCAGGGTTAGTTAGATTGTTATGATGGTGCCAAAGAGGCTTGGTTTTACATATATAAAAATGTGTTAAAAAAGTGTAAAATGTATCTTCTGTAAGAAATATATAAAAATATGGAAATTGTATTGAAACACTAAGTGTGCATGGTGAACAGTTTACATTGGTGGGAAAGCATAATGAGAATGGTTATGCTTTCGTTTATGTCTATTGTACTGTGCCTTTAAAAAAAAAGAATCTAATGAAAAAATTACTTTGCAAAGGCTGTCTACATCCGAAACGCGTCAGTACGGACATCGTGCCATGACAAGTAAATAAAGAAAATGCTGCTTATCGGGAGTGCCTGCATTTGCTCTTCTTTGTGAGGGCTGCTATAAGAAAAAAACATAGGTTTCAGGGGTGTTATCGTTAGCTGGACATTTCACTCGTATACAACCATTGAAATTCCCCCTTTATAGTTAGTTGTACTAACTATAACTCACGCGCCCGCAAACCACGGCTGATGATGTCACATATTAAATCCTTCATGACATGGTCAGTGACATCACTGATGACATCTCAAATGACGTCACTGATCACATCATCCAGTGAAAGTGGTTTTGTTTGTTATTTAAATATGTATTATATATATATATATATATATATATATATATATATATATATATATATATATATATATATATAATAGAGAGAGAGAGAGATTTAGTACCAATGTGATTGACTGTCTAAGTGCGGAATTTTAAGTGTCTCAATATATGGGATAGTGATTAAACTGTATGAATACCTGTATCACTCTATCTCTTGTTGTGTAAACTACTACATAAGTTGGTTACTACCTATGTGAAAGTCTACATTAGTTATTAATTAGTTAAATGAGTATCTGTATGGGATAGTGAATGAATGTGTGTGTGGTTGGGTGGGACGTGTGTGACTGTGGAAAGATGTGAAAATAGTTGATTTAGTAAGTTATCCTATGGGTAGAAATTCACTTAGCAGGTAAATAGTGTTATCGTTACCTTTTCTTACTCAGTGGTGGATCCTGGATACAGCACTGCTGCATCTCCTCTAAACAGTTGAAAGAATGCAAATTACCAAAGACGCGTGGAAGCCCACGTCTTTTAAAAAAAAAATATCACTAGAATGCGCGAATCATACGTGTACCACGTGATTTTTCCCCAAAAAAGAAAACAAATTAGGGGCCCTGGGAGACCTTGTGGGACCCTTGAGGAGACCTAGAGGATCAGGGTGTGTCTACGCTCCCCCTTTTCACATTTTAAACACACATTGCACACGCTTCTTCAGCCTCCCTTGTACCGAGACATAAAATGACTGCCAACAGTTTCTAGTTTCGAATGTTGACAGCCACTTGACAGCCAATTAGCCTCCAGCGCATGATCGGAAGGGTGCGCTTATGGTACGATGACAATAAGCGAAGTATACTTATAATTTTTTTTTATGGGAAGTGGGCCGTGTGGCCCCTCCCGTGCTTCCGGGCACCGGGGACCCCAGTCCCCGGGCATGGCTAATTATATATTAGCGTATTATTATTTTATGGAGGACGGCTGCAAAGCCCCCCTCCTGAAGCCACTTCAAGACCAGGGGGACATCCGAACTCCATCTATGTATGTACCCCGTAGGAGTTATCTTCACTTTGCGCATGCATGTTTGTGGTAGCGCATGCGTGGTAATGTTATGCATGCGCACAATACGTACCACCATCTGGCTATGTACCCCTAACGTTTTTCATTTTATTTGCGAATGCTCAATTACAATATGCCCAATCACAGTTCTCACACCCAGTGACATCATGCTCCACCAATCATCCTTCTGCAAAGCATTTATAAGCTTGCAACCTTCTTGAACTTTTCCTATTCCGCAGTCACAGCCATTGGGCGTGTTCATTAAAACCATTCTGCGATAAGCACTTGTGTATTTCATGTGTTTGCAGACAGATAACTGTGTTATTGTCATGTTTTACTAGAATTCGTAAGCATTCTGTAATCAACCAAACGTAAAAAAAGCATTTCCTCCCAATTTTATTGCCCAAATATGTGATTTAAAATTGAACAATGTATGAGTTATAATTTTTCTTGCTTCTATAAATATTTTTATAAAATATAAATCTGCATTGTGATAGTATTAAAGACGTTTCTTTCTGAAACCCATTTCTTATTTCAATGCTTGTTACACGTTTTCAGCCTATAATTCAGATACAAAGTAAAAATGTTGTTGTTTTTTTTGTTTTTTTTGGAAACTTGTCTTTTAATTTTCCTTGCTATTTATTTCTGAATTTCTAGATCATGGAAGTCCAAAAAGGGTTCTATCAGATCAAGCCCAGGAGTTTGTGAATGAAGTGAGTGACCAATCTCGGCCTAACATTTGTATAATGCAATACTATTTCCTATTTTGCTGTCCAAATATAACCTTCTGATGATTAGTTTTCATCCCCAATCCTATTGAGAACAATTGTTTTTATGAACATGAAAATTAATCTTGGACATATGCACATCATATACATTTTTAACTCTTTTTTCAGTTACCACAATATTACATAAGTCAGCAGCAAGTTACCAACATTGAAGAAAGTATATCTTTCTGTTCCAGTTCATTTCACCGTTGTCTCAAATATGGCATGAACTAGTTGTATGAAGCCAAAGAGATTCACAAATTTTTAACGGACAACTTTAAGGTAAATACTTACAATACGACTACTCAAACGAAGTTAAAAAGTAACGGATATAAGTACTTGAGGGGTTTTCGGTGGCAGATAATCTCAAATTCACACTCGTACGGATATGTTTGATACAGGGTAGATCTCAGTAAAACTAAAAGATGATTAGGTATTAGGATGGCATACAGAGCTCCCAACCTTCTTACTTTTTTCTTTAAGGGTTGGGGACGAATATTAGGCTGTGCAGTAGAGGTTGACGGTGTTACTCCACTGGTACTTTGTCCTCCTCATGAAGCAGGAGGAGCCTCTCTCAATCTCCTTAACTCTTCCCTTGAAAAGTTGACCGGATTCTTAGTCTGCAAGTGCTTCCACATACTTGCAGTTCCACACCAGTCCTCTTTATTGGGGTCTCCTCTTGAAAGCAGTCTTGCATATGCGGCAAGTAACTTTTCTTGCATTCACCTTTTTTAAGACTTGGTGTCACTATGCATTGTGTCAAATGCTTTATTAAAAATATGCAGAAAATGTTCCCTTTAATTGTTGTTAACGTCTTTACAAAAGAATTTGAAAGGAGAAAGTAGGAGATGAATAAAAGAGGTAGGACGTTATATCTCGAACTGCAAAAATTGATAAAAAGAGTGGACCAAAGTCTGCATGTACAATGCCAGTGGAAGCATTTCAAGAACACTGCAAAGATTTTTTAAAATATAAATATCGTCAAGTGTTACTTTGACTTGTAATGTTTGACCTCATTTAGTCACATCAATCTAATTTTAAACACTAATTTTCTTTTTTGTTTTGCAGATTAACTTTAATACTTCTTTTGGACTCCATATTATAAGTTGTTTATTATATTGGTTTGTTAGTTATAGTTATAGTTATTTATTGTATTGTTATCTTTTAGTTATAGTTCCAGTTATTGTTTTAATAAAAGTTAATTAAATAAGTACATACGTCTGGGTTTTTTTGTGGGGTAGCAGTCATCAATAGAAATGATATTTATAATTTGAAGTTTAATTCTGAGGCTAACTCATTAGCAACATAGTGTGGTGAACTTTTAACCTCTGTGCTCACGTAAGTGCTACATGAACTTTTACTATGGTAACAGGCAGAAAGGTGTTTGGGGTAGGGTTAAAAGTTACTGGCTGTACAAAAACCGTTATATTTACCTAGGATCTTCTACATCACAGAAAGGAAAGCAAAGTAAAACAAAAACTGTGTACCAGATTTACAACCCCCTTGCATCACTTTCGCGTCCAACCCCCCCTACAAAATTACAAGTATGTGAGCTTCAACGACCCCCCTCAAGCCCCGGGAACCACCACCCCCTGAAATTTGTATATTACGGGCCAAAAACTGCGAGGCCTATGTTTATATTTATTCACATGCCACCTTGCGTGATGCACCACTAGGATACAGGAGGCCTTCAGCCCCAGGAGCCGTAGCGTCAACCTGACCAAAACCCGGGATAAAAGCTGAAAGATCAGAATCAGACCCTAAATATCCCGAACCCGCTGTTCGGAGTGAAAAACCCAAAACTGCGCCAAGTCCAGAACCTCTCCGATGAAGAGGAGCTTCTGAGAGGGGCACAGGTGCCACTTCGGCACGTTGATGGACAACCCCAGCAGGTGCATGAGGTCGACCATAGCCTGGAGGTGGGAGACGACTGTCTGAGGCGAGCCCGCCTTCAACATCCAGTCGTCGAGATAGGGGAAGAATGGAACACCTGATCTGCGCAGATAAGTGAATAAACATGTGAATAAATCTTTCTACTTTTCTATGAGACTATAGAATATTGTCCATATACCACAACAATCTGCGTTTCAATATGCATGGCATCTATTAAAGTGATAGAGTACATTTTACAGATGAAGGAAACCGAGTCCTCCTCATGAACTTTAGACTCTGCATCGGTACTTACTTGTAATTACTAAAATCTCTCAAGAAACACAAGGGCTCTTTCTAGAATCACCCAACATCTATACACATAAGCTTGATATATATCTCAAAAATACATGCTTCATTTTTTTCAGCGACCAAATGCGCGGATCCTAAGCGCATCTTGCGACTTTTTTGTAAAAAAAAATTCTTACTTTTTTTGCCCAACGGGTCCCTATGTCACCCACTGAGCAGGCCTAGGGGGTCAGGGTATGTCTAACCTGCCCCAGTTCACGTTTTGCCAACATATTTCGCAGACTTCTTCACCCTCGCCTCTACCGAGGCACAAAATGGCTGTCAACAGTTCCTGGTTTCGAATGTTTACAACCGCTTGACAGCCAATTAGAAATCAGTGCCTGATCGGAACGGTGCGCTTATCTTACGAGGCCAATCCTCACGCAATCCCCGGATCCTCCGAGCGCATAGATATATAAATTACTTTAACCGTAATTTTCAAAGAAACTACTGAACAGATTGACACCAGATATGCCAAAGGCACAAGTCGGAACTGAGTACTACCTCTCTGCCAAATTTGGTGTAATTCCGTTCAGCCGTTCGAGCTGTAGCCGTGGCTAAAGGTCCTATGAGAAATTGCATGGGAAAAACGTGTTTTGATACCCCCCTTTTTTCTCAGCCCCCGCTTCCCCAAACTTTCAGGGAAGGAGCGGAACTGAGCTGGCCAAAAGTTTGGAAAATGTCAAGAAGATTCATCAATCGACGCCAAAGTTATTGGCAATAGAATGTTGCGGTTTTCCTATGGATAATAGGCCCTAACTATAACTACCTATATATATACATGTGATCAAGGCTCCGCTGAGCCGAAACGTCGGTGACTCTTTCTGCCGAATAAAACTTTTTACACCTCGAGGTCCGTGTCCGGAGTCTGCTTGCTGTGTTGCACGAGCGCGCGAGTTTGGAGACAAACGGTGTACAGGATATATATATATATATATATATATACACACACACACACACACACACACATACAGTTAAAGTGCAGTTATTGTTGTGGTTTACAACCAAAAGTCTACTGGAATTTGCAATATATAACTCTCACAAAGGTCATGGAAATGAGAGCTCACATACCAAATACAATACAATTCTCATTACTTTGTCCTTGATTGATTTCAAATGTCACAAATAATCATACAAATGAGATTACATATCATATATCTGTTAAAAGTATGAAACATATGACTATGAATCAATCAATCAGTCTTGTAGAGCGAACTTGTCACCCCATGGGGTCTCTAGGCGCTAGGGTTCTGTGAGCTTTGGTCGAAGAGCCATGTTTTGAGCTTCTTCCTGAACTCTTCCAGCAAAGGGGCAGCTTGAAGGTGGAGGGGGAGGTCGTTCCAGGACTTGGTGGCGAGGTAGGAGAAGGAACGACCTCCGCAGTGACTCCAGCAGATGAAGGGGATATGAGCCAAGGTGGGAGAGGTGGAGTGGAGCTCCCGGGTAGGTCGGTGATGCATCAGGTGGTGGTTGATGTTGGCGGGCCCGGAGTTGTGGAGGGCTTTGCAGGCATGTGTGTTTGAAGAGGCATTTTGGGAGTGGTGGTGACTTGTTACTTCATGGTCAGTTGACTGTCCAGGATGATTCTGATGTTGCGTGCGTGGTTGGACGGGTGTTGCAACTTGGTATGACCCTTTACCCCTGTTTCCCCCCTCCCTCTTTACTCACCTTGGTATGAACCGCACTGACAGCTCAGGCGCTCGCTATCGAATGTTGAGATAGCAGAGGAGCCCCATGATGATAAGCTGACGGCATCTTTGTGTGTGATTACTTAACTTATTAAAGTAACTTAAACGAACACTGCTTCCTCCTTACCACATTTGTTGGCGACGAGGTGAGGAGACTGTGCCAGGGACAGTGGATGCCGTCCCCCTGGAGTTATTTTCGAGAGCTTATCTGATGAAAGGATTTTTGGACCTAACCGCTATCTACTGAAGGGAGCTAAGTGACACATTTTACAGTGATTTAGCGCTAGCGGAAAGGACATTGGCGTGTGAATTAAAGCACATATATTTTCAGTGCTGTAATTGGAAGTCAGCGTCCGCATGTCATGGTGTGCTTACAGCGTAAATGATAGAAGGAAGGAAGTGGTTTTCGTGTGTCATCTCAGGCACAAAGGGGGCGAATGGTGGTCGGCGCGGCGAAATGGAAAGAGCCTCGCTTGTGGTGGCGTTTGAAGTCGTGGGAAGGAAGCGTAGGAGGCGAGCATGAGTCGGATGAAGGAACGGGCAGTTAATGATTGACACCCGTGTGGTGTTTCTTTTCGTCAATAGTTCAAGCGCCGGCATTTGTGAGGAAAACCCAGCCACTTCATTCCTGACTGCAGCGCAGGGCAGCGCGTCTGCAGAGAATCTCAAGGAAAAGTCTTCCGGCGCCATTCTGTTCATTAGACAATTTCTGACTTTTCGAGAGCATAAGGATTAACTGTTGTTTCGAGTAACTCAGGGTGCAGTTCTACAACGGAATGAAGTTAAAGGAGTAGCCTTACCCACGTTAGCATCAGCGTGCGTCCGACAGGAACTCTTCAGTCAGACGCTCTTCACAGGAAGTTCCCGCCTCGGGGAGGAGACCCGCTCCATTGGTTTTGAGTGACTATTGCCATAGAAAAAGAAAGAGGACTTGTAGAAGTAGTGTATACCTGCTATTGTGAGAGAAATCTACCTTTGGGGTGGGGATTTGGTGTTTTTGTGGTAAATGAATATTTTTTTTTCATAAGATTTTTCGCAAAGGAAGTGGTCCCCTAAGGATTTCACCCTCATATTTAATCTGATAGTTCTTTCCAGCTAACTTGCAAGGAGTGTTGGGATATACTCACAGTCGTATATGGCAATGGCAGGTGCAGGAATGAGCCAACCTCCACCTTTTCTGAATGAATTGGGGGAACCAGTTATTCCCTGGAGGAGGTGGGAAGGCATATTTAAATCGTATCTAATTGCTATTGGTGGAAGTAATTATACTAACTTAAGGAAACAGCACATACTTCTCCACAATTTAGGCACACATGGTAGGAAAATTTATGAGGATATTACTGGAAGACTGGTGGAGGATGATCAAGAAGAAGTAGTGGAGGGTGTCAATGTATATGAGTGCACGTTGAGGGAACTAGAGGCACACTTTAAAGAGAAAATAAATGTGGTAATGGAAAGACATAAGTTTTTTAAGAGGGCACAGAAGAAGGAGGAGAGGGTGAGCGCGTACATAGCAGTGCTGAGAGGATTATCAGCCACATGTGAATTTGGGCAACTCACTGACTCGTTGATAAGAGATCAACTGGTGAGATGTACTAATGATACAAAAACACAGGAGGAATTACTCACTAAGAACCCTAATTTAGAGGAAGCCATCAACATAGCTAAGGGTCTAGAACACACTGCACGGTGTATGAGAGAAATGAAACCGCAGGAGGGGACTAACAAAGAGAGGGCAGAGAACAAGGTCCACCTGGAGGGAGAAACTGTTTGCAAAATGGGGGACAAGAGTAAAGAGATGGTTAGAAGTAAGACAGGAAATATGTTATGTTACAAGTGTGGTAGTCCGAATCACTTAGCCAACAATTGGAAATGTCCAGCGAGAAATGTACAATGCAGGAAGTGTAATAGGTGGGGACACTATTCAAAAGTATGTAAAGCACCCAGCAAGACAGTACATGCGATTGAGGATTATCCTCAGGAAGAGGAGGGGGAGAAATCTTATATTTTTCAGGTAGAAGAAGAGGAGGAAAATAATGATGACATATATCCCAAATGTGATGTTTTACTTGATGGTATAGAGTTCTGTATGTATGCTGATTCATGTTCCCCCTACACTTTGGTTGACAAAAAGGTATTTGATGACAAATTTGCTAATCATCCTGTCAAATTGATGCAGGCAGATATCAGTCCAAAGGGGTACAACAAGGGGAAAATTCCCTTAGAGGGAATGGCAATAATGAGAATTGCATTTAAAGACAGGCACACGGTGGGGAAGGTGTATGTGTCCACCAGTGGTTCGACCTTATTGGGCTGGAAACACCAGAAGCAGTTGGGCATGAAACTAGACCCAAATAACAAGGAGCAAGTATTACTGATAAATCCAGAAGGCATATCAGGGGACCTCACTGAAGAATTTAAGGAGGTATTCAGCGAAAGGCTAGGCGTATTTAAAAACTACATGCACAAGATTATTCTTAAGAAGGAGGCAGTACCAGTAGTGCACAAGACTAGATCAATACCGTTGCGAATGAGAGAACCGCTTCAGCAAGAACTTCAAAGGTTAGTCAGTCAAGGAGTCATCACCGAAATTGAGAGTTCGGCATGGTTGGCTCCCATTGTGATCACGGCAAAAGATGGAGGAAACAGCATAAGACTCTGTGTGGACCTGAGAGATCTAAATGCAAACATCCTGGTGGATAGGTTTCCACTTCCCAGAATCAGTGAAATGTTGAGCACCATCAGGGGGGCCAGATATTTTAGTGTCTTAGATCTTTCCTCTGCATATTACCAAATCAAACTACATCCTGAATCGCAAATTTTAACGGCCTTCACCACTCCTTTTGGAAACTTCAAGTTTCAGAGAATGCCATTCGGTTTGGCGTCGGCGGCTGCTGCCTTCCAAAGAGTCATGCAACATGTGCTGAAAGACTGCAAGAAGACCATCTGTTTCCAGGATGACATATTGATCTATGGAAGTAGCGATGATGAACATAATGAGATGGCAAGGAAGGTGTTAGAGAAGCTGAGAGAAGTAGGATTCACCACCAAACCAAGCAAGTGCAAGCTAGGAGTAAGCTCGGTGGACTACCTTGGACACACCTTGTCGGAGGAAGGCATAAAGCCCAAGTACGATTTAGTCAAAGCTGTGAGAGACGCCCCCACACCCAAAGGCAAGGAGGAGATACTATCTTTTTTAGGGCTTGCTGAGTACATGGCTAAATTTATCAAGGACTTTGCCATGGTCTCGCAGCCCCTAAGAGAATTGATTAAGAAGGATAGTGTTTTCGTGTGGGGAAAGGAACAAGAGACATCCATGATGAGCATAAAGAGGGCAATCATTGAAGCCCCATACATTGGAAAATTTGATCCAAATGGAGCCACTATCATATCGACAGACGCCAGCAACAGAGGCATTGGGGCGACACTGGCGCAGAGAGAGGGAAGCAATATCAAAGTTGTGGCCTTTGCATCAAGGACCCTCACTTCATCAGAAGCTAACTATTCGACCATCGAGAAAGAGGCTCTGGCGGTGTATTGGGCTATCCGCCATTACAAATTCTTTATATGGGGAATTCCGTTTGAAGTACAGACGGACCACAAACCCCTGGTCTCACTCTTCACAAAGAAAGACATGGAAAGCATGACACCCCGTATAGCCAAATGGGCTGTAGGACTACAAGCATATAATTTTAGGGTGACATATATTCCAGGGCAACAGAACAGGATTGCAGATTTTTTATCGAGAGCACCAACCAAAGAAGAGGAGGAGGAAGAGCAGAGCGGTGATTCCATTCTGGAGGTGAGCCTAGCAGCAGTGGAGAAGAATGCTTGGGTAACCCAGATGGAGCAGGATGAGGTTATGAAAAAAGTGAAGGAACACATCCTCAGGGGATGGCCAAAGAAGTGTAAAGACATGGAGAGCGACATCCAGCCATATTGGAATGTGCGGGAAGATCTTTCCATAGAAGGAAATTTCATACTCAAGTCGGGGAAGCTTGTTCCGCCGGAGGCATTAAGGAACCAGATCGTGGAGCTGGCGCATGAAGGTCATCTAGGCCGCAGTTTGAGTAAAGCTAGACTGCGCATGGACTACTGGTTTCCTGCGATGGACAGTGAGATGGAAGACAAGGTGCGTGACTGCTACGCATGCAGCCTAAGCGACAAGTCTAAAGTCACTAGACGGGCACCATTGTCACCAGTGGAAGTTCCAGAGATTCCCTGGGACAAGTTAGGCTTCGACATAGCTGGGCCTGTCCATGGCAAAGGGCCCCAGGATTGGTACTTACTAGTTCTGGTGGATTACTATTCCAGCTGGATCACATGCAAGATGGTCCACAACGTGAACACAAGGACGATCATTGAATTCATGAAGGAGGTGTTCTCAAGAGAAGGCATTCCGAAGACACTGGTAACGGATAATGGGGTGCAACTTATCTCCGAAGAGATGAAGGAGTTTCTGAAAGACTGCTCCATAGCCCATATCCGCACACCACTCTATTGCCCCAAGGCAAATGGCAAGGTGGAAAGAGTTAACCGCATGTTGAAAGAGTGCATGCAGCTGGCCAACCAGGCTGGGGAAAACATCGAGGAAGCAATAAGAGACATGTTGTGGGCATACCACACCACACCGAAGTCAACCACAGGATGTACTCCTTTCGAGTTACTGAGAGGGAGGAAAGCTGGAACGAAGCTGACCCCTAATTGGATGGGAAGGAAACAAACAGAGGAAACCGACCCCAAGGAGATCAAGAAGAGGATCGAAACCAATCAAAGGAAATACAAGGAGTGGTACGACAGGAAGTGGGGAGTCAAGGAGAGGGAGTTTCAGCAAGGACAAAACGTCTACATCAGGAAACCGGAAAGACTAAGAAAAGGGGATGAAAAGTATTATGCCCCCAGTACCATCAGTAGGCCAAAGAAGAACACTGTGGTCATGGAGGATGGAAGGTTATGGAGCCATGACCGGGTGGTGCCCACAGAAGGGATTGAAGCTAGGTCAGGCTTAAGAGGAATGGAGGGTGGAGACATCAAGGATGGGGACAGACAGCACAGAAAGAGCGATAGACCTAGGATCCCACCCCTGTGGCATAAACAGTATGTAATGAGATCCTGAGCTACTATGTTAATACTGTATTATGATTTGTGGGTCTGCCGTGATTACCTGTAACGGCCAGGGTAGGGCGGTAGCTTCGCCCCCAAATTTTCCCTTACCCGTTTTCTCTCCGGTGCTCATTACCTGTTTCCTTCTCACCTCATTTTTCTCTTTCCCTAGGGAGGATGATGTGTTGCAACTTGGTATGACCCTTTACCCCTGTTTCCCCCCTCCCTCTTTACTCACCTTGGTATGAACCGCACTGACAGCTCAGGCGCTCGCTATCGAATGTTGAGATAGCAGAGGAGCCCCATGATGATAAGCTGACGACATCTTTGTGTGTGATTACTTAACTTATTAAAGTAACTTAAACAAACACTGCTTCCTCCTTACTACAACGGGCTTGCTGTGGGGCTCAGTTTTGTGGGCCAATAGGTGTCATCCCAGGGAGAGAGCTTGTTCCCGAAGATGAGCACCTCTGTCTTGTCCGAGCTGAGCTTAAGGCAGTTGGACTTCATCCAGGTTGCCATGCCAGACATGGTGTTTTGGAAGTTGTATATGGTAGTGGCATGGTCTTCTGTGAAGGATTGGAGGAGTTGTGTTTCATCAGCGTATGAGATGATATTGAGTCAGTTGGTGCGGATGATGTCTGCTAGTGGCATCATATAGGTGTTGAAGAAAGTGGGGCTGAGAGAAGGTCCTTGAGGTACGTCACAGAAGATGTTTTTTGTGCAGAGGAGAAAGGAGGTAGAAGGATCCTCTGTGTTTGACAGGAGAGGAAGGAGGATATCCAGTTGAGGTCATTGCCTTGGAGACAGATGTGGTGGAGTCTAGTAATGAGGGAGTGGTGGGGCATGGTGTACAAAAGCTGCCAAGAGTTCGAGGAGGATGAGTGCTGCTCTTTCACCTTGGGCGAGGAGGAGTCTGATGTTGTTTGTTGCTGCGATCAGGGTGGTCTTGTGGTGTCATTGGACCGGAAGCCGGATTGGGAAGTATTAAGCACGTTATTTTATTTGAGATACTCTGTGAGTAGGTGGCTGATGTCTTTCTCCAGGACCTTGGTGGGAAAAGGGAGTAGCAAGATAGGGCGGTAATTCTTGAGCTTGCCAGGGTCTGCGGAGCGTTTCTTCAGGAGCAGCTTGATGTCCACGTGTTCCCATACATCAGGGACTGTCGCCGTGGTGATAGAAGATTTGAGAATCTCTGTGAGGCTGCTGCTGATTTATTTTCTTTCTAGGTTGAAAATGTGGTGCAGCAGGAGTCAGTGGGTGCTCCAGAGTGGATTAACTTCATGATGGTGATGATATTTTGGATCAAAAGCTGCCTGCAGTTGATGAGTCGGTGGCTGAAGGTTGCATGAGCTGGTGTATGTTGGTGGATGAGGCTGATGGGCTGTGGGTCGAAGTTGCTGTAGATGTCTGTAATCTTGTGGTGGAAGTAATCCGCTAAGCTGTCGCAAAGGGCCTTGGAGGGGTGGATCATGCTTCTTGGTGGCGGCTGGGTAGGAGAACTCTCCATCGATAATGAAGAGTTTCCTGGCATGGTTCACGCTTGCCTCGATGTGGTTTGGGAGGGCATCTTTCTTGGCCTTTCTGAGGTGGTGGTGGTAGTTGTTGATGGGTGGACCTTAAAGTTCTGAGGTCAGTGCCGGGCTTGTTGGAGCACCAACATCTTTCCAATTTTTTGCAGTCACGTTTGAGGGTCAGTAGGTCGGGAGTGAACCAGCTGACATGTTTGGTGAGTCTGCTGCTAGTGGTGCTCCTCATGGGGGCAACAGTATCAGCAGCAGTAGAGATCCAATTTAGGAAGCTAAGGACGTTGAATTTGAGGGTGTTGGAGAGATCGAGCTTGGTTTCTTTGGGGGTGGAGCTCCAGGGTGGTTCCGTGACTCCAGTTTCAGCAGGGCTGAGTGTGCGGTTTGGGCGGGGGTTCTGGAGAAGTGTATGATGCTGTGGTGTGTCCAGGTCAGCTTGGTTGCATGGGAGTACTGTATTCTGTTGCTGGCGGAGAAAATCGGGTCCAGTTTGTGTCCTGAGATGTGCATGGTGGTGGTGACCAGCTGCGAGAGACCGATGTTGCTCATGTTCTGTAGGAGGATGGTGAAGCTGGTGTTATAAGGGCCTTGGAGGTGAAAGTTCACGTCGCCGAAGAAGATGCAGTGTTCGGAGTTCATCACCAGGGGTGAGAGGAAGTCTGGGATGGTGTTGCAGAAGATGGGATGGGGGACCGGGAGTCTGTAGGTGAGGGCTCCTCTGATGACAGTTTTGCATCTATTCTGATCTGAAAGCTGACGTATTCCATGATAGGCGTACTATTGTCCTCCAAGGTTTTGCAGTGGAGGGTGTCCTTGTGGATGATGGCAATGTCTCGCCTGTGTCAGCCTGTGTGGTCGCGATGATGCATCTTGAAGCCAGAGGATGTTATGGTGGCGATGTTGGTCATCGATGAGGGGAGAGCCATGTCTCTGTGATGAACATCACGTCGGGCGAGGGTGGCAGTGGTGTTCCAGATTTCTGTGGCATGCTTGCAGATGGACTGGCCATTGAGCAGCGTGCAGTGGAGCGTTGACTTGTGGGCGGGT
The DNA here is from genome assembly GCF_964261635.1 of Lissotriton helveticus. Classification (NCBI taxonomy): domain Eukaryota; kingdom Metazoa; phylum Chordata; class Amphibia; order Caudata; family Salamandridae; genus Lissotriton; species Lissotriton helveticus. The sequence continues at coordinate 1,498,877,268 of NC_136061.1, forward strand.
GGCAGCTGGGTCAGAGTCGCGGGGGTCTTGACGTCACAAATGAAGTGACAGTGCTGGCAGGCAAAAGGTCCTTTTGAAGTTCTCGGGGATGCGCTGCAGCAGTTGGTGTCCTTCCCGGGGCTGAGAGACCGTATCTTTCCGGCGGTGTATTGGTGGAGGATGGAGAAGACAGGGTCCCTGCCGGTGGTGCGGTCCAGGCGTGGACGGGCGCAAATGTGTTTGCCTTTGGCACGCTAGCTGCATGCAGCCACTGCATGGCAGTGCTGCTGCCTCCATTAAGTAGGTCTTGGGGGTGAGAGGGGTGCTGGGAGGTGGGAGGTGGGAGGGGTCAGTGGAAAAACAGCAGCGAAACGTGCAACGTTGTGGGGACAGACTGGTAACAGGGGAGCAGGTTGGCTAGCAGGGGAGAGGCCGCAACAATAAAAACAGTAAAAACAAAGTAAAATACAATGACCTTTGGGGGAAAACACAACAAGATGCACAAAACAATGTCACAGAGCAGGAGGGAGAGGAGGGAAAAATTGGTCGAGCGCTGGAGAGAGCTCAGGACAGCAGAGGCGTCAGGGGGGAGCTGGTGCTGGACCAGCTCAATGGGGCCGCGCTGCAGTCTCCACTAAGTAGGTCCTGGGGGTTAGAGGTGTGCTGGGAGGTGGGAGGGGTCAAAGGAAAAATGGTGGAAAATGGTGCAGCACTGTGGGAGCTGACTTGTAACCAACTAGGACTGTAATATAATTTATTGGTATTTGTATGTGTGTAGTTATATTGTGGTTTTAGGTGTTGTTACTTATTGGCAAAATGTCTGTGGCAAATTTGCAGGACTAGCTGGAAGTAAAACTATCTGTACACTACACAACGCTGCAAGTTTTTCTATAGAGGTTTGCTAAGCTGTCAAAAAAATAAGCATTACAACTTTCCACTCGTTCCATTCCCAATTATCAGGTCCACCGACATTATGCAGCAGGGTTGACTAAATTATGCTGCAAGAAATGGCAAATTATGCAGCATAATGAGGCATAATTTGCAATAGAATTATTTCATTATGTTGTCATTTTTAGGTCGAGCCTGAGTCGGCGCACATGCACTGGTCAGTGAGACTGCTGTAGTGGAGTATGGAAGAGATGCTCCGCCCACTTTCGCCCAATTGTGTCATTGGATTGAGTCAGTGTCCTTCCTAAATGCTGGCGTCTGATTAGTAAAGAGGATTGTTAGTCCCTCCTTACTCCCTCCTTGTCTTCATCTGTAATCCTGTGTGCTATTTTTGAGAAACGTGACAACGATCAAAATTAATCATTGCCAAAAGGAGGAGTTTTGAAAATCGATACAGATTGAGTAGCCTAGGAATTCAAAATGATTTTGGACTCCATTATAGTGATTAGATTTTTTTTTAATATTCTTCAATACTGATTTTTAACTAGCATTATTTTATTCACTTATAATTGTGAGGTAACAAGGACCAAACTCTCGGGACGATCCATAAGAAATGCTAGGATTTTCAGTTATGGCGATCAGGATTCGCAGTTAAGGCCTCAGAAGGTGTATATGGCGTGTCACAGGCCACTCTTGTCAGAAATGACAATGATGTCATATCACTTACTACAGTGCTTAATTTGAGCCGATGGTTGCAGCACCCAGGATAATGTACCTCATGGATAAATACTTATAAGGCCCCACAGGCGAGACCAATTGCATTGCAAATGCTTATTATACTTGTTAACTTCTTCTGGGCACAGGTTGCACCCCATTGGCACCAATTTAACGCCTAAATATACCAATAAGCAATGAAAAGGTGACTAGTCAACTCTTGCAAATGGCCTTCCACTGTGCAGCAACATGTTTTTCTGTGTTTTAGTGACTTTTGAGATGTTTGAGCTAAACACTTTTTGTTAAAATCTGCAGATTACACAACAGATGATGTCTTAAGTGGTAAATGTGGCAAATCCACTGCTATGCGAGTAATGTTAATCGCATAATTCCAGTGGCCCTGACAATTACATATGGCACTACAATACTGGTGATAGATTCCAGGTATAAAGGGTGGACTCTACTTTGTAGTACTGTGTCTGTACCTGTAGACATTGCTTTTGGGTTTGCAGATGTCTGAACTAGCTGTATGTATTTAGGTGCATTAGAGTGATTTTATACCTTGTTATAGGCTAGCACATATGCCTACATTTAATGTTGGCTATATGTTGTTGTTATGTTATCGTATGTTAGCTAATATTTATAAAGTACACGGCTACTCCCAGGAGTGTCCCGGCGCTGAGAAAACGGAGACCATATAACATCAAACAAAACCATTCCACTGCTACGTGCTCACAACTGAAAGAGCCATGTTTTCAGACTCTTCCTAAAAGTAAGGAGGTCTGGGCTCTGTCTAAGGGAGAAGGGAAGGCTATTCCACAGCCAAGAGGCCACTGCTTGGAAGGATCTATCCCCTACCCCAGAAAGCAAGACCTTTGGAGCTGATATCAAACGCTGGGAAGAAGATCTCAGAGTACTCTGTGGAATATAAAGTTGAAATCTTTCCTCAGGTACGGGGCACCAATCTTAGGAAATGCTTTAAAGACCAAAACCAGGGCTTTAAAATGTATTCTTTTCCGGACCATAACCAGTGTAGCGAGAAAAAAAGAAGCTAAGTTGTGTGAATCCTGGGCCCTGTCAGAAAAATGGCCCTGGTCGCCACATTCTGAATCACCTGTAGTCGGCCCAGGAGGTATTCAGGGAGGCCGAGGTACAAGGAGTTAACATAGTCCAATCTAGACACTACCAGGGCCTGGACCACTATTCTTCTATAAGCGACTGAGAGCAAGGGGAGAAAAATCCTCAGTATTTTCAGCACCCCGAAACAGACCCCAGCCACCGATTGAACTTGGGTCTTCATAGAAAGGGCCACATCCAATTTGACCCCTAGATTTTTCACGGTGGGAACTGAGGACGAAGGAGGGGACCATGTCCTGAGGCCACCAGGTATGCCACGCTTCATACGGACGTGAACCAAAGAAAATAATCTCTGTATTCTCCGAGTTACACTTTAATTGATTGCGACTAAGCCAGGAGAAGACTTCAGGGAGACAGGTATTCATTAAGTTGCTGTTGAACTCGACACCCTTCTAGCACGTAAACAGCAACTGGGTGTCATCAGAATCTGACACTATTTTGGCCCCAAATTTCTCAGCGAGAAGGGCAAGAGGGGCCATATACAAATTAAACAATGTTGGGCTCAATATAGAGCACTGAGGGACCCCAACATTCATACGTGGAATCGCAGTGGCGCACGGGCGAGACCAGATAGATTGGGAGTGGTTGGCAAGGAAAGACGCGAACCAACTCAATACCGTGCCACCAATACCGCTCTCCATAAGTCTTTGCAGAAATCTATTATGTGGCACGGTATCGAAGGCTGCAGAGAGATCCAGTAATATCAAGATCACATTCCCTCCTCTATCCAGCGTGGCTTTAATAGTCTCCGCAACTTCACGCAGGGCTGTTTCTGTGCAGAAGCTAGCTCTGAAACACTACTGGCTAGAATGCAACAAGTGATTTGTCTTCACATAATTCGTTGTGACTTCATTGACGTATTTCTCCTAAACCTTGGAAAAGAAAGGCAGGAGTGATGTGGGCCTGTAATGGCTGGCAGCTTCGGGGTTTGCCGTAGGTTTCTTCAACAGCGGAAGACTTTTGGCATGTTTCCACGTTTGTGGCATGAGCCCTTCCTGCATGGGGGTGTTCAAAATAGGGTTAACTACAGGGTTACTCACTTCCGCTATAGAAGACAATACTTTAGCTGGGTATGGATCAGATGGTGAGCCAGACTTCAGAACTTTCATTAGCACTAAAGATTGCTCCAAAGTGATCGTAGGAAACTCCATAAGGGAGGCATTGGTGCAGGGACACACGTCTAATGGAGGTCCACCAGCCGCCTCCAAATCTGTCGACTGAACTACAAAGGAGTCCTAGATATTTTTAATTTTTTCGTAGAAAAAACGAGGCATGCGACCGGTCCAGTTTCTCGTGAGAGCAAAGGGTGGGTTAATTGACGTGGGGGCAGCAAAACATTTTACAATATTAAAAAGTACTTTACTTTTGTTGCCTGCCAAATACATTTTTGTTGTGAGAAAAAGTTTATTTCCCTCACGTACTTTCTTATAATGTTCTTTCAATGCTAGTTTATAGATAGCTTTATCAGTAGAACTATAATTTCTCAGCCATTCTCTTCCAAGGTGTTTACATGCCCTTTTACTTTCCCTCAGGGCTTCCATGAACCAAGGGGCAGAAACTCTGGTGGATTTAGGGGCGGCAAGTTCCAGAGCCTGGAGTTGTAACCAACCCTCTAGGGACTGCACATCCTGTTCTAGATTGCCGCTTAAGGAAATCGGTAGGCGACTCATGGCGCATTGTATTGCCTCTGGTGTAATCAAATGAAAGGGCCTGAAATTATAGCTGACAATGGTATTGCCCAGTATTAGGGACCATGCAGGCTCTCTACGGATTTTAAAACCGACCAGGTGGTGGTCTGACCAGGTTAGAGTGAATGAATCTTGTTAGAAGAAAAAACCTGATCCAATGTGTGCACTTTGTCATGGGTGGGAAGACAGACATATGAAGTCAGGTAGAGATTCACATAACCTCGTGGAGTCAGGATCCAATGGCTTGTCCATATGGATATTAAAATCACCAAGGACCAAACAGTGGCTATACTTGGCACCAATAGGGGATAAGATGTGGCAGATGGACTCCAAAAAATTCCCCGCCGGTCCAGGAGGGCGGTAGATTACTACTCTCACAATAGATTGGTGGGCCGAGATAGTCAGGAGAAAGCCCAAGCTCTCGGCCCCCTCTATCTCCAAACTTGCTAAAGGCACACTGCTAAGGGAACTCTTAAAAATTAAGGCTAAACCTCCGCCTCTCCCAGTAGGGCGATCCTTCCACATGATCTGGTATCCCTGGTGGATCGCGTTTACAATAGTGGGATTCGAGGCATCCATTAGCCATATTTCTGTAAGAAATAGCAGGTCAGGGGAGGAGTCTGATAAAAGATCATAGATTTCGAGTTCATGTTTTTTTATAGAGCAAGCGTTCAGTAAGGAAGCCCTCAGGAAGTTAACTGTAGCCTCCAGTCGAATACTGAGTAAACTTGTGTCAGAATTAACACTGCATTCACCGAGGGAGGGGCAAGATACCCAGTCACAATCTTTGCAACCCTGGGGGGCATTATTCCCCTGCATATCAAGGTGAGGTCTGCAAACCACTCTCTTGCCAATGTCTAAAAGGCAATCTCTGCCGTATAGGATTACCTTGGGCGGATCGGACGCAAAATCGGCAACGTAACCTGTCCCGGCCCCCTCCGGGATGCTGATCGGCACAGATGGGCTTGCCTTAGGCGCGCCTGCTGCGTGCAGCGTTTTTTTTTGTAGTGGCCAGCGTTAAACAACTAGACTGCACCGTCCGAAGGAAAGATGGCGATGTCGCTGGGGAACCGTCTAAAATCAGAGTTCGATTCCCCCTCCCTCATCAAATCAAGCTTCTCAATTGAAATTCCCACACAAACGAAAAACAGTAAGAGAAATTAATTAAAACAACGATCACATTTTTAAAAGATGATTCCTGGCAAAGTGCAAGATGTGCAAAGCTAGCGACATCATAAGCAGGAGTCAATCAGTGTTTTCAAAATTACGGGGTTGAATGTACATCATCTCTAATATGTACTGGCTACATATATCTAAAGGACTGTATGTTTTTTGGTTGTATTTTGACAGGCTCTACGTCTGAGTGTAGATTGCAGACTGCTTTCATGTATGTTGGACTTCTCGTCCAATCTTACCCCAAAAATGCACCTGGATTTCAAATCGTGCGCCTCTACCCATCTACCTCTTGTCTTTGCATCCGCCTCTTTGCAGAAGCAGATTTACAAGGCTCAACGGAACTACTTTGCTGCTTCATTGACTAATGTTCTGAAGTTTAAAGGGCTCGTCAGGCCTGATTGTAAAGTTGCCTGTATCTCCTTTACCTATGAGCTGCAAGACATATTTGTCGCCATAGACAAAGCATGGGTAAAACTCTTTCAATCATCATGCCCCTTGTGACTGTTTATTGTAAGAGTGCAGAAGGTGTTACCACTGCATAATGTTGTGGTACCCATGATACCAGCCTCTGAGTACACAATGTAACGATCACTGTCAATACATGACAGTTTTATTCCAGTATAGCATGAATGAATGTGTTTATTGTATTTGGTTAGTTAAAACCTTTACAACACTACCAAATGAACATCATTAATGTAAGTCTGCAGTACAAATGTAGCATAAAACAATTTGTTTAAATTATATAAAATTGAGTAGAATTAACCCGTTCCGGGATAAAATCGGAACCACTCCGTCACGAGCCACGGGCGCGCTGTGCTCATGACGGAGTGGTTCCGTCACGCCGCGGCCACTCCGCCCACGCGGCATTAATTCCCCCGCTGCGCGGGTGAATTGATGAGCGGGCGGGCCGTGACAGAACCACTCCGTCATGAGCACAGCGCGCCTGTGGCTCGTGACGGAGTGGTTCCGTGACAAGCATAGCGGCATCGCGTGACCACCAGCGCCGCGCAGAATTACCGCCGCGGCCAAGGGGTTAAATAAAATATCACTTTCATTGGATGCCTCGCGGCTGTTAGAACATTCTAAGTGCCATTTGCTGGTTTCCTACAGCTAAATTTTCATGATTTAAACTATTTACTTTTCTTAATTAACATTCACAATCACAGATTTCATATAAAAAAACTCTAAAAACAACACAGTGTGATATAATTTGTAAGTAATTGGTTCAATCGATGCCCCACTATTGAATTTTGAGGTAAACCTATAAAAAGTAGCTACGGTGTATAATACTGTGTTAAGAAATCAATTAAATTGATCTTTGCTGTGAAAGCTAACAAATTCATTTCTTTGAGATAATGAGAATATAATGTGTAACACCTGCTGATCATCAATCGTTGGTCAATAATTTTTATTTAATATGTTTTCTTTTCACTTTCTTATTAAGTCTGTGTGTCCCTAATTGATTTTGAATAATAATTTATATGATATGTTGCACTAGTTTCAAGTCTGTAACCTTCAGAAAATAATTTTATATTATCTCGAGAAGGTTAACTCTGCTGATAATGTAGATATTTGCAATGAAGAAGTGACAAACTACTAATAACAAGGTCATAAAAAACGCTTTGGCAGAACATTGTGAGTTGGCAGTCATGTATATCACACAAAAATAGCAGTGTTTGGTAACTGCATCCGGAATAAGAAATAAAAATCAAGCTATAAAGTTGTACATTGTCTGAGAGCCTCATTTAGTCGTTTTAGTATTAAAATTCAACATAAAGCTTGCCGAAAATGGAAAGTTGATTGGCAAGATATACAAGATAATTTATTCATCCGAACAGATTTCGAAAATGGGGATTTTGCAATGAAATACATTGTGAAAATCCCCATTTTTCACTTGGATACTTGCTGCTGGAAAGATAGTTCTTACAAGAATTTAACACAGCTACAGTTATATCACTCCTAAGATTCAAGTTGATGTACACGTCAGAAGGTGGTGTGCTATTATTTTAAATGTATGTGTATGTTGGTGGTGCACTGATGCCAGGGTTGCATTGCAGCTGTCAGCTTAATTTCAGTCAAATTTCAACATTTTTTTCAGGAGGAATGTGTGATCTGCCCCCGTTTCGAGGGTTCCCCTCCTTCCCACTGAATCCTTCTGGCTCCTGTACACGTGCCCTTCCACCCTCTCAGTGCTTAGTTTGTGAAAAAATAAGTTGCGGCACCCTTCTCAGGAGGCCACTGCAGCTGGCACCACCCATTGCCCTGTCAGCACTGCCAATGACAGCATCAACACAACTACTAACCATTACACTCCTCCAAGTGTGGCAATTTAGACTATTCCAGCCCCCCAAAGTTATGAGAATGGCTTCGGGCAGACATTAGTCATTTTAAGGTATATTGAATGGACAAACAACTGTTGTTGTGCGTTGTACTTGTCTCTAAATGAAATAAACAGCACCACCATGTGACAGACCATCATAAGCTCCGGTGTTGACAATTAAGTACAGGTGCTGAGCACCGGAAGCCACTGGCTCAAATTAAGCACTGCACCCTCTTCTCCTGCTCTTCCATTTTTCTGATCCATGCATTAGACGCTACTCCATTTCCATGTTTGTTTTTAGTACCTACAGTGACACCGACCAAGGCTTTTTTGCCACCTCTATGAAATCAGAAGAGAGGTCTTTATACTATGAATATACAAATGTCTCAAAAGCACAATTTTGAAGAACATGTTTTAATTTATTTTTTTCATTATTTTAATTTTTTTAAACTCTCGTTTTTGATATTTTAATCGGTTACACTGTCACTGGGGATACGTTATCCATGTTGATTTCCATCAGAAGCTCGTGAAATTGAGACATCTTAGAGTGAGTACATATAGTGTAGTGTAGCCTCTTGGTGGATACTGTCAGCAGCCCCATCAATTGTCGCACTCAAGGAGCCTGCTGCCTTCCGGCAGATAAAACAGAAAGTGCCTTGTCACACCAGAGAAGGAGTGCTAGGTGGGAAATCCTTAACCGCATTGCTGCGGCGGCTATTCCGCCGCAGCGCTAAGGGGGGCGGGGCGGCCGCGTGGCGGCCGAATGCTGGTGACGGAACCGCTCCGTCATCAGCCGCGGTTGGGCTGTGCTCATGACGGAGCGGTTCCGTCATGGCCCCGCCCGCCCAATAGAACGTGCCGCGCAGGCGCGAAATCAGCGCCGCGCAGGCGCGGCGGCCGGGCCATGACGGAACCGCTCCGTCATCAGCACAGCCCAACCGCAGCTGATGACGGAGCGGTTCCGTCATCAGCACGGAAAGGGTTAAGTTGCTAAGGAGAGGAGGCACTTTTTGGTAGGTAGATACCCCCTTCAGTAGCTGGGATGAGTCGGAAGCCCTGACAGCTCCGTCATGTGGCTGGAAAGCGACTGCCACCTACAAATGGGCTTCATTCCAAGAAGGGTGAATGCTGAAGGTTAAAGCGATGAGGAGAAATCCTCCTCTTTTCTGATGAATATCCTTCAGGACAGTGCGTACTGTGTAAAAGAATATGTGGACAGTGCTGTTGAATGTCAGGGTGCCGAACACCAAGTCTGCACAGTTTTGATTCCAACTCATGACTCTTTAATCCATCACCAGATAGGCCTGCTCATTGTTCTCACTCTTTCAGGTTATTTTCATCCTTGCTTTCTTTCTTTGCCACTGTTTTCCATCCTTCCATTCCTCCTTCTTTCCCACTTTTGTGTTTTTCTCTCTCTTGCTCTGGGTCAAAGTTTGATGAGGGAAAATAAGTGCCGGTGAGCCCCACATGTAATCACCGGCTCAAATTAGGCACTGGTTCAGGCCCAGCTGCTCAGTAGCTTGTTATTAAATGGCAACTCTTGCCAAATCATGTTACATTGCATACCATTTTTGCTATATATCTTCCATATTGTGCACCACCTGTTAGTTGCTAACCAACTTGAAGTCTCACTTGGATTTTGGCTGATTTGTCACACGAATTTGCTTGCTGGTGGTGTTTGCTCAGTGGTTTTTAGTGCTGCGTAAGTGCTGCTCCCATGCCAGTGTGCACATTTTTCACTCTACTGCTGCTCCATACAACTTATGTCACTAAGGCCTATGTGAAAGTGCTGTGTACTACACAGTAGTTCTACAGCCATTGCATCCCTGTAGCTGTAAAGCATACAGGAGCATAATAGGGAAGAAGTGATAAGCTTTACTAGTCCTTTATCTAGTAATAGATGCTGACTCATGGTCTATGGCCCAAATGTTGACCTACGAGAGCTACAGAAAATGGGCCCGGAAAAAAACATGCAGCCCATATCCACACGAGCCCACTCTCAACCACCTTTAGGTCACATCAGTGCCAAGAACGTGGACACAAGCAACCAGGCTTGTTCAAGTTTGAACACCTGTAAAGATGTGAAACCAACACCAAACAACCAGTCACCCAGACAGCTTCCCATGTTGAAATCACGAAAGGAATTGCCTACTAAATGTGCAATGTGCTGGCTCTAAATTAATCTCTGAGAACAATCAAGCACTCTGAAATGCTTTACAATCCAAAACAGGGCTGCCAATAGTGCCCGACTTTAAGCTGAGATCTACGATTGAAGACAATTTCACCACATAAAGATCCAGACTATAATGTAAAGGAGTCTGCACCAGTGGTTAAGTATCTTAGGCCCAGATGCATGAAGCTAAAAACCGCTCGCAAAGGGGCAGATTTTCATAATCTGCCCATTTGCGACCGGTATTTTTGCATTTGGGGCGCATCATCCCAAATGCAAAAATCACAATTTAAAAAATCGCAAAATTGCGATTACTTAAATTGTTATTGCATTTAAGGAATCTCAAATTGAGATTCCTTAAATGCAATGCATTAAAGTTAAAAAATTAGCGATTTCGCTAATAAGGGGAGCAAATTACCATGAAGTTGAACTTCATGGTAATTTGCAAAAACTTTGAAAAATGCACTAAAGTGCATTTTTCAAAGTTCCATTTTACACACAGACATGCCCTTAGGGCATGTGTGTGTGCAAAATGTACCCATATAGGGGTGCAACAGGGAGTCCTTTTGACACCATGGCACCTTGTCTTCCCATTCATTCCTATGGGCCTATAGGCCCATAGGAATGAATGGGGAGGTATTCCTTAATTGGGACTCGCAATTTGCGAGTCGCAATTAAGGAATTTTAAGAAATCGCTAATTTTTGTGTGATTTCTTCATGCATAGCATTTTGCTATTCCTTATGAGCGAATCCTTATTTTTCACTAATAAGGAATAGCAAAATGGGTGCTTGATGCATCTGAGGATTAGTAAAGAAGTAAATAGTGCCTATGGAAGGAAATGTAGCTGTGGCGCGTCATCATTTTTTTTTTTTTGTAAATAATTTTTATTGCAGACAGGAAGGAAACAGAACATAGTATCAAGCTGTACACGCTGTTGTGACTGCCCATCCACCCAACCCCGTAATATCCATCAACAATCTTTACACAGCCTTAAGGCCCATATCCCGGAGGCTGGGCGGCGCGTTGCTTGGTGATATTCACCCCTGGCAATCTCACAAGGGATAACAGGGTCATCATTCGGTCAAACATCGGATATCTGCTTTTCAAAGATTTTCTCCCCCCCCCCAACTCCCCAGCTACCGACAATCCACGTTGTAGGACACCCTGCAGGATTGAGCTCATCAGAACTCCAAACAGCTCCCTCCAGTCCTACCCCCCAGGTATCTCACCAATGTGTTAAAACACCCCGGATTCCAAAAACCTAATTCAGCATATCAAATACCCACCTCTCGAGCCTAGCGGTGAGACACAATACCCCCTCACATCCGTCCATCCATCAGCCGCGTCATGTCTGTATCCCATGTAGACCCCCCTCCCCTAACTGCAAGTGGTGTGGGCCCCATTAAAGTCAAGGATCTAATCCACTAACGAGTCCAGCACGTCCTCCGTACATGCACTATGTGGTACCCGGGAAGGTAACGTAAAACCCCACCAACTCATTCATCCTCAGGTTCTAAGCTGTTCTTACATGTCTGCACCAGGTCTTCCCACGCTCTCACTCCCTCCAAACACTTTTCATTGGCCGATCGAGTTGCCTGCCTACGTCTAAGCACACCTTCACTACTGGCCCATTTGCACATCTCATGCGCCCACCTTCTAACAGAAGGGCCTTCCTTCGCCTTCCAGTGCCAGGTTATTTCCCTCTGCGCTAGCATAAGTCCCAGATCAATAAACTTACTGGTTACCTTGGTCTTCCTCGTATGGGGGAACCAAAGCAACAGGCAGCTCGCCATATCGTACTCCACCTGTCTGTCCGTAGCTCCATTCAGCAGGTCCCCTACGGCCGTCCAGTAGTGCCCCAATTTGGGGCAGTCCCACAACATATGTTCCAACTCTACCTCAGGCCTCAAGCATCGGGGACAGGCCGCATCTTGGACATGGAAATATTTCTTCATTTTTCCCGGGGTGAGGTATGCCCTATGCAACAAAAAAAAATGCACCTGCTGAAAACGTGCATTTCTACACCCCTTCCAGGTACTCTCTAATATCTGAGCCCAGGTCACATCCGGTATGAGCTTCCCCACACTCTCCTCCCACTTCTGTTTAAGTGTGTCCAACGGCGTCAACCCCTCCTGTAGCAAACGCGACTGCAGACAGGTAACCGCCTTGACAGTGCCCGCCCCCATCACCACATATTGGCATGCCAGCGCAGTCTTGGGTTCCGACTGCCCTGATCTCCAATGTTTTTTCATGGCAGACACCACCGCCATGTGCAATAGGAAACCCCCATCCGGGAGTCCAAACTGGGCCTGTAGTGCCGGGAAGGACAATAATTCTCCATCAGCATAGAGGTCACCGACCATCTGGAGCCCCAACTCCTCCCATTCCAGCAATCTTGACCAGTCCCCCCCATGTGGTAGCGCCGTCAACATGCCCAAGGGGATTTCAGGTGCAAATGGGCGGGGCCCCCCTGCCTTCCGCTGACTCCTGTTCCAACACAGCCTCAGGGTTCTGTCCTCCGATGTCAAGTCTTTCAATTCTAGTTTTTGCTGCATAATGATGTAAGAAAGTATATGCCTCTGCGCACCCGCCCCACGGTCCTCTTCCGGTCCCCTGAATTCCCTCGCAACTTTCTATGTGAGGATCTGCAGCTGAGCTGCTAAGTAATACAATTCAAAGTTCGGGACAGCCAATCCTCCGTCTAATTTGGGCCTGAGTAGCGTGTCCAGCGCCACTCGCCTCCTCCCAGACCCCCATTTAAAATCTATCGTGAGTGTCCTCAGGTCCTGAGAGAACCTGGGGGGTATCCAGAGGGGGAGGGTACGGAAATAATATAAGAGGCGAGGTAGAGCCACCATCTTTAGTAGCGCCACTCTACCCAACACCGAAAGGGGCAACGTAGCCCAGAACGACACACAGCCCCTCAAAGCTCTGATGCAGTGGCCCACATTCCCTTCTAGCATGGCCTCCAAGTCATGATAAATCCGGACCCCCAGGTAGGTAAAACACGACCTCTCCCATAGCAGTCCTGGGGGCAGTAGCGGCTGCTGCATGTCTGCTCTCAGAGGAAATATACACGTCTTACCCCAATTGACCCTGAGGCAAGAAAGCGCCCCAAAATTCGTCAACAGGGTCACCGCTCCCTGAAGAGCCACAGTTGTATCTTCCAATAACAGAAGCAAATCGTCCGCGTAGAGTGCGATATGGCGCAGTACCCCAGCACAGATCATGCCGGTATAAGGTTCCCCCGTTCTAGCTCTAGCCGCTAGAGGTTCGATTGCCAGCGCAAACAGCAGAGGTGAGAGCGAGCAGCCCTGCCTTGTGCCCCTTCGCACCATATATTGCGCTGAAATAACAGGCCCCAGTCGCACCCTCGCCGTCGCTAATGAACATAAAATGGCTGTCCATTTCCTAAATCGTTCCCCTAGCCCAAACATCTCCAGCACCATATCTAGGTAGAGCCATTCCAGGCTGTCAAATGCCTTCTCCATGTCCACCGATAAAACAGCCGGGGACATGTCCTCCTCCAATCTGCCTTCCAACACTCGTATCAACCTACGTATCTTAGACGAGGTATTCCAAGCCGGTATAAACCCTGCCTGATCCACATGCACCAAGGCAGTCATATGGGGCAAGGGTCTCGTGGCCAATATTTTACTCAGTATTTTGTAATCAACCGTTAGCATCGACAGCGGCCTGTACGAGGTTACGTCGCTACCCTCCCTTCCGGACTTTAATAGGGGGATCACCAATGCCTCCCTCATGGAGTGCGGCAGGTAGCCTCTCTCCGCAGCCTCATTATAAACCTCCACTAGTCGCGGAGCCAGGGCATCCACATATTTTGCATAAAATTCTACCGGGAGGCCATCTACCCCTGGCGTCTTGTTCCTGGCCATTTGCTTAATTGCCACGCGTACTTCCTCCAGCCGTATTTTCCCGCCTAACCCCTCTGCATCTTCTTCCGCCAACTGCGGCAACGGAGTCTCTTGCAAAAACTCCATTATCCCCACTTCTTCAGCGACCAGATGACTACTGTATAATGACGTGTAGTATTTCAAAAAACAGGAAAGGATCTCTGATTGGGAGTACACCACCTCCCCCGTGTCAGTTCTAATATGTAAAATCGGGCACCCCCCTGATACTGGTGATGCCAATTTTGCTAAAAGTGTCCCCACTTTGTCCCCTTCCGCATGAACTTTCACCATGTATTGCCTATAATCAAAACAGCGCAACCTCTCCGTTTCCACTGCCACCCGCTCTTTGGCCTCGGTCAATCGTTCCTGCATTCCCGGCTGCTCAGGTCTTTGTAGTTCCAACTCCCTCAGCCCTTCCTCCGCTTTCGCCACATCAGCCAACACCACCTTTCGTTCTCCTGAATGGCTACTAATACAGAGCCCCCTCATCACCACCTTGAAGGCGTCCCATTCCACCCCTCTGGACGTAGCAGTACCCTCATTCCTCGTAAAATAGTTGTCAATCCCTTCCTGTATTCCGTTGCTAAAGACCAGGTCTTCCAGGGTGTCCGGTCGCAACCGCCAGGTGGGTATCGCAGTTCTCTCCTGCTGCCACTGAAACGCCACCACCTGAGGGTTATGATCCGACAATGTCCTGGCCAGATACTCTGAGCGGATCGCCAATGGAGCCAACTCTCGACTACAGAGAATCGCGTCAATCCTAACATGTAATTCGTGCAGTGCAGAGAAGAAAGAATAGTCCCTGTCATCTGGGTTGTGCCCTCTCCAAACATCCAGTAACCCCCATTTCTCCTGCCAGTCCGCCCTCAGTTTCGCTGTCCTACGGACCAAGGAGTCAACCAACGGTGGGTGCGACCTATCAAGCAGCACATCAGTTATGGAGTTAAAATCCCCCCCATTATCACCGTACCAGCCAGGGCATGAGCCAACGAACCAGACAATTTATCCAACCTGGGTTGGTCCGTATTCGGAGCATAGACACTACAGAGCACCACTTCCCTTCCCCACAGTCTCCCTTCCACCGCCACATATCTGCCCTCCTGATCTATCACAGTGTTCGTCATCTGGAAAGGAGTCCCCGCTCTCACCCATACCAGAGCTCCTCTCGCATACGCCGAATAAGTAGTACCAAACACTTGCCCCCTCCATCTCCTTTGTAAGGCGGTACATTCTTGCTTAGTCAAATGGGTTTCTTGAAGGAACGCAATATGGACCCCCCGTCTCACCAAATAAGCGTGCACTTTATGGCGCCTTGACATGCTATACAATCCACGCATGTTCCAGGTAACACATCTCAATTCAGGTAATGTCCCCATTAATAAGGCACGACGCACTCTCCCCAATCCAGTGTTGCCAGCCCACACCAAGAGCTATAAATCGAACCCCCAAACTAAGTAACTCAACACCCATCCCCCTCCACCCAGAACAGGACCCAATAACACATTATCAGTCCCCATCCAAACCTCCACAACAAACACACACTACTATCCCGCAGTCACCACCACAGGACGCCTTAAGGGCTACAAAGAGGTGGCGTAGGCCCGACATGAGGCGGGTCGCAACTCAACCCCCCACCCGTCCTCCCCAGAGGTAACAGTGCAGCCAAACAGTCATGAGGGCCCCTCACGAGCACAGCGGGCGCTCCCCCCATCCAACAGTAGTTACCCTTGCAGATGTGGCGAAAGTCACAGTTCGTCAGCCAGCCTGGGTGTCAATTCTGGGCCCTTGACACTGTCCGTTTCCGAAAACTCAGGACCCGAATGTTGCCTGTCCTCCCCAGAGTCCGTGCCCCTAGCCGAGTTCTCTGTCTGTGATCCAGTGAATGCAGCAGCGGCCAGCAGCGCGTCCTGTTTATCTGCCGCTAACTGCGTGGACTGGGGGCCTTTTTTGGCGTTTCCTCTGTTCCGGATCCTCTTGGACCTGCGCATTCTCGGTTGTTCATATCGTGTGTCGGACCCATGAGGCCTAATGTCCGTTCCCGCTCTATATGTCTCCAGCCATGACCAAGCTTCACCCGGTGACAAGAAAAACTGCGTCACCCCCATCCACGATGATTCGCAGCTTCGCTGGGAATAGCAGCGAATATTGGATGCCTTCATTTCTGAGTTCCTTTTTGATCGCTAGGTAGGAGGCTTTACGTCTCTGGATGTCCTGAGTATAGTCCGGGAACAACGTCACCGGACAGTTCTCCACCTTAAAGGGCCCGTTCGATCGTGCATTTTGAATTAACAAGTCCCGGTCTTTATAGTAAAGCAGTAAGACAAAAGGACCAGAGCAGCAAACCAGGTCATGCACAACGATTCATTTGGTTCCTAGTTAACAGTGGTGCAAACACTTCTGACATCCGCTGCCGTAGGATGCGTGATTAATGAGAATATCGAGACAGAATAGAAGGTGCACTCTAAGAAAAGTCAGTATCAGGAATTGTTTTTTTGTGTAAATTCTTCTTTATTTAGAAATTCTTTCAAACATCATAGGCACAGCCAACGCGTTTCGTTCCACTCTTTGCCTTTTGGAACTTCGTCAGGGCGATAAATAATAAACTTGAGACTCCGAAGAGAAAAAGATTCAAAGTACGATACAGTTCAGCATAGTAATCTGTACAGGCCGGACGTGCGTTCAGTTTCAAAATTTGACCAGCCTCTATTCGTATTTCAAACGTCGAGGTTCCCCGGAATATAATCCCAGCCCAAGTGCCTGAGATCAGTGTAGGAAACGTAAAGTACAAAGTGCCGAACCTGTGATATGGTATCGACTGTCAGACCCTCGGCATGCGCGGCGAGGGTCTGACAGTCGATACCATATCACAGGTTCGGCACTTTGTACTTTACGTTTCCTACACTGATCTCAGGCACTTGGGCTGGGATTATATTCCGGGGAACCTCGACGTTTGAAATACGAATAGAGGCTGGTCAAATTTTGAAACTGAACGCACGTCCGGCCTGTACAGATTACTATGCTGAACTGTATCGTACTTTGAATCTTTTTCTCTTCGGAGTCTCAAGTTTATTATTTATCGCCCTGACGAAGTTCCAAAAGGCAAAGAGTGGAACGAAACGCGTTGGCTGTGCCTATGATGTTTGAAAGAATTTATAGTAAAGCACCCTGGCCACCACAGGTCGGGGCGGGCGACCCTGCAGGGGCGGTTTGGCCGGTACTCTGTGCGCCCTTTCCAGAGTAAAGAAAGGCGATAGGCCCTCAGGTGCCACCCTCGATTTGAACCAGTCTTCCAAATACGCCACCATGTCCGTCCCTTCAATTTCCTCTGGCAGACCCACGACCCGTACATTATCCCGTCGATTGCGACTTTCGGAGTCCTCCGCCCGCCATTCCAGAGTCGCCAGACGGTGCAGTGCATCTTCCAGCTTGCGTTCCACCGTTACCACCGCCGGGTTCAGTTCCAATATTGTGGACTCCGCATCTTTGACCCTATCCACCAGCTTCGCATGGTCCGCTCCCAGGAGCCCCAGTCCAGTAGCCACTTGCGAAATATCCTGATGGAGCGAATTTTTTGTCGCTTCAATGGCTTCTAGAATTTTATCCAGCCGGTCGGCCAGCCGTTTCTCCGCCGGTGTGGTCTCCGCTTCTGCCTCAGCACCCCTGGCGCCGCCTGCAGCCTCTGCTTCCTCCGTCCCGCCTTTGGGTTTCATTGCCATAGTGCCCACAATCAAACCGTTGACCACCACCAGCTAATCGTCAGCTGTACCACTCTTCTAGGAGGGGAGGGACCGCGGACCAGTCATTCAAGGGAACCAGTTTCTGCGGCCTGCGTGCCACATCCTCCACTGATAGCTCGTGGGTCCAGCACTCTCTAGGTCGGCGGGGGTCCCTATACGAGCGGCCTCTCACCACAGCTCGGGGCTCCACTGGCACACCGCCCACCCCTCAAAATGGCCGCTGTCCGTTAAGCCTCTGGGTGGTGGACAGCACAGCCCACCGGGTCCGAACTGCGGGACATCTCCAGCACAGTCCCCAGTCGGATACCAGCCCCGCACCCTCCGTATCCGGGCTGGCGCGCACTGTCCCTCAGCTGCAGGCCGCTCAGCAACTCAGCGCGGCCTCGGATTGCAGGAACGAACGGAGGCCCCGCTCCGAAAACGGTTCGAAGTGCTTGGTCGCCGCCTGACAGGCGAGTCTCACAGCTTCGGGTCACGCCGATACCGGATCCAGTGCGGTCTGCGTCGTCGGCCAGTGTAGGAGAAGCAGCACCCTCTAGGACCCTCCGTCCCGGTCTCAGGCATCGAGCACCGCCGCCATCTTGCCGCACCAGTGTCGAACTCGGCCACAGCAACGATCGCCGTTACTGCTCACCTCGCTGCTCAGGGAGCACCTCCGCTGGATCGCGGAGTCCTCAAATGTTCATACACCCGTAGATGCAAAAACGGCTGCACCACAGGTCGATTGTACAGGAGAATTGGCGGGGATCTGGCCCGGAGCTAAGCGCTCACGCCGCCTCTATCATCGGCGTCCTAGCCACGCCCCTCCTGTGGCGCGTCATCATGAACCTCATTTTGGGGTCACTTGCCCATTGCGACCCCTGGCACCATGCTTGCTACCCCTAGTCTCTGAGCTTGCTGAGGTTAACACAAGCAATAAAAGGAGGACACATCGAAAAGCTACTTTTTCTCCATTAACAGAAAATTGCTACTTGGCTCGTAATTTGAAACCGAATGTTGAATCAATGCATTAGGCTGGGGCCTTGCTTTCAGGACCAGGGAGAGGCCTCCTTCCAAGGGGCTAAAATGATACATTTTACGAGACTGCAACTTGGAGTGGAAAATCCGTGTGGGAGAACAGCCACTTCCAAGGAGAAATGTTACAATGAAGACACAGAACCCAATATGAGGGTGAGGGCTCTCTCCTACCCAAACCCTCACCAAGGGACCAGCGATAATAATGCGGAACGAGTAGTGCCTGCACTTTCCTGTGTGCGGGCCTTCAAACTTGCAGTTGGCATTTCAACTCTACAAGATCAGGGGGCTACAAGACCGATAGCTCACTCCCCCTGATTAATCCTGGCACCCATGCTTGATATCTGGAGCACAGGTACTTCCACCAGGACAGACCCTGTCTCATCTCGAGACCTCACTCAACAACAATGCAACACTATAGAAACCATAACACCAGGAAGCGTCTGGTGAGGGTGGAAGAGAATGAAAGATGATGACATTTCCTTCCTTATGTTGTTTCCTTAACTCACAGAGTATTGTAGGCCAGGCATGGGAACCTCATTCAGTTCAGGATTCATGTTGCATTCTGCTGCTTGTAGTTCTGCAGTGTAAGAGGGGAAACAAAACTACAGGTAACAGAATAGAATGGTGAAATCTGCACTGTGCGCCCTACTCATGTCAGGCACTAGGAACGTGCACGCTCTGACTTACTTGTATCTTGTAAAATTCCATCTGCCAAGCGCATTCCTAGTGAATACGGCTCATTACATCGCGATGTATTACATCGCATGCTTTTACAACGCGGTCGTTATAACGAGCGCGTTGTTAGCACGCAATGCATTTACATTACAAACCATTACAACGACTTGCACTAGGGTGGCGCGCTGGACTTAGGAATAGTATTAATTACTATTCCTACTCCAGTTTGCGCAACAGTAGGGAAGGTGCTGGAATTCTTTTCCAATACCTCAGCGCCCCCTAGTGCAAGTCGTTGTAATGACTTGCAATGTAAATGCATCGCTTAGTAACAACCACGTTGTAATAGTCGCACAATGTGATGACAGCGTTGTAAACGCTGTTTCCCTTCCCAGTACCTCTTTGGAAACATCTGGAGTTCCTTTGTTAAGTTTTACTTGTGCACATATGGAAGCATGTACACTAGAAAGGTATTGGTTGTTGACTCCTCACGCTATCATAATTCAGGCCAGACTCTTTTCACTTACAGCACAGCCTCACTTGTTCCATACATTACTAATCCAATATTAATATTACAATTGAGATCTAACAATGCACCTCAGTCATCACTTGCATCCTAATTGCTGTCAAATGACAAATCTTTCCACAGAGAAGCTCTTGCGATGCTTCTCCATCCTGACTCATACTGTCCATGTCTCTTCCAGAACTAAAAGGTCCAGAGTGCTCTGACAATGCATCTCTGACCTCACTTGAACCATTCTTGCTGTTCCATGATTAATACGTCCATGGATCTCTCAAAATGCATTTCTACCCTCACTTGCACTTTACGGTACTATCGCTGAACAAATATCCGCGAGAAGCTCTCGTAATGTATCTCTGTCCTCTCTTGTTCCATGGAGTGCTACCTCAGGACTACGACCTCCGCAAAACACCCGCAATACATATTTACCCTCAGTTGCACTATCCTTTTTAGAAATCCACAGAGCTCCTGTGAAGCAGCTCTGCTCTGGCCTGCACTACACACAGCTACCCCCTCAAGACTTCCACAAAGCTCTCGCTATGCATTTCTACCCTGACTTGTATCTTGTATTGTTACATCAGTGCGGTTTTTCAAGGAGCTCATTCATCACATCTCTACTCTGCCTTAAACCACCAAGACCTATTCTAGTACATTTTGTACACAGTTGTATTGCTATTCCAGTAAGACTTCCACAAGCTCCAGCAATGAATATCTAATGTGACTTGCAGCATGAACCGTTGTCTCACTTCTAAGGCTTCCGGTGAGTGCTACGGGCAAACACTTCGCCTGATCATGCCACCCGACAAGAACAAACTTAAAGGTAGAACACATCTACTCTGTACAGTTGGCACAATTATGAAATTCCCTCCTGTCTGACATGAAATCATTTGGAGTTCGGTAAAATTGTGTGAATGTTCAGTGCTTTACGGTATGTGGTAATTAGAAATATCAGAAAACACCACTTTTATAGGCAGTTATTGTCTATAAACTATCTGAAAGCAGGTGCAACACCCTTGAACTACTTTATGCAAGGTTACTAACACTATCACTTTCAAAACAAGACACTGGGCACTTGGCAGCTCAATGTTCTTCCCGCTATGTATCTCTGGGCCCTCTGTTGGTGGAAAAGTTTGGACCAGAACCGTGTCCAGTCATATCCTGCCCAAAGTAAACACATCAGGAGACATTTGCAGATGTGCACCATTTCTCATAGACTTGCAGTGCCTCACTGTCCTTGTTTGTGAGCACCTTAAACACCACACACTTTCCAAGGAGAGCCAGGATAGTGAATAGGCTTTGTTTTGTTTCTGTCAGTGAGCAGGCCGGGACCTGATTTAGAGTTCTACCATCATGTAAAACTCCCACCCATGGAAGAAGTGGCAAAAAAGAGGAGACTTAAATCCGCCAAACTATCCCTAATGTGAATTAATATTTTGACCAGTAACTCAATGTGCCCCCACACTGGTACCTTAACCAGGAGCCTGAACATGTTTTACCACAACACATCTACAAACTGGTTTCAGGCTGGGGAACTCCAGGAAAACCTGGATGGTCCTCAGAGGCGACCAAGGAGATCTCTCAGCACTGTGTAAAACTATGTAAAAGTACATTAAAAAATTGTGCTTGTGAGGCACTAGTGATATTGTAGTTGAAGGCCAGAAAACAGTTAGCACTTTCTGTCCCCCCCCCCCCCCCTTTACATCCTTCACATTACCATACACTGCTCCTGCACTCCTTTTGTTGTTTTCTCTCTCTCTTTCTCTCTCTCCGAATTTCACTTCCCACCTTCCTCAGTTCACACTTTCTATCTTTCATTTTCTCTCTTACTTCACTTACTCCATCTTTCCACTCGCCACCATCTTCTCTGTCAGTCTGTCCTCAGTCAACCACTTTTTTCTTTCCCTCCTCTCTGCACCTGTTTTGCTAGCTCTCTTTACTCCTTCCTCTGACTGTTCTGTCTTCTCTCCTTCCTAGTACATCTTCCTCCCCCTTCCTGTTTGTCTTTCTTCAGTCCTTTTCCATCTCTCCTGTCTCCTTCTCACTCCAAATGCATCCCCTAAATTTTACTTTTATATATCTTTCTCCTCCCTTCACCCACAGCGCTCCACATTTGTGGCCCAGTTTTAGTCTAGTGGCCAGGCTACCCCATCGCAAACACAACAGCCAGCCTGCCTCATGTAGACTGAGACGGGTGGACCTCAAGTTCTACGTCCACTGAGCCAATTGTGCAGGGGCTGTCAGAGGAAGGACATTACCCTGCATGCCCTATATAGGGGGATGTCTGTCGTTACTACGCATGCTTTTACAACGCATGCTTTTACAACGCAAGTCGTTGGATAGTGAATAGTTTAATTTACTATTCCAACTTCGGTCCCCGTGGATAGTAGGGAAGGTTTTGGATAGTAAATTAAACTATTCCCTATCCTACAGCGCCCCCCAGCGCAAGTCGTTGTAACAACTTGCGTTGTAAAAGTTGCGTGGTAAAGGTAGTGCGTGGTAAAAGTTGAGTTGTAAACGCTGTTTACCTATATAGGGTGTAATTTTTTTTGTCCGTCACCACAAGGACAGTTTTGTTTTTCAGAAATAAACTCCTGCAAAACAACGAAAAAAAGTAAGATTTGGTGGATGACCATCAAGATTGATGGCAGCCATCCACTAAACATTTTGTACATTGCAATGGACAGTTATGATAGCAGTTGCTTACAATGTAGAGAGACGATCGATTAGTGGGGGTCATTTCTAAATTTAAGGGATATTAGTTTATCAGGATGACATCGGCAATGTCCTCCACCGTCTGTCAAATTCGAAATCGTGTCCTTTGTCTTCTTCACTTCCTCCTCCACTTTTCTCTTCAAACTTTTAAGTCAGTCTGCAGTTCCTGTTTTGTTCGTCGGTATCCCTTGTTATTCCTCTTTTCCTAAAATATCAATCTTCTCCCATTGTCTCTCTCCTCTCCTTTCCTGTCTCTCTTGTTTTTTGCCTCTTTCTCATCTTTTTGTCGTTCCGTCCCTCTTTCCATTCTATCTCCATCACTGTCCCTTCCTCCAAGCCATTCCCTCTTTTTTTCTCTCCCCACTCTTCCTTTAATGTTTCCCTCTCCCACATCTAATATCTTTCTCCACTGTCACGGATGAGATTACTTAACAAAAATAAATCATTTTGCCCTCCGTGTCACTCACTTGGACTACTTTTATGGGCTAATTTTGTAAAAGTATTTAATTTGTTCAGCCTGGTGATGTCATTCATTTGAGAAAAGAACATGTATGTAGATTGTCATGTTTAGTATTATTCTCTAAGTTCTAGTTATTGAAGCTTTAGAAACCACTGTGCACAGATGAGAGCAAGGTCCCTATTGGTGAGTGAGTTCTATGTGCACACAGGTGTGTGGTGTTAGTTGGATGTAGGGGGTAGGAGGAGCTACACACAGCTAATGGAGGTAAAGGTATACGCAAGTAAGAGGTAGCTAAGTGCCCACAGTTGGGTTGAAGAGAATGACTTACGGGCACACACATAAGGCTAGCACATGTACACAAGGGAAATGTGGCTTAGTGAACATAGGTGCCAGTAAGGAAGGTGCATGCAAGCGAGGGGTGTCTAGGGGCACGCAGTAAGAGTGTGAGAGTTGGGTGTGCAGGTGTATAACACATGAGGCGTGGCTGAGTTCTGCATATGAGGCTAACTTAATTTGAATACAGTGTCCATGAAAGATCCATGCATGCTAGACCCATAACAGATCCATATCAAATTTTTATGATAGTCACATAAAATACATTAACGTGTAATTAATCTAAATGCAGCCTATTTAGAGAGTCTATTGTTATTCTGAATCTCAAACACTCCTGGGCCTATACTGGCAACACAAATCAGTTAATAAACTAAACATGTCTCTCCCAGAATAGGCATCCAGGTTTCCTGTGCAGGTAGGTAGTTGTGGTGGATGAAGGGCAAATAACTGGAAATTGTATGTGAGATGAATATGAGCATTTAGTGAGCCATGTTTACCTGGGCCTGAATCTGTGGAGTCTGTGCATATGCTTGCTGTGATGGGGGCTACACTTGTGTTCCACCCAGGGCACCCTCTGTTTAATGATTATTTTCTCACAAGGCATCACTGGGCATATGAGGTTATGCCTGAGTATATTCTGCATTTGTTTTTTTTGCATGTATACCTTCTGCCTGGGCTTTTGAGGCTGTATTTGAGCATTCAAGTCTTCTCTTAAGTATATTCCAGTTGTGCCTACAAACATTATGGTTGTGGTTACCAAATGATGGCTGTAACTGAGCATTCAAGGCTGTGCCTGGGTTTCTGAAGTTATGTTTAGGAATAAGATGATTGAAGCTGACATGTTGTGTCTCTTCTCCTTGCCAATGGTGGCTGTGCTCCTGGCTTTTTGTAAGTACATCACTGAGATATCACAACAGTGGTCTAGTCAGTATTTCGATGGGATCTAATATGCACTTTTAGCTACTTTAGAATCCTTTTTAATCACTTATTGTAGGTTTTTCACTTCAGTGATGTCACATCTTGTAATGCTAAACGGTGATGTGACTTCCCGTGATGTCACCAGGGTCAAAGTTTATATAACATCACTTCCTGTGATGCCACCTTGGTAGAAAAAGGGCATGTGATGTCACTTTCGCTTCCCCTGGCATTTTGATTAATTGACGCCCATGTGCGTCATGTAGCAGTATGGCTTGGATGGGGACAGTGGTTAGACTGTTCAGGGTTTTAGGGAAGGGCAAGTACAGGAAATTGTATTGATGAAACTGCAGAGATTATAGGAGGTATTGGGGAAGACAGTGTTGGCACTAGTGCTTGTTGGGGAAGGAAAAGAGCCGGAAACGAATGTACCTGCCTCCAGCTTACCTTCCCGACATCCCAAGACTGCTCCTATTCCCACGGTTCTCAGAGACGCCACACAGGAAAATAAGCGAACTATTCTCAAGAGTGAAGAATCCAGACCCAGTCAAATAGAAGAATGTGAATTGTCAAAAACAAAGCCACCATTTTTGAAGACTTTTTGTGAGTTTCAGTGAACATTTGAATGTTTAGAATTTGCAAAAATATCAAAATGTGAAAACATGGCAGAAATTAGTGGAGAGTTGCAGAATTCACGAAAAAATTACAAATGTAGACAAAGCCCACCAAAGAGTAAACACAAATTCTCTTTAAAAACGAGAAAACAGACAACACTGTCTGTACTGGTCGTTATATCTAAAGCAGCACTGTGGGAAATAATAAAACCTCCCATGAAGCAATTAAATAGTGGATTTCATTCACATGCATCGTTTACAGGTCCCACTGCAGCTTGATTTCACAAGGGTTATGACAGATAAAGTGTACTGAGTTCTCTGATGAGATGAGCAGGTAATAAAGTCTGGGAAGAGAAAACACAGGGTGATAATGGACAGAGCGCTGAAACATTTCAGACACCCCCATTCACAGATATGGGTTGAATCCATCATCGTTCTTTATCTCACTTCGCCACCCCAGTTCAGACCCAGCCATATGTAAATCAGTTTTGCCTCTGCTCCTCATGGAAACAGTCCAACCGAACTGCCAAGCCAGGTCTTCCCTGGACCGGAAACAAGCATCATGGGACCGGTATTGGATTGTTGGATGTTGTCTATATTGATTCTACCAAAACATTATATCTTATTTCACATAGAAGACTCCGAAAGAAATTGAAGAATTAGGTTGTGAATTAGGGCAAGAACTGCCGAAGTGGAAAGGAAGATAACATGTGTAATGTACTGGTCAGCTCCCAGGCCGATCCTCTTCAATGGCAGCAATCCAAGGTGAGATATGCCTATATCACCATCAGCGGAAGACCGTCTGTGCGCCATATTGAGAGAAAGTTAACAGTGCTAAACAAGCATTGGCATAGCCAATAGGTCTCGCCTTTGGGATCTTATAAGTGTTTAGCCACAGCTATTGGCTTTGGCAATGTTTTTAAGCTATGTTACCCTACCTAGAAAAGAAAGTGTTTGATGTACCCAATGATTGAAGATCTGGTGAGGGTGAATTTAAATGATACACAGACCGTAATGCATAAGCACATGTTAAAAGTGCTTGTGCATGAAGCAGAGAGGCAGTGAAGTTTGCGAACTTAGTTTAGTGACTCCCTCACTGAACACCATACTGCCCCACTGATAGAAACTCGCACTGCCTTCAGCTACAACAAAAGACAACATTTCCAGCAAAAGTGTTTCTTTCTCTTTTGGATCCACTTCACAAGGGAATTAATGAAGGGAAGGAGAGGAAAGAGAGTTTATTGAAGTCACACTTTTATTTAGCAAGTGAGAAGGAGCGAGAGAGAGACAGAAAGAGGGGGAAGAGAGGAGCAGCTGACAGTCACAGAAGGAGAAGAAAGTGTGCGCTTTTCAAGACTACAGAAGTATGACACTCATTTTTACAAAAAGAAAACCTACATTAACAACAATTAAATAACTGTCACACATGTTGTAATCAGTTGTAACATGTTCATTAGTTTGCCACAGTATATGAGGACCATATTGAGCTACGGGACAATTGAGTGATAATAAATTCAAAGTTTACACACAGAAATCACTTTGATTACGTATGCATAGTCGAGTAAAATTAAACTGACAACACGTAGCGTAATTTGTTTTTACACAATGTACTAGCAATATTAAAATTGCCTCGGTTTTATCGCTCTGTACATTTCTTTTAAGTTACTGCCTACATCACATCTGTGGCTAAAGAAGAGAAATAATAAGCCCCATTAAACCTAAGCTTTGATTTCTATGGGTCAGGGGGTTTGTGCAGTGATGGGTTTTGGGGCTTGTTTGAAACGCTTTAACTCACTACATCGACCAGGGATTAAAGGTCCTCTTAAATAAGTGTGTGACTCTTTGAGCTAGCTAGTTGTATGCACTCCGTGCACACTCGCCATCAACAGCTTTGACTCACAGTGAAGCGTTGCGGCTACCCTGACTCTACATGGCACCACTGGTGTTTAGAAGGGCCAGGTAAAATATTTAACACCTCACAAGCAAAATAAAGTTTAAAAAGCACACAATAACAGTGTGTACCTAGGGTGGGAGACGCATACATGATTTGAGTGCGTTTTCCATATGATTCAAATGTGTTTGAAACAAGTGAAAAACAAAGTGGAGAATGGGAATATGAGGGAATAAATCTGAATAATTATTATCGAAGAAACGAAAGTGAACTTAAGCCTGCCGGACTTCAGAGCAGGTTGATCTATTCTAAGTTCACCTGTGGCACCGGCGCCGGGTGGGCTGCACTTGAGTGTTGGGTACAAATTGGAAGTGAGGGCCACTGAAGGGGTTAGCTCGGCAGAGATGGGCAATGGAGGAGTACAAAACTGTACAATTTAGATACTGCAAAAATTAAAACAAAGGCTGTTAGACAAGTAATACACGCACTTGTGCGCAGACATCCTTCACCCGCTATGTGCCCTACTATGTACAATGAAGGTACCATGTCAATCGCATACTAGCAACAAGCCCTCAAGTGTTTATGAACCACCGGTGAAGCTGTCTTGGCCCCTAAGAGGCGCCAAAGCCCTGAGCCTAAGCAGGTCCACCACACTCACTCTTTAAGGTGACCCTGCCTCCAAGCATGCCACGGCCCAGCTCATCTCTTGAGTAAGCACTAGCGTCAGAGAAAATGCGACAGAATTTACAGAAGCCTTGCCCTGGTGACCGAGGCTTGCAAAGCGCAAAATTGCAAGCATATGAAATGCAATAGATCTCGCAATTAATAAACTCTTGAAAATGTGAGACCCAGTAAGTGGTTGTTTGCAAAAGCGCCACATGCAGCTCTTTCAATTTAATGACCACTGTGCGCCTTACCTTAAACATGGCTCGTCTGAAGAAAGTGGCGTGACCGCCTTTAAAGTGAAAGTGCCGCATGGGGCGATTTTTACAAACAAAAGTTAACCAGGAATGCGCGTGAGAGAGAGGAGGAGCAGGAGGTAAACCCGGGAGTGGTGTGTGCGCGCGCGCGCGCGCGCAGTCTGCTCTTTTTGGAAGCACATACTCGTGCTTGTGGCGCCCCCCTGCTCGCTCCCGCAAGGTGGATGCCGCCACAAGCATGAGTGTATGCTTCCAAAAAGAGCAGAGCGACGGCTAAAGGTCCTCCTAAGCGGCGCAGGTGCGCTGTGTAGGCGAGACCTAAAAAGCCGAATGCTGAAATCCAATGAAAACGAGTGGAAAGCGGTGCATGTTTGGGTGTAGGAAGTTCTGAGAAAGCAAGCTTGCAGGATAACGATTTTGAGATTCCATGCCACGCAACCTATTTCCTGAAATTGCCAAAATAAATGGCAATCAGCAAATCATAGAAAGCAATTCAGTGAATGCCTTTTATATTGAAACATGCGTTCTACAAGTTTGTTTTTCTGAAAAGGTGACATAAATCTTTCGTTTTCTCCAGACTCCATAAGTGCTGCACTATTGCCCCGTTTCTTTCTCTCATCTCAGGAGGCTCCGTTCATAGGGGCCTCCCTACTCCATCCCCTCTCCTATCACTTCTCCTTCATTCCTGATCTCTTACCCCATTATTCCTATACCCTCATATGTTTTCATTCTGTTTTGTAGTGTAGTCCCACCCTCCTCTTTATATGCACCTGCCCATCTATGTGGACTCCCACCCACCTTTTTATGCCCACCCACCAATCTCTGTGTTTCTTTATTTCCGCTTCCCTCAAATCTCTTTTTCCCCTCTTCCTCATTTTTTCCTGCCTGTAATTTCTTGTCTTTGCCGTTTTGACTCAGTCTGGCAATGTGCGCTTCTCTTTTATTGAGAACGGAGTTAAAAAATGTGGACAGTTGTGACCCTAACTCATTCTTTTTGCTCATTTTCTTCGTTAGTTATACATTTTTTAAATATAGTTTCCCAAGTTTAACATGTTTTGTGCACTCTTAAAATGTTTTATCTTCTAGGCAAAATATTTGATAGTAGTTCTTTGATGCTTTTCAGTTTTTCTCCCCTGTGGGCATTTCCATAAAAGGATATTCTCGTAAAATCTTTTTTGCCATTATGGGTTCTCATATGTTCTATTCGCATGATTGTTTTTCTATTAAACCACCGACTGCTACATTTACAGCCCTGGAATGAAGCCAGATAGGAGGGGAGGTAGTGATCAAACAGGAGAAAGAGAGCTTTGGGTTATGATAACATAACCACAGTCATTAGAAGTGTGAGAAGACCGAGGGGGAGGAAACAGAAAGCTGAGAGGCATAGTGAGAGGCATAGTTAGCAGGAAGCGGAGGATACATACACTACCAGCAAACAATCATTGGCAAGAACTCATTTTAAGTTTTATGGACATCAAGTCAGGGGCATTGTGAATAGTCTGAGCGTCGCATCAGGAATATTGTGCACAGTTCTGAAGGTAAAGTCTCTGCTATAATGCACAGTTCTAGGATACCACATTCAGCGTGTAGTGCCCGGCACTGGCGTTCACACCTAGGGTGCTATACAGTTATCAAGGTCATATGTTCAGTATGCTGGCAAAAATTAGAAGTGAGTTCTTGGTATTATGCATAGTTCTGGAAACCACCTTTTGAGTATAGATCTAAGTACTGGTGCCCCCCACAAGTTTCTAGTTGAAGTCAGCTCACGTGAAGAAGAAGGTCCCATTTGGAAGGCTTCCCTGGGCGCGCTGCGTGCCATTATGCATGCCACAGTGCCATTATGCATGCCACTATGCCCTGTTGCGGACTCCTCGGGAGAACCGCCAACGGAAAAGAGCGCCCAGTTCTGGATGTCTCTTCTGGAGCATCCTGGCTAGTCCCTGAACCGTACTCCCAAAAGGGGCAAAGACCGCATGGAGACAGTAAAAAGACTATTGAACAAAATGTTTTAAATGCAAAGGTCCTATCTTATATGTGGGCGATTACAGTAACAAAGAGTCACGCATGAGGAAAAAGAAAGTATCGATGCTATGACGCAACGTGCACATTTCCAACGAGAATATATACACTCAAAGGAGCAAATATGAGGCAGCAGAAGAGTAGTGCTCTTTAAATCCAAGAACCTGAAGTGCTTAAGTTAATTTATCAAATAAAATAAATATCCTGGTGTCTCGAGTTTTTCTCATGTGGCCACCACCAACTTTCTTCACTGAAAAGGCCACTTCCACCACGTACAGCCGAGCTGCACCCTCCCTTATATCTTCTACCTGTGCTCTGTTTTCCATCCCTGCTACCCACCCATGCTCCAGTACCTTGTCTTCACCCCTCTTCTCTCTTTCCCTTTTTAACCATGATCTGTAACCTTACCCACTCTGTTTCTGATTCGTCCTCTCTTCTCTCTCCGTCATGCCCCTGCACCCTTTCTCCTCTCCTCTAGCTCTATTCTTCCTGTCCTCTATCCCTCGTGGGATCTCTATCCACGGTACCCTGCTTTGTCCCCTCTTCTACATCTCTGGTTTCTACCCCTTTTTTCTCTCCTCCACACCTGGTCTGTCTTCTCTCTCCACATGGCTCATATGCTGTACTCCTTCTATTCTACTCTGCGGCCTTTTATCTTTCTTCTCTCTTTCTCCTGTCTCCTCTCGATCTTGCTCTATGTCCAGCCTTCAACCCCGATCTTTCTCCTGAATAAAGCCTGCACATCTTTTTCGTGCAGTGTTCACTTGTGTGTGTGCTTCCTATTGTCTGCCAGTCTTCCTTTTTCAGGATATATACTGTAAATTATTGTTACAATTGTAAAATAGCCATAAGACTCAGGCAATAGAAGGACACTCCTTGGTAACACCTGCATCAACTCCTCTGCCTTCCCACGTAAGCCTGTAGGATCGTGGTGAATTGGGCAGTTAAGTTAAATATCGATAAGCATTGGAAAGGCCAATAGGTCTTGCCTTTAAGAACTATTGGCTTTGCCAATTGTTTTTAGCCATGCTCCACAGCATCGCCGATAATATGCAGCATGGCTAAAGAAAAGAAAATGACACAATCATTTTTTTTCCACTTACTAATTTGGATTGATAAATTATAAAAACAATATAAATAAGAAGCACAATTTTTTGTTTTTGAAGCATGGGTTTGGGGGATACAACATGGATGGAATGGGTGGGGGAAGCAACACAGAGGGTGCGGTCGGGAGAATCATGATGAGGAAATGGAGGGAACACAGTGAATGGGGGTGGGGAGGAGAAACAGCGGGAAAGAGAGAAGGAGGGCGCAGGTAGAAGACGCAACACAGAGAGCAGGGTGGGGAGGAGAAGCACCGA
Source organism: Lissotriton helveticus (assembly GCF_964261635.1). Taxonomy (NCBI): domain Eukaryota; kingdom Metazoa; phylum Chordata; class Amphibia; order Caudata; family Salamandridae; genus Lissotriton; species Lissotriton helveticus. The sequence continues at coordinate 1,498,908,426 of NC_136061.1, forward strand.
GAGAGGAGGGCATGGATGGGATAAGTATTCAGTAGTGGCTCCTCCACTAAGGCGGAGGAGCATCGCCCCACTGCTTCCGCTGCAAGCTGAATAAAAAAATAAAATGATAATAATGTTTGTTATTATTATTTTGTTTTTTGTATTCAGCTTGCAGCTGAAGCCAGTTGGGAGGGGGGATGGTCTCCCCGCGTCACAGGGGGAAGAGTGGTGTCAGCCCCTAAAGTGCGCATGATGCTTTGGCCAGCCGTTTCTGCCGGCCAAAGCGGCATGTGCATGTTCTCCATGCAGGCTGCATCACAGCTTGGGTCAAGAACATGCACAGGCTGCCAGCCCCTATCTGAGCGCCGAACTATGGCCCTCAGACCAATCACAACGCTGCTAAGGCAGCTTTGTGATAGGTCAGGGGATTCTGGAAGAATGTGTGCTCTCTGCCGAGTGCAAAACACATAAGATGATAGACGGAATGTTGCACAATGGCAAAACATTCACCCCCAGTCACAGATCTGGGTTTAATCCATCGTTATTTTGCTCACCAAGCCACCCCAGTTCAGACATAGCCATATGCAAATCAGTCTTGACCCTGTGCCTCATGGGAACAGTCCAGCCCGAAATGCCAAGCCATGTCTTTCCTGGACCGGAATCAAGCATCCTAGGACCGGTTTCTCGCTATCAGCCGTCTTCAGCCAGGATAGCTTGACTCCAGTGGCTTAGTGAGCAAGGGACCCACGTCTGGGCATATGGCCATGTCTGAACTGGGGTGGCAGAGTAGGCTAAAGAATGGTGATGGATTTAACCCAGATCTGTTGACTGGGTGTGAGTGTTTGATTGGTTCAGATGCTCCGTCCATCACCACCCCCTTTTGTACCACCCTGCCGAGTGCAGGCAAGAGGACAGAGGAAGAAGAGGCAGCGTCTGCCGGCAGTAAAAAGGTACGTTCTATTTTTTATTTTATTATTTCCCACTTCCTCCATCCGTCCCTCGTTCCCCCGCCCCATCACCCCTGTTTAGTAGCAGTCACTACTGAGTAACATGGATGGCGTGGATGGGTAGGAGAAGCAACACACGAGAGAACATGCAGAGGGTGGGGAAAAGCACATGGGCGAGAAAGCAATGCGGGAAGCACCCTTGGGCAAGTGCAACATGGGGGTGTGGAGAGAAGCATGCAGGTGACATAGAGCAACATGGAGTGAAGGTGGAGAATACTACACAAGGGAAACAACTCTCGCTCACTTAGTGCTTAACCAAAAAGAAAATATCATAGAAGCAACCGATCAAAAAAAGATAGTAAAGAGGCTGTGCTCCTTGGGCGGGACAAACACTAGATGAACAAAATGGCAGACAAATAAGAAGCAGTCAAATGAGAGTAACAGGAAAGCCAACCATTAGTAAGCAGTGGGTTGGCTCCAAGCCCAGAAATGTTCTCTGTGAGCTCACAATATGTCCTTTGCAATATGTATTTGATAGGGTCGACCTAAAAAGCCACAGCACAAATGGACATTCTAAAACACAATTCTGATCGAGACAGCGGTTCTCTGAAAAGGTTTGACTAGTGTCACGGTTCATGGGCTTCACAATGATTCCATTTTCACAACAGCCAGTAAGACACGCTGGTCAACATTATAAAAAGCTTAGGTTATTCCAGGGGCTGTAATAGTAGCTATTGTTATTTCCCATGTCACTGGTACTCATTGCTTTTTTTAACTTTCTTTATTTAAATAAAAATTAAGGACACAAGCTGATAGCACTTAGTAACTACAAGCAGAAGAACATTGAGCATGACCATAAGCAGAAAAAGTATAACAGAACGTCATTACAAACCACCTGAGGAGCCATGGGGGCCAGGGCGTGGGGGAGTCCAGCAGGAGAGACCTGCACAATCATCAGGGCAGTCCGCCAGGGTCCAGGAAGGAGATGACAAAGGACCTGCCTAGCTATTGGGCAGCAAGAGTGGGCAGCAGGGGTGGGGGATGGCTCTCCCAGGAGCGGGCCATGGGTGAGTAAAGGGAAGGGAGGCGGGGCACCAACGTGGCGGTCTGTTGGGGCATCAAGAAAGGGGTAGCATACGGCAGAAGGAAAGGCCAAGTGTCTCTCAACAAGACAAGTCATCACTTTGATGGTAGAACAAGGGACCCCTGTGTTCCTGCTGGGTGTTCTAAGCATCAGCCCTGTGTGGGGTCCTCTCCATGAACATCCCAGGCAGCGTGACACTGAGAGGCAGACGAGATTGGGCTGGATAATGGATTTGGGTAGAGGTCCATGAGACGACCAGGCAGCGTGACAACCTGGAAGGTATGGTGGAAAGGCTGCGGATCAGGCATCTCGGAGAAAGGCTCCACATGAAATTTGTCATAATGGTCGATGAGTCTAGCAATGATCCTTTCAATAGAAGCCATTTTAAAACAATTCCTGCAGTCAGCCCCCAGGTGACAACACATGGGCAACTTCCAAGTCTCAGGATACAGATCTTGTCAGTGGCCAGGGCCATAGCTAGCCACCTGAGCTGTTGGGTCATGATGGCTGGACATTGGCGAAGTCATGGAGGAGGCTGTCTGTACTTTCAATACCCCAGTGAGGGGCACTGTCTGTCTAATTGTTGTGGTGATGGAGTACCCGAAGGAGCAGGGCAGTCCCAGAGTAAATGAACGATGTCCCCCTCCAGCAAGTCAAACCTCTAGCACATTGTAGATGGGAGAAGGGAAGACCTCTGGAGTCTGAGAGGTGACTAATGCCAGCGATGCAGTACCTTGAAATAACTGAATTTGAGGTGGGCATCCCAGTCTGACTAGCATTCCTTCAGAAAGCGGAATAGAGAGTTGCCGGACTACCAATCTCCGGTTCAGCCCTGATACCATCCCTTTATAAATGTAAATGTACAGGAATTTATATAGCGCAAATCACTGAGCGGTTTCTAAGCGCTTGCTTAGGGAACCCGTCCTGGTATTCCCCTGTGAGATAACCCCGGCAGGGTATCCGCAAGGTGAAAGCCAGGCATCCCGCCGCGAGGGGCCGTTGTGGAGATTAAGCAAGCTATTGCGCAGAGTCGCAGAGTGTGAACCCGTGAATCGAGTAGGCACCGGAGCGAGAATTGTCGAGTCCATGGACATTTTAGGACTCAAGACCCCGCCAAGCCGGGAATTGAACCCTGGTCCCGGGCTGACCTCTGCTTCCAGGTCTGCCTCCTCTAACCAGTGAGCCACACTTCTCAGCTTTATAGGTGCCCCACTTCTGTGGGTAGTATAGCAGTGGTAATGAGAGCAGGGCCAGCAGGTTTGAGGGGGTGTGTGGGGGGAGGTACGGCAAAGGCAGCACTGCAAGCGTTAGTAGTCCCAAAAGTGGCTCGCAAGAAGGCCGTACCGTAATTAACCCTCTGTGAAGGGTTTGTAGACCCCATTCTTGGCCAGGTCTGATTGCTGGTGGATACCCTTGGATTCAAATGTTGGCAGTTCGGCTCTGACCCCGGATCAGCAAAGAGGCTTTACACGATAGAGAGGCCTGTACATAAATGGAAGGGTGGATCTTCAGCAGCAGGTGTGCCTTCCGCCACAGATGGACTGTGGTGACCAGAACAGGATGGGTTGCAATCAGTCTGGGCGCATCTCCAGTGTGCAGCATTTTAACACCCTTAATATGATCCGGGAGGGAGGACTCCAGCCACACCCATCTGGGTATGTCCAAAGTGGTTTGTATGGTTTATTTAAGGGGAGCCAATTGAGTTGCCAGCCAATACCAGTAGATGTTTGACAGCCACATTCCGCCCTGCTCAGTGGCCACATAAAGCTTCTCCAGCTTCAGTTGTGGCTTCCGACCTCCCCGTAGAAATGTTTTCAGGGTTTTCTCAAGAGTGTCAATCAGGCAAGCAGGGATGCGGAGTGGGATCATGCTAAATTCTAGGCATCACATCCATTGTGAGCATTTGCATGTTCCCCCAAAGGGAGATGTTAAACTGGGACCAGCGGGCCATGTCGGCCATTATGCTTGTGTGTAGGGGTTCCAGGTTGCATTCCACCATGTTACAGAGACCCAGGGTGACTTCAATCCTGAGGTATCTTATGGAGGAGGAGGACCATTTAAAAGGCAGACCTGCAATGATAGTCAGAGGTGTGTGGTCTGGGAGTTGGAGGTCCTCGCTTTTATCCCCATTTATCCTGTACCTAGAGAGAGGAGCAATGTGTGATCAAAGTGATGAGAGCCCACAGAGAGGTAGCAGGATGAGTATCCACATACATAGCAAGTTTGTGCTCTCTACTAAGGAGGGGATGCCTTGAATGTCAGGGGAAGTGTGTATGGTGATTGGCAGGGGTTCCAGGGCCAGAATGAAGAAAAGAGGGGACAAGGGGCAACCCTGTCTAGTACCCCTGTCGACTTCAAAGGAGGTAGAGGTATTGCCTTTACAGGTAACTATGGCTGTGGGGTGATAGTACAGCCTACTGGTCGCAGGACTATTACCCCATAGTCCTCTCACCCAGGGCACCAGGAAATGGCTGATACTTCAGCTAATGAACTTCAAACGTGATTCTGTGTTGCTTTCAAAAATAGTTCAATCAAATTTATTCATCATCACTTTTCCATATATTCATGTTGTATTCACATATATATTCTTTTCTTCAACAATATTTTTTACTTGTTCCCAATGTTATCAATTCCAATGCATTTCGGTGCCCTCAGCACCTTCATCAGGGAAACCTGTGAGATTACAAATAAAACTTGCTTCAACCTGTCCTGTTCGCATGAGCAAAAAATAATAACGTAAATGCGTGTTAGTATTATGGCGGTGTTTATTTACAAACTCCTGTGTTCTAACGTGATGTTAATCATTACGCGCTAACTGAAAGACGCTCGGTGCTCAATTATTATCGTGCTACACTTTGTTAGCCTTCCATATCTAGTATACTCAGAACGATGTGTAACACGTTTGTTCAAACATTTACTAATAATGCCACGGTGTTCATAAGCCGCCCAAACGCTTGCCTCTGGCTCTATTTTTTAACTTGCGCTATACAAGATCTAAATAACACGTCGAATTCTCTCACCTAGTAGTCGTTGCTCTCAACTCAAAAACGCTTACGCGAACTCCGCTGTGATTTTCCTGACGTCGGGGTCAAAAGTGCTGGTACTTCTACCAGGAACTGGCGCATGCGCAGTGCTACGCGTGGCGTGTTTTTTTTTTATATCAACTAGCTTTACGTGAATGAACAACAGCAGTCCTAGGCGCTACCACCATAAGTTAACTATAGTTGCTACTCGCCAGTGCCATGTTTGAATGCTGTAATAGCCTGTAACAAGTGTATGTGTTGATAACCCCTGTTTTTGGTCATGGCTTATATCAAGAATGCATTATAGAGATAATCAATAATCACAATATACATTATAAATAACACAAAAATTCTGTTCGGTCATTAAGCCCATCGGGCTTCAAGCTATTTAAGTGATAGATCCAGTGATTCTCTCTCTTGAGTAAGTTCTTCTTGTTTAAGGGGCCCTCAGTTTTAGGGACCACTTCCAGTATACAAGCCCGCAATTGGCTTATATGATGGTGTTTTTCTTTGAAATGAACGGCTAGAGTTGATTTCACGGATTCTGTTCTCATGTTGCTTTTATGTTCTGTTAAGCGTGTTTTTAGTTTTCTTTCAGTATGTCCAACATATACCGAACCACAGGGGCATTTTAGCATATATACTATATTCATTGTGTCACATGTTCCACTAACTTTTAGCGGTATTTTAAAGCCTTTCATCGGGTGGGCGATGACACTCCCCTTCATAATGTTGTGACAACTGCTGCAGTTCATGCATGGGCTTGTTCCACGATATGTGCTCTGTGGTGCTCGTTCAATAGGATATTTCAACATCTCTGCCAAGTTTTTCCCCCTAGTGAACGCAAATAGTGGTTCTTCTGAAAAAATCCCTTGAAAATCAACCTCCAGTTTTAGTATTTGCCAGTGTCGCCTGATAATGGTTTTAAACTGTCAGCTAACATTGGAGAATTTACTTACACATGTTATTCTCTGTGTGGTTGATTTCTTTTTGTTCTTGAATAGTTCATCCCTGGCATCTGAATCAATCAAGCACTCACACCCAGTCAAATGGTCTGGGTTTAATCCATCACCGTTCTTTAGCCCACTCTGCCACCCCAGTTCAGATATGGCTATATGCAAATCAGTCTGACCCTGTGCCTCATGGGAACAGTCCAGCTCGAACTGCCAAGCCATGTCTTCCCTGGACCGGAAACAAGCTTCCCAGGACCGGTTTCTGGCATTCCAGCCGTCTTCAGCCCGGCTTGCTTGAATCCAGTGGCAAAGTGAGCAAGGGACTCACGTCTGAGCATACCCTGCCACACTTATGGCGGCCAAAAGCGGTACAAAAGGGGGTGGTGATGGACGGAGCATCTGAATCAAGATCAGTTGACTGGGGGTGAGTGTTTGATTTTCTCAAACGCTCCGTCCATCATCCTCTTTTGTATCGCTTTGTTCGCTCTACGTGTGGCAGGGTATGCTCAGACGTGAGTCCCTTGCTCACTTGGCCACTGGATTCAAGATAGCCTGGCTGATGAGGATTATGAATACGAAACCGGTCCCAGGATGCTTGTTTCCGGTCCAGGGAAGACATGGCTTGGCAGTTCGGGCTGGACTGTTCCCATGAGGCACAGGGTCAGACTAATTTGCATATGGCCCTGTCTGAACTGGAGTGGCTGAGTGGGCTAAAGAATGGTGATGGATTAAACCCAGATCAGTTGACTGGGGGTGAGTGTTTGATTTGCTCAAACGCTCCGTCCATCATCCCCTTTTGTATCGGGGTGCGGAGATGCAGCAACTGGGATCTCCTGAGCATGCAGAGTATGGTGTGAGTGGGGGTGGCCGCCGTATTTCAGTTCCTACCGTGTGGCCAGCATTAAGGGAGACAAACCAGTGGGAGACCATGTGTATGTGGCCACCAGTGTTCACGGTGGTGTGGTGTGTGTCACACTGACCTGTCGCAGCATGAGGTCAAGGGCAAGATATCTCTTCTGCATGAGTAGCTCATTCAAGTCAGAGGGTACTGGGACTTGTGCCTCGAATGTGGCTCCCTGCGGGTAAGGCGAGACTTGACCCGAGCCACAGACGGGTGCCACAACCTCCCCATCATTGTGATGTGGCTCCATGCAGGCGGGGGCAGCCCTCAGCAGGCAGGACACACTTTTCCAGGAGGTACCACCCCTTAATGGTGGCAGGAAGTGGACCGGTCGCCGCACTCTGGCGGGAGCTCAGCTATGGAGCTGCCATATTGCCCGGGCATCAAGCTCCAAACCCCACTGGTACCCATTTCACATACTTCATAAAAATCAAAGACTGAGTCACAACTGCAAGTCAGTGATAAAGACCTTTAGGCTGGAGAGTAGACAAAAGAGTTTTTCTGTAGCTTAAAAATGATTCATCACTTTGCGAACCACTGGCCAGAACTTTGTTTGCTTCCAGTCTCCTGCCCGCCTCCTGTTCAAATCACAGTCTGTTAGGAACTCTGACCCCTACCATCTGATTCGAAAACTCTCACAGTTTTCTACCCTTTTTGCCTTTTGCTGTCTACGTGGCAGCCCAAGGGCCTTTGCATCATCACAAGTGGCCTTTTGGGAAATAAGCACATGCTAAAGTCTTTTTTCACCCGGGATCAGCAGTGACGCCCGCAGATGCGCTTGTTATATGAGGGGTCTCCTGGCTGTGAGGCACTGACATGTATGGGTAAACTAGGTAACATGCAGGGACACAACTAGACTTGAACTTCGAAGGAAAGGGCTAACAGGTCAACAACTGGAGTCGGAGCTAACATTTCAAATAATGGGCAAGAGGTATCTTTAGAGCTAATACAAGAAATAGAGTGATAGTGCATTTTAAATATATTGGTCACACCTAGTACAGTTATAACAAAATTTTTTTAGTGGATTTGGCAATTTGTATAGACTACTGACAGAGATGTTTAACAAAACGACTGAGAGAGACAACCAAAAAGCAGCATCTACAGATTTCAATCCAAAGCACTTTATAACCAGTTTTTGCAAAGTTATTTTAAGATGACAACCCTTTTTGACATTTCTCAGAAAAATTCCTTCTGTGAAATGATGAGCTCATGAATTATTTCGAATCCCATCTTCAGAAAGACACTCATGCCTGACTGTTGATCAAAAGAAAGAATGTTTTTAGTCTGCTCAATGGTACATTGCAACACATGTTTGTTTGATGTCACACACATGTAACAGGTCTCAAAATATTGAGCTTGGTGGTTTTTCGCACCTAATTTCAGGATGTGTGACTGACAAGTCTCAGGATTGCTTCCTAATGCCTCTTCTATTCCTCGTGAGACTGAATACGTGAATGGCAGTCAGTTGGCAATATTATCACCTGTTAATTACTCTGCCAAGAATCAGTGCTATTTTACATCAAAAAACAAAATAGTTGTTATAGCACCCCACAGTGAGCTATTCACATATGAGATGACAGAGCTGCATCGATGGGAAAAGCCACCAGGCCTAAGAAAAAAGGCAAAAAAAGAGTTACCTTGAAACAACTTTGCACGATTGATGTTCTAGCATGCAAAGGAATTAAGTATTCCTTCGACCTTCAGACACATAAAATAGGTGGCTAATTGGCAATGTTCTGAAAGAGGTGACTCCAACATAGACAGTATAATGCCACTTAATAGCATATGTTATAATAACAACAGCCTTGCTTTCAATTGCATTCTGAAGCCTCAGCACATAAAGTCCAAATCCGCTGAACTATCACTGTTGTTTTTGAATCATGCAGTGGCAATATGCATTGTAGAATGCAACATTTGTTTTAAGTTTCTCCAAAATTCCTTGGAGAAGAATGCCCATATTCTCTATAGAGGTGGCCCCTATATGTGTGTGCAATTTATGGTAATTAGCCTGCCCTGGGTAGAGAAAGAGACAACCTTGAGCAGGCCACAAGACAGTCAGAAGGCAGACAAAAAGATTGCCAGTTTTTCATTGTAATGCACACAGCAGTGTATTCATTGTGCTGTGCTTTCACGTTGGTGTCAGTCACAGTCACAGTTTGACTGTAAAATAGTATTTCACATTAATGTTCCTACCAAACCACACTAGTCTGAAGACGTAGGACACAACAATGCCAAACCAACACAAGGGGAGTATTGGTGTACTTCCTGTGCATAAGACACCATCCTGGAGAAAGAAGACACAATGCATCGGTTAAAGCAAATTATACATCTGTCTTACAAAGCACTTTGAGAAACTGATCATAGAGGCTGCCGCTTTAGGGGGGAGAGATGTGCTTTTGGTCAGACATAAATATATGTTCAGGCTTAGCATAGCTGAGCTATCAATCCACATCAACAGAGTCTACAGTTTATAGACACCTGAGCTTTTCCTCATGTGAAAATGCTCTATCTCGGAAGGACAAGGGTCTAAACCTATTCTTTTAGCTAAATTTCTTCTTAAATTTGCCACCAGCCCTGTGTTTGATGGCTGAGGTCACCCACTAATTATACTGGAAACCTATACAAACCTATAGGTCTTAATCAATACCGAAACCTATAGGTCTTAATCAATACCGACACGTTGTTGCTTTCTCCGATATTAGCCTTTATTTACTAGGTCTAAAACAACATTACTAAGTCTGCACGTCTTACTGCTCTATGCACACTGTATTTGTAATCTATACCATATGACGTTAAGCGCTCTGATACCCATGGGTCATGTCCGCGCTATAGAAAACTGTTAATAAATAAATAAATACAAGCAAGATATAATTTGAGCTGAGTTACATGAATGCAACAACGCTCTAAGACATCTTGGCACTGAACTGACTAACTATATCAGAAAAGATATTAAGATAATCAACAAAATAGATGGCTTTTAAGAGCCTTCTTAAACACAGAACTGTCCTTTGTTTTGCGCAGGTCAAGACTGAGAGTATTTTAAATAGAGGAAGCAACAAAAGGGAAGGAATATGCTCATTTAACCCCTCTCAAACCTTTTCTAAATTGGGGGACTGATAGCAGGATGAAAGAGCCAACGTGAATGGCTTGGCTACCCCTGACTGCAAGCAAATAAGCAGCGTGGTGCCTGCTTCCTAATAGGCTCTGTGGACAAAATGGAGTGCCTTATAATGGAGCTTTCTAGAAACTGGCAACTAGTGCAGCTTATGGAAATTCAGAGAGAATCTATCAAATTTCCTGGAAATTCATGACAAATCCTGCTGCCATAATCTGACCGCCTTGCAGCTTGTACGTAGCTAACGCACGACACAAACTTTCAATGGCACTGAGTAAAAAGAGGGGGTTTCTTCAAGACCTCCTGCATTACAGTCTGATGGAATCTTGAATTCTTTGGCTCTTGTTGAAGTTAAAATTCGGTGAAGTATCCTTCAGTTTATTTGTAGATATGGCTGGATTATTGAATAGGCTTTTCATCCCTAGTGATCTATTTTAGGCACTTTTAAGGGGCACACTATGGCTCCAATTCCAAGTTATATGATATTGGCGAGGAGCAAACTCCGCATTAGTAATTACCAGTACCGCGTGGTAACAACCCACCCATACTATGCAATAATGAGTTAATCCCCAGGGAATGGGGAATTACTGTGTGGACCAGTATTTATCTGGTGATGTTTCACATGGTATTTCCATTTCCGTGAGGTTTAACACGCACATTTGCCACCTGCTCTCAGCAAGTAGTAAAAGCATGCAGGGGGCTGTTTTAAGGAAGGGGCAGAGGGCAGGGGTCACGGAAGAGGTCCAGATTACAATTCAGCTTATTCCCTTACTGCTTTTACCTGCTGGACTTTCCTGTTGGTAAAATTGAGTTATTTGTTCTTGTCCCAGTAAATCTAGATGAAAGACCAATGGTCCTATTATTGTGTGGAATTTACTTCTAAATGGGAATTCCACTATACACAGTTTCCAATCAGGACCCATGTCTTTTATGGGCACCTTGCATGTGGGATGATTAGGCAGAGCGAGTGTACACCATGAGGCATGAGGAGCATTGACAAGACAAAGAAAGCCTTTTTCTACCAGAAAATGGCTTTTGGGTGACCTGATTGGTTAATGTGGGAGGGATCTACAGGAAACAACATTCCCAATCTTTTTTAATTTTTAAAATAATATTTTCCATACTTCAAAAAACAGCCATTCCTAAACATTACACCTACAGATGACTCAGGTTGAAAGGATTGGAGGGGGTCTCATGTTCTATGAAGCCCAGGGAGAGGCAGACAATGAAAGAAGAAACAAGCCTACTTGCCAGGGTGCCTGCAACAGAAAGAGTCAGTATTTGACTTTCATTGATTAAGGTTTCATGTGGCAAAGGTTTATTCTTTGTGAGAGGTAATGCGACGGTGTTATCAGCTGCGTTCTGTAGTGCGTTCTTCTAATGGAAACGTAAAGGTTTTCACTCGGTACAGTATAATAGCACATTGTTAAAAATCTATGTTTAAATTCAGTTGTAACACAAAGTAGCACTATACTAGCCCACTGAGAGTTGCATGCCAGGTGGCATGGGCAGCCGGGTCACCGAGGCTACACTCACATGCTTACACATTACACTGGTAATAGGCCACAGGTCTCATGACTTCAACTGCGCTATGTTACTCTGGGTAACAACATGGGCAGTTGGGGATGCAATATATGTATTTTTCTGCCTACAGGGTAGCAGGCAGATCTGTGCCAGGCTGGCAGCAGTCTGAGACTATCATCTTCCGTGTGAGCTCAGTGTTAGTCAGGGCAGATGGAGTGAGGGGTAGTAGTGCCATAGGCCATGCCAGCAGGTTTAGCCAAGATAAGGTAGCAAGTGCCACATGTGCTGACCTAGGTGCATGACTAGCCCCTCCCCAGCTCATATCACATCAGCCAGATGCACGTGGTGGTTCTGATTAACCCCTTCCGTGCGGGGGTAATTCCCCCGCTGTGCTGGGGGGCAGTGGGGGACACGTACCGCGCCCCTAGGCTCATTACGAGCTCAGCTCGTCATGAGGCACAGCGCTCGTGTGCTCTCAGCTCGTCATGACCATACCCGTTCCCGTGGAACGCTCAGCACAGCAGGGGAATTATCCCCGCGTGTGAGCGTTCCACGGCTCATACCGAGCTGAGCTCGTCATGAGCACCGGAGGGCCTTGCCTCATGACGAGCTCAGCTCGTCATGAGCATGGATGAGGTTAAAAAAGATTTTTGTCCTATTCAGTCCCTTGACTTCCTCAATAGACCCACCAAAGCTCAGGCATCACACTGAGAAAAGCATTCTCCTGCACCACTCACAGCCCGTATTTTCCCACCCAGGTAACTCACTTTGCAGAGAACACATCCTACAGGGATACCAATTATGTAATTTCAATTTAGGGCAGTGCTTAAACCAGGGCGAGCATCATGAGAAACAGGACCAGCTATTTAAGGTGGAGCCTACCAAACAGCGCACGCTGCTTTAAGTGAAAAAGACCTATTGCTATCTTACAAAGCATTTATAGTTGGTTTTAAGCCCACCCATGCCCTATCCTTGGTTGGCTTAAGTATCACTCTAATTTGCTTGCATCTTGTTTGATGGCTTGCCTCATGCATCATGCATTTGCCCTTCACCTGGAGCATAGCCTCTTTACTTGTGATCTTCCACTGCTCCGTTTAGGGAATCTTTCCTTTTTGCTTAACCACCCAATGACAGTGCATGTGTTTTCCAATTGTCTTCCATGTGCGCTTCGCTCCTCTCCACCCTCCGTGTTGCTGTCTCTTTCACCTGTGTGTGATCCTTTCCTCCTCTGCTCCATTCCCATGGTGCGCTTTGTTCTTGTGCTGCTCTATACCTCATGTGTATCTCACTGTTTCATTTTTGTTGCAGTTGCTGCTACACCATAATAGGAGTGTTCCAGTGTTTCTGGGCCTGAAATTACCAGGTCCAAATACAGCAGAACCAGTTGTACTGAATGCAGGTCCTCACCCAGTAAGACCACAGCAAGAGAGGGGCTTGGGCAGTGAGAACAGTCACAGACAGGCGTCTGTCTGTCCCCTCCAGCAACAGGGGGAAGCAGACGAGGCTTCCCTAAGCCAGGTTACAGATTCCTTCGCCCATACTCCAAAATGCCCGCTTCCACGAACCCACACTATACAGATCCCCTTTCCCACCATAGTAGAACAGGTGCCCTGTAGCAGCAGAATAATGACCAGAATCTGGAAAATCGTGGATTTTCACCTAGTGCTCCCAGGTCTGTTTAATTGTTCCCCATGAAAAGAACTATAATTGTAATAGTCAGATTTTGGCGGGAGAACAGCAACTGGATTCAGAGATTCTAGACTGCCGTAATCCCCGCTCCTAAATCTAGCTAACTGGTAATGAGGCCACAAGGTGTTATGCTGAAAAAGCTTGTTGTATCACAGTGGCTGTTGTTTTCACTGGTGTTCGGAAATTGTCCCGAGGGTCATGCATATGAGTTCTTCTTTAAAGCTTTTTTTAATCACAAAATCTCTGAGTTTGATGAAGAAGGTCAAGAAGTTGGTGTAAAGTTGGGAGAGGATGTAGCCTTATGGCTAGAGAGGTCAACCTCAAACCTGGAGAACCAGGTTCGAGTATCGGCAACGACGCTCAGCATCCTGTGAGTAAAGCGCTCTGATAACGGATATCTCAGGTCTAATTTGTGCTATATAAAACTCTACTAAAAAAAACAAATCAGTTGTTCCACAATTAGCTTCCACTGTTTCAGGGTTGTAGCATACTCACTGAAATTTGAGGAGTGTGAATCTCAAATTTACCAACGAAAAAAGCGGTGCGCCTCAAAGTGGAGGGCTGAGATGTCCAAGGTTTGATGCAGATTATTTCCATGAGGAACTGGGGCAGTACTGAATTGCATGAGGTAGGCCTCTGTCTAGAGTGGCACAGTGGGCAAAAACAAATGTGTTGGGACGCTACTCTAATCTATTGCCACTGGTTAGACTATTTGCATGCAGTCATCCCATGACCTTTTTGGTGTTTGAATAGCAGAAGTATGCCAGGAAATTTAACACTGGCATGGCTTTCGGAACGTACTACTGCCAATGTTTGAGAATTGAAGGCCTAAAGTCAACAGTTTCGCCGACTAGCTTCAACTCCTCAAAAAAGTGAGTCGGAACACAAGTCACATAAAATGTGGTTGTGTCTGTTAGTATTTTTGAGGTTGGAGGGGCGCTTTTCAAACTGCGAGCTTACACAGGATTTTTTAGTGTCTAAAGACTTTGGTTTTTTTGCAGTAACAACAAACTGTGTAATGAGCCCTCTCGATTCTTAGATTAGAAGGTACACATTTACCTTTCCAGAATCAAATGAATACATATTCCATTTAGGTTGTGTGTATATGCTTCTTCAGAATACAGATGAGGAAATGGTGATCTCTATGGTTAGACTGGTGTTTATTTGCACATCTGTCCTAAGAGGAAGGCCATCCTTTACATAATGGTGTGAGTTTATTTGCTTTGAAGAGCTTTTTGGGAGATGCCACCTGGCTATCTCGAATTGATAATCTCTGAAAAGGATTGACTATATTAGGGTTGCTAGAATGAGTATGATAAGGACTGACAATGTTTATACCTTTGTGCTCTATTCTATGGTTTCCCTTTGCTTCACCTTACAGAGCGGACCTCTATTTCCTGAGCTAGGTCCAGGTGAGGTGAGGTCCAGTCCCCGGTCAAGCTGGGTGAGCATATACAATGATTTTGAATGATTAGTAGTATAATTTGATGAAACAAGTAAATAAAAGAGCTATACTGGAGTAATGTTGATTTTGTTTTCTCTAGATGCCATCTGCATTCTTTGATGCGGAAGATTAGTACACATAGGTTGTATTTGTTCCACCCTCTTAGTATGCGTGTACTTTCACTATTAATAGTTTTTCCTTACAAATAATCATTTTTTCACTTTAAAGTTAGTACATCTGCAGTAGCAAAGTTTGAGAACAGAGTCCCTGAAGAAAGCCGAGGTGATTTCGTCCCGAGTGGCTGAAACATGTTGGCCTGATTTTTGCAGTTATTTGTTGAAACTGCCCCTTGCACTGTTCTGTTTTTAACCAGGGGGTGAGTCGATATTTATAATAAAATGACTCACTTTTTTGTCTCATTACCCTATTTTAATCATCACTTTTTGTGTTTTGCACTGCACTTAATTCCCTTGTGATCTGTAATTTAGAAACACATCATATGTTTCACTTTCGAAGTGATTTTGGGTTTGATCCAATCAAGCTAATTTCCTTTTGTGTGGTAGATAGTCTCTATGATCAAGAGACACACCATGCTGAGAGGTGGATGACCAAATGATAAGATTGATCACCACGATAAATTGATGGGAATCAAATAAGTTGCTTCTGGATCTCATCATTGATCACTCCATCGTGGCTCTCTATTTCCTTTGTTTCTTTCTTTTTGGGCTTTTATGTGACTTGTGTTCCGACTCACATTTTTGAAGAGTTGAAGCTAGTTGGCGAAACTGTTGACTTTAGACCCCCAGTTCTTTTATGTTATTTGCATTGTAGTATAAGGGGAAGGGAATCTGGGCAGGTCTTTAAATATCCCTTTGACCTCATACCTCTCTGTAGTGTTTATTAATGTTTGAGAATTCCCAAAAGTGGTACATTTGTATAAGCAGTGCGTCTATAGGTGCAGATTTACTACATTTTGGGTAAACCAGCATAGTAAACTGGGCTGCTTTGCGAATGGGCCACACCTTTTGCCCCCATTTAGGAAGCTAGATGCTGGTTTTTGACTCTGATAGTACACTGGGACCTTCTAACCAGGCCTCAGTGCCAGTGCTCTCTCCCTTAAAAGTGATGTGAATTGGTGCACCCAATTGGCAACGTACTGTGCCCCCTTATAAGTCCCTAGTATATGATACTAGTGGTACCCAGATCAATGGTGGTAAAGGGGTCGTAAGGGCTGTGCCACCCTGTGTTGCCCAAGTAAAAGTATGTCTGCAATTCTACAGTTGCATTCCTGCAGAAGCAGCCTGTCTGCTTGAGAGTCACTCTGCATTCATCATGTGCTGCAGAGCCACACCACTGCCTAAATGTAAGTAAGTTACTCTTAATGATGTCCTCCTAAGCCCAGGAAGTAGAGTGTATTATATTAAAGATGCAGATATATATGTATATAGATATAAATCCCTAATGTAACCCTGTAAAGCAAGGTTCTACCATATTTGACTGGCGGTCCATAGAGTAACATGGGCTGGCTGCTGAGAAAACTCAAGATACGCAGCTCAATTATGGAACGACCGAATTGTCTCGTGTTTGGTTTCAAACCCCATGCTTTTTCACCCCAACATGATTCTCGTATCGGGGGTGAGCTGGCATGCAGGTTTGTGCCACCCTCAGTGGGTGCCCACCTAAGGTTTAGTGCTCCAGTGCCTTGGCAGGCTTCCCCAAGACAAGAGTCTGCCCTTCTGGTGGGATGTGCTAGCCCATGATGGAGATAAAGGCCTGGGAAGGAAGAAGGTCACACCTCCTTCCTTCCAGGATGGCTAGTGTTTACAGTCATCCCAGTGGTGAGCCTCAAAGGCTTTCACCGCCCTTGATGTGTAATTACTTGTCCCCCACTTGAGGACAAAGCGCTTCCCGGCTTGTCCATGCAGACAGACGGGAAAATTAGGTAGTCAGGAGTTGTGCACCTCTAAAAGACTATGCGAGGAACAATCGAGAGAGCGTGGACTATGAACGTGGTACGTCCCTATTCCCTGGTTAATACTAAAAAACAACATGGACGGACTCACTGGTGAATCCTTAAACAAGGACGACTCTGCCATACGTATTGGAGTGCCAGGAACCACATGGTTTTTTAAGAATAACCCTCACCCACCTCCCTAGTTGGTGGGATGCTTCATCATCTTGTTCCCAGTTGGGCAGCCGAATGCTACCCAGCTGTGCTTCAACGCCTGAATTACAGCAGAGCGGGTTTTTGTTTTTGTGTGAATAGTGCTCAAAAAAGTGGTGAGGTTAAAAATGCCTCTGGGATTCCTTGCTGACAAATTTTTTATTCACAGCGGCCCAGGACATATTAAAAATAAATCCTTCAGGGACTGGCCGACATATTTCAGCCTCGGAAAACAATTCAGGAGGCTTTCTTCAGGACCAATCAAAGTGAAAAGAATATGCAATGGCAAAAATATGCCACATGTATTTGTTTCAGCACACACGCTAAGGTGTGCTGTGCATGCAGTGGTGTACCCGTACTTACGGTTCCACTTTCTGTTTAAAACCTGTAGGACAATAACACAACATAAAGTACAACAAACATAGAGACTAGTTACAATCGCTCCACTTGGACTGGCTACTGAGAAAACTCGAAATAGGCAGCTCCATTATCGAACAACCGAATTGTCTCATGTTTGGTGTCAAACCCCATGCTTTTTCACACAAACATGACTCTCATATCGAGGGTGAGCTGGCATGCATGTGCATGCCACCCTGAGTGGGTGCCCACCAAAGGTTTAGTGCTCCAGTGCCTTGGCAGGCTTTTCCAAGACAAGAGTCTGCCCTCCAGGTGGGATGTGCTAGCCCAGGATGGAGACAAAGGCCTTGGAAGGAAGAAGGTCACACCTCCTTCCTTCCAGGATGGCTAGTGTTTACAGTCATCAAGGCGGTGAGCCTCAAAGGCTTTCACTGCTCTTGATGTGTAATTACTTGTCCCCCACTTGAGGACAAAACCCTTCCGGCCTGTCCATGCAGACAAGCGGGAAAATTAGGTAGTCAGGAGTTGTACACCTCTAAAAGGCTCACCATAACTCTAGGGTGTGCTAGGAGGTCTGTACAGCCAAAGAAGTGTTCTGTCATTTTGGCAGACCCTAAAATAGTGAGTTCTGGGTAGCATGGTGACGTAAACCTGCAGGATGTTGTCACTGCAGGGGTAGGTTAGCCGCAGGGACCAGTAGTCCATTGGCCTAAACTAGGATTTAAAGGGAATCCCCTGACAACAGAACCTCAGGTCTGCACAAGATTCCACAGAAGGACGCCAAGGGGCAACTAATTATTGACAACAGGTTTTGAACTCTGCCGGAAAGCACAGAGCGAACACTTAAGTTTTCTGAAGAAATCATATACTGGAACTATCTGAACAACTTTGGTTGTTGGCTGAAACTCAACTCTCTCATCAAAAGAGACTCCAGTGGATGCCAAAACTTTAGTCACAGTGCCCTGCACTAGTGGGAGCAGTCCCCTGCAAGTTGCAGGTAAATTGTTGTGCTGTGTCACAATAGGTGCCATTCACTGGACCTGCTGCGAGCTATCCTGAAAAAAGTGTTGAACTGCATGCGGGGAGTTGTAGTCAGGCTCACAATAAGTTTGGAGCTGCTACCATACTCTCCCCAACCTCCAACCATTGAAGTAGCTGTGGACTACTTTTGCTGCAGCCAAGGCTTGTTGATCGCCAGCCCAGTGACCAACCCCTGCAAGGACATCTACACTTCGAGCGCAAGTCCTAGCAAGAGCGACCAATGTCAGCAACTACCCTGCCCTGCTGCTGTGATCCTGCCTCCTCAAGGTGACGACGTTGAGTGTGTGGCAAAGCATCTTTGGCACGACCCTCCTGTGATTAACAGCTGCCAGACTACCGCTGCACCCAGATCTGCCGGACGTGGTAGTAAAATCCCAGCTGTGGAATCTGGGTCCTGGGACCTCAAAGGCCTATACTTTCCAAGGGTAGAGTGTAGATCCATTGATATGTGTTTTGCAGAGTGCTGCATCTTTTTGACAGCACCCGCGGATACCGTCTGCATCAAGGACAGTCAAGAAACCTCTGCACCCGGGCTCCCTGGGCAAGGTAAAGGAGAATTGACTATTGAGGCTTAGTCTAGGGACCTACTAGAGTTAAACTTCACAAGAGTTCCTTTGAACTCACCCTGCAAGTGAATAAATGTCATCTGTATTTTCCCCATTCATTTAAATGGGACCAGTATGACAACTTAAAGAGCATCCTTTTATGAATGCTTTAAAAATCCACAATTCTGGTTGTATGTACGATACAAAGTTCAGATTGGTGTCTATATTTAATATAAACATACACTCTATTTTTATACATTGGTGTTGGATTTCTTTCGAGTCATCTCAACTGCTTATGCACCATAATGGTACTGTAAAATGCTTTACACATGTTCCTCCAGCAATGCCTGACTGCTCTTTGCCACACTACTAGGACTGAGCTAAGGATTATTGTTGTTGAATCCAAGAATCACCTCTATGTATTGTGAGAATATTGCATGGTAAGGCCTCCCAGCCATACCACATAATATTCCACCGTACAACAACCAGTCACTATATATATTTGAGATCTCAATAAAAAAATAAACAATTTAAAGTCTTTTAATGAAAAGCAGACCCGACTTAGTGTCACAGACCCAACTACCAAACAAAGAATGCATTTGAGGGGTTTCCCACCCCAAACACTCCTTCCCAGCCCATCTTGGCTAGGTCGATCTCCTTTGGAACTCATGACTATGGTCCCGAACAACACAGTGACCTGGAGTCCCTGCTCTGCAATCACTTATTTTAAATGTATTTTGTGAGAAAGTGGCTCTATATATACTGGACAATAATGAAGTACATTGTGTATAGAGTCCACCAACCCCAAAGGTATAACAGAGGTTAAAGTCAGGACAGACCTTACTCTCCAAAGTGGTAGCTTGGTCGAGCAGTAAGGCAGTACAGAGGGTAGTGCAAAGCATTTGTTGTACACACTCAGTCAGCAAAGGATTTCACACACTCAAAGACTGAACTCCAGGCCAATTGTTTTTATATCAAAATATATAGTTGTTTTATTTTTAGAACCAACAGGCATAAAAATATACTTTTCTAGATATGAATACTCTCATGTAGTTACTTTGCAAGGAAGCAATAAAGTTTGTGAACACAAATAGATACAGGGGTTGCTGAAGGAAACACAAGTCTAGACACACTTTAGCATTGAGCTCAATGGGTTTTTCAGCATATAAGTACAGTTGATTACCCTACAGATTACTTTTGTAGTTCTAGAACTAGATCCCAGATTCAGTCCTGGGGTCTAAACTGAAACCAATTTAGTAAAACCGTTTTAGTTACTGTAGTGAATTTGCATGAATATAAAGCTGTTTTAAAAGTTGACACTTAGAAAATTTTCAAGGTAAATCTGACAATGTTATCCAATGGGAGAAAATTCAGATTACAGGTAAAGTATGATCGCTTTACTTTTGTAATCCAGTACTGAGCTCTTCTTTTCGTATCGGGATCTAAGGAAGGAAGGTTCAGGGAGCCCCTAAATACTGAATTTAGGGGCGTTACAGGTAGTGCAAGGACAGGGACCAATGGGTCCCTGTCCTGGAGTGAGTACACCCACTAGCCTGCTCCTCTCCTGTGGGAGGGGGGCAGGAGCCTAGCTGGGATAGGGCAGGGTTCCCCATCTTCAAGATGACCGGAGCCCGGGGTTGTGCTTCACCTCGTCTCCCCCACCTGAGTGGTGGGGTTGGCACAGGCTGGCACCCCCCCTTCCTGACATAGTTTTTCCCGCCAGTCTTCCCGCCAGAGTGGGGGTCATGACTGGTGGGGGCTGGTTGCTGGGTACAGCAAATGGTCTGGGGAAGCTCACAGAGGCGGCATGCCTTTGAAGCTGCCCCCTGCCCATCCTGGGGGAGGAGACCTAGCACCTCACCCAGGATGTGCATTGTTGCAGGCCCAGGAGAGCGGGGGCTCTCCTACCCAGGGGTCCAGCAACATGTCTGCTCTGTGGCAGCCTCTGCAGCCACTCAGCCCAGACGTGGATTGTAGGTTAGGTTTTCAGGGGGCATCTCTAAGATGCCCCTGGTGCATTTTACATTAAATCCTAAACTGGCACCAGTGCAGGTTCAATGTGCTGAGAAGTTTGGTACCAAACTTGTCAGTCTTCAGTGTAGCCATTATGGTGCTGTGGAGTTCGTAATGACAACTTCCCAGCACCATATACTCTTAATGGCATTACTGAACTTACAGTGCCCAGGAATGGCCCTGGGTACTGTGGTGGCACAGGGCTCATGCACCTGTGCCCACACCTCTGGCATAGGGCACCCAGCTAGAGGGGTGACTGAAGTATGCCAGGGTAGTGGATTATGTGGGCATGGCACACAGGGATGTGTGCCATGTCGACTCTTTGTTTGGTCTGTACTCAGACACTCAGCCTACAAAGGCAGTGTGTGGGTGTCAGGGTACAGGGCCCATGAGGGTGGGACAATAAGTGCTGCAGCCCTCAGGGGTCTTCTCTGGTTACCATGCCCTGGGCACCTAGGGTACCATTTACTAGGGGCTGACAGATGGCTGGAGATGCCAATTAGGTTTTAGTTTCAACACAGTTTTAGGGAAGGAACACAGGCCCTGGGTACCTGGTTGGCAGGAACCCAGGGCACACTCAGTCAAAGCACATAAGCAGTTCAGAAAAAGTGGGGGCATACCAATGCAAGAAAGATGGCACTTTCTCACATATTTTCACTACAAAACCATTCTTTGTCTCTGCTATAAGAAGCCTTGATTGCAAATCAGTGCATGTTGTTAGGCCTCCATGTTTCTAACCTTTGCCTTTTAAAAGTCATTTGGTCAAGTGACTGACGACACCATGCACTAAGCCCCAGTTGAAAAATGAGGAGGGCCACTGACACATTAATATGTCAGCCTGAGTTAGCGACCAGCCATGGATCGGGCTTGGCTCCAAGACTCAGTGCACAAGCCTAGCCATGAAATCATTTGGTATGCATGTCATGCAACAAACATAGTGGTAGTTTTTAGAAACATTCATGGCTCACCCCAAATGACAATGCCATTAATAAGCCGAGATGCACATTAGCAGTCATGTAAACCCTAAACGTGGCCTAGATTCTTATTAGAGATGGAGCAACATTAAATTGTATTAAATCAAATATATGAGGTGCTTGTACAGAGCACATCCTGAACTCAAGTATTTAAAAGTGTCCTCATGAGAGATATTAAAGAAAAGTGCGCACTGTGAAATAAGATATTTGCCTTCAATCTCATCATTTGGACAAGCTGGGAAGCCGTTATTGATTCCAGGTTATCGGGTTTCACATTTTGAAATACAGCCACCAGATGGTATATGTGTCCCTGTCTCTCTGGTAAACATAAAAGATCACTGTTCTGTGTTTCATTTTTGGCTCACAATAGGAAAAGCTGACACAGAGACAACAGACTGGACTTTGGGCCTCCTGACCTAACTACAAAGCCAAGAATGAGTTTATTTGGGTGGTGTTACATTCCAAACACTCCCCCCTCGCCCCCAAGCTATGCCCCTGCTCTGTTTACATGCATATAATGCCTTACTTATTGACACTATGGAGATCCATTTCGGAGCTTCCGTTTCTTGGATCAACACAATCCCACCGATCACCCTACTCTCCTGAACTGGGTATCACAGTCCAAGCTCTTATGGCGAAGTTCAGTGGCATTGGCTTGGAAACTTCATGCCCACATTTTCTCACATTCCTGGAGTTTTGAAGCCTCTCTGCGACAAAAACTAAAATTGCTGACCACCAGAGGGGAGTGAATTCGTGAACATTTGTTTGTTAAATACGTGAAGTTTAGGAACAACTATGCATAATAACTGTGGCGGAGCTCGGGTGTCTTGGGCCCTAATGCAAGTCATGGAAGTGGGATCCTAATAACCTTATTTAGTAGTAAAAAAACGACTGTATTTTGGACGCGGTGGGCTCCTCAGGCTTATATGTACCGGTGCCAATGCATCTGCGGCATATTGGTAGCCTTGGCCCTGCATAATAATACACATTATATTTGAATGTGATGTGACAATTGAATGGGAGGATATACCTCATGTTCAAGAGTCATTCGAGATACAGCGAGGAAATCGGGGCCAGGAGAAATAGCTTATCAGCTGGAAAATATTAAGTACCCACAAGAAATGTTGCTCTTGAACCCGTCTCTCATGAAACAGAAATCTTAAAAGGTGATGCCTGCAAAAAAAAATTGAAATTATATTAAATTAACAAAACTTGCAATTCATTAAATTTGAAGCGTGTAAAAATAGTGACAACTTTATGTTACCACAGTTCATATCTTCACACACTCTAGATTTAGTGAACAGCTGTAGGTAGTCCAATACCGGTCGGTAACGGCCAAAATTACTGAATTTCGGCCGATACCGACCGGTATTTAGGGTTTGAGATGTAGGAGGCAGGTTTAAGGATTCAGTAATTTACCGAACGGTAATTTAAATACAGATTCAGTAAATTACCAAATCCTTAATGTAGGGAGCACTCAAGTGAGTGCATTTTTCATTTAAGGATTCGTTATTTACCACCAACTACAAGTTGGTGGTAAATATCGAAAACCTTTAAAAAAGCAATTTTGTGCTTTTTTGAAAGTGCCATGTGGCAGACATACATGCCCTTAGCAAGTAAAGAAAATGTGACTGCACACCTAAATTCTAACAATGTAATCCAAAAGTGGGTTCAATTCAAAATAATCTTTGGGTTGTGTGCGTGCTACCGTGATGGAGAGAAGGATCAGACCCCTGTCGATCTCTAAGTGTAAGACAAATAGAAGAAGGCTGTGGAGTCACCACAACCTGAAAACGGAGCACAGCATAGAGTGTCGTCTCAATATTGTTCTGTTGAAGTTAATACACTTAACTCACATTGGGCTCAAGGGCACATACATTTAATTGTACCTTTGTTCATCTCATATTGAGTAACTTTTTTTATGTGAAACATAATTCATTGTACATTTGGGTGAGACATTGCACATTCGTGTACGTTATATCAAGTCCCAATATGCTAGAAACTTGGTATTACATAGTCTTTCCGTATTTTATACTTCACAGAGAGTTTCGAGGGTATCTCGGCAATACTTCAGTGTTTGTCATCAAACACACAGTTGACTCGGACGCAGTGAACGGTAAGCCTTCACGTTTATAATGTAGACACTTGGTAAACTTATGTATAATTCAAGTAGTTTTAACATAATGTTCACACATTCACATTTGTTACAGCGGGCTTTCGACGAAAGTCAATATTTCGGACTCACCCATGAGTTGAGCGAGATTTCAACAATAGAATAGCTTGAGCGGCACGTTTGGCTACGCTACATGTGTACACTCCCCTTTCATTTCATCAAGTGGTAAGACGATTCAGCCATCAATATGAGGTGTTCACAAAAACCTACTAACACATATTTTAGGTCAAACACGCACTTCTCAGAAGTAATTGCACTTCATTAGAGATTGTTAGATTACTTGGGTTACGAACAAATCTTTTTAATAGTCGGGTGAATCACTTTTACCGGCACGCTTGAGATCCCTTTCGCCTTTTTTTTCATACTTTTCATTTCTGTCTTTGAGTGCAAATTCTATTTTCAATAAATGTAAGTAGTTAACCGGTTGGTCATGTGTATATTGGTACCAATCTCTGTTTTTCTTACTAATTGAATTTGTAGGTTCCTGTGGATAGAACATTTGGACATTTCCAGTACTTTACGAACATTTGCTACATCCCCTGAAGAAGGGTTTGTGCGTTGTTGAACCCGAAATGCATTGGGATTTGTATTTAAGATTGTATATTAGCTAATCATTTAACAATGGATTTGTACATTTGATTCAGTTGACAGCTTATGACTGTAGTTTACAGTGCAATTGGTATCCCTTTTGTTTTGAAAATGTACAATGAATTATGTTTTACATAAAAAAAGTTACTCAATATGAGATGAACAAAGGTACCATTAAATGTATGTGCCCTTGAGCCCATTGTGAGTTAAGTGTATTAACTTCAACAGAACAATATTGAGACGACTAGTGTCTAGTCCATAGGAATGCCATAGGAATGAATGGGAAATACCGATTTGGTAAATACCGAATCGGTAAATACCGAATATTACCGATTCGGTAACATTTACCGAATCATTACCTACATCACATTTACCGATTCCTAAATACCGAATCGGTAAAATTCGGTATTTAGGAATCGGTAATATGTGATTACCTACATCTGGCCCTAGGTTTTACCATATCTTCTAGTAAAAGCCACAATGAGAAAACTTTGGTTTGTGGTTGAACCTCGTGTTGGTGAGAGTGAAGGCCTTTGCTACATGACTTCCAGTCTACCCTGAATGACAAATGGAGAACACATCTGCTGTTCACCTTAAAATACATATTGATCGTATTTAGGATTGTTAGATCATGTCCAAGCACAGAAGCACCCTAATGAAAGAGAAAAGGCAGAACTGCAAGACTCTGTAAGGATCCCATTCTAGAAAGAACTCATTGGTGATAGATCAAAACCCACTTAAGAAAACTCCCCAAACATTTATGGGTAGAATGCTTGAATTATTCCCAGCCACTGGTCATTGCTCCGGTCCCATTTCGTCCTATTGTTTTTTGCCCACTTTGCCACTTCAGAGACCAGTCATATGCAAATCTGCCTTGGCCCTCCTACCATAGTAGCAGTCTAGCCAACACTGTCAGATTAGAGAGGTTGCCCTGAAGATGCAAATATTCCCAGATTGCCCTTGCTGGACCTCATCAGTGAATCCAATGAAACCGACAGCACAGGACACACCCTTCTTACTTACGCATCCCACTTCAAAAAATAAAATTGATTAGTGAAATGCTGGTAATTACAAGGGGCTGCATTTTTCTGCCAACTATGCCACTCTTAACAAAGGCACTTCATATGCAAATGAAATGTATGCCTCCTGCAATAGGAATAGTTCAGTCTTAAATGTCAGACCAGATTCCCTCTATATAGCAACACTTCTGAACCTCAGACAACAAATCAAAACGTGAGGATGTTAAAATGTAGCCTAATAAAAATGCATTAGAAACTTGCTGTTTATTAAAAATATCGATTGACATAATTATTTTTTTGTTTAAATCTGTGTATTGTATAGTTCCATTATACAATCTATTAGCACAATCAACAGTGATTCTCAATGCTGCAGTAATAGTATCTCTATCACAGTTTTTCGAAGGAGGATACAATGCATTGTCGTTGGAGATAGGGCATATAACTCAATAGGATTCTATGAAAACAGGAGTTTGAGTATGCATGTGCATGTTTCAGGAAAATTACGATGGTGCATCTATGGAAGACAGGGGCATATTATCAAGGACCGGTGTTAAAATTATCGCCGTTTTATCGGCAGGAAACTGCCGATAAAACGGCGATAATGATAATACGCCCTTGTTAATTCCCATAGAAGCCCATGTTCTGATGTTAACATGGGCTTCTATGGGAATTAACAAGGGCGTATTATCAAGCCCATTATCGCCGTTTTATCGGCAGTTTCCTGCCGATAAAACAGCGATAATTTTAACAACGGTCCTCGATAATATGCCCCACAATTCGGTTGCTGGAGTACCAGAAGTCATAAGAGTGAACATCATGTAATGTCCGAAGTAAAAAGTATATTTCTGTCAGTAACGGTAATAGCAATAATAATAATAATAAGAGTTCTGGCCACTAGATCATATCCCTCCCTCGTGCGTTTTGATCTGTTTTTTTTTGCGTTTATCATCATTACGGTTACAGCACAAGCAAATGCAAAATGAATAGTACAATACAGAACAGCTCTGGTGACAATTGCTGTTACTGCATGGCAGAGGGGATTGGGTGGCGGGCCCAACTTCACAGCTATTACATGCTGTTAGCGGGGTCGCAGATCGACGACCAGCGGAGGCGACATATGTCTTGCCGCTGGACGCTAAAGGAGTCGCCTGCTAATAGAGTGCGTCACGCAGGCGCGCAACACCGATTGGACTCAAAGGGCTTCAGCTCCCCCTCGTCGTGTGTGACAGCCCGGGATGAGACAGCTTCCCGGGCACACACACAGCCGCACCCGAGTACTTCACAGGGCTTTAAAAGACCATTTGCACGTTAAACAGGCCTTGTTGTTGTTTCACCCTTCTAAGAGCCCCTGCAGCTCCACTCTGCATGTTGCTTAACCCCTTAAGCGCGCCCGTGATTCTGCGCCTGTGCGGCCGTTTTGAAGAGTGGGCGGGTTCATGACGGCCCCCAGCCGTCATCAGCACATGTCCACCGTGATGCATGACGGCCGGGGGCCGTCATCAGCATGGAAGGGGTTAAAGATTCAGCCCCCCCACCGAAATTTTTTCTTA
Source organism: Lissotriton helveticus (assembly GCF_964261635.1). Classification (NCBI taxonomy): domain Eukaryota; kingdom Metazoa; phylum Chordata; class Amphibia; order Caudata; family Salamandridae; genus Lissotriton; species Lissotriton helveticus. The sequence goes on from NC_136061.1 coordinate 1,498,935,509, forward strand.
GCCCCCCCCCCCCTCCCGAAATTTGGCTCTAGTTGCGCCTCTGAGTGCATGTACTATTATCCTGCTGCAGCGCTGTTGGGGGGGGTTTGAGTGGTGAGGAAAGCGGGGGTAATTGTGAACAACTGGGTGGGGGCATGGGCTAGCGGGGCACCTCCAAACAGCCAAAATGTAAATCATGATGTTACAGTGGTTGCAACGGCTGGCTTGTATTCTACGCAGGGCATGAAGGTACTGCACGACAACTTGTTTGGTACTTATCCACGCAGGTGCAGTGTATGGGTGTCGCGCATGCGATAGGTCATTTCAGGTTGTGCAAAGGGGGCTCCGCTGCTGCTCACGCGCTATTGGTCCAGATTCTGGCTCTGGGGTCTCACCATTATTTAGAAGCTCCTGCAATATTGTGTCCCAACTTTCTGCAATTGGGATTTTGCGAAGGCCTAATGCGTCCTCCCTGCATAGTGCAATGCCCTCCGCCGCAGCCCATACCTGCAGTGAGCGTTCCCAGGCCCGCACCGCCGGGGGGCTCGGTCGAGCGCCCTCTTTTTGTAATCAGCCTCTTTGCAACAATCAGCCCTAGCGCTATAAACCGGTAGGTGTGCATGGGTGGTTCTTTGGACATGTCTCCCCAATCTTTGTGCAGCGCAGCTATGACTGCTCATTGTATGAGGAATTGCCCCGGTGCCACCCCATAAGTGTCTAGAAGTGAGGCATAGGACAACACATTTCTATCATGATACAGGTCCCCCAGGTCTTGTATTCTGCTTTCAGCTAGGTAGCATACCTCTCGGCCGTGTTGGGGCCATGGTTGCTTGGTGTACCTATTTTTGGGAGTGCGGGCATGTATGGCTTAATGTTTTGTGTCAGGAGCAGGCTCCTGACGTCACTATAATTGTCAAAATTCTATCCATACCCCTTTTCTTTGGAAAAGGCACCCTATTGAACAAACGGATACCAACTTTAGGAAATATCGGGGTGGATCCTATGGCTGTGGCTATACGTGACCCTCCAGTGTAAGATAAAGTTGCAAAAAAATTAGCTACGGGATAAAATTATCCACTGAGAGTAATTTTCGACTACCAACAACATTTGAGGTAAGTTACTCGTAATTTTATATAAAAATGCAAGCGAATTAAGATGATTCGAATTGTGTTTTCTTAACATTTTTGTTTAACTCAAGTTGTTGTTCTTCTAGGTGGGGTATACCTTGAGAGAAAACAAAGCAAGGCCCGTGCCCCCTTTAAGAAAGCAGTGACCAAAGCCAGTGAGTTCGACTTTCACTTTAATGCCCTTTAACCGCAGTGTTTTCAATTCACCGTGGCCAATGACCAGAACTAGCTATTACTTCATGGTGTGTGGCATATTATTGTGGCGTCCAAGAACCAATGGCAGGGCTAGTACTCTTACAGTGCTCTGTAGTTAAATACATTAAACACATGAAAGTCTGGGCTGAGTTCAGGTCCTGGCTGAAGTCAAAATTGATGCAGATCTAAACGAGAATGTTTAGGGTAGCAGAGAGTACATGGACTCCTGAGATTAAAAGTCAAGAGAAATCAAAGAAATGGGGCAGATGGATGGGGTGTGTCAGTCCCCAACAAACATAAAGCAGTAGATTTGATTATTTTCTTTGAAACCCTGCAGAAAGCGTACATGATGTCTTTCCCTTCCCGCCAGAGAGGTTGGAAGCGCTCCAGCGCCAGCCCTCTCCTCGGCGCTCTCAGATCTGCTATCCGATACCTCGGCTTCCAGCTCCCTCCAGCCCACAATCCCCTGGTTACATCACGCGGCGTGGAGCAGAGCAACTCTTTGCGGGATTTGACATCTTTATCAGCCAAGGGCATGAAGTTCCCCTGGGGAGCGGAATGAGGAAGTAGAAGTGTGAGAGAGAGAGCGAAAAGGGGGTGGGGGGGAAGAAAATAGCTTTGGGGAGGGGGGAGGAGGCAGGGAGGCTGGAGAGAGCGAGAAGAGAGTGATGGTGAGTAAGAGTGGGAAAAGAGAGAAAGGGAGGGGAGAAAGAAGGTGGGAGGGAAAAGAAAAAGTGATGAAGAAGGAGTCATACGGATGAGTGATGTAATATGTAAGGTCACTTAATTATAAACTCTCTTTAACTGTTGTTTATTTCAGTCTTGGTTTTAAACCTTAATTAAGGTCTTAAAACTTAAGCTAACTATAGTCGTTTTAACCTTTGTCTTTTTCAGGGGAAAACAAATGTATATACACGTATATAATAGCTAAAAAGAGAGATATCTGAATAAGTGCATCAGTCCCTTTTAACATCCATTTGCTCAGTCTACCTACCTATCTTTTCAGTCGCTTAACAGCGATATATATATATATATGTATATATATATATATATATTCTGCAACAGAACGTGGATCGTAACTAATTGATCAAATAATTATATATATATATGTAGATATCTACATGTGTGTGTGTGTGTGTGTATGTATGTATATAATCAATACCAACAAGAGAGAGAGGGCATGAGTCGGCACTCCTATACCCCAATCAAATTTGTAAGCAACAACAGAGGAGTGACTAAGTGGAAAATTAAATAAACCAAATGGTGTTCTAAAATTTTTTTATATTGTGATGTCCATTTTCTAACTCCATACTGTGCATATGGTTGCGTGCATAAAACGTCATACACACACCCACAAGCGCATGCCTGAAGTGTTTTCTTTCTATCTCCCCGTGAGTCCCCAGAAGCCCCCTCTAAGGAGGACACCTCCTGGGGGAAATGATCACCCAAGTATATCGTAGGGGGGAAGGGAAAAATCCTTTCTTTTTATGAAGGACCCTCACTCACCACTAGTTGGTGACATGCTTCATCATTGGGTCCCCGCTGGGGTGACCGAATGTCGCCCCAGCGTGCTACAACGCCTGATTACAGCGGAGCGGGATGTGGTGAGTGTAACAGTGCCCAAACTAAAATGTGATTATAACTATGTGTGCAAAATTTAAAAAAATGCAAAGGTTGTAGCCTTTACAAAAATCTTTAATAATGGCCAACCTGCATTAGATTAAAAACAAAGTGAATGGACTACCAAGGTTCTGAGCTAAGGAACCGGAGTCCTGTTAGATATCAAAAATGGTCAACATGTTTCTGTTTTCCGGGAGACAGCAGCCGAGAGAGCAGGTATACCGCGGGGAGCCGCGAGTGCCGAAAGAGACACCGCGTGAAGTGAACCCGCGCTGTCCTCACCGAAGGGGCGAGTCAATGTCATCCGTTAAGTTTTTGGTATATTCCTGCAAATTGCAGTGAATAACTACGGATACTGTCCAGCGAATTATCATATAAGATATATTTTTTACACGTAGAGCCTCACGGAAGGGTACGCCTTAGCGCGCGCACACCACCGGAGGACTTTTTGGTAGGTCCTGATGAATGCTGAGCAAATTGCACTCAAAGTAGCAGAAACATGTTGACCATTTTTGATATCTAACAGTAATCAGGCGTTGTAGCACGCTGGGGCGACATTCGGTCACCCATTCACAGACCCACTCAGAGACTGACACATCCAGTCACAGGTGTACTTAGACACTCATGCTTCTACTCACAGACCCTCTCAGACACTCACACGCCCACTCACAGACCCACTGAGACACTTATGCACACACTAACAGACCCACTCAGACTGTCATGCACCCACTCACAGATGCACTCAGACAGGCATACACCCATCTGTAGACCCATATAGCCACTCACACACCCACACACTGACTCACAAACGACTCACACACCCACTCACCAGCTCACAAATCCACTCATTCACCCACTCAGATACCCTCAAAACTACTCACACACCAACTCATACACCCATACAGACACTAACACACCCACTCACAGACCCATACAGCCATTCATACACCCAGTCACCAACCCATAGAGCCATTAACACACCCACTCTCTGACCTATACAGTCACTCACACACCCACTCTCAAAGGTTACAGGTTGCAGTTAGAAAAACACAATATAAAACACCTTAGAAATTCTTTGAAAAAAGGAAAGGTTACAGGGACATTATAGTTAGGAAATAACATTTTAAAAACTTACAGTGACTATTATAGTTAGGCTCAGATTTCCCTAGTACAAAACCAGTGAAATTCAGCAGTTACAGTGACCGGACCTAACTATAACTTATGCCTCCACAATGCACTGCTTATGGCCTGACATATTACATCACTGATAACATAGTCAGTGACATCACTGATGACATCTCAAATGACATTGAAAAAGGCATGTGCCGAAACACATCTGTGTGGATCATCTAATTAAAGCATTGAATATCCTGTGAGCTCCCTGACTTTTGTGTGCAACTTTCATGTTTTCTTGTGAAACCTACCTTCGTGACTCAGAGGCACCCACTTTAAGATAGAAGGCATACCATCGACAACAACTTGCAAACAATTCAAGTTTGAGGATGATAAATAATTTTACTTTAACCTGCAGCAAACCGTCTAAGCAGCAGCTGGTGAAGGATGTTTGTAAGTGCCAGTCATGCTTGAAAAGTGATCGAAGCAGCTAGTCCATGTAGGATAAATCATCAAAAAGACTCTGCATATTAATCATCTATACAAATGATGTCTGCTTTGTGTGTATTGGGAAGGAAACCGATAATAACTTGTGTCATGACAAAGCAGCAGCATTACTATTTGGAGTGTAATGAGAATTACCATTTAATGATGACAAAGATCTTTGACTATTACGTGGAAATATCTCGAGTACTTTTCCATGGCCGCATAATCAGCTCTCCAATGGGAGCAACATCCGTTACTTTTAAATTGTGAAACCAGTTGGTGTTTGTTGGAATTCATAATACTGAGAAAGGCATTGTGCTGGAATAAGTTTATGTGGATCATCTAATAAATGCATTGAACATCCAGGGAGTGCCCTGTGTGCAGCTTTGATGTATTCTAGTGAAATCTACCCTTATGACTCAGAGGCACCCGCTTTAAGATTTGGCAGTACAGGTGGGACTTTGAGACAAAAAAAATATTAATATAATATATAAAATAAATTAACATATACAAAACCTATGATATTCACTTAAAAAACACAGGTTTCATGGACATTATAGTTAGTTTGACATTTCACTCGTACAAAACCAGAGAAATTCAGCCGTTATAGTTAGTTGAGCTAACTATAACTTGTGCCCCTGCAATGCATTGCTGATGACATCACATATTACATCACTCATGACATGGTCAGTGACATCACTGATGACATCTCAAATGACATCACTGATGACATCATCCAGTAACTGAGGTTTTTTTAAGTTTAAGAAAGGTGTATTGAAGAATGAGTGAGTTTATGAGTGTCTGAATGGATGAATTACTGGGTGCGTGACTGACTGTGGAAGTGAGTGATTAAAAGTGTCAGTGAATGCATGGGTGAATTACTAATCTGTGTGAATGTCTGTATCAGTCTGTCAGTTGGTGTGTAAGTGGTTGCATGGGTTGGTGTGTGGCTACATGACTGTCTATATGGGTTAATGATTGATTGTCTGAGTACCTGTATGAGTGTCTGTGTTGGTGGGTGGGGGGTGTGACTACCTGCATGGATGTGTAAGTGGGTGATTAACTGGGTGTATGGGCTCATGAGTGCATCTGCGAGGGGCTGTATGGATGAGCGAGTGTGCGTATGGCTGTTTTGGTGAGAGAATGGATGGCTCAGTGGTATATGTGTGAGTAACTACATATGTAAAAGGCAGTATATGTGAGTGCTGGAGTATATAAGTGACTATATGTGAGAGTGAGTGATTGTGAGAGTGGCTGTATGCATGAGTGTGTGCTTGTGTCAGTGATTGTATAAGAGAGTAAGAATGTGTTAGTATATGTATAAATAAGTGAGGTGATGTGCTTATAACTGTATTGGTGAGTAAATGGCAGTGTGATTGAGTCTTTGGGTGACTCACTAGGTGTGTGAGTGTCTGTATGGGTGTATCAGTGCATATATCAGAGGTTGTATTCATGAGTGACTGCGTTTATGAGTGGCTATATGGGTGAGTGAGAAGATGTGTGTCTAGACATATGAATCAGTGAGTGGGTATGTGCTAAACTGGTATTGTTGTGTCTATGGTTTCAAGAATGGTAGTCTGTATTTTAGAGTGGGTGCATGAAAGGTTATATTAGGGTGTGATGAGGTGCATCAGTTATTAAGTGGATGATGTCATCAGTTGTTTGAGATGTCATCAGTGAAGTCATCAATGATGTCACTGACCATGTCATGAGTGATGTAGTATGTGACATCATCAGCAGTGCATTGCACGGGCACAAGTTATAGTTAGCTCAACTAACTATAACGGCCAAATTTCTCTGGTTTTGTAAGAGTGAAATGTCCAACTAACTATTAACGTCCCTGAAACCTGTTTTTTTTCAGTGAATTCTGAAGGTTTTTTAAATGCTAGTTTCTAACTATAACGTCCCTGAGAGTTATGTTTTTTTCAGTGAATTTCTAAGGTTTTTTAAATGCGAACTACTAACTATAACGTCCCTGAAACCTATGGTTTTTTAAATTAATTAAAAATGTTCTTTAAATGCTAATTTTCAACTATAAAGTAGTAGTTACGTTTGCAGAGTGGTGCAGAAGGGGCCTGGGCCACCGACCAGGGCTCAGTAATTCCGCTAAGTAGGACTTACGGGAGGTACCAGGAGGTTCCAGGAGGGCTACTTGGCCACCAAAGTCCCTCAGGAGTAAAGTGAACTTCATCCCCCAACCAGTACTGTGCCAGGAGGCTTGTTTGCAGAGTGGTGGAGAAAGGTGTGCATAGCCTCTGAAGACCTCTTAGCAATCCCACTGTGTGGGACTTACTGGAGGTAACAAGAGGGGTCGTTGGTCCAAAAGGTCAACCTTGGGGGCCAACTATCCCATCTATTACCTCCAGTAAGTCCCACACAGCAGGATTGCTAAGTTCTCATAGCAGACCACGTCCCATTTCCCCACCACTCTGCAAACGCACTTCCTGGTGCCCTCTTGGATGGGGATTAAAGTACCCTTCGCTGCTGGGGGTTCATAGGGGCCAACTAGCCTGCCTGACACCTCCAGTATGTCCCAGATATTGGGATTGCAAACAGGTGGACACAGGCCATGCCTCCTTTCTCCACCAATCTGCAAACACACCTCCTGGTGCGTTCTGGGTTGGGGGATTAAGTCCCCTGGAATCCTGAGGGTCCCTGAGGGCCAACTAGCCCATCAGGTACCTCAAGAAAGCCCTGCACAGCTGGATTGCTGAGAGTGGTCTGATGCCATGCCCCATTTTTACACCACTCTGCAAACGCACCTCCTGGTGCACCGCTGACTGGGGATGAAGTCCACTTTAGTCCTGAGGTCCTCAGAACACAAGAGGACCTCTTCGCCCGACTAGCAATGCACCAAGAGCCGCATTTGCAGAGTGGTGTAAAAAAGGGTGTGGCCTCGGACCATCTCTCAGCAATCCCACTGTGTGGGGCTTACTGGAGATACCTGGTGGGCTAGTTGCCCCACAGGGACCCTCAGAATTCAAGGTGACTTAATCCCCCAACTAAGAACGCGCCAGGAGGTGCGTTTGCAGAGTGGTGCAGGGAGGGGGCGGGGCCTCCAGAGACATGTCAGCTTTTTTTTGTTAGAAGGGGGCTGTGTGCCCCCCTTCTCTTAATATTTTGTGGGCCCTGGGGATCCCATCCCCAGGGCTTGACCCATTTAAAAAACAAGAAAACAGGAAGGGGGCCATACGGCCACCCTCCGGAGGCCGATTTTGGCCCCCAGGACCCCATTCCCCGGGGCATTGCCTAGTTTAAAATGTTTAAATTATTTATACAGGAAGGGGCCGCATGGGCCCCCCCTTCCCTGGGCCAATTTTGGCCCGGGACCCCATTCCCTGAGGCTGGCCTCATTTATTTATTTTTATTATGGGAGGGGGGCCTTTGGACCCCCTTCCCTGGGCCACTTCTGGCCCCGGGGACCCCAACCCTACCGGTGCCTGCCCAGCCTTTATTTTTAATTTTAGAGGGGACCACCTGGCCCCCCTCCTGAGGCCCCAGAGACCCCATCCCCCGGGGTCAGCCTTCCATTTAAAAATATATAAAAAAAATGAAAAGGGAGGGGGCCATGCTGCCCTCCTCCCGGGCTACTTCTGGCCCCAGGGCAGCCCTCACATTGGGGACCGCAGGGAAAGCCCCAATGCCCCTGTGGTCCCTGCCATCTCCCTGCATGCGGCCAGGGTGACTGACGCTGGAATCTGGGGATCACGGTTCGATCCCCGGCTCCGGCGGCAGGTTAGCCCAGCACCATGCGACTCTGGGCAATAGCTTGCTTAATCTTCCCGACGGCCCCCAGCGCCTAGAGACCCTAACGGGTGATTGTGCGCTGTACAAATGAGGATTATTATCCTACGGGAGCCGGCATTGATTTTGGACAAGGGGAGCTGCTGACATGCAGCTCCCCTTGTCCAAAAGTAATCTGCTTTGCTTTGTGGAAGCGAGAGCAGGTGTCCTGCCCTCGCTTCCACAAAGCAAAGCAGTGTTTGCAATTACAGGTCAGGAGCTGTGCTCCCGGCCCTGTCATTGCAAACTGCAATGTCCCGGGGGGTAGGCATCCTGGAACATTGCTGGAGCTGGCCGTGGGGGGTGGTGGTCCCCAGGGCCATCTAGGGCTCCAGCAGGGAGCTACATTATACCTGCGTAAGGTATAATGTATGCAGTGTCGGCGTTCCGTCGCAAGGAAACCCCGTAAAAGTGACGCAGTGAAATCTACAAGATTTCACTGAGTCACTTTTAAGTCCCTGCTGCTTCAAAACCTTACGCCTGCTTGTAGCAGGCGCAAGGTGTGATGCAGAACAGTAAGTATAGGGCGCCTCTGAGCAGTGCTGGAGTTGCGTTGCGCTTGTGACACGACTCCAGCACTGCGTCACCTATATGCTGACAGATGCTTCACGCATCTGTCTATCCTTGCACCACTGTGCACTGCATTGTAAATGCTGCGCATCCATGGTGGCGCAAGGGGTTTCTAACGTCACACAAAATAACTGGTGCATCTCTGCTGATATGCAGGGATGCCCCAGTTATTGTAAATCTGCCCCAAAATGTTAGAGTTTGTGTTCTTCATTAGAACTCTGTGGTGAAGCTGCAGTTAATTACTAGGGAGTCAACTAACGGACTGCTACTGATGTTGGATGTATATATTTCACTCTACATGTTAGAATGTTTTACTGAAATGGATGAGGAAATTATTTGAGAACTCATAGCAAATGTATCCCGATTTTAGATTTCTAGAGCACTAACCATAATTTCTATGACAAAATGAACCGATTCATTCCTAAAAGAAATACTTTAGGTTTTACAACTTTGATTCCATCAGGATGGCATTCAGGTGTGCCATACTAAGTTATTCATTATAAAACTATGGGAAGCTGCAGTAGAACACTGGGGAATCAAGTGACAAGCTGTTGCTGCTGTTGAAAGTAAATGTTTTACTCAGAATATCAGACTTTATTCTCACATGGCTGAGGAAGCTAGTGTGAATTTATAGAAAATGCGCTCTCATTATTTCTTCTGGTGCACCTTCCATAATCTCTATCATTATAAAAAAAAGTTATGAGAGAAAACAGTTTTCTCTCTAACATGATTATTCAAATCCCAGCAGAGAGTCAGCATTTCTCAGGAGGCAAAAGAGGGAAATTCACCTGAGAACTCACCAGAATTTCTAAAATGAGTATAATACCACAAACAAATGATTTATATTGTGTCCAAAATCTTTTTCATCCTTTATAAATGCTCCTTTTTGTGACCCTCAAAACCTGTCATTCATTACAATGCATTTCAACAGGGACTATGTCCCCGAGTCCTGCATTGGTGTCCACAACATGTTGTCCATATTTGACCACTCATTCACGGGATTTGTCCCTTTGGAAGCCCCCCCCCCCCCACCCCGTTGTCACTTAGGGTGTCTGTCTGCCAGTTGAGGTGGATCCGAGTGTCTCTGCACTTTTTTTGCAGTATAGATTATTATTTATCTTTAACAAATAATTTTTTAACTTAATGATTTATGACCAGCAATTCTAATATAAACGCAAGCGCAGTGTGTTTGCGCAGATGCTCGCAGCAGATGCATGCAGCGGGCACACGCCTGGCATGGCGAAGGCAAGCTTGGCTGTGCCCGTCAGCATCTCTGCTGGGCCTACTGCCAGAAATACTGTCAGCTTGACTCCAAAGGTCAGTACAGTTTGTTTTTGTTTGTTGTTTTACTCCATTGAGCTGCTCCCATCCGTTCTATCTTAAAGAATGTTTTTTAGCTAGTCCCCTCTCTTAAGCCCATGAACAGTGGCAGAAGAATACCAATATCTGCAAATCATTCCGAGAAAGTATCAGAATCCCAAAATAGGCTTACATGTGCACTCATTAATGACTGCTTGCTGGTTAAACTTTGCTTTAATATTAAAAGACTCATTTTGGAGCTGGGTTGGACTGTCTCTTTATTAGTGGAAAGTGGCTCCAAGAAAATTCAGCTTCTGAGATGTAACAAGACACAAAACAGCAATAGCACATAAAACACGAAGGCCCTTATTACAAGTTTAGTGGTCCAATGGACCGCCAAACCCGTGGTGGTGGTCCACGGACTGCCAGACCTGCGATCCGCCTGCCGTATTAGGACTGTGGTGGTTGGACCAACACAGATCCGCTGCTGCCGCCAGGGATCCATGATCCCTGGCAGTGGTGCAGAGGTCTGAGGAGTTTTCTCACCACCACACTTTTCATGGCGGTGCAACCGCCATGAAAAGTGTGGCAGTGAGAAAACAAAGAGGGCCCTACAGGGCACTCTGTTGCCTCAGTGCCATCGGGTGCATGCAAGAGGAATATGTTGTACCCCCCTCTGTGCCTGCACCCCCAGTTCCTGCAGGACATGGACTTAACTGTCCATGCCCTGCAGGAACTGTCTTTGACGTTCCCATTGTGGTGCCTTTTTCAAAGGCACCTCAGTGGGACCACCAAACAACCGGCCGCAAAGCAAAAATGAGTTGCACTCTGGCAGGCCGTCTTTAATGGCTTTGGCGGTCTTGGACGGCAGCGTGGCGGCCCACTCAGAGACTGTCAAAGTCATAATGAGGCCCTTAGATTGTCACAATAGACGATGGGTAGGTGTCACTTGCATTTTTAGAGAAAATTCTGAGATAAATCCATATAGTACTCCACCCCTTAGTAATGCCATATGCGCACATTTTTTATTATAATGGTTTCAACCCTCATCTTTTTTTAAATGCATTCTAATCTATAGTGCATAATTTCACTGGGTCTTTTTTAAAAACTGTAGTTACTTGTTCCTTAAACTGTGGCTACCTATTGGCCCTATGAGATTTTAACTTGTATGTGGTTGACATTTCCAACAACAAGGCCCTATATCTGATTAATACCTGCACAGGCTTTAAATATGCACCTACTGAGAACGTGCCCTATACACTTAGAGGACACACATTGGATCTTATCTTTTGTCATCCTTCTAAGATTCAACTTGATAGCCTGACAGCAGTGTTTGATTGGATTATAAATTAATTTTCATCTTAGATTTCAAAATAAAATTTCCCCCAAGCCTGAGCGAAAGCATAAATAGAACCCTAGAGTACTCAACTGTTTACTACAACTGCCTACATTGATGAATTAGACCCTGAATCCAATACTACTCACACTAACAAATGTTTATCTGCATTTTTAAACACCCTGATTTCCCTTAAACCCAGTGGTGGCTGGCATCATGGTGGGGTGGTCATGGGGGAGGGGGTATGCAATATACATTTTGTTTTTTAAACTTACCTTGCAGCCTGGTCCAGCATCTCTGCTCCTGCTCTCCTTGTCGTACTCGAGGAACAGGAAAGGAAGCATAGCCAGCCCCCCTGCAGCATTGTGATTGGTCTGAGCGTCCTTGTCCAATGATCAGCCAGGGAATGGGAGCCTGGGTATGTTCTCCACGCAGGCTGTAATGCAGCCTGCATGGAGAACAGGGAAAGTGTGCATGACTGTTTTGGGCGGCCTGAGAGGGCTGGCCAAACAGTCATGTGCACTTAGGAGTTGGCAAACCAATCCGCCCCTGCCCTGCTCTGAGAACAGAGCAGCTGCGCCCACCCACAAAAGCAGCACAAGCATAAAATGATAATAACTCAAAGTTATTTTCATTTTACTTTTCTACTTCACACTGCTTAAAAGCAGTGAGGCAACACTTCTCCGCCATAGCGGAGGAGCCGCCACTGCATAAACCCATAAGTTCAAAACGAAGGTCATCCACTGCTCCCGTACACTGAGACAATAAGAGCAGCCGAGCAAAACTGTAAAAGAAGTGAAAGGTTATGTAAGAAATTAAACAACCTTGAGAGCAAATTAGCCAACAAAAATCTCCTGCAGCAATATAAAAAGCAGGTTAAAAAAGTCAAAGCTCTGTACCACCACAAAACTCAAAATCCCAATTAGGAAAGTCTTGAAATTATACTACAGCACAGCACATCTACTAGCAGTAGACACTCGTATCAGTCCTACACAATAGCTATTTAATACTTTTTCTGGCTTCCTTCAGAAAAAGATTTCGAAATTGACTCCTAACTTAGGCAAAGCAAACAAGCCAAAGGCATCAGCCATTAAATGTGATCTTTTTTGATTTTGCAACAATGGAACTGATCACTAATGTGCTGACAGCCCCCACTTCAGCCTCCCCATCTGGTGTCTGTCCAGTTTACTATTTAAAGAAGGTAGCAGACTCCATGCTTTCTGTGTTAACTGACCTCTGAAATTCATCCCTTTGTGGAGGAATAATTCCTGCCAACTGGAAAAAAGCCCTAGTCATCCTCTAATTGATAAAGCCCAGTCAGTGATGTCCAAAATCTCTCTTTTACCTCTTTGTTAACATCACAGAATCAAGGCTAAACAGACAACTTATTAACTTTTTGGAAATGCACTCGTTCCTCCACCCAGTTTAATCAGGTTTTTGGAAAGTCCTTATACCTGAAAATATCAAAGCTAAAGTCACAAATGACATCCTCCTCCTTTTGAATGATGGAGGCATGTCTGCCTTGATCTTGCTAGACTTATCGGCCGCATTTGATACAATCTCTCATCACGTCCTGCTTTAACACTTTGCATAAATTGGTATCATGAACACGGAATATAACTGGATGGTTTATTTCTTAAAAGATTGAACAGAAACAGTTTTTCTGGCCGACCACCTATCCTTAGCCAATTTAACTCTTACTGGGGTTCCCCAAGGACCAGCACTAAGCCCCACATTGTTCAATCTCTAAATGGCCCCACTAGCCCACTTATTGGCTCGTTTGGCTCTAACGGCCAGATTCATCAATGTCCCGTTTTGCGAGTCCTTAATAGCGATTATTAAGGAATCGCTATTAAAGACTCGCAAAACGGGATTCATGTAGAAATAGCAAAAATAATTGCGATTTCTACAGCTTCCTTATTTGCGATTAGCAATTTGCTAATCGCAAATAACATTCCTTATTTGCGATTAGCAAATTGCTAATCGCAAATAAGGATGCGATTTCAAGGGTGCCAGGGGTGTCCAAAGGACACGCTGTAGCACCCCCTGAAATGAACATGTAGACTGATGTTGCGCACAAACATGTACAAAGGACATGTGTGTGTGTAACATACAACTTAGAAAAATGCACTAAAGTGCATTTTTCTAAGTTTTCGCTATTTACCACGAAGTCAGACTTCGCGATTAATAGCGGCCAAAAATTGCGAATTCGCAATTCTAAAATGGTTCATGAATTGCATTTAAGGAATCTCAAATAGAGATTCCTTAAATGCAATTCCTCGCAATATAGCTGTTTCGCATTTTGCGATTTTTGCATTTGGGATGATGAATCCCAAATGCAAAAATTGCGCTCGCAAAGGGCCAGATTCTCAGAATCTGGCCCTTTGCGAGCCGATTTTCCCTTGATGAATCTGGCTGTAAGTTCTAAGCATATGCAGATGATACCCAACTTCTCTTAATGATAGATGGGAGCACAAAATGGACATTCAATCAATTTTCATCCTGCCTTAGCGAAGTTGCTAACTGGGTGAGGGACACCTCTTTGGTACTAGAAGGAGACAACACTGAGGTTGTCAGTTTTGGACACCGTAATGTTCCTTCCCAACATGACAAGAACCTTGGAATAATTTTGTATTCCAAACTCATATTTCAGACACATATTAAATCTCTTATGACCACCTGTTCCCGCTTATTATTTCTTATCAGAAAAATCCTCCCCTTTCTCACAACATCCTCCAGGAAAGATCTGGTCCAAACCCTGGTAACGATCAACTTAGATTACTGTAACTCATTACTAGGTGAACTCCATAAATATCTAGTATATAGAGTATAGATAGTACAAAAACACTGCTGCTTGAACAATTCTGAAATAAAAAAAAAGCTCACCCATTTCTACTCATCCCTGGCAATTACACTGGCTGCCCATCGTCCATAAAAAATATTTCAAAGCTCTATGCCTTTGCCATAAAATGGTGTACAGTAGCGCGCCAGGTTCATACAAGTTCTCCATATTTTCATGGTACCCCCCCATCTCACTTACTGTGCTCAAACTTCAAATATTTGTTTGTTGTGCCTAAATATTAAAGAGCTATACTACGCAATATCTTGATATCAGTTTTAACTACCAAAGCATGGAGCACCATGTCTACCCTTCTTCGTTTCCAACCAAATCTTGGGAGTTTTAGAAAATGGTTTAAATCATATCTGCTTAATATATAATTGACTTCTTGTTACATTGTTTCCCAGTCTGGAGGATGGTTTGGGAAGTACCTGGGCCCATCTTTTTGAGGTATTGTGCTCTTTACAAATAGTCATTCATTCATTCATATTGATCATATTGTGATCAGCCAATTAGGATTGACTAGTCCCTTTTAAATTGGCCAATCTGAGCATATCTGAACACCAACAGTTAAGGGCCTCCACGACCAACTGAGCCCCACTTTAAATGTTAAATTCTGGAAAACGGCTTAACAGAGTTACATCAAATCACAAAAATCACACCTACGTAAAGTTCAACCATTTTTCCTAAATTGGTATAATTCCGTTCAGCTATTTTTTTTATTGGAGAGCAAGGTTTCCTATGGGAATTATCATGGAAAATTTCACTTTTGGGATCCCCCACCTGCTTAATAGATTTGAATGAAACTTTCCATGAAGCAGCCGAGGTGGATGAACTTTTTCTATAGTGAAACAAAAAACACTCTGCCTATGTAAACTCTGGCCTAACTATAACTGCGGTGGAGACCGCCACTGTGTAACATATACAGTGGGCTGTGAAAATAGGTATATATATTTCACTCAAAAATCAGTGAAGGGTTAGCTTTAGTTAAGCAAATGTAAACCTGTAAAAACCCTGAATGTTGTCAATTGTGGTAATTCAACAACAATGCACACAGCAACTCACGCCATTCGCTATGCTCAGTACACCACTATGTCGACGTATGTGAAAAATAGCTTCCTACTAACAGCAAAAGATGACAGGCCAGGTGAGTAATGGTTTATATCAATGGTTCTCAATCTTTTGCCTACTGGCGACCCCCTCTTAACCATTACTGGAACCCCGAGACCCCCTGAATCATTATTGGAATCCTTGGTCCCCTCATTACTGGAAGTCGAGGACCCTGGCCTATGCAAAACAATACACAAACAATGCAGAAAAAAAGCATTCATCAAACAAATACACAAATGATGACACATTTTATTTAATTAACAAACACATATTAATTTAAAAAAAAAAGTTTACTTTTAATAGAAAGGTTGGAGCTTTTCTAAAATCAATTGTGGCCACTGATCGTCCATACGATCTATCTGATGAACCTGCACTGCTCCCAAGAATCAATCTGAAGATACTAATTTCATTTTTAGTCTTCGGTTTCAAATTCCTATACATTAACCTTTATTTTACATTTTACATTTGTACATTTAGCTTCTTTATTCGTATACAATGTATTAATCTGTTAAACATTATTTAATTATCTAAGAAGTCGCGGACCCTGAGGAGACTTTGCAAAATCCCCTAGAGCTTCCCGGACCACAGGTTGGAAACCACTGGTTTATGTTGCTGTTGCATTTCAACTAGTAGATTTCAGTGGTTTTCGTCTTGCATTTGCTAAACCATAACCAACTTTTAACTGTGTTTTTCAGTGAATCTCTATGTCTTTTTCATGAGGCACCTCATTCACCTGCCATCGGCTCATTTGACGATGCAGGTCTGCAGACCAGACTTTGAGTCTGCCGACCCAAAAAGGATGATAGCGGGAAGAAAGGATCCCCGTCCGGTAGGATTCCCTTATTTTCCTAAATTTGGGTAACAAAAAAGCCCTGAAATTTGCCAGTTATGTTATGCAATGACCAACACACAGCAAAACTCACTCGACCTGCCATGCTTTGCACTTGATAAACAGATTTTTTTATGAGCATGGACTAAATAGTGTATTGAATTATGTTGTGAATTATGCTTTGAATAACTGGTGAATTCCAGGGGTTTTTCTGGATTTGCATTTGCTTACCCATATCTAAACTTTATGGGTTTTTCAGTGAAAAAATATATATGCATATAGAGGATGAGAGAGAGAAATAATAGAAATTGTAAAAGAACTGAGGACAAGAGGTGTTCATGTGAAGAGTATCATATGGATTTTTCGTTAGGTTATAAATAATAAAGCCACATTTAATTTTTCTCTTCTTGTCAGTCATAAGATTCCCAAGACCTATGGAAATGCGACAGCCTATCTAGACGGTGTTTCCGTGCAAGACTGCCGTTCCCCGGTGTGCTGATGGCTTCGAGGAGGCTGTGTGCACGGCAATCGCCGGGGTTTGTTGTGTGAAAGAGACAAGCAGCTGCCCCACCCGGATGGTAATCTGATTCCCATGGAATTCTTGCGGGAATTAAATTTGTGACATCTGAATGACTCGGAGGCCATAGTACTTCAAAACTAATTACCGACCCTATTATAAAGTGTACCCTTGGAGCCGCCTGGCACATTTCTCAGTTTCACTTTGTATTTTCATATCTAGACCTGCCGCATTCCTTTCCTCGAGGGAAGAGGCATGCAATGGTTTTGCTCAGTGGACCTTGTGGATGAGCGCTTTGTTGGACTGTTGTGAGATCTGCAGACTTCCGAAGCTTGGCAGTCGCATCCTCTGTAAGCATCTGCAGTGCTTAATTTGTAAAAAATTAAGTGCCAGGGCCCTTCTCGGAACGTCATTGCAGCCTGCACCTTCCATACCCCGCCAGCAATGCCAATGGCAGCACCAACATAACAACCAACCATCGCACTCCTACAAGTTAAACAATGATATTCTCTTTTTAATGTTTTAACTTATTTTTTATATGTGTTTATATTGTTAAGGTTTTAATTGACCAAACAATAAAATGTACTTACTTACTTACTCCTACAAGTGTGACAATTCAGATTATTTCAGGCCACACAAAGCTATAATAATGGCATGAGAGGCTGGTATTATTGATTTTCAATGTATATTGACTTAATGAACAGGGTATCGTGCTCATCTGAAAATGAAAAAGACAGGGCCACTATGTGGTTGACTGTCACTAGAGCCGGTGCTGACAATGAAGGGCCAGTGCTGAGCACCAGAAACCACCGGCACAAATTAAGCACTGAATCTTTGATCTCTTGGTCGGTGATTCAAAGTCCAACAGAGATATTCATCTTTGCAAGGTCGATAAAATGTATTGTGTTAGCAAAAACTAACAAGCATTTGCAATGCAATAGGTCTCGCATTAGGAAAATTTGAGCTATTGGTATTGTAAATGGCAATTTTTTTTATTTCTGTGTTGGTTTTGGAAATAGCTAAATTAATAGCTTTGTCATTTACAATGCCAATAGTTTTAACTTTCGCAAATGTGACACCTATAGCATTTGTAATGCAATATGTGTTGTATTTACGTGACTTAGATGTATTGTGGTGGTGCTGAGTGATAATGTGGTGGTTCTGAGTGATAATGTGGTGGTGCTGAGTGAAAATGTGGTGGTGCTTAGTGATGCTGGGGTAGCGCTGAGTGATAATGTGGTGGTGCTGAGTGACAATGTTTGTACGGAGCAACAATTATAAGGTAGTGAGAGAGACAAGAAAAATACTAGATATTTACAGTGAAAGGTACAGACCTAGTAGATTAATAAGAAGAGTAAGCAGGAGGTACTGCAGCACATGTCTGTGGGCGACGAGCAGCGGCGTACACCAAGAAATTTTAAATCGCGCTTACAAGTATTTTTTAAACATACTATCGTGTAACATTTATGACATCTTTGTTATCACCGAAAATGTCCCTTACCTGAGTCACCAGCAATGAACAGTCGCGTTTGTAAAACCAACCTCATCCAACGGTAAAAAAATATATATTTTGCTTTAGTAGTATGCAGGTTTAAAGAGGAACCGGAGTCGAAAATTCCCAAAAGAGTAAACACAAAGTCGGCAATGAAATAGAGTCACTAGCAACGAACTGGCTCTTTTGTAAATCCTACGGTTAGAACAAAACTCAGAGATTGAGTTGTTTTTTTGATGGAGTGGGATGAAGCCAATCCAAAGTCAATGGATAAAATTGGAAGGAAGAGTCATCAGGACCTAGGAGAAGGATCTCAATTAGAAGCAGGGCCTTGGAATAGGACTTCTTTCTTTGGACCACTGAACCAGGGCTAATGAAGCAGTATCCATCTTATAGCTTAGGTGTGGTATTGTGTAATCTACTAGTTGCCTCCCGTACCAGGGTTTTGTCTCTGGAACCCTCCCTAAAAGGTTTAGAGCCCGAGGCAGATTGACCCAAGACTGGTTAAGAATAAGACAAACATGAGGCTGAAGAATGGCTCAAGCGGAATTCATTGGTACTGTTGGGGTACTGAAGAGGATGATTGTTGTGAGAAATAAAATTAATTTGCTGTATTTTGGGAGGGATCGCTAGTGTCAGAGATGCAGGACTGAATGTAAGCATACAGCAACTGCAGTGGGTGAGGTAATTTGTGTTTGTTACACCATCCAAACTGCTTTATTTCCAGTATTGCCACTGAGATCGTTCTGTAAGTTGCAATTTTTAATGACTATTTTTGAGAGTATTGGACAATTTGACCTTCTGTATCATTAAATGAACAATGTGGGCAACGCTGCATGTGTACCATTTTATATTTGGTCTAGGAGATGCAAAGGTGTGCACTTGGGATGTGGTGAAATTTAAGGCTGGAGATGTTTTGCATGAGAGCATCAGCATTGATGGTATTTTCCTCTTGGCCCACAGTGAGGCGGGCCTCACAGAGTTAGGGTTGGCCTCATTGCCGCGTGCAGCATGAATGTTGAAAACGAGGACATGGACAGACCATGCGAAGAGCTGCCAGTCCCAGAGGCGAAGTTTGGGTATCTTGAAATCTGAGATGTCAGGGCCCTTCCACTTCACTGGTGAACGTATTGACCACTTGAGTAAATCTAAAGGTGCTGTCATATCTTTGTTTGCCTCTTGTGTATCAGGTCAGGTGATGAGTTTGCTGAGCAGGGACAGCAGAATGAGATCATCTGCTAGGCTGCCAGGGTTAGAGGTAAAAGGTTAATGCGTTTTCGTTGAAGGATTATAGACTGACTTACAGGTGACAGAATTTACCAGAAGGTGTCATCTAAACTGTGCTTCATCTTTCAGCCGAACTGGGTAAGATTAAGCTTTTTTTCTATATTTTTTAGGAGGATATTCTAGTTAAAAAGTGGTAGCGCTGAGAGTATAGAACCAGATGTGGTTAGCTAGGGATCACTGAGGAGTAAATAGCTAAAGCTGCTATCATAGTTAAGGTTGTGAATCCTTGTGACATGTTGGCAATACCCATACAGTGAAGAGTCCACCTCTGATGAAAAGCCCAGAATTGCATGTGATAAGCGCTGTCAATGGTAGATTCAGCAAACTTTGAGCAGAAGCATGTGAGACTGTGGGTCGAACAAATGAGGCTTCTGCTGGGATTGTTGTGCCTACTCCAAGCTTTGTGACCACTTGTGGAAATGGGAGCGCAATTTCCCTCTCATGGTAAATAGGTCACAACCCTTTTGATTAGGCATTTGTCAGGTTTTCTTGTGCTATCTACTGGTAAAGAGTGAGACGTATGAGTGTATGGGGGAAGGGAGGTGCGCGTGGCTGCAAGGAGAATATGCCATGGGCGCATGGTATTGAGCAGGTGTGATTTGATGGTGAGATGCTTAGTGGGTCAGGCAATGGTGATGTCTGGACTTTTTTGCATGACTGTCCATACCTGGAATTGGAAGCTATGTCTCTTGTTTTGGTTGGTGACTTGATGTTTGTGAAGTGGAGATGTGCTCCCCTGGGTTTGCAGAGTTTAAGAGAAGGTTTCAAGTTGATGGTGACCTGCAGAAACACAGCCTCACACTCCTTGTACTACACAGGGTTCAACAAAGTACACAGGCTTCCCCATAATTCTTGGTGATAATAATAAACAAAAGCAGCAAGGTCACTGCCCCTCCCGAGAACAGTTGTAATTCAAGGCGCGTGAACTCGCGTTCCGTGGCTGCCTTACACGGTGCGCGCTCTCTGTGAGGGTGACAACGTTCAACTGGCATGCGCGGTAAAGCCGCGTGCTCGAGTCAGAGCCGGCGGGGCGGGTGGATGGAACGCTGCTGCTGATGGATCCCATTGAGAGGCAACGTCTGGAGGCGGTTTCCATGCGAAAAGCGGCGTAGCCCAGTATCCCGCACAGTATCACAACCCGCCGCTCGCACCCTAAAGGCCAAGGGATAGCCACCGCGGCCTCGAACTGGGCTATACCGGTGCCCCACTATCAGGGGCTACCGTTCCTAGAGGCTGTGCTTGGCGGGCCAGTATGAGCTTAGGGGCGACAGGCAGCCCGGCATAGACGCCACACAGCGGGAGCACAGCGTCCTGAGCAGAGCTCCCACCGGGGGAGGGCGGAGGCAGCTGCGCTCAGTATGTCTTCGTCCCTGGGGGCCCCCTGGTTTAGGGCCCGCGCCCGGCCCGAGATCCCTGACCTGAGCCACCTGACCGAGGAGGAGCGCAGCATCATCATGGCAGTCATGGACCGGCAGGAGGAGAAAGAAGAGGCCATGCTAATAGCGCCAAATGTACCGGTGCTTAATATATCGACCTCGGAAGGATTAATGCCCGAGACGGCTCAGTTTAGGCCGATCTCTGGCTCACTCAGGTGAGAGTTTACGTGACTCGCCTTGTGGGCTTGATGACCCAGAGCCCGCTCCCCCCTCCCAGATGGGTTTTGAAATGCCCAGACCCAGAACTCGGGGTTTATTTCTACGCGCAATGAACATTTTAAAATCAAAGCAAGTTCCCCAAAGTCAACCTTTTAACCGAGGAGAACATGTTACACACCAGGCAACTGTGCAACGAGGGTCCGTAGTGTTCAGCCATTAGCACCTCCCTCAGGGCAGCACTGACGGGAAGTGCAGGAGTTAAACACTTCACACCTGCAGGGGCTGACTGTTCACACCGCCCCTCTAACACCCCGAGGGCCGCAGTGCACGGAGGGACAGGGTCGACAAACCCGTGCATGCAGACCAGTGCACGGAGGGGCAAGAACACGACTGTCACCCCCACACACACCACCTAGGACAGCAGTGCACAGAGAGTAGGAACACAACTGTGCATGCAGAGCAGCAGTGCACAGAGAGGTACGAAGAAGATAGTGCATACGGGACAGGACAGTACACAAATGAGTTCTGCCTACTGTGATCACAGGACAGCCGTGCATAGTGGAACAGGCACACTGTGCATAATGGTCAGGAATGCTACAGCGATGTACAGACTTTGCACGCCATGAGAGTAGTGTAGAGTAGGGCCCCCTGCCAACAGGTGTGCGCGGGAGCCACCCAGCCACAAATGTGAGGGGAGTACGCAGCTCTAATGACGAAAGTAAACATGGCTGAGACGAGCAGACGACGTCCGGGGGCTGTGTACGAGGGCGCTGGGCAGTTTATATCTCAGGAGGGATTGATGGGGGTGCGTGCGTGTGGGGTCCGCTGCTTGGGGGAGTCAGGGGGTGCGTGTGAGGGTCAGCTGCACGGACGGGGGTCTTACCTGCAGGACACTGTGATCCCGATCTTGGTAGCCGTCACGTTGGTGGTCACCGGGTCAAAGTGCCCTATGGATGCCATGCTGCCCCTGCCTGGGCTCTGGGCGCGGGGCTCTCCCGTGCAGGCTGGGTCACGGGCGGAGCGGGGGTCCCATTATTTTGCATTTTGGTGTCACCCGGTCTGCGCACGCTGTGACGAGAGGTGCTTCCAGGATGCATGAAAATAGTTTTGCACAAGTCCGATGGAATCAGCGGGGTAGTACTACTGAGAAGTTCCCTATAGCGAGGGGGGTACGTCAAGGGTGCGTGTTGGCACCAACTCTCTTCTCGCTATACATCAACAGGGTGATCGGCTATTTTGAACAAAAGCCCACGGATGCCCCTAGGTTGGCAGGAAGGCCGATCCCCCTGTTGATGTTTGCGGACGACACCTTGCTGATATCAAAGACGCAGCAGGGGCTACAAAAGGCCATTAGGGTGTTTGAAGGTTTCTGCAAGGATCATGGCCTTGTAATTAACACCAGCAAAACCAAGTTTATGGTTATGCACAAACGAAAACACATTAGAGGCAGAGTTATTATGGATGGGGTTCAGCTTGAGCAGACCCAGGTCTTTAAGTATCTTGGCATCAATCTGACTTACAATCTAGATTGGAAACACCATACTAACGAACTAGACACAAAGCATGCTCAACTTGCAGGAGCTCTCACAAAGGAGCTTTTTTCATCTCACACTAAACCAATTAGACCTGTCTTAAAAATCTACAATGCTAAGGTGGGAGCAGCTGTTCTTTATGGAGCAGAATTATGGGGGTCCAGTAATCTGAATAAGTTGACGGTTGCACAGAATAAATTTCTCCGCAACATTACTGGGCTACCAATGTCAACCCCATTGATACCTTTAAAGTATGATCTGGGAATCTATAGCTTTAGTGACATAGCCAAGTATAGAATTGTGGCCTACTGGAGAAGGTTATGGACAACTCCGGAGCTCTCTCAGTATGCCCAAGGCTTCCTGGAGGTGAGATCCCTAGATACTGCTAATAAGATAGTCTGGTTGAAAGAGGCTAAGCTTCTATATAGGGCATTGGGTCTATCCCAAATGTGGGATGATCCACTAAATAGTGTTTTTCCACCAAAAAAGATACTTCGTGAACTCTACTGGAGTATGGTGGAGATTAAGTGCTTTAGGAATCATATTGACCGTTCTTTTACATATGATTATTTGGAGCTCAAGCACTCGCCGGCCCTAGAATTATACTGGGATTGGATTACGGTCCCAGGGGACCGGAAGAGGTACCATCAGATGAGGGTGGGGACACTCCCACTGAATGCCCTAACAGTGAAATGGTATAAAGCACAAACTCCAAGGTGCCCTTTCTGTCCGGACCATAATGAAAACATTGGTCATGTGTTATTTGCCTGCCCTGAATATAGAATACCGAGACAATCATGGCTCAAACCAATTTGCATCCAGCTAGGTATAAAGACGTCAAATGAGGCTGTCAGGATTTTAAGAACAGATTCCTCCCAGCCTGTTGTTATAGCTATGGCAAAGTTCCTTCACTGGATGTGGATAATTCGGGCACGCAAAATCTGTTTGGAATAAGTTAGGATTTCTATTCAATGCCGCACAGTTTGCATTTATTTAAGTTTCTTTTAAGTTACATTTTACGTGATAAAATATGTAATTTCCAACATATAGTTGTTGTTTTCTATCCTTGTTTGATTGGATTCTAATGAACTTAGCTGGATATTTTAAGATTAGGTAAAAATGTAAATAGGATGTTGTAAGATTGTGTAAAGATGTAAGTAGTATATATAGTAGTAGTGTAAATAGTATGAGATAGGAAGATTTTTATTATTTTGCTTTTTTCTGCTTATTTATTGTATTAACTGATGTGGATTCTGTATTTCTGTGGGGTGGGGGGATGGGGTGGGATAAAAAACAACGCATTTTATTTTTATTTTGGAAAATGTCTTTTATGATTGAAATATATCGAATAAAGACTAATTAAAGTGAAAGTAAAGTGAGTAGGGCCCCCTGCCAACAGGTGTGCGCGGGAGCCACCCAGCCACAAATGTGAGGGGAGTACGCAGCTCTAATGACGAAAGTAAACATGGCTGAGACGAGCAGACGACGTCCGGGGGCTGTGTACGAGGGCGCTGGGCAGTTTATATCTCAGGAGGGATTGATGGGGGTGCGTGCGTGTGGGGTCCGCTGCTTGGGGGAGTCAGGGGGTGCGTGTGAGGGTCAGCTGCACGGACGGGGGTCTTACCTGCAGGACACTGTGATCCCGATCTTGGTAGCCGTCACGTTGGTGGTCACCGGGTCAAAGTGCCCTATGGATGCCATGCTGCCCCTGCCTGGGCTCTGGGCGCGGGGCTCTCCCGTGCAGGCTGGGTCACGGGCGGAGCGGGGGTCCCATTATTTTGCATTTTGGTGTCACCCGGTCTGCGCACGCTGTGACGAGAGGTGTTTCCAGCTGCGCGCATGCGCCTGGAGCCACACACGTCATCCGGCCTCCCATTGGTGGATCTCGCAGAGCGAGCTGGGTTTGTAGTCTGCTCTTCTCGTGCACCTGCCCTGATCTCTGCGGCAGCACGCGCTATGCGCATGCTCTGACGAGTAGTGTTTCGAGCTGTGCGCATTCGTCCTCGGTCGGTGACGTCATGCGGCCTCCCATTGGCGGATCTCGCAGAGCGAGCGGTGTGTTTGGAGTCTGCTCTGCTCGTGCACCTGCCGCAGTCTCTGCACAAAGCTCGCGCTTCACCCCCCACGGTACCCCCCCGAGCCGAGGAATCATGGCCCAGCCCGGTGCAGAGAAGGTGAGTGAGGGGGGCAGTGAGGGGCACGAGCTGCGGGCGAGAGAAGGGGCCGAGGCTACTGGTGGGGGAGCGTGGCTCAGTGGTTAGAGGCGGCAGACCCTGAAGCTGAGATCAGCCGTGGACCAGGGTTCGATTCCCCGCCTCGGCGGGTCTCGGGCTCATAAATTCCACGGACTCGACAATTCTCGCTCCGGTGCCTACTCGACTCACGGGGTCACACTCTGCGACTCTGGGCAATAGCTTGCTTAATCTCCACTACGGCCCCTCGCGGCGGGATGCCTGGCTTTCACCTTGTGAATACCCTGCCGGGGTATCTCACAGGGGAATACCAGGACGGGTTCCCTAAGCAAGCGCCTTGAGACCCCTGGGTGATTTGTGCGCTATATAAATCGAAATACATACATACATTCATGGCTGCGTGGGGGCTATGGGGGGCAGAGAGGAGCTGTGGGGTGTGTGAGGGTCTCTGGGGGAGCAGAGAAGACCTGTGGGGTGCGTGAGGGACTCTGGGGGAGCAGAGAAGACCTGTGGGGTGCGTGAGGGACTCTGGGGGAGCAGAGAAGACCTGTGGGATGCGTGAGGGGCGTGCACGCCGCCAGGCTGGACGTGCGCGTCCCCAGAACCGAATCGCTGCGCGTGCCCCGGTTTTTCTCCCTTGAGAGGCATCTCGGCAACAATACGTCTCAAGGGCGAGACCTAAAAACCAATATTGTCAATAGAGCCAAGAGAATCTGCAGGGGTGAGTGAGCGCTGTACAAAAACATGTGAGGGAATATTTACAATAAAATGTTCATGCACAGTGTTACTTAAACTTGGTAACGCCGTGCTTTTACATTTTTTAAACACAACTGCCTAGTCCCAGCACAGGCACCCATGCACCATGTTGCAAGGGTGCCTGAGCTGCAGGGGAGATTGTTTATGTGCAGGAAGGGACACCATCCTGCACATAAACAATCTTTTAAAGGGAATTTCTGTTTTTATATGTGCCATAGAAAGAGCAAAATACGAGCAGAAATTAATTCCTCTTATATCGCCATCCTAAGATTAGGTTTTACCTGACCTTAAGTTTTTGTTACTGCCTCAGCCTAGTAAATATGGGGCACCGTCAAAAAGCAATGGGTGTTGTGGCAGAACACCCACTGCATCATTCATTACATGCCCCTTTCACACTAAGTTAAGCGTGAAAGGGGGCCTTATTTACAAGACAGCGTTAAGTCACACTAAGTGGCTTAATGCCGCCTTGTAAGTAGGCAGAAGGGGATGCCGCCACCAGAACGTCACTAAAAGTGATGTGCTAATCGCGATCCCCTTGTAAATATGCCCCTTGTTTTGGTTTGTCATTTTCAATGTCTAGCATCTTGATTGTGCCTCTCTTGGTAGTGTGTTCAGTAGATGTGTCATGCTTCCTTCATCTTTGAGTTAAACCAAGTTAGTTCCTTGTCCCGCAAATCTATTACCTATGCCCTTAAAAGTTCTACTGTAATATATTTGTCTGTAGCAGTATAGACTCAGAGTATAACATTCTGTGGTTTTCTTAATTTTTAATTCATTATAAATAAATGTTTATTACACACCAAGAATCCTCTATATTTTAATTTCCACTTGCTGTGAGTAAAGAAAAAGAATGTAATGAAAGGTGATTTTATAATTGAAGATCACTTTAGATTCGGAGAGTTCCAGACTGGGTGGGTGAGCAAGCTATCTGTCACAGGGAAGGCTGGTGAAAAATGTGCAAAGCTTGAAGGTAGATTAAAAATTAAAGAGGGCTGACAAAGAAAAAGAGAATAAGGAAGAATGGAAAATAAAATGAAGAGAAACCCTAACTAACCCCCAAAGACCACATCTCTGCAAAAGTTGAGGATATGTGTGATCAATTTTCATGCAGTGTGTGTCTGCAAGTAATCAGTTGGTGTCATTTTGACACCATCACCCCACTTCGTCTTGGCTTCAGCATCAAAAATCCCCATAAAAGGTTGAGGAATGAGGTTGCCTGGAGTTTGTCAAGTCTCTATGGTGTTCTTCCTTTGGGGGAGTCATTTGACCATAGAAATATTATGTTCTGTCAGTAAGAGCCGAGGAAAGAGGCTTCTGGAAAAAACAATGTTTCACTCACCGACCTTCCTTTTGTCTTTCTTTGGGGATCTCGGGTGCAATACTGTCTGACACCTCTGAGAGATAATTCTACCGTTGCCCTAAGTTGCCATGTTCCACTTCTGTGGGAAGAGCGAGCCTGGAGGGAATCAAGTTGTCCTTCCTTTGTCTCCACCTATTCTCTGTTTTACCAAAGTCACCTGATTCAGCTGTGAAAAGGAAACCCTGACTGGGTCTTTTGAAAGGAGAAAGCAGGTCACTTTGCCCTGTGCCCGAATGGCTCTAAAATACTGGATCTCAGATAAACATATTACTTGGGGGCTTTGTGCTGGATACTGACCTAGAGCCTGATTACATGTGGGTTGTCCTTTTCACAGTCCTGCATAAACCCCTTTTTGCACAGGGGTTGGAGTTACGAGTTTGGTTGTATTTACCACAGCCAATAGTTATCGCATTTGTCTAATACCTCAACCTTCAATACATTTCAGCAGGTCAAACCTGCTGAAATTTAACAGGGGAAAGGTGTACAGCATTTGCCATACCATACAGATTTTGGTGCATTAAACACCAAAATCTGCATGTTATCACCCAGATAGATGCTATTTATCACCCCAGTAAATGAAGTACCCTGTAGTATTGTTATTTATTAGGTGCGAAAAATAGCAATTATACTCCTAATCAGGCTCTGAGTCTCACCTAAACAGTTATCAGTGTAGGCTTAAACTCACTTGACATATAACCACATGATATCTGCAGGTTAGGGTATATCAACTTTTTATCTCGTGAACGACCCGTAATTTTTGTGAATACTATAAATCATTACTAGTTGTATGACACAAAGTGTTTCTGCTTGTGGGTTTTCACATTGAATCAAGACTTTACCACCATTATTAAGAGATGTTATGTGGAACAACAATCACAAATATCAAGTTCCAGAGTTGGAGAGAAAATGGTTCCAAGGGTAAATTGCAAGAAAATGGTGCATAAGTTTTAAGACCTACCAACAGTCATGCGAAAGTGATGCCACATTGTGGGGAAAAAATGTTGCCACGGTTAACCTTAGGAAAAGTTGGAGGCAATAGTTTATGTACAAGTACTCCAGTAACTGGAATCTACATGAGACTAAAAACGTTTCACACCAATACTGCAGCAGCTCCACAGAGGAGATCACAGTTCTTTCCACGAAGCATCATGGCCTAAAGTGGATTAATACCAGAAACCTTAAACTATATGGATGGTGGCTTTGAGGGAGGGCTATTTGCCTATTTGGAGAAATAGAGCCCCAAGAGGTGACCCTTGCTTCCTGAGCAGACATTATGTACCACCAGAAGCTTGACATTCTATTCAGCCATGTTATGAATAGAATAGGTACTACTAAAGCTAGAGCATTTACCCGCTAGAAAGCAAGTTAGTCAGCCAGAAGTTAATGGCAAAGGCACCATTGTAGCAGTGGAAGACACCAGTGTGTGCCTGGTGTCATTGGTGCCTCATCCTCGTGGATAGATCCCAGAGATCCCTTCATAGTCATACTTAGGGGCTTATTTAGAGTTTTGTGGATGAATTACTTCGTCATAATGTGATGGATGTACAGCCGGCTGTATTACAAGGGGCATAAGCTATAGTGCATTTGTACTACAGTGGAAGGGACATCAGCAACCTATGTGATGTTGTATCCCAGCGGCCAAACTCTTAATATGGCCCTTAATGGTTTTCTTTTATTAAGGGGTTCAGGGATGTCAAGTAGGAAATTGACAGTGGCAGGATGTGCAGAAGAGAATTTACTGTCTTGATGTTAGTTGTGACAATACTCCATCAACACCCAACAGGGGAATCCACCAAGTTTCACTAGTGTTACCTGTGCCCACATTTGAGCACCAAGGCATCCCCTGAGAAAATAATGAGGGAGGGAGGGAAGGACAGGGGGAGGAGTGAGAGACAGAAAGAGAGCGAGGGTGAGAGAAAGAGAGCGAGTTTTTGTCTGTGTGTGTTTTTGTGTGTGTGTGTGTTGAGAGAGAGAGCGTGTGTGTGTGGGCATACAACAAGCCAAATAATTTTCATTGCCCAACACAAGGTAAGTAAAAAAGATAAATGTATAATTAAAAAATGAGACAAAAAAATAAGATGGATAAAGCATTCAAAAGGTAGGATGCAATCAAATGTACCCTTTAGGAGATAATGGGTGATCAAAATAACTAGTTAAGAAAAACTCTGTTTTCAAATATACCCACCGGACAGCAAATCTTTGTGAATAATTCCTATTGAAACCAATCCACACAGGCTGGTTGGGTGGGTGGGTGTAGTAAGTCTTCAGTGGTTGCTAAATGTCTACCAATTAATGGGGGTGCAATTTTATTTTCACAGTATATTCATTCTGGCTGTTCACCCAGTAGGCCGTCCAGTTGTTTGCTCTTTCTGTGTTCTTTTCTTCTCCTTTTTGTTACTGTGTTATGTTATTGTGTTGTAGTTCTCCTTACTTAAAGCGCCGGGACACTCTTTTTGAGTAGCCGTGCGCTATATAAAAAATAAATATAACATAACAAATATAACATAACATAACATGTAGTCTACTATCTTCAAAATTGATTCCCAAGACATCAGCTTGGTGTCAGAGTATTTCTAATGTGGTTCTCTCTTTGGACACAAGATTACAGTTTACAGAATCCTAGAGTTGCCTATCAGATTAGCCTTGCCAGTCACTTATCTGATTCTAGACTCTCTTGAAGCTACTTTTTGCGAGGGTCTGGCAGTTGTCAGTGTATCAATTACCCCCAACCAACTGCTGCCACACTACCCTTTATTTGTGGCAATTCCAATTAACTCTAAGTCCACATTGTTTCAGCAAGATACAGTTCCTCTGCAGAACCCAGCACATCTAGCATCTCTACAGCTCACTTTCTTCCCTCAGCAAACAACAGTTGTCTTCAAGTACCTAGGCTCAAGCCCAGTCATGGGAGTGGGCTGATCAGTTCTGCACAACTCTCTGAAGCGGGGATTATCTAGAGGCAGGAGATGCCCTCCACTGGACCACAGCAGAGACAACCTCCTTCTCTTCTTCCACAGCATGAACCCTCTCTCTTGTTGTACTTCTCATGCTGCATCACACTGGACAAGCTACTAGGGCCTTCCACCTCTCAGGCTGAAGCCTGGGATCCTGACTTTGTGTCAGGTCAGTCTGCATGTCATGGAAGACTGTGCATAAAAAAGTCAATTTACACAAAAAAACAAGACTGAGAAGTGATGAGGTAGGGCGACAGAGTAAAGAGATCACGAGAGACAAGGACAAGCAATGAGAGGGTAGGAAGAGAAAAGTGACGCAGAAGGATGAAAGGCAGAAATAAAAGAAGCGAGGAAGGGAGAAGAGAGGGAAGGAGGAGGGAATGAAGGAAGCAAAGAAAGGAGAGAAAATAGAAGGAAAAGAATGCTGCTAGAGATGAAAGCGGAAGGCGGTCGTAGACTGGGAGCTAAATACAGCCCTGGAAAATGTTTCCGTGCCTGTCCATTATTGCATGCACCGAGTCAGTGCAGCGAGTGAGCCCGGCCGCATCAACGGGAACTTGGGGAGGGAGATCACAGAAGCGTGGGAAAGGAAAGTGTATGCTTTCTCTCAGGGCTGGTTGTCAGGCTGCTTCGCTGAAGAGCCTTCCGCCCATCCGTCTCTAAAAGTCCTGTCCCTGCCAGGGGTATTCCTGAGTGCCATCAGGCCTGTCACTGAGGGAGGACAGATTAGCAGAGGAAGGGAGATGAGTAAAAGGGAGGAATTAAAGGAGGGGTAAAATGGAGAGATGAAGAGAGGGGGCAGGAGGGATAGGGAAAAAAGGCCGTACGGTGGAAGTAAGAGGATTGCATTTTGAGGAGACAGTGAAGGGGACAGACACACATGGGAAAGGAACCAGCATACAAATAAGCAAAGGGAGGGATGACAAAAGAACAATGTGAAAAGAGGAGTAGACGGGTGCATAGAGAGGGCAGGAGAGGCCTGCGCGCGAAGGGCCTGTGTTCTGGAGCTGTGGGCAGTCACCATGGCAACAGG
Organism: Lissotriton helveticus; assembly: GCF_964261635.1. Taxonomy (NCBI): domain Eukaryota; kingdom Metazoa; phylum Chordata; class Amphibia; order Caudata; family Salamandridae; genus Lissotriton; species Lissotriton helveticus. The sequence goes on from NC_136061.1 coordinate 1,498,966,513, forward strand.
CTGCGCTAGGCCTCACTGCTGCGAGCGCATGGATATCTTTTATTAACTCAAAACACAAAAATATGCATCTGTTGATCTCCCCCCAAACCCCTCCCTCGTCTCTCTCCAATACCTGAGGACTGAGGAGAAAAGCGAAGGTCAGAGTTCAACGAGGACAGTCATGCCCGAGCGAGGAATATAAAGAGTCACTCAATTATGAAAGATAGCTGAGGGCGCCTGCGCCGCATAGATAAGAGTCCCCAAGAGGAGCATGGCGCCCCCCCTTCCTCACCGGAACATATTCACTCGTGGTTTGGTGTCCAGAAGAGACTCCAGTCACTGGGGCCTACAAATGACTGCCAGGGCTCTTTGCTGTCTCAGCGTGACCTCTCTCCTAACCCTTTCCGGGTCAGAGGTGAGCCCAGTCAGACGTGTCCCCGTGTGCGAGCAGGTGGCTGACGAGCGGCGCGCGCCTCCTCGGTCTCGTGCCGGGGACTGCCTGTCACGTCACGCGGCATCTCGAGCGAGTCGAGGGGGCTCAGTCTGCGATCTCGGCAGAAGCAGCCTCCCTCCCCTCATGCTGCAGGCATGACAGGGCTCCGAGAGCTCATGTCGCAGGCAGGGGAGGCCTTGCGGAGCTCAGTTTGCAGGTGGAAGACAAGTCCTCAGCTGTCAACGGATGTGCCAGACAGGGCCCTCTTTATCTCCTTGTGAGAAACCTCAAGCCACGATAGATAGAGGGAGGCTCCCGTCAGCAGGGCAGTGCACCATCATGTCCCAGCTGAGGGGATCTGGACCTCAAGACACATAACAGGTGACTTAGACTGTCAAACATGCGGTGTAACATGAGCTGCACCATCATGCCATATAACACATGGTGTGGTGCAACCTGCAATACAGCAAGTGATATATAATCTAAACAAGAGGTGATATAGACAGCCCTGCCATCTTACAAGTGAAGCAGACATTTATGCCAGGTATTGGATGAGCCTAACCATCATGCATTGAAGCAGGGAAGACAGACCACCATGCTATAGCTTGGGGGAGATACAGCTGGAAATCACTGATTAACCGACTCCAGATAGTCCAGAACGTAGCGGTCTTCCTTTGTTAGATATGAGATATCATCATGAGCAGATCTCTGAAAACCTTTTCAAATCTGAACTGGCTCCCAGAGGACACACAGTTTTGCTTTAAGGCACATTGTCAGGTCTACCGGGCAGTTACTAATGTGAAAGGCCCCGCTTAACTTCAGGGCAAATAGAAATGGTATCCTCCACCTCGATTTCTCAGACCTAGCTCTCTCTATTCCTTCTTGCTCCTCATTGGACACAATGTACTTGGCATGACCGCCACTCATTTCCATTGGATGCGCCCATGCTCTGGATTCAGCTTCCTGTTCCTATCCAAACAGTCAAAGATCACTCGCATTTCCACAGGCTTGAGAAGATCCACCTCAGGGGTGACTTCAGGGGTACTGGGCACTGACCTGGAGGGGGAGGGCGCTGTGTTTAGTAATAACTTACGATTTAAAATCACCTGCTGCAGACTTCCTTATGTGTCCAGGTCAAAATAACTATTGTGATTAATGTTTCTGCTAGAGAGAGAGATGGGAGTTTTGTCCTAGTGGCAGTTTTGACTCGCCATAAAGAAGCTGCAAAGAACAGGTCTGTATTTTATGCGGATAGCTGAGTGGGTTAGTAAAGCCAACCTATACCAGTGCTTTAATACAAATGGAGTGTATACGAGAGAGGGAATATGGAGAGACGAGGGGCACTTTTGCCGGGTGGTAGTGAGGGAATCCGAGGAGGAGATCTTCGGGAGGGATGCGCAAAAAAAAGGTTGTCGCACCAGGCGCCACCAGCGTTAAAGCCATTCCCACTATAATTTCCTTTCTTGCTCTAAGCATCAGAATTCAACACCAGGCTTATAAAAGTAAAACCAATAAACCATTACGCTGCGTAACAATCCGTAACAGAGTGATTTTTGTTGCAGTTATGTGTAGCGCAGACTTAGACAATTTTTAAGAGAACCAGATTATGTTACACATTTTTCTGGCACAGGGAGATTAATTGATTTGGCTAGAAACACTGTTAGAAACTCTAACATCTTGGCCATCTCTCACACACTCTTTATTATGGCAAGTCAGACACTCATTCCACAAGCAGGCCTACACACTCTGAATGCATATGTCAACCAGCACTGGCGTCACAGGACAGATAATATATTGTGATATTTCCGGAAAAAGAAAGGACTCATCCTGAAAGCCAACAATGCCCTTGGGTCACCAAAAATATGATTTGTCATCTCAGAGGACAGATAAAAAAGGTCTCCTTGTTTAATGTGACAGGGGATTGGATTCAGGCAGGGAGGCAGACAGCAGTTTGCATCTCTTGTCACAGAAGGAACAGGACTTTCATTTTAGTTAACATGTTAAAGAAAATGCTTTTAATGTCAGCGTTCAGATGAGATAGGTCTTCGACTGTTCACTGTATATGGCACTCAAGTCTTAGCTGTTCTGTTTTCCACGTGCACTAGTCGCATTTTGGTAGGTTATTATTTTATTTAAATATTTATGTAGTGCACTGGTAAAAAAAACAACTAAAAGAGACCTTGAAGATAGCTGAAAAGGGCAGATTAAGTGAAGAGCTAGGTTTTTAACTTCTAACGAAAATAAGCTGGTTTGTCTCATGGCAATCGTAGAAACACAGATGCAAACAATAAAAAAAGCATTAACAAAGCCATTAGGTTTGACATTTGCACTGCTTGCTATTGGCTTTTCCAATTATTGTTTGTATAATGTGGAGTGAGAGCAGGCAAAAGCAAAATGAATGCTACTGAAAAATGGTTGCTTTCTTTTCCGAAGCAAGCATTTCCAGATGCTTTTTCAGGCACTTGCTCCCCAGTGCAACAGGACTGCTCACAGACTGTTAAACGGCCCCTAATGCATTTCAATTAAGGCGGAAGGGCACACCTAATCAGAAAGAAAGAATGGGGAAACCAAAATAATCCCATGGGGCGATTCAACATGTGGTTGACAAAGTCACAAGCTAATGGAGGTTGCAAGGCAGAAGTAGCCAATGGCTGAAGTAGGCAGATCCCAAGCCCCTTAACGTACTTATAGAATACAACAGGTTTGCCATGAACAGTGCAACTACCACACACGTCCATAATCAACAGCCTTCTCATATGGGATAGATGGTAGTAGAGTATGTGCCGTGTTTCACCATGAAATGGGTCATAATTGTTAACGTAACTGGTGTTATCAGCACCTACTAAGTTGTCGAGCTAAGGTTAGGCTGAGGCAAATAAAACCAAAGTTTGCCTGAACTTGCAAAAAAAGTTGTTGAGAAAATATTATTGCACAGGTGTTGAAAATGGAGGGGGTACAAGAGGTGAGACTCATGAAATCAAAGCGAGGCGCGGAGGTGCTCGTAGATCTAGATACGTTCTTGTTGGAAACCGGCTATTTCTGGTAGGCTAAGGCTGATGCCAAAGCCAGGCAGAAACCACCATTCCAGTCAGGGCAAGGAAGTCACACGCCAAGATAACCCCTGCTCGCCCTCTAGGTAGCATGGCGCGGGCAGTCTAGGCTAAACTCGGAGGCGATGTGTAAAGCATTTGCGTCAGCGCACCACAGCAACAACATACTAGGTACACCACAAAAGAGACTCCACACAAGGTTATATTAAAATAACTTTTGTATTGTCAAAACATATCAGATAGAAATTACACATGTACATTGTGCCAACTGGCACGGCAATATTCACAAGGGATTATTTACAAGACAGGGCCACATGGGCCACTGTCTGAATCAACACTTTGCAGATATAGAAATACTTGTCAGAAATTAGAATAAAAGTATATAAACTTCACTGTAACACAAGGTAACAGTTATAGATCACATCCAGTAACTACTGGGAACAGGTAAGTACCACCTACGCAACCCTAAACTCCTTGGGAGACTGTCACGCAGGGGACCAGGACCTTACTAGGACCACCGGTACTAAGAAAGAAGAACCACCTAAGTATCACACAGCATTTAGGGGTCTAAGAAAGAATACATTACTCATGATGCAATAAACCTACATTCAGAGGAGTAGGAAAGACAACCACCTAAGAATAAACACATTTAGGGGTATAAACCAGAACACCTTACCCATGATGCATGAACACATTCAGAGGAGTAATAAAGAGAAACACATGAGGCCTAAAGCATTCAGAGGTGTTAAGAATAAAGCACATGATGCAATAAAATACATTCAGGGGTGCAGCGCAAGAAGACACAGGATGACTAAGCATTCAGAGGTGCAGCGCCTGGAAAGAAAGACACATAATGCATAAACATTCAGAGGTGCCATAACATAAGTCAATAGCGCAAAAACACACAGTAGGCAATTACTATTAAAAGCATAGAAATCGCATTGCGCCAACACTACATAAGCCACTACCTGTGGCAGTCCCTAGGCCAACTGGCCTTGTGGGGCAAAGATGCCCTGAGTCCAAAGTCAGGGTGCGCTGCCATGCAGCGCCAGTCTCAAAGTACAAAAAGCCTAAACGTGGCAGCTGCCCACAAAGTGCTGGACAGCTGGAAAACAACAAAACTGCGCCAAGGCCCTCACTGGCCCTTAGGCGCCAACTGCGCCACTGCTGGAGCCACACAGGCTCTGGGCACATCGCACATGCCCCAGACGTTGGAGCTCTCAGGCTCAGCAGACAATGCCCCCTCGAGCCTTCCTGGACTCTCCAAGCGTTGGGGCGACCCACTGCCAACCGGGGCCGCCCTTGAAGCCCTCGTGGCTTCACACTGACCATGAGCGCGAGCTCGCGCTACGGGGAAGGGGCGGACACCGACAATGTGTCCCGGCGCCCCTCCCTGCTCTTCTGCCATCGTGGGAGCCATCACGTGCCCCTACGGAGCCTCTCGGGGCCCTCAGATAATGCCCCAGGCCGTCTCAGGCTCTACACACCGTTGGGGCGGCCCGCTGCCATCCGGGGCCGCCCTGAAGCAGTGCCTCTAAACCGGCACCAACACGAAGCAAGGCGGGCCCTCAAGAGCCCCTCGTGGGCTCTGTACTCATGGTGGGGCGACCCACTGCCATTCGGGGTCGCCCTTACTCGGTGCCTCGACCGGCACCGCACGGAGCTTCCTGGCATGTCCCCAGAGCCTCTCAGCGGTAAATCACTGCCATACGGGGCCGCCCAATCTTCAGGCCCACAGCTGGTGCCTCGCATCGGCACCACCACAGCCTCGCGGAGCCCCCCCCAGCCGCTTGCACTCACCGGCTGTCATCGGCGGGGGCTCTTCTCTGCCGGCCGCCCTCTCGCTCTTCCTCCTCAGATGCCACCGGGCTCCCTCAGCTCACGGGAGCCCGGCCGACCTGCCGCCATGCGTCCTCTTCTCTCCCGTCCTTCCCCGGGCTCGCGGTCGCCATTCCTCGGCACCCGGGCTGCGGGGCGGGACTTCCGGCCGGCCGCGCTGGGATTGGCCGGCCGGCCAGGTACTTCCGGGTCGCCGCGGGAAGCGCGGCGGCCTGATTCAGGCAGGCAGGCGGGCAGGCATTAAAGACATCGGCGCGGGCAGCCGAAATACAAGTACAGATAAGCGAGGTGGGCACTCGCAATGTAAATAAAGCGCTCCCAGCGCTAAATGACGACCCACAGCGCTATAATCCAAATAAAGCGCTCTACAGTGCTAGAAATCAGGCAGAGCGCTCCCAGGCGCTCAGGGGGAAGCACAGCGCTTCCTGCAAGCAAATGCAGCTCCTCCATGCTGCAACACGGTCCCAGAGATTCCAAGGGGGCAAGCAAAGTCCCCCCATCAGCCCAGCAAGGCAGAGGGGTCCCCCAGGAGTCCAGGAATGTCCATCAGAGGTCCAGGAGCTGGGCAGGGCTCAGGGATTCCCTGACCCCAAGCATCAGCATGCCCCTGGCAGATTCAAGTCAGAAAACAAGAACATTTTGGAAGGGGCAGAGCCCCTTCTTATACACAGAAAAAGCTTTGAAGCCCTTTGAAGTCATTGTGTAAGCGAGCCCTAAGCTCTGGGTGTATCTGGTTTCCCTCTCCTGTCAGCCTCAGGTCAGAGGTGACAGGGGGCCATCAGGAGGGAGAGCCATCAGGGGTGGGCTGCCAGGCACGGCTCGGCACCACCAGAGCTCTTTCCACTCCTCCCTAACAGCAGATGGGGGGCCTTTCATCTACGGCTTGACTCAGACCCCCTCCTCCAGACAGTCCATCTACCAACAGGCCCAGGCATGCCTGGGCCAGGCCCATCAGCCAATCACGTGCTAGCAGACTCACTACACAATTATGCCAACTTCTAAAAGTGGCGCTTCTGGACTAGATACAGCCATGCCGCATACACCATTCTGCAGCATTCATTCTCACGAGTTCATACATATCAAACTCGCCCCTGCACTCCCCATGCATCAGGAATCTACCATGGGCATACATATTCCCCATTCATTCCTATGGGAGGGCAGGTCACTCACCATCCATACACAGAAAGCACACGCACTTTACACTGTACCACAGTGAAAAAGTGCGCAGAGGCCTACAATCACCAATCCAGGTTCCAAAAACAGGCTAGGAAAAAGCAAAAAGTCACGGGGTAAACCTGCCCAAAGGACCGGGTCCAACGCATCCCCTTCCAGCCAAAACACAGGGTAGACCAATCACTACACTGATGGTCTTCAATGCTTTGGGCGACAAAACCACGGAGACGGGCCTGCAGGGCAGGGCCACCTTACAGTTTTTCGCCACTCTGAACCCACAGGGATTTCCCTCACAAAAGCTCTCTGACACAACTAGGATACCACACTGGTACACACTAGTCATCCACAGCCAGGACCAGGCCCTAGGCCACCCAACGATCACAGGTCCTAACCAATCCACAGAGTGGGGGCAGAAGCCCCTGGCACACAATAGCCAATCTCCACTCTCTCTCTCAGGGTAGCTACACTACCACTGATCCTACACCCTAGGGACCACACCCTCAGGCTGACTAGAGGTCACAGCAAGAATGCCCGATCCGACCTCTACTCCACCAATGTTAGAACTGGGGGTCTCTAGTGGGCAGAGGTAAGTACCTTAGACCAAGTAGGGACCATTGCTTCCAGTCAGGGTGAAGGAATAACCCTCACAGGGAAGCACTCACCAGAACACAACTCTCCTACCAGATCAGGACCTCACTCCGTCACTGGTCTACCACCTGGAAACGATTCCACTTCTGAGGTACAAAGCACACAGCACAGTCCCTCTTCAAGCAGGTGGGGGGACACAGCACACAGCAAAGCCCCCTTTCCTCTACCTTAGTGGAAACAAAAAACTGCATGTGGGCCCCAGAACACACAGCAAGGGCCGCCTCCTCAGTCTCTTCAGTTGATCCACCTTAGTAGAGACTCCTCTTGACCTAGAAGTTTCCTAATCTCCCAACCTAGGATTTACACCCTTAAGTTGCACCGGGGTCAGAAGTACACCGTCCTTCTGCACCCCCTTCCAGTTCCACTATCACAGGCACAGTATGTCTCAGGCTAGACAGAGCACACGCCAGCGGCGTAGCAGCGACACACTCTCCTCCCACCGGGGTCAGAAGTAAGGACACCGTCCCTCTGCACCCCCCTCCAGAGTTCTGCACCCTCCCACCTGGGAGCGGTACCCCTGGAAGCCAACAACCGGTCAGGACACTGACTACAGATGCCCTTCCATCCAGGTCAGGCTGAACCTGAACCTGGCCTCCCCCGTCCTCGGGGAACAACCTCCAGAGGCCCCCAAATGGTCAAGCACTCTAGACGGTTAAATGTTCAGCGAGCCAGGACTTCTGCACCCTCCACTTAGGAGCGGTACTGCCCAACACTAGGACCGCCGGAGTTCTGGTTACAGAAACTCCCCGTCCTCTAGACACAGGAAGATCCTCTTCAAATGACTTGTAAGTACAGCCTAGGCCCCTGACCTGGCGCTCCCTTAGGGAACCCTCCAGGCCCTGAGATAAGGTTTCGGGCTAACGTGGGACACACCGTCCCACACTCACTCCGCCTCCACTGAGACAGGACGTGAGCCCCTACACCCCTATCATCCTAATGGGACATAGTTGGGCTACACATGAACCTCTTCACCTACACAGGATCATCAGATACACAAGCCACTACTTTTAGAATCACTTTCTAATGTCTCTGCACGACATCCAGCACACCGCCAGACATCCACCTTCTTGTCCAATGCCTCTGCAGGATCTCCTGCACACCACCAGAGGTACACCTCACGTGCAAGCTCCTTAAAAAAAACCTCACACCAACTCCTCCAGTTCAAGACACCACTCATCCACACACTCCCCCTCCAGACTGGTGAGACAGTTCCTCACTGCCTCTGACTCTCAAACTGTCACTCTCTTACTGAGCACCAGGCACCATACTCTGGGAACTGGGAATGGGAATTCACGCACTGGACACATTTAAGCTGCCACCACTGGATCCTACCATACTGGGGAATCCAGACACACACACTACACTCAGGGAATAACCACCCTCCTGAGCAAGCAATTTCTCCTCCACCCTCCCTCTCTTCCATCTACCCACACAGGGACAGGAATAGGCTTGGACACTGGACCCAGCAAGGGATTCCTAACCTATGGGAACCTCCCCTATCTCCTGGCGTCCCGCCCTGTCATTTTCTCTCATCTGCCACTAAACATAAAGCGCAGGAACACCATCTGAAAATGACACTTTTGAGGAAAAATAAAATCAAAAACAATAATCCCAAATATGTGACTATCTGAAAAACGCAGAGTTTTTGTAATGTAGCCAGTTGTCGCTATGGCACTGGGCAAATGCAAGTCCAAATCCGCACCGCTGACCCACCAATGTTGGAAACCGGCTATTTCTGGTAGGCTAAGGCTGATGCCAAAGCCAGGCAGAAACCACCATTCCAGTCAGGGCAAGGAAGTCACACGCCAAGATAACCCCTGCTCGCCCTCTAGGTAGCATGGCGCGGGCAGTCTAGGCTAAACTCGGAGGCGATGTGTAAAGCATTTGCGTCAGCGCACCACAGCAACAACATACTAGGTACACCACAAAAGAGACTCCACACAAGGTTATATTAAAATAACTTTTGTATTGTCAAAACATATCAGATAGAAATTACACATGTACATTGTGCCAACTGGCACGGCAATATTCACAAGGGATTATTTACAAGACAGGGCCACATGGGCCACTGTCTGAATCAACACTTTGCAGATATAGAAATATTTGTCAGAAATTAGAATAAAAGTATATAAACTTCACTGTAACACAAGGTAACAGTTATAGATCACATCCAGTAACTACTGGGAACAGGTAAGTACCACCTACGCAACCCTAAACTCCTTGGGAGACTGTCACGCAGGGGACCAGGACCTTACTAGGACCACCGGTACTAAGAAAGAAGAACCACCTAAGTATCACACAGCATTTAGGGGTCTAAGAAAGAATACATTACTCATGATGCAATAAACCTACATTCAGAGGAGTAGGAAAGACAACCACCTAAGAATAAACACATTTAGGGGTATAAACCAGAACACCTTACCCATGATGCATGAACACATTCAGAGGAGTAATAAAGAGAAACACATGAGGCCTAAAGCATTCAGAGGTGTTAAGAATAAAGCACATGATGCAATAAAATACATTCAGGGGTGCAGCGCAAGAAGACACAGGATGACTAAACATTCAGAGGTGCAGCGCCTGGAAAGAAAGACACATAATGCATAAACATTCAGAGGTGCCATAACACAAGTCAATAGCGCAAAAACACACAGTAGGCAATTACTATTAAAAGCATAGAAATCGCATTGCGCCAACACTACATAAGCCACTACCTGTGGCAGTCCCTAGGCCAACTGGCCTTGTGGGGCAAAGATGCCCTGAGTCCAAAGTCAGGGTGCGCTGCCATGCAGCGCCAGTCTCAAAGTACAAAAAGCCTAAACGTGGCAGCTGCCCACAAAGTGCTGGACAGCTGGAAAACAACAAAACTGCGCCAAGGCCCTCACTGGCCCTTAGGCGCCAACTGCGCCACTGCTGGAGCCACACAGGCTCTGGGCACATCGCACATGCCCCAGACGTTGGAGCTCTCAGGCTCAGCAGACAATGCCCCCTCGAGCCTTCCTGGACTCTCCAAGCGTTGGGGCGACCCACTGCCAACCGGGGCCGCCCTTGAAGCCCTCGTGGCTTCACACTGACCATGAGCGCGAGCTCGCGCTACGGGGGAGGGGCGGACACCGACAATGTGTCCCGGCGCCCCTCCCTGCTCTTCTGCCATCGTGGGAGCCATCACGTGCCCCTACGGAGCCTCTCGGGGCCCTCAGATAATGCCCCCAGGCCGTCTCAGGCTCTACACACCGTTGGGGCGGCCCGCTGCCATCCGGGGCCGCCCTGAAGCAGTGCCTCTAAACCGGCACCAACACGAAGCAAGGCGGGCCCTCAAGAGCCCCTCGTGGGCTCTGTACTCATGGTGGGGCGACCCACTGCCATTCGGGGTCGCCCTTACTCGGTGCCTCGACCGGCACCGCACGGAGCTTCCTAGCATGTCCCCAGAGCCTCTCAGCGGTAAATCACTGCCATACGGGGCCGCCCAATTTTCAGGCCCACAGCTGGTGCCTCGCATCGGCACCACCACAGCCTCGCGGAGCCCCCCCCCAGCCGCTTTCACTCACCGGCTGTCATCGGCGGGGGCTCTTCTCTGCCGGCCGCCCTCTCGCTCTTCCTCCTCAGATGCCACCGGGCTCCCTCAGCTCACGGGAGCCCGGCCGACCTGCCGCCATGCGTCCTCTTCTCTCCCGTCCTTCCCCGGGCTCGCGGTCGCCATTCCTCGGCACCCGGGCTGCGGGGCGGGACTTCCGGCCGGCCGCGCTGGGATTGGCCGGCCGGCCAGGTACTTCCGGGTCGCCGCGGGCAGCGCGGCGGCCCGATTCAGGCAGGCAGGCGGGCAGGCATTAAAGACATCGGCGCGGGCAGCCGAAATACAAGTACAGATAAGCGAGGTGGGCACTCGCAATGTAAATAAAGCGCTCCCAGCGCTAAATGACGACCCACAGCGCTATAATCCAAATAAAGCGCTCTACAGCGCTAGAAATCAGGCAGAGCGCTCCCAGGCGCTCAGGGGTAAGCACAGCGCTTCCTGCAAGCAAATGCAGCTCCTCCATGCTGCAACACGGTCCCAGAGATTCCAAGGGGGCAAGCAAAGTCCCCCCATCAGCCCAGCAAGGCAGAGGGGTCCCCCAGGAGTCCAGGAATGTCCATCAGAGGTCCAGGAGCTGGGCAGGGCTCAGGGATTCCCTGACCCCAAGCATCAGCATGCCCCTGGCAGATTCAAGTCAGAAAACAAGAACATTTTGGAAGGGGCAGAGCCCCTTCTTATACACAGAAAAAGCTTTGAAGCCCTTTGAAGTCGTTGTGTAAGCGAGCCCTAAGCTCTGGGTGTATCTGGTTTCCCTCTCCTGTCAGCCTCAGGTCAGAGGTGACAGGGGGCCATCAGGAGGGAGAGCCATCAGGGGTGGGCTGCCAGGCACGGCTCGGCACCACCAGAGCTCTTTCCACTCCTCCCTAACAGCAGATGGGGGGGCCTTTCATCTACGGCTTGACTCAGACCCCCTCCTCCAGACAGTCCATCTACCAACAGGCCCAGGCATGCCTGGGCCAGGCCCATCAGCCAATCACGTGCTAGCAGACTCACTACACAATTATGCCAACTTCTAAAAGTGGCGCTTCTGGACTAGATACAGCCATGCCGCATACACCATTCTGCAGCATTCATTCTCACGAGTTCATACATATCAAACTCGCCCCTGCACTCCCCATGCATCAGGAATCTACCATGGGCATACATATTCCCCATTCATTCCTATGGGAGGGCAGGTCACTCACCATCCATACACAGAAAGCACACGCACTTTACACTGTACCACAGTGAAAAAGTGCGCAGAGGCCTACAATCACCAATCCAGGTTCCAAAAACAGGCTAGGAAAAAGCAAAAAGTCACGGGGTAAACCTGCCCAAAGGACCGGGTCCAACAGTTCTCAAAGTAAGTTTTTGCGGCATGACAGAATTTAATTTCAGCTCCTCTTCTTAGACTATAGTTTTGAAGGGTTGTGTTGTTTGAAGGTGCCTTTTTTATCTAACGTTGCTCAGCCTGTTTCATGAGATATGTATGTCCTGTAGAATAAGGACCTTTTCTCCACAATTCTCTGCAATTGTGTGGCTATACTTATCTTTGCCATCTTCAGCTTAAGTGTCTGTCCCTTGTAGTTTCACCTTCTCAATTTTGTCTCAGACTATGTGTGCTCTGCCTGGAGCTGTTTCTTTAGACTGTTACCAGCATGTTGATGCTTTCTCTACCGCTCACTTCTATCTCCGTCTTCTACGTTTGACATAATGTGTGTTTACTTCCGTTTTTAAGCTTGTTTTTGTTTTCTCTGCAGTATCCAGCTTATTTGTTCCCTTTCATTTTACAGTTACACCTCTAGGTGTTTCTTTTGACCTTCAATACCAACTGCCATCCACCATCCTTTACCACCATCCAAGAAAGCTGCACCCTTGCTTACCCTGCTAGCTTGCCCCGGGCTTGAAAACACAGAGAGCCCTTTTTTAACCTTGACAGGTTTTTTAATCATCACACAATCACCTACTGTTATATTCTTGTCCCCTGGATAACTCTTCCTATCAAAATTATCTTTCATCCTTAACTGCTTTGCCCTGACTTTGTCAATGATTTTGTTTGCACTAACCTTTTTTTCTGCCTTATCAACCCTTACCCCCCCACCCATCCCCCCTCAGCCATGACGGAAGTAAGGTTGTGTGTGCCTTTCTGCTCCTTAGAAGTTCAAAAGGAGTAACTCCAGTAGTGCAGTGTGGTGAAATGTTATCATTCCATACCTTCTCTTCCAGAAACTTCCCTACATCTATGCCAGAAGCCATAGCTGTCTGAATACCTTCCTTCAGAACCTTATTATCCAGCTCCACGAGTCCATTTGAGGCCAGTGAATACAATGCCACCTTGCAATGTTTTTTATATATTGCGTATTCAAAAATTAGCACATTTTCTCTGACACAAAATGTGTTCCATTACCTGTAACTATAGATCTAGGAGCTCCCGCCAACAAAAATTACATTTTCAAAAATTAATTTGTATTATCAGTCTCCAGTGTTTCCCAAAATTTGTAACACATCCATTTCGAATAGTAGTCCACAGACAAAATTAGGTATTTCATTTCAATTGGTAACACATTGTACGGCCTAAGAAGTCCAGCCCAATTTTCTCCCAAGCTGTCTCAGGGAACTGAGTTGGATGCAATGGAGTGTGAGCAGCCTTCCAGTGTTTATCCGACAGCAAACACTCCTCGAAATTACCCACTAAACTCCTGACCTAGGAGTCTATGGCAGGCCACCAATAGTGTTGCTCTACCCTCATGCTTGTCTTGGTAACCCCCATGTGACCCTGATGAGCTACCTTTACGATGGAATCCCGCAAACCCGCTGGGGGAATGAATCTGTCTCCTCTCACGACTATGTCATCCTTCACTGAATGTTTATCCGACACTTGAGCAAAATTTCTCAAGACCCCAGACAAACTTCTTGCTTCCGGCCATTTCTGAGAAGAATACTCCAACACCTTGGATAATATATAATCCTTCCCAGTAGCATCCCTCCATTCAATTTCTGAAATGACTGAGCCCCAGTTCTCAATCGCATCCACCACAGCCACACACTCCACATCCTTCTCAACTAGATCCTCCTCATCATCATTCTCCATCGACATTCTAGATAAGCAATCCACATGGAAATTCTTTCCTCCTGGAACGCTCCTCATCTCGAAATTATACTCCTGTAACTTCGATACCAACCTGGTCAGCCTGACTGACATGCTGCTACCATTAACCCGGCTAAAGATGAAGGTTAGAGGCTTTTGGTCCATGCAGATTTTCAAACCTGTGACCCAAAATGTACATTATAAATTTTTGAGCCACCCAGACACAAGCTAACGCCTCTCGCTCAATGGTACTACAGTGAATCTCGAACTGCTTCAGAGATCTAGAGGCAAATGCAACCGTGCGCTCCCTGCCATCCACCCACTGGCTGAGAACAGCCCCCAAACCTCTCAAGCCTGCATCTACCATTATAACTGAGGTACCATCATCTCTAAAAGCATGTAGTGACTGGGCAGAAACAATTAGAGCCTTCACTCCTGTAAAAACCTCCTCAAGTTCCACTGACCACACAAATGTTTGACCTTTCTTGAGCAGTGCACGTAATGGTTCCACAGTCTGTGCATAGTTAACCACTAATCTGGCATAATACTACGCTAGTCCCAAAAAAGAGTGAAGCATATCCTTATCACTGGGAGCCCTTGCATCTTTTATTGCCCTGATCACTGAAAATGTGGGTTTTGTGCCTGCCTCTGACACCTTGTGTCCCAGATACTCCAACTCTCTCACTCCAAACCTGCAGTTATCCTCCCTTATGGCCATGCCTCTTTCCCCCAGAATAGACAACACTTTCCTTAGAAGCTTGTTATGCTCTTCCAAACTCTTTGCAAAAATCAAAATATCATCCAAGTAAGCTCACACTCTCTATGTGTTCTTAAACAACATGTCCATCAACCTCAGAAAGATGCTGGCTGCTGAAGCAAGGCCAAACGTAAGTCTCAGGAACTTATATGCCCCAAAAGAAGTTACAAAAGCTGTTGGTTCCTGAGACTCCTTTGCCAACGGCACTTGATGGTAGGCTGATTTCAGATCAATTAAGGAGAACCATCTGGCCCCTCCCAAATTTGCCAAAAGGTCCTGAATTCCGGGGAGAGGGTGGCAGTCCACTACAATGTTCTTGTTTAGACCCCTGAGGTCCGCACACAATCTGATCTCACCAGTTTTCTTGCATGCTATCACAATGGGCGCAACCCATTGTGATGACTCAGTGGGTTGTATAATACCCTGAGTACATAACCCCTCCAACATGGTTCTTAACTCCTTTCTCACGCTCAAAGGTACTGGCTGTACCTTGTGCATAACTAGTTAGGCCCCAGGAAACAACTTAATTTTATGTTCCACTCCTTTTACCAGACCCACCTGATCACTGAACACAGAACGGAACTCAGCCAATAGTTCCTTTGTGTCTATTCCAGACTCATTTATGTAACACACTGACATTTCCCTCACCCTAATAGGATTGTAACCCCCTGGTACCAAGTACAGACCCATTCGAGTTAATCTTTCCTTCCTACTATGTTCTTTTCCTTGAAAGCCACATACACCTTAGGGCAAGTTTCCAGACCCATAACCTGTACATTGGCCATAAAGAACCCCACCATGTCAATGTCCTTCTCTCCAAATTCTTTGGGGTTTACATCAGATTTGGATAAGGAAATGTTTTCAACCTACTTTCCATGGAATGTTGAATTACTCAGGATCGTTATGGGTGACCCCATATCTGCCATAACCTGCAACTCTACTCCATCAATGACAGCTGTGCACAAAGGACCCTTTATCTGGACAGCCTCCACCTCATAATCCAATGTTAACAACAGATTGTTTAGGGATTGTGAGCATAGGTCCACTTCCGCAAAGCACATCTTTGTCGGCTTCTTCTGACTTCTGTATACTTTCTGAAAATGCCCAATCTTTTTGCAATTGGAACGTTTGCCCAAAGCAGGACACCCTAAAGAGTTACTGAAATGAAATTTAGAGCCACACCTATAGCAAAAGTTTTGCCCTTTTTTTGTAAATGCTTTTGCAACTTATCTTTAGGGCCTCCCGCATACAATCCTTCTTCAAAGAACTCTTCCTGAGTTGAAACCAAATTAACTTTAGATGGCGATCCCAATTGCATTGCCTTCATCGAAATGGCAGATCTCTCAATACTCAGTGCTAAGTCGATTGCCTCAGACAGTGATGGATTTTTTACAATTAAGTAATCTTTCTTTAATTTTATGAGATACGCACTAAAATATGAACTGGTCTCTGATGTAGTCATCCAATTATGGACCAAATCCACAGAAGGTTGCCAAGGATGTATGACGTTACAACGCATACTTTTACTCCGCATACCATTACAACGCGGTATTTACAACGAATACCGTTACAACGCATAGCGCTTAGAGGTGCTGGATAGTGGTAAGTATAATTTTCTATTCCAACTCCAGTCCCCGTGGACACTAGGGAAGGTGTTGGATAGAAAATTAAACTTATTCCCTATCCTAGAGCGCCCCCCAGCGCAATGCGTTGTAATAGTATGCGGAGTAATGGTCGCGTTGTAGTGGTAGTGCGGAGTAAAAAATGCGTTGTAACAGGTGTATACCGGTTGCCAATACCCTCAAAGCTGATATGTATTCCTCCACTTTCTCTTCTTCCAATCGTTTACTTTTGTAAAAATCATGTCTTTCCAAAATTATGTTTGGTGTGTCAGAAAATAGTTTTTTTAATCTGGCTACCGCTTCCATATAGATATTGCACTGTCTATCTCCAGACTGCCCTGGAGGATGAGGTATCAGGGGAAAACTATCACAAATATGCTGTCCAGCTTGACCCAGGCTTCCAAACAACAGGGCAAACTTACGTGCAGGTGTATACTCTGTCACATCAATGGGTACAAAATGTTTTACAAATAGCAGCCGCGGTCGGTAGTAGGTGTACCTGCAGGGCGGTGATGTGGGGAGGGGGAGGGGCAGGGTGGGGGGTAGTAATGTATGGATTACGGACCTTAAGAGGTAAGTAAACATACAAATAAATAAAACAAATTTTGTTGCGTGCACTGCATCGCATCTGGTCACCGCCCGGCAGGTACTCCCACTACCGGCCGCGGCTGACAAATAGTCTAAACCACGCAGACCACATCATTGTAGGTTTCCCCAGAAACGGATGCGGTTGAGTGATCTGATGCGGGGTTGATTTTTTTTCTTGATGAAGGGGTAACTTATTTTAAAACAATTAACTCAAGATGATAAACTACGTGCCTTAGAATTTTTCTCAGACCCCGCAAAATATAACAACGAACAAATCTCCATGGACATTCCAATAACTAAAGATAAAAGCCAGAATGCAAAAACAAACTAAAGAGTCTTACTTTTAAGTTCTCCCGGCCGTTCACCAGGACACAGCCCCCTCAGATGCCTTGCCTTTGGCGTGTGAACAAATGTTGCTCCACTGACAGGTGATCCACGCTATCAGCAGCTAAACCCCTCCAGCTGTAATATGTCACGGTACACGCCGATGTGTAAAGAGTCAACAGGAGCAGCCTCACGTCTGCACGCGCTAGAATGCTTGCGTTGAATGCTGCTTGTCTGCGCACGCTAGCCTGCTGCATTAGGCATACAAGCGCATGCCCGAGACGCTCACCACCGGCTGGAGAAAATGTGGGACCCTGCCTCTGCGACTTCTGGAGCGCGCACGGAGGCACGAGAACGCCACTCACCGCACAAGCCGAATTCAAGGTAAACTTTGGCCTTCCCTGGTCTTCTTGTCAGCAGTGAAATAAAGTCCTCCGCTCTCACTCAGCAACCACAGACAGTGGCGCCACCTTACCAAATCCCGTTTGCACCAAGTAGCAACACAGCCATGCGAAGGGAATGCCAACGTATCTGTGTTAGCGATGTGGACCGGCATGGCCACTGCTCTGCCGTCTACGTGTACTCGAAAATTACTGAGGCTGTGGCACCTGCCCTCCTGTGCCCGACCGCCAGTCTCGTGAACCAGACTCCAGCTTTCAACGCTGTGATGAGATGAACCGACTGTGTGAAATTCGTCGGTGGTGGGCTACGTAATTCCCAAATCGTCGCCAAATGTGGTAAGTATAACGTATCACTCCGGAATCGTAGTTTAGTTTAAAGTAGTACTTTATTCCATGTAGGCTTCACCCACAGCATGAAGCATGAGGCTGGTCTGAAGTTCGATCTGCATCTGTCGTTGTACATAGAACTCAGCACCACCACAAACTCCATGCATGCGCTATCATTGTTGCACCATAACATTCTTGGATAATATTCTTTGTACTTAATACACACCACTACAATCCAGATTCTTAGTTCCCTTTCATTTTACAGTTTCGCCTCTAGGTGTTTCTTTTGACATTCTATAGCATGTTTGTCCTTCACTTGCACCTTCCTTCTCCCTCTCTCTTCAACTTTCCTAGACTGCTGTTTCTTCCTGGTGCTATTTCTCATTTCCCTATAGCTGGGTTGTAATCTCCCATGGAACAGCATGCTGTCTCTGCAGCTCCATAAGTTTGTTTGTTTACAGCTTTGACAGATAAGTGATTTTTCTTTTTGTCTATTTTTTTCTCTTTTGCTACTTGTTTTCACTGCCTCTGCAGCTTTTCCAATAACTCTTTATTTATACCACATTATTAATCCTTTATTTGCAACTGTTCCACTTTTCCATATACAGATTACTTGTGCTCTTTAGGCAGGTTCTACCACCCTCTCTTAACTATCGTTTTTTCTGTGATTCCCAACCAGTAGTTTCTTTTTGATTATACAGGTGTGTTTATGTTGTCTCTGATTCGTCCTTCTGACTTTCTTCAATTGAAATCGTCAAACAAAAGTTGCTTAGCTTTTGCTTCTTTTTTTATACTTACTCTTAGTTCCTCTTTACCTTGTGGAAGAGGTGTGGCGCAGTGGCCAGGGTACCTGACTGCGGACTACGGGGTTCACGGTACGATCACCGGCGGCAAGTTAGCCCAGCACCATGTGACTCTGGGCATTAGCTCGCTTAATCTTCCTGGGGCACCACTTCGGAGGTAGCTGTGCGCTTTACAAATACTGGTATTTCATTTCATTTTAGAATTCAGGGGTGATTAGTCTCCAGCTGTGTATATTAATGTTTGCATTCGTGCTTTTGCTTTGTTTCACTATCGTTTTCTTATTTTGTTTGCGTTTAATTTTCCTGTTTGTCTTTCGTTCTTCTGTAACTTTGTCTGTATTCTCTGCTTCTCGCCCATTTCTCTTTAATTATCAAAGTATGTGTCACTTCTATGCTATTATTTCTTTTTGGTTGTTATGTCTTTTCTGCTTTTTATGTACAGCTCTTTAACTATCAAGGTATTTCTACGATTCTCGTGCAGTTCCTCTGTTGTATTTACAGTGTATATGTGTAATCTGCTGCTTTTTCTCTTTATTGCTTGCTGCTTGTTTGTGCTTGGATTTTCCAACCTGTGTGTTCAATCTGCAGCTGTTTTTCGGTAACTTTTGTGTTGGGATTGTCTTTTCACTTGGTTTCGCTTTAATTTTTCATAGTTTACTCGTATCTACCTGGAGCAGTTTTTCTTTCTCTTTTGCTTCTTGTTTCCACTTTCTCTGCAGTTCTTCATTCATCATTATAGTCACCTCTTATATGTTATATTTCTTTCAGCAATTTCCCTAACTTCATGAGGTATTTTATTCTTTTCCAAACTCTGTCTTGATATCTTTCCCATTAACAGTCATCTAACATTTTGCAGAGCCCTTCAGACTCACCATTTTGCTGAAGTTTGTCTTTCCCAGTTTCGCCCTTGAGTCTAGAAACAGTTTTAGTGCCAAGATGCATTTTGCATTCTACAACTGTTTCACTCACATACTTGTATGCTCTTTCGCTGCAGCACTTCTTCTTAACTTTTCACACCATTTACTGGGTTCTTTACAGGAGTTCTCTTTCTGTTTCTTGTCAATGTCCACCACTGTGCTTCTCACAACCTCTATGATTCTCGTGTAGAGTGCATAGGTATTGCAAAAGCCTCTAATTCCTATATTTTGACTTTTCTTGCCCTATCTTTTAAACCAAACCCAGCTCTCGACATTTAGTTTTATTCTAAGTGTTCATTTATTCATTTTAAACTATATACCATGCCGTAATGATACTCTTCCACTACAGTGTTTGCCCTCTCCCTTCACATCCTAAGTTCCCCGT
This sequence comes from Lissotriton helveticus, assembly GCF_964261635.1. Taxonomy (NCBI): domain Eukaryota; kingdom Metazoa; phylum Chordata; class Amphibia; order Caudata; family Salamandridae; genus Lissotriton; species Lissotriton helveticus. The sequence continues at coordinate 1,498,986,400 of NC_136061.1, forward strand.
ACCGTCACTCAGAGACTGACCGGCCGTAGCGGGCAGGGGGCATTTTCCCTGGTGGGCTGGAAGGGTGGGAGCTGGTTTTGGATTGGAGGGGGCGATTTTTTTGTTATTAGGGGCCGGCTTTGCAGCAGTGCTGCAATGTCGGTCCCTGCAACAAAAGTAGCAGTGCTGGAGGCCAGTTTAGTTAAGCACCTCCTGAATCCCCACCTCTCACGCCCCTACTGGGGGTAGGTCTGATAGAATTGCCAGGGCTGCTTTCTGTTCTCAGTCTGGCCCTGCAGTCACTATTTAGGACTCAGCTGGTCAGACCTACTGGTTCCAGTATATATAAAGGCGACCTTGGGTCAACCCTAGTTCATGATTGGATGGCTCCTTTGTCCATCTCATTAGTCTCCTCTTGAACCAATTGCTTTCCTTCCTATTCATGTGTTTGTGCTGTTCAGTAGCATTTGGGTATCTCAGGGTTCTGACTGGTTAACTTGTGTCCTTTCACTGCTGATGTTGCTTGAATTCAGAACTTCGTTTTTCTAATAGTCTAAATACATGGGAGTGAATGTGTGCTCTTGATCTGTCTCCCCTGTGCTGCTTCCCCACTGCCCTCACTCTCTGTGTTGCTATCCCACCTTTTCAGCCCATCTGCTTCTTCTTCTGCCCCCACTGATCATGTTCTTTTTAAATATCCCTTTTAACTTTCTCCTCTCTTGCCGCATGACACTTCCTGTTTATGGGTGCTCCATCCCCCCCACTTCATCTTTAATTTTTTTAATTAAAAAATTGGTGGCCGCTGCACTATATGTGTTACTCAATGTTAACATGTTTTTTACCCATTTTAAGATGGACAGCGGTGAGTGTGCAACCTACAAAAAGGGTTTTATTATAGTAACAAACCCATTCAAAGCTGACCACTGCTGATGTTTGCATTCAACATTTTTTGGTCACTTGCACCCTTGAAAAGGAAGACTTTGTGATCAGACTACACTGAATCACTGTGAATTTAATTATAATCAGGGGTGTGTCAAATTAAAACTTTGTTTCACTCTTCATGAAGAGGGGTGATGTTTCCTGATTTCACCAGAGGCAAAGTTTACTTACAACTGATTCCAGGCAGCCTGGCACGCTGTGGGACATCATCCAGTTGCAGGGAATGATTCTCCAATGTCACTCAGTGCTGCTCTTAGCCCGAAGTGGCTTTGGGGAAACACAATAGATGCTGCAGGCAGCTACTTAAAAAACATAATAATATTTAATCATCCAAGTGTTATTTTTATCCAGCCAAAATTGGGGATTTTTTTACTTTAGAGATTATGACTTCTGTGCCTGTTCTTTTCCAAACTTTCATGTATGTTTCTGGGTAATGGGACTGCTGCAAGAGCTATTTTCAACAAAGCTAATCAGGTGTACAGAATTTCAATTGTCAGATAGATCCAATGGATCTAATCTAGCTTTTTTTTATCCATTTCATGCTAAACAGACTGTTTTTCTAAAGTTGGTTTTAGGTGTAGGTGATATTTATTGCAGCCGATAAAATCTGATAACCATGGGATCAGAATTTATCAGGTGTGATAAATGCCCCTATTCTAATTTTTTGGGAGAATAACGTCGATTTTGGTGCTTAACGCACCAAAACACTGATATTACGGTGTATAAAGCACTGTTTTCCACAGCTCAATTTCAAAAGATTTGACCGGCTGAAATTTAATGAAGGGTGAGGTAGTGAAGACAGTCTGTAACTACCAGGTGACGTAAATACTACCCAACTCAGAATTTTGCATTTCGCACAAACAGAAGTTTAAGGATGGGTACAAAAATACCGACCAACTAAGAATGAGGGCCTTAGTGTGTCAGGAGACATTGTCTGTCTAATGGCACAACGCCCGGGTCCCACTGGTAACTTTAATGTGTCAGTTGGATACACATTGCAAAGCTTTTTACCTGAGAAGAACTTTTGGTCAGCAGTGTTTTGTTAAACTGCTCACATCAGGGGCTCTTTTGCGAACTCGAGCATAGCATGGGGTATATGCTTTTTGCTTAGTCTGTAGTCTTTAGTCTTTATGAGGCCAGCAATGGGACAAACAAGATTTTCTCCAGTCAATGTTACATAAGGATTTTTTGCACCAGAACAAAAATAGAAGAGAAGTTTGTTGTGATCGCTACAGAAATATTTGCAACATTTATTTCTGATTAATATTAGATAGGTCATGCTAACGTACCAATTAATAACTGGTTTACACAAAAAAATGCTTTAAACTATTTTACTTTTTAACAAAAAAAATGATTTTGCCCTAATATTGGTTCATCTTTCACATCTACAAGAGAACTTCTCCATCTTCACCCAAGAGAACACATTACTCCATTCTTGCAATCACACCACTATCTACTTATAGATAGAAGCCATGGCGGCCGCCACATACAAAAGGTAGTAGGGGAGGGGGGCATGCGGGAGGGGGAGCACGGACAGGAGAAGTAAAAAAAAACAATCTTAAGTTGATGGCCGCGACCCGCGTCGCACCGGCTGCTTTCTCTTCCGTGTCTCAGCAGGCGCTGCTCTGCAGCGTGGGAATTGGTCTGAGCAGGCTTGAAAGGCACCCAGTTCACATCCGGGAGTTGGGGAGTTTCTCCAGCCCGGCTGCTCAATGCAGCCGTGCTGGAGAAACCTAAGTGCCCAGGAGTATTTTGGTCAGTCTGAGACGGCCGGCCAAACACACATGGGCACTTAGAGTGCACATAGCACTCCTCCTACTACCCCCTCCCATGTCCCAGCCCCACCCCTCCCTGTACATGCTGACTGAGGTAGCTGCTTAAAAATAAAAATGATAATCAAATATCGTTTTATTTCTTAGCTGCTGGCTCTGCCAGTGGGGTGATGCTCCTCCGCCATTGCGGAAGAGCCACCCCCGGATAGAAGGGCACTTTTCAAATCAAATTCAAGCAATTCAAAGAAACCATAACACTTCACTCTAGGCTTGCACATCTTATCATTATACCACATTACCATAAGAAATACATAAGAGGCACTTCTTTCTCAATACAAGCCGCCAAGCTTTGGAACTCACTACAGGCTTAGATTTGAAGCATCCAAGAGCATACACACTTCAGAAAACAGTTGAAAACATGGCTATGTCTTAGATAAGTACATCATCCCAAAACCCTGGGATAGAACCCAAAAAGATCATAACACCTTCAATTGCAATCTAGTTTACAGCACACTACTTTCTGTATCCAGAAACTAAGAAGGGCTGACATGTGGCTAGCCTGGGTAAGATGTAGTAATGCCAATTCACATATATATTACCTATATATTATATATATATGCCTTTTTATCCTATATCAATATTAATACCATAACAGTCTGTGGCCATCTGCTAACTGTAGCTCAAACCTCTTCCACTCTCATAAGACATATCTGCCCTCTGTCTTGTCCATCACCTTGTTATGTACCAGCCTGTAAACAAGTCATCGCCTACTGAGAAGGCAAAGAATAGCTGAAGAGATCTGCCACATATTGATGGAGGCTTTAATTTAGTCCCATCAATGGAGGTGGTATATTGTTTTTGAGGGGTTTCTATTTTGAGCACTCATATAGATGATTAATGACTAATATTTTCTTTATATACAAGAATACATACATATCCTGAATTGACTCAATTGTACTTGAAAACAAGTTCAAATGATGTGTAGAAATGTGTTTATTAATTTGTTTTGGTTATGCCACATTTCCCTCTAAAACTCCATTTTAGACAAGATGGATGCCATCTCTGCCACTCACTCTTGCTCCTGTACTTCTCACCACGGTCAAGCTGACATGTAGTAGTGTATTTCTATTGTTTTGATTACAAAGCTTTCAATTAACTGTTCCCTGTTCCTATGATTTGCTAATTTCACAGTTTCTCTAATTCCGTATTCAAGAATTGTGTATAAGAACCCGTTCATTTTGGCGGTGAGCCAGATTTTGAGAAGACTGTCCTGTTCTACTAGGGATGCTGTCCGACTTCCCTATGATTTTCCAGGTCATTTGGGACTTAGATTATTTTTGTGATGTTTACATACTCTGTATAACTTTGCATCTAAGAGCCTTAATGGGGGTTTACTCTATATTGCTTATTCTTAAATTTAGTAATAAAACCCATTAACTTTTTATTGATGTAGAATTGCATTATTGAGTGGGCCCCATTACGTATTTGGACTGTTTTAATCTGCTAAATGATGTTTGGGAAGGTGCCTTGATGTGCAGTTCAGTCTGTGGGAAAAACGCGGAAGGTACATTTTCAGGGTGTTCAATTTTTGGGGCGTATAGATTACGGGGTACAGTTTTGCTCCCCACACAGGCTCCTACTAGTTGCATACTATAACGTCCTCCTTACCTCCCAAAATGACATTAAGATATGGGATGATAGTAACAAAGTAATTCCCAAGAGATCTCACAACCACTTCTCTCTCCAACGAAGCAAAACTATTAGGTTTGACAGCTCAGTTCAGAAAGCATGTAAGTGGACTATGATCATAAGAAAAACCATAAAGTATATGTGACAACATTTCAAAACAGGAAAGAGAGAGAACGTGAAAAAAATTGAGGTAATGTATTTCCTCTATTGATTTACGTTGAAACAGAGGCAATTTTAGCTGAGAGACAGCTAAAATAAAGCCATTTTTTATTGTAAAAATAAGGAGTCTCCCTCCTGAATCGGGTCTGTTGGCATGTATGATGAGAGGACCTGCAGAGCTACTGAAAACCATAAACTGCAGATCTGTTTCCTGTATTTCTTTTTTCCATCACACTGCTAAGTGCTAAGTCCCTATAACATGATAACCACACCATGGTAGTCATCGGGTATGACAGGAAAAACCTTCTCAATTTGGATAAAAAACAAAGACAACTCCCTTCCAATCACACATTCTACTTAAAGTCAAAACTTTGTTTATTCGGCATGAGCTATAAAAGACACAATAAAACATAGAATCATCACAGTCGCTGAACCACAATACATTAATAGGTGATACAGCATAATAACAGTATTTAAGGTGTGATCAACAAGAGAGCCCCTCATACCTTTTCCTAACTAGAAGAACCCTTCTAATAAAATTTAGAACCGCATACAAATACTCTACTGTGCAAAGATTCTGAAAGAAAACCAAACCCTCCTGGTACTGTCTCAAATTAGAACTGCACAAGACAGGAACCAGGAAGGAGAGCCTGGGCTCTGCATATAATGGGCAAACATATTATAAAGTGACAAGTGCTTTGTTTACTCACATTATTATACTGATATGGGGGTAAGTCATGCGCCCAAAAACATTGCATAGGAACTGTGACCTTAAAATGTATGATACTTAATCTATAATAAGCAAGATAGCAGCGATAAGTGGGGTTTAGCATCCGGATGATTGTGGTTCTAGGTTCCTTGTAGTTAAGACCACAGAATATCTTCCCACTAACACCATGGTTTGCACCCTCTTCAACTCCAATTCCATAAAGTAATTTGGGTGATATTGTTTAACTTCATCTCTGCATTTGAAAGTATTAGCTTGGGGGTTATCAAACAACTCTTTCCGGCCAAATAACTCAAAGGTTTTCCTCAGATATGAGTTTGCCCCATCCAAAGATAATCAATCATTGAGGCAGGTTCTAACTGAGGTTGCCTTCGGATTTCCCCGCTTTTGATCCACAACATAAGCAGAGCTAGGCCCATCAAGTCCTCCAAAAAAGGGAGTCCTAATTCCTTGTGACAGATAAAGGTGGCCGTCCCCAGGGGGACTTCAAGGAGCCTATGTGTAAAAGAATGTTGTACACATTGAAGGATTCCTGCATTTATATAGCCACATAGTCCTGCACCATATAGTCCAGCTGAGATTAATTTACTTTTTTATAAACTAACCAGCTCCATGATGAGTTTTTGACCTAACCTATGAGCAAATCTAAAGTTTGCGTCCATGTTCCTTCTTGAATTGCTACAACCTTGCTATTAAAAGAGAATTCCAGTTAAAAGGACTAAAAAGGGTTCCCAAATAGTTAAAATCTTTGACCTTATCTATGTGTCTTTTCCCCATAACGAAACATCTTGACCTCATATTGAGTTTCCCACAAGTCATAATAAATGATTTGGAATTTAGAATACACCCCGTGTCTTACCCCCCGTATAGTTCTAATTGGGGGGAGGGGGCTTCACCATGAAGGCCACAGAGAATTCTTAACTGTCAAGTCCTGATGTAAGTGTTTGATAAAAGTGAGTGATTGTTTTTCAACCCCCATATTTCCCATCAGGCCCTTAACTTTGATTGATTAGACAGATCAAAAGCGCTCAATAAATGAACGAATGTCAGTTGCAGGGTTCTTTCCTTGGGCATAACATATTTCCCCGCCATCATATAAAGATTTAGGCACTGATCTACGGTACCAGTGCTGGGTATGAATCCAAATTGTACATGGGAAAGAATCTTATTTCGTTCACCCCAGGTTCCCAGACATGACAGTAGCACTTGTCCTAAAATCTTTATGCTAGAAACTAGGACAAGATTAGCCTGTAACAAGATGGTAAATCCCTAACCCCTTTTTCATAAATCTGGGTTATAATCGCTGTCTTTCAAGAGTCACGGATTGGGCCCGTCACAGCACTCCTATGAACATTTGTTAGCAGGTGCGCCCAAAGATTGATATTACATTTAAAAATATCAGCGGGACACCATCTGGGCCTAGTGCTTTCCCAAGGGCAAATATTTAATGGCAACATCAACTTTATTCGTTCCAATTTTAATTTTGAGGCCTGTACACATTTTCCATACAAATAGGTGTCATTTACTGGAGTGGCAGATAACAGCTGCCTATCACCTGAATTGGAAATTTCCGAGAAGTGGGACGCCCAAACATCTGCTGGAATCAACGCTTCCACATTCGATGCGTCTCGTCTGTGAAAAAGGAGTTGTTAACTATTTCACAAAATGCATTGTTATCTCTTGTCTGAGCAGCTACCACCCATGCTTTAGAACGAATCTCATTCTTCCTCTCCTCCACAATGTTTTTAAATGACCATCTTGCCATTCTGATCTCATCTAAAGATCGTGGATGGATTTTAAGAATTGCTTTTACCTGCTTATGGGCAGATGTACTTGCTGCATTAAATCATCTATGTGGCGGCCTTTCTCTCACCAGTTTAATTGAGGTCCTATTCTCAGAGATAGACCCAACCCGCTTGAATGGTATGACCATCTGCCTCCTCCGATGACAGTTTGAAACGGAGACCCTATTCTTACCCACAAGCTCTCTGTTAAAAGCAGTTGAGTCAATCTTAGTCTATTCGATTTTTTTAACCATTATTCTTAGAGTACTCTATCTTAGAGTGTTTATTCTTTACAATCTTTTTTGACTGGCTATTAAGTGAAAAGGTCAATAGGTTTCGGTCACTCTCATACTTAACAACAACTTTAAAGTCAAGGACAAGTGGAGTAAGTTCAGCTGTTAATAAAATACAATTAACCCTGCTACCTTTAGAGCTACCCTTAAAGGTTGGAGCACCTCTTTTCGCCTTGTAAACCAAATCATTAGCAAAGTTTATATCATGCTTCCGTATAAGAATATTTAGGGCCTCCCCATCCAATATATGCTTAACATATGTAACATTTCCATTTTTCTGGTTCATAAAACCACAGACCCGCTCACCTCTGTGATGCAATAAAAAATATTAAAATCCCCAACACATAATAAAACCACTCTGCGTTTGAAATTTGAATTTCACATAAAAGTCATCTAAAAAAAGTCAAATTGCTCTATCACAACAGAGGTATTATAGTAAAGGTTTACCAACCGAATATCAGGCTCAGAGCAAAAAGCTAGAAGAGTCCCCAAAAAGAAAGGAGAAGCCAAAACTATTGAGGATGTAAAGGCAGTAATCGTAGTTGACATAAAAGTATCAAGGCCACCCTTCTACTCAAAGTAGCCTGCTGCCCATGTAACACGTGCTTCAGTGCCCACCATAAGGGCAGTAAGCTCAATATAAACGCTGCAATACAATAGAAAGTGGAAAATATAAATGTATTCCCTGCTTTCTTTTGTAAACACAGCGGAAATAATGCAAATTCCCTTTGCTTCGTTTTGGCCATACAGTTGAAATCTTTATGTGGTATAGACTAGTACAAACCAGTATTCATTCTATTGGGTAGCTTGTGACTAGGGCTAGGTGAAATGCAATTTTTCTCAGTGGGTGATAATTGGAAACAATTTCTGAGGCAAATACAGATTTCTTTCAGGGATCCTCTTTCACTTACAAAAGGCTGAAAAAAATAAAAAACACAAAAGCACGTTGTATTCCACAGCAGTGCACAAACTGTATGATCAGGGGTATCAGACTGCACATAATTGGGCGACAGTCCCGGCTACAACTTTCTTGTTGGCCTCTCAGCTGCAAGCAAACATTGTTTTATCACATGACCCTAGTCTGACTGGATTATATAGGGGCCAATAAGGCCACGTGCTATTTAAACAATTCACATTGGTCAACTTTTCAACCAATAAGAAAGTCTTGTGTTACGCCTATTCTAATTGGCTGCCCATCAATATAGCTGTAGGTAGCCACCACCTTTCTGGAGTTTGTGTGGGTCAGAAAGGTTGGGGCACCCCACAGAGCAGGTTTTGGATTACACAAAAAAATACATACTGCTCTGCTGGTGGGTTAAACAAAAGTGTGGATTTTACCATGTTCTTGTTTTGGAAACAATTTTGTCCAGGCTCACTTTTGACAGCAGCAGATTGCTATCAGAGATTGCTTTCCAGAAAATGAGTCACTGCATTACATTCACATGCCAGAGAAAGGTCAGGTCAGAATGATTGTGGAAAACAGACTTTTTGTCGAACACAGTGCATTGATGTGAAACTCCAGTGGCAATCAGAAAGCAATTTGAAAGGAACTAATCTTTATACAAGGTACACTTCACAGGTGCCCCGAAGGCAGAGTACATTTTAGGATCAGAGGCCCCCTAAGGAGACGGTGAGCAGCAAGGTGGGTATGGTGTGTGTGCCGGGTGGGACAAGCCTACATGTCACAGACCCCTACCGGCTGAATACAACTGCCTCTTTCCAACCCATGGAGGTGACTGCAGGAGGCCAGGTGCAGCCTCAAACATCTCCGCAGTAGAACACATGCAGCAATGCAAGAATATGAAGAAACAGCATGTCACAGCAGTGCAGGCAGCAGATATAGCAAAACATGGCACCACAGCAGCTACAGGCAGAGCGAATTACAGCATTCTAGGTGTGAGAAGACAGAGCAGGCCACGACATTACAGTGGGTACAGGTAGAGTGAATTACAGCATTCTAGGTATGAGAAGACAGAGCAGGCCACAGCATTAGAGCGGGTACAGGTAGAGTGAATTACAGCATTCTAGGTATGAGAAGACAGTGTAGGCTACAGCATTACAGGCAGGGTGAATTACAGCATTCTAGGTATGAGAAGACAAAGCAGGCCACAGCATTACAGCAGGTACAGGTAGAGTGAATTACAGCATTGTAGGTACGAGAAGACAGAGCAGGCCACAGCATTACAGCGGGTACAGGTAGAGCGAATTACAGCATTCTAGGTACGAGAAGACAGAGCAGGCCACAGCATTACAGCGATTACAGGTAGAGAGAATTACAGCCTTCTAGGCACGAGAAGACAGAGCAGGCCACAGCATTACAGCAGCTACAGGCAGAGCGAATTATAGCATTCTATGTATGAGAAGACAGAGTAGGCCATAAGCATTATAGTGGCTACAGGTTGACAAATTACAGCATTCTAGGTATGAGAAGACAGTGCAGGCCACAGCATTACAGTGTCTTAGCAGAGCGAGTTACAGCATTATTTCTAGGTATGAGAAGACAGAGTAGATCAAGGCATTACAGTGGCTACAGGTAGAGCAAGTTACAGCATTCTAGGTATGAGAAGACAGAGTAGGCCACAGCATTACAGCAGCTACAGGGAGTGAATTACAGCATTCTAGGTATGAGAAGACAGAGTAGGCCACAGCATTACAGCAGCTACAGGGAGTGAATTACAGCATTCTAGGTATGAGAAGACAATGTAGGCCACAGCATTACAGCAGCTACAGGGAGTGAATTACAGCATTCTAGGTATGAGAAGACAGAGCAGGCCACAGCATTACAGCGGGTACAGGTAGAGTGAATTACAGCATTCTAGGTATGAGAAGACAACTTAGGCCACAACATTACAGCATTCTAGGTATGAGAAGACAGAGCAGGCCACAGCATTACAGCGGGTACAGTTCGAGTGAATTACAGCATTCTAGGTACGAGAAGACAGCGCAGGCCACAGCATTACAGCGGGTACAAGTAGAGCGAATTACAGCATTCTAGGTACGGGAAGACAGAGCAGGCCACAGCATTGCAGCGGGTACAGGTCGAGTGAATTACAGCATTCTAGGTATGAGCAGACAGTGCATGCCACAGCATTACAGTTTCTTAGCAGAGCGAAATACAGCATTCTAGGTATGAGAAGACAGAGTAGGCCACAGCCTTACAGTGACTACAGTGAGAGCGATATACAGCATTTTATGCATGAGAAGGCAGAGTAGGCCAGAGCATTACAGTGGCAACAGGTAGAGCGAATTACAGCATTCTAGGTATGAGAAGACAGAGCAGGCCACAGCACTACAGTGTCTAATCAGAGCGAGTTACAGCATTCTAGGTTTGAGAAGACTGTGCAGGCCACAGCATTACAGTGGCAACAGGTAGAGTGAATTACAGCATTCTAGGTTTGAGAAGACAGAGCAGGCCACAGCACTACAGTGTCTAATCAGAGCGAGTTACAGCATTCTAGGTATGAAAAGACAAAATAGGCCACAGCATTACAGTGTCTAAGAAGAGCAAGTTACAGCATTCTCGATGTGAGAAGACAGAGTAGACCACAGCCTTACAGTGGTTACAGGTAGAGCGAATTACAGCATTCTAGGTATGAAAAGACAGAGTAGGCCACAGCATTACAGAGGCTACAGTAAGAGCGAATTACAGCATTCTATGTATGAGAAGACAGAGCAGGCCACAGCATTACAGTGGCAACAGGTAGAGTAAATTACAGCATTCTAGGTTTGAGAAGACAGAGTAAATCATAGATAACGAGGGACCCCTACAAACAAAGAATGTCACAGAATTGGTAGTCCTCCGCAGAAAAAAAACATAGAATTATAGGAACTTTCAGAGAGAGGAATCACCTCAACACAAGGCTATGCAGGTTCCGGATGTATGACGTTACAACGCATACTTTTACAACGAACACCTTTACAACACAATTTTTATAACGCAACATCCATTACAACGCATTACAACGCATTCCATTACAACGCATGCCATTACAACGAATTTTTAAAAACTACCTTTACAACGCATTCCATTACAACGCATACTACCTTTACAACGCATACCATTACAACGCATGCCATTACAACGAATTTTTAAAAACTACCTTTACAACGCATTCCATTACAACGCATACTACCTTTACAACGCATACCATTACAACGCATAACATTACATTGCATGTATGGTAAGTATTGGATAGTGTAGGGGTAAAAATTACTATTCTAACTCCAGGGGGTGCAACAGTAGGGTAAGTGTTGGATAGTGTAGGGGTAAAAATAACTATTCTAACTCCAAGGGGGTGCAACGGTAGGGTAAGTGTTGGATAGTGTAGGGGTAAAAATAACTATTCTAACTCCAGTGGGTGCAACCGTAGGGTAAGTGTTGGATAGTGTAAGGGTACTATGCGTTGTAGTGTTACGCTTTGTAAAGGTATGCGTGGAAGTCCGGCATAATAAAACAGTGGAATAGACGCTAGGCAGCGCCATTGTAAGATATGTTTATAAGACGTCCTATCAAAATAAAGAAAAGCCCTGAAGAAGACCTTGTAAAACTTGGAGTTTTTGGTCCCTTCCATATAAGGTCGAAACGCGTCGGCACCAAACTGATAGAGGCTCGGAGTAATTTAAGTAAAAGTAATATGGACCCCATTAGGGCAGTCGGGTAAAAACATTTATGTTCCTCCATAATAGATTGTGAAATCAATTCTCCGACCCTATATAGGACCTGAAAATTGTATACTTCGAGGGCTTAGGTAGTTTTGGTCCCAGTAAATGCTACTGAAAATTTAGGACTCTAACAATTTAATTGCAACATATGGTAACAAAGTGGTGACCAACTGTATATATAAAAAATAAGTTTTGTTTTTTTGTAAGGACATTATTATTATTTTTGTAAAGACACTCTTATTATTTTTTGTAAAGACACTGTTTTGGTTTATTTAATTTTTGAGATGTAGGTGGAAATGTAATATTCAGACAAATATTGTGCATATAAGTGCAAGTGTATATAAGTACTTTCATATATAAAAAGTGTGTTGATGTAAAAATAAGATTTTGGATGTAGGAAACGTCAAATAACAAAAGATTAAAAGTAAAAAATATAAATAAATCTGTCGCCCAAAGTCAATAAAAAGGACTTTTGCAGGCCAAACAAAGAATAGTTGTGATTTATGGTACTCAGAGGTATCTGTTCTTTAAACTTTAATTTAAAGTTTATTCAGCACTCATTTTTTGGCTTGAAATGTGATAAGTTTATATGTGCAAAAAGCAGTATTTTAGTGACTTCAAAATTGTCCCTTACCTGAAAAGTAGAATCTGAAAGCTAGGAGGTGTGGATTGTGCCTGTCTGTATCCAACCAGGTTCTGAATAGAGGAGTCACTGCAGTCAGGACTTATGGTCACATTGCTCCTCGATATGTTTTTTAGGAGTTGTTGCATCTGTTGCTGTGATTGGTACTTCTATATGACTAAGGGCCTAGGGTTTTAGTTCTGATAGGTTGTTTGGGCTAGGGTTCTGATTGGCTACTAGGGTTAGAGTTTCCCCCTCAATTTAGGGATCAGGGCCCTGGCTTTGATTGGCTGTTAGGGTTAGGGCTATGATTAGTTAATAGGGCCAGGTCTCCCATTGGCTCTAGGGTTTAGGGTTAGGGTCCTGATTGGCTAAGGTTAGGGTTCCATTGGCAAATAGGGCAATATTAAGCATAGCAGGGCATTTCAACCTGGGTGTCAAGACTAAGGGGGGAGAGGACAAGGACAGTTGCCTGTTGGGCTGGGCAGAGAGGACAAGGGCAGTTGCTTGTTTGGTCCTGTTCGGGTCAGGCCTTAGGCCAGATACACTGCCAAATTTTAACTTATGAGCTCCCATCTTAAGTCCTCGACATCCGCCAACATCCAAACACAATATTAGCAAAGGCATTCTACTCATGAACCACATACAAACCTCATAAAGATTTCATATTCCAAATAGCCCTACTAAATCTTCCCTCATGTCATCTCTCTCTTGACTCATCTCAAACCTCATTTTTTAATCTGAATCTCTTTCTCCCTAACTCCCTTTCTACAGGCTCTTCCCTCCACCATCTCTCCTTTACTCATCCCAGACCTCAGCTTAATACTATGATCTACCAATTAACACTTCTAGTTTTTTTTCCTCTTCTATCCCTCCATTACTCTATTCAATCTAACTAACAGACTCAAATTTCCTCTGCTCAAATTAACTTGTACCTCCTTATACTAATACTATACTCATATTTCCCTATACTATTCCACCACTAAATCTTTTGGGTTCCGGAGTAGGGTGCTAGTTGCCAAAAAGTGCTTCAATGCCTCGTCAGGGGTAGTGGGCGCTATATAATTACAATTACAACACAGAAAGTGACAGGACCCTGTGGGCAAATGAAAGCACAGAGTTACAGAGACTTGCAGATATAGCAAGTCTCAGCATTATGGACACCAACAGGCAAAGCAAGTCGAAGCATTAAAGGAATCTATGTACTAAGTAATTTGCGAAATTAAAGGGATCTATCTACAGAGCAATCGCAAAATTAAATTTATCATACTAAACACGTAACGGAAATTCTGAATCTACACACAGAGCAAGTCCCAGTATTCCAGAAAACAGATAACGTCATAACAGCGCTAGCGGCTGCGGACAGAACAGGAAACATCAATTTGGGGCCCTGCAAGCAGAACAAGTCACAACACCACAGGACCCTTGGATAGAATCGATCACAGCATCTAACGACCTTTACACAAAGATTTACAGGGACTAGAAGGAGTACAGGTCACAGCATTATTGGGCTTAGTACCGAGAACAAGGCACACCACTGTAGTGAACACGTGACAGAAGTAGGAATTACCTTTCATGACCTGCGTACAAGACAAGTCATGGATTGCGGTATCTGTCAATAGAGCAAGTTTAGAAGGCGCCTTCAGACACACCGTGTCACAACATTACTAGACTACCAAATAAGTAAGGCAATCTCACCTTCTACCTTAAATTGTCAGATATGGATGATGTTCTCCAGGAAGTTTCACATAATCGAATGTGTATGCGATGGAAGGTGAACTCTGGGGGGAACACATCTTATAAAAGGAGTAGTAAGGCATGTCCCCTGGGATGTTTTGTATCGGATGCAACTGGTGGTGGGTGAAGGTTGTGCTTTAGAAGGATCATGCCTAATTGAAGATGCAGTAGGTGATACTCGAATCCTGAAGGATTTGTACCTGTTGGACAGGGTTGCATGAAGAGCGTGAGTACTCGAGAGTCATTGCTCAATGCTGATATGGGTTTATGGAGAACATACTCTTTGTCCTTATGTGTGGTAGGTGGAAGGTGAGAGTTGCTTTTTGCTTGACAGTGTGATACCCAGAAAGTGACTGCTACCTCTGCTGGATCTGGTGGCTTAGTGGACTAATGCGTCCACTACAGGGGCCTTTGTTTGTCCTCATGGTCACAGGTACAAACTTCAGCAGGTCCATTAAGCCTTTCGTCCTTCTAAGGTCGATAAAATAAGTACTAAGCATCTCTTACTCAGTGCCAAGAAATCCTTGGGTGGATTTGCGATTTACAAATACATGTTATGCTGGATGGGTTGGGTGGTGAATGGTTACTTTCATGTGGAGGTGGGAGTGAACAACTACATTTTTTCTGAAAATGTGGGTAGTGGATGGAGACTGTTACATCTACAAGCTGGTGCTGGAGGTAGACCGTGGATGTTACCTCCAGTCAGAGAGCGTTGGAAGTGGACAGGGAGGGCTAACTTCTATAGATTGTGTGGGTCAAGAACAGCAACCACAATCTTCTACCAGAGTATTTGGAAGAATGTACAGCTACATCTGTGAGATTGTGTGATTTCTGTTGTAGGGTGGTGGAGGCGAGTGGTGAGCCCAGCCTGCTGACCAACGGTGTAGTAGAGAGAAGGGGAAACCCTACCTTTTGTAGGATGGTGTGGGACATAGAAGCGTTGGCGTGTACGATGATGGTGGATGTCTTGTCGTCCCGGATTTCTTTCAGAAGGGGTGTAGGGTCACGGCGGTCATCCAGCATCCGTACAGACAGACAGTCCTTCGAAATGAGAAACTGGCGAAGCAACTTCTCCAGGTTTAAAAGGCCTGTGAGAGGAGAAGCAGGAGACAAACTAGAGCATTTAGCTAACAGTTTTAAACAATAAAACCAGTACAGCAGTCATTTAAACGTAAATACTGTAAAAGCAAAGGTTGCCAATACTTGTATGTTTATTCATACAATAAAGAATTGTTTTGTTATACTCTATAACTATTTTAGGTGTTCAATACCGAAACTAGGCCTTTTAAAAAATGATAAAACGTTTTCGAAACCGTTTTAAAAGTTTGGGATTTTATGCGAACTTTGTTTTAGATTTACTGTCATTCCCTTGTGAAATAAAAAACGTGTTTTTATTGAATTCTGTGGAAACAAAATCTTAGGAACATCCACAATATCTTGATTTTTTTTCCTCAACTTCAGGAATAGGATGTAATTTGCATATACAGAAACCTCTTGGCCACAACCTGATTCTACTGGGAAGAAAGTTATTTAACAGAAAGGCCGTGCTGCACGTGCTTTTGCTGAAGCACCGCACCAAAAATAGCCTATCGCATGCATATTTCTAAAAAAAGATCCAATTATCTCTCTTGCAATGTTTTTCTGCACAAAATTAGCTCCTTTGAAAAAGTCAATTTTTGAGCTTTATTTCTGGCGAAATAAGTGGAAAATGTTTAAAGATCTTTGATTTATTTTTCTGGAAAGTCGGTTAGAAAAACGGCAGAAGAAGTTTTCCTTCCAAAAATTATTTTGCAGATATTTTCACAAACTTTCTTTTTGGTTCTTCATATTTTTCACTTAGTTAGCTACTTCAAAATGGTCAACAAAGTTTTCCCCTCAAATGTTTTTTCACAAGTTCTTTTTATCTAATCAACAGTATATCCCCTTTTCCGTCTTTCTGTTTTATGTCTTTCCTCTGAGTCTTTTTCCGCTTCCTTTGTGTGCTGTAGAATGTAGCACACATGGAAACTGGGAAAAATGAGGAGAAATAAAAACAATTCTCACCTGGGAAGGCATAGCATTTTGTGCATTCTCAAGTATACTAATCTTAGTAAATCTGGGAATGCGCTTAAAACCATGGGTGGTACAAAAGGGGGTGGTGATGGACGGAGCATCTGAACCAATCAAACACTCACACCCAGTCAACAGATCTGGGTTTAATCCATCACCGTTCTTTAGCCCACTCTGCCACCCCAGTTCAGACATGGCCATATGCAAATCAGTCTGACCCTGTGCCTCATGGGAACAGTCCAGCCCGAACTGCCTAGCCATGCCTTCCCTGGACCGGTAACAAGCTTCCTAGGACCGGTTTCTGGCATTTCAGCCGTCTTCAGCCAGGCTTGCTTGAATCCAGTGGCAAACTGAGCAAGGGACTCACGTCTGAGCATATCCTGCCAACTTAGGGCGAACAAAAGCAGTACAAAAGGGGGTGGTGATGGACGGAGCATCTGAACCAATCAAACACTCACACCCAGTCAACAGATCTGAGTTTAATCCACCCCCTTTTGTACGTCTAAAACCATGGGTGGGTACATGGGAACAGCCATACTCCACCCATAGAACGCCTCCTCGCTGTAGAGTAATGCAAGGCAGCCATGCGTTACTTCAGATTTACTCAGCCACATGAAGCCACACAAAGTGGTTTTACGTTTCTCAGTAAATCTCACTGAAGCCCTTGCAATACCTTGTGTGTCGCAATGGCAACAATATGTCTTCGCAAATCTGGGCCATAGTACTTAATAAAAATCCGAAATAAATAATAAAATAATCTTTCTCTTGCTTCCTTCACTCCAACAGGAAACACTCCACTATTTCATGCTCATCCTTTGTTCTCCAGTGCTGCTTTCGTTTCTCCGCCCCCCCCTCTCACTATCTCATCTCTGTTTAGGGTTGTGGGTGGAAATAAATGTAGGTCACTGAGGCTTATCTTAACAATTCATGTCTTTAAACTAAACAGTTTCTCACAAAGTTCCAGTAACCTTCTTTTTAGGGATTCAAGGAGGTTGAGGCAGGCTTTTATTTTTCCTATTATCCAGATCCGGATCAGAGATGATGTTAAGCCTCCAGTCACAATTTACTCTCATAATCTAATTAAGAACCTTAATTTATATTCATTAACTTAATTTTTGAACTCAAACAACCTTTCTAAAATGATTTTATAGGCCGTTGTTTCCCGAATGGTTATTTTCTTCATAAAGAGGCCTCAGCAGAAGGGGGGGGGGGTCTAATTAGAAACCTTCAGTCTTTGCTTTGGGGTTTCATCAGAATGAGGAAGAGCCCTCACAAGCATTACCTTAAAATGCTTCAACTGTCTAGAATAAGGTGAATTCATTGTGGACATCTGAAGTGGCGTGTTTTTATCACACAGAATGACGTAAACAAAGTTAGTCTATATGCAAAGATCTGCTTGATCAATATGGATCCATAATTCTAGAAACAATGAGGTAAGGCGCATTTTCAAGTACTTGTGAACACGTCTATGTTGATAGCATGAAACTTGGTTCCACAAGATTTTCTTGTAGGTACCCAATCACCCAACAGGGAGCCATCCGTTTCAGTGAAATAACAGTGTTTGTATGGACCATGGAAAACATCTCTCAATATGAAGCCCTACCGCTTTTGAATATAGACAGCGACACTCACACTCTGCTTTGGCACAAATTAGGCAGGCAGTGGTGCTGTTGAAGAAGTGAAGCAGGGAAGCAACAGCAACACTGACATCTGTGTTACTGGGGTGGAGGTTGAGGGTGGTGAATCTCTGAAACTGGAACTTCAGGAACTCTTCTGGGCCAACTTTGACATGAGGAACCTGGAAATAAGAGGAAGAGCAGTGGTCAGTGGTGACTATGGTCAAGGGGGTGATTGCAGAAAGTCAGCAGAGGATTCAAGTGGGTAATAAGGACTACAGAAAGTGGATTGGTTAGTGAAAAGGGGGAAAAAAACAAAATAGAAGGCAATAGAAGAGATATGGGAAGACCAGGAACAGCCGCAGCCCATGCGATGGGGCCATGTGTGGGGGTATTTTGAAGGACGATGACGAGGGAAAATTAATTATTTATTTAATTTTCCCTCGTCATCGTCAGTCGAAATCCCCCACCGATCTTACCTGCACGGGCCGCGGCTGGCCAGGAGCAGCAGGAGACAGAGCAGGAAGTCCGGGAATGGTATAGTAAGACTCTTGATGGAGGACTGGGTGAGAAGGCAGCAGTAGAATTTCAGGGTAAAGGGCAGTAGCAGAACGTGGTGGGCATACCGTAGGATGACGAGGTGGGAGGTCAGCAGAGGGCTGAATGGAAGAACAAAAGTGAGAAAACCTGATAGGAAAAAGTAGTAGATGGACAGGTTTAAAGCCTAGCTGGAGAAAACAGAGGGAGGACAGTGGTAGGGACAAAAGGTATGAGTGTGGTATCAGAGAAATAGGGTGGTTGAAGACATGTTTGGAGCAGGATGGCATGATAGCAGTAGAGTACAGAGTGGAAGATCCAAAGTTTGTAGAGAGAGAGGACAACAGTAGGTAGACAGTGCGAGAGGGCTTAATTAAGCAGATAATACAGGAGATTAATAGTAGGATGACAGGGTTGTAGTAAATGGGCAGTAATATGTGATACAGTAGATTGGCATAAAGGCAACAAAAAAGAAGTGTTTGGAATTGGCATAGGATTCACTGCAGCCAGGGGCTGATTTGAATCACTACATCACCTCACTCGCCTAACCCATTTTTGATACAATGCCAGATGACTTCTCTGATAGGTTGCTTTAATCATAGAATGAAGGGCTCCTTCCATTCATGTCCAAAGTATCAATCAATGTCATATGGCTGTCAAACATGAGAAGAAGGTTTAAAAATGTGAAATCTCGATTTAATGTCTTTATGTTTTGCCCATTATACTTGACTCTGTATTGTATGAGATATTGATTGGATGATGACTCTGTTTTTTTTCTGTTTTCAATAAACTATTATTTAAAAAAAAAAAAAGTGAAATCTTGAGTAACGGGATGAGCTCCTTCTAGGCAATTTTGTTTACGAAATTCATTGAGTATTTCATAGAATTCTTTATTTGCACATTTAGCATTTTGAATTCTGTCGGAATAGTACCTTTTCTTTGCTTTTTTGATTGCTGACTTGTGTAACCTGTAAATTTTCTGTAGGTGAAGTTTGTCTTGATTGGCGTTTGTTTTGAGCTAGGCAGGTTGCAGATTTCTAATTTGTTGTTTTATGTTTTTTATCTCTGTATTTCTCCAAGGTGCCTGTTTTCCTCTGTTCTGATGTGTGGTTTTGAGTGCTATCAGGATGTCAAAAGCTTCCTGTAGCGACTCATATAGTTTTTTAACAGAATTTATTGTTTCCAGATCTGTACTTGATGTTAGTTGTGTTTCTAAGTGTTCCAAATTCAGTTTGTTCCATGGTCGATAGGTGGATGCATGCAACGTGGTTTTAGGCGCGTCGCTTAGTGTTGTTTTATGTTAGAAAGAAAGCAAATGGTGGTCTGACTGTGTGACTGGAGTCATAGTTTGAAAGGTAACTAGTTCGGTTTTAGCAAAAATGACATCTAGGATGTGTCCAGCGTTGTGTGTGGGTTTGTGGACGATCAGATGCAGGTTCATTTCGCCTAGGCTAGCGATTATTGTTGTTGGATGGGGCATATTGGTTTTTCAAACCAAATGTTGAGGTTATCCAGAATGCATAGGTTGAAGTGTAGTATTATCAGGTTTGAAACTGTGTCTAGAAGTGTGTCTGGGAATGTTTCTGTGCTAGGTGGAGGTCTGTAAAGGAGCAGGAAGTTACAGGAGGAAGATGGTGTAGGATTGCATCTGGTGAAAAGGCCTCACAATTCTTTATGGAGACGCCGTCCACTTTAGTGATATGTAATGTTTGCCACAACACAACAGCTAGGCCACATCCATTTTTGCCTATATGATTTTAGGTGTTCTTTTGATAGTCTATTGGTATTGATTCAAGCAGGACTGGAGCCATATCATCTCCAACCATGATTCAGTTATGAATAGTATGTCTGGTTTTGCATCAGTGAGAAGGTCGTAGATGTGATGATTGTCTTTAGAGAGTGATAGAGCAGTTATTAGTAGACAGTTGTGAGAATGTGCTTTGGCGATAGTGTGACTTTGTTTTGTAGAAGAGTGATCAGTATTTTTTGGGCATGCTGAAGGTGTGTCTTTAGTGTTGGTATTAGCTGTATGAGAATAGCAATAGTGGAAATGTTCTATGTTGTGTTCCTCGTCCAGCAGTGTTTGAGAGTAAATTGGTGCACAGTGTTGTTTTTGTGGTGTAGCGCAAGCTCGTGTAAGGCACAGCTTTTAACGCATCCTTTGTTTTCTACTGCATCTATTGTTTTATACTGAATCATAGGACTATTTTTAAACGTTTTAACTACTTATACGTATTTTGCTCGTACTTACCAGCACTGAGCTTTCTCACTCTCCGGCCTGTCACGTGGGCTCCTGCTTGAGCAGAGGGAGTGCCACGTTGTTCTTGCTGTGACTGCCGCCATCTTAGTTGATTCTGGTTGGCAGTCCAGCTGTAATTATCACTTCCGGAGGAAACATATTTAATCTATGGGAAAAAGGATGCGCAGCGGACGCGCACAGTAAGTGCGCTGCTGGCTCGCATAAGACAGGCATGTCTGTGCCCGTCTGCGCTAAAACCGCGCTAAGCACCAGGGACGCTACCCAATTCTCTATTTATCCATGGGAACGCCAGCTTTACACTGGTAAGGACCTGCGCAAGCTAGATACTTTTCCAGCTAATAGGACCAAAGATTGTGTTTGCCTAGACGTGATTAATCTACCCTCAAAGACAGCAGAGGCATGTCCTAACTGTGGCTTCCTCTTACAGTCAGACCTGGCACCCCATATACCCTTCCCTCCCAGTTTGCCACTAAAGTTAAAAGGCATTAGTGCAACACGTTGTGCTCTTATTAACTCCCGGTCTCTAACTAAACATAGGTTAGATATTGCTGAGCTGATTGAGGCTCAGCAATTAGGCATACTGTTTATCACTGAAACTTGGGGTGATAAGGCCGCTGGAACGGATTTTTGCTTGGCCGTTCCTCAAGGTTTCAAGGTATTTAGACACAATAAAATTGAGAAAAAAGGAGGTGGAATTGCGCTGATTTAGCGCAACACCTATAAAGCATCCTTCAAGGCCATACCTTGCCCAGACTGTAAAGCTATTTTTTTAACCTAAAAATAGACAGTTGTCTTGTATTTAAAGGGGTTTTACTCTATCGTCCACCAGGGGGGAAAACGGGGTTCCTAAACACAATTAAATCCCTGCTTGAAACCTATGCTATTGAGGATCCAATCAATTTTTTAGGTAATTTTAATTTCCATACTGAAGATGGCTTGGACTCAAATACTGTCTCCCTTGGCGATCTTATGACTATTGCTGGTTTAAATCATATAGTTATAGGCCCTACACATCAGGCGGGTCACACCCTTGATGGTGTCTTTACCAATATTGAACTCATCACAATCAAAGAGATTCTGCCTTAAACATGGACAGATCACTCAGCTATCATTTTTTAGCTACTCAACCCTCCCATGAACTTGACTACCAATTCAAAACAACTCACTAGGACTTATCACAATTGGAAACAGGTGGATGGCAACATACTCAATGCTCAACTGTCTAATGCCCAAAAGAAACTTCCAGAAGATGTGGAAATAGCCTCTCTTCAATTCAATAACTGGCTCTCATACGCAGCTGACAAGGTAGTCCTGTATAAAAAAAACTCCCAACAAGAGAAAATCACCCACTGCTCCATGGTTTTCGGAAGCTCTTAGAGCCAAGAAACAGGAGTGTAGATGACAGGAGAGACACTGGAGAGACAACTATAATGCCAGCGATCTCTCCAACTACAAATCCCTACTGGTTGAATATAAAAGCATGATAATGACAGAGAGGCACTCATATTTTGTTAAACTAATTGAGGAGGCAACAAACTCCAGCAGGGAGCTCATTCAAGTAGTAACTGAGCACTCACAAGATTTTTGCAACATATTAGCGCAACACTTTCTGAAGAAAGTGGAGCAAATATATGTCATTTTTTACACGAAAACATGCTCAGGTAAATGTGTCCTAGCCAATGTGGGCTCGCCTAATGCTGCAACTTTTTCTGAACTTAACCCAATTACCAATGATAAGATCATTACTCTAAACCAGCAGGCCAAATTGTGCTCTCCCTACGACCCTCCCCCCCCCCCAATATGTTCAAGCAAGCCCCTGAGACGTTGCCTCCCAGTCTTACCACTATCTTTAATTCCACGTTTACTCAGGGAGTTTTCCCCCACTATTTGGAAAAGGTCATCTATTTTGGCACTGCAAAAAAAAAAAAAACCTCGATCCCACCAAACAGAATAAATACAGACCTATTTTTTGTCTGAAAAAGTTATGAATGAACAGTTAACTTACTATCTGCTTAACAACAACTGTCCAGACGAAACCCAGTTTGGTTTTAGGCCAGAACATAGTACAGAATCTGCCCTAATTAAAGCCACAGAGGAAATCACAACAGTATTGGATACTGGGGGCGCTGCCGCTCTGATTTTGCTCAACCTGTCGGCGACCTTCGACACAGTTGATCACAATGTGCTGCTTAAGCGTCTGAATTCTATCGGCATCACCGACAAGGCTCTCACACTGGCCTCTTCTTTTCTGTCTGGAAGAATGCAATCAGTAGCTTTGGGTAGCTACGATTCACCTTCCTTTGTTCTTCCATGTGGTGTCCCACAGGGCTCATCCTTGAGCCCCACTCTTTTTAATATGTACATGTCTGAATTGACAACACTTATTAGATCCTTCGGATTGGCACTGAGCTCATATGCAGAGGATACACAAATTGTTATGTCTGTTTTCAAAAGTACTCTTCCACTGACACCAAATTTTAAGGACTGCATGCTGGCAGTTAGTTCATGGATGAGCTCTCACTGTCTTAGACTGAATTCAGATAAATCTGAAATAGTCATTTTTGGCAATTTTTTGCCTTTCTGGTCACAGAGTTGGTGGACAAATGAATTGGAGGAGGCTCCCATCCCAGCCGCCAAGGCAAAGAACCTTGGCGTAATTCTTGATAACAAACTGAAATTAGAGGCACAGATTAATGCCATCTCCTCATCTAGTTTCTTTCTTCTTAAAGTAATCAAAAAAATATTAACTTTCATTCCTGTCGGGGCGTGGCCACGGAGGCGATCGGGATGGTCGCCTCTGAGTGAAGCTCCTCCATGCGGGCTCCCGACGGCGATTAATAACATGTAACCCGCTGTCGCTGGCCCCCACATTGCTGACGATCCGAATGTGGAAATCGCCCTGACCAACTGGGTGGCTCCGGAGGCCACGGGAGCGTCCTGAGTGGTGTCTTCGGCGGAGGTGAACCAAGGCCATCCGGACCTTGGCGCCATCTTCCCTCTCTGTGCCGGTGTGATCGGTGAGTGCGGCGCGGTGCTCTTCTGCCGAGCCTCCGTCCCGCCGCGCGCTGGGTGTAGGCGCTCGCGCTTGCCGCTGGTCCTCCCAGGGCTCTTGGGTGGGGGCGCCGGTCTCCGGGGTGCGACCGCGGCCTTCGGGCCTGTCCGCGCGCTGGAGCCGGGGCCTCGATTTTCGGGCCTGCGGCGGGACAGGGGCGGGGAGCGGGACCGTCCGCCCGGTAGTGGTGGGGGTGGGGGGCAGTGGCGGTTGGGGCGCTGTGGGGCGCTGCCTTTTTCCCACAGGCGGCCCCGCCTAGACACTACGCGTGGGGACTCCCATTTCCCACCTACCCTCCTGTGCTGGACTCAAGGGTATGCTCAGACATGAGTCCCTTGCTCACTGCACCATCAGGATTCAAGCAAGCCGGGCCGAAGACGACTGCAATGCCAGAAACCGGCCCCGGAAGCTTGTTTCCTTTCCAGTAAAGAATTGGCTTGGTAGTTTGGTCTGCCCTGTTCCCATGATGCACTGGGCCAGGGACAGACTAATTTGCATGTAGCCAGGTTCTGAACTGGGATGGTGCAGTGAGCTAAAAAACGGTGATGGATCAAGCCCTGATCTTTTGACTGGGTAGGAGTGTTCTGCTTAATTCAGATACTCTGTCCATCACCACCCCCTTTTCTGAATCGTTTTGGCCACTATAGGAGTGGAAGGGTATGCTCAGACATGAGTCCCTTGCTCACTGCACCATCAGGATTCAAGCAAGCCGGGCCGAAGACGGCTGCAATGCCAGAAACCGGTCCCCGGAAGCTTGTTTCCTTTCCAGTAAAGAATTGCCTTGGTAGTTTGGTCTGCCCTGTTCCCATGATGCACTGGGCCAGGGACAGACTAATTTGCATGTAGCCAGGTTCTGAACTGGGATGGTGCAGTGAGCTAAAAAACGGTGATGGATCAAGCCCTGATCTTTTGACTGGGTAGGAGTGTTCTGCTTAATTCAGATACTCTGTCCATCACCACCCCCTTTTCTGAATCGTTTTGGCCACTATAGGAGTGGAAGGGTATGCTCAGACATGAGTCCCTTGCTCACTGCACCATCAGGATTCAAGCAAGCCGGGCCGAAGACGGCTGCAATGCCAGAAACCGGTCCCCGGAAGCTTGTTTCCTTTCCAGTAAAGAATTGGCTTGGTAGTTTGGTCTGCCCTGTTCCCATGATGCACTGGGCCAGGGACAGACTAATTTGCATGTAGCCAGGTTCTGAACTGGGATGGTGCAGTGAGCTAAAAATTCGGTGATGGATCAAGCCCTGATCTTTTGACTGGGTAGGAGTGTTCTGCTTAGTTCAGATACTCGGTCCATCACCACCCCCTTTTCTGAATCGTTTTGGCCACTATAGGAGTGGAAGGGTATGCTCAGACATGAGTCTCTTGCTCACTGCACCATCAGGATTCAAGCAAGCCGGGTCGAAGACGGCTGCAATGCCAGAAACCGGTCCCCGGAAGCTTGTTTCCTTTCCAGTAAAGAATTGGCTTGGTAGTTTGGTCTGCCCTGTTCCCATGATGCACTGGGCCAGGGACAGACTAATTTGCATGTAGCCAGGTTCTGAACTGGGATGGTGCAGTGAGCTAAAAAACTGTGATGGATCAAGCCCTGATCTTTTGACTGGGTAGGAGTGTTCTGCCTAATTCAAATACTCTGTCCATCACCACCCCCTTTTCTGAATCGTTTTGGCCACTATAGGAGTGGAGGGGTATGCTCAGACATGAGTCCCTTGCTCACTGCACCATCAGGATTCAAGCAAGCCGGGCCGAAGACGGCTGCAATGCCAGAAACCGGTCCCCGGAAGCTTGTTTCCTTTCCAGTAAAGAATTAGCTTGGTAGTTTGGTCTGCCCTGTTCCCATGATGCACTGGGCCAGGGACAGACTAATTTGCATGTAGCCAGGTTCTGAACTGGGTTTGTGCAGTGAGCTACAAAACGGTGATGGATCAAGCCCTGATCTTTTGACTGGGTAGGAGTGTTCTGCTTAATTCAGATACTCTGTCCATCACCACCCCCTTTTCTGAATCGTTTTGGCCACTATAGGAGTGGAAGGGTATGCTCAGACATGAGTCCCTTGCTCACTGCACCATCAGGATTCAAGCAAGCCGGGCCGAAGACGGCTGCAATGCCAGAAACCGGTCCCCGGAAGCTTGTTTCCTTTCCAGTAAAGAATTGCCTTGGTAGTTTGGTCTGCCCTGTTCCCATGATGCACTGGGCCAGGGACAGACTAATTTGCATGTAGCCAGGTTCTGAACTGGGATGGTGCAGTGAGCTAAAAAACGGTGATGGATCAAGCCCTGATCTTTTGACTGGGTAGGAGTGTTCTGCCTAATTCAGATACTCTGTCCATCACCACCCCCTTTTCTGAATCGTTTTGGCCACTATAGGAGTGGAAGGGTATGCTCAGACATGAGTCCCTTGCTCACTGCACCATCAGGATTCAAGCAAGCCAGGCCGAAGACGGCTGCAATGCCAGAAACCGGTCCCCGGAAGCTTGTTTCCTTTCCAGTAAAGAATTGGCTTGGTAGTTTGGTCTGCCCTGTTCCCATGATGCACTGGGCCAGGGACAGACTAATTTGCATGTAGCCAGGTTCTGAACTGGGATGGTGCAGTGAGCTACAAAACGGTGATGGATCAAGCCCTGATCTTTTGACTGGGTAGGAGTGTTCTGCTTAATTCAGATACTCTGTCCATCACCACCCCCTTTTCTGAATCGTTTTGGCCACTATAGGAGTGGAAGGGTATGCTCAGACATGAGTCCCTTGCTCACTGCACCATCAGGATTCAAGCAAGCCGGGCCGAAGACGGCTGCAATGCCAGAAACCGGTCCCCAGAAGCTTGTTTCCTTTCCAGTAAAGAATTGGCTTGGTAGTTTGGTCTGCCCTGGTCCCATGATGCACTGGGCCAGGGACAGACTAATTTGCATGTAGCCAGGTTCTGAACTGGGATGGTGCAGTGAGCTAAAAAACGGTGATGGATGAAGCCCTGATCTTTTGACTGGGTAGGAGTGTTCTGCTTAATTCAGATACTCTGTCCATCACCACCCCCTTTTCTGAATAGGACTCAAGGAGAGAGACGCTCCCACACTGCTCTGGTCACAGTGAGTTCTACTTCGCCGACGGGCTCTGTGGCAGCGGGACACGGTGGTCCCTGTTCCTTGACGCTGTCGGTGTGAGGAAGTGGGGCTGATTCTACACACCAACGCTTGGTCACTACACCGCCCGGTCAGACGCCGCACACTGAGGCCTGGTTCGACGTGATTCTACCTGAGGCCTGGTTCTGCCCTGATACATCCTTCCACTCCGTATGCGGGCACGCACTCTTTCACTGGCGCCAACGCAATTCTCACTGCCTTGGTCATGGGGAAGAGGGACCCGAATCAGCAAAAATTAAGATTTGACAAGACGTCCCTCCTTGCTACAGACCCTCCGCCAGGCTCATCCGCCGGGGCTACCGGCTCCGCAGACATGGGAGACACCGCCGCCATGGTAGCTACCATGATGAGCGAAATGCGCGCAGGTTTCAAGGCGCTCGATACCCGCTTCGACAGCCTAGACCAGAAGATTGCTGATATGGGCACCAAGGTGCAGGCCCACGACAGACGACTGGACTTGGCTGAATCCAGGATATCTAATGCGGAAGATGGT
The DNA here is from genome assembly GCF_964261635.1 of Lissotriton helveticus. Lineage (NCBI taxonomy): Eukaryota > Metazoa > Chordata > Amphibia > Caudata > Salamandridae > Lissotriton > Lissotriton helveticus. The sequence continues at coordinate 1,499,013,905 of NC_136061.1, forward strand.
GCCTCCAAAGCGCTTAAACGACTGGAAAGAGTTGAGAAAATTCTTAAAGACGTGGCCATGAAAAATGAAGACTTGGAAGCGCGTGGTCGGCGCAACAATATCCGAATCCTTGGTGTGGCGGAGACGACTGCGACGGGTTGTTTTGACACTTTTGTTGAACACCTCCTCATTGAACTGTTCGGCAAGGACACCTTCACGGCTGGCTTTGTGGTCGAACGTGCACATAGGTCATTGGGTCCTAAGCCTCGCCCTGGTCAACCCCCGAGCCAGGATCATGAACTTCCGAGATCGAGACGCCGCGCTTCGCGCCGCCCGCGAGGCCGGCGAGGTACGATGGCAGGGCAGCGTCTTATCCTTCTTCCCGGATTTCACGCTCATGGTTCAGGAGGCCCGCAGCAAATATAATGGGGTCAAAGCAACTCTTCGTAATCTTGGTTTAAAGTACGGTATGTTGTATCCTGCCTGCTTGAAGGTTGATGTTAACGGCAGATATCGCATCTTTGACTCCCCCAAGGAGGCTCAGGACTTTTGTCAAGGTTATAGACGGCAGGGCTCCCCATCGGCTTCTGGATCCGCAGCACACTCACCGGCCCGGAATGACACACAGTCCAGTGCAGACCTATTCGCTGAGACCGGCCAAGGCTGAAGGCTCTTTATTGGCTGATTTTAGGGACCTGTTCACAGTGTTGCTGATTTGATGTGGCCTCTTTTTTCTTTGACACTTGTTCAATTGTCACCACTACTGAAGTCGCTTTGGTTGGGTCACCCGCATGGTGTGGCGTTGCTACCCCCTATGGCGTATGCCCACTTGTCTTACTTATTTGGGGTTTTGGTTTATTTGCTGCATTTTCAATTAATGGCACTGCCATTACCTGTTAAGTTTTGTACCTCACGTCAGCGCTTGTTTAGGGTTTGCCTCTCTGGGGACACTGGGCGGCTGGGTGGCGGGTGGAGGGCGGGGAATGTTTTATTTGTTTGGTCATTTTTGATTGTGAGTATTGGTGGGACTCATGGGAGTGTACTGTTCGATGCAAGCTTGATTGTCCTTCTTTTTGGTGTGGCGCTATGGCCAGGGTAGGTTTGCAGTCTGGCCCGTCCAGACTCATGCTTATGTCATGGAATGTTCGTGGCTTGAACAATACGCGAAAGCGCAAACAGGTATTGAACTATGCGGCACGACACAAGGTTGATGTCCTTTTTCTGCAAGAAACTCACTTGGCGCAGGCAGACGCTTCCTCGATGGCTCAGGGATGGGGGGCACACAGAGTTTTTTTGAATTACAGTAGATATGCCAGAGGTGTTGCAATACTTGTGCACAGACGTGTTCCCTTTGTATTAACTGGTAGCAAGTCAGATGATGAGGGCCGATATGTGCTGATTACTGGTGTGCTGTTGGGGTACAAGATTGCACTAATGGGGGTTTATGGTCCTAACGTGGATTCTCCCGCTTTTTTCAGGTCCTCCAACTGACGCTGCTCCACTCCGACATAGATCTATTAGTGATGGGGGGCGACTTTAACCTATTAATGAACCCGGGTAGAGACAGTACCTCCCCTTCCCCGGACTGCAAGAGTCAGGCCAGATCAATACTTGCAGAAATTTGTACACATTTTTCCCTAATCGACATAGAGGCTCGACTGCACCCGAATGTTCCTGAGTATACACATCATTCAGGCTTCCACAACACTAGTACTAGAATTGACTATTGGCTCCTCTCCCCTGGCATCGCTGGCTGGGTGGAGGGCCTCTCCACCCTGCCGCGCACGCTGTCAGACCACTCTCCCGTTGTTTTGACTCTATTGGTCCCTAGGTTGGGTGGCTATGAAAGACAGTGGCGCTTCCCTGGCACAGCCCTACAAGATCCGTGGCGCCATTGATGAGCACTTCGACATTAACACCGGCACAGTGGGTTCCTGGGCCACGCTATGGGAGGGCTTCAAGGCCACCATTCGCGGGACATGTATTGCTAAACACGTGGGGGCTCTGCGGGAGATACGCTCCACCTTGACCCGCATTGAGACCGATATCTCTGCACTAGAGAGGGAAATACTTACATCCCCATCGACATCCAGGGAGGCCAGACGACTGGCATTGCTGTTGGAATTCAGGGACACTGCAGACAGGGAACTGCGATTTCTGGGCAAACACTATACGGGACGTCAATATGGTGAAGGTGAACGACCGGGCAAACTGCTTGCGCAGATGCTCCGTCCTCCCCACCAAGCGGCCTATATATCAGAAATTGTGGACACGCAGGGCAGACGACATCACTCCACTCCTGCTATATGCAACACTTTCTTGTCATGCTACAAAACTTTATGCACCTCCTCACTTGTGGGTGAGCGGCGCGACCCCGGCCCATATCTGAATGAGATTGCCATGGTATACCTCGAAAAATATGTGCAGGAATTTCTAGCCATACCCATAACTCCGGAGAGCATTGTTGAGGCCATTGATTCACTGCGGGGCTCCTCGGCCCCGGGCCTTGACGGTTACTCTGCTGATTTTTACAAGGAGTATAAAGAGGAACTTGTACCAAAACTGGTAGAGGTCTACGCGGAGGCTCTTGAGTCTGGCGTTCTCCCTCCCACGCTCCGGGAGGCTGTAATTGTCCTTCTTCCCAAACCGGACCGCGACGCCTCCATTTGCAGCTCTGCGGCCATGTTTTTTCCATAACTGAGGACCAGCGATTTACGGACCGAACATTTATGGACTCTTTCACACTGACTAGGATTAGATCCATGCTGCGTGCTGAGTTTCGCACATTCCCACTTCCCCCTGCGGACGCTGACATGCTCACATTCATAATTCAGAATCAGACGGGAACGCATGTGGTCTCGAAGCTCTACAAACTCTGCTTGGCCTCACTTCCTTCCTCGGATGCAGCGGTGCGGACCGCGTGGGAAGGTGACCTCGGCACCCAGATTATTGACGACCAATGGGCGGCGTGCTGCACTGCCACTAGGGAAGTGTCCATTAACAGAAGACATAAACTTATACACTTTAAATTTTTGAGGCGGGTTTATCACACTCCGGCACTTGCTCATAAGATAGATGCCAACAAGCCGCACTCCTGCCCCAAATGCAGTGCCCCACAGACTGATTTCGCCCATCTGTCCTGGACGTGCCCGCTTTTGCAGGAATATTGGCTCCAGGTGCACAAGATTCTGAGCGACATTGTGGGCCTAACATTGGTACCCACTCCGGAAATAGCTCTGCTTGGCTATGTGGTCAATTTTCGGCGCCCACTCCGTAAACTGGCTGCCATTTGCTTTTTATTGGCAAAAAGAGAGATAGCGTTGCTCTGGTGTGCTAGACGTCCCCCCACTGTACATGCTTGGCTCCGCAGCCTGGCCTATTGCAACATTAACAGCGTGGAATACTCTGAACAACTTCCCTCAGCTTCCCGACCATTAGACATTTGGGGGCCATACCGCTCATATGTTGCGAAACTTACCCAGGAAGCGCAATCCCGGGCGATTGGCTCCATTATGCCGGAAGGTGTGGGCTAGGATGGTTTGTGGGAGGGCGCTGTGCCCATCCGCTCCGCTGTTTCTTGGGAAGGCACAGCATGACCGCACACTCGGCAGCAGATGGTGGTGATGAATGGGAATAACTTGTGTGCTGAATGTATAGACTTGATTTGTGCCTATTACGCGGCTAGTAGCGACTTCCTCCTTTAGTACTACCTGCTGTGGCCTGTCCTGCGGCAGACTGTAATGATGCTTGCATTCTCTTGCTAATTGTCCTCAACTCAACAAAGTTATTGTGCTAATTGCTCTGCTGCTCTGTTCTCACGTACTCACAGCTATGATTTCTTTCTTACTTTTAGGTTATTTCTTTATTTTATTTCATATAATGTCATGCTTATGGTTTTATTGAAAGCGAAAATGGAAAACTGTAATGTGATATGCTCACTTGCCATGATCCCTTTGTGCGACCGTTGGTTTACTGTACACTGCTACAAATGGGGCCTGTTGGAGGCTTATTCGATTTTTCTTTGTACAAAAGTGGATTGCTTATTTTGCTCAATAAAGAGATTTTAAAAAAAAAACCACTTTCATTCATCTCGACAGCAAGAAAAAGGTGATTACCTCACTGATTTGTGCCAAACTAGACTATTTATTTATTTATAAAGTTTTGTATAGCGCAAACAAAACCCTGAAGGGTATCAGAGCGCTTCACATAATGGAAGGGAAGAACAAAGTAAAGGGGACATTGCAGAGGGGGTCAGAGAGAATAATATAATGAACTAATGGCAATGTACCAGGATGAGAACAAACATTACTTAGTAGGGTATGACAGACAACCCTGAGCATTACAGTTGTTAGGCCAAAAATAGTGCAATCAGGAGTCATTTAGAAAGCAGACCAACCATGGCCATTTAAGGCAAGAACTTGTTCATTAGGATTATTTTTACTTCATGTTTGAAAGCAGCAGTGTAGAGGATTCTGCGGATTTCCAGTGGAAGAGAGCTCCAGATCTTCGGTGCCGAGCCAGAGAAAGCTCCGAGCCTCGTTCTCTTTTTGTGAAAGGTCTGAGGTTTCAATAGGAGAGGATTTGCACATCTTGATGGTCTACCCCCTCCTGATAGCTCTAGTGTTTGAGCCAGGTAACCAGGGGTTTTGAAATGGAGGGCTTTGTGCATCAAACAAGCAATCTTTAGTAGTATTCTTGCTTTGTATGGTAACCAATTTAGGGTTTTATCTTGGTATGCCTGAGTAACAACTTAATAAGGTGCAAATGACCCTGAATGCAGCCGCTAGGCTCTTGCTGGGAATTCCTACATTTCACTCAGTCAGAAACCACCTGCAAAAGCTGCACTGGCTCCCAGTTAAGAGCCGTATCATCTCTAAGGTCATTTGCATTACCTACAGAGCACTTCATGATACTGGTCCTAAGTTCCTGAGATGCCTGCTTTACTGGTATGCCCCTAAGAGACATCTTCGCTCAGATGGAGATAAATTGGAATCTGGGAAATCGAGTCCTGAGAGAGAGATACAAGACCTCCTACATTCTAAACCAAGGTACGGAGCTGATTAGACCCTAAGAGAATTCTTGGAATAGATTCTTAGCAACTAATATTAAAACTAGGCTACACCTCACTTACTTCTTCCCTTGTACTAGACCTAGGTTAGGTACACCCGGGTAGGCATATTTTAGAAGCACCAGTTGAGCACTTTTAGTCATTATTTATCACTGTATGTATTTTATGCATTTTAGGTATCTTATGGCTTAGAAACCATATCATGCTTTTACAGTACTATTTTATAATACTCTTCATATTATATGCTCTGTACTTTACAGTAAGAATTGGGATTGCAGCAGTTCATTTCTTATGCTTGAGAAAAAAGAATGTTCAATAAATACCCTTTTATTGAAAAACGCCCATCTCTCTATTTCTCTGCACCACTGGTGAAACGAAGCATGCACGATTGACTGAGTGAAATAACTATCTATTGTTTCCGCGACTCTAGAGATATATTTCGTATTCTTGGGGAACAAAGTTGTCATGTTTTAAGCGGTTGTCAGAAACTAATCCCTTCTTGTTTATTTGAGAAAGATTCTAGTGACATCTGAGCTAGCTGGTACACACACAATTAAGTTTAGTATATTCGGTAGAGACCTAGTTGACTTCAGTCCTACATCTAATCTACAGGATACACTATTCCAATGCACAGAGCCTATTGGGAATATAGGAACTACACTACAAGGGTAGCCTGGAAACACCGGAGCTGGGTTTCTCGACCAGAGAAAAGACAGAGTCTCTCAGTGCGTCAGCTGGAGGGTCGGCTTCCTTCGGCACTTGCTGCAGCAGGGCGCGTCGGGCAAGTATCTAGTGTGTTTGTTTGGACAAGTGTGGGAATATTTATACCTTGAAGGTGACAAGTTTGACGTAAGATTGGACATAAGAACGTCATCAGATACTTAATTCTCTGAAAACTCCATGATTTCTTGGATAACTTAATATTCATGCAGGGGGAAGTCCCTGACCGCTGAAGGCAAGTTTTTCCAAGAAATCATTGTAGATTTTCGGAACTGGTGGAAGTAGCCAAGCCGTATTAGGACTACTTGAGCTATGTCTTAATATGGTTATGATTTCTATGCCTATATAAGGGCGTGAATCGGGAAAATTACACTAGGGTCCTAAAACACTTTACAACAGCAACTCCTAGATTTTTCAAAACCAGCAGGGGTGGCAGAAGCTTTATGGTGGCAGCTACTAAACTGTGGAATGATCTTCCTTTCTCTATTAGAAATATTCCAACCTTGACTGCCTTGAAGGCCCTGAAAACCTGGTTATTTAATAAATAGGGACCCTTGTCTTACATGAGCCTGCCTACCCTGGATTTTAGCGTCAAGACACCTCTGGGTATTCGTGCGCTTAATAAGTTATTAACAGAACATAACATAACCTTGCTGTGCAGTAGACATGGAGATACAAAGTTGTGAGGTGGGGCACGTTGCTCATATTGCTTACTGGTGTTTAAAGCGGAAGGTGTATGAGTCAGGGGTAGTAGTGCAGCATGTGGGTCATGTACTAAGTTTCTAAATTGTCCAATGGATGAAAGGCGGTTGAAAGAGAGTTGCTATGTTGCTGTATGTGTGTTAGGTGTGGTGCAAGAGAAAGAGTGGCATTTGAATTTGTTCATTTGTGTAGTTTGAAAGGTGGGTGTATGTCTGTATTTTGTGACGGAGTGAAAGCAGATGCTGATGTATTTGTTTTATGAGATGGATTTGTTTGTATAGCGTTGTTTGCGAGTGGAAGTTGTAAGGTAAAGTGGTGATAATGTGTTTGTGAGTTGAGTGTATGTTGTGTGTTGGAGGGGATGAAGTAGAGTTAATAGTGTTTGTATTAGACTTGTTTGCCACAGGTGTTAACATGTGTGGTGCCGTGGAGTGTATATGTTGCGCGATTGTGTTATTGTGGTTGAAAGAAGAAGAGGGTGTTGGTCGGATAAATGATGGAAGGCTGAGTATAGGTGTGTTAGTGATAAAAGGGGGTCTGTTAGGGCTAATTAGATTGGGTGTGTGTGTGTCTGGTTTGGTTGTATATGAGTATGGTGTGGAATGGGGTTGTGTTAGTGATGAGTGGGTTGGTTAGTGGTACAGGATAGAGTTGTGTACTGTTCATAAGTGATGGTAGGAAATTTGTGGTAGCTGGGATAGAAGGGTATATGGGTGTGGTTTGTGCTGAGATATTGTATTGTGCATAGGGTTTGCTTGTAATACACAAGTAGAGAACATGTGTTGTGAGTGTGTTACTATGGTCATGGACGGTGTAGGGTGTCTGCTGATGAATGGGAAAATGGGGAGCATTTCTGGCTCTAGTCCCGACCAGTCTCAAACAGGCTCAAACAGGCACTCACGCTTCTCCTCTCCACTCTTAGCCTTGACAATCGGGCTGAGATGCCCTAAGCCTTGGCCTTTTATAGCCCTTGTACTCAGGTGACCCCTTCAGCCAATGCGAACCCTAGCCCTAACCCTTTCCAATTACAACACTAACCCTAATCCTTAGGACCAATAAGAGACCAAGAATTTACAGCCAATCATAGCCCTAGCCCAAACACTCAATCAGGCAAAAAACCATAAACCCTACACCCAATAGAAAGCCTAACCCCAACCCCAGTACAATCGCTGTTCCCAGCAGCCAATCATAAATGAAACCCTAAACCCAATCTCCAATAGAAAACCAAACCCTAGGCCTAGTCCGAAGCCTAAACTCAGCAACGAAGTACACACGAAACCCTAAGCCCCATATCCAATAGAAACCCTAACCCTAGTCCCAACCCTAGACTACGCAATCAATCACACAGGAAACCATAAGCCCTACGTCCAATAAAAAGCCCAGCCCCAGAAACCAATCCAAAACCCCAAACCTATCCACCAATCAGATCACAAACCCTAAGCCCTACATCAATATAATCACTGACCCAGGAACCACTCAGAAACCTCAAATAACCAAACAATGAGAACACTAACGCTAATCCAATAGAAACACCAGATGCAACCACCAATCACTTCACACATGTACCATCCAATAGCAGACTATAGAAGGTCCCTGCGACCTCAGTCAAGGTTTGCCGGCCAGGGAGTTGGAAGCTGCTATTCTATTCAGAATCTCTTAGGAGACAGACAGGCTCAATCCATACTTTGGACTTCTGCAGGTAAGGGCCTGACAAACATTATCCTCAGTATAAAAGTTTACTCACTCTCCTAGCCAAAAAACAAGTGCACAATCCCTACACAACACATCTTAAACAGCTCCCAGCAGATTACTGCTGTCTCAGAGCACCCATTTTCACTCTCTGATGTAGAATATCCCTGTTGCTGGAAGGGGCCTGGTTTCACTCACTTGCTAACACAAAATGGGAGCTGGGGGTAGATTGCTTAACATTCAAGTCTGAGCACAGAGCAAGGGAGAAATTAGGAGGAAAAAACAGATAGTCAAGGGGATGGAGAGGGGAACAAACGACAATTTTTGGACGCCAAATCCCACAATTCAACAGGTTAAATAAAAACAGTCACGGGCAAGTAAAAGCTACAAGTTTAAACACAAAATAGGTGAGAAATGATGCAATCACAAGCAGGTTAAAACTACCATTTTTAAACTGTAACAACCACAAGTCAAAACGTTTAAAAAAATAATGCAATCATGGGTAGGAAAAATCACTTTTTAAATTTTAGGAAAGAGACAGCACTAGTTTGCCTCCTTTGGTTCACTAGAGTCTGGGGCACAAGGAAACTGCAGCTCACAAAATGAAGGTGAATGTTTTGGGGTTCACCCAGCAACCCCTTAAGGGCCCTGGGCAGGTTTGGGAGGAGGGCTCAGGGTTGCCTGGGAGCTGGGGAGCTAATCAGCAGGCTTGGTTTGATGACCCTGGAAGGCTAGGAAGCTGCGCCTCTATTCAGAATATCCTAGGAGACAGACAGGCTCAATCCACACATAGTCAAACACTTCTCAGTGAGTCAATACCCTGCATCCTATGACAATTTAAAGATAGAAGTTGATCAACTAAATTAGTTTATAGATCCTCTGAGGAAGGCTGACACAACATGTAGGAGGAAGCTGAAAACAAACATTTCTGAAACAAAATCATAATAATTAAGGAAATGAAAAAACTGAAAAATTAGACTAGTACAAAAACTTAATAAGTTACTGTCTTTCCTACCTCTTTTTCTCCACAGATGTTACTGATTATTGAGCTGGATGCAGGACTTGAGGATGGGCCAAGAACAGCTACCACCCCCTTTGGAAGAATTTGGCACACTGCAAAAAGAGAAAAGATTAGGAGATTGAGAGAAATTGCAGGTTGGGTTTTCAGTACAATGAAGAGAGCAATACAAATAATTGGGAATGTGGTCCCCTCACACGCTTGCAAGATAGTGCATCAACGGTGCACCCAAAACTTTATTCGTCACCTACAAAGAAAGAGAGACCCTTCTTGCAATAACCCAAAAACACCCTCACTTTCTCTCATACAAGGGCTCCAGATCAACCTCCCCAGCACCTGTGGTCCACGCAGCACTGCCACGTTTGCCTACAACTCACAAATAGACATGTCAGACCAGATGTCTCATGAGCCCAGGGATACCAGGGGTGGCCAAAAAGACAGAAAACTTGCTAGGAAGATATCCAAACATGATTCCCCCACCCCAGAATCATAGCCTAAACTGAAATAGTTGCTACCCCTACTGTGGAACTCATTATGCAGAAGCGCGATGCTCTTCATATCCTCGTGCAATCAACTAAACCTAGCACATACTCCATGCAAAATTACCTCACACATCTTTCCCCATCTGGGATTTCCACACAAGGTCAAGGCTAGCATCTCTTTTGTTCTGTCCAAACTTGATTACGCCAATAGCCTCTACCACAGATCACCTCTAACAACTATGAAAAGATTACAACGGGTTCAGAACTCTGTTGCCAGACTACTCCTAAATATTAAACCACAAGCCCACATCTGCATTGAAAGCCCTGCATGGATTACCGGCTACCAGAAGACAAACAAAACAATAAAGATAGAACACTCCACATGCATTCTCTTTCACACGGTACACATTTTATATAAAATTGACAATAAACCTCCTAACAAAATACACTACTTCACACATTCATCATAATGTCACAATAATAACCTCAAGTCAGAGGGCAAAACAATCTGCGTAGAGAAATGGGAACAACAAAACATTCTCTTAAAAGGAGATATAGGTTTGTTTTCAGACCCAGCGCCCTCCTCACAGTGCATATCCAAATTTGAACTCAATGACATTGACTTCTATACTGTTTTAAAGATAAACGCTCTTATCGCCATACATGAACCCTGATAACACCTGACCTTCCTTCAAAACTGAATAGAGGGAATATAGCTTCTAAAACCTATGCTTTACTAACTCCCATAACTTCTTACCTAACCGATTCAATACAAGTTAAGTGGAAATACTACATAAACAAATCGAACACCATACAGAATCCGCCCCTGGACTGGCCATCCATCTGGACAAAACAAATCTAATAAAAGCACACCAGCACCAACTCAATGTAGACTATGGACGGGGTACATGACACACTGGACCCATACAACCCATATAAGCTAAGTCTTTCTGACTGATCGAAGCAATGGGTGACTTACCCCATGTGATACTCGATTGTACCTACACCAAAAACTTTGGTCCAAACTTTGGGTCCTTCATATCAAAGATCCTTCAGATAGACTGGACCCCTGACCGTGCCTCTATAGCATTGGGTAGTCTTCCCTCAGAACTCTCCAAATGCCTAGACTATGAAAGCTGTCTCTTATGGAACATTCTAATATTAATTGGCTTTAAACCCATCCTTTCAGAATGGAAAGACCTCTCCAAACTTTCCTCCCACACTTGGTGGGAATGAGACTCATTCACCAGGGGCACCAGCATCTCATTAAACTCCTTCCTAAAATCTCCCTCAAATAAAAAGCAAAATATCTGGCTGAAACTAGTATATACATGTCGAAGACTTCATCACCGTAGATGCCACCCCATCATCCTTTTCCCCCTTCTTCTCACCCTTTCCCTCCTCCCCATTCCTGTACCCCCTCTCCAATCCACCCCATCTGACCCCATGCCCCACCCACCCTCCCATTATATGCCCCTCCTCTATGCTTTTTGCTTCTACTAACCTTCCTATCTCATTAACTTCTACGTTGGTGGTAATTAGCGAAATCCTTTAAAAAAGCACTTTCTTTAAAGTGCCATGTGGCACACATTGATGCGCTAAGGGCATGTATTTGCGCCACATGTGCACACATGCACATTTCAGGGGTGCCACAGGGTGTTCTTTTGACACCCTGGCACCCTTGAAATAGCGCCCGCTATTTGCGATTTTCTAATAGCAAATTGCAAATAGTGAATATCTTCCCATTCCTTCCTATGGACCTCCTAGCCCGTAGGAATGAATGGGTAGGTATTCCTTATTAGTGAATCTCAATTTGCAATTTGCTATTAAGGAATATTAAGGATTCGCTAATATTTTAGCGATTCCTACCTACATTCAATTTTGCGAGTCCTTAAAAGCGAATCGGCAGAATTCGCTATTAAGGATTCACAAATTTGATTTTACCTAGATCTGACCCCTAGTTGTTTCCAGCACGTTTTAAGCTAAGAAGTTCTCTATAACACACACCAAGCACATAACTAAATTACTCATCCCCAATTTAAAAATCATGGATTCAACTGGTCTATGTTCATAGTATTCTCCTAAAGTCACTATTCCTGATTCTAACAATATTTCTATTTTGTTCTCTGCACACCTCAAAAAAGATATCTTCTATTGCAATTTAAAATGAAGAAGCTCGTGTTGAAACCTCCTCTTTGCAGAGCTCTGCTAATTATTCGATTAGGGATGAGTTACATACTGAAAAATGTTTAAAATGCAGCACATTCAGTGCCTGAACAATTTTCCTGTACCGTGGAGACTCGTGTTATTGTTCGTATGCATAAGGAACTGAGCCTAGGAAACTCAAAATTCTCAATACACTGTCAATCAATAACTCTAAAAGATACAGTAGCAAAGATCATCTCTGTAATTATGAACACATTTTGAAACTCTTGTCTCTCAAACTCAAGGGACTAGGTAACCAATAAAGATTATGTGTAAGAGTAATTATATGCCTAAAGTATAGCATAAGGGAAGAGTTTACCAAAAGAAAAGGGGAATAAGAGAGGTGGTCCTCCCATAAAGGGAAGCATGGAAGTACCTATTAAAGATAGTGACTAAATGGGGGAAAGAGAAATGAAATGTTAAGAATAAGGAAAGGGAGGTTAATACAGTGGATTTCCCTCCTAAATTTAAAATATTAATTCCAAAATGCACCTCCCCCAAAAAAGCATCATAAAATCAAAGGTAATCTTACAATTAGAAAGCTGAAGCTAATCACTTTGAGATCAATCTCCAGTGATTAATACTCCAGAAAAGCAGCTAGATCTATTCTGTCATTAAGCTATGTCTATGCTGCCTGATAATGGCCCTTTAAGTGAAGATGTCAACACAGATTTCACGATCAATGTGTGAATGATTCATAAGCTCAAGATCAATAAAAACGATATATATAACTGTTAAGAAATAAGCAACCAAGTAATATGCTCCAAATTTGCCATCTAAGGGTTCTAGTGACATCATAAACTATAGGGCTGAAAGCTGACTTGGTAATAAATGTCATCAAAACCTTAAGATAGCCATATAAGACCAGATTTCATATGCTACATGTTATGTATTAGTTTTATACCATAATTTAATAATTGATGTTAGTACTCATTAGACAGATTTGCAGCATTTGGGCCTCTTCCTTTTAGTGTTCATTGTTTGCTTAAGACTGCAATGTCGAAGTTTTGAGAAATGTTTTTTTTAACTAATGGACTAATATTTAAAATGTGTTTTTATGCAACAATGTGTAGTATAATAAGTCACATTATAAATGTAAAGCTGGATGGTAAAGCAAATAAAAATAAATTCTAAAATGTGCATTTCTTTCACAGTACATTGACACTATGGAGTAGGTTAAATAAGACATAAATAAAGAACATAAGATGCATTGTGGTCATTGCAATTCTTTGTTGTTAGGATTCTCAATGTACAATCTTTATTTTCACACACTGGGGTGGATTCATTGGTAGATGCTTACATCAAAGATGGGTATGACAGGGTGAGCTTGTCAGGTGTGCTGATTAATGCTCTGACCGCAGCACTGTCATTGTGGAAGCATATCTATACATATATGTACCATGGGTAAGCCTTCATTATCTGTCTGTCTGTCTATCTATCTATCTATCTATAGTTGCCAGTGTGGAGTTATGATTAGGTCATAGCTTCCTTAGAAAGATCTTTTTTTGTGTCACTAATACCTTTGGGCCGTTTGACAAATCTGGCACCGTTTCACAACCTTTATAAAAAACCATTAATACACCTTGGCTCCTTCATGGAGTGTCATGCACTGATCCATCAAGAGGTGGCCAAAAAAAACATGTGAGGGGTACCACAACATTGATTTTCCATGCTAATTCCCATCGGAAACTTGGCTGTTCAATACAGAAAAAATGGTTGAATGGAATTGCACCAAACGTAACAAAAAGTTAGAATTCTATGCAGAAAGCATGCTATTTTATGATTTGGTATACACCCATTTAGCTTCTTTCGAGAAATTAACATGACAAGGGCTTGGGTTGTTTATGAAGGGGTAAAATACTAAAACAAAAAAGAGGTATATCTTGACTGTTGGTCCTATGGAATCCTGTGGTATATAAACATTATAAAAATAGGTCCTGCTGGTGCCTGTGCCGTGGTACCCTGTGGTCTCATTGGCTAGCTGCAACTCTGAACAAAATGTTGCGGCAGTCAGTAAAGAACATATGGACTTACTCCCTATGCCCAGTAATTGTTTTTGAAAAAGGGAATAAGGGGGCAGTGTTGGGACACCCTGATGCTCGAGGCATTTGTGGGGAGGTCCAGAGGGACACCGCTAAGATTAAAGTGTGTTTCTCTCCTGGCCGCGGGTTTCACGGAACTCCTGCGGGACCCACTGCGGCACTCCTGTGAGGGCTTACCATACTCCTACAGGAGCCACTGTTCAAGCTCTATCCTTATGGTACATTGTACCATTCAAGTGTAGCTTGTGTGGCATCTCATCACCATAGGGATGAAGCATGAACTGCTGCTCCGTTCCCGGTACCCCAAAAAGATTTCAAAAAGGGGAAAGTGAATGCAGGTTTGGAGCTAATAGTTGAAAGATGTGTGCAGAAGGGGTAGGCTGCTCATAGCAGATTGGGCCCGGGTGGTCAAACCCTTACATTAGAAACAACTCAGAAATTCGCTGCAAAAAACAAATGTTAAATTATGTTTTAGTTACGTGAGATGAGACAAAAACTCATGTTTAAAAACGAAAATAACCACTAAAATGTACAAGTTATAGTTTCCCAAACTAACTATAACTTGCTCCTTTGCCATGCAGTGCTTATGACCTCACATATTAAATAACGCATAATACAACACCAATGACGTTAAATGACATCATTGATAATGTCATCCACTCATTGGCACAGCGTCCTATATGGATTGAGAAATTGAAGTGATTGAACATCCTACACCCGTGGGCAATTTTCTATCATTAATCACATGCGCATGTCAGTTCACCCGCATTCGGTGGATGTAACCCTCTTTTTACTGGTTTTTACCCAACAAACAACCCCCCTCCAAATAGTTTAATGTGGTCACTTCTTTTGAAACCTTGAACACCCTCCAAAAACAGTCTGTACACTATTCCCCTTAACATGATCACCCTCTTAAAACTTCACACAACCCACAATTTTAAATCGAAAGGTTGAGAGGTATGCATTTACAACTCATTAGACATCTTCTGCTTGGCCCTATAGACAACCCGACGTAATGTGCTTAAATACACAATGCACATTCCTGAGAGGAGAATAATGGTATACAATCTCAGAGCCATGCTTACAACCTCAGTGTGAGTTAAATCACCTGTAAGTTCCTGGCCCATATATAGTACACTACTTAACGATCTGCAATGCCTAAAAATCTTCAGCGAGGTTAAATGAAATGAAAATCTACACCTTATAAAGGTCTTTCTTATATAGCTTTTGCACATAGTACTTTGTTACAACTATTTAACATGGGCACGTGCCCAGATAACTCCTGGTAGAAAATCTATTGTCAATAAAAGCTTTTTCTTTTTCTTTTTTTTTCAATGATTTTTTGACATGCTTTGGCTTTAAGAGACAACCTACATTTAAAGAAACTATAGAGGGGTGTACATAGGGCCTTGCAGAAAGTGTATCAGTATTAAATACATACCTCTTGTAAAGTGTATCAGTATTAAATTCATACCTCTTGTGAATGAGTGTTCATTTGTTATGAAATAATGATTAATTTAGGCGTGCTTCAGTTAGCACTAGGCCACGGTGACAATCATTTGTGAAATGCTTCAGAAAAGTGCATGTTTTTTAGGTGTGTGAGCGTATCATGTACATGTCTTCTTTATTTAAGAAAATCAACAAAAATACAGATTCAGCTATGGTCTGTCCTAATACAATTTATAATAATTTTCTGTTCTCTCCAGAGCGAAAGATGTTTTTTCTGGTACAATTTTCAAAGTTACTTAGCTGAAGCTCTGCTGGTGTCTAACAAGCTATTATATTCCTGTATTTCATATTGTAAGATTTCATCTCCTTAATTAAATACGCACAGCTTTAACCAATAATGTGCCTTAGGAAGTAGAAGTTACTAGGGCTGTTGTAGCAACTAATAGACTGATTGCTTGTTATGAATTAAACATTTTGAATCAATCCTTCTACTTAATATCATGCTTGAAATGTGAGCACCCTCTGTCTGTGAAACATTATAAAAGATATTATTTTGGAGGAGAGTCATTGCTCTTTTGGGCTTTTCTTTAAAGACAGACTGTATGCCATTCTATTTGCAGATCTATTTAGATGCTTATGCTTATTCTTTATATTAATTAAATAACTACTGCTCTATTTCTGCATTTATACTACATTTCAATAAACCCACAAGGTTTATAAACTTCAGAATTTTGTTGTGTACCAATTTTCTTTATAGCTGTGGATTAAGTCTGTGAGAAACACAGATAACCCATTCCTGCTAAATTACCCACTGAACTTCTTAATCAGAGCATCAACACTGCCACCTCTTGACTTAAAATTGAGGATTATGGGAAGTCTATAATGCGGTGATCCTGTTAAGGTGAATAAAGTAAGAACTCTTTTTTGGAGGGCGTTGAAGATTAAGAAAGAGGATCAGGAGGTGACCTCATTAGAAGTTAAGGCACTCTGTTTGTTAGGTGGCTGAACACTTGTAAAATGAGGATATCATCCACCAAATGTGGGTGAGTTGACAGATGTG
This sequence comes from Lissotriton helveticus, assembly GCF_964261635.1. Taxonomy (NCBI): domain Eukaryota; kingdom Metazoa; phylum Chordata; class Amphibia; order Caudata; family Salamandridae; genus Lissotriton; species Lissotriton helveticus. The sequence continues at coordinate 1,499,030,319 of NC_136061.1, forward strand.
CTATGTTTCCGCCATGTACTCAAAGGTTATTCCCATTATCACTGGTGATAGAGCATTAGACACAGGAGTGCTCTGTTGAATTACTTCAAGTCCACAGACCCTATAGGATGCTGTCACTATAACCGTTTAATGTAACCTCTAATGTAATTAATTATGCCATTGAAGAGGTCATCAGTGTTAGACCTGGCCCTTTTTGCAGGTTTATCCCCAAACTGTTTGCCTTTTGCCTCCTATTGTTTTGACCCTGTTTTTATTGGCTATAGGATTCTGGGCACTTTACCACTGCTGATTAGTGCTAAAGTGCATGTGCTCTCTGTGTAAATTGATAGATATGATTGGTTATCCATGATTGGCATATTTGATTTACTGATAAGTCCCCAAAAAAGTGCACTGAGTGTGCCAGGGCCTATACATCAAATGCTACTAGTGGGCCTACAGCACAGGTTGTGCCACCCACCTGAGTAGCCCTGTAAATGTGTCTCAGACCTACCACTGTGGTGTGTGTGCACTCCCAATTTTAAACTGCCATGTTGCCTTGGCAAGTGCATCCACTTACCAGGCCCTAACCTTCCCTTTTCTTAAAGGTAAGGCACCCCTAAGGTAGGCCCAAGGTACTCCCATGGGCAGTGGGCAGTGTATGTGAAAAGTAAGACATACACTGGTGTATTTTACATATCCTGATAGTGAAATACTGTGTATTTTGTTTTTCACTATTGAAAGGCTATCATTGTAGCTGAGTTGTAACATTGTACATGTGTAACTTTCAATAGGGACAATATGGAAAAATGGAGCTTGGGTTCTCTGAACTCAGAATTTAATAAAACACCTTTTAGGGAAGGTGGTTTTTAAATTGTGTTTGAAAATGCCACTTATAGAAAGTGGGCATTTTCTTGCTTTACCAATCTGTGTGCCTCTGGTTGTTTGTGTATTCAGTGTTTGGTGTTGGAGTTACAGGTGCTGGGGGTTCAAGGGGGATTGAGGTGTGCCCTGCTTTTCCTGGGTCACTTATCGCTGGGCTGAATAGACCTTGTCTGCATTTAGAGTAGGGGGAGGAGTTTTGCTTGCATCTGAATAGGCTGTGTCTCCTTTGCAGAATGCTGCCTCCACAGCCTGTGGTTATGCTGCACCAGGGAGGACAGTACTGGCTTGGACTGGGTTCAGAGACCCTTGCCAAAAAGAGAACAATGACAAAATGGGGTATAAGTATGAGACCTAAGACCCAAGGACTTTACGTTACTACAAGAGGACCCTGCCAAGAAGAAGAGCAGAAGGACTGTGTGGGGAGCGCTGCCTTTTCTGTGTGAGGGGTGGGTTGGCCTGCAGTAGCTGCTTTTGTCGGGGGTGGAGGAAAAGGACTGACTCTTTTTTCCCAGCTGTAGTATCCTGCTAGTGAAGAAAATCTCCTAGGTTTGTGTGTGCTGGCCTCCTGTTTTGGAAGACTCAGGGACATTAAAGTCCTCCTGGTTCTTTACATATTAGAAGTTTCCTTGTGCTTTGCTTATTTGAAGCTTCCTGGTGCTTACTTCCTGGGAGCTCCTTGTGCTTACGCCTGTGTCCCTGTGTGGTTTGCTGGCCAAACAAAGCTTCAGCTGGCTTTAAGCTTACTGTTCCAGGGCGGGGCCCCATCTGATACAGGACAGAGCCGAAATCTGAGGAAGTCTGCGATTAAAGTGCTGCCGACCGTCAGTGTTTCTAGCACAACAGCCCTCGGCATCTCCAGGTAACCAGGGTTCCAGAGGAAGGTGCAGCTCGACGTACCGAGTCTGCCCCCATCAGCCGCTACAGGGCCTGCCCCGCCTCTCCAGTGAGGGAGAGCCAGCAGCAGCAAAGGAAGGCCCCAACCTGTGAAGGGAGGAACCTGGCAAACCCAGAGGACAGCAAGTAACGCCTCCCTCTGGAGCTGGAAAGGGCGGTGAGTGCCGTGTGGGCCCAGCGTAGCCCTGTCCCGAGCTGCGATGCCTGGGCAAGGCTTAGGTGACATAGTGATAGTAATATAATGTATTTTACCTGCAGTGACAAAATAACAAGTATCAGTTTCAGGAACTGCACATTATGTGCAGTAATGTTGTTTTTATGATGTTTTCTTGATGACTTATCAGTATGGCTTTATTGCACTACATGGTTTGCAACAATTGCCTGGAGGGAAAGTAATATCTCTGATGTTTATGACAATGGCCTAGTTGGCAAAGTGATTTATGTGATTGTGATCTAATGTGTTTTATGTATAATACAACGGATATTTTTATATAACCTTGTGTGGAGTCTCTTTTGTGGTGTGCCTAGTATGTCACTGGTGTGTGTGTGTTCCGTATACGCTTCACACATGGCCTTCACTCATTGCATCTGGGATAAGCCTGACTGCTCTGCCAAGCTACCAAGGGGGTGAGCTGTGGTTATCTTGGGTGTGTAACTCTCTTACGCTGTCTAGAGTGGTGGGTTCTGCCTGGCTTAGGTGCATACGCTAGCCAACCAGAAACTCAATTTCGAACAATCAGTGATGTCATCAATTATGTCATTTACCATGCCAAGAGTGGTATATTATGTGAGGTTATAAGTAGTGGATGACGGGGTACAAGGTATAGTTAGTTTGCTAAATTATATTACACATGTTAGTGGTTTCCTGTTGCTAAATGATAGCTCTTATTACATTTTTACATCCAACTATAATGTTAATTTGACCTTTGGTTTTTCAATACATTTCTGTTTTTGTAACGTATGGTAAGACCTAATTCCCATACCTAACTATAATGTAACTTTAAGTTTTTTCTGTTATTGCATATATCTATACTACTATTATAATGAGAGAGCTGAAATCTTTGAGGCGGGTAAACTCAAGAAGTACAGCACCAATCACAACACCCAATACACCATGTAAAGGGTAGTTGCAGCAGATGGACATAGGCTATATAGCTGGCCACCATATACATTAGAAAGGTCAAAGAACCTTAAGGGTAAAGTAGTCCCTTGTGGGCGTTGGCGTGGGCGTGTCAAACTCCACTTGGGCGTTGGCGGGGCGTGTCGTGGTCGTGTCATGTTTGTGGTCGTGGCCGTGTCAAACTCCACTTGGGCGTTGGCGTGGGCGTGGTCATCTCAAACTACACTTCACATTATTAGTTTGTGGGCGTGCACCGTTCTCAGAGGGGCGTGGCAGAACAGCGATGTCAGAGGGGCGTGCCACAAATTTAAAAAAAAATGGCCGCGTACTTCACTAGCGCGCCTTTCAGAAGGAATGTGCAAGCCCATTCACGCTCCAACTTCAAAACAAGCTGCGTCGCATCAGGCGCCGTTAATCATATATAGTGCGAACCAACCTTTGTGGGCATAAGCGTTAGGGTTGTCACACGGGGAAAAAACAAAATTATAATAAAAGGGGCGTGGCTTGCACCAGCAATGTGCGCGCACATTCACGCTCCACCTTGCCGTTCTCATGACGCGACATTACTGATATATAGTGCGCCGCTAACTTTTTAGGCATCAGCGTTGTCATAGGGGGTTGCACTACAATTAAGTAAAAAAAAGGGGCACGGCTTGCGGAAACATTCACGCTCCGCCTAGCCGTTCTGATCACTTCTCACACGTACCTCTCCAAACAACAAGCTGCGACACATTCACAAATCTTTCACATACTGCCTACAATTTACACTAACAAAATAAACCGTCACTCATTTTGTTACGTTACATTTCTCACAATTGGCTGCAGGAAGTAAAATAATAAAGGCCCGCACAAGCGCAACATTCACTGACCGCGACTTTCACGCTCCAACGGCTCCAGCGGACACTGAAGGCAGGCAGCGTACAATACGATCAAAGACACTTCTCAATTGACTTGGACTACGTGGCTCAGATGGGGCCTCAAAACAACCCTCGCAAACACGGGATCACGCAGGGCACTCTCAGCGTACACACGTTAAAGTGAAAGACAACGCGCGGGGCCTCAAACCAGCCCTCACAAGCACGGAATGACGCCGGACACTGCTTAAAGCTGAGGACGCACACACCATGAAGGAGCTGCAAATACGGCCCACCTAACAAGACACATATAAACAACGCACTTACTAACACTGCATGCAGAACCAGACAAACACCTTAAAAAAACATTACAAAGTGAAGGGGTACAGTCACATTAACATCAAACACAACGCACTTGCACACACAAAAGCTTAAAAACTTAAAGCTGCGGACGCACACAGAACTAAGGAGATGCAAATACGGGACAGCTAAGGAGGCACATATAAAAAACGCTGTTACTAACACTGCCTGCACAAGCGGACAAAGAGCTTCCAAAAAAATTAAAAACTCACCTTAGCCGATAGGAAGATGTAAAACAGCACGGGGAACATCAAGGTTAAAAGACACATAAAATTACTCTGCCTTTTTGCCATACTGACGTAATGCTGCGTAAATAGCACTTTGCGTTAATGGAATTAGTACAAACAAATTTTATTTAAACACACACTTGCTCAGACGCTCATTATGAATTACGTATAGCGCAGGGATCACTTGCTACGCTGCCTCATACACACATTAGCACAACAATAACTATTACAGAACACTTAAGGTCAGCCGTAGTATCATTCATATCTTTTTTATCAACTCTACTGCAAGGGACAAATTAAAATGGTGAAGAGGAAGACACAACTTTCAAGGACAACATATAAAACACGGGCACAAAGGCATAAGCGCATACGCGAAACACAGCAAACAAATGAACAAATGTTAACAAACATCTCTGCTCCCTCAACCTCTGCTGTTTCAAATGAACAAACTATGCGCCGCTCAGAACGTCTTGCTCACAGGAGTGCAGACGCCACAACATCCACTACTACAAACACAAACAACATTACAAAGCACATACCTCAGACTTTCAGTCATACTCACCAGCACAACACACACAACGTACCTCAAACACAAAATTTACAACACACAACACTGCAACCTGAAACAGAGCTGTACACACTCTCAGATCGGCATTCCAGTACAACCCACTTACTGACTACATCAACAATCCACATGTAAACATTGGGAATATGGACAATGTCTGTAAGAAGTGCTACGCACTTAAATGGAAAGCTGAACCTCAAGGCCTTTGCTGCTCCTCAGGAAAGGTAGTTATCAACAATATTAAAAATCCACCTCTACTCATTAGACCACTACTTGATGGCACTCACCCACTTTCAAATCATTTCTTAACAAACACACTCCGTTACAATACTCTACTTCAAATGACATCCTTTGGGGCAAATGAAGTAAGGGAAGGAAATTTCATGCCTACTTTTAAAATACATGGCCAGTTATACCACTTAATTGGCAGTCTGCTTCGACAACAAGGTAAGCCTCCACAGTTTCTACAAATATATTTCCTATCTCAACAGCAACAAATAGACGCCCGGTCACACATGCTGCCAAATTTAAACAGACAGCTTATTCAAGAACTACAAGACACATTGCACAATCATAACACCTACATTCAGTCAATGATTTACAACTATGAGATAAATTTACAGGAGGAAGATTTGAAAATTATTATACACGCAGATCAACGTCCTGCAAATACACATCCTGGAAGATATAATGCACCAACAAAGGATGAGGTTGCAGTTCTTTTAGTCAACGAAAACAAAGGCCCACGCGACATTGTCTTACATAGCCGAGACGGACAATTACGTAAAGTGTCTGAATTGCATAGATCATATTATCCTTTACAATAGCCCATTCTATTCACTAGAGGGGAAGATGGTTATAGTCTCAATATACCACAAGCGCACTCTGTTACTAACAAAACAGTAACATGCATGCAGTACTACGCCTATACTCTTATGGTTAGATCCACAAGTTTCAATACCTTGCATTGGTTCCGCAATCTCTTTAATCAATACATTGTGGATATGATGGCAAAGATGATCACGGTAAGACTCGACTTTATCCGCCGCAATCAAACACAACTACGCGCAGACAACTACATCAATTTAAAAGATGCCCTTAATCAAGATCAAACCATTCATGCTTTAGATATTGGACAACACGTTATTTTCCCAGCTACCTTCACTGGCTCACCAAGGTACATGCATGAAAAGACACAAGATGCTATGACATACATCAGGCAGACCAGATTTGTTCATCACTTTCACATGCAATCCTGAATGGCCAGAAATTAAAGCTCAATTATTCCCAAAACAAAAATCATGCGATAGACATGACATCGTCGCACGTGTTTTCAATTTAAAGGTGAAAGCACTCATGAAAATAATAACACAAAAAGCTATATTTGGATCTGCTAAAGCTTACATATTTACTATCGAATGGCAAAAAAGAGGACTGCCTCACGTACACATCTTATTGTGGCTTGAACCAAAAATACAGCCAGACGAGGTTGATCTCATTATATCCGCTGAGCTGCCTCATCCTATCAACGATCAACAACTTTTTATGATCGTAAAAAAAAAACATGTTACATGGTCCATGTGGTGAACACAACATTCTTTCACCATGTATGAAAAACGGGATTTGTACTAAGAAATACCCACGCCCTCTCACTAATGAAACTGAAACTGGTGTTAATGGTTATTCCATTTACCGTAGGAGGAGCCCTGAACATGGTGGACATGCAGTCACAATGACTGTTAGAGGACAGGAAGTCACTGTCAATAATCAGTGGGTGGTTCCATATTCACCTGTACTGTCTCGCACTTTTAAAGCTCACATTAATATTGAATACTGCCAATCAGTTAAAGCTATAAAATATATTTGCAAATATATTAACAAAGGATCAGATCAAGCAACTGCTACTATTGAAAACAACCACAATGAGGTAGAAACATATTAGCACTTCTGAGGCAGTGTGGCGCATTCTAGAGTTTCACATTCATGAAAGGCATCCCACTGTCTCACATCTAGCTGTTCATATACCAAATGGACAAAGAGTATACTTGAAAAAACATGAAACACGTAGCACAAAACCTAACACCCACAACACTTACAGCCTTCTTCAAATTGTGTGACACAGACACTTTTGCTAAAACCTTGCTATGCCAAGAAGTACCGCAATACTATACGTGGGCTAATTCAACATTTACACGTAGGAAACATGGCCAGGACGTATTAGGACACCCTGGGGTAAAGAAAGACTCAGCTCTTGGTAGAATGTACAGTATTCACCCAAACCAATCAGAGTGCTTCCACTTACGTATTCTTTTACATCATGTTCGTGGGCCCTCAGGGTTTAACAGTGTTTTAACCGTTAATGACAAATTAATGCCTACCTATCAGGCAGCGTGTAAAATACTCGGACTCATTGAAGACGACGAACATTGGAAACATACATTAGGTGATGCTGCACTTTCCGATTCACCATCAAAGCTACGTCAGTTGTTTGTTACTATTCTGTTGTTTTGTAACCCATCTGATCCTATGACTTTATGGGACGAATACAAACATCATTTATGTGAAGATATACTACACACTAAGCGTCAACAAACACATGATAACTCAATGCCAATGACTAATGACTTTTTTTAACCAGGGACTAATAGAAATAGAAGACTCGCTCTATGTACTAAGAGAGAAATCATTAACAGATTTCAAACTGCCGGCAACAGAGAGGTCAATCCATACACCATACAACCACACAGAAATCGGAGATTCAATACACAACCTACATGAATATCTTGCACAACATTTGCCAAACTTAGTTCCTGATCAGACAACAGCAATGTTCAGAGTGTAGAAACAAAAAAAGGAAAACTATTCTTCTTAGACGCACCAGGAGGAACTGGAAAAACTTACTTAATCAACCTTATACTTGCAAAAATACGCTCTTTAGGACTATTGGCTCTTGCTGTTGCATCGTCAGGAATAGCAGCTACTTTGCTTACTGGAGGCAAAACTGCACGTTCTACTTTTAAAGTACCTTTAAGTGTTTCACTTGAAAAGGAATCTACATGCTCTGTACGCAAAAACAGCCCTTTAGGCATGCTGCTTTAAAGGGTGTCTCTTATCATGTGGGACGAATGTACTATGACACACCGCGCACATATAGACGCCGTGAACACAACTCTAAAAGATATTAGAGGTTCAACTCTAATAATGAGTGGTGTAACTTTTGTGTTTGCTGGTGACTTCAGACAAACTCTTCTTGTTGTTCCAAGAGGAACACGTGCTGATATACTAAAAGGTGAACAACCTTTACAACGCACCTTTTACCACGCAGTGCCTTTACAACGCAAACCATTACTACGCATTGCGCTGGGGGGCACTCTAGGATAGGGAATAAGTTTAATTTACTTTCCAACACCTTCCCTAGTGTCCACGGGGACTGGAGTTGGAATAGTAAATTAAACTTTTCACTATCCAGCACCCCAAAGAGCTATGCGTTGTAAAGGTTTACGTTGTAAAAACCGCGTTATAAAGGCATGCGTGGTAAAAGCATGCGTTGTAATGTCATACATCCATACTAAAAGCATGTTTAAAAGCATCACACCTCCGGGACTCAGTACAAACTCTCACCTTACGCACTAACATGAGGACACATTTAGGAGGTGGAGATACTCACTTTGCAGATCTTCTACTCCAAGTTGGTTATGGAGAACTACCTAACAGTAATGGCAATATTAATATTCAAAACTTAGGTACGCCTGTCTCTAACTTAGATGAACTCATACACCATGTATACCCCGACATTGTACATGTTCTTACTAAACACCACCAAGGGGTTTGTGAAAGAGCTATAGTTGCACCCAGAAACACCACCATATTAATGAACACATACTACTAAATATCCCAGGGGAGGCAAAAGTCTATAAATCCATTGACACAGTATTAGATACTCAAGACGCCTTACATTATCCACAAGAATTCCTAAACTCACTTAACCCTTCCGGACTTCCGCCTCAGTTACTACAAATTAAAGTTGGCATTCCTATTATGCTATTACGGAACCTACATCCGCCCAATTTATGCAATGGGACATAAAAAACAATCAATTTATTCTATGGCCACATTCAAATGAAACCAAAAATGTTGTATACCGTGAAATCTTACAATAAATTACAATTTCGCATTACAAACATTACACACATAACATTTCATCCCCTGACAACGTCGGGACGGGCTGCTATTACTGATATATAGTGCGCCGCTAACTTTTTAGGCGTCAGGGTTGTCATAGGGGGTTGCACTACAATTAAGTAAAAAAAAGGGGCGCGGCTTGCGGAAACATTCACGCTCCGCCTTGCCATTCTGATCACTTCTCACACGTACCTCTCCAAACAACAAGCTGCTCAAAACAGCCATCGCAAGCACGGGATCAAGCAGGGCACTCTCAGCGTACACACGTTAAAGTGAAAGACAATGCGCGGGGCCTCAAACCAGCCCTCGTAAGCACGGAATCACGCCGGACACTGCTTAAAGCTGAGGACGCACACACAACGAAGGAGCTGCAAATACGGGCCACCTAACAAGCCACATATAAACAACGCACTTACTAACACTGCATGCAGAACCAGACAAACACCTTCCAAAAACATTACAAAGTGAAGGGGCACGGTCACATTAACATCAAACACAACACACTTACACACACAAAAGCTTAAAAACTTAAAGCTGAGGACGCACACAGAACTAAGGAGATGCAAATACGGACAGCTAAGGAGGCACATATAAAACACGCTGTGAAACATTACACACATAACATTTCATCCCCGGACAACGTCGGGACAGGCTGCTTGTATGTATATATAATTTACAACAAGGGGTGGTGATGGACAGAGTCTCTGAATTAAGCAGAGTACTCTCACCCAGTCAAGAGATCAGGGCTAGATCCAACACCGTTTTTTAGCTCATTGCACCATCCCAGTTTCAGAACCTGGCTGTATGCAAATTAGTCTGTCCCTGGCCCAGTGCATCATGGGAACAGGGCAGACAAGACTACAAAAGCCAATTCTTACACTGGGAAGGAAACAAGCTTCCGGGGACCGGTTTCTGCCATTTCAGGCGTCTTCGGCCCGGCTTGCTTGAATCCTGATGGTGCAATGAGCAAGGGACTCACATCTGAGTATACCCTTCCACGCTTAGGGTGGACAAAATAATTTACAACAAGGGGTGGTGATAGACAGAGTCTCTGAATTAAGCAGAGTACTCTCACCCAGTCAAGAGATCAGAGTACTTACCAATTCCCACATGATGAAATCCCACCATTTGGGTGGGCTGATGGGACTCACCCAAACCTCTGTGACTCAACAGCTTTTTCGCCTACATCTACATCCAACTGCTCCACGGTCGCTTGTATGGACACACACCACCTCCAGACCTGGTCTGCTCTTCTGTGTGTTATATATTTAGGTTAGGGGAGTGAGTAGACAGGTCGTTAAATATTCCCCTCGACCCTCCACACCCTTGTTTTTCGAGGATCAAAGGATCCTCAATAAGACAAAAAATACTAGAATAAGTGCATTTTAGGACTTTCTGCAGTTTGAAGGAGTAAAAATAAACAATTTAATAAACACACGTTGTTTTAAGGCTTAGAAGGTAGTATGCTTAACCCTAGTGCAAACCTAGAACTACACTATTTTCTTAATTCTAAAAACTCCAGTGCATTTCCCTTCATCCAAACAGCGAACCTCATTGTAATACAGCATTAGAGCCCAACGTAGCGGGCTCTAACAGCCATTAAAAGCCCGCCCCCGCGTTAAACAAGGGCGCGGGCCTTTACTCGCCAGTAGAGCCCACTATGGAGGGCTCTAAGGCTATTAGAACATTCCACCCCCAGAGGTCAGAATGTTCTAATTTGTAAAACAAAGGCCTCACGGAGCCCGAGGGGGTTGAAATCCCCTCGGGCTCTGTGAGGCCTTAAAACAAACATTGGAATGTTGATGCTCCAGGCTTCTAATAGCCATTCGAAGCCCGGAGCACTCAATTGTATTCAATGGAGCACTCAACATTTCAATGTTCTAATAAATGTTGGTATATCATGAGCTTACTGATTTCCAACATGTTTATATTAATACAAATCAGTCCTCTACAACAACCAGCCCCTATTTATTCAACCATCTGCTCACTATTGCCACCTACTGATACAGAGTTCATACAACAGTGGAACGACAGTGGAGGCTTTTACGTACTGGTCTCAGCTGTCTCATATTCACTGTCTCTCAGAAGTTCAAAGATGTCCACTTCCAGTTTAGCTTTGCCTTGTCGTTCAGGAATCCGGTTTATCCGATCCTTCGCAAGCGTTATTGAAAGGCGCTCTCCTCTGCTGCACTCCATTGGGTCATCCAAAATTGCAGCTATGAAGAAAGAGAAACACATCAGATATGAGCAAGAGAACATTCCACATTGGGCTTCATGACATTCTATATTTTTTAAACCACACTTTGGTTGTGGGAGGACTTTTGAAGCTATTTAAAACAAGCATTAGCAAAGTCAATAGGTCTGGAAGGCAAATCTGCGATTTTTAAAGTAAAAATGATTAAACAAATGAAATGAAACCAGAGATTAGCCTACCAGTCTTAGCAGTGGAATGGACTACTTTCAAGGTGGGTGAAAGAAAGAAGAGCAAATACACAAATTGCGTTAGCCTTCACCCATGAAAGAAATTATTTTCGTTTCTTAACAGCCGGCATTCCTTCCTAGAGACAATAAGTGAAGTTGGAATGTAGCCCCAAGCACTGTCTCTGTGAAAACATATATGCATCGCAGTGCTTGGGCTCACAAGCATGTACTTCCTTGTATTTGCTTATTACAAGTGACTGAATCTGTCATTGTATTATAATAGGCGTGTTCTGGCGTCCAAACGCACCTATACAATACATTGTAATACAGGGTCGGTGGAGCGCCGCCCCCCGCCCCCCTGCTTAAAGATGAAAAATAAAATGATAAAAAAGACATTTTATCAACAATTTATTTTTAACTCACGTCATTGGCTGTCAGTGTGAGTCTTCATCGGGGCGGAGCCACTCAATCCTTTTGTGACAGGCTTGGCAGGGGGAGGAGTGGTGGGCACTTTAAAGTGTGCATGTCACTTTGGCTGGCCGTTTTAGGTGGACCAAACCGTCATGCACACTTAGGCTTCTCCAACCCAGCTGTGTTGCACAGCCGGGTTGGATAAATGCCTCAGGCTCCCAGACACAGTATGAGCAGCAAACCAGGCCACTCAGACCAATCCCAGGTCTTCTCTATTTGTGAGAATAGTATTCCCAGCATGAGAGAAGCGCCCGGATTGGCACTGCGCAGTGAGCAGCAGGAGTCGAGGATTGGGAGAGAGGAGCAAGGTGGCGGGCGGCAGAGCAGCAGGTAAGTGCAATTTAATTATTTTTTTTGTATTCCATTTTTTTGTGTTCCCTCAACCCCACCTACCCCCACCACCAAGCAATAGGAGCAGCTGCCACCATTCTCATATTATATAGTAATATAGTATCTGAGACTGAGAGGCATTTTATAGCTCGGTCATGGCCGCGTAGTACTATCCTGGATTGTTGTGGAAAATGCTATCCTATTAGTTGTGCATGTTTGGTATGCTGAAGGTTTACAGTGTGGCTCCTGTGGGTAGCAACGAGATGTTGTGTCTGAGGGCCAGAGCGGACATCCACGGGGAGTGGGACTGCCCAAAGACCACACCACCCAGGTTCCAGACACCTTTCTTCCTGCACATGCGCAGTCAAGAGTCATCATGTCCGTGTCCCTGGAGCCTTCTCACACGGCTGCCTTTTATTGCACATCAGTTGTTAATTCATTACCCATGGAGGAATCTAATAAAGCCAAGTCTGTGCAGACTCAGCTGTGAGCAGCTGTTGCAAAACATCTTCACAGGCGCTCCGGACGGTAACACTGTTTACCCAGCCTTTGCCGGCCTGGAACACAAAAGCTCTCCAGCTGCCCTGTGCACACAGGAAGGGGCTGTTGTGACCTGCCTTCTGCCAGGCAGCAGGGACAGAGCAAGGGGCACCTGGGCATCTGGCGAACCAAGATAGATTAGTAGGAAACAGTGTCAGTGGCACATGCAGCTTCTGTGTCCTAAGGAGTGATGCCAACAGAAATGGCTGATTTAGAACTAGACAATACTGTGGTTTTTGACAAAGTGATAAATCTAGTAAAGTAACACAAATAAATAGATGTTTGAGAATTCCTTTCGTTTTGCTGCAAAGGCGTGTTTCCTGATAAAAATGAATGCTTGAAAACATGTTTCAATAAGCAAGGCTGGCATGAAATTCATCAATGTCCACAGTGAATACATATATATGTTTGTGGAGGTTTTAAGCAGAATTGCAGTTCATTTTAGCAAAATAAAGTATTCTGAAAGTCCCATGCCTGAGTAACTAACATCCGTACAGTCACTGAGAACAGTCAACCGCCCTTGTGTATAAGTGAAGAAGAAACTTTCTCAACAGAGAGGACGTGGCCTTACTTGAGCGGTCGACTCGAAGCTGGAAAAAGGGGTTCAAGTCTCTGCAACGACGCTCAACATCCTGTGATTCTGAGCAAATCACTTAGGCCCAGATGCATGAAAGGAAAATCTGGTCGCAAAGGGGCAGATTCTCAGAATCTGCCCCTTTCCGACCGGTATTTTTGCATTTGGGACGCATCATCCCAAATGCATAAATCGCAATTTAAGGAATCTCTAAATTGAGATTCCTTAAATTGTGATTGCATTTAAGGAATCCCAAATTGAGATTCCTTAAATGCAATGCAACAAAGTAAAAAAATTAGCGATTTTGCTAATAGGGGAAGCAAATTACCATGAAGTTGAACTTCATGGTAATTTGCAAAAACTTTGAAAAATGCACTTTTGTGCATTTTTCAAAGTTTCATGTGGCGCACACACATGCCCTTAGGGCATGTGTGTGCGCAACATATGTGCACAGATTAATTTCAGGGGTGCAACAGGGTGTCCTTTAGACACCCCTGCACCCTTGAAATTGCATTCTCAATTTGCGATTCGCTAATTGCTAATCGCAAATTGAGAATGTCTTCCCATTCATTCCTATGGGCCTCTAGGCCTATAGGAATGAGTGGGGAGGTATTCCTTAATTGCGACTCACAATTTGCGAGTCGCGATTAAGGAATATTAAGAAATCGTAATTTTTTTAGCGATTTCTTCATGCATAGAATTTTGCTATTCCTTATTAGCGAATCCTTATTTTTCGCTAATAAGGAATCGCAAAATGGATGCTTGATGCATCTGGGGGTTTATCTGCCCGAGCCTAACAAAAACTAATGTGTCCAACTGTAACGAAACTGGTGCTTATGTAAAGCGCTCTGATACCTGATATCTTCGGGTCGAGTTTGCGCTATATAACACTCTATATATAAAAATTAAAAAAATTAAAACACCACATCTTCACCCATGGCTGCTACTCATATGACCACAGCCACAAAGGGACTTCCAACCTCGACTAGTACCCACATTTCCAGAGTCACACAGAACAGTAATCCCCTTCACACTGATACACACAGTGTTCATAGTAAATTCTTAAATATATTAAATAAGAGATCATGCATGGGCGCCACACCCAGGGCCATCACATTGGAAGGGCAGCCAGGCTGCTCCACACTTTTTCTGGAATCTGCATTCCTTTTTCAACATCTATGCAAAGACAAGCATTTAGAATGCAATGGTCTCGGCAATATTATAGGTAGAGCTATTGGAATTGCTCATTATTTTTTTTAATCTTTTTTGTATCCCTAAATAAATGGCATTGTCATTTGTATTGGCATTAGCTTTGTTTTTTGCATATGTGATACCTATTGCATTAGCAGAGAGAGAGTGAGGTAGTGAGAGAGAGCGAGTGAGGTATCGAAATAGAGAGCGAGTGAGGTATTGAAATAGAGCGAGAGTGAGGTATTGAAATAGAGAGTGAGGTAGATAGAGAGTGAGGTAGTGAGATAGAGAGTGAGGTAGTAAAGAGTGAGGTAGTGAGGGAGAGGCATGTTGTGAGGTAGTGAGATATAAGCATTTTATTTTTTTATTTATTTAGTTTATATAGCGCAAACAGCTACCCAACAAAGGGTTTCCCGGCGCTTGTGATTCAGTAAAGTGAGTTTGGACAGCTGACTTAGATGTTGAACAGCCAGGTTTTTATGGCTTTCCTAAAACTGGTGTAGTTAGCCTCTGAACGCAGAACTTGTGGCATGGAGTTCCACAGGGAGGGGCCAAGATAGGCAAAGGATCTGCCTCCCATGCGTGACAATCTTATTTTAGGCACAGCAAATTTATTCGCTGTTGCAGATCTCAGCGTTCTGGGTGGGTGGTAACGTTGCACCAGATTTAGCAGATATTTAGGAGCTTTGTTTGCTGAGATTTTATGCATAAAGCATAATGATTTGAACTTGATTCTGCTCTCAATTTTTAACCAGTGTAATTCTCGTATGAGTTTGGTGGTGGGTGCATGAATAGGGATTTTACCTAACAGTCTTGCAGCAGCATTCTGCACAGTTTGTAATTTACGGACTGTGGCTTTGTTGGCCCCTAAGTATAATACATTGGCATAATCCAATCGAGATGTTATAAGGGCGTTGATGACAGTTCTTTTAGTGTGAGCTGGTAGCATCCAGCATATTTTCTTTAGCCACTTCAAGATGACAAAACAGGTGGCTGATGTTTTTATGGCCTGCTGGTGCATACTAAGAGTGTCATCAACCACAAAGCCAAGGTTACGGGCCTGGTTAGTTGGAGTAGGTGGAGAGCCCATTTCTGGGGGCCAGTGTTGGGGTCCCCAGAGTTCTTTATTTTTTCCTAGGATTATGAGTTCAGTTTTTTCACTGTTTAATTTTAAGAGGTTATTTTTCATTCATCCAGCAATTTTTGTAAGCCCTGTTCTCAAAATAGAAGGATCATTATTGTCTGTTGGTGGAAGGGAAAAGAGAAGCTGAGAATCATCAGCATATGAAAACATTATCAATCCAGAGTCTTTAGCAATTTGTGCAAGAGGGCTCATATATAAATTAAAAAGTAATGGGCTTAAAATTGAGCCCTGAGGGACGCCATGTTTAAAAGTATAGGTATCAGAGTACGAAGAGTTTGAAAAAATTTGAAAAGTTCTATTTTCAAGTAGGGATGTGATCCAATTTAAAGCAGGGCCACAGATACCCATTAGACGAAGGGTTTTTATTAGTACCACATGTGATACAGTGTCAAATGCGGCACTGAGGTCTAAAAGCACCAGTGCCACTGTCTCACCCTGGTCTATCATTTGACGAATATTTTCAGTGACACCTAGGAGAGTGGTTTCTGTAGAAAAACCTGCTCGAAAGCCAGATTGATGGGGAGGTAACAGGTCGTGTGTCGTTATATAATGTGAGAGACAGCGGTGGACGTGTTTCTCTAGAATTTTGGCAAAAATAGGCAGGAGAGATATTGGTCGGAAGTTTGCGGGTACCTTCGGGTCAGCATTGGCTTTTTTTAGAAGGGGATGGATCATGGCATGCTTCCACTCCTGTGAAACACATTCTTCTAGCAAGGATTTATTTAGAAGGTCTGTGATGGTAGATAAGGCTTTCCTGCTAAGTAGTTTTAAGATTGAGCAGGGTAGAGGGTCTTTTGGCGAACCTGATTTAATGGTGTTTAGAAGTTCGATGACAGTGTCAACGTTGAGTGTAGGCCAAGCACTCAAAGAAGGGGAGGTGGTAGTATCAGAGGGGATGGCGGTATTGGTCTCTTCACTGTCTGATCTATTAACATCACTACTGTCATGGTGATTTTCCTCATAATTGTCCTGATTAGGTTGGATGGCTTGATAGATTCTATCAACTTTGTCGACAAAGAAAGCGGCAAGTTTATTGCATTGAGTTTTATTTAGATCAGGAGGGGAAGGTGAGGTGTTAGAGCCAGCTAGCTCTTTGACTGTTTTGAAGAGTGTTTTAGCTTGATTTAAAGCTGCAGTAATTTTTAAGCAGACAAAGTTGGCTTTTGCTTTGCTGCACAGCTTTTGGTATTGGTTTAGTTGATTTTTGTATTCATTTTTAGCTTCCGAGGAGTAGGACTTTCTCCATTGACGGTCAGCGTTCTTACATTTGGTTTTTTCATGTTTTAAAGAGTCATTGAACCACGGAGCGGGAGGACGTTGATAAATGCCTTTTAACTTAGTCTGAGGGAGACAGAAGTCGATGGCTGTTAGGAGCCATGATTGAACAGAGATGGATAGATTTTGTACTCCGGAGATGGTACATGGTATTGTATCTTCTAGCAGGGTATTAAGAATGTTAATATCTAGCTTTTTCCATTTTCTCACCATGACGGGCATCGCCATAGGAGGGATATTAGTTGTAGGCGTTTGAAAGGAAAATTTGATGGGAAAATGGTCGGACCAGGGAATAGGTAAAGCTGGGAAGGTGTTTAAATTCAAAATATTAGAAAAGATTGGGTCAAGTAGATGACCAGCAGTATGGGTAGGGCCAGAATTTTTGAGAATCAAATTGAGGGATAATAAGTCATCGATAAGTTCCGTAGCTTTAGAGCAATGTTCATTGTCCAGGTGAAGATTCAGATCACCAATCACTGTAAAATTGGTAGTATTCATAATGAACGGGCCTAGAAGTTCTGAAATATTGTTTAGCCAGTTTGAAGCAGCACCAGGTGGACGATATATGAGTGC
The DNA here is from genome assembly GCF_964261635.1 of Lissotriton helveticus. Classification (NCBI taxonomy): domain Eukaryota; kingdom Metazoa; phylum Chordata; class Amphibia; order Caudata; family Salamandridae; genus Lissotriton; species Lissotriton helveticus. Next base: position 1,499,047,901 of record NC_136061.1, read on the forward strand.
GCCGGAAAAGGTAACGTTGGGTGAGAGTATGATTTTGAAAGTGGCGCCTTCACACCCTGGACATGGGAGATTTGTAAACTCACAGGTATATACTTTTTTAAAAATAACAGCTATGCCTCCTCCAGTTTTTTTAATTCTGTCAAGGCGTATAATTGCGTATGAGTCAGGGAGGGCCATGGCCACATCTGGTCCGGAGCTTGCATGAAGCCAGGTTTCAGTGATGAACAATGCATCAGGGGCTTCATCCAGTAGAAAATTAAAAATTTCTGTTTTATGTCTTGGCAGAGAGCGACAGTTCAGACTAAAGAAGGTAAATACTTTAGAGTTAGATGTCGCACATGTAGCATTGGTTTGGGTCTCAAGCCTTTTGATTTTAGTGGCATTCGTTGTCAGTGAACAGCCGTGACAGATGTTATGGTGTCTGTATAAGTCTAATAGGCAGCAGTCCGGTAGTCTAAGCGTACTTAACGCTAGGAGTTGTTCTGAGCTATATTTTATATAAGGAGTGATAGTAGAGGCACTAATTGTCTGGTTACTGTCACCTACCGGTAAAGTCGGTTGGGGAGTAGGTGTCATGGCCGCTGGGCGCGTCCGAGGCGCGGACGGGCGCAGACGGGCTGACTCAGGCGTGACTCCGGCGCTGGTGCAGGCGCGTCCACAATTCGCGTCCGCTATCGCGGAGAATGTACGTTTCCTTATGTAGTGGTGGCTAGAGCGCTGTTAGGCTCACGCCCCTACCCAAGATGTCCTCCGTATTTTTCACAGCTTACAGGTGAGAGATCGGTATTCAGCCCGAAAATCGGCTGTCACCGAGTAAATGCAGGCTCACGCTCTATTTTGTGCTAATATTAGGCTAGTGCAAGTGAGGTAGGTAAATTAAAATAATCCGATTTAAAAATGCTCGTTTTCAGCAATCAATCTCTGTAAAATGTGCAGTCCAACTACCTCCCGGCTATTTCGCCTCAAGAGGGGTCCAAAGTTTACAATATGCAAGGAATCTTAGAGTGATGTTGTGATGTAGTGAGATAGAGAAAGAGATAGTGAAAGAGTGAAAGTGAGTTAGTGAGATAGAAAGAGTGAGGTAGCGAGATAGAGAGTGATTGAGGTAGTGAGTTAGAGAAAGAGTGACGTTGTGAGGTTGTGAGCTAGAGAGTGAGGTAGTGAGAGAGTGAGGTAGTGATGTTTTGAGAAAGAAGTTGTGAGATAGTGAGGTAGTGAGATAGAGTGGAGTAGAGAGTTATGTAGTGAGAGATAGGTAGATAGAGAGTGAGGTAGTGAGAGACAGAGAAAGTGAGGTAGTGAAAGTGAGGTAGAGGGATGTTCTGAGGTAGTGAGATAGAAACAGTGAGTGAGTTTGTGAGGTAGTGAGATAGAGAGAGAGTGAGGTAGTGAAAGAGAGTGAAAGTGACTTAGTGAGATAGAAAGAGAGAGAGTGAGGTAGTGAGAGAGAGTGAGGTAGATAGAGTGAGGTAGTGAGATAGAGAGAGTGAAGTTGTGAAGTAGTGTGTTAGAGAGATAGTTACTGTGGTAGTGATATTGTGATGCTGTGAGAAAGAGAGAGTTGAGTAGTGAGGTAGAGATTGAGGTAGAGAGAGAGTGAATGAGAGATAGTGTAGTAGTGTGTGAGGTAGTGAGAGAGATAGTGAGTTAGTGAAAGAGAGTGAGGTAGTGTAAGAGAGAGTGAAAGTGACTTAGTGAGATAGAAAGAGAGATGTTGTGACGTAGTGAGATAGAGAAGGATTGAGGTAGTGTAAGAGAGAGTGAAGTGACTTAGTGAGATAGAAAGAGAGAGAGAGTTAGTGAGATAGAGAGTGACGTAGTGAGTTGGAGAGAGAGAGTGAACTTGTGAGCTAGTGAGATAGAGAGTGAGTCAGCGAGAGAGTGTTGTAGTTATTTTTTGAGTGAGTGACTTGTGTTATAGTTAGGTAGTGAGAGTGATATCGAAATAGAGTGATGTTATGGAGAGAGTTAGTGAGAGAGAGAGTGAGATAGTTTTATAGATATAATTTGAGTAGTGATGTAGTTATTTTTGTTTTGTGGGAGAGTGAAGTAGATATAGAGCGAGGTAGTGAGAGATAGAGAGAGTGAGGTAGTGAAAGAATGAGGTAGTGAGGGTGAGAGTTGTTGTGCTGTATTGAGATAAAAACAGAGCGATGTTGTGAAGTAGTCAGCTAGAGAGAGAGTGAGGTAGTGTATGAGAGAGTGAAAGTGAGTAAGTGTATTTGAGAGAGAGAGAGAGAGAGTGCGGTAGTGAGATAGAGAGAGAGTGAAGTAGTGAGTTAGAGAGAGAGTGAAGTTGTGGGGTAGTGGGAGAGTGATGTAGTGAACTTTAGAGAGTGTGTGTCGTGATATAGTGAGAGAGAGATAGTGAGATAGAAATGGAGTGAGGTAGTATATAGAGAGTGTGAGGTAGTGAGATAGAGAGTGAAGCAGTGAGTTAGAGAGAGAGAGTGAAGTTGTGAGGTAGTGAGAGAGTGTTGTAGGGAATTTTTGAGAGAGCGTGTCGTGATATAGTGAGGCAGTGAGAGTGAGATAGTGAGATAGTAATAGATAGAGTGAGGTAGTGATGTAGAGAGAGTGAGGTAGTGAGATAGAGAGAGTGAAGTTGTGAAGTAGTGTGTTAGAGAGATAGTTACTGTGGTAGTGATATTGTGATGCTGTGAGAAAGAGAGAGTTGAGTAGTGAGGTAGAGATTGAGGTAGAGAGAGAGTGAATGAGAGATAGTGTAGTAGTGTGTGAGGTAGTGAGAGAGATAGTGAGTTAGTGAAAGAGAGTGAGGTAGTGAGAGAGAGAGTGAGGTAGTGAGAGAGAGTTCGAAGGGACGGTATAGTGGAGCTGAGGAGAGAGTGAAGGGATGGTGCAGCGAGAGGCTGAGGAGAGTGCATCAGTGAAGGACGGTACCGTAAGAGGCTGAGGAGAGAGTGCAGCAGTGAGTGATGGTGCAGTGGAGGAGTGAGGGCTGCAGCCTGGATGGGGGCGGGGCTGAGCAGAGAGTGCAGCAATGAAGGGACGATGCCATCAATTTGAATATAACACGATGCAGCTGCGGGACAGTCTCAGCTTGGTGGTGCCTGCTGCAGGATAGGTCACACCACGTGAGTCCGGGCTGAACACGGCTGCCAGAGTTTAATTTGTGCCTTCAGCCTTTCATAACGCTTCCCCCGATGGTACCCAGAGGAAGAGTTTTAAAAGTTTCACCAGGCCTAGTCAGCGCTGCCCAGCCCTGCAACCTGAGCAGTCAGCGTAATCCTTTCAGCAGTGTCTCAATTGAATTAGGAATTGTTGCCTGTGGTCCATTTGGATCTTCTTAAGGAGCCTTTCAAAGTTATTTAACTGCTCGTTAATAATTCCCTCCTAAGATTTGAGGGTCAGAAAGAACTGAGAGATCCTGACCATGCAGACCCACAAAACTGAAGCTAATTTCCAATATCATGTATTAGGCATACTTATTAAAAGATCTACCTGCAGAGAAATACCAGCTTTCAAAGAAAAAATAACCTTTTTATAGATTACCAAAGTGGATTGTGTCCTGGCCCAGCAGTGAAAAAGCATTGAGTCACACAGAATAATATTAACTACTGTTGACTCAAAGTAAGTTGTGTCGTTACAGCTATTTGATCTTTATTCTGTAGTTGACACAGTTCACATCACCCTATGCTTTTACTTACTCTTAACAACATGGGAGTTCTAAGAGCTGTCCTGAACCAAACTGACTTTCCTCTCTAGTGGCATACCACAAAATAATGGGGCTCCCGGCAGAACGTGACGAGTGGCTCCAGAGACTCCCACGTCACCACTCTTCGTATGCTTTTAATTGAATGGGAGTCCCCTGAAAGGGGGGGGGGCTGCACCGCTGGGACTACAGAGGCCTTTATTACACCGCCGTTCTTCACTGATCGATAATTGATCTTTTTACTGCTACCCTTTTCCTTGGCACTGTTCTGACCTGTTCCCCCTAATGATTTGGGGTTAGCGCGGCTGATCCCCTAAGTCCCTAATGATAACTGTGACATTCTCACAGAAAAGGGGGAATGCTCTCGTGAGTGCCCTCCGACCAGGTACATAATATACCTGAGAAAAGATGAGACCACCCCACACTCTATGAAGCTTCTGAAGGCGCTTCGGCACACTTTCACCTTCATACTATGCATTGTTTTAATACACACTACAGAAGGGATTCTAAAAGAGTCCTGGGCAAAACCACTAATGCATTTTGGAGATGTGCTCTCATAAACCCCACAAGTGTCCTCCAGCAAGTTACTGCCCGCACCTTCAAGGGTTCGAAGTGAAGTGGTACACTCGTCCCTTCCTGGGTGTGCCCAGAGCTGCTGTAACTCACTCTAGTTCGGCGTGATCACTACATGTCTTGAGACTCGCTCGTTAAGTCTTGAGCAGCTAATGTACTCTTTGCTGCGAAAACATTACAAAACCTTGTGCCAGCCGTAAGAGCCCAATGAATAACCCCCACAACCCTCGGTTACTCTCGCCCTCTTCTTACGCCACCTGCACTAGTACCGACTAAAGGGGTGCTTTCACAGCCCTCGCTCGCGCCCCCTGACGAGGTGTTCTTACACTACTCCACCCCTATAGAAGTACCGACTGGAGAGTTACACACACACATATGCTCCCATTAATGCCCTCCGAAGAGATGGGATAGTGTCCACACAGAGACACACTGCCGCCGATGCGATGCCCACGGCTAAAAATGTGCTACACGTTTCAAAGCCAAACTGTAGCTTGCTGAAGTGGCTGCTTAAGATAACATTCGCACTCAATGGCCACAACACGCCAAACCTTGCGCATATATAAAATGCGGGCCAAATGCTGTCAATGGCAATTCCCAGGAACTCGAACCCTGCGAGCTCCCAACGATCAATAAAAACGGGCGACACAACCGCACTCAGTTGTAAAATGCACACTTCCCCAGCCAAAATTCACTCTGCCCCCACACTTAGCTGAAATCGATTTGAGCCTTCGACGGTGCTCGAATGCTCGTGACTCGCCGGTCGTAACCATGTTCCAGAGCCGATCCCCGCGTAGAAGCGCATCGCTGGTGGAAACCATCCCCTACGCCTAGAATGGAACCTGCAGTCACCGGTAGAAATATGGGACAAAAGGATGCGTGGGCGTCCAATACGCTGCTGGAACGACTGCCGATTCGATTTTCTCTTGCAAATGGAAAAACCTGCAAAGAAGAAAAAACAAAAAGTATACTTAAGGGCCTCCAACGGAGGCCTCCTTACTCGGCGCCGGCTGAGCAACAATGGCGGCCACAAAGCTTACGGCATTTTTCGGATTTGGGGGCGTGTTTTGCTGTGCTGAGTGACAGACGACGTCACTGTCTAAAGAACAGCAAAAATTACGCCCCCAAATCCGAAAAGGACGGGGCTACATCGGAGTGACGGATCTCTCCTCCAATGGCTGGCCTCCGTTTAGGAAGCCAGCCAATGGAGAAGAGACGGGGCAAGGAGGCGCGATCTACTGAGCTACTGAGAGACATTAATTCTCCGGACCGGAAGCTGCTTCGTAGCTTAACGGTCCCTCGACCTAAAAAAACGGCCTAACCTGTTAACCTCATGAGGTAGTTATTGCAGCAACACCACTAGATGGAGCCACATTCTGTGTTTTCCATTTCCCAAAACTACTTGTTTCCTTAATTACGGGGTTCAATCAGATGGCAAATCAATAATACCCCTGGATAATGTTTGGCCCCATTCCCACAAAAGCGTCTAGCATGGTTGACAACCAAAACACGGAACTCTGTCAGCAAGCAATGCTCACAGACGCATGGCAACTTGGGTCATAAAGTTAGGTGTCCTGATGGAGAGGGGTAAGTCTCACTTTTGGACACACACCAAGGATTGGCCAGTGTCACCTGGAGGGGCCATGTCACCTCAATTCACTTTGGATATATAGATATAAATTGAGTGGGCTTCTGTGATTATCAATAATTTGAACAATTTCGGATGCACAAACATCATGAAGACATTTCTAATCAGCAAACTGCAAGGATTAAGGAGGAAAGTCTCTCTGCAGGGTCTAGTCAAGTGAGAAGAGCTGAGTCTCTATTAAAGCACCATGGTGAACATCACACGCGAATGTTTTGGAATGATGAGAGTGAGAACTAGAGAAATCAACTTGTTTAGTATAACTTCATCTACAACTTCAAAGGTCTCGCGCTGTAGAGACATCACAGGAACACTTGCTGGCTCTCCTTGGTACACCAATATTGTTTGACCTGGGGTCTCCAACGTGATATAGCCCTCAAATGCGTGCTGTTGGTGTGTGTTGTAGCAGTGGCGTTGTAAGGTCAGGTGGTACCTGGTTTAGAAAATTTCTTGTCACCCCCCACCCACATTAAAATTATTAAAATAAGGAAATAAAAGATAGTTACACATATTTTTGCCATTTTGCCACCCCCCTCAGTGCCATTTTGTCACCCCCTTCAGTGATGACCTCCGGGGCCGCCCGCACCCACTGCACCCCCCTTCCTACCCACTGTGTTGTAGTTCAGCATGACAGAGTTTCCCCTTTGTACTAGCACCATCTGTGTACACAGATCCATTGCAGCAGGGACTGCAGTAGGAAAAGCTTGCCCTTGAGGTATCTTCTCAACTGAAGTACTTCTACTCCACTTGGGACAGAGCGCCTATATCCGAAGGTGGCACAAGGCAAGTTTTGAAATCATGTTCGTTTAATCATTGCCCCCTCTAATAAAGCAACCCAGGAGTTTGCTGTTTGGGCCTTTACAGCAGTTGTTTTAAGTAGGGTGCTTGGGGCATATCAGATTCCACAGGTGGATTTTCAGCCGCTGGCGAATGAGGTCTGTCGTAAGGGTTGAAGGGCACTTTGCCAACCACACTCAAAATGAAGAGCTAATATGTACCCACAATCTCCTATCTGGGGTGAATCACAAAGTCAGCACAGGGGGGCAACCGTTTCTGCTGGATGCCCAGCTAAATACAAAAGAATGGTCTTTTTTTAGTCGTGCCAAAAGACAACTTTAAATGCCTAACCACACTAATATTTTTAAAACAAAAAAAGTATATATATTATATTTATATATGATATCATGTTTATATATATATATTTATATATATATATATATATATATATATATATATATATATATATATATATATATATATATATATATATATATATATATATATATATATATATATATATATATATATATATATATATAGAGAGAGAGAGAGAGAGAGATGGGTGCGGGGCGCAGGGGTTATTCTGTCCTCTTCATCCATCACAATTTGCTTCTGCTCACTGCAGTCTACAGCAAGGAGCAACTGATCAGTGGTCAGCTTACAGCAGCCATTGTCTGTCTGCACTGTGAGTGACAGCATTTACTCTTGTACATTTAAATATCTATTTAAACAGTAGTTGGCTTCAGTAGTAAGGCTTGTAGGCCTATCTCTGCTTACATTTCTAATTTCATTCGATTTTTTTTTAATTTTTTTTTGCAATAGCTAATTTTTTACACCATTTTTTATTGTGTATTATTAACTTTTGACATCAGTTGTTGTACCAGGATAAGAACAAGAACTGGTAGCGTTCGCAAACATGTACATCACCATAAAACGGTGGTATTTTTACTTTTTGTTACTTTTATCCTTTATTACATATGTTAGCAAAAAAAATAAAGGAACAAATGCAAAATAGTCGGCTTACCAACACCAGAAATACTGACTTTTCCAATGTTTGAATTTCTTTTGCAAGAAAGCAGCTTAAGCTTGGTGTTAGGACGTTCTTAGATTGTTTAGCGTAGAGCACTTTTCTAATCAGTAATCTGTGCAAACATAATCCATTAAAACAGCTTGCTCACACCCAATAATGGTTAGATGCAGTTTGTCCATAATGATGCTTCGCAGTATCTATCTATCTATCTATCTATCTATCTATCTATCTATCTATCTATCTATCTATCTATCTATCTATCTATCTATCTATCTCTGTCTGTAGGTCTGTCTTGCCTGTCTTGTCTAGTCTGTATGTCTGTCTGTCTGTCGTGTACGTAGTGCCAGAGATCCGAGAATATACAATGAGGTATATCGGAGTAGCTTACTAGAAAGATTGGCTCCAAAAGGCAATCACGTCCACATAATCTCTTGAGACATCTGAACGAATCAGAACAAAGAGACTGGTTGAGTCAGTAGCTCAAAGTATTTATACAATGCACTTTAACAAGAGTGGTCTTTAGGGCTAAATGCGAATGTCAGAGCCACTGAGTTTGTCCTGAATATACTCCATCTCTTACTGCCTTCACAGCCACAAACTCTCTTAACCCCTTCGCTGCGGGGTGTTTTCCCCCCGCTGTGCGGGAGGAAGTGGGCCGCGCGCGGCGCCGCTGTGCTTGTGACGAGCTCAGCTCGTCATGAGGCACAGTGCAGTTGCACTCATGACGAGCTGAGCTCGTCACAGCCACACCCGTTTTCGAACGTTCAGCACAGCCGGGAAATTATCCCCGCGTGCAAACGTTCCAACGGCTGTGACTCGTCACAAGCATGGAAGAGGTTAAGAACATCACTCGACCACAGACATGGATTGTCACCTCCAGTCGGTAATCGTCTTACTCTGCGACACAGCCGTTGAACAACTAAAGTACTCACACATTTACACAGGACCGCACATTTACATGGCATGCCCATTTTTGGACCGCTTTATAAAAACACTAAGTGATACAAAGCAATAATACTTTATTGATATAACTTTGGGTGAAGTTAGGGTGAAACGTGGGTCTGGTTGGAAAGTCTTCAATATACTCATGGTATCCATGATGATGACAGCAATTTACAGCGCACATAGCTACTCTACGGAGTGTCCCGGTGTGAAAAGCATAAGTCAGTGCACAACAGAAGTTAGTCCGGGACAAAATGTCAGGTTTTAAGCTTTTTCCTAACTCTGCAGTATTACTCACTGCATGCACCTCAAAAGGTAGTTGATTCCAAGCAACTGAGCCCAGATATGTGAGAGATATTCCACCCGCTCTTGCACAGTGAATTCGGGGGATCACTGCCAAAAATGTGTCAGCCGATCTCAACTTTCTGGGAGGATTATAAAATCTAAATCTGGCTCTGAGGTAAGAGGCCCCAAGTTGATACAGAGCACCATGCACTAGAGCAAGAGCCTTAAATGTAACTCTTTTCTGAATGGGCAGCCAGTGTAGTGTCCGCAGGTAGGGTGGGATCCGTGTTCTCCCTGGCACATTTAACAGAAGACAGGCATCTGCATTTTGGACAGCTTAGAGGATGTCCAGCAGATATTCCGGTAACCCAAAGTATAAGGCGTTGCCATAGTCGATTCTGGAAGTTATCAAAGCCTGAAGGACCAATTATTGTGCTGGAAAGGACAAAAAAGAAATAATTGTCTCTAGGTACTGCATGATGCGGAAACAGGTGCCCACCAAAGCTTTAACTTGAGGCTTTAAGGACAAGTTGTTAACATGTCAAACACTGAAGTATGATAGTTTTAGGGCTTGTTTAATTGGACCAAAATTCTGGACCAAAACTTACAGGTCTAGAGGTTCCACTTGTGGCCCCTGTGGCTGCTTCTCATGTGGTCCCATGTAGAAGACAACGGGAAAGAAATCAGGGATATGGCCTGAAGCCACTCTCCCAATTTCCACGTTTTTAAAAACACAGGACAGTAGAAAGTGTTGTCTTCCTACAAATGAGCACCATGCCTGAATTCTGAAGCTTGGGGGCACATTTACTGATATTTCATGAAAACACAGCGCAGCAAGGGAACTTGCGCTGTGTTGTGTGAAAAGAAGAGAGCAGAAATGCTCCATATTTACAACGATTAGGAGCATTTATGCTCCTTCCTTGCTCTGACACACTGTGAGCCAACGCAGGCACCCTTGCACCACAGTGCAAGGGTGCTTGCATTATGGGCAGGATTGCTTTTGTGCAGGAAGTGACACCTTCCTGCACAATAACAATCCTCTAAGGAATATTCCTCTTTCTACGTGTGCTGCAGAATGCAGCACACATAAAAAGAGGATGTAAAGATGAGAAATAAACATATTTCTCCTTGTTACGCCTCTGTTAAGTAGGTGTCACATTTTGGGGCAAAGAAGGTTTACAAGTCTTTGTAAACCTGGATTTGCTTCAAAATACATGGGTGGATCCATGGTAATACCCATGATCCACCCATGTAACGCCTACTCGATGCAAAGTAACGCAAGGCAGTGCTATGTGCTGCGTTGCTTTACTTTATTTTTTACAAAGCCATGCAAAGTAGCTTTGCGTGGCTTAGTAATTCCCAAAAATGATTTTGCACTGGGCTGTGCCACAAAAGTGACGCAACCCTGATGAAAAATCATAGTAAATCTGGGCCTGGGGGACTACTGTGAGCAGGTGAGAAGAAAGAAGTTCTCAACATTGCAATCTCCATGAGGGGGTAGAGACAGAATGCTTAGAAGGCAGAAAAATGTGTGATTTGATCTTCATCTACTACATTGACAGTGTCTCTCTGTGCACCTCAAATGTACTTGACTAACATTTGGTGTAGGCCTTTAATGCTGACCACCGGTGTGTTCAAATAAAAGATACAGTTCCAAGTGCAAGCTCTGAAAGCACGTAAAGTAATAATAAAGTATGCAAACATACTTTGCGTAGGGACAACTTGCACCCAAGATGTGACTCAAACATTAATGTGCAGAATAGAAATGCATACAAGGCTTGTGCACGAATGAGTCGTGCCTTTGGACATTGAAGTAAAAACTTGGGTGCATGTGTCATACTTGCGTACCAGCAACGACATCTCCCACAGGGCAGCCTTCAAAACCTCCCTCAACCTCTACCACCGCCTGCTGAGGGCAACGAAGAGGACAGCCCTTGTTGCATGCATCGAAACCAGTGCCAACAACATCAAGGAACTTTTCAACATCGTTAATGAATTCTCCAACCTGGCTGCCAGGGAAAACAATATCACACCGTCACAAGAGCTGTGCGACAACCTTGCCCACTTCTTCCATGACAAGATCACAGCCATATACAGAAACTTTGAACCCCAACCCACACCCACAACTTCCTCCACACATACACCACAACCATAGCTGGCATGAACCACAAACTGACTACTGGAACAACTTCTCCAACCAGGACAGAATGTCCAACATGAAATCTACACACTCGGGAGCTCCCACAGCCCAATGCCCGCACCACATCTTCAAACTGGGAAAACAAAGGATCGGTCAGGAGCTCACCACCCTACTCAACTTCTCTATCACAACAGCAACATTTCCCAATGCCCGGACACACGCCAAAGCCAGACCACTACTCAAAATCCCTCTGCCGACCCCAGAAAACTCAAAAACTACTGGCCAAGCTCCCTGCTCCCGTTCCCAGTGAAGGTACTGAAAAATATCATCAACAATCAACTCATGACACACCTGGAACAGATTCCAAGCCAAGGCGGTGGTTGGGATACGCACTCTAATTTATTAAGTTTACTTCAGATTTTTGCTGGTGGGTGGTGCCCGTGGGGTTAGACCCCCTGTACCAGGGTTGAAAACAATTGATTTAGTTGCACTGTTCCCTCGAGAACAGTGTCTCCCCAGAGCACTCAGTGTCAACTTCAATGATGTTTCAAGGCACGTAAGCAAAGTTCATTACGTTTTTATTATTGTTTTTCTCTTTCTTTATACCATGATAATTCTCATGTTCTGGTGCAATGTCGCTGAACGAAGAACACAGAACGCGCTGAACAACCTATCTCGACTCGTTTTTTCACCGGCGGTAACTTTCACTGACGGACAAGTCAGACGTCAGACACAGGAATGTACGCGGCCCCTGAGGAAGGGCTACAGCCCGAAATGCATTGGGCCAAATGAGTTAAAAGTTACCAGAACATGAGAATTATCATGGTATAAAGAAAGAGAAAAACAATAATAAAAACGTAATGAACTTTGCTTACGTGCCTTGAAACATCATTGAAGTTGACACTGAGTGCTCTGGGGAGACACTGTTCTCGAGGGAACAGTGGAACTAAATCAACACCTGGAACAGAAACAGCTACTCAACGCCTCCCAATTTGGCTTCCACAGTAATCACGGTACCAAAACCACCCTGATCACAACCACAGATGACATCTGAACCCTCCTTGACCAAGGAGAAACAGTAAGCTTGATCCTCCTCAACCTCTCTGCAGCCTTCAACACTGTATTCCACTACACACTGATCGAAAGACTCCATATTGGCATCCAAGGGGATGCGCTCAGATGGCTCACCTCCTTCCTCACCCGAAGAACCCAGAGGATCCACCTCCCACCTTTCACCACTGAACCCAAGGAGATCACATGCTGTGTCCACCAGGGCTCATCCCTCAGCCCCACGCTCTTCAATGCATATTTGACCCCACTGATCCTCTCACTCACCAACAACCCCACCAGAACCAACTTCCACAGATGCATGGCAAACATCACCGACTGGATGAAGAACAACTGCCTGCAGCTGAACACAGACAAGATAGAAGTACTGATCTTTGGCAACAGCAGCAACATATGGAACGACTCCTGGTGGTAATCAGACTAGGACCCGCACCCACTCCCTCCAACCACGACAGAAACCTTGGAATCATCATTGACAACACACTCACCATGAAATCACAGATCAACATTGTCTCCTCCGCCTGCTTCCTCACTCTGCGCATGCTACGTAGGATCTTCATGTGGCTATACCCTTACACATGAACTGCACCGTGAGGGAAGCCCTCATCAACAGTGAACTGGACTATGGCAATGCTCCCTATGTAGGAATTGCCGCATACATTCTACAGAGACTTCAGACCATACAGAACGCAGCAGTCAGACTCATCCTCAGTCTTCCCTGATGAACCAACATCACACCCCACCTCAGGAAACTCCACTAGCTCCACTTCAGAAGAGATGTCAATGAAGCTGCTGATCCACGCACATAAGGTTCTACACAACCAAGGACCCGCCTACATTAACCACTGCCTGAACTTCCACCAACCATTGAGAAGACTACACTCTGCTTCCTGTTCACTTGCCCATTCTCCCTGCATGGACCGAAGCAGAAGTGGAGGACGCTCCTTCTCCCACATCACAGCAAAGACCTGGAAAAGCCTCCCCACACACCTCCGGACAACCACCTCACTTCTGGAATTTAAAAGGCCCTCAAGACCTGGCTGTTCGAATAAGCCTCTGGGGCCAGCAAGTGCCTGGATACCCTATTGGGTGATTATCAGCACTTTATAAATCATGATTGATTGAATGATTAATATGGGTCAGTAAAAAAGTTGGTGCTATGCACTAACACGTGAGGCGAAACTCAACATCAAAAATATTGCACCTTTTCTTGAAGCACAGACGAAGCATAGCATGTCATGCTGCTAGCTTGTTTTAATTCAGCATTTCCTTTTTAATGCTTTATATGACCACTTGTAGAGGAGTGTCTGTTCATTTCTCAATATCTGAGTGTGCCAGGACACAAATGTCTTGTTAAGCTAGCTGCCTTGTGACGAAGAGTAGCTACTGTGCATCGTCAGCAGGGCTGGGCTAACCATATGGGACATAATCCAGTGCGTGATTTGTAAGAGAATATGTGCCAAAGCCCAACGTTTTGTTCAAAAGCCTAAACTGGTGCTCTCAACGGTCGGGGTGCAGAATACTAAGGCTGCATAGAATTGATTCCATCTCATGCCTCTTTCATCCACCCTCAGACACTACCTGCTTCTTTATTTCACTTTTGGAGATTCTTTTTCTCCCCTGCTTTCTCTCTTTGTCACTGTTTTTCTGCCTTTCTTTTGCTATTTTTTTCCCCCTTATGTTTTTCTCTCTCTTGGTTTGGAGTGAAGTCTGTTAGGAATAAACAAAAATGAGTGCGGATGACCCCAACTGCAACCACAAATTAGACACTGGCACACGGAACCCAACTCCCCAAACCTGAAAACCTAGTATGTTGGGGACTAGAGACTGTTTTTAGGGGTGAATGGCAGAGGATCTTCATCTATTCAGACTGGCAAAAAGCCCCAAGGAGACACACACAGTTTTCTTGCATACACACATACAATTTACCCCCTTCCAAACTAGCCTTTAGATGGTCGGACTGACACACCATGGTTCATCGGGACATTACGGGGCTGGTATGAACACATTTTCCGGGGCTGCTATTAGGTTACAGCCTAACAGTGCAAATCAGCATATTGCTCAGTCATCGCCTGCCCTAACCATGTTCTTCGCAGATGAGCAGTGAGTTTATTGATCACCACTTGAAAGACCAATTACAGACATATGCTTAAATCTCTCTCTTTCCTAGATCCCTGGGAGACCAGTTCTGAGTTAATCTTCTGAAAAGTGTCCTGCATGCAGGCGATCAGCGGGCTGGTAAACACCGGTCACCCTTACAGCTCTGCGGTTTGTGCCCAATTTCACCTTGTCTGTCACAGTAACTGACAGGCTCATGCTGAATAATCAGTTGTGAGGTTTGCGGTGCCATGGTATGTCCTCCTTCAAATCCTTACTTTGTGAAGCGCTAGAGTGAGGAAAATCTGGACTTGAAATAATGGAAATTACTGTTACATATCTGGAAATAATCAGAAATGTGATTATGGTTAAAAGATAGGATGTGGGAAGATAAACATAGAGTGAAACAAGAAAGAGGTAAACAGAAATTTATGGTAAGGAGAGGGAAAACAGGGAGATAGATGTGTGGAAAAATTGAAGCAGAAGAAAGAGAGGAAGGAAAAGAGAAAGATCCAGAAAAAGAAAACAGACAACACTAGCGGAAAGGGGAGTGATACAGCAAGGCAGTAGAGAACCAAAAATAGAGAGAATGGTAAGAGATGGGAAGATTGGCAAATGGGAGTGTATGGGGATAAGGAAGACAAGTCTAGTGGAATGGATTTGAGTGAAAGGGAGCAAGAATTGATGAGAAAGTAAGAGTGTAGAGAAAAAAAAAGTAAAAATGTCAGGAAAAGTGGGTCGGACATACAGAAGAATAAAAAAAGGATTGATATCTCTTCTGGGATTGCAAGTACTGAGAATGGGACTACTCCAAATCAAAAACAAAACATACTTTAACCATAAGAAAGAAATGCTGGACCTTAACACTTAATTTTATCCCAATTTTAAACCTAACCTCAACCCAAATCTTATCACCAGCATAAATGTTGGCCTAACCATAATGCCAAACCTACATTTTACCCCGACCCTGAATCTATATCCAACCTTAACTGTATCCTTTAAACTAATGTTAAACCCAGACTCTAAAAGCAAGTCAACCCCTTAGCCTACACCGATCCTATATTTTACACTATAGCATATCCTACCTCAGCTCTAACAGTGCATCTTGTACGCAAGATATTCGAAGTAGTCGTATCCCAAGTAATGGTAATGTAGAAGTCACGCTTCCATTGTCATTCAATTTGAGGTAAAGCAGAATAGCGATAAGGAGGTAACACGTGGGAGAAGATGAGGGAATAAACAGGGAAATAGAAACAGAAACATAAAGACCGCGGTTGTAAAATGTTGGTCGATGTAGGCTGGGTCAGCCAGATTTTCAGTTCAATTCACTATGTAAATAAATCCCATTTCAATTCATTACATTATAATCTCCTTTGGATAACCTAAGAGCATTGCCTTTATTTGGCTGAAAGACCAACACTGGACACCACTGCTATGGAAGGAGGAAGGGGAACCTGGATGAAAAGGGAGAGGAGAAAGGGCAAGCAAGAGAAAGTGGAAGAAATATAAAGAATGGGAAGAGACAGGTGTAGAGAAAAGAATGAAATGAAGAAAAAGGTAACTAGAAAGATAAAAGCAGACAGAGAGGAGGCGTAGATAAACAGGGGAAGAAATGGGCTGAGATATTTCACAGCTAAGAATCCATTCCACCTTTAGTATTTGCTCTTGTTATATTATTTCAATATTTTTTCTTCAGATGATGTTAGATGTTTGGGGGTCATTTACGAAATGGCAAATGCCACAAATAAGTCACCCAACCTTGCAATTTCCTACGCCACATTTAGTTATGGGGCAACCACTAGATTGGCACGGGCTCTCAACCACAGAGCTGAGTCCAGGGCTATTGCCTACTTGGCAGGTTGGTGGGTCACTCAATAAGGTCTAAATGACCCTCAAGGTGCTTCAATAGTGTTTTTCAATATTTCGTCTTTAGCTACTGCATCTGCATACCTATTGAGATCTTCTTTGCTGGTCACAGTGGATTTTGAGCAGTGGCATATCGTAAAACGACAGCAGAATATGATGAGGGACCCGAGTGTCACATATTACACAGATATTCCTTAGCTTTGGACTGAATGGGGCCCCACCTTGACGGTTTGGGACCCTCTATGCTGAGGGACTCCAGGGGCATGCATTTCATCCTTGATTCAGGGAAATTGGGGAGTGGGGGTTGGTTGTGGCAGATATCCTTTCATGTATGGCATCCATAATTTAGTTTTCATTGTCTGTTCTTGGAAGTTTATGGCGCTTTCTCAAAAATGTAGAAAGCTGTTATTGCATTTTAGTTGAATTTTACATTGTGAGTTAATGTCCCTGCACTGAGAACAATAAAATGCACAGTAAACAAAAAGTGATCATGAATGATGAAAAGTGTGAATGAAATAGACACATAAAGAAAGAAAGGAAGAAAAAGAACATGAAAAGAGGCTGAGGAAAAGAGATATAAAGGAGAAAGGGAAGGACAAAAGTAAGGAAGAGGAAAGGAGGAAGAAAAACGGGAAAGCAGAAAGGAAGAAAAGAGGAAAGAATGAAAGAAGGCTAACAAGGAGAAAGAAGGATGAGGGGAGGGAGGAAAGAATGAAAAAAGGAAAGAGGAAAGGATGAGTGTTGCAAAGTCATCCTGTGCCACGGGCAACCCCCAACTTTTTGCTGAATGGTACTAGTGGTAACTGACTCTGACTGACCCTGGGCTCTGCTGACCAGTCCCAGGGCCAGTGCTATGCTGAAAGAGACACATTAGAATACAGTTAGGGTACACAATGGTATGGTGGGGTACCCCTGTGATTGGCAGGACCTACCCTATAGGCTCCTAGTATATAATAGGGCAGGGGGATTGAAACTAACTAGAAGTACCTAGTACCCTAGGGCATGGCAGTTTAGAGGCCAGCCGCTCTTTTGCACTTGCATGTGTGCATTGCTGAAGCCTGGGGTCAGTTTAAAAGCAGCACTGGGTGCCAGGACTGCTTTAAAAAAGTAAATGATGCCTAAACTCGAATTTGGGGTTTGGGGCACTTAAAATGGATAATATACAATGTGTTGGCATATTAGGAACCCCCAGGGTCTCCCATAGGTGTTCCAGGGGTGGGGGGGTCAGATATGTATAACATTGTGGTAAAGTGCTGCTCAAATTCGACTTTGATGCTAGGAGCACTGTGGAGGGAGGTTCTGCAATAGTTCTACCCCTAAAGTCTCCCCTAGTTGCACATGTAGTGGGATTCCTCTAGATATAAGACAAGTACTTATAAAATATGTTTTTGTAAGTCCTGGTGCTGGAAAAATTGCCCAAGTCATTTTTCCCATTGCAAATCCCGTTACATAGGTTAACATGATAGGACGTTTTTGATTAATAACTCTTGATAGGACAGGGCTAGGAATACAATTCGAAGACTTCCCAGAATGGTATTAATAAATCCAACAATATCATATTGTTGAATTTCTCCTAAAGTGTACAGCCCAGAAGTTATAAGACTTTCTTGTTTGTAAATCCAAATTCAGCATTCCAGTGGTCCTCCCTGATTGGTCATAGTTAGGTGGATTAGCCAGGCTGCCTTGTGGAGGTGACAAAGAGCCCCTGGGGTTAACCAGCCCTGCTGGCAGGGCAGTGTGCTGTTCCATAGGAATGCCAGGCCAGGGGGAGGAGTCGTAAACTATGTTCTTCAAAGAAGAGAGCAGAGAACAGTATCATTTACAACTCTGAACTTCCCACCTTAGGCAGATGGTAGGATTAAGGAAGGTATGGGCAGATGCAGAGGGGAGAGTCTAAGTAAATTAGCCATACAAGGGGTGTGTTTAGCCAGCTCTTACCTCCTTGCTGGAAAATCAGCCATTATGGATTTGGACGATTTGATGCACTCTGGGACAAAATAATGCCACACTCTACAGGATGTGGTCATATCTTGGAGTAGTTACCCTGCTCCCATTGGTCAGAGGTGACCTCCTGCTTGACCCAGAGAACTTGGAATAAGTATCTGAGAGGGGTAGAGCCCTCCAGATTTGCTGCTTGAAACGTACTGAAGCAAGACATTGCCAAGCTGAGACGTTTTGCTGTGCAAAGATTTCTAAGGCCTGACCTCTGAAAACTGCCCCATCTGAAACTACAGCCCTCTGGATTATTTTGCTGAAAAAGAACTAAAGAGTGGACTCCCTGAAATCTACAGGTTAAAAGAGCTCATCTGGAACATCACCAACTAAATCTACACCTTGGAGAACTACCAGTGGATTTGTAAGGGTTTTGTAGCAGTGGATTGTGGGAACTGATGTCCTCAACTTTCAAGGACCGTCCTGGAGCTTCCAGACCCTTGGAGTGAGTTTGAGACACTTTGGGACACTTTGAGGAACTTCAGGAAGAAGTTCAAGAAGTTTGGAGAACTTTGGAGCAACTTTCAAAAAAAGCTCCATACAGGGACCGACTCAACCTGGCCAGCCAGGCCGCCTGCCTTCAACTGCGAGCTGGCCAAGTCAACCAGGTTTATCCCGCTACAATCTCCATCACTCCAACTTCCAGAGATTGACCGGGACTAGAAGAAAACTGAAGCCAGTGAACCCTCACCGGATCCGGCTACATGGGGAGCATCAAGAGACCCCATGAGAAAAAGCTCCAGAAAAGTTTCTAAGTCAGCTCGTAGAAAATGTGACCAGGAGCAACCGCGAACGCCAAGCCACCTGCCTTCCATCGCGTGCCGGCCTGGATTCCTGGGTTGCCCCGCTGAAGCGATCATGAAAATGTTCTCTAAGTCTGCTCCAAGAAAGTTGACCGGGACCTCGTCACAAGTCAATCCGGAGAACCCTCACCGAATACGGACTGTCTGGGAGCTTCTAGGGGCCTCAAGGAGAAACGCTTCAGAAATGTTTCTAAGTGTGAAGGCAGAAACTGAGACCGGGACCTGCCGCGAGCTGTAGCCTTTCAGGGCTCCATCGCGCCCAGCCTGAAACTTTGACTTTAACCCGGTCTATCGCGAGCAGGTATCACAATATGGTGCTATAATCTTCTGAGGGCTATATTTTATTAAATCTTTGAAAATTCATATCGCCGGTTTCCTACATTGGATTTTTGATATTTTGGTGTCATTGTAAAGATAAAAGATGTTCCTATTTTTATAAATTGGTGTTGGATTTTTATTATGTGTTGTGTCGTCATTATTTACTGAATTGGTGTTTTTAAATGCTTTACATGCCTGTCTTTGAAGTTAGCGATACAAAAGGGGATGATGGACGGAGTGTTTGAACAAATCAAACACTCACCCCCAGTCAACTGATCTGGGTTTAATCCATCACCATTCTTTAGTTCACTCAGCCACCCCAGTTCAGACATGGCTATATGCAAATCAGTCTGACCCTGTGCCTTATGGGAACAGTCCAGCCCGAACTGCCAAGCCATGTCTTCCCTGGACCGGAAACAAGCATCCTGGGACCGGTTTCGGATTCATAATCCTCATCAGCCAGGCTATCTTGAATCCAGTGGCCAAGTGAACAAGGGACTCACGTCTGAGCATACCCTGCCACACTTAGGGCGAACAAAGCGATACAAAAGGGGATGATGGACGGAGTGTTTGAACAAATCAAACACTCACCCCCAGTCAACTGATCTGGGTTTAATCCATCACCATTTTTTAGTTCACTCAGTCACCCCAGTTCAGACATGGCTATATGCAAATCAGTCTGACCCTGTGCCTTATGGGAACAGTCCAGCCTGAACTGCCAAGCCATGTCTTCCCTGGACCGGAAACAAGCATCCTGGGACCGGTTTCGGATTCATAATCCTCATCAGCCAGGCTATCTTTAATCCAGTGGCCAAGTGAACAAGGGACTCACGTCTGAGCATACCCTGCCACACTTAGGGCGAACAAAGCGATACAAAAGGGGATGATGGACGGAGTGTTTGAACAAATCAAACACTCACCCCCAGTCAACTGATCTGGGTTTAATCCATCACCATTCTTTAGTTCACTCAGCCACCCCAGTTCAGACATGGCTATATGCAAATCAGTCTGACCCTGTGCCTTATGGGAACAGTCCAGCCCGAACTGCCAAGCCATGTCTTCCCTAGACCGGAAACAAGCATCCTGGGACCGGTTTCGGATTCATAATCCTCATCAGCCAGGCTATCTTGAATCCAGTGGCCAAGTGAACAAGGGACTCACGTCTGAGCATACCCTGCCACACTTAGGGCGAACAAAGCGATACAAAAGGGGATGATGGACGGAGTGTTTGAACAAATCAAACACTCACCCCCAGTCAACTGATCTGGGTTTAATCCATCACCATTCTTTAGTTCACTCAGCCACCCCAGTTCAGAAACCGGTCCCAGGATGCTTGTTTCCGGTCCAGGGAAGACATGGCTTGGCAGTTCGGGCTGGACTGTTCCCACAAGGCACAGGGTCAGACTGATTTGCATATAGCCATGTCTGAACTGGGGTGGCTGAGTGAACTAAAGAATGGTGATGGATTAAACCCAGATCAGTTGACTGGGGGTGAGTGTTTGATTCGTTCAAGCGCTCCGTCCATCATCCCCTTTTGTATCGCTTTGTTCGCCCTAAGTGTGGCAGGGTATGCTCAGACGTGACTCCCTTCTTCACTTGGCCACTGGATTCAAGATAGCCTGGCTGATGAGGATTATGAATCCGAAACCGGTCCCAGGATGCTTGTTTCCGGTCCAGGGAAGACATGGCTTGGCAGTTCGGGCTGGACTGTTCCCACAAGGCACAGGTTCAGACTGATTTGCATATAGCCATGTCTGAACTGGGGTGGCTGAGTGAACTAAAGAATGGTGATGGATTAAACCCAGATCAGTTGACTGGGGGTGAGTGTTTGATTTGTTCAAGCGCTCCGTCCATCATCCCCTTTTGTATCGCTTTGTTCGCCCTAAGTGTGGCAGGGTATGCTCAGACGTGAGTCCCTTCTTCACTTGGCCACTGGATTCAAGATAGCCTGGCTGATGAGGATTATGAATCCGAAACCGGTCCCAGGATGCTTGTTTCCGGTCCAGGGAAGACATGGCTTGGCAGTTCGGGCTGGACTGTTCCCACAAGGCACACGGTCAGACTGATTTGCATATAGCCATGTCTGAACTGGGGTGGCTGAGTGAACTAAAGAATGGTGATGGATTAAACCCAGATCAGTTGACTGGGGGTGAGTGTTTGATTTGTTCACGCGCTCCGTCCATCATCCCCTTTTGTATCGCTTTGTTCGCCCTAAGTGTGGCAGGGTATGCTCAGACGTGAGTCCCTTCTTCACTTGGCCACTGGATTCAAGATAGCCTGGCTGATGAGGATTATGAATCCGAAACCGGTCCCAGGATGCTTGTTTCCGGTCCAGGGAAGACATGGCTTGGCAGTTCGGGCTGGACTGTTCCCACAAGGCACAGGGTCAGACTGATTTGCATATAGCCATGTCTGAACTGGGGTGGCTGAGTGAACTAAAGAATGGTGATGGATTAAACCCAGATCGGTTGACTGGGGGTGAGTGTTTGATTTGTTCAAGCGCTCCGTCCATCATCCCCTTTTGTATCGCTTTGTTCCCCCTAAGTGTGGCAGGGTATGCTCAGACGTGAGTCCCTTCTTCATTTGGCCACTGGATTCAAGATAGCCTGGCTGATGAGGATTATGAATCCGAAACCGGTCCCAGGATGCTTGTTTCCGGTCCAGGGAAGACATGGCTTGGCAGTTCGGGCTGGACTGTTCCAACAAGGCACAGGGTCAGACTGATTTGCATATAGCCATGTCTGAACTGGGGTGGCTGAGTGAACTAAAGAATGGTGATGGATTAAACCCAGATCAGTTGACTGGGGGTGAGTGTTTGATTTGTTCAAGCGCTCCGTCCATCATCCCCTTTTGTATCGCTTTGTTCGCCCTAAGTGTGGCAGGGTATGCTCAGACGTGAGTCCCTTCTTCACTTGGCCACTGGATTCAAGATAGCCTGGCTGATGAGGATTATGTATCCGAAACCGGTCCCAGGATGTTTGTTTCCGGTCCAGGGAAGACATGGCTTGGCAGTTCGGGCTGGACTGTTCCCACAAGGCACAGGGTCAGACTGATTTGCATATAGCCATGTCTGAACTGGGGTGGCTGAGTGAACTAAAGAATGGTGATGGATTAAACCCAGATCAGTTGACTGGGGGTGAGTGTTTGATTTGTTCAAGCGCTCCGTCCATCATCCCCTTTTGTATCGCTTTGTTCGCCCTAAGTGTGGCAGGGTATGCTCAGACGTGAGTCCCTTCTTCACTTGGCCACTGGATTCAAGATAGCCTGGCTGATGAGGATTATGTATCCGAAACCGGTCCCAGGATGTTTGTTTCCGGTCCAGGGAAGACATGGCTTGGCAGTTCGGGCTGGACTGTTCCCACAAGGCACAGGGTCAGACTGATTGCATATAGCCATGTCTGAACTGGGGTGGCTGAGTGAACTAAAGAATGGTGATGGATTAAACCCAGATCAGTTGACTGGGGGTGAGTGTTTGATTCGTTCAAGCGCTCCGTCCATCATCCCCTTTTGTATCGCTTTGTTCGCCCTAAGTGTGGCAGGGTATGCTCAGACGTGACTCCCTTCTTCACTTGGCCACTGGATTCAAGATAGCCTGGCTGATGAGGATTATGAATCCGAAACCGGTCCCAGGATGCTTGTTTCCGGTCCAGGGAAGACATGGCTTGGCAGTTCGGGCTGGACTGTTCCCACAAGGCACAGGTTCAGACTGATTTGCATATAGCCATGTCTGAACTGGGGTGGCTGAGTGAACTAAAGAATGGTGATGGATTAAACCCAGATCAGTTGACTGGGGGTGAGTGTTTGATTTGTTCAAGCGCTCCGTCCATCATCCCCTTTTGTATCGCTTTGTTCGCCCTAAGTGTGGCAGGGTATGCTCAGACGTGAGTCCCTTCTTCACTTGGCCACTGGATTCAAGATAGCCTGGCTGATGAGGATTATGAATCCGAAACCGGTCCCAGGATGCTTGTTTCCGGTCCAGGGAAGACATGGCTTGGCAGTTCGGGCTGGACTGTTCCCACAAGGCACACGGTCAGACTGATTTGCATATAGCCATGTCTGAACTGGGGTGGCTGAGTGAACTAAAGAATGGTAATGGATTAAACCCAGATCAGTTGACTGGGGGTGAGTGTTTGATTTGTTCACGCGCTCCGTCCATCATCCCCTTTTGTATCGCTTTGTTCGCCCTAAGTGTGGCAGGGTATGCTCAGACGTGAGTCCCTTCTTCACTTGGCCACTGGATTCAAGATAGCCTGGCTGATGAGGATTATGAATCCGAAACCGGTCCCAGGATGCTTGTTTCCGGTCCAGGGAAGACATGGCTTGGCAGTTCGGGCTGGACTGTTCCCACAAGGCACAGGGTCAGACTGATTTGCATATAGCCATGTCTGAACTGGGGTGGCTGAGTGAACTAAAGAATGGTGATGGATTAAACCCAGATCGGTTGACTGGGGGTGAGTGTTTGATTTGTTCAAGCGCTCCGTCCATCATCCCCTTTTGTATCGCTTTGTTCCCCCTAAGTGTGGCAGGGTATGCTCAGACGTGAGTCCCTTCTTCATTTGGCCACTGGATTCAAGATAGCCTGGCTGATGAGGATTATGAATCCGAAACCGGTCCCAGGATGCTTGTTTCCGGTCCAGGGAAGACATGGCTTGGCAGTTCGGGCTGGACTGTTCCAACAAGGCACAGGGTCAGACTGATTTGCATATAGCCATGTCTGAACTGGGGTGGCTGAGTGAACTAAAGAATGGTGATGGATTAAACCCAGATCAGTTGACTGGGGGTGAGTGTTTGATTTGTTCAAGCGCTCCGTCCATCATCCCCTTTTGTATCGCTTTGTTCGCCCTAAGTGTGGCAGGGTATGCTCAGACGTGAGTCCCTTCTTCACTTGGCCACTGGATTCAAGATAGCCTGGCTGATGAGGATTATGTATCCGAAACCGGTCCCAGGATGTTTGTTTCCGGTCCAGGGAAGACATGGCTTGGCAGTTCGGGCTGGACTGTTCCCACAAGGCACAGGGTCAGACTGATTTGCATATAGCCATGTCTGAACTGGGGTGGCTGAGTGAACTAAAGAATGGTGATGGATTAAACCCAGATCAGTTGACTGGGGGTGAGTGTTTGATTTGTTCAAGCGCTCCGTCCATCATCCCCTTTTGTATCGCTTTGTTCGCCCTAAGTGTGGCAGGGTATGCTCAGACGTGAGTCCCTTCTTCACTTGGCCACTGGATTCAAGATAGCCTGGCTGATGAGGATTATGAATCCGAAACCGGTCCCAGGATGCTTGTTTCCGGTCCAGGGAAGACATGGCTTGGCAGTTCGGGCTGGACTGTTCCCACAAGGCACAGGGTCAGACTGATTTGCATATAGCCATGTCTGAACTGGGGTGGCTGAGTGAACTAAAGAATGGTGATGGATTAAACCCAGATCAGTTGACTGGGGGTGAGTGTTTGATTTGTTCAAGCGCTCCGTCCATCATCCCCTTTTGTATCGCTTTGTTCCCCCTAAGTGTGGCAGGGTATGCTCAGACGTGAGTCCCTTCTTCACTTGGCCACTGGATTCAAGATAGCCTGGCTGATGAGGATTATGAATCCGAAACCGGTCCCAGGAGGCTTGTTTCCGGTCCAGGGAAGACATGGCTTGGCAGTTCGGGCTGGACTGTTCCCACAAGGCACAGGGTCAGACTGATTTGCATATAGCCATGTCTGAACTGGGGTGGCTGAGTGAACTAAAGAATGGTGATGGATTAAACCCAGATCAGTTGACTGGGGGTGAGTGTTTGATTTGTTCAAGCGCTCCGTCCATCATCCCCTTTTGTATCGCTTTGTTCGCCCTAAGTGTGGCAGGGTATGCTCAGACGTGAGTCCCTTCTTCACTTGGCCACTGGATTCAAGATAGCCTGGCTGATGAGGATTATGTATCCGAAACCGGTCCCAGGATGTTTGTTTCCGGTCCAGGGAAGACATGGCTTGGCAGTTCGGGCTGGACTGTTCCCACAAGGCACAGGGTCAGACTGATTTGCATATAGCTATGTCTGAACTGGGGTGGCTGAGTGAACTAAAGAATGGTGATGGATTAAACCCAGATCAGTTGACTGGGGGTGAGTGTTTGATTTGTTCAAGCGCTCCGTCCATCATCCCCTTTTGTATCGCTTTGTTCGCCCTAAGTGTGGCAGGGTATGCTCAGACGTGAGTCCCTTCTTCACTTGGCCACTGGATTCAAGATAGCCTGGCTGATGAGGATTATGAATCCGAAACCGGTCCCAGGATGCTTGTTTCCGGTCCAGGGAAGACATGGCTTGGCAGTTCGGGCTGGACTGTTCCCACAAGGCACAGGGTCAGACTGATTTGCATATAGCCATGTCTGAACTGTGGTGGCTGAGTGAACTAAAGAATGGTGATGGATTAAACCCAGATCAGTTGACTGGGGGTGAGTGTTTGATTTGTTCAAGCGCTCCGTCCATCATCCCCTTTTGTATCGCTTTGTTCCCCCTAAGTGTGGCAGGGTATGCTCAGACGTGAGTCCCTTCTTCACTTGGCCACTGGATTCAAGATAGCCTGGCTGATGAGGATTATGAATCCGAAACCGGTCCCAGGAGGCTTGTTTCCGATCCAGGGAAGACATGGCTTGGCAGTTCGGGCTGGACTGTTCCAACAAGGCACAGGGTCAGACTGATTTGCATATAGCCATGTCTGAACTGGGGTGGCTGAGTGAACTAAAGAATGGTGATGGATTAAACCCAGATCAGTTGACTGGGGGTGAGTGTTTGATTTGTTCAAGCGCTCCGTCCATCATCCCCTTTTGTATCGCTTTGTTCGCCCTAAGTGTGGCAGGGTATGCTCAGACGTGAGTCCCTTCTTCACTTGGCCACTGGATTCAAGATAGCCTGGCTGATGAGGATTATGTATCCGAAACCGGTCCCAGGATGTTTGTTTCCGGTCCAGGGAAGACATGGCTTGGCAGTTCGGGCTGGACTGTTCCCACAAGGCACAGGGTCAGACTGATTTGCATATAGCTATGTCTGAACTGGGGTGGCTGAGTGAACTAAAGAATGGTGATGGATTAAACCCAGATCAGTTGACTGGGGGTGAGTGTTTGATTTGTTCAAGCGCTCCGTCCATCATCCCCTTTTGTATCGCTTTGTTCGCCCTAAGTGTGGCAGGGTATGCTCAGACGTGAGTCCCTTCTTCACTTGGCCACTGGATTCAAGATAGCCTGGCTGATGAGGATTATGAATCCGAAACCGGTCCCAGGATGCTTGTTTCCGGTCCAGGGAAGACATGGCTTGGCAGTTCGGGCTGGACTGTTCCCACAAGGCACAGGGTCAGACTGATTTGCATATAGCCATGTCTGAACTGGGGTGGCTGAGTGAACTAAAGAATGGTGATGGATTAAACCCAGATCAGTTGACTGGGGGTGAGTGTTTGATTTGTTCAAGCGCTCCGTCCATCATCCCCTTTTGTATTGCTTTGTTCCCCCTAAGTGTGGCAGGGTATGCTCAGACGTGAGTCCCTTCTTCACTAGGCCACTGGATTCAAGATAGCCTGGCTGATGAGGATTATGAATCCGAAACCGGTCCCAGGAGGCTTGTTTCCGGTCCAGGGAAGACATGGCTTGGCAGTTCGGGCTGGACTGTTCCCACAAGGCACAGGGTCAGACTGATTTGCATATAGCCATGTCTGAACTGGGGTGGCTGAGTGAACTAAAGAATGGTGATGGATTAAACCCAGATCAGTTGACTGGGGGTGAGTGTTTGATTTGTTCAAGCGCTCCGTCCATCATCCCCTTTTGTATCGCTTTGTTCGCCCTAAGTGTGGCAGGGTATGCTCAGACGTGAGTCCCTTCTTCACTTGGCCACTGGATTCAAGATAGCCTGGCTGATGAGGATTATGTATCCGAAACCGGTCCCAGGATGTTTGTTTCCGGTCCAGGGAAGACATGGCTTGGCAGTTCGGGCTGGACTGTTCCCACAAGGCACAGGGTCAGACTGATTTGCATATAGCTATGTCTGAACTGGGGTGGCTGAGTGAACTAAAGAATGGTGATGGATTAAACCCAGATCAGTTGACTGGGGGTGAGTGTTTGATTTGTTCAAGCGCTCCGTCCATCATCCCCTTTTGTATCGCTTTGTTCGCCCTAAGTGTGGCAGGGTATGCTCAGACGTGAGTCCCTTCTTCACTTGGCCACTGGATTCAAGATAGCCTGGCTGATGAGGATTATGAATCCGAAACCGGTCCCAGGATGCTTGTTTCCGGTCCAGGGAAGACATGGCTTGGCAGTTCGGGCTGGACTGTTCCCACAAGGCACAGGGTCAGACTGATTTGCATATAGCCATGTCTGAACTGGGGTGGCTGATTAAACCCAGATCAGTTGACTGGGGGTGAGTGTTTGATTTGTTCAAGCGCTCCGTCCATCATCCCCTTTTGTATCGCTTTGTCTTTGAAGTTAAGCCTGTCTGCTCGCAGCCAGGTTACCAAGTGTTGAGCATAGGAATAATTTTCTAAGACCTATGCTGAGTACTACCATGTGATAGTGGCCTTATTGCCAGTGGCAGACCTACATTTGCCCCTACCAATAACCCACTTTCCAACAATGAGAAAGGACACGAGGAAAGAAGGAAGAAGAGAAATAAAGAAAGGAAATAATGAAATAATGAAAGAAGTGGATTCCCAAACCCACCTATAGACACCTTTGGCCCAATCTCCGTTACTGGAAGAGTGTACTCAGGGGGCCCACCAGCTCCTTCAAAAATACCACTGAGGCTATCTGAAGACGTCCACATAATGTCATACCTTCATGGATACAGAGCATACTGCCAGAGCTGCACTCTGAAAATTCTGAAAACAAAAGGCAATACTCAAGGTCACTCAATTTACCCCACTCTGATGAACAGGTCCCTCCAGCAGGAATTATTAACCCAGAGTCATCAGACCAGCGTCATCATTGTCTTCCCACGAGCCGAGGACTGAGAGCGATAAACAGTTTCCTGCTAGATGTAGCCCTCGTCAATTTTCAACGCCTTTGCTTGGGGCTTTCAGTCGAGATGCGCGCAATGAGTTATTTTAACTTCTGACTTAATCTGCTCTACAACATCGATGAGGCTTCTACAAATAGGACCTACTCGCTCACCGTATGGGTTCATGAGCACCATTTGCAAAAGCGTTAGCGCATGGGAAGCCGTTACCAGACCGCTCTCTTGAGGATTGAGCTTCACTGTGCTGCTCACAATTCAACACATAAAAAGGCCCAATTTGAGGCATTTCTAGGGCAAGAATGGGAGTACCTATTGCATTACTGCAGAGGGGTGCCAGGTTGCAGGCTGCATTACTACAGAGGGGTACCACAATTGATACCTGCATTACTGTGGTACAGTGAGGTTTGACATGTGACTGCCAATGCCCCAGCTGATTGGTCTTTAAAAAGCCCGACCTTTTGGGGTGTATGATGACTTTTCATGTAGGCAATAGTGTCTCTGTAACAGTGCAAAGGCCGCAGCATTAATTTCTAATGTTTCAGATGCCTGATATAGAGATGGCGGGATAGGAAAGTTCTCTGATTTCTTGACTAATGCCAAATCTTGAGGTGAAACCACCAGTGGAATCTTATCCACCTTGAGGGAATCTATAGTGGAAGAAATTCTACTTGTGGTTCTCCTACCAGATTTAGCATTTCTCCAAGAAATTGGAGGGTTTTCAGTTACCAGCAAGCTCAAAATCTGGCCGCCCATTGTGGAGCACAGTAAAGATGCAGTTGAAAGTGCTTACTGCCAAAGCACAAGTTCCATGCAAAGGTTTCGGAAATTGATGAGAGTCATACAAGGTGCAAACCTGTGCATGGTTCCCAGGACTCAGAGTAAGCAGTCACTGGTGAAGCTGGCCCAATTACTCTGTTGGGGAATCTGCTAGCTGAAGAGACCCGATAAGTGGTCTGTGTAGAAAACCACTTATAAAGTCACTAACCCATGCATGTTCTACATTTTGACTCCCTCCTTCGAACACTGCAAGAAACGTACATGTATTGGCCTTCAAGAAAGACTGATGCTAATATATGCAAACAGATGCGTATAGACCGCGGAACTGTATAAGGTCCTCAAAAAAATCCAATCCTTTATGACATGTTTGAGAGAATTGTGCAGATAAAGACTTGACATTAAGATCATCTGTTAGAAATTCCCTCTGGAAGAAGACCTGTGGTGATATTTTGATGGAATAACATAAGTCAATGTGGCACTCTTGGAAGTGTCACCAGCAATAAACACCTATGCCAATCACAGTTCCTCACCTTTTCATCAATAGCATCAGGTATTAATGCAACCAAAACAGTAAAAGTAAAACACCAATGTGCGCCATGATCAAAACTGTATACTCTAGTTTTGATGACAGTACTGGCCGGCAGACACCAGCAATTGGCGTATACATTGGGCTCAATGACACAGTAGGCTGTGTCTGCAGAATATATCAATGTATCAATAACAGTGCACTAGAGTAAGCAAAAAAAAGAGTGTCAATACCAATACATAGCAAAGTCAAGAACAGAGCACAATAACATTACCTGTAGAATGCCCGTTATCAGGGATATCATAGTCAGGCATCAGTAATAGTGTACACAGCGGCATAGGCAGCATAAACCATTATCAATAACACCGTAAATCTAGATAAAAAAGCACACTCACTCTGCAAATACCAGGATAAATCAGAATCAGTAAAAGGGTATACTCAGCGTGGAAGGGTATACTCAGATGTGAGTCCCTTGCTCATTGCACCATCAGGATTCAAGCAAGCCGGGCCGACGACGCCTGAAATGGCAGAAACCGGTCCCCGGAAGCTTGTTTCCTTCCCAGTGTAAGAATTGGCTTGGTAGTTTGGTTTGCCCTGTTCCCATCATGCACTGGGACAGGAACAGACTAATTTGCATATAGCCAGGTTCTGAACTGGGATGGTGCAGTGAGCTAAAAAACGGTGTTGGATCTAGCCCTGATCTCTTGACTGGGTGAGAGTATTCTGCTTAATTCAGAAACTCTGTCCATCACCACCCCTTGTTGTTAAACAGTTTACAAGGGGGTCAATAAGATGCACCAATGTCAATAAACATGGCGAAGACCCTGTCAATAACAAAGTACAGTAGTGTCATTAAAACATACATCAGTGTCAACAACAAAAGGTGACAACCTTTAAAACAAAGTCAAACACACACACCTCAGTGGACAGTAGTATGCAGCAGCATCAGTAGCATCACAGACCGCATTTCTAAAAGATTGCACCATCATTACAAAAACAATACGTTAAGAAATCAAATTAAAGTGGATGATTACCTATATGTACCAAACGACATGGTGATTTTGACTAATCGTGGCATATGTCATCCCAGTGATCGTAAAGTTATTAATCACAGTCTATTTCATTACCCTCTCCACCAAAATATAAAAGAACACCGCCTGAGGACATAAAAAATCAACATATCGTTCAAATTCCACAGACTGCATATAGAGCGACAGAGATTTATTTCCCGAGAGAGACGATTATTCATATGACTGTATCAAAAATGCCATCTGGTTACCTAAATGAACATCCACGTCTTGATAAGGGAGTCATGTAGGTGAGGATGAGTAATTGACAACACTGATTAAAAAAGCACACGTTCAATGACAAAATTACTGCCCGCGTTTAAAATTCACGCAGGAAAACTCAGCACCTGGGCTGCCTGATTTTTTCACAAAGCACAGCATGGTTGACTTTCATTTCATAGATGACTTTATTGTAAGTAAACATTACAAGTACTGCTTGGGAAATGTAAAGCAGCCAATATCTTAAAGCTGTGGAATTGAATTTAGGGTTAGGATAATTGGATCCCTGTGGAAATGGAATAATTCAGAAACATAGTACTCCGGGACCAGTAATGAGAAACCATGTGTAACGTTATATACATTTAATACTTTCTTTTACTTTAGTAAAAACAATTATGATGAATGCAAAATAGACACAAATGTCTAATAAGGCGTCATACTCCCCTTAGCCTAGCACTAACTGTAACCCTAAACATTAAGGACCTAATTACGAGTCTGGAGGTCCAGACTCATGATGATGCGGTGGTGGCGGTCCAGCTACCGTCGCACCGGCGTTCTGACAACCCCATTACGACTTGGGCAGCAGGACCACCATGGGACCGCTTCCCTGGCGGTTTGCTCAGCAGTCCTGAGGCTGCAATAGGCTTGGCGAGACCGCCACGGTCCCACCAAGCATATTAAAACTTTCCTCTCCGCCACGGTTTTCATGGCACAACATGTGTGCCCCTGCGTGCATGCACACCAGTTCCTGCACTGTACAGATTTAACAGTCCATGCCGAACAGGAACTGTGTTTGGAGTTCCCATTGCGGTGCCCATTTTTAAAGGCACCCACTGTGCATCGTATTAAGAGTGCATTGATGTCACTGGCTCTCTAAGTAAAGAGAAAGGGAAATCTACCACTTTTTTCCAGGTGTTCTGCCCTGTGCAACTACAAATTCCTCCTTAAATCCTAAACTACCTTAATCTTAACCTTATCCTTGCTCTAACCCGATACCTAGCTACCAGGTTTACCTTACACTAGCTCTAACACTAAGCCCATTATCATTACACTGAACCTAACCTCTGACTTAATCCAAATTGTAATTCTCAGCCTAAATAGATGCCGTCATAGTGGACAGTCAGCGAGAAATATTAAAAACAAGCATTGAGAAAGTTTATAGGTCTTGTCTTTTGGTGGATTTTCCATTTTGCCGCTGCCAGTACTTTTTGCAAGTGCAGTTCAGCATGAGCACAAGGAAATGAATCGTTGTTCACCAATGAAGAAAAGCACCGAAATAATATCCACAGTAGGGTGATGACGTATTGACACATATGCATCACAATTGATGTGTATTCATGCGCCATGATGTGGCAGCCATTTCTTTTTACTTTTAATTTAATTTGTTTCAAGATGGTGAACATCTATCTTGGAGTGTTAAATAAAAAAGTAAAAAAAACATAAGTGCAAAAGTGCATCAAAGATAATTTAGTGGCCAGTAGCAAAATGTATCTGCCAGGATCCCCAAAATAGAATATTTGTTTTAAAAAACTAGAAAACAATCTGAAATGGTGTGGAAATATCAAGAATTTGATGGGTAAGGAGTAGCGAGTGAAGGCCACTGAGAAAAGAGGCCAACAGGAAGTGGAGGGCAAGCAACAGAAGTGGTGGGGCAGTTAGAAATTTAAAAAACTGCATAAAAGCAAGATGGGATATTGTGAGAAATAGCAAATGATTGGCTGTGGAGAGGGAGACAACATAGAAAGTATGTAAGAAGGGCATTTGAGGGATGGAAGCAGCCCATGAAGGAGGGTGGAAGAAAACACACCACACGCCCTTCTATGAAGTTCTTGAAGAATAAAAACTCTAGCTCCATTATTATAAGTGGTGGATGGATTCAAGTCATCCAATTAAAAGGATGGTAAATAAACTATGTTTCAGGTGAGGGACAAACACAAGAAGGAATGTGAATGCCATCAAATTAGTAGCAAGCAAATGTTATTTTGTTATTGGAAATGGAGAATGGGTGGTCATTGTGGGACAAAAAATAGAAGTGCAAACTTTAACATATATTTCAGAATTACGCCTTTCCTTAAAAATTAAACTTTTTTAAAATAAAATAATTTCTTTTTTTAATGGGTTAATTAAGCATTGTAAATGTTTTTTAATAATAAAAAATTGATATATATATATATATATATATATACAATAAAATTGTTGTGCAAAAGGGCGAGATATTGCGTGCTTCCTTATTGCAGACCCCATGATGAAGAGGCGGAGGGGCCTCGAAACGCGTCGGGACATGGATTGAATATTGGAAAAAGGGTAACAGAGCTGCAAGAGGCCAACAAGCTGGAAAGCTGGGATGTCGAGTGTGCCCTTCGAAAGCACAAGTGCAAGTTGTTTATTTAGATGTTACACACGGCTGTCCTTGGCCATGCGAAGGAGCACCATCTCCGGTTGTGAAAAGGAGTTTGCAACGCGGAGTGGCTGAGGCTGAGCACTTGTCAATTGGCGTTCAGCACGACATTCCTTTTGATGAAGACACCTCTGTTCTCCTGATTCCATCCTACTAAAGGAGAATATAGCGGACATATTTAGATAAGGAAGCACAAACCTACTTAAGGATTATTGTTTACTTACACCCAGGACTACAATTACCATCATGCCTGATGAAAAAGATTATAAGCCGCGCCCACTGAGGGCGGTTTTTCACAAT
The DNA here is from genome assembly GCF_964261635.1 of Lissotriton helveticus. NCBI lineage: Eukaryota > Metazoa > Chordata > Amphibia > Caudata > Salamandridae > Lissotriton > Lissotriton helveticus. The sequence continues at coordinate 1,499,081,367 of NC_136061.1, forward strand.
AAAATTGTTGTGTAAAGGGGCGAGATATTGCGTGCTTCCTTATTGCAGACCCTATGATGAAGAGGCGAAGGGGCCTCGAAACGCGTCGGGACCTGGATTGAATATTGGAAAAAGGGTAACAGAGCTGCACGTGGACAACACCCGGATGGCTGGGATGTCGAGTGTGCCCTTCGAAAGCACAAGTGCAAGTTGTGTATATATATATATATATATATATATATATATATATATATATATATATATATATATATATATATATGAAGAAAGCAGTCCAGGTTCCGAATAGATGTCGGAACCAACGGTCGGGACCTCAAAATACCTCGTACCCAGCAGTTAACACAGCCTCAAAGAAAGTAAATCCACCAGTGGAGAACAGGGAAGACGTAATTTATTTAGGATGACGCGTTTCACTCTACAAGAGAGCTTGTTCACACAGCGCGCCAGAAACAAAAAAAGTGTTTATATAGTAAACAAAAACAAAGGACCAAAATGAAAATCACCAATGCTACACGCCTTCTCCAAGTAATAAGCACAAAGAATGGACTACAAAAGAAACGTGATAAGGAACAAAGTAACAGAGAATGTAACAAGTTGAATACTGAAAAGCTCACGGTCACAAATATTTACATGATGTTTAAACACACTAGAATGTATCAAGTATTAATACTATATACACAGGAGTAATTTAAAAAAAGGGAACAATGTATTTACAACAAATAATGACGGCAAATGCCATAATGACCCTTCTGAGGCAAGGCTGTTCAAATGAACAAGAACAATATATATATATCATAATGGAATTTCCAGCTCCATATGAGCCTCCTCTGATGATCCCCAAAGATTTGGCCCTGCTTCAAACATCCTGTTTAATCTGTTTAATTTTTGTCAAAACAATAGAGCAAATACTTTTAGAGGTTTCTGTTTCTTGGCCAAACAATTTCCTAGTCTGTAAGAAAGGAACTGGTTCAGAGTTAAAGATTAGACTTCCTACCAAGTAGTTCATTATATGCAGTGTGTGTGTCACACATTGAACTGGCTTTCAAATTATGCATGGAGTTCGCACTGTCAAGTGATCTGTTAGGGTGAAGACTTTGTTGAAAACACGAAACTGTCTCGGGTGCTAGGAATTAAAAAAGGGACTTCTGACAGGTGTATGCCCTTTTATGGGTGCAGAGAATTCTGTCACAGGTGCAGAGATCTCCACACATTTAAATGTGTCTCAAGGGTTATGATTGAGGACAATCCTGATGTTTAGAATTTTGGAAATGAAATGTCCACAAACAAGTTCATTGTGTATTCTCAAACTACTATCATTCCCTTATCCAGCCTAAAAAGGGTTGAATATTGACATCATCCAAGGGCCAGAGTAAAATACTTTTTCCATGCTGGGAAGGGAAATGCATCACCCTCAACTTTGTTTCCGCCTTGGAGAAAAAATAGTGCATTTGCACAGGAGATTCCATTGCTCCGGTATAGAAATTACTGCAATTGGGACCTCCGTGCAGAGGGGATGTTTGCCTAACAAGTGGTCCAATTCACAAAGGTAAGTTTCCATGTGTAGATATGCCTAGGCATTGATCTAGACCTTCACCTAGTTGAAAATTCCAACTTTGTTTTACTATTGACCATTTCCAAATGGAGAATTATACACAGATATAGATTTAAGAATCCACACTCTCTTAAATGAGTTGATGGTGATCTCTACAGCAGAATTTATAATCATAAAGTCACAACTTTCTGGCTGTCTGGAGGTTGCGGTTTCCGTATAGGAAAAGACATGTTAAAAACCATATAATTTAAAAATGTAAATACAATATAAATAAATGCTATTGACACAGGCCTACTAAAAGAAAACATTCTCAACACCCCCATCTTAAAAATGTCAATAAATACTATTGACCTAGGACTACTTAAATAATTATTTCTTATATATCAGTGAGTCACCATTACTTTAGAATTAAAAACACCTACCCCAACTAACTTTAATTTGTAACAATCTTGATCATAAGTTAGATTATAAACTACGTTTAAAAATGTGTTTAATTCAATCTTAAATTAATAATTTATGTAGAAGTAATTTACATTTAAGTCTACTATTAAAGGTTATTAAATTTAAAAAGTTATTACTAGGAAAAATAGTTCCATTTATTAATATTATTTCCCAGGGCAGTGGTTAATTTTACAAATATTATTCTACTTTTTGTTGAAAAAGCAACTGTTCAAGGACGGCCGGTCTTGAGGTGCTTCTGGTTGAAGGGGAAGGAAGGAGCTCTCCTCTACTGTGAAGTGCGAAAAGAGGCATAAATCCAAAGAATAAATACACCTTCACTCAGGATGCCTGTAAGAAACATTTGTGTGCGCAGTTGGTCAATCAGCAAATCTAAAGGTTGCATGGGAGCGAGTGTAAGGCTATAATTGATGGAGTCATTTGAAGCTTCATTGAGATAAAGAGTTATTCTTTTTGAGAAATAATGTAATGTCTCACCAGCTGAGCTCTAGAGTACATCTTTCTAATGGAAATGTATTTCAACTGTGTGCATTAGTTACAGTCTGATTGCTTGTTACTACAAAGGCATATAAAAGAGATCGCTGAGCATTTTGTGACAGCGTATCTTCCTCTATGTATAAAGCTTTTTTTAAATAATGACCTGCTTATTCACAGTACTTTGATTTGCAGTCTGGGACGTCGAGTCTGGGACCTCAAAGTTCTATAAAGGTTTCAGTTTTGTAACAGTCTAGTTGCACACAAAGTTATCTACAGTGATTGCTTTAACCAAATGAGTTTGCATAATGTAAGAGTGTATTTTCCATTGATTACTTTAACTTGCATTTATTTTTTAATTTAAGGTCTGTGCCTTATATTTTCCATGCATTTACCTGAAGGTGAAAGGTCAACTTGTTGCACAATATTTTTTACTTTTCAGCCATGTCTCTGGTCCAGCACCCACACTCACTGACCCTGGTCCCATTACACACAAGATCACAGTTCCCATCCTTTTTATTACGCACTTCAAATACTACCCATGAGTAGTTTGTGTTAAAGTCTTCATCCATTGATTTCTTTAGGAGTGGTTGGCAGTATCCATGGCTGGCCTTGTTTGGTGCTGGACTCACTTCAAGGTTATGTTACAATATATTTAATCCTGTATTGTCACTATTGGAGCTTTAGTAGAATTAAAAGTTTATTTTGTAAATTCAAATTGTCTTGCTCTTTTGTGAGTATGTGTTTTGTATTAGCAAGTCCCTTCCTAAACTCCTCCTTATTTTTCATCTTCCATTTAGTAATAAATATTGACAATGTTCAAGCCATTTTCCCTTGTTCCTCCCACATTTACAACAAATACCTATGTCTGTGAAGATCTCTGTACATAAAAGAGTAGGAGAGACATAGGGGGAGCTCACTGGCTGGACATTTGTGAATTGAAGTTTGTAGAATGTCAACAGTGGTACTCAGTTACTAATGCAATTTGTGAATGGAACACAAGCAAATCACATGATTTCCCCAAAAGCTTTCAATGTGGATCCCTTAAGTAGTTTTGTGAATTACAGAAAACGGAAAACTACCTTCTTGTGAATAAGCCCCTATGCTTTTAAGGTACATATTTAAGACTGCATCTGTCCTATTTCGTTATAACTTGTAGGTAATACAGTAGTGCAGTTGGCTTGAGAGTGATCTAATTAAAAATAGGATTACTGTATGGATGTAAGAATGTCGGCTCACTACAGTCAGTGTAGCTGTAGGACTATGCTATGTTTGCTTATGACGTTTCACAAAAAGGGCTGGTGAGTATAGTAATATCCTGTTCCTGCTCCTGACTACACACCACAGGCAGTGGAACTATATGACTATAACATGCCTGCTCATATCTGTTCACGGCAGGCCCTCTGAGTACAGGAATACACTGTGCTTGCTTCTGACTGTTCACTAGGGGTCAATCCTGTGCACGGCTACACTGTGTAGGTAGTGTACCTATAAAAACACATCATGTTGTTTGAGACTGCACACAACAGGCAGCAAAACCATAAGAATACACGTTTCCAGCTCCTGGCTGCTCACTACAGGCAATGTGACTATTCAAATACACAGTACTGTTCCATGATTGCTCTCAATAAGCCGTGTAAATATACAAATATATTGTGCCTGTGAAGACAATAATACAATGTACCTGCTTATCACTGCTCAGCACAGGCAATGCCAATATAATATAAGACTGGTGGTATGGGGGCCAGCCGACCGGAGGGAGGTCTGCCCCCCGGTAGATTGGAAGGGGAGGGCGGACCGGTGGACTGCCATTTTGAAGTATTGAGATGCTCAGGCACAGCCCATTGTAGATGAAGGGCTATAAGGCTGGCTGTTTTGGGCTTGCAGCCATTTAGGTTTGGTGACCTGGTGGCTGGGAGTAGGATATCATAGCTTAAAATAGTTTTTGTGAAGTAGTTTTTGAGAAGTTTGCGGCAGTATTTATAGTGAGGCCTGAAGCAGTATCTATAGTTAGCGCAGGTTAGGTAGCAGCTTACCTGTCATGGAGGACGAGAGCATTCCCTCTGTTGAAGGTGGCAGGGTGGCTCGACTTGGTGGTGTCGAAGGCTGCAGGACTGGCGCACCCAGCGAGGCGGGCGGTGGGGGCGATAGCTGCAACAATTGCGGCATACACTTCACCGAAGAGAGGCAGGGCAGATAAGGTAACCACAAGGGCCGCTTGTATGTCAGAAGAGCGGCCCCACAAGGGTCTACACGGGCGGGGCAGGAGCGTCTAATGAAACTCCTGCGAGGGTTGCAGTGGTCGGGCCTGCATGAGGCCTGGTAGGGATGAGGCCTCACAAGTCTGCATGCCTAAGTGGAGGAGTTATGTGGCCCCATGGCGCGGCGCATGTCGGCTGGGGGCTGCGAGTGAAGTGCTGGATAGAGCAAAACCCGAGGGCAGAGGATGGGGCGGAAGTAGCAGGGTTCAGCATGGGAACACATTTGAGGCGCGTGCTGAGCCGCATGACGGGAGCAGGGAGTAGGGAGGAGAGGGGGGTTCAATCGACTCTGACTTGGAGTGTGGTGGGAGGGTGGGGGTGAGGGATTCCCCACAGGATGGTGAGGCCCAGGAGGCGGACAGGGGGGCACTGGAGGGATATGGGATTTTCTATAGGAACAGGAGGGGGAGCAGGGCCCACATGGTTGGGGGATGAAGGGGACATGGAACAGGAGGGGGGAGGTAGAGGAGGTACCAGAGGAGCTGGAGACAGCATGGGGCATAGAGGCATGAGAGGGCGTGGATATTTTCCAATCTTGGAATGAAGAGGTAAGAGGGGTAGACAGAGTAACCCAACTGGAAGCGTACATGCACAGAGATAAAGGGGACCTAGAAAGGGGTAGAGGGAGCTGAGGGCCGGCACTGAGGGACACGTCAGGTGTTGGGATGCAGGCAGGGGGGAGGCAGAACTCAGTAAAGGGTCTAGTCACAGCCATGCTGGAGTGGAGTGGGGATGAGAAAGTGGGGGACGAAGCAAGGGAGCAGGCGATCGACTTTGGGAGGGAAGGGGGACTGGCACAGGAGAGTATACAACAGGGTAGGAAATGAAGGGTAGAGCAAGTGGGTTGTTGGTATGGTACCAGCACACCAGACCAAACATTTGTTTTGCAGGGCGAGGAGCAGCACAGCACGGCAGACTCAGCAGAGCTAAGAGCAGCTCATTGGCGCCAAGGTGAAGAGAGGGCTGGACCCAGAACAGCACAACTGATACCGGCGGGGGAGCCCATCGCGGCCAGCATCAGTAGGCCCAGAACAACATCACTGGCCCCAACACCTGCAAGTCTCGGTGGACCACCAAGACAAAGAAGATAATTAATCAACAGGTAGCGGTGCCGGAAGAGTACCAGAGGGTACAGTTGGCCCCACCGGATAATAAGAGGTGTGCAGGGGGGGGGACCAAGTAGGGCCCCTCAGGTATAGGTCTATAAGGGTCAAGAGTGGCTCCTAGAGTTGGGTCAAAAGGCACTGGATTTTGATAAAAAGGCCTTGAAGAAGGCGAGTTACAGGAAGAGGATGAGCAGGACGGGGGCCATGCTAATGTTTTCACCAGTGTGTTTCAGACACCAGCAGACAGGCCAGGGAAGGCTTTGGGCCTGCGGTGAGGCCAGCAAGAGCAGCGGAGAGCATGGGGCCACTAGCGGGGTGGACTGTAACATTACAGGCACCCTCCTTGGATCTAGGTAAGGCCAAGGGTGTGAAGGCGAACCGTATAATGGTCTCCATTGGTATATGGGGGAACTGCAGGAGGGAGTAGTGCCATGAGACCCTCAGATGATATGTGTGCTCAATAAATGTACTTGACTTGACTTGAGAAGGGGGTAGGCTAAGGAGAGGGAAGTACGTCATGGACATTGAGGTAGGTACAAGTGAGGCAGGGGGCACAGGGGGGACTAAAGTGGAGGATAGTACAAACAGTGAGAAGGCTACAGAGGAAGGAGATAAAAAGGGGACAAGATAGAAGAGCCAGAGAGTAAGGAACTGAAGATTAAGAAACTCCAATACATGTGGGTTACGAAACCTCTGGGGGCACATTTGATGCTGAAAACAGAGGAGCGCATCAGGAAAGGGGAGATGTGCTTAGGCTCAATTTGATGAGGAGTTTAGAGCGCACCTGGCATGGGACCCAAAGCAAAATGGGGGGAGCTGGATTCAGATTTGTGGCAACACGCAATGGGAGCAGTGAAAGCAGGGAAGACCATATTTACTGCCAGTGGACTGCCTATAGTTTACAGGCTCTTTTAGGGGTGACCTGCCCGGCGGAGGGTGGGTGGCACAGAGAAGAGTAAGCCAGGAGCAAGGGGGGCTTGCTGGGACGTCAACGAGGGCTTGTGCACACACGAGTTTTGTAAATTTTGTCATGAATGCTTGAAGTGTGGGGGTCAGAATGCACTGGTCAATTGCTTTGGGGTAGGGGGAGGATACCATCAAGGAGAACAGCAATGGCAACAGACAGGAGGTAATACCGGGGATCACCAATAGCAGTTTTCAGATGCTCGGGGAAGAAAGGGACCCCACGGACCTTGGCCAGAGAGCTCATACCCCGGTTAGACATGAAAAACTGGAATAGGGGCTGCAGAGCTATGAGGATCAAGGGGCAGTGCGGCTTTTACGGGAGAGGTTTCAAACAGGGTTTTGGTTGGGGTACAAGGGTCCAAGGTACAGGAGATGGGCAGTGAACCTAAGATCAGCCACAGAGCATAAGCACATAGTGTAGGACAAACTGGATAGAGAGGTGTGAAAGGGGACAATGGCAGGTCCGTGCGAAGATTGGCCCATGGAGTGATTGATCGTTTCTCCCATCGGAGTAGTGCTTTAAAAGGAGTTAGGACAGTACAGACTGATCCAACCTTTGTCATGGCCGGAAGGGAATTCGGTCAATGACTTCATTGATGAAGGAGTGGCCACTGTATCTTACTTATCAGTTGACGTGGCCATGTCACTGGTAGTGTCGGCGGGCGCAGCTGCAACAATGGCAAAATGTGATATATATATTGGTGTTTCGATTGCTTCCAGTCCATCCAGATTATTGGGAACTTCTAGGTATCCATTTTGAAGGAAAATGGTTCGTAGAAAACACACTGCTGATGGGCTGCTCTAATTCCTGTGCATTGTTTGAGTGCTTCAGCACGTTTTTGCATTGGCTGTTTTCACGGTGCACAGGGCACCAATTGGTGATGCATTATTTCAACAGTTATTTCTTTTTGGGCTCCCCTAGCTCAGCGGAAAGCCAGAAGGCACTGGAAAATTTCCAAGAGCTGATGGGAGAGCTTGGGGTGCCGCTGGCACCGGAAAAGACAATGGGCCCGACTACAGAGCTGTCATTTTGGGGAATCGAGATCGATTCAAGGGAAATGCAGGTGCGTTTGTCACAAGATAAGGAGGAGGAAAGAAAATTGTTGCGAGACATGTTGGCCTGGGAGAAAGTGAAGGTTAAAGAGATCAAGGTCCTCTTAGGTCACCTTAACTTTGCATGCAGAGTAGTGAGGGAAGATAGGACATTCTGTAGGAGATTGGGGCAAGCCTTGTCAGGAAAACATTTACCTCCCCATCACATTCGGCTCTCAGCCGGAGTTAAGGACTACATGAGGAAGTGGCTTGTGTTCTTAGAGTCACTCAATGGAATTCTGGTGGCAAGGGAAGAAGACTTAGAATGGGATGTGCAAATGTTTTCAGATACGGCAGGCAGCTTGTGTTTTGGGTAGTTCTGGCAAGGGAGGTGGTGTGTAAAGCAATGGCCAGCACAATGGCAGGACGGTGGCAGGAGCAATGCTTTCCCCAATTTTTTCCCTCAGGGTTGCAGTGGCACTGCGGGGGGAGAATTGGCTCACAAGAAAGTGCTTTTCAGGGTGGACAATATGGCGGTGGTAGAGATTGTGAATCAACAGTTCGCCAGGGATGAGCAGGTGTTGAAGCTGTTGAGAGTATTTTTCTTGGTTTGCTTGTGTTGCGGTATCTCATTCAGAGCATTACACGTACCCGGTGTGGACAATAACATAGCGGATGCTTTGTCTCGTTCACAGTGGGGGAGATTCCGTGGGGTAGCCAAGGACGCCGCTAGGACCCAGATGCCAACGCTGCCACATTTGTGGTACATAGGCAACATAGGATGTTACAATTGGTGGTAGGGTCACTGGCGGAATCCACTATGGTGGCATATAGCTTGGCTTGGAAAGAGTCCTTGCGGTCAGGCATCCAGAGGTATGTTGAAAGGTGGCTGCAGGCTGAGGATGTGATACAATTTCTACTGGACCTCATTGACAAAGGCTTGTTGAGGGTCACAATCACCAGAAAAAAGCAGGTATTGCTTTCATGGGTAAGCTATTATGGGGCTACCCTCCAGCGACAGGGGAATTGGGGAAGAGAAATTTGGAAAGATGGGCGCGGGAACAAGACCTGGGGAACAGGAATATGCTATCTTGGCAGATGTTGCGTTGGGTGCTGGCAGTGCTGCCAGAGATATGCAGGAATGAGGAAGAAACATGTCTGTTTTCGACGTTGATGGTGTGGATGTTCTTCAGGGTATTTCGAGTGTCTGAACTGCTGGGGAAGAAAGGGGTAGGGGGAGTCTTGTGGCAGGACGTGTTCACGCACAGCATTTGGGTACAGATGAGTCGGTCTAAGACAGACCAGAGGGGACAAGGCAAATGGGTTGTCTTACAGGTTTTGGAATCCTCCGCGACTTGCCCGCTTCAGTGGGCATTACAGTGGTCCGGCTTGGTAGGTTGGATGGGGGGTGGTTTTCAAACATGCTAAGGGGGACAGAGTGACCGCACATCAGCTGTTGTTAGTATTGAGGAAAGCCTTGCAACAGTTGGGGGTGGACGGATCAGGATATGGGACGCGCTCCTTCAGCATTGGGGCAGCATCATAAGCGAGCAACAGAGGGTGGAGGAAGGAGGAAATTATGAGTTTGGGCCGCTGGTCATCAGATTGTTACAGGCGCTATGTGAGAGGGGTAGAGTAGGATGTGTGCGCGGTGAGCAATAATATCTGAAATTTATGCTATCTTTTCTCGTTTCAGGTTCTGTGTCCGGCCCTGAGATGGAGTAAATGGTTATTTGGGTTGTGGGGAATTCGTTCATAAAGTGGGCTCTAGTTCGGTTTCGACAGAGCTATTTTGGTCAGAACCTTCGATTCAATGAACGTTTGTTTAACATTTCTTGGAACAAGTAAGGGGGAATGTGCTGGAAGGAGTTGGTCCCATCTTTAAACAGAATGTTGGTGGGCGGTAGGTGCCCAGATATTTTGTTTTGCACCTTGGAGAAAACTACCTGTGCAAGTAAAAGGGTGTAGTGTTGATGCACAACATGAACAAGGACTTAGCTTCGGTTAAAGAACAGTGGGAAGGTTGTTTTGTGTTATGGATTGAGTTTGTGTCATGAAGGGTGTGGCGAGGTGCAGTTAACCCAGGTGCTGTGGACAGGGCAAGGCGGAACGTGAATGCTGAAATGGCCCGTTTTTGAAGGGGTTTTGTCTTTGGTAGGATTTGCCAATCTGAGATACGCTTTGACTCAGTTACATTTTTTAGGGATGATGGAGTACACCTATCTAGGATGGGCATGGACTTGTACCTTTTGGAGATCAGAGATGTGCTGACCGTAACTTTGAATGTGCTGCAGCAGATGGGCAGAGGACCCATTGGTTAGAGCGACAAGGGGAGGGGGCGGCGCAGAAAAATGGTAGTGAGCACAGACGGCACATACCCCTTTTGATGGGTGTCGGGGGTTTGCAAAGTTTGCCAGAGGTTGGAAGAAATTTGGTTGGCGTTGAAAGTTGGGAACATGGGCAGAGAAAGGTGAAATGATGTATCTTCCAGAGTCAGGAGGAAGTTATTTGATGGTTTATTATGGAGACAGATAAAACACATCCATCTTATCAACCTGGGTCGTAACTGTCATCTCATGGAATCCGGAGCACAGCAGTGTTCCTGATTCCATGTATGACACACAACACCACACATTCCCCTTCGTAATGAAACAATAATAGGAACACTAAGAATCACTTAATAACAAGAACTAGCTAATATTACATTTCAAGAAGTTATGAAAAGAAAGAAATATATAAATACAATTATCTGATAAGCAACATATAAATTTCTCAAATTGAATTATTTATAAAGGTGATAGTCTTTTGACCATACTGGAACATGACATTTTCTTTGTACACGATGAACTAGTACATTGTCTTTGGTGGAACAGGAAGAATTAACTTCAGGGGAACAATGAAGAGTTGTTGAACCTGAGAACTTCCTCCAATTACTTGCACTATTGGAAGACCTTAAGCCAGAAAAAACCTTTGACTCTGGAAACATATCCTTGGGCCATAACCACCTAGGAACCTTAACAACCCTAGATAAGTTCCACACATTTCCATCTGAAAGTTCGACAACTTGCCTTCCTACACGCGTGACCATTAAAGGATTGGAATACCGAGACTCACCAGACTTGACATTCCTGCATTTCTTGACACAAACCCAATCATTGACACTGAACTGAGAAGAACCACCACAAGGAGCACAATCAACGTCAACTGATTTCCTAGAGCCAAGCATTTTCATCCAAGGTTGAGATAGGTTAGAACCACACCTCCTCCCTCTCATCTTTTCAAAAGGAGATAGATCTCCCATGCTCCTGGGTGTGTTTCTATAACACCACAGAATTTCGCTAATGGTTTGTTTGTAATCTTTTCCATTTTGCAAGGCAAGTTGAAGACCTTCTTTAAATACTCTGATCCACCTTTCCACGATGCCGTTACTTTTCGGATAATATACTGACACGCGTCTATGTCTTATACCATGACGCTCCATAAACTCTTTCATCTCCGAGGATACAAATTGCACCCCATTGTCAGTAGTAATTGATTCTGGAAAACTCTCCCTTTCAAATACTTCGTTTAAGAACTTGATCACAACACTTGATGTTATACTGGTAACCATCTTTACTTCAGGCCACTGAGATAACTGGTCTACCAAAATTATTGCGTACATCACATTCTTGTTAAATGACAAAGGACCAGCAATATCCAATGATACACTTTCCCAAACACGTGAAGGTCTAGAAATGGGAAACAATTCACACTTAACATGTTTTTGAGATTTATCACTTAAACAGCAATCTAGACAGTCTCTAACCTGACGTTCTATGCTTTTGTCCATTGCTGGCCACCAGAATTCACTTCTTATCCTTCTCTTCATGGATGTCATCCCAGGATGACCTTCGTGAGCCATGTCTAAAATCTTGGATTGCAAGTCATGAGGAACCACTAATTGCTGACCTCTAACCAAAACATCCCCTACAACGGACAATTCTTGAGCAACATGAAAGAAAGGAAGAAATTCATCAGACAACAACTCTTTACGTGGCCATTGTGTTTTTACAAATTTGCTCACATCACCAATAATTGAATCATTATCACACGCTGACTTCCATGCATCCTCATCAATACAACCTTTGGAGACTTCACATATTGACACTACGTTATCTTCATCTTTATCTTCTTCCACAACATTGTCATCGGGTACAGGCAATCTAGATAAACAGTCAGCTAAGACATTTCTAATGCCAGGGATATATTCCACTTTAAAATGAAAGTCTTGAAGCTTGTACTGCCATCTGGCAATTCTTGAAGTTGCTTTACCACAGCCCTTGGTAGTGAATAAGTCCACCAACGGACGATGGTCAGACCATAGTTTAAACTCAGTGCCATACACATACTTCCGGAAGTATTCAATGCCCCACCAACAAGCTAGAGCCTCCTTTTCTAGTGTGGAATACTTGCTTTCAGCATCTCTCAAAGGACGAGACGCGAACCCAATCGCCACTAATTGACCTTTTTGACGTTGCATCAATACTGCACCAACACCTACATTACTTGCATCAGTGATAATAAGTGAACTGTTAGCAGTATTAAACGTTGCTAATGCAGGTGCAGATATGATATTCTTTTTTAGCAACAAGAATTCTTTTTTGCAATTGTCATTCCAAACAAATTGAACATTTTTTTTCATTAAGTTCCTCATGTTTACAGTCTTGTCGGAAAACAGGGGAATAAACTTTGAATAATATTCTGCAAGCCCCAAGAATGATCTGAGCTGATCTTTGTCTACAGGGTCTGGAGCTAATTCTATTGCCTTGACTAAATTCATTTTCGGGGAAATGCCCTCTTTACTTATGGTGTGACCCAAATAGTCTACAGAAGATACACCAAATTTACATTTTTCTTTCGTAAGTGTTAGACCACTTTCTTGTAATACACATAAAACTTTATACAGAATTTCGGAATGATCAGATTGATTGGATGCAAAAATTAAAATGTCATCCTGGAAATATAAGACATTGACGAAGTCTTTAAAAAGATTATGCATGATCCTTTGAAAAACGGAAGATGCTGATATTAGGCCAAACGGCATCCTCTTGTATCTAAAGGCACCCTCCGATGTGATGAAGGATGTCAAATGCTTACTATCCTTGTGTAATGCTATCTGATGATAAGCATTTGACAAGTCTAAAGTGGAGAAAATTGATGCCCCTTTCAACTTTGTGAACATTTCATTAATATTGGGGAGAGGATGTCTGTCTACCCAAACATTTCCGTTTAAATCCCTTAAATCCACACAGAGTCTTACTTTGCCGTTGGGCTTGTGAGCGACAACGACTGGGGATAACCAAACAGAGGATTCTATCTCTTCAATGACGTCTAAATCACATAACTTTTTAAGTTCAGATTTTACTGCATCTCTCAAATGTAATGGGACATTCCTTACTTTGTGAACTTTTGGTACAGCATCTTCCCTTAGTATGATTTTGTGTTCAAAGTTTTTCAAAAGACCCAACTTGGAGGTCGAAAAAACTAAAGGAAATTTTCTTTCACATTCAGAGCCGAGATCAGACTCTACATTCATAACTAAATCAGAATATCCTAGTACCTGTTCAGGATGATTGGGATCTAGCTTTATCATTAAGTCCCTTTGTTGAGGCCAACCTAACAAACAAGAGCCATCTTTGGCTACATAAACCTTTGAATTAATTGTTTTACCTTTAAAACTAAGGGATGTTGTAAAGAACCCTAGAATATCAATGGGTTTTTTGCCATATCCAAGTAATTTTACGTCTGGAGGGGATAATTTTAGATCAGGAAATTCTTTTACCCATTCTTCACCTATGAGAGTGCGTTTTGCCCCTGAATCGGCCATGACATTAATATCTTTCCCTCCAACATTTACGGTGCAGTAAGGTGAATCTTTTTCACCAGCGTTGACTTCGTATACTGCAAAAAGAAACTCTTCTTCTAAATAATCGTCTTCAATTTCATTCACACGTTCATCTGAACTTCTTTTTTGATTAAAACTCTTATTCTTAAACTTATTCTTATTCCTACACATTTTGCTAAAATGACCTTTCATTCTTCAATATCTGCACATTTGACCAATTGCCGGGCACTTTCTGTCATTTGCTAAGTGATCTGGATTACCACATTTAAAACATGCAAATTCCCTCCCTTGTTGGAATTGTTGTTTTTTGTTTCTGAAAGATTTTTCTTCAAAATTAGATTTTTTCACAAGGTTGATTTCGGCAATGTTTTTTTCTGCTAGTTCTTTCACTCCAAGTTTCATATTCTCAAAACGATGAGCGATATCCAATGCTTTATCTAAAGTCAAATCCTCCGTATCTAAAAGTTTCCCTTGAAGCTTGGTGTCAGCAATTTTGTGAACCATTTGATCACGTAGCATCTGATCATGAAAGGTTGAATACATGCATTTGGATGCTAAAACTCTTAAGTCGTTCATGAATGAGTCAACTGATTCATTTGGTAATTGACCCCTACTCAAAAACTTGTGACGTGCAACTACTATGTTGACTTTTTTTTTATATTGTTTATCTAATTGTTTGATTGCCTCTTCAAAAACATCAATCGTGTTATCGGAAGTTGATACACCATCAGTAGGCAAAGGTAGATGGCTTAAGACATGCCTTCCTTCCGCACCCAAACTGTGTTTTAAAATGGCTAATTTACGCTTGTCAGTGTAGTCTTCTCCTCCAATAGCTTCTATATAGGCATGAAACCCTTCTTTCCATCTCTTCCATTCTAATATAGGTTCGCCTGGATTAGGTAGAAATGGTGGCGGTGCTGAAAAACTTTCCATTATAGTGTTAGTATAGTATTTAAAATATTAGGATGAATAAAATTATTATTATTTTTTTTTTTTTTTTTTTGTTTAATTTTTTTTTTTTTTTTTAATTAAAATTGTAGTTTCAGTATTTTATAATTTTCATTTAAATTTTGTTGCATTCCGGTGTATTTAGATGCAGAATTATGGGTTTGTTTGGTAAAAACGATCAAAAACGATCAACTTCGTGAAGGTAGAAGTTTTCTTTCCATAAAATGGCCGCCGTGCGTTAAATTGTGACGTTATGACGTCATACGCATGTGTACTGGGATGGCTGGATTCGTGGTGTAGACGTCGGCTTGTGCAGACGCTGGTCGCGCTCAGGCTTGGCTCGCGCTGACGCTGGTCACGCTCAGGCACTGGTCTCGCGCGTTGTCTCGCTCAGGGTCTGTTACGCGCATGCGAACAGGCTGAATTAGCGCGACTCACCGGAGAATGTTGATTTCTGTTGAAATTGCTCAGCCTCTTCCCATAATTACTCACAAGAATGGCGATTTCACTGCTATGAAGCTCAGGTGGATGGGGAAACAGCGCTGACACCGCTGTTAACAGTTCGTGATCCTCCGCATCAGACGAGGTGCAATGATGCAGGTAGGGACTCCAGGTTGAGTTGTTGTTCTTCTCCAATCGTCGCCAGTGAAATGATGTATCTTCCAGAGTCAGGAGGAAGTTATTTGATGGTTTATTATGGAGACAGATAAAACACATCCATCTTATCAACCTGGGTCGTAACTGTCATCTCATGGAATCCGGAGCACAGCAGTGTTCCTGATTCCATGTATGACACACAACACCACAAAAGGGTTGGCAGGTAGTTTAAGGTTCAGTTGTAGACGTTTGGTTATTTACAGTTTCAGAAAGGCAGGCATAGGATGTAGCTTTAATAGAATTGTATGTTTTAAGTGCAATACATTGTAATGTTGGTAATATGTTAATGGCAGGATGGGGGCATGTTGAGGGGATCGTAGGGGTGAGGCCGGGATCAGGTGTCAGTTATCGGATGTACAGCGAGTATTGTAAGGAAGTTGCCAGGTATGTTATTGTAATGTGCACCTGTTTCAATAAAGTGGCCTTTTTCACACACAAAATGGTTTTGAGGCTGGCCTGCACCCCTCTCTCCCAATGCACCGTGCCTGCTCCTAGCTGCTTAGTGCAGTACACACTATACAACATGTTTTATGTTTACCGTATTCATGGCGGATGTAGAATCCATCAGCGAGACAGTGTGACAGCGAGACGTTTGCCAGATTCCAAACGGCCGTCACCGTGACAGGGATGTCTCTCACGTGAAGGCCATCTCAGCCACGGCACAAGCCAATTTACAGAAGAGGAAATGATCTGGGGTGGGAATTCCCTAATACCGTACTGCTTGGTGGAGGTGCAAGAAATACACCCCGAAGGGCCGCCAGACAACGGATGCCAACATTACAGAAGCCTATCCCAAGCTGGGAATACCCCCACTATGTAACCAGCACTTGAATGGGTGTTCGGTGAAAGACCTCTGTGGTTTATACAGTGATCTTTCGTGGAGCTGGCATTGCCAAAAATGTTGCAGCTGTCCACCCTAGATTGGGTGATCAATTCGGCGGCAAGTCTAGTGGCAACTAAACTGCCCCAGCAACGTTCTGAAGAGAGAGGCCAGTAAATGTTCTGCCACTGGAAAAGTCCACCTTCCTCCTCCTTCTAGACAGGGTAAATGACACACAGGACAGATGGGACTCCCAGTTTGTGGCAAACGTTCCGTTACAGCCCACCTTAGAATCTGCCCCCCCCCCGACCCCACAACACTATATGACGTGTGCAATAGTTATGACTATGCCTGGTACTGTCTTGTATCTATATCTGTACATGGTACAGATAAGTACAATAGCTATGCTGTAATTATGTGGTTGTACCTGGCATCTGCATGTATGCCACGTGGGGCACATATAGATAGCTAGATTGCAAAATGGGAATATTACGCATGATCCTCACAGAAGGTGGAGCATCCATGTGCTTACAGCAGTTTATGTGATGCTGTAGCAATGTGTACACATGCTATGCACACAGGAAGAGCTGCTGTTATTAACCGCTTCGCTGTGGCGCAAATTCAGCCGCTGTGCTGTGACATTCCAATCTTGGGCGTGGCTCGGACGGCCGTCGTGCGCACACTCCCACCATGACTCAAGCACGGAAGAGGCTAGAACGCACTGTCTATGTGGGCTGCTGGCAGCATGCGCAGGGATACTATGCTGGTCTTTTGCAGCACAATATATGCCGGCCTAAGCTTGGCTCAAAGGGCCCAGTGGAATTTCGAAATAGAAAGAATATGTGGTGAGGTGAAAGGAAGGAAAGCAATGCTTAATTTGAGCCGGTCTTTGCAGCAGGTGGAGTGCACTAGCAGTACTTAATGTGAGCCGGTCTTTGCAGCAAGTGGAGTTCATTGGCAGTGCTTAATTTGAGCCCGTCTTTGCAGCAGGTGGAGTCCGATGACAGGGCTCAATTTGAGCTGGTCTTGAGCTGGTTTTTCGCAGCAGGTGGTGTCCACCTGCAGGGCTTAATGTGAGCCGGTCTTTGCAGCAGGTGGAGTCCGACGACAGGGCTTAATTTGAGCCTGTCGTTGCAGCAGGTCGAGTCCACCTGCAGAGCTTAATTTGAGCCAGTCATTGCAGCAGTCCACCAGTAGTGCTTACTTTGAGCCGGTCTTTGCAGCGGGTGGAGTCAGCCGGAAGGGCTTAATTTGAGCCCGACTTTGCAGCAGGTGGAGTCCACCTGCACTCATATATGGTGGCCAACACCTATTTTTGCTCAGCAGACTGATCCAGATCAAGAGAGAGACAAACACAAAGGTGGAAAGAAGGAGGAAGGGAGAGACGGATAAACAGTTACAAAGGGAGAGAGCAGGGATGAAACAGAACCTGAAAGAGTGAAGCAAACAGGCAGGGAGTGTTTGGTGGTGGATAAAAGAAGAACAAGGTGGAATCAAGACTAAGCAGTTTTTGTATTTGACACCCCAGCGTTCTGTAGCGCCTGCCTGGCCTTCTAAGCAAAACGTTACTCTCTGGCACTTACTCTTTTACAAATGAATCACTGAAGGAACGTGATAGAAGAAATGAGCCCAACACATTGATTGTGGATGGAGCAGTCTTCCCAGAAATGCATGTGTCTGCCCTGAGAGAGAAATAGTGCATTGTGGGTAGTTTGCATGGGGCATCCATTTGGCAGCTATGGAGAGGCAGAGAAAGGATGATAGGGGAGAAGAAGGAGAAGACGGCAGGAGGTAACAAGATGAAAAGATGTCGAAGTTGTAGTAGAGCAGTGACGCTGAGTAAAATCAGAGCACCACTAAACATCATGGTACACTGTTCTCAAGCTACACGGACACGAGAAGATGGGTGCCTTGGAGATAGGTGACTGCCTCTTCCGTTGTCCACAGTATCTAGGTTGTATGTTCTTACAACGAACTCCGTTGTAACGCATGCCTTTACCACGCATGCGTTACAACAGAATGCTATTTTCACGCTTATGCTTCTCCACGTATTTTTCCGTGGTGACGTCATACGTAGTAAATAAAAAACGGCCGTTTCCT
Organism: Lissotriton helveticus; assembly: GCF_964261635.1. NCBI lineage: Eukaryota > Metazoa > Chordata > Amphibia > Caudata > Salamandridae > Lissotriton > Lissotriton helveticus. Next base: position 1,499,099,623 of record NC_136061.1, read on the forward strand.
TCGTCTGCGACGCCAATTGCCTGCACATCTCGACTAAAGGTTAGTGTTTTTATTGGGGGGGAGCCCCCACCCCCTTTTTTTATTTGTACCCTTTACCACACATGCTTTTACTACATACCTCGTAGTAAACGTATGCGTGGTAAAGGCTTTCGTTGTAACCACGCATGCGTTGTAATGCATGCGTGGTTAAGGTTTTCGTTGAAACGGCCGCGTTGTAGTGGCCGTTTCCCCAGTATCTACAGTCAGTCCTCTTACGTAGCCTCGCCCTAAGTGGTGGGGTGTAATTAGCCTGACCAAATGCACCTAACATGCTGAGCAAGTCAGCTTCTACAAAGGCCTTGGGGGAGGTAAGGTCAAAGGCCCAAGCACATTATGTAATGAGTCCCTGTGGTGCATTTTATAGTACAATAAAATAAAAAAAAGATTGCTTTTATTGGCAGGTTTTATCGTTCCAAAGGGACACTTCTGAAGTATGCCAACTGTTTCACGGTGTGCTAAGCAGGCTGATCCGCCACAGTGGAAAACGCTGCCCAAAAAACTATTAAAACATTGAGGGAAAAATTAAGCACTTTCGGTCTCATTTTTAATTTAACGCAACCTTTAATCAGCTTTCGGTGGGTACATAGTATCTTTCTGCATTTCTGCTTTCTACCCCCTTTCATTTTCTCATTCTGTCACTTCCAAGTAGATTCGCAGGGATTAGTTATGACTTAAAATCTACTTGGGCAGGGCAGTTGGCAAAATGAAAGGCTGAACAAATCCCAGGATCTCAGACAATGGTGAGCAGGCCACAGGCTACAGCGACCTGACAGGCTCTCAATTGTGTATGCAGAGCATGTGGCATAGGCCTTACAGGTTCCCACTGCCAACCTATCCCTTAAGTTACATGAAATCTACAGGCTCAGATCACTAGCAGCAGTGACAATAATTTCAGAAAGATGAAATCACTATAGATGATTAAATGCTTTCATGTGAGTCACGAACTGCCACACCAGCAATAAATTTAGAAAACTCTGCATAGCTATCACTCAAAGAAATTTAAAAATAGTGCTGAAATGCAATCATCTTGCCTTCAAACATCAAGTACACATTTTCTGATAATGCACATATTTTCTCTGAAATGCCAGTTTTTCAATTCGGGCAAATAATCTCAATTTCCTGATTAAAAAGTGTTTTGTCTGTAAATATCTATTTTTGTCAGCACATAGAAGGTCTGTGTTCTAGTAAATGACTGACAGCACAGAGCTCAGAGCAAGAGGGTCTGCCAACACCCCCCCCCCCCCCCGTTTCTAGCAGGACGCGTGTGACTGAAAGCACGTGCAGCAAGTGTAAGCGCAGCGCCCAGAGACAGAGAGACTGTGTCATTGCGCGCCTGTCTGTAGCAGGAGGCTTTGACCGGCAACACGTGCAGGCTCAGCGCTCAGAGGCAGGGGTCTGTCATTACGCGCCTGTTAATAGCATGGTGCAGGTGACTTGACTGTAGGTGCAGGCAGAGAGCCCGAGGAACTGTCGTCACCAGCCTGTCTCTAGCAGGATGCATGTGACTGACAGAACGTGCAGGGACAGCGCCCAGAGGCAGGGGTCTGTGATTGCGCCTGCCTCTAGCATGGTGCATGTGACTGACTGCACGTGCAGGCAGAGAGCCCAAGGGTCTGTTATTGCGCGCCTGTCTCAAGCAAGATGCATTAGATGGCAGCACGTGCAGGCACAGCGCTCAGAGGCAGGAGTCTGTCATTGCGCCATTTGACTGACTGCACGTGCAGGCAGAGAGCCCGAGGGCCTGTCTCTAGCAGAAGGCATGTGACTGACAGCACGGGCAGGCACAGCGCTCAGAGGCAGGAGTCTGTCATTGCGCCTGTCTCTAGCAGGTGCATTTGACTGACTGCACGTGCAGGCAGAGAGCCCGAGGGCCTGTCTCTAGCAGGATGCATGTGACTGACAGCACGTGCAGGCACAGCGCTCGGAGGCATGGTCTGTCATTGCGCGCCTGTTTCTAGCAGAAGGCATGTGACTGGTGGCACGTGCAGGCAGAGCGCTCAGAGACAGGGTCACTCATTGCGCGCCTGTCTCCAGCGGGGTGCATGTGACTGACAGCACGTGCAGCCAGAGCGCTCAGAGACAGGGTCACTCACTGCGCGCCTGTCTCTAGCGGGATGTATGTGACTTACAGCAGGTAGACGCGCAGTGCTCATAGGCTGATGGCCTTTCATTACTTGCCTGTCTCCCAGCACAATTTACGGGGCATTCTGTACCATGTTAACAACTGAGCTTTCCAGCAAGAGTAATGCCACCTGCCTGTGACCAGCACAGTACGTGCTCCTCTCAGGCCGCATGTACAGGCTCAATGCTCACAGGCATGGGGTCTCTCACTGCATGCCTGTAAACAACACTATTAACACGACTCCATTGTGTGCCCCGTTCCTGCTTTATCTCTGCCATTTCTTGCTTGACCCCACTGTTTCCCTCTAATTTGTAGTGTTTTTTGCAGACTTCCATTGAATGCCCGCTCTTGCTTGATTTCTGCCATCTCTCTGCTCGACCCCACTGTCTCCCTCTGGTCTCTGGCCCCCTCGCTGCCCACACACATTGCTTCCCGCCTCTGCTCTCCCGGCCCCTCCCCTCTCCTTGCGCCCGTTCTCCCACCCGTTTTTCCCGCCTCCCATCAGAGCGACCCTCCCCTCCCCCACAAATGCAGACCACTGCGCGGTCACGCAGTGGACGCACGCAGCGGGCATGCCTCAGACGCAAAGCGGGCGCGCCACAGGCGCACCGCTGGCACGCCAAAGGCAAGCCCGTCTGTGCCCGTCCGCGGCTGGACCGCACCCCGCGCCAGGACCTCTGGACCCCGCAAACCCCACGACGACGACCGCCTTTGCTACGACTCTAGCACCCTCCACGCACTCAACACCGGACAATCACGCACATGCTACCTGGCCGCCCCGAAGAGCACCCATGGACCCTTCTCCTGCCGGAACTGCAGCTTCACCAGCACCCGGCCCGCCAAACTGCCAACCAGCGAACCCAACTACCTCAGATGCATCCTTCTCAACAGTGGCGTCACTAGGGTTGGTGTCACCCGGTGCCGGTAACTCATGGTGTCACCCCCTCACGACTTACCGCTTGGACCTCCTCCGCTCCGAGTCCACCAGTGGACACAGATGGCAAATATATATATATGTTCATACAGTTTCTCTTTACTGCGGCATGTGATGAAATCACAGAACCATATTTTCATCTTGTGATTGACTGTCTCTTTCACTTTAAAATCTGGTTCCTCTCTTCTCTTTGTGGGCACGTGAAAGGCGCAGCATGAATGCTCTATTTTCTAACTGGCAACCCCATAACACCGATTTTACCTCCAACAGACCAGAAACCCAAAAGAGAAATGGCACAGCCAGTGTGTACCCAGAGAAGCAGGGCCCCAACCGAGGGAATGACCAAAATAACAAATCACAAGTCAGCAGAAACACAAATCCACAGCCAAAAGCACAGGGACATAAAAGCTGCCACTGCCAGGATGGACAATAGGGCAGCAGGATGAAGACCGGCCAGCAAAGCAGGCACATTTCAGCCAAAGCAGTTCACTTCATAGTATACGTATGAAATGAACTAACTGTGAAGTGACCCACCTGCAAGTGAAGTGACGAGTTCAAGGAAAGGCCTGGCCTGCTCCCTGCCTTGAGCAATGAATCATGCAGCCTGACGTGTGCAACTGCAAGCACAATGCACTGCCCGGGTCAGGACTAGCCTAGGAGGCTGGAAGGGTGGGGCCGGACAGGGTCTTCCGGTCTTCTATTTATTTATGCGTTTTTATATAGCGCAGACTTTACCCAAAGGCGTCAGAGCGCTTCACAATAGGAACAGTAATGAAACATGAGGAGAAAATTACAAGTGAACAAATTACAAAAGCAAATGTTAAGTTACAAGAGGCAAAAGTGAAAATTGTTAGCAAACAAAATACATGAGGTTGCAAACGGTGCATTACAGGAGGAAAAAAAGTGACATGTGTGCAGGTTACAAGTGCTTAAAAGATAAACTATGACTGAAGGCAGGCTTTGAATTTTCCAATCCCTGAATGTAAGAGCTTCACATCCACTGTCTGAATGCCAGATGCATTATCTACATAAGTAATTAAACTAATAACAGTGCATAAAAGCAAATACTAATGAGTCTTTATTATTAAAGGAACACTTGTGTGAAAAATTTGAATAATGAAATACTGAGCAAAAAGCACTGTTTCTAAACTTATACCTTGCAGTTAGCATGCAATTCCTTAAAGATGGTTCATAATTCATTAAGCAGGTATATTACAAGGATGGTAACCTGAGACCTATCTCACTCAAGAATGTCTGCAATGAAAGCAGTAACTCGGTGAGCTTCCAATGTAAAATACAAATCTGTGACCTGCATGGTGCATGCATTACTTTGCAGCTGGGACATCACATTAACTCTGTCTCTTTATACTTTGTATGAGTCAGGCCGGCCTGTAACTAGGCTGCACACAGATCTCGCTAGCAAGTGTATTCACCACCAAAGTTATCTTACAGCTACAGTGCTTTGAAATTTGTTGGGTAAACAAAGATCTCTGCGCCAGGTGTCTACAGTCTAATCCCAATAAACTATTTTAAAGTGAAGTCTGCTCGAAAGAAAACAAAGTACAATTAGAAGAGGTATAATACTGCAATATATGGTAGACACTCGAGCACAAGAACAACCGTTACGTTCGTAGGCAATGGTGGCACTTCTGCAAGTATAAAAGCAAACAAAATGCCATTACCGCGTAGTCCCCGGCAACACTCACTCGAAAGATCTGCCAAGGTGCCCTTTTTGTCAACTGGAGAGCATCGTTATATTCCCACCCAGGTAGATTTGTCCACACACCCACTGTGTTAATCTGAAGAGGATCAAGTGCACAAAATCTGATAGTCTTTCTGTAGAGCATCACCCCCATTGGGCACACCATGAGATGTGCCTGCATTCCTATTGTGCAAGAAGGAGCATGGGTTACACCTTTTGTGAAACAAAACGCCCACTGTACATCCAGACAGAACACGGTCTGTCTAAATAACCACCTTAGACATCCGTACTACTTTACAAAAGAGACGATAAACACTGCGGAAACAACACCCTCCGTTTAGCATTATAAACCCATAGAATGTGCGAATACCGGTTGTATTGAACCTGCACAACATTGTGTTCACAACGATTGAAGGGATCGATCAAGTACAGATGGGGGGAGAGAGTTGTTTCTTCGCCTAGATATTACAGGGGGGCTCCTTCATGTTTAGGCACAGGGAGGAAGATGTGCGATTTGGCCAGAATGAAGCTCCGTGTGTTGGGCCCGGCTCCCTGCCGAGATCGCAACCCGGCTCTTCAGCTTCAGGGCCGTCCGCCCTACAGGGCAGCGTGAAGCAGACAGGTGTCCGGCAGTGGGCAGTGGCGCATGATGGTGGCTGAAAGGTGGGCTTCAATGGTTACTGCTTTTCGAGTGGCCCCAACTCGAGACCTTGTAGGGGCTGGGATGGTAAGGTACCCCACTCTAGCGAGTCATATGGTGGTGCCCACTGCCTGTGATACTAACTGTCTGAACCCCCCACCCCAATAACGGCTTAAGAAACGGTGGGGACTGGGAGTCCTTTAGAATTAGCATGCAGGCGGCAGGCCCCGTTCCTGGTGTTTGGCAGGCTCCCTCTGACCGGCTGGCGGCTGGCACCTGGCAGAGTAGTACAGCAGGAAAGCACTTCCAATACATGAGTTGCACTTGCACCCTTCCTTTAGAACAACAGTCTCGACATGGCTGCAATTGTTGGGAGGAAGTGCGCAGCACAGAAGGCCTAGCTGAATGCTAAGAAGAAAGTCTTTCTTTTGTGTCAGTTCTTCCACATGCCAGCCTGGCTGCAGCTTGGCGGTCTAAGATTTGTTCATTCACATGTCCACATCCAGGGTGTTGATTTACAAGGTGATCTCTTTCAGAGCCCTGCGCTGATTACTAGGTGATGAGAGCTTGTGAGAGCTTGTGACTCACTGACTACACCGTGTTTTCAATCAGTATTCAATCACAAGTCGCACTTAGCACTAGTAGCAGGGGGCACATCATGGGGGGCCTGGGCTCAGGCCTATCGTGACTGTCTGCCCAACTAAGGAAGGAAGAATTTAACCTTTAGCCTGGCCCTGTGACCCGCCCGAAGAGGGCCGTGTTTTCGTTCCTTTGTGCAAGTAAAAAAAGCATGTACTCTACTAACTGAATCATGATTGATCAGTTCATTTCTGTGCCACTGCACTGCCACATTTTTAAGTTCAGTTCATGCAGTATACTATCTAAAAAATAAATATTATTTATCTCTCTCTCACCGTCCCATATTTGAAGGGGAGACTGGAGAGACCACGACGGCGCCGTCACGAACCCAATCGCGATATCATACCTAAAAATGATGTGGTGGTCTCTGGAGTCTGGTGATGTCGTCATCGGTATTAATTTTTTATTCTCACGACGACCGACTCACCACTGCGCATCATGCACTCTCCTCTGGCGGGCGCGTGACCGCCGAACGCGTCAGAGCAGCAGGTGCGCACTGAGCACAGCGCGCAGGGGCTGTCCCAGGGCCGTCATTGGTAGCGCAAATTAGATTGACGGCCCTGGGACCCAAACTGCTGGGTACGCGGCGTACACACGCCGCAAGCATCCGCATCGCACCCACCAGCGACGATCCTGTCGGGATCATCACCACACAGACACATCATAGTACATGTACATGTACATCAGGTTCTGGTGTGAAGGTGCGGTGCGTCGTGCGTTCTTAGCGCGGGGTGGCGGCGTGCGCAGTCACAGTTTACTAACTTACTAGATTGGTGTCACCCCAGATGGGGTGACACCCGGTGCGGTCCGCACCCCCCGCACCCCACTAGTGACGCCACTGCTTCTCAACACCCGCTCCGCCCGCAAACACGCTGTCGAACTCTTGGACCTACTTGACACCAACACCCCGGACGTCGACTTCCTGACGGAGGCCTGGCTGAACCCCTCCTCGGCACCAGACATCGCCATAGCCATCCCGGAAGGCTACAAGATCACCCGCAGGGACCGTACCAACGCCGTAGGAGGAGGATTCCCCATCGTCCACAGGAACACCCTCAGAGTCTCCACCAACACCGACGACACCCTCAGCACCGCCGAACACATGCACTTCCAGATCCACACCGACCACAACACCACCCTCAGAGGAACCCTTGTCTACAGACCCTCAGAGGCACCCTTGTCTACAGACCCCCCAGACCCCGACCACAGTTCAGCGACTCCATTGCTGACTTCGTCAGCACTCACGCCCTCGCCTCCACGGACTACATCCTCCTCGGGGACCTGAACTTCCACCTCGAGAACAACACGACACCAACTCCACCACCCTGATCGACAACCTCGCCAACCTCGGACTCAGAAAGCTCGTGACAACACCCACCCACGTCGCCAGCCACACGCTCGACCCCATCTTCACCGCAAGCCCCCACATCACCTTCAACCACACCACCGAACCCCACTGGACTGACTACCACTGCATCCACTTCACCTTCAGGAAGCCCACCACCGCACCCAACAGATGCCTCGGCGCCGCTGGAGCAAAGTCACCGCAGACCAACTAACCACCACCCCTACCCAGAGACCACCTGCCGACCCCACCGATCCGGACACCTCCGCCAGCAACCTCAGAAAATGGATCGACGACTGCGCCAACAACCTGGCCCCACTCAAGACACCCTCCAACAACCGCACCAGCAAGAAAGCCACCTGGTTCACCGAAGACCTCCAGGCATTCAATCGTACATGTTGAAAACTGGAGAAAAACTGGATCTGCAAACAAACACTGGACAGCAACGCAGCCCACAAGGACGCCACCCGCAGACACCATCAACTCATCAGAGTCGCCAAGAGGGCCTCATTCAAAGACCGTCTAGATAACAACGCACACAACAGGAAAGAGCTCTTCAACATCGTGAAGGAACTCTCCACCCCCAGCTCCAACACCAACGGCATCCCGCCCTCACAAGACCTATGCGACTCACTGTTATGTTATGTTATGTTATTAAACATTTATATCACGCACGGATACTCAAGAGTGTCCCGGCGCGGTTGGTGAACCATAACAGCAGAGCAACGAAATTAGATGAGTTAGTTAAAAAGGAAGGTCTTCAACTGTTTCTTAAATAGCATGGTGTCCTGAATGTTACGCAGCTCCAGAGGAAGAGAATTCCAGGCCTCCGCAGCCTTAACAGAAAGGGAAGTACCCCCTAGCCGAACCCTGCGAAAACGGGGAACAGCAGTCAAGCGCAGGGTGGCAGAGCGGAGATTTCTGCGAGGGGCGTAGAAGGAAAATCGCTTCTGGAGATAGACCGGGCCTAGACCATGCAGGGCTCTATGAGCCAGCGTAAGGGCCTCAAACTGGATTCGGTGGACCACAGGCAGCCAATGCAAGTCTCGTAAGTCACTGGCCACCTTCTTCCACCATAAGATCGCCGACATCCACAACAGCTTCAATGCCACGACCGCCCCAACAGCCATCGCCCCCACGAACACCAGCTGCCCCAACCGCCTGCTCTCCTAGACCAACACCAACGACGAAGACACCAGTGAGATCATGAACACCATCCACTCCGGATCACCGCTAGACCCATGCCCTCACCACATCTTCAACAAGGCCTGCACAGGCATCGCACCCCATCTCCGGAAAGTAATCAACATCTCATTCGAGACAGCAACCTTCCAGAAAAGCTGAAAGCACGCAGAGATCAACGCCTTACTCAAGAACCCAAGGCGGACCCCAAGGACCTCAAGAACTTCCGACCCATATCCCTGCTTCCGTTCCTGGTGAAGGTCACCTAGAAAATCGTCAATAAACAACTGACCCGCCACCTCGAGGAGAACAGCATCCTGGACCTATCCCAGTCCAGGTTCCGCAGCAACCACAGCACCGAAACCACCCTCATTGCTGCCACCGACCATATCAGAACCCTGCTTGACAACGGAGAAAAAGCTGCCCTCATCCTCCTGGACCTATCAGCTGCCTTCGACACGATCTGCCACCAAACACTGAGAACACGCCTACATGACGCCTGAATCCAAGGGAAGGCCCTGGACTGGACCACATCCTTCCTCGCCGGCAGAACACAGAGCATCCGCCTCCCCCCCTTCCACTCCAACACCACCAAGATCATCTGCGGCGTACCCCAGGGCTCTTCCCTCAGCCCGACACTGTTCAACATCTACATGGTACCCCTTGCCCGCGTCGCCCGACAGCACAACCTCAACATCATCTCCTACGCCAACGACCCCCAGCTGATCCTCTCCCTCACCAAAGACCCCCACACCGCCAAAACCAACCTCCACGATGGAATGAAGGCTTTCGCCGAATGGATGAAGACCAGCCGACTGAAACTGAACTCGGACAAGACGGAAGTCCTCTTCCTCGGCCTCATCCTTTCAGCCTGGGACAACTCCTGGTGGCCAACAATGCTAGGAACAGCCCCGAAACTCACCGACCACGCACGCAACCTAGGGGTTGTCCTCGACTCCACCCTCTCCATGACTAAGCAGGTCAACGCCGTCTCCTCCTCCTGCTACAACACCCTCCAAATGCTCCGCAGGATCTTCAAGTGGATCCCCACCGAAATGAGAAAAACAGTCACCCAGGCCCTCCTCACCAGAAGGCTGTACTACGAAAACGCCCTCTATGCAGGAACATCGACCAAACTCCTGAGACGACTACAACGCATCCAGAACGCCTCGGCACGTCTGATCAGCAACATCCCCCGCCACTGCCACATCACACCCCACCTAAGAGACCAGCACTGGCTCCTCGTCAACAAGAGGGTAACCTTCAAGCTCCTCATCCACGCACACAAAGCTCTCCACAACACCGGCCCAGCATACCTCAACCGACGACTCAGCTTCTACACCCCCACCCGCCAACTCCGCTCCGCTCCGCTGGCCTCGCCCTCGCCACAGTCCCCCGCATCCGAAGAAAGACCGCAGGCGGCAGATCCTTTTCCCAGCTCTCCGCCAAGACCTGGAACACCCTCCCCACCAACCTACGGCAGACCCAAGACCTACAGGCCTTCAGAAAACTCCTCAAGACCTGGCTCTTCGATCAGTAGCAGCATCCCCCCCTCTCCCCTAGCGCTTTGAGACACTCACGGGTATGTAGTGCGCTTTACAAATGCCTTGATTGATTGATTGACTCCATGATATCATGCACAGTGGACACGTGGAGAGAGAGGGCCTGTCATTACCCCGTGCTCATTGCTCAGCGTGTGTAACTCTCTGGAGCATGAGGAGGTCCAGTGCGCTGCAGCAGTGACAGTACTGTTGCCCATGACCAGTACAGTTTATGTCACTCTGGACACCGGTGGAGGCAGAACGACAGGATGATGGTCCATCACTGCTTGTCTGACTCCAGTACAGAGCCTTTGACTATCCGGCAACAGGCTGGGTCCAGTGTTCACAGGCGCTCGAGCTATTGCGACGTAGCTGGTTTCATCACGCTATACGTGAGGTACTGTCATTGCTTGCCTGTTACTAACATGGCGGCTGTGGCCTTGGCAGCATGTGCTGCCACAGGGCACTCACTCCAAGAGCGGTGATATTGTTACTTGTCTGGGCCCAGCACAGCATGTGTGACCCTCCGCAGCCTGTGCAGGCCCACTGCTCACTGGATGGGGGTTGTTGTATATTCTTACTTGGTGTCTGTAGTCCTTTCTTAGTGTTCCTACCTTCTCTATCTCCCATAGTACCTAAGTGGGTGTTCTATCTGGTGTGTGACAGGGGTCTGTCTGTGTCACTGGCCGCCTGCCCCAAGCACAGTGCACGCGCCTCCCTGGCAGCAGGCGCAATCACAGGGCCCACAGGTAAATCAGCGGAACTAACAGATAAGAGGGGCAATTTTACACTGAGCCCAGCACACTAGAATGAAGTATATTATTATAACCATCATTTCGGGATCAGGCTGATGGAAAATGTCATTTGTCTTCAGCACACACTTCATCTTCTCGGATCAGAGAGAAACAGGGAGAGATGAGAAAAGACAGGGGCTGGAAGGAGATGCTGCAGATAAAGCGGGAGTTGCTGGAAGAAAGACTGAGCGAGAAATGAAGAGGAAGACTAAGGAGGAGCTTGTAAAGTGGGAAAGAAAATGAAGAAACGGAAAGGAAAATGGAGAAAATAGAGTGTGGTGGAAATCAGGATTCGAAAGTAAGAATCGAGAGGTTTGAGGGGAAGGAGAGAAAGGGAGGAAGTGCAAGGAGGGAGAGGGAAGGGAAGGATGGAAGAACGGATGAAGGAGGAGGACAAAGATGTGATAAAAGAAGGTGGTGGAATGAAGGGTGAGAGAAAGGAAGAGGAAGCGAGAAAGGATGAAGGCAGAAGCAGGGCTCGAGTCGGGGTACCACGCGGGTGGACGGTGTCCCCCCACTTATTTTACCGGGAGCTCGATAACTGGAGCAAATGGAGCCACACATTCACTCTTTGGCCTCTCTAGGGCAAGATCGGAGCCCATTCAGAACGCTGGTAACGCGCTGGCTTCTCTGATGCAAACGCATCTAAGGGGTGAGCAAGGGGAGGCAATGAGTCTGATGGTGCAAGCCAACTTTCCTGACGTCAATTCCTGCTGTGACGTCAGCGTCCCCCCACTTCTTTTTTAGGACTTGTGCCCTGGGCAGAAGCATAAACGGAGGGGGAGCAAATTATGGAGGACGAGGGAGGAGGTGTGAGAGAAACGAAGTTAACTCGTATAAAGAGATATGGATGCCGATACAAGGACGAGAGGGGAAGAAAAGAAGAAGATTAAGCAAAAAGGAGAGGGCCAAAATGGGAAGCCAGCAATAGTGAGGAAGGAAGCAAAGGGAAGGAACAACACGAGGTTGTATAAAATCGGAGAAAACATGGTGAGATAAAAAAGGAGAGGGACCGAGAGACAAGAAGAAAGTGAAGGGCATAAGAAATAATATCGCAAACAGAGGTGGAGTGAAAAAGTAATGGGAATAGAAAGTTTGGGGGAGTCAAGTGAAAATGTTGGTGGAAGAATATGGAGGTAATCCTGGAATACCCACAGGCACTACAGGTCATGCTCACCCTCGTGACGTCACAGGTTCACTAGACAACTTGTCTATACCGAGAAGCGTTCAGATTTTTACTGCACACATTTCAAAGGATCCAAAAAACCTCAGCAAGATTACTATTACAAACAAACATTGGCAATGCCCCCAGGGCTTGTGTTAGCAGCCGACCTTTGGCTTTGAAAATGTTTGTGAAGGGTTTTTGTAAAACTGTACAAGGGTACTTCTTTCTGTGTGCAAGTGCACATTGCGTAAAAGGTGGGTGCTGTCACTTACAATGAGGTTACAGCAAATGGCTGAAGAGGGTGGAACCTGTGCCCTGTGCTATACTATGCAGTGGGCAGAACACAATTGTGAATTACACATTGGCAAACCAATAAATGAAGCGAGTTGGCTTAAAACCCCCATCTTTCAGAATATTATGCATACAACTTTATTAAAATCAAAAGGTCTTGGCTACTACCAGACCTAAAAACAGAGCCATCCAGGGTAACGGTCCTTGGTATCTACAAGCTGAATTCCACCGATATGACAGCACATAATATTTGCTTGAAACTAGCACTTAATATAACCATTGCAACCTACAAGAAAAAACATTGGAGGAATAGCATTCACAGAGTAGTCTGCAAAAAGCTGGAACTCCTTGCCAGCTAAGATATGAAATGTAAAAGACCACTTAACATTCAGAAATTACATAAAGACCAGGTTCATCATAAACAGACAGTCCAGGACCAACCTAACCTCTGGACTCTGCAAAACCGAACAATTCTGAATACAGAACCAATCCTTCCACTCAAGAATTCTCCATGACAATCACCATCAACCCTGTAGCATAACACACATAGTACTCGGTCATGCTTTCAATGAACAAAACATCTGCCACTCATCGCTACAACCGGATGCATACTGCTTGATTTGAATACAGTTCTATACCTACAGAGTCCAATCTCACCAGTGCTTAATTTGAGCCAGTGGTTTTCGGTGCTTTTCATAAGCGTCAGTTAATGAAACATTCATTTACTCAGAAATTAAGTGATTTGCCCAGAATCACAGGATATTGAGCCGACGCCAAGACCTGAACCTGGTTCTCAAGTTTCGAAGCCGGCAGCTCTGACCATTACGCCACATCTCCACCTCACTTTCATGGTTAGTAGTTAGTTCTGTTTTAGGTGGTGCCAACAGGAGAAATGGGCTGGTGCAAGCTGCCCCTGACGGAAGCCTAGGCACTTTTTTACAAATTAACCGCTGAATCTAGCCCCCAACCTACTTCAATACTGGACACTAAGGGGCGGACAAAAACCCCGGGAAATGGGACCGCCCGCAATGTATGTGGCAGTCCCACACATCCCATTAGGATGCGCCCGCCACACTGGTGGGCGCATCCCGCATTTCTGACATTAAGGCGGGCGGTGCTAAAAGCACCGCCCGCCGCAATGCCAGAAATGCAAGTTGTGCGTTTGACAGTACAACGTGACAGGCACCATGTTGTACTGTCAAATGCACGGGGTACCATAGGTACCCCCATGTGCACCCCCACCCCCCAGAATCCCTGGTGGCCCGCTAGGGGCCCCCAATGCTGAGAACCGCATGCCTTTCTGTGGACAGCTTTTCCGCCCGGTCGACTCTTCGACCGGGCGGAAACCCAGGGGACTGTCTTTCCCTCCGCCGGGGTCACCCCCGCCATGGTAATGTGGCGGGGGAAATATACATGCGGGCGGGGGAATAAGTCGGACGGATCACCACAGACCGCATGGCGGTGGCGATCCGCCCGACCTACTAATGGGCCCCTAAATCTCCTTGAACTGTGCTACTACGAGAAGAGCTTGCTTCCAAGCTGGACTGTAAAACAGCATCCTGGTAGATCCCTCACCTCTTACTCTATGATACCCTAAAGAATACACAGATGGTCTGCCTTTTACTGCTGCAGTGAGCTCAATAAAGGGGTTAATGGTTCGACCGTCACATGCTTAAAGGAATAAAAACTCATAGAGGTCCTGCAGAGTAGCTCATAGTAACCGACTAAAGTAAAATGCATGCTGAGTCTCTACCTCTTATTCCTTACCACATTGAACATCATGATCTATCACAGGATAAAAACACCACTGTGGTCACACACACTTAACACTTTCGAGATAGGTTACTTTGCAAATACAACAGCCGGGCAACCGAGCAGTCTCTCATGGTGTAGCGTGCTACCCGTCTGACAATGTGCTTTGGAACCTTGCAAGTAGGAAGTATTATACAAATGCAAATAAAATTACAGAAGAGGAAAAAGAGAACAAAAAGGGAAGGAAAGTGAAGGAGGAAGGTAAATGCAAAGAAACCTCAGAGATAGAGGGGCAAGAAGGGAGGAAAAATGGCCAAGCATGGAAGAAAGTTGGCAAGCACAAGAGAATAAAGGAAAGGAAGACATAAGTATGAGTTGCACATGGGAAACAGATCACCCAGTTAAAGGGACAGGATTGCGACCAGCACAGGTCCCACATGTCCATTTCCGTAATGTTGTCTAGGGTAGAGCTTCTTCAGGCATTCCCAGCCTGACGTCTATCTATGAATCTTTTCTATGATCCTAGATTGAGTAGGCGGGATCATAGTAGCTCTAAAGGGTATGGATCAGTGATGTGACATAGTCACTGCTTTGGAGTAAGCCGCCTAGAATTACCAGTTGGTGAAGGAGAACATTGGTGCTACCTTAGTACATGGACCAGGTTGGATATTTCATCAGGTGGAGAGGGGAACAGTGCAAAGGACATTTAACATATGGTCACCACTTACCCTACGTACAGCCTGATGCAACAAGCTTGATCTCAAAGCAGTTCATGTATTTGCACATCACATGCTTTGCAACCTGCGGCTACAGCAAATAAAAACAGTTTTGGCCTACGTATCCCACATGGTTGTCCTGTGTTCCTTTAGGTTGATTTGCAGGTGTAAAATCAGCAAGACTGGGACCTGATGAAAGTCATATCCTTCCACTACACCACATGGCCTCTCCCTCCAATAAACTCCCAATGGCAGAACATACAGAACACATGCCTACACAGTACACACCATCATAAACCAACTACATTATCACACACACCAAAAGGTATGTTGATTAAAAAGCCAAGACTGGCTGAAGGGGCTGCACGTGGCTTAGTGGTCACTTAACAGCGAAGATGCAGTCACATTCAACTTCCTTTCCATTTAGAAGTAGCAGTTTCACAATTTATAGGAAGCTGCAGAAAAGACAGGCGTGGCACTGACAAATGCAACACAAATATATGCATGCACACCATTAATGTATTAAAAAGGTACCATTTGAGATGTTATAGGGCTTCATACTTTGTACTTCGGCTGATCACGTAGACCATTTATGCTTTCCCATGCACGCATACGGTTCTGAAATTGTGCATCTGCCCTCGAAGGTTGTCCATGGGGTTGTCCATGAATAGCACATGCACAATATAGTGAGACTGCTATTGTATGGGATGCTGGGTTTTCCCTATGGTTGAGTCTGGAAGGGGTGGTTCTTGCTAACCTGCTGGTCAAACCCATGGGAGTATGAGATATTGAATTGAACCTAAGTCAGCCTGCTTGAGGCTTTGGTAGACCACCTGCAATGTGGAGACCCGCGGGACTTCCTTGGTGTTAGCAAAGAGCTTGTGCATGTGGGAGTAGACATCTGGTTGAATTGTAGCGAACGTTAGATTTGATTCTGGTCTAGTTGTTAAGCTTGTTATCGGTGTAATTCTGGAGTAGGGATGTTAATTTGCTGTCTAAAACAGTCAAGGTAGGTATGTTGCAATTTTTTTAGGGCACCATTCTCCCCCTAGTAATCTACAGGGCTGGACTGGCCATAGCAGGCACCGGGAGCTTCCCCAGTGGGCTGGAGGGGTGGGGGTTGGTTTTGTGGCTGTGGGTGCCGTGTTTGTCACTGGAGGCCAGTTTTGCAGCAGTGCTGCAATATCAGCCCCTATAAAAAAAGAAGTAGCAGTGCTTCTTACTAGCAGACCCTCGCCACCCCTCTCCCCCTCCCAGGGTCGGTCGAGCAGCAATCTGCCAGGGCTTGTTGCTGTTCCTAGTCCGGCCCTGGTAATCTATCAATGCCTGCGCCCCCAGTTCCTTGTGTACTTGTGTCTCTGACTCCATCGTCTTTCTCCAGAGCTTCCTTCTCTAGCTATGTACTTTTCTTCATTGCTTACAGAATTTGTATAGCACAATAACACAAGCTTCACCAATCAGTGGCCTTGTTTCCACACTATCTCTTGCAACCTAAAGCAGTATCGACTAGGGCAGAAAACAGGCCTGGGCACCAAAATAAAACTGACCCCCATTAGTGAATTTGATCCATAAAAAGTGGTAAATGATTGTAATTCGGGCAGTTCTGAACTTATAAAGACATGCTGTATAACTGTTTTGCAAGGTATGGAAGTCTGCATGAATTTGAGCTTGCTGCAGGCAATGTTTGTTTTATTATCGAGGAGATCAACAGTAAAAGCTGGCCCAGCAGACCATAAAACAGGCCCACAAACATCCACAGAACTGTCCCACACATTAACTTGTCAGACCAGCTCATCGGGCACTGCCGGATTGCCCTATAAGCCAGTCAGACCATGACCTACATGTAACAGAGATATCAAAGCAAGCATTGGACTTGCTCATCCATAACTCCTAGTCTCTGAGACTCATAAGTAGGTCCATTCCGGCCCTAGAGTTTATGGTGCACAAGTTGGACATATAGAAGTATGCCCAATCACACCTCCCCCTGTGTTGTGTGACCGTACACTCTATTTAACACATTTATTGTGCCCTTGAACAATGTAACACCTTTACATCTTTACATGTCCTTTCCCTTAGAAGCAGGCACCCTGGCACCAGTGCACTCAGGTCAGGAATAAACGGTTGCCGGGGATTAAAGGAAGTTTTTGTCCTCTTATTCCCACCCTTCCCATGCTAGTTAGTCATACAGCTTTATTTGATCTTTTTAAACGGATCATAAAAGCACAAGTTATCTAAAAATTCCAACACAATATGTACACATATATACACATTTAAAATAGGAATTAATCAGTTGCCATGATCCGGGTAAATGCATATAAAAACCTTTATGATTTAAAATTAATTAATTAGTTGTTGCTACTAAAATGTCGTCCCACATTTTTCCTCTCCCCATACAAATGGCTAAGTGTGCTTGCCAAAAGGGTTGGTTCTACATGACATTTGGCATTAGATATGGAAACCCACACATGGGGCTACATATTCTACAGAGCTGTGCTCTAGAAGTAGATTGTAACACATTGACAGTACGTCATGGGTGACACCGGCATCGAGTCCCAGGTTTTTGATCAATAGAACTTTACATGCCGATGCTTGCTGACTGGTACAGACATAAGAGGTAAATAACTGGCGAGTGGCAAAATTCACAGTGCTGCTGCTTAAAGTGCATGACCTTGGGCATGGGCGAGCTAGGCCCAGACCTGGGGCATGAATATTCTGAGGGGCGCAGCAGGGAGCTGCCTGGCTTAATGTTATGCAAACAGCAGGTCATCAGTGCAACTTGGTCTCAATCAGGTCCCATTAAAGACTTTGTAATCAGCCCTTAATGTACCTCAGCATAATTGTTAGAACCCCAACAACACCCTCAAAAATGTATATTCCTCACACCTCCTGCTGTCACACTGCAATGATCCCGCCCCCACAGCAAACAACAAAGTTCCTTCCCACCCAGGGCACTGTCCCGGTCAATCCGATTTAGGACCGGCCCTGTATAGCTTTGAGCCCAGGGCGGAGACGACCATTACAACGCGGTCTTTACACCGCACTACCATTATGACGCGGTCATCACAACGCAAGTCGTTACAACGACTTGCGCTGGATGGCGCTATTTACTAAGGAATAGTATGATTTACTATTCCAACACCTTCTCTACTGTTACGTGGGCTGGAGTTGGAATAGTAAATCATACTATTCCTAAGTCCAGCTCAAGTCGTTGTGATAACTGCCTTGTAATGGTAGCGCTGTGTAAACACCGCGTCGTAATGACATACATCCAGCCCAGGGTGGCCAACTGTTCTGTTTAGTGCGGGTTTGGCACACATTTGAGTGGTCTGATCTGTTTCACACACTCAGCTGGTGGGAGATGCCAAATGTCCAGTGTTAGCTGCTCTCAGCTATTTCCCTGATGGGACACCTAGAGCTGCTGACAGGGTTTCCAAAACTCACTATTTCAGCTATATCTGAGCTGTGAAAGAGGTGTCTATCTGGCAGTCAGGGAGGAACGGCAGTAGTGGAGAGGTTCTGCATAATGCTCTCTCTGGGAAACAGCAGGATGGATGCTTCACAATGCAGTTTCAGGGACACAGTGGCTTTTAGAGATGCTAATAGTGTATGTGGCGACATGCAGTTAAACAACTCTGAATGTATGCATAAGCTCAGAATACACCCTTGGTGTCTAACACCCCCATTGAGGCTCCTTCAACTTTTAAAAGGCGATTGCCCAAGTGTGTATAATTTAGCTAGATGGGCAGGCCAAGATTAGGAGCCATGTCTCCTGGTTCCAGTGTCCAGGCACCCTGCTGGATCACAACTGGGGTGGCAGTTATTCTGATTGAAAGACTAAGGGATCAACTTCACTGGGAAATGGCAGTATATTGTGGGCCATGCCTATATTTAGGATTTAGTATTGAGATCAAGGATATTTTGGTTAAGGGGTACAGCCAAAATTAGATCTTAAGTCTAGTGTTGGTGTTTGCCCACCTTCTAGGGGTCCTGTTGAGATATATTTTACAGTACTTGCTACATCTATGGTGCCAACTTCTAAGCACTTAAATATTTTAATATAATGGAAAAAAGTAGATTGTGCAACCATTTATTTAGAGCATTGGGCAGTAGGTGGCTACTCGGCAGTGTCTGGGTGGATACCGTTGTTTGCCATTGGTGTTTCAGATTGTAAGACGTTTTCATTCCATTTGGATGATGGAGTTATTTATTTTGTAAGCTTGTCTCTTGAAAGATGCCAAAAGGAAGCAGTCAAGGCTTACTCCAGAAGATGGCAAAGGAGATGGCACCGCAATACATTTTGGTACAGTAATCAGACTAGATAAGCTCAGAATCCAGTTGAGTGATATGTTGTGAAGGGTCTCAGCTAAAAGAGGGAGCTATGGAATAAAATCCCAAAAATGAGCTCCACCGTTCCTATCCCCTCTATTGCCCTACAAACATCTTAAATGAGCTCAAAGTGTGTCCAAGTGTCTCAATGCATTCCAAGTATCTACATGTGTACAAATTGATAATGGATAGTTGGTCCTCCCTGTGTGAGCCACTTGTTAGCCATGCACTGATTAAACATGAAGGTTACAGAATAAACCACCACTTGGCTATTAGTTTATCTAGAAAACACCATCACCAAGAAGCTCTTTTGTTTGGTGCAGGGTAGCTCAGTGTGTTAAGCACTGCCTGATTAATTTGTGTATGAGCCCCACCGCACACTTTGTATTCCCTGTAGGGACATACAATTCATTGTTTCCGTTTCAAAACGTTTGATTTTATTTCTATCATCTCTTCTTGCAGCACCATGCTTGTCAATTTTCATTCAAAAAGGGGGGTGATGATGGACAGAGTATCTGAATTAAGCAGAACACTCCTACCCAGTCAAAAGATCAGGGCTTGATCCATCACCGTTTTTTAGCTCACTGCACCATCCCAGCTCAGAACCTGGCTATATGCAAATTAGTCTTTCCCTGGCCCAGTGCATCGTGGGAACAGGGCAGACCAAACTACCAAGCCAATTCTTTACTGGAAAGGAAACAAGCTTCCGGGGACCGGTTTCTGGCATTACAGCCGTCTTCGGCCCGGCTTGCTTGAATCCTGATGGTGCAGTGAGCAAGGGACTCACATCTGAGCATACCCTTCCACACTTGTGGTGGCTAAAACGATTCAAAAAGGGGGGTGATGATGGACAGAGTATCTGAATTAAGCAGAACACTCCTACCCAGTCAAAAGATCAGGGCTTGATCCATCACCGTTTTTTAGCTCACTGCACCATCCCAGCTCAGAACCTGGCTATATGCAAATTAGTCTTTCCCTGGCCCAGTGCATCGTGGGAACAGGGCAGACCAAACTACCAAGCCAATTCTTTACTGGAAAGGAAACAAGCTTCCGGGGACCGGTTTCTGGCATTACAGCCGTCTTCGGCCCGGCTTGCTTGAATCCTGATGGTGCAGTGAGCAAGGGACTCACATCTGAGCATACCCTTCCACACTTGTGGTGGCTAAAACGATTCAAAAAGGGGGGTGATGATGGACAGAGTATCTGAATTAAGCAGAACACTCCTACCCAGTCAAAAGATCAGGGCTTGATCCATCACCGTTTTTTAGCTCACTGCACCATCCCAGCTCAGAACCTGGCTATATGCAAATTAGTCTTTCCCTGGCCCAGTGCATCGTGGGAACAGGGCAGACCAAACTACCAAGCCAATTCTTTACTGGAAAGGAAACAAGCTTCCGGGGACCGGTTTCTGGCATTACAGCCGTCTTCGGCCCGGCTTGCTTGAATCCTGATGGTGCAGTGAGCAAGGGACTCACATCTGAGCATACCCTTCCACACTTGTGGTGGCTAAAACGATTCAAAAAGGGGGGTGATGATGGACAGAGTATCTGAATTAAGCAGAACACTCCTACCCAGTCAAAAGATCAGGGCTTGATCCATCACCGTTTTTTAGCTCACTGCACCATCCCAGCTCAGAACCTGGCTATATGCAAATTAGTCTTTCCCTGGCCCAGTGCATCGTGGGAACAGGGCAGACCAAACTACCAAGCCAATTCTTTACTGGAAAGGAAACAAGCTTCCGGGGACCTGTTTCTGGCATTACAGCCGTCTTCGGCCCGGCTTGCTTGAATCCTGATGGTGCAGTGAGCAAGGGACTCACATCTGAGCATACCCTTCCACACTTGTGGTGGCTAAAACGATTCAAAAAGGGGGGTGATGATGATGGACAGAGTATCTGAATTAAGCAGAACACTCCTACCCAGTCAAAAGATCAGGGCTTGATCCATCACCGTTTTTTAGCTCACTGCACCATCCCAGCTCAGAACCTGGCTATATGCAAATTAGTCTTTCCCTGGCCCAGTGCATCGTGGGAACAGGGCAGACCAAACTACCAAGCCAATTCTTTACTGGAAAGGAAACAAGCTTCCGGGGACCGGTTTCTGGCATTACAGCCGTCTTCGGCCCGGCTTGCTTGAATCCTGATGGTGCAGTGAGCAAGGGACTCACATCTGAGCATACCCTTCCACACTTGTGGTGGCTAAAACGATTCAAAAAGGGGGGTGATGATGGACAGAGTATCTGAATTAAGCAGAACACTCCTACCCAGTCAAAAGATCAGGGCTTGATCCATCACCGTTTTTTAGCTCACTGCACCATCCCAGCTCAGAACCTGGCTATATGCAAATTAGTCTTTCCCTGGCCCAGTGCATCGTGGGAACAGGGCAGACCAAACTACCAAGCCAATTCTTTACTGGAAAGGAAACAAGCTTCCGGGGACCGGTTTCTGGCATTTTTCATGACAATGCATAATTTGGAATCATGATTTTGCAATGTGAGATAGAGGGTAGGCCACCTTCCTCCTCCTTCCTCCTGTGTGTGAACTGTATTCTTAATGTTTCGCAGTGCTGTAAGGGATGCATGAGAAATGAGATCTTTTCATCCCTTTTTTCAAAATACTTGGGAAGTTTTTTTACTTTCTGCAAAGTATTCCAGGACCGAAGTTGGATAGTAAATAGGGCTCCTGAGCTTTTTTGTGGAAATCGGCAGGTACCCCAAATATTCATGGAGTTAGAACAACACAGTCAATGCAATCCACTGCTGCTCATAGGATGGTCAACATATTACTACACCCCTTCCCCAGCAGAAGGCTTTATGATTGTACATGACTATTTTTCAGCAGTAGTCACCAGTGCCTTTACATTAAAATGTAATTGCACCAAGCCATTATGAGGGAAATGTATTGGATTTTGATGCAATGTAAAGCAGCAGTCAAATCTGTTGTGCTATTCTGCATCAGCAGGAGAGAGTAAAATAACACCACATGCACTATTTTTCTCTCCCCCAGCACTGACACACTTTAGGCTGCCATGTGCCAACGCACACACCCTTGTATCACAGTGTAATGGTGAGCAGGTTTTGTTAAGCATAGTTTTTTTCCTGGAAGGGGATGCTTGCAGAACAAATTCTATGCTTTATTGCCGTTCCCACTTTCCATGGGTGCTGTACAGTGTAGCACATATGCAAATTGAAACAAATGTGGATACTTTTAAATGTTGCTTCACTGTTTCACCTGCCTTGGGATGTGTAATTTTTTGGTGCAAGCTTTTGTTTGCAAATGTTAGTAGATAGGGCTTTGCATCAAAAATCATGGTTGATTGCATGGGTATGCCCATGTACCCTCTCATGGAACGCACCCTTGATGGAAAGTAGTGCATAGCGCTAATTTGCTTTACTTTAGGCAACTTTCCAACACAAATCATCATTTGGTTTGGAAAGTAAATCCCGACACAACATCTTGTGCAAGGTTTGCGTCAATTTTGTGATGCGAATCCCACAAACAACGTGTTAGTAAATGTCCCCCTATATATTTTGAAGGCAATTAGCACTGTGAGGACAGGGAGATTCTCTATTCTTGCTGGCCTGGAATGTACATCAGGATTGCTGGGGTGGGACTGGATTTAGAGGTGGAAATATGAACAGACAAATGTGTGTGTTGTGGTTTAATAATTAGATACAGCTTCTTGAAAGGCGTGAAGCCATCAGGAATGTGCAGTGGCAGTTGGGAGGAATCAGCTTACTTGCCTAGTCCCTTGTGGTTGCTCTGTAGCCTAAATAAATTGGATACTAAGGATTTATCCCTTCCTTGGGGGAAGTGGACTCACCATGTTGTGACAAATGCAGGTACTAAGCACCTCAAGCACCACCAATCACTGGAAGCTCTCTCTCAGCAGGGTTTCTTTAACTATGGCAGATACAACTTTTATATGTACTGTGCAAGCTTCGAGTATTGATTCAAAAAGAATTGTAGCTGAGATTTAATTTGATTTGAGATTAAGGCTTTCAATGTTATCTAAACACCGAAGTGCAATGGATTCTATTAGCGCAAGCTTTTGAAAACTCACTGCTTGCTGTTTTGTGGTGGTAGAATGATCAGCAAGCTCCTTTGCTCAAATCAAATATTTGTATCCTAACTTGTTAACCAAAACATCTCAAAGTAACATTGTTCAGGGAGCTCCATAATCTAGGGTGCATGCAATATCATCACAGTGAAATGTATGGAACATGCTCTTGAATTCAAGGGTCACGTCAAGGTGGTGAACCATATTGGACTTTGGCATGGCCCGTGCATGTTTTGGGAGTGGTGTTAGCCCAAGTTGCAAATGGTAAATGTAAATGCCAGCATTTGTAAAGCGCACAGCTACCTCCAACGGAGGTGTCCCGGTGCTGGGGGCCGTTGGGAAGATTAAGCAAGCGACAGGATACCCTTCGGGTGACAGTAAGTGCGGTACAAATAGGCGATACATACATACATACATACATTGCCCAGAGTCACATGGTGCTAGGCTAATCTGCCACTGGAGATCAAACCGTGAACCCTGTTGTCCGGAGTCAGGCACCCTGGCCGCTGCGCCACACCTCTTCCACAGATGGTGACATTGGCATTTGTCTCATGCTCTCTCAAAGGGCTGTAAGCAATTGCTCAGTGATTGAGTTACTGACATTGGACTGCATATGAGTTATTCACCATTTCAAGTTTTTCCTCTGGGACTTCCCAGTCAAGGTCAGTAGTGATCATCATCTACGTCATCAGGAGGTGGATTGAGGGGGTAGCAGAATTTAATTTCACTATAGATTGCTTACAAGAATCGATGAATAAGGCAGCTGATTGCCTTTCCAGAAAACCTATTGAGGGACCCATGGCTTTTTAGTGAAGCAAAACCACTTTTATGGATCGGTGAACAGACTGTAGATAAATATAATAGGAGTGGGACGAAGAAATGATTGGACATGATACCCGGGCCAAAGAAAGGAACTGGTCAGGGCCAGACTGGGAACCACACCCAGGACTGGCAAAGTGCTCGGCCGGCCCCCCTCCCCACTCGGGGGGATTAGAGGTGCCGCCGAGCTCTTTTCCTGGGGCAGGTTTTCGGCCGATTTTGTTACAGGGCCGATTTTGCAGCTTTGCTGCAAAAACGGCCCAGTAACAAAAACGGCCCCCAGGGGCCCAAAAACGGCCCCCACCTGTGCGGCGCACCGGGGGATTGCCCGGTGCCCGCTATGGCCAGTCCGGCCCTGGAACTGGTAGTTCAGGAGTGACCCACTTATGAGTATTTGACTGATGCTGTAAATCAGTTCTTGGCAGTGAGGTTAAAGCTAGCATTTTTGAAAGAGGTGTTGTGTAGAAGAGACAGGTCTAATCTCCTTGTCCAGTTTAGAGAGGCAGTTGTTAATTTGGCTCATGAGGACCATTTTAAGAGGAACCTGACCAAGGTTTGTCTTAACGAGGGGCAGTCTAGGATGGATCAGAGAGTAGACAATGTGGTTAAGGGATGGTCCCTCTGTACACAGAATGATAGGAGCAAGGAAATCAGAGAAGTGCTGCTGTCACCTGTGGAGGTTCCTAAGGAACCGTGGTAGGTCTTAGTGATATATAGGGTGCGCCTTTTCGATCTCCTGGAACCCTCAAAGAGGTATGTGATATTGATAGAGGACTATGCTGCAAAATGTGTTGTTGAGAAGTGTATGAGTTCCATTAGCATGGCCACAATCCTTAAGTTTATGACGGAGGACTTTTCCAGAGAACAGATTCCTAAGATTGGTGTCGAACAAAAAGGTCCAGTTAATCTCGAGGGAAATTAAGGATTTTATCGAGGAAGTGGCCATCACACATCAAGTCACTTTATATTGTCCATAAGTCAATGCCTACTCTGAAGAAATCAATAACCTAGTCAAGAGCTGTGGCCGAGGGCTGTGGTTCTGAGAAAACCACTTATGTGTGTGTTTCAAGAAATGCTCTGGGCTCATAGGACAGTGCCCAGCAGTGTAACAGGAGTTTGACCTTTTGTGAGTCTGCTTAGGCATTTACCTGGCACCAAGCTGAATCCAAAGTGGATGGGGAGTGGTTCTAGGAGAAAGGAGATGCAAATGTTTCAGGTGTCTTTAAAGATTAAGAAACATCAGAAAAAGTACAACCAATGCTTTGTTAAGTGATGTAAAGTGAAACAGACAGGTTGACAGGTAGGAGACGAAGTTCTGTCAAAGAAATATTGCAATGTCTAGGAATGAGGGACAAGTTTTTCATGCACAAATCAAGAAGCATGGGGTACTGGTGGGTGGTGGTGAAGTGTAGAGTAAGTCCAGGCTGCTTAGCCCGGGACTGGTTATCCTCGTCCATGGACCTGGAAAATTTGAGGTCTCTGATCTCTTCTGCCTTTTCAGGAATGTATGCCCTCTTGTCAAGCTTTTCACAAGGACCACTGACAGGTAAAGGCACTCGCCCATATCGGTGTTTGGTACAGCCGTTTCTGGTATGTGTCCTAGTGCTCTGGATACCGCTGCTTGCAAATATTAAAGTGAGCAACGGTGATGTGATAATACAAGGCAAAATCCAAACAAACCTCATGAAACAAATCAACATTCTAGAGACCTATTGAGATTCATAGTGCTGCAGGATTGGGTGCAGAGCATTGTTTTTCTTCAATAAACAGGACTCATCCTGTTATCATCCAGCCCTTAAACGTCTTTGGACAGTCTGCTAAAGACTGCTTCAGTTTTAACTAACGAAAAGTCAATGCCCCAATCCTAGGACATAGGCTGGAAAAGGCATTAATACCTGTCCCAGATGCACCCGATCCCAAAGCTTGAGAGGGTGGAGGAGCTCCACAAAAGTTAAATTAAAAATGGGGCAATTTTCCAGTCGCGGCTGCTGCCAAGAAGCAGGAGTGGGGCGGGTGGGGGGGCGAAGGGGCGGAGTGGAAAATTGGGTAAAAAAAAAAATCACTTCCGTCCCGGCCCGCTGCCTGGCCCGCTGCCTGGCCGGCCACCGCCACCTATTCTATGTCCCAATTCGTCCTCTTCCTGTCTTCTTGTAAGAAACAGGAAGCAGGAAGCACCAGGGCTCCGACACTCCCCGCAGCCAAACACAACGCTGCAATGCAGTGTTGTAATTGGTCTGAGCACCCTAACACGTCGCTCAGTCAGGGGCTGGATGGGTGGGCAAGTTCTCCATGCAGGCTGTAATGCAGCCTGCATTGAGAACAGGGAAAGTGTGCACTACTGTTCTGGGCAGCACAAGAGGGCCAACAAAACAGTCATTGCGCACTTAGGAGTTTTCTGCCACTCCACTCCTCCCCTGCTCAGCAGCCCCGCCCCCTTACACACGCTCCAAAAATGTGTTATGTTTAAAGCTGTGGTGGGGGCAGGAGACCTTGGCTGACGGATCACATTTCACCAGATGCATAGATTTAAGGTGATTTTCGGTGCTGCCTTTCAAATAGAATTCCATGATCAATGAAGTTTGGAGAGACTCACAGTACGGCATCTGCGAAAGGTACATTAAACAGGAATTATTGTTATTGTGAACATGGGGACTTAATGGTTTGCATTGGCAGTGTCGAATGTCCAAAGGATCAAGCTGCTGTAAGTTACAAAACGTGAAAGAGTAAAGACAGAGCCAATAAAAAATGCATGCCAATTTGCCTTCAGTCAGTGTTGCAGGGGGCAGGCCACTGATTGGGCTGGATTTAGTACTGTAGGAGTGCGCGTGCGTAATTTGTTTTTTAATTCCACGGCCCGACACACATGCATGAGTTGCTACGCATCGGCACGGACAGCTCAGCACGAATCCGATGGTACTATCATTTGAAGCAGCCAGCATGTCATGCAGTGTGCAACAGCAGGCCTCTTTTCAATAAAGCAAACACAAGGAGATGATGGCTGGAACGCCGATACTTTTCAGACACTCACCCCAAGTCACATTTCTGGGTTGTATCCATCATCATTTTTTAGCTCACTTCGCCACCTCATTTCAGACCTAACTATATGCAAATCAGTCTTGACCCTGTGCCTCATGGGAACAGTCCAGCCCGAACTGCCAAGCCAGGTCTTCCCTGAACCGGAAACAAGCATCCTGGGACCGGTTTCAGGAAATCACCCTTCATCAGCCAGGCTAGCTTCTGACAAACATTTGAGCACCTGGACTTCACATTTTACAAATTAAACACTGCCTTGGAGCAAAGTTATGAGTGTCTGCCATGGTTAGACACATATAGGTTAAAATACCCTAATGCCATACAATTGGAAATGCCAGGATTTAGAAAGCTGAAAACCTTGCAATTTTTATTCCAATTGATGTCCAATCCGTGCTCAAAACTTACACCTATTTCTTTTCAAATCATATCACGAAATTCTTGCAGACCTTTAGTAAGACTTGTTCAGAAATCTTTTCTTTTCTAGAACTTTCTGAAAGTGCACCGACGTCACAAGCTCTGGCCAGGCCCATAGCCAACACCGTAGTACAACGTATGACATAATTCTGTTTCAGATTAACCCTTTGCCCACCGAAAACGTACCACAGCCCACTCCCACTCTACAAGGTTATTGGGTCAGTGAAGTGGAACCGCTCTAGCACGCCAGAGACAAGGCCACTGCAGAAAATAATTTGAACGAAAGCTTAGGAGCGTGTAAGCTCCTGGGCCCTGATAAGGGAACAGGGACTCGCTCGCCCTACAAGTGAGGCGAAATAGGGTGAAGTGGGGTGCACGGCGCCGAGCCGCCTTCCCCGCGCCGCGTTCCGGCTCGCGCTAAAGAGGATATGGAATTAGTTCAACGAATCCATCAGCGACAAGGGGCCCGGTTCACACTGATAAGCTTAATTAAACAATTTAGCTATCCATAGGTTCTAATTCGGGTTATAAATAATCCTTCCGCCCTGTTAATTAGTTAAAAACCGACAGGGTCCTTATTAAATCAATCCCTTCGGCCTCAGTGCAAGCCCAGCTTGACTCACAGAAACTCACCTTCGCAAACTCCACAAACAAGCATATCTCCCAAAGGCGCCATTTCAGTGGCAGTGACCTCTGTTTCTAATGGGTTTTAAAAGCCTCACCTATAATTGCGCCGTAAATGCGAAGGCAGATAATGTGGGTGAAAGGCAATTATCAGCTATCAACGCCCAGCAGCGCGTGCGTAATGAGACTAATAGCAATCATTTCCCACAGATCTCCACGTGTGCCTTCGGCCTCACGTCCCTGCTTCACAATGTCACGTGATTCAGGAAGGTTTAGGCTGTAGTCACAGAACAGTAGTTAATGCCTTGACTCGCGGGCATTAATAACTTTTCCTGTCGGGCAAGAGTTGTCCTAACTTGTAAATGAGCAACCGTGATTCATGTCTACAGAGGAGGGAAAGAGAAAGAAGGGGACGGTCAGACTTTGAAGCATAATGAAGATCAAAGGAGAGAACAAATCCGAACATGATTAATAGTGTTCTCATGATTACAACTGTTCTTAATATTAGCATTATTATCTTCATCATTTGTATCATTATATAGCTAATAATGTTACATATGTTTTATTAAAGATAATAATCTGTCTCATCCTCAAGGCTATTACTGTTACCAGTAATAGAATAATTGCTAATAGCTTTATTATCATTTTAATCAGTCATTTAACACACGAGTTACAACGAGCATTTTATTTTACTGCTGTTATCAGAAATTCGCTTTCCTCAAATCAAACATTATTTATTTAGAGGATCCCAATCTTCTGAAAGGCTGGTGGCGGCATGCACTGGAGCACACCTCTAAGCTGTCACTGGTACACATGCCTTTGCAAAAGGTGCATCCCCCACTGAGCTACTTTACCTGCTAATGGATTGCTTTGTTTTTCCGCAAGCTGAGTTTTACTTGAACTTAGTTGTCCATTGCAATTTAGCTGAAACAGGGGGTGGAGTCAAATGTACAAGTCATTACTACCAAAAAGAAAAAGTAGTAGGTCCAGCACCAGACATGGCCAACCAATAATATTGCTGCACCTTCCCATAGAAAATAAAGGAGGTAGGGAATTTAATTAAAGCAAACAAAACATAATGTTAAAGTAAGTTATTATATTATTTTGAGTTTTATATAGCGCTAGCTAGACCCGAAGGTATCAGAGCGGTTTACAATTTAACAAATCATCTCTACCCTGACCTGAAGCACCCCTATAATTTGAGCATAGCCAGCCTCACTTGAAGCAGTCTTACAATTTGACAACGCATCGCCAGCCTGACCAGAACCTCCCTTATCATTTGACAACGCATCTCCGGCCTGACCAGAAGCTCTCTTACTTAACAACACATCGCCAACCTCACCTGAAGCACCCATATATTTTCAGCATCTCAAGCCCAACCTGAAGTACCTCTATAATTTTTACCATGCATCTTCAGCCTCACCTGAAGTACCCCTGTAATTTTAATTATTGAATTATTATTTTATTTGTTATTTAATTTTTTTTTAAAAAACAATGAAATACAATGTCCTTGCGCTCTATAAGTTGTAATTAACATAACATAACAAATATACTCTAATATTACAAAACGTATTTATTATTATTCGATCATCTTGCTTGAATTGATTAATTAATGCAGTATTATTTTTTATTAAAATGTAATCAAATTACTTTTATTTAATTCTGTACATCATTTTTATTTATTATTAATGGACAATACAAATATATTTCTTATAATTTAGGAATTAATGTAAACTTCAAAAAATTATTTGAATATAATTTAATATTTTTTAATTAATTACATATTTTATTCAAAATTACATTAAAATCATTTTAGCACTGTTTAATTTGTACTATATTTAAAATAAATGTTTAGCAATATATTAAAAAGTTTAGTAAACTTTTTAATTCCCTCTAAACTTTACCATTGAGAGATCTTCACCCTGACTGAGGAGTCTCCCTATGGTAAAATGTCGGAAAAAGTAAAAAAAAAAAAAGTTAAAATATTTGATAATAAAATAATGTATATGTTTAGACTTTTTTAACATTAAATTATATTTATTTATATTTCTAACTACTTTAAATAATGTAATTTAATCTAGCATTATTTCCTATGGGTTTTTATTTAAATACCTACGGCCTTTATTTTCTATAAGAGGGTGTTGCAGTCCTAGCAGTTGGCCATGTGTGATTCCGGACCTACGCCAGCTCTGAGCTGGAGTAATTTACTACAGTTGTGTGTCTGTTTTTGGCTGTAGTAACTTGCACTTTATGGGTAGCAGTTGTCTTTCTTGTGTGTGAGTAGGTGCAATTTTCTCCCTTAACCTCTCCCTAACCCTCTTTAAACTCCCCCTTACCCCTCTCTAATCCCTTCCCATTTACTAGTGAGTGTACCTTTTTTTTCTCCAGCCACTCCCCCCAGTCCCTCTTACATTTACTACTAAGTATTAAACATATGTCTGAAGGTCTTCCCATAGAAAAGCTATGAGAGGTGGAGGTTGAGGTGGAGATTTACACTTGTAGTTTTGTGAATATCATTTTGTAGTAATTTAGTTGCAGTATTGTAGTACTACTACGCATACTACAAAATGCAGTTTGTGAATAGGTCTCTATGTCTTTTCTACCCTATGCTATGGAAAGCTCTACTTTTTGGCCCTCACAATTTAATGCTTTTTCTTGAGCCCCACTTCTACACCCGCACCTGTGGCTCACGCGTTGTTCTTACGATCAATCCACAACACGTAGACTCCTACTAGATGCAAAGAAACATGTCACGCTCCCTCCTGTCATTCCAAAGGCCGTTTTCTAGGAATGCCTCATTTATGTGTCTAACATGTACCGGGGAACTGGTCTAAGGTACAAATTCACATTCTCTCCTTAGCACAGCACGAGCAGAAAGTAACAGGGCGACAATCATTCATCGACAACACTGAAGAAGAAAGAAGGAATTCCTCCCATTTAAGCCTTTGCTTACAGATCATCTGCTGACTGAAAAGAACAGGCTATTCATCACAGTCCCTGGCTCTGTAGTGAGCATCCCCAGCCAGATGAACTGTCTGAGGACAATTGCAAGGAAGGACATGGTGACCTTCGCAGTCCAACTGGCCCTTTCAGAACTAAATAACAAGAGCATGATGGCAGCACATGGCCCCTAATCACCAAACATCCACCCCCCCCCACCTCTAGAGGCCATTGGGAACATCTACAGTACC
Source organism: Lissotriton helveticus (assembly GCF_964261635.1). Lineage (NCBI taxonomy): Eukaryota > Metazoa > Chordata > Amphibia > Caudata > Salamandridae > Lissotriton > Lissotriton helveticus. The sequence goes on from NC_136061.1 coordinate 1,499,130,950, forward strand.
GCTCTGGAATACACAATACAATGCTAAGGGGGAAAGAGCACTTACTGTGACATTCACATATTTCGCTGAAAAAGTCAGAAAAATAAGCTCGACGCACGCTTGGTGTTCACTTGAAAATCCGGATTTTTGCAATATTTTACATGATCGGGCTATTCACAAAGCGAACTTACACTTGTGAGCAGTTTATATATGTAAATTTACTCCTACACTTTTGAGTAACTGGACTACTTTGGTCTGTTCACAAAAACTGGGTGTAAAATTGCTCTGAAGTGTAGATTTGCATGTCTCCACCCAGTGACAGTATTGTTTTCTTTTGTTCTGCATTTAAAATAAATGTAGAAAATGTACAACAATATTCAACATAAAAATATTTTTCCTAACTTTTTCAGAGTTTAGTATTTTTTAAAAACTTTTATCTATATTTTACCATATGAACATCTCTGTCTGAGTGCTGACCAGTAGTGGCCCGTGCGGGTAATCGCGATGAGGTGGGGCAGGGCAGGGGGTGAAAGTGACAAATGATGGGATACGGAATGTAAAGTAAAAAAGAACAAGCATTTCAATGCAACGTCCCGCCTTTGCCAAAGTTAGAGCTATTGGCATTGTAAATGACAAAATTTTTATTTATGTGTTGGTTTTGAAAACAGATAAATAAATGGCATTGTCATTTACAACGTCAATAGCTTAATCTCTCGCAAATGCGAGACCTATTGGATTTGCACCCACACACAAACAGAGCCCCCCACACACACAGAGCCCCCCAACACACAGAGCCCCCCACACACACAGAGCCCCCCACACACACACAGCCCCACACACACACACAGAGCCCCACACACACACACACACACACAGAGCCCCCCACACACACAGAGCCCCCCCCACACACACAGAGCCCCCCCAAACACACAGAGCCCCCCACACAGAGAGAGAGCCCCACACACACAGAGAGCCCCACACACAAACACAGAGAGCCACACACACACACAGAGCCCCCCCCACACACACACAGAGCCCCCCACACAGAGCACCCCCCACACACAGAGTCTCATACACAGAGAACCACACACACAGAGAGCCACACAGCGAGAGAGCCACACACATAGAGCCACACACACACAGAGCCACACACACATAGCCACACACACACAAAGAGCCACACACACAGAGACACACACACAGAGCAACACACACACACACACACACACACACAGAGCCACACACACACAGAGCCACACACACACACACAGAGCCACCCAGACACACAGAGCCACACACACACACACACACACACACAAACACAGCCACACACAGCCACACACACACACACAGAGCCACACACACACACAGAGCCACACACACACACCCAGAGCCACACACAGAGCCACACGCACACACACACACACACACACACACACACACAGAGCCACACACAGAGCCACACACACACAGAGCCACACACACACAGAGACACACACACACACACACACACACAGACACACACACACACACACACACACACACACACAGAGCCACACACAGGGAACAGAGGCCTGAACAAACGATCACAACGAGGGAACGGGGGGGCAGAAAAGCAAGCACAACGAGAGAACCGGGGGGGGGGGGCAGAAAAGCAAGCACAACGAGGGAACAGGGGCGGGGGCAGAAAAGCAAGCACAACAAGGTAACAGGGGGGGCGGAAAAACAAGCACAATGAGGGAACAGGGGGGTAGAAAAGCAAGCACAACGAGGAAAGGGGGCAGAAAAGCAAGCACAACGAGGGAATGGGGGGCAGAAAAGCAAGCACAACGAGGGAACGGGGCAGAAAAGCAAGCACAACGAGGGAACAGGGGGGCAGAAAAGCAAGCACAACGAGGGAACGGTGGCAGAAAAGCAAGCACAACGAGGGAACAATGGGTGCAGAAAAGCAAGCACCACGAGGGAACAGGGAGGGCAGAAAAGCAAGCACAACGAGGGAACGGGGGCAGAAAAGCAAGCACAACGAGGGAACGGGGGGCAGAAAAGCAAGCACAACGAGGAAACAGGGGGGGCAGAAAAGCAAGCACAACAAGGGAACAGGGGGGCAGAAAAGCAAGCACAACGAGGAAACAGAGGGGGGGGCAGAAAAGCAAGCACATATCCGATCAACCTCCTGAATTCCAAGGTGGAGGAAACAGATGATGTTACCATAGGCTTAACGCCCACAGTAATTAGGCAAGCGCGTTATAACCAACTAAAACATAATAACAAAATGATATGACAGTTGCTTCAACCACATCAGAATTCTCTCCTGTACCATGCAAACCCTATCGAACAGTCTTGGTATTACATGTTCGTGCTTTCAAGATGTCTCATATGTTACTAGAGCTTTATAAACCCTCTTTTCCCTAAGATATAGTATATATAAAAAACACTGTATATTAAGACCTTGTTTTTTTTCCCATAGACACATATATATTTGAGTCCTAAATGCCTTCTGGTGTTAGAGTGGTAACAACATGAGTGTGTCTGCAGCCGGAAATGAAAACACAAAGAGGCCCGAGCTGGTGTTAGAGCCTTTTAGTCAAAAGCAATAAACAGTTTTGACAGGGGCGGTAGTTGGGGGGGGGGGCGATGGTTTCATATTGTGTTGGTCATTGTGGGTAGCTTGGTGTGAAAGTGTGTGTGCGCCTACTCTCGTGCTCAGACAGGCATCAGTAATGTGGGGTGGCTTCTCTAAGGAGATGGTGTGTTGGAGGAGGGTGTCAGTGGGCAGCTGTGGGGAAGGAACTCTGGGGGAGAGCTGTGTGTGGGGGTGATCTAGATAGAATATGTAAAGCTTGGGGCACACTCCCCGTTAGAGCCATGTCTATGTTCCTGTTGGGAGGGGGTCTCTTACAGAGGGAGAACACGGTGATACCAGGAGCTGTGTGAGGAGGGGGTCTGAAGACAGGATTTCAGGGATGGGCCCTTCTTGTTGTCGCGGTATCTATGTTTGTTATTGTTGTTATTGTTATTGTTAATTTCGATTTATAGCGCGCCCAATCACCTGCAGGCCTCTAGGCGCTTGGAAATCGATGTCATACAATAACTTGGTTCACTCCTGAGAGAGATGCAGCTACAGAACTACACTGTGGTCAAGGCTCTTCTAAACAGCAAGGTTTTCAGAGACTTCCTGAACCGTAGGAGATTCATCTCCCTGCGTAGCCCCTCAGGCAGCTTGTTCCATAATTGGGGGGCCAGGACAGAGAAGGCTCTCCCTCCCTTAGTCACTAATTTGTAGCGGGGGCAGACCAGTAACTGAGCGTCTGATGATCTGAGTGCTCTTGTCGGGTTGTACACTTCCAGGCGGGCTTTGATATAGGCCGGCGCATGAGGAAGCCTCTTACAGAGAGGTGGTACGGGGGGCTGTGTGTGGGGGTGGTATGGAGGCAGACTATGGAGCCAGCCTAGTTCTCAGGGAACCTATTCTTACGTTGGTTGGGTGCCTCTTCAAGATGAAGAATAGGGTGGTACCTGGGGCTGTGGAGGTGGGGAGGGAGAGAGGCTGCACTCCTAGTTGGAGAGAGGTCTTGCCTGTGTCTGTAGTGAGCATCTTACACACGTAGAACAGGGTGGTGGGGGGCGCTATGTGGGTTATGGGTATGGCAAGGTGTGTGTATGAGGGGGTGACTCTTACCTATGTGAGACATGGACACTGTGGCGTTGCCCGCCTTGGGGTCGTTGTAAATGACCACAGAGGCGGCGTTCCTGCGGGCGGCGTTGAAGCCCTTTTCCTTAAAAGTGCAGCCCCCTAGGCCACCAGTGCGATCCACGAGCTGGCGACGCCCTCCTCTTCTTCGCCGGAGGATGGGGCTCCGTGTACTCCGTGTCTGCAGCACAGCCCTCCAGGGCATCAGGGGGCGCCTCGGGGGCCAGCGCGGCACTCAGGACCCCCACCAGGCCCTGCAGGCTCTCCTTGTGCGAGCTGTCCCCGTAGCGGCCGCTCTCCATGCTCCCCAGCACCGTCTGGTTGCTGAGCGGGTCCGTGTAGGCCGTGTTCACCAGCGCCGTGTACCACTCCAGGTAGCGGCCCAGGCAGGGCGCCGAGCAGCCCAGCAACAGCAGCACGGCGGCCAGGGGGGCCCGCACCCCCGCATTGGCCCTCGGGGAAGAGCCGGGGCCCTGGTTGAAGAGAAGCAGTGAGGTGGGTACAAGGCAGATGGCGGCGGGAGGAAGGCACCGTTCCCGGAAGTGTGAGAGGAGAACAGATCACACGGGAGGAAGGGAGCAGGAGACACAGCCGAGCACCGCGGAAGCCGGGCACCGGCAGCCCAAACTGAAAGCCTGATAGGAAGCTTCCTGCTGTCAGAACAAACACACAGCGAGCAGGGGGAGGAGACGTGAAGAGGGGGAGGCCTGGAGCAGGCCTGCACGGCCTGAGAGGGAGGGAGGGAGAGCACGGGAGTCCCATTCTTCCCTGAATACTTTTTTTACAAACATTTTTTTTATTGCATTCCAAACAAGAGAGGAGCGCTCCACACGGCCATCTTTCTCCGAGGCGATGCGGAAATGCCTTGGAGAAACGCACGGTAATTTTGGGATTCGGGGGCGTGTTTTTCTTTCTCTCCTCTTCCTATTGGCTGTAATGTAAAATTCCAGCCAATGGGAAGAGGAGAGAAAGAAAACAGAAAGAAACGAAAAAACACACCCTGGAATCCCGGCTTAAACGGAGTGACACCCCTCTCCTCCAATGGCTGGCCTCCGTTTAGGAAGCCAGCCAATGGAGAAGAGGGGCGGGTTCAAGCCCCACTCTGTAAAACATAACATCTCCCCAGCGAGACTGCGCAAGTGTAGCCTTCGCTAGGCGGAGACCTAAAGAGCACGTTGCTCACAACACATCGCGATGTGGTTTTACTTATTTTACAATCCCTATTCCTTTGTTTGTCACTTTCACCCCCCCCACCCCCCTCACCGGCCATGCCCAACTGCGCTTTCCTGCACGGGCCGCCACTGCTGCTGACAGATTTTTTCGAGTGACTTACTTGCAGTTATAGACCACGTGATAGCACCTTTGCAGTACTTGATAGCATTTGCTTGCCATATAATGGCACATCTAAGGAGGATACCTTGGAACAACTGCAAAACTGCAAAGGATGGTACCCTCTGGACATATGATTGTACTTTCTGGCCTATGATCTCATATTGTGAACATATGGGTCTTCTGTGACCCTCACACACTCAAATACTGACTCATTCCCTTGCACACAGTATTTTTCACTTTTTATACTCTCGTGATATTGTTCATGGCATGGAAGTGAAACCTAGATCCATGGGAGTAGCAGGCGCCAAATATAACAACACAGACTTTGCAGGCATCTGAAACTACTGGGAACAAGAGAGCTACTGCAGGGAAAACAAGCATAATACTTAGAGGTGCAGCAATGTCATTCATTTATCGATGATTTAACATGTTAATCAGTATCATCAGTGATGTCATGTGTAAGGCTGTAAGGAATGCTTGGCAACTGAGGTTGCAAACAAATCATATAAACTAAGGGGCAAATTCATGGGATTATAACTCAACGCTGTGCAGCAATTCACCTTGCTGCACTGCACTGCACTACAGGGAAAGGGCAGGAATGTGCTGTATTTACTGCAATAAGGGGCATTTACACTGGGCTGCCTAGCTCCAACGCGGGCACCCTTGCTCCCTGGTGCAAGGGAGTCTGCATTGCATGCAGGATTGTTTTTGTGCAGGAAGGGACACCTTTACCACATGTTGAAAAGTTTCCACAGAAAAATATTCTGCTTGGATTATCCTAAACTCCAGGATATTTTTTTTTCTTTTTTTCAAATACTTTTTTGAGTGAAATGCTATTACATCACAGTTGCCCTTATACCCAATGCATTTTTTGCATCGGAATCTATGTTTTCAAGACTGCAATGTAGGAAAACATGCAGTCTCTCTTTTAAAGGTAGGAAAAATTTAATGTTTTCACATTTTTCTGAAATATTTTCTTTTGGGTCAAATTGCTACATATAACACCAAGGCCCCTACCAGGATGTCTGCTTTCGCAGGGCAGGCCAAGCTCTTACTTTTATGCACCTTTGGCGTGTAGGGTGAGTTAACTTAAACAGACATTTCTCTGAGTTAGTGTATTATTTACGCCACTCAGAAACTGAAAGAGTCAAACCCTGCTCATGGTTTCAGAGGTTTATAGGTCAGTAAGGGAATTGGTTGGGAAGGGTATTTTTAGAGTTTAGGGGCGGGTAAGGGTATTGGGTGGTAAGGGTGTGTTTAGGATTTAGGGGTGCTTAAGGGTATTGCGTGGTAAGGGTATTTTAAGGGTTTAGGGTGGACAGGAGTATTGGGTGGTACAGGTGTTTTTAGGTATGTGGTGAGGGGAGGGGTATTGGGTGATAAGGGTTATTTTAGGGTTGTGTAATGGTATTGGGTGGTAAGGGTAAAGGTGTTTTTAGGATTCGGTAAGGCTATTGGGTGGTAATGGTGTTTTTAGGGTTTAGGGTGGGTGGGGTATTGGGTTGTAAGGGTGTTTTTTAGAAATTAGGGATGGTAAGGGTATTGGGTGGTACTTTTTTTAGGTTTTTAGTGTGGGTAGGTGTATTGGGTCGTAAGAGAGTTTTTAGGTCTTGGGATGGGTAAGGGTCTTGGGTGGTAACAGTGTTTTTAGCTTTATAGGAGTGGGTACAAATATTTTTAAGGTTTAAAGTTTAAAGTGGGTAGGGGTAGGAGGTGGCAAGGGTGTTTTTAGGATTTAGGGGTGGTAAGTATATTGGGTGCTAAGTGTATGTTTAGGGTTTAGGGCGGGTAGGGGTATTTGGTGGTATGGATGTTTTTAGGGTATAGCGGTGGTTGAGATGAGGGTATATATGCATGTATGTTTGTGTGTGTGTGTGTGTGTATATATATATATGAACAAGCTCCTTTTAGGAGTGAAACGCGTCATGGACGACACCATGTCTTTTTATTTCATCTGTGTGAAATAAATACTTATTTTTCACTGGATAATATCGTTGCTGATTCTTTTTGCCTGATTTAAAAGGAAAAGTCACGTTAAGAGGTCCTTACCTGATCTTCTTTTCACCGCGGACTGGTGAAACAGGAACATTGTTATATATATATATATATATATATATATACATATATATACACACACACACACACACACACACACATATATATATAGAATACAAGCTCCTCCTTGGATTTCACAGCGTTCCGGGCAGCAGCGCACGCTGGCAAACGAGGGAGACGGACCACAGGAATCAGCAAAGGTGATTTATTGTTGCAACCACACAGAGAACAGCTACGCGTTTCAGGCTAACCCGCCCTTGTTCACACTGCAACATTACAACACATGAAATGCTTATTTTATATTTGCTCAACCATGTTGACACCCACTCTTAGTGACATCACCAATCACGTGATACAAGAATAAAAAGCGAAGAAATACTACTACTTGTAGTTGAAGCAGCAAGGATTTTTACACATTTAAACATTTAAATGTATAGGATAAATCCCAATAGGACAAGATATGTAGTAAAAATCGACAAGGAATAATGTTATAAGTTTAGGAATAAATATAGAAACTATGTCTAGATATTATTTCATACAAATGGCCAAAATAATTGATGATAACAGTATTAATAAATATTTATAACTTCACCTAAAAGACTCTAAAGTGAAAGAGTCTTGTAGACATATGCTGAATGCCAAAAACTTGTCAATAACTACAACCTCCATGCGCAAAATACAGCCAAGCAGCAATAAAAGGACAAAAGTGCAAAAGTTGTGCAGATATATGTGCAAAGTAAGCAGGAAAAAGTGTAAAACTGACGATGTCAAGAGACAATATCATATTCATATTAAGAGCTTCTCAGATCCCTGAGATATAATCGCTGCAAAGTTTCTATGACTTTCATCTACCTCTTAAAAACAGTCAGTATCAAAAAGTATCAAAAAAGTTAAAAACCCACAACCTATAAATATAAATATATAATACATATATGTACAAAACTTAATACATATAGAATGTTGCTGCAATATCATAAATAGTAGTATAAAAAGGTAATCAGAAAATACATACTATGTAGAAATATAATATTGCGAATATTATCATCAAGGAATAACACAATAATCATCACAATAAATATGTAAAATAGACAGGTATAAATAGAGAGATACAGGTTGGTCACAAGGGACAGAATAAATTCATTATGAATAAAGTGCCAGATAGAAACATCATAGTCCACCACCAACTCAACCTTCAGTAGGGAACCTAACTGAAAGGGAGCGTGTATACTGGGGTGGAAAGGACTATAAGAAAAATCTACCAGTAACTAGAACCCTTTACAAAAAATGGTGCATTTCTTCTAAGTTGTTTAATCCATAAGTATCATTTTAGTTTCGAGCTGCCTTAATAACAATTCATGGTCACCTCCTCTTTTTAATTGGGGAATTGCCCCCACCACGAAGTATTTTAGACAAGACAGGTCATTGTTATGGACTCTTCTGAAGTGGCGGGCAACCGGATAAGCCGGATCATTATGCAGAATTGCCCGAAGATGTTGTAATATCCTGACATGCACCTGAAGTTTGGTACTGCCTATGCATTTTAGGCCACAGGTGTATGTCAGGACATAAACGGCGTGATCCGTTTTGCAATTATAATTGCCATTGATAGATCTAGGATCAGTACAGAAGGGGGTGGAGTAGTGAGAGGTATTGATCCAAATTTACAGGCACGGCAGCTTGAACACTTAAAAAAGCCTTTCGAAGGTTGAAGCCAAGGGATTTTGGATTTAAGTTCAGGGGCTGCTTTGTCCAAAGTAGTACCCATACTTTTAGCACGTCTAAATGTAATAATGGGGTTACTGGATAGTTTGTGATTCACACAGGGTCACTTTGAATAATAGGCCAAATCTTTTTCATTATAGGTTTGAGCTTTCTGTCTTCACTACTGAAAGTGGTTATCATATGTGGGCTATCATCTCTTGACTCAGAAGGTGCCTCCAATGCCAAATCACTTGAAGAGCTAGAAAATAAGCTCTCTCTAGTTCTAGATTTAGCCTTTTCTATGGCCTGCTTAAGGATGTTGTCAGAGTAACCTCTAGCCCTGAGTCGTGTCAGCATATCTTTAAGACAGGACTCAAAGTCATTAGGAGAGCTGCATATCCTCTTCAGTCTTAGAATCTCCCCATACGGTATGCTGGCAATTGTGTGTTTAGGATGCATACTAGACGCATGGAGAGTTGCATTCCCTGCAGTGCTTTTTCTATGCAGGGCCGTATTGATCTTAGAGTCTGAGATGTAGACTTCCACATCAAGAAACTGTATCCTCTGTTTATCAATATGGGCAGTGAAATTAAGATTGAGGGAATTATTATTCATGTGTTCAACAAAAGATAAGGCCTCCTCCTTAGTCCCTTTCCATGCTATAAAGATATCGTCTATATATCTCAAATAGCATTTGACATTGTTATTCATCCATTGGTGGAGATCAGCGGCAAGGACCTACTCCTCCCACCAGCCAACGTGCAAGCACGCATAGCTGGGGGAGAAACAGGCCCCCATCGCTACTCCTCTTTATTGTTTGAAAATCTGTTTGCCAAAAAGAAAGTAATTATTATTGAGGCACCACTCTATGAGACATACAATAACTTTATTGTGCTCATACAGGGCGATAGGTCGTTTGGCCAAGAAATGTTTGATGGCGGAGAGGCCCTGTGTATGATCAATGCTAGTATATAGCGCTTCTACATCTAGTGAGATCAACCACATATCTTGATCCCAATTGATGTGTTGTATCTTGACTAAAAAGTCGCTAGTATCTTGTACAAAACTGGGTAAGTTTTTCACTATATCTTGAAGAAAAAAGTCTATGTATTCTTCTGCTTTTTCTCCCATACTTTTTATGGCCGATATCATTGGCCTCCCCGGCACTGGTCTAATGGCTTTATAAATTTTGGGGATTAAGTAGAGGGCTGGTAATACAGGAAATTCAACGTACATAAACTTATATTCCTCAAAGGAAACAAGTCCGTCTCTTATCCATTGCCCCAGCATTTTGTGTAGGATTTCTTTAGCATTGTCATAGTCTTTTGATGTCGATTTTTTTGTAGCAGAGGGGGTCACTTAACTGTCTTGTAGCTTCGTTCACATAATCTACTTTGGGCCAGATGACCAAGTTGCCCCCTTTGTCCGATTTTTTGATTACTATTTCATGATTTTCTCCCAATTTTTTCATTAATTTCACATATTCCCTTTTTATGTGAGTGGTTTTCTTTTGTCTCTTATTGTTAGTCCTTAAGTATAATTTTTTGATATCGTTGGTGACGCAATCGTGGAACACATCAATCGCGTCCTTAGGCATTACAGGCATAAATTTAGACTTCCGTTTAAAGGGGGTCAGCCCTGCTCCCTTTTGTGAAATCGAAATTTTACTTAGCCTGTCTTGAGTGGCTGCATCCATGTCACAATCTTGATCGTAAGTAGGATTGTTTAAATCATTAATGTCTAGAAAAGTATGGACATCAGAGGCTGACAACAAATTAATATTATCTGCATCGTTTGCATCACCGGTGTCTGAACCAGGGGCGGCGTCTTTAGCTGATTTCAAGGCAAAATGTTTTTTCAGCTTGAGCTTACGTATAAAGCAAAAAAGGTCGATGCGAGTCATTGAATAATTGAAACTTTGGACGGGACAATAATTCAAGCCTAAAGATAAAAGCTGTTCTTCTGCTTTGCTCAAAGTGATGCTTGAAAGATTGATTATGGTGTTATCAACTACCGTCTTTTCACCCACACTTTCTTCTTTTTCTGCTGTTGGGTGTTGTTTCCGCTTACATCTCCTTTCTTTTCTGCGTTTGTTGCGCCTTTGCCTATTTGCTCTTTTTGTTGCCTCGGTCGCAATGTTTGCAGCCTCTCTTAGACAATAAAATCCATTTCTTGTTGGAGATTCAATCTTGTCAGTCGTAATAAGTTTAAATCCGACAGGGAAGAGTTTGAGTCAGTGCTGGAATCGCTGGTTACAGAGGCTGTTTCAACGCTTACTTGTTCAATGTTAGCGTCATCTTCATGCAGAGACACGATTCTGCTAGGTCCGGCTTCAGCGTGCGATATTCCCGTTGTATTGGGATTAACACTTTTTTTGCTACTATATTGTTGCCGTTTAGCTGTATTGTACTTTCGTGAGAACGTAAAGATCCTTCAGTTTAGGTAATCATCAGCGTCTCGTGTGAATTTTGTAGCCTTACGCAATTTAATTTTCTCTTCGTGTTTTTTTAGTCGATGATTCATTGCTTCTGTTAGCTTTTTTATTTCTTCCAATTCCGGTCTAGATTGTAGCTCCAATTCAATAGATTTAATTTCTTCAAGTATTTTACTTCGGTCGATAGCCGCATACTTAATGAGGATACAAACTAAGTTCATGGACGCCGCCAAATTACTTTCGCCCCATTCTTGTAACATTGCCGGGTTTGGCCTGTCAAAGCTTGGCGCCAAAAGAATCCGCAGACCGCGCGGAACTCTGCCTACCTCCTCATATTTACTCAAGGACTTGTGTTCCCACCATTTCGTACACTCCGATTTTTTTAGTTTCTCTAAGTCTTTAAATATAGGCTTTAAGCTTTTGCATTGTTCAGTATTTTCATTGCCATGCAAGGATGTTTTAGCATTGATTGTGGCATTTTTTGATCCATCAAATAGATTAATTGCTGCTTTTTCACGTAATTTTTCAATTTCATCTGACATTGTGACAAAAACTCTGTGTGCGGTTCTGGTCACGTTTAGAGAGGAAATGCTGCCCTCTCTCCTTTGAATATAGCTGTTCGCTAACTTCTCCACCAGGAATAATGCTTCTTTCACTCACCGCGCGTTGCCGGCGAGAACTGCTCCGTGCGCCGGGTCCTCCGACACGACCCTCCGTTACAGCTCCTACCGTAGTCACAGCGCGGCTTCAGTAAGTTCCAGCAATCCCGGGGGTAGCCACCATAATTTCCCACGGGAAATCCGAAAACTGTGATTTGAAGGCGGCTACCGGCTTTAGGGAGAAGGGGTCCGTTACGGAAGCAAACCAACTTCCGTTATCGTATAGAATACAAGCTCCTCCTCGGATTTCACAGCGTTTCAGGCAGCAGCGCACGCCGGCAAACGAGGGAGACGGACCACAGGAATCAGCAAAGGTGATTTATTGTTGCAACCACACAGAGAACAGCTACGCATTTCAGGCTAACTCGCCCTTGTTCACACTGCAACATTACAACACATGAAATGCTTATTTTATATTTGCTCAACCATGTTGACACTCACTCTTAGTGACATCACCAATCACGTGATACAAGAATAAAAAGTGAAGAAATACTACTACTTGTAGTTGAAGCAGCAAGGATTTTTACACATTTAAACATTTAAATATATATCCGTGAGCAAGGAGCAGTCAGCTCCAATATGCATTGGGCGTTTTTGCTGTATAATAAAATGATCACGTTCTAAGGAATTGGGCTGCAGCTGGTCTCTTCTGTCAAAATAGCAATTATGAGGAGGTGATTTTGGAAGATATATATATATATATATATATATTTATATATATATATATATATATATATATATATATATATATTTGGGAACTAACTTGAGTTCTCTGCTTCTTTTTTGCGTAATTTATGCAGCACTCTATGCCTGCAAGGGTATTGTTTTGATTGAGATATATTTGTATATATCTCAATCAAAACATTACCCTTGCAGGCATAGTGTGCCTCATAAATTATGCTACATGAATTATGTAAAAAAGAAGCAGAGAACTGTGGGTAGTTCCCAAGTTTAGGTGGAAAGCAGCTCCTGTATAAAGCACCGTCAACAGCAGCGGCACTCTGAATTTGCTCACCCCAAATGTCTGCTTTTCTATAAGCTGCAATACTGTGCCTGGAGTGATAAATGGCTTTTGTCATTTTATAGCTCGGCATGGATGGCACTGTGTTAATCCTATGCTTAAAGACTTTGCTGTAGAAATGGAAAACTAATTTGTCCCTTTCTATCGCGGTGTGGATGGCACTGTGCTAATCCTTTGCTTAAAAACTTTGATAGAAAAGCAGACATTTGAGGTGAGCAAATTCAGAGTGTCGGCGGTGTCGCTCCATTAGGGGGACATGTTTCGCAAGGGGGGCCACAAAAGGAGGCAGGTGGTTCCCCCTCTTTGTTTCAGAAGGTAACTTTGGGTTCAATGGCTAGGTGTATTGATTAGTATCAATATCACTGAAACAATACTTGTTTGAGAAAATGTGGCTCCAAAATATTTCACTACAAGGTCTATCCAGAATTGAGGCTCTTCTGTATTAAAGCGATGATCCCTTGCATCTGCGATGTAGTACGTTAAAGAGCCTGCCCTCTTCTTTGCTTGTGGTGGTGTGATGAGCAGATGAAACGGCACTGCTGGGAGAGCCTCGAGGAGCCACGGTGATCGCGCCAAGTGGCCTGCGGCTTCTGCTTGGCTCCCAATGACACTGATGACATTGGGGCTCCCAGGCCTACTCTCTATTCTATTGAGTCAGCCGTTCCAGCTTCAATCACAGCCCGCCTTACCCCACACACCAGATGTCCCTGCCATCTGCATCTGTCCAGGCAGGCATGCCAGCCTGACTGCTTCGACATTCCAATAATGCAAGGAGGGGACTTGATACAATTATTCCCATGGTGGTTAGTCCCTCTCCAAGACCCAACTATCTTGGTGCCAATCAATGCGACTGCGCCAATTTTGTTTAGTCTACTAATCAGCAGTTATATCCACAGTGGACAATCAGTCCAGTTCCTCTTCATTCACAATTTCCAAACAATTACTATCAGTAACCAAAGTTTTGTGAAGCGTCCAATGATTCTTTGTTGCCTTATGGATTTTACCTCTGCGCTTTGGCAATTTACCACTCAAAGTCAAGCAAAACAACTGTGGTTATTGCTTTCTTGTTTATTGTTTTTTTCTTACATGCTGTAGACTTTGCTTCACTTATCAAGGCTTTTTGAGTTAATTTCTTGTGATCATTTCATCCTATGGGTATCTGTTGGTAGTGATTTGACATCACGCTAAAGGAAGCATGATGATTTGCCTTGCCAATTCAAAATTGCGATTTACGAAGTATTCTTTTATAGCAATCCATATTGTCAGTGCATAGACATGTGGGTGGACTATATTGCGCATGTAAAGGCAAAACTGCGATTTACGAAGTATTCTTTTATAGCAATCCATATTGTCAGCGCATAGGCATGTGGGTGGACTATATTGCGCATGTAAAGGTAAGTACCGAAATCGGAGGACTTGTGCAACATTTGTGGTATTGGTAACAATTGCACTGACAATTTTGCACAAGAGCACGCCACTAAAGCCTTACGAAGAAAGAAGATCCATTGCCACACATGTATAATGACAGGATACCTAAGACATTAATGGACTGCATTGTTTCAGGAAAGTGTCAGTAAAAATCTGATATAACAAACACCACAACAACAACAAAATCAGAATCAAAGAAAGTTCTGCACAATTCACCAATCTCCCTGTGCCTTCTCAACTTCCTCTGCTGATGATCCTTCCAAATATTAGTCTGTCCAAAAACCTACCAATCAAATACCTCCATCCGCATTTAATCATGCCAGTTCTGGCAAGCATCTTGTTATGTGGGTACTCAAAAAGCTTCCTGTCCACTGTTATTGAAATATTTTGGATTTGATCAAGATAACGTTTTAAAACTAGGCCTATCGCTGTGTGTTGTGTTAACTTTAATGTTGTTTGGTACTGCCTCATCCTTTACACGTATTACTTGTGGGGTTACCTGTGCTTGCATCTCAGCTACCAGGGTAGAAGCAGAGTTTCCCATTCAAATGTGTCTGATAAGTTGGTAGGCGCGCCCTTATATCAAATTAACAACACAGCTTGTGACTGGCAACATTTCAATGGATGCTAATGAACCCTGTCAACAATAAAAATCATACTTGGAAACCAGCAGAAAGAACAAGAGGCATATAACTATTTATATCAGTGTTTCCCAAACTGTGGACTGGCACCAATATTTGGGGAGTCACGATATCCAAGCAATAAGTAAGGTTGCCTTTAAATTCTGTATTTATCTTGTCACATTTGTTGCCCTTCACAGACAGAGGTCGATTGTCAGCCTAAGTTGTTTTCTGTTTTTTTTTAACATGAGGACTTTTGTTTACAAACTCCTCTCACTTTGAAGTCAGAGAAAGGAAATTACAGTGAATTATGTGGCAATCTTGCTCGGGTAAACGAAGTGTGAAAGGAAAGGCTGTAGGATGCCATTTTTTTTGTAACATACTACAAAACATAAGTACCTGTAGATGAACTGTACACATTCGGCAGTTAGGAAAGCAAAAATGAAGCATTTTTTTGGGTAATTCTGAAGTGTGATGGAAACAAAGATTTTGACAGGATCAGAACAAATCAAGGCAATTTACTTGGTGATGCAGAAATAATATTCACTGAAACTCATTTTCCACACATTATTATGTGTGTGCCATGTAGGTTTATCAGTAAAGAGGTATGGCTGTGAAAATGTAGTGGCTAGCTAGACCCCTGCGTTTGGCGCTGCGGCTGTATGTAAGCGCGGGGGGGGGGGGTTCCTGGCGACTCCTTCGGTGAATGCCCTGCAACGGTCGCAGGTAAGAGCGGGGAGTCTGAGGGAGGCCGCTGCCCCAAAACTCGTGCTGCACCCCTTTGCTATACCACTGCCATTTCAATGAAAAATGTGCTGCCTGTAAATGATGCTGCCACGCACTACCTACAGTAAAAACATTTGCCTTCTCATGTTCATTAACCCTTTCGCTGCTGCGGCAATTCCGCCGCAGGGCTAAGGGGCGGGGGGGCCGCGCGGCGCTCCGACGCTGGTGATGGAACCGCTCCGTCACGCCCCCTCGGGTGGGCTGTGCTTGTGACGGAGCAGTTCCGTCACGGCCCCGCCCGCTTAATAGAACGCGCCGCGCCGGCGCGGCGAGTGGGCCATGACGGAACCGCTCCGTCACCAGCACAGCCCACCCAAGGGGCGTGACGGAGCGGTTCCGTCACCAGCGTGGGAGGGGTTAAAGCTAGGTGGGCCATGAAAGTTTGTAATGCTAAAAAGTGGGTTGTGGTTCTAAAAAGTATGGGAAGTGCTGATTTATACCATTACTGTAGACCACTACAACTCTATGGCAAGCAGAATCACGTACCAGGAACCTTAATATGACCTAATCAAATTGGTCCTAGACTGCTAAATGTGATAGGATGCACTCTAGGAAGTCTTAACTTTCACAGCTCTTGAGGCACCATCTTCACACGCCAGACCACAAACAAATACAGTAGGTACCACCATCATTATTCGCCACTGCCATTCAAACAGTACTAGTGGCTTGGATGTCCAATGTTGGCGCTTGATGGGGTTCACAATAGGAAATTAGCTTGAAGGTACGCCAAGGATCTGGTCCTGATTAAAGTCAGGTTCTGATTAAAGTCAGACCTTAGCTAAACACAATAACTCTTAATCAACTGTTTCACATATTGTAATGGGGAAGTGTCTGCAGAGTTCCCCAGAATGGATCAAATTAGATGTAATTCCTAACTTTATTTCCTATTATTCTCTTCTATACCTAATCTAAGTGCCTCCTGTGTCTTCCTCCACCATATTCCCTGACCCAAGTACAAGCAAAAAGAGGCTTGGTAAGTTTAGGAGTAAGTCCAAACAGCCCCTGCAATAGTGGTTGACCTCCCATGATATGTAGATATGGCCAAAGAAGGGGTACTACACAGGAATGATGACAACCTGTGACACCTAGAGGTACCTCCCAGTACTGGACATAATACACCCAGTGGTTAATTTGTACAAAAATAAGTGCTGGGGCTCTATTCCTCCCATTTCTCATGTTAGTGCCACCTAAAACAGAACCAACTACTAACCATGAAAGTGGGTAGAGGATGTGGTGTAATAGCCCGAACTGCTGACTTCAGGGTTGGGCAACCAGGTTCGAGTCTTGGCGTCAGCTCCACATCCTGTGATTCTCAACAAATCACCTAACATCCCTGTGCCTAACATGAATTAACGTATCCTTAACTGTGCCTGTGTTGATTTTGCTGAGCTCCGGAAACCATCCGCTCAAATTAAGCACTGGTGCAACCTCATTAGAAGGAAAAGCAGAACGCAAATGAAAAACTTAAACATGAAAGCTCAGTGGATTAATCCACTTGCTGCAGAAATCTAAGGGGACAGTGGAGCTTCAGGCCTACGGGTCCATTGATGACAGGGCTTTAGCTGCCTTTTGCCTTTCTGATGTTGATAGAATGAGTAGCAAATAGTTGGGTTATAGTAGCACATAAACCTTTTGCAAGAGACGCAGTCGCAAATGCAAGTGGTAAAATAATAACAAAACTGCCGAAATTATTATTATTTCTACCAAGAAAGCACCAGAGTGCAGATCCTGCCAAGTGTAGAGGAGCAAGCAAACAACCCTAGGTATCAACGAGGCAACAAACCCCATGAACCGTAGGGGAGCAAACCCCATGAACAGTAGGCAGCAAACCCCATGAACAGTAGGGGAGCAATCCCCAAACCCCATGAACAGTAGGGGAGCAAATCCCATGAACAGTAGGGATCAAACCCCATGAACAGTAGGGGAGAAAACCCCATGAACAGTAGGGATCAAACCCCACAAACAGTAGGGGAGCAAACCCCATGAACAGTAGGGGAGCAATCCCAAAATCCCATAAACAGTAGGGATCAAACCCCAAGAACAGTAGGGATCAAACCCCATGAACAGTAGGGGAGCAATCCCCAAACCCCATGAACAGTTGGGGAGCAAGCCCCATGAACAATAGGGATCAAACCCCATGAACAGTAGGGATCAAACCCCATGAACAGTAGGGATCAAACCCCATGAACAGTAGGGGAGCAAACCCCATGAACAGTAGGGATCAAACCCATGAACAGTAGGGGAGCAATCCCAAAACCCCATGAACGGTAGGGGAGCAAATCCCATGAACAGTAGGGATCAAACCCCATGAACAGTAGGGGAGCAAACCCCATGAACAGTAGGGATCAAACCCCATGAACAGTAGGGATCAAACCCCATGAACAGTAGGGGAGCAATCCCCAAATCCCATGAACAGTAGGGATCAAACCCCATGAACAGTAGGGATCAAACCCCATGAACAGTAGGGATCAAACCCCATGAACAGTAGGGGAGCAATCCCAAAATCCCATGAACAGTAGGGATCAAACCCCATGAACAGTAGGGATCAAACCCCATGAACAGTAGGGATCAAACCCCATGAACAGTAGGGATCAAACCCCATGAACAGTCGGGGAGCAATCCCCAAACCCCATGAACAGTAGGGGAGTTTGTGAGCACGTTATCAGAGGCCATATTTTGTGATAGTATTACTTCACTGTTTTGTTATTTTTACACATGGTAACACTGTCTGGGAAAATATTTCACCTTATTGGTACATGTTTAATACCTAAATACAGCTATAATCAATTGAAAGACGAGCAGCCAACCTTTGCAAAAGGCTTTCCACTGAACGACATGTGTTGCCATGTTTTAGTAACTATTCTTCCATTTGACCTAGAGACAAAAAATCTGCAGATTATGCAGCAGATGGTGGACGATGTGAACAATGCGACAAATCCATAATTATGTGGAAAACACTGTGGGCTGCAGAATCGCATAATTCCAGTGGCCTAGAATATAATGCCTAACATTGCTAGCACATCGAAGGAGTTCATTAAGTGGTATTTTTGGACTGGAAATATTAAACAAAAGACTTACATGCACGTTTAATGAAATAGATTAAGAACAGAGTGTGAACTTTTTAAATGTGAGCTATGGGGAAATAGTCTGGTGTGCAAAACAGGGATATAAATTATATCTAGTTGAAAGTGGCAGTATACAGCAATCTCATCAGACCAAATGAGGCGGGCTAATCATTGGAGAAGTGGAAAAAAAGAGGCTTCGTTAAATGGGGAGTGGGTGAAAATTGTGCTGCAAAAGCACATGGTGGGAAAAAAGACAAAATTAATGAGCTACAGGATTACAGTGGGGGATGGGAAAACTGCAACAACAGGAAGGGGAAGAAATAAGTAGAGAAGGAGACCAGAATAATACAGTTAAAAAAGGAAGAGAACATGAGCCTAGAGAAGAGAAGCGGTTGTAGAAAGAAGAACAATTATTCCTAGCGTATGGCAGGTCAACGTTTTCAAACCAACCAAATGGGATATAATAACGTAAAATCTAGTTGAAAACAATGTGCATAGTCAATGGGTGTCCTCAAAATATCACCTGGACCCGGGTCTGATTTGCCTACCTTATACACCCAAGGGAGCTTTATTAGAAGATGCAACAACCACCTTTGTACCATTTGTAGTTGAAACAGCTTCACTTCAAAATTGGTCTTTCATGTTATTGTCCTCTCCCAGATAGTGGATCCTATGAGGAAATATTCCTCCTTAATTTGCTGACGTAGTGGTGGGCTGACCAAGGGCAAATTGGGGAGGTTTTTAAACATTCCTGTGCTGCTGAAAGGGTGGTAATGATGGGACAATGCCAGTGGCGTAGCTAGCCCTATGATTGCCCATGGCAGTCCCTCTAATTTCCACCCTGCGGCTGCCGCATTGAAGAGCAGGAGGGTTGCTGGCGATTGCCACCCCGAACCGGCAGGTAGGAGCGGGAAGAGGACGCCGCCCCCAAAACTCGTGCCACCCGGGGCAGACCAACCTCCCTCAAACCCTCTTTGCTATGTCCCTTGTCAGCTTCCTTACAGGGACGCGAACAAAGATACTCCTTCAACAGTGGCCGTGCGGAAGAAAAAAGGCAATATTTTCTGGAAATGGTTTTAAAGGCAATAATAATAAAACCTTGGGGACAACCAGGCTGAAGCAATATTGTACTGTTAAGAGGGATCTGTGTGTAATTGGATGTGTGCTGGGTATTGTTTAACAAGGCAGAGAAAGCATTGGGCTTCCTGGTGGGAACTGCTGGAGTGTAGAAATCGTTCAATTAAACCTTGATCACAGAATCTGTCCTTGTGTTTAGTGCGAGAGCGGGAGATGGCAGGAGAACAATGCTTTGCTCAAAGAAAGTGCCAAGTGCTTTTCCAAGAATAAAACGTGTTCTATGCTCAGGGTACAGTCTGAATAGAATAGCCTGGCCCACCTGCATAAAAGGTCTTGCAGAGGAGTTTAAAGGAAATCATAGGCACAAGTGCACAGTCCAAACAATGTGAATGAATGTTTAGAATATAAGAGCCTAAGAATGACATCTGAATTATGCCAAGGGCAAGGCGAGAGAAGGGGAAGGTTAAATAAGGCAGTAGGATTACCATAGTAGCAAAGAAAAGTGAAGCCTCACCTGGAGTACTCTTTCCAAATCTGATGTTAGGTTCCCAGCTCCACAAGGTGCCTCCTAAAAATGGTGACAGGTTCTGAAGGTCACATCTAGAGCACTGTATTCAGTCTCGAGACCTCCTCTGGGGTACTGTGTTCTAGGGGTCACATTTGACATGTCATTCAAACAGCTGTTCAATTACCGAGGACAACTGCACTGCGCATTATAGGCGCAAGTCCTCCTGGGGGAGGGGAAACCATAGAATAATTCCCTCTGGAAAGATGCCTGCTGGATAGGCACATGACCACTAAGGCCATCTCCATAACATACGGCACACTCATAACAAACACACTGAGAGGGGAACAACCTTTACAACGAAACCCTAACAACGCAGTACCATTACAACGCAGGTTTTAGAACGAAAGTCGTTACAACGATTTTCGCTGGAGGGCGCTCTAGGATAGGGAATAGTTTAATTTACTATCCAACACCTTTCCTACTATCCACGGGGACTGGAGTTGGAATAGTAAATTAAACTATTCACTATCCAGCGCCCCCCAATGCAAGTCGTTGTAACGACTTGCGTTAAAAAACCTGTGTTGTAACGGTACGCGTGGTAATACCAAGCGTTGTACCGTCATACATCCCATTGAGAGAACTGAACAAACTTTGAGCATACTAGAAGGCGGATGTAGGAGAAATAGATGACAACGGCTGGAGGGAAGTCCTACAGTTCCCCGAGAGGTGAGGAAAGTGGCACATTTTCATCTGATCCAAAGTAAAATATTGCTCAGCATATTGTACAGTAGAATACTATTGCACAAAATAGGAAGGGAAACAGACGATAGGTGTCTACGAGACTGTGTCCAACAAGGATCCTTCTTCACTTGCTATGGGATTGCCCCGCACTAGAGATGTTTTTGGCAGAGGTGCGGACGTCTTGAATCAGCAGTGGGTACACCGACAGAGAGGCAGGCAACCCTGGTGTAACTGGGAGTGTGGAGGTACTCAGACTTGACAACATACCACAAAAACCCCTGGACAGCCTGGGCTACCTACTGGCCAAAAGAGAAATTGTGCTGAAATGGGGAAATACAGACAGACCAAGGGTGTACGACTGGGCGAAAGAATTGTAGAGGTTCCGAGCCCTGGAAAAACTGGTGTACAAAGACTGGGGATGCCCCAGGAATTTGGGAAGATATGGGATGTCTCGGTCACGGTGGGATGCCAGTGAATGCAGCTGAGGGGGGTTCAGACCAAGAAGGGATGGGAGAAATTATAGATCATGCCAAGGTCAGGAGGGAACCGACGGGGCCACACATCGATGAGAGAGATGGGCCAACACCCAAAAAACGGTTATGCGGCGATATCACTAGGATTTTGAGAGACTCCGGGTTGGAGAGAAAAGAGTGGGCGGGGGGCAAACTGCGAAAAATGTTATGTTTAGTAGGTTGTAGCACATATAAACACAATCAAATATGACATAAAGAAACAAAAAAAATGGTCCATTATAATAGCAAAGCATATAGTTAAAATAAATGGTATTACATGGGAAATAAACATTGAAAACTGGTCTAGCTGCCTATAAAACCAGCCCAAAACTGCCAAAAACACAGGCTACAGACTTATCTGTCATACAAGCCCATCGGGCACTGCCTGATTGCCCAGTTGGCCAGTCCGACCCTGCTGGAGAACACATCAAAAGTATTGAACCAGTTACTAGAAGCAGCTTCTGCAGGACTGTGTCAAGTTCCAGGACCACCTCTGAGATTTTGTATTAAGATCAAGCGGCCTCTTCTCAAGGATTGTGTGCGGCAAACACTTTTGAGGCAATATAGACAGATGGATAAATATAAATTGGGGACTGTCTAAGACACTAAATCCAGAATGTGTGCAGAATAGCTGCTTTGATGTACAAATTCTAATTGTATCAGAAATAGCATTAAACTAGTGTCCTATGCATTAACCGAGTGCAAAATTGCTCGACAGGAAAACATCACTTGCATTTGAAGGTGTCAAAGCCACCATTAAATCATTTGAAAAGTTCAAGGACATAAAAGCAGAACCATTGGCCAAAAAACAGCAACACCAAAATCGAGGAGAGGAAGAAGAACAGGAACATGAGGACGACGAATAGGAAGTAAATAAATTCAGTGTGATGTCGAAATAATTATTAGCATCCAACTTCATTGTGCTCGTATCACCGACTTGAGAAAGTTGGGCTCCTCGTGCTCCTTTTACCAGTCTCCAGGTTCCAGAAAGCTTTGCTCGTGACACATTAACCGCGGCCAGGGCTTAACCATCTCATTATGGGGTGGAGTGGTATTTGCTCTGAGTTTTCCCAGGCCATGCGTCCCTGCTGTCTCAGGCCTGCAGCGCAGACAGCTGCCAGTCAGTCCTATCCGTGACGGCCCTTCAGATGGGCCGTTCAGGCAGGATTGACGTGACACGTTGACAGTTTGCACAATTGTGTTCTGGAGGATTGAATAAAATATTAATTGTGATGGGGGAAGGAAGACGGGAATGCTCGAGAGAGGGCGCGAGCCCACAAGAAGAAGCGGGAAATACGTCGAGCGGCAGCCACGGGGCTCGCGCTCTTGCGCAATGCAGAAGAAAGCGCGCGAAACAGCCTGCTGACAGCGCGCCCTCCCGCAGCCATCTTAAAAAAAAATCCAAATGACGGCAGAACATCATCTGGCAGCTCAGATCCATCAATTGTAATTATGTGCAGTGTTATTACTCGCGAACTAGGCCCAGTGGCGGCTGGTGAGGTTTCTGAGTGGTGAGCTGGCTTGGGGGACAGGCGGCATTTTTTTTGGGAGGCTGAAAACCAAAGAATTGCACATTACATGATGAATACTGCTGTTTTCACGACGGAACAATGTATATGATATATTTTGGCTAACGAAGGG
This sequence comes from Lissotriton helveticus, assembly GCF_964261635.1. NCBI lineage: Eukaryota > Metazoa > Chordata > Amphibia > Caudata > Salamandridae > Lissotriton > Lissotriton helveticus. The sequence goes on from NC_136061.1 coordinate 1,499,154,200, forward strand.
AGGTAAATCAGGAATTTAGTAAAATGCTTCTTTTGCATCTGCTTCTGTTATCAGCCATGGTAGTTAGACAGGCAGAGGCAGGACGGAGTCGTGCTGCGTTCGCCATGTTCGAAAAGACCTTTTTATATGATATATAATTACTGTATCCGATGGCGGAGTGACTCTGGCCCTGTGCTTCTGAACGCCAATGTCTCAGGCCGTATGCCAGTGACAAACGCACGCAGAAAGTCTTGAAACTGCAGTAAACCTGCACTCACCTCGTTGGCCCGTGTGTGCAGAATGAACATGTGATACAAGCTGTTGGGGGAAGAGGGGCACACGTCATGTAGAAAAGCCCCGCAGCTTAATTGTGAGATGGCTGCTCCTGCTCCTAACATGGGGGCACATTATGATGGCGGTTTTCCCGCATCCTCCGGGCCGGCGGAAGCCACTGCCGGCCCGGAGGATGCGGGAAAACCGCTGCGGACTGAAAAAGACCCCCCGCCAGATTAGGATGGCTGGGGGATCGTTTTTCGGTCCGCAGCTTTTTCGCCGCGGTCGCCTTCCGACCGCGGCGGAAAAGCAATAACATGGCTGGCGGTGTCTATCAGACACCGCCAGCCATATTATGATGGAGTAGAAAGTATGCTTTTCCACGGCGGCTTTTCCGCCGTGGAAAAGCATACGGACCTTCACTTCGGGGGCCCGTTGCGGGCCCCCTGGATGAAGGGGGGGTGGGGGGTGCACATGGGGGGCACCTATGGTACCCCCTGCATTTGCGTGGACAAAGCGGCAGGCACCGCGCGGTGCCTGCTGCTTTGTGCACGCAAATGCCGTGCATGCATTTTTAACATTGCGGCGGGTGCAGCTTGAAGCTGCACCCGCCGCAATGTTAAAGATTAAGGACGTGACCGCCAGGGTGGCGGTCACATCCTAATTGCACAGGAGGGAACTCCGCAGGCAATGCGGAGGTTCCCTCCTAATCTATGGTGGCGGACGGACTCAGGTCCGTCCGCCATCATAATCGGCCCCTTAATACTGAAGTGAATTCCATCACCCATCCGCTGCTGAGGCACAGTGTCGAGTTCTGCTAATATAGCACTTGTAGTTGCACGCTTGTGCTTCATGGCACTCTGAATAATAGATGCTACATTATCTGAGCCAATGGTGCTCACTTTATTGACCTGAAAGGCTGAAAGGCTGGGCCAGTACTATTGGGAATGGGCTAGTAAGTGCAGTTATCACATAGTTCTTCGAAGCAGGAGCAGACAGGCGGGCTGTGGCTCTGATGGTACTTGACGGTGGACACCTAACAGTGTGTGTGTGGACACAAGTGACGATCTGGGGACGTATACAATGGTGCGTCCCATGCAGGCCCGGCTCCAGGAATTTTTATTTGGGTGGGCCAAGGGTGAATTTGGGTGGGCCACTGCGGGCTCGATTTGTCGCATATATGTCTGGGCAGGCCTGCTTCAGGGCCCTCCTTTATCTCTTATTAGTCTTACAAGGCCCAGTAAAACTCACTCTTTTCCAAATCTCTTTCTAAATATTATCACTCTCAAAAAGTGTTTTTTCCATGTAATGTTCCTTTGATGGGAAGAGGAGGTTTCTGAGGTGGCAGTATCAGGCAAGTGACACTTCACTGGCTCTCTCTGTGCGAGCCTTCAGGAAGAATCCTTCTTCATTACTACCTCCACCTGACCCCGGACTCTGCAACGCTCTCCCTTACAGGCTTGATTATCCATTACTCCTCTCCAGTGCACCTTTTCGCACAGCTGACCTTGGGCCCCAGCCCCATATCAGGCACCATTGGGCTCCAAATTAATTTTCCCCAGTAAAAACATTAGTAAAATCACCTTCAAACTAAAAACATTGAATATAACAGTAAATATATTTAGCACGCACTTTAAAGTATGTTCCACAGAAGCCCTTGTGACCCGACTCTTAATTAAATAAACAAAAACAGAAAGGCCACCACAGGGCCGGCTTTAGCGCTCGTGCGAAACTCCTTTTTTGTGCCCCACCACTGACCTCCTTTGCCGTAAATACCTTTACTACCACCTTCCAACAGTGCCCCTCATCTCTCTGTAGCCCCTCCCCCTCATGACCTCCTCCTCAGACTCCATGGGCCCCCCTATTGACCTCCTCCTCGGATTCCCTCACTGCCACTCACCACCGGTGCCCCTCATCTCTCTGTAGCCCTGCCCCCTCATGACCTCTTCCTCAGACTCTCTCCCTACCACCCTCCACCAATGCCCCTCATCTCTCTGTAGCCCCTCCCCCTCATGACCTCCTCCTCAGACTCCCTCACTGCCACCCTCCACCAGTGCCCCTCATCTCTCTGTAGCCCCCGCTCATGACCTCCTCCTCAGACTCCCTCACTATCACCCTCCACCAGTGCCCCTCATCCCTTCCTAACTCCCCCTCCACCCTATGACCTCTTCCCCTGATTCCCTCACTGCCACCCTCCATCAGTGCCCCTCATCACTCCGTAGCCCCTCCCCCTATTGACCTCCTCCTCGGATTCCCTCACTGCCACCCTCCAACAGTGCCCCTCATCTTTACGTAGCCCCTCTATCAAATGCTTTTCATTTCTTGTATAGTGCTACTCATATCAGTGTAGTGTGTGTCAATACTTTACAACACACACATTATACAGAGACAATGAATCATACAAGTATGTAAATCAGTCTACAGGGAATGTCACATAAGCCACTGAGGATTACAAGGTGTAGGAATCATGTGTCATCCATACTGGTGCTCAGTATATTTTAAGAAGGTTTGGTCTGGGGAAACACAACCATAGGATTTAAAGAGTATTCCATGAGGGTCAGCTTTACTGATAAAAATGTATATCTGCCCAAACATACTCATTTTACCAATATTAGAATAATGAAAGACTGAGGAAGTTCTAACTATATTACAAAACAAAAAAAGCGAAGTTCTAACTATACCATTCATGTTTGGTGACAATTCATTGGTCACTGTCCTATGTTAGAATTGTAACTTCTGAACTGCAAGTAACACAAGGATGTCTATGGCAAAGGCAGTGACCTACTGAGCTTCCACAAAAATACAGTTCATCAGCATTTAAAAACTACTAACAGACAAATTATTGCTCTCCAGCAGGATCATTAATTACCAGCGTTTTGTATTGTCTTATTGTTGTCCTGCATCAGCCATGATAATGATAGAAACTGTTTAAACAAAGTAACACATTCTCTTACCTACTACTCCATTAGTCAAACTTTGTGTCACAACCTGATGTGATAAGCAGCTGCAGGGGTCAGGAAAGGTGAATAGGAATAAACACACTTCTTTTCTCCTACACTTTATAGAAAAAGAAATTTCCACGCAGCAGATTTGCCATGTGGAGATGAAGGGGTGAAAAATAAACTAAGCCTTGTTAACATGTTAATGGTCTTTTAAAGACCTGTGAAGTGCTCGGGTGCAGCTGCGATAATCTCTAAAACTGTCTGTGTGTGTGTGTGTGTGTGTGTGCGCCCGGGAAGCTGTCTCAGCCCGGGCACACACACACACAGACAGTCCTTTGAGCCCAATGCGGCTGCGCGCCTGCCTTCAAGCCCTCACTGTGAGGGCCAAGGCTCCTGTTTGGGTGGGCCTGGCCCACCCGCTAGAACCGGGCCTGGTCCCATGATGGTGACATCACTTCTCAGCTCTGCGCTGCCACCAGACTTACCTGTGGTGCGAGTGATTCCTGATAAAAGGCCCACTGTAATGAACTCAAACGACCGCCTCATTGCTGTTGTTACCGGGGGAGTGAATAGCTCTAAAAATTACTGCAAGCGCTGGGACAGAGGCTTGCATGGACTACAGATCTCCATGTCAGCATTCACATCCACAATGTGTTGTCCAGGGCCGGACTGGCCGTAGCGGGCACCAAGTGTTTTCCTGGGGGGCTGAAACGGTGGGGACCGGTTTTGACCAGTAAAGGGGGGGTTTGTTACTGGGGCCTGGTTTTGCAGATTTGCTGCAATATCGCCGCCGTAACAAAAGCAGCAGCAGTGTTTCCCACCAGCAACTCCTCCCCCACCCATCCCGATGTAAGTGCCAGGGCTGGTTTGCCTTCCTAGTCCGGGCCTGGTGTTATCAATGTGACCCCCAGCACCACGTTTATTTTGTTACTCCAAAACCTGCCCCACCGTGGTTATACTTGCACTATCCTGCTAAACAATTGAGACGCCGCCTGCTGCCCCGAGGGCAGTACTTATCAAGATACCCCTTGAGGGAGAATTTTCCATTAATGCTCCACAAAACCTGTGCTTCCAGTGCCCTCCCTCTCTCCACTACTTACTCCTTTATCGAATCATACCGGGTTTAAAACACAGTATTGCCCCATCCACCCGCACCACCACATTCCAAACAAGCATTTACAATGCAACGGTCTCGCCTTTGCAAAAGTTAGAGCTATTGGCATTGTAAATGACAAATTGTTTATTTATGTGTTGGTTTTGAAAACAGATAAATAAATGGCATTGTCATTTACAATGCCAATGGCTTAATCTCTCGCAAATGCCACCCACAAACACCCACACAGAGCCACACACATACACACACAGAGCTACACACACACACAGCCACACACACACACACAGAGCCACACACACACAGAGCCACACACACAGACACAGACACACACAGAGCCACACACACACACAGAGCCACACACACAGACACACACAGAACACACACAGAGCCGCACACACACACAGAGCCACACACACACACACAGAGCCACACACACACACACAGAGCCACACAAGCACCGATATAAGTCTCAAGCCCTCTCATTCACAATTTTACATCTACATGGACATTGACAGCATTAATCGTCCACATAATGCAGCCCCAAACATAATGTTGAGTGGGTTTCCTAGCACACTGTTATTTTGGGACTTGCATAATGACATGTTTAAAAAAAGCATGAAAAGTAATTTAGGCTAAAAAACAAGAAATAAATGGTGGAGTTACACATGACATGCCTTGACTACTAGCGACCCTCCTTATGTTAATTCCATTTTCGCAGGTATCCTAGTACACTATTATGAGACTTGCAGTTTGGCTATTAATATTATGTGTCATAAATGAATGAAAAGTGATGTAGACTCAAAAGCAATAATTTAATAGTGAGGTTACAAATGACAAGGGCTCACAAAGCAGCAGCCTTGTAACTGATTTCCTCCTGCAGGACAGGAAATACACCTCACCGTGTTCATTCCATTTCAAGAAGTACAAAAGATTAACACTGTGCTGCTCTTTCTGTGACTGAGCACAGATAACATGCTAGGTAATCCCATTATGGCCTCCACAGTGCTCGAGCCAGCCCTGGTTGGGAGTCTTAAGCCCCCAACCCCACCATAACTTGGGGTCTAGTAGCGCCCCTAGCAGGAATTTATATATGCGTTTATATATATTGCGCAGACTTTACCTAAAGGTGTCAGAGCGCTTCACAATAGAACCAATTACATTACATAAGGAGTGTTTGTGCTTAAAAATGATCACTTTTAGTAAAGACCTCTTAATGCAGCAATACAATAATGATGTACTAAATTGCCATGCGCCTGCATGTTAAATAAATATACATGTTTTCATATTTTTACATAATGTTTGTTGTATGATTTACATGCCAACTATTTCTAAAGGCTCGGCTCATGTACGGGTTCTTCTCTCCCTGCTAATGCGTTGGCTCGTCCACCACTACTGAACATTATTAAACTATCTTTATTTATAAATCACTCGACAATACCGATTAGGGTAGTATATTCGTACGTCTCTCACTTGTACATTTGCAACTCGATGTTGGATAAGGAATATTTTGAGAGCTCCGCAGATGTCGGAGAAAAAGAAGATGCCAAAATCCCCTAGAAACCGTTTGCTTCATTCGCTCGAAGAGGATCGTATACAGTAAATATTTTCTATAATTACTGCTTTTCGGTTCCCGGTCAGGCCCTAGTAGACATCCGCCTCGAGGGCCAGTTGTCAGTACCACTAATTTCTCAATCAGACTACCCGAAGGCAACTCCGCAGCCACAAACGATTGCTTTCGTGTACCTCTCCTTCCTCCCTCGCCTAACCCACCCACAAACACAGGCAACAGACCGCAGAGATCTGTTTTCAGACTGGGCCATATTTTACTGCCGAGTATTCCTGACGTCATCCAACAGCAAAGGTTCAGCCGGCTCGGTGTTGGTTACACCCACCACTGGACATAGACCAGTTGAAACACCACAGCCAATGAACGGATCGGAATAGTGTGTAGCAAGTGCTCTTAAGTAGCAAAAATGTGACATGCAACGTGTTACAAACCCTCTAAATAATCTCCAACTGATTACCTGTTTCCTGATTATTGAGCTCAAGCCAACACCAGGCTGAAGACTCGAGTGGTCACATGTCTCTCCTGGCTGATGCCCATTAACGGCATTCGTACAGCCTACTCTACTACTAACAGCCCGTCAGCTGTCTATGGTGATGCGCTACTGTCTCACTGCCCCCACCTTTCCCCATCTATCATATCTTAATGTCCTGTGTTCATATTCCCCATTGTGACATCCCATGATAATATCCCCCATGGCCTACACTCCTCGTGTTTACCATGTAAACGACACACTGCCCATGTGCCCGCTCCCACATCGTACATTGCCCGCTGGCATTTCCCGCTGCGCCGAGCGCGCTGCATATGCCCAAAGATGCAAGGCGGCCCTCAAATTGAGGGGGGGTCCGGAAGAAGTTTGCAGTGTGTTTAGACACCGCCCCTTCCCCCTTGGAGCGGCGCTGCCCCGATGGTGAAGGCTGAAAGCTTGTCTGACCAGAACTGTATTTTCCAGCGGTATACAGGGCGAACCCAACACGGAGGTAGAGCGCTTCTCGACAGCACCAGCCACATTATATCTGGACACATGCGTGTTTTAGTCGGAATGAGATTACCTGACTTGCCCAGGGTCACAGGGTGTGTGTGGTGATGCAGGGACTCAGACCTCTTTCCCCACCTCTAAAACAGCAGCTCTGGCCGCGAGAAGAATTTTCCCGCCTCACCAAACCCCCGCTGGGGGGGCGCTGCCGTGTCCTGTGACTCAGCGCCGCAGTCGAGCACATCTGAAATTAGGCGTCCGTCTCCATGGCCGGAAGAATGTGCCTGCAATCGCACTGGCCCCCCAGAACCCTGATTCCGATGCTGGTGGCAGAAGCGGGGGGACCCGAAACGTTAAGGTGAGGCCGGCGCTGCAGCGTCGTGCATTTGCCACCACCAGCAGCCCCCTGGTCCTGGCACCAGGCGAGCGTGCCGACCTCCGCCCCCGGGGGGTTGGGGGGAGCCGTTAAGATTTTGATTGGCCCCGAGGGCCGGTCTCAAGCTGCAGTACCGTGCGGGCCAAGGGCAGTTGCCAGCACCAGCGACCCGCCTGCCCTGCCGCGGGAAAACATGCCAACCTCCACCCCTGTCGGCCCACCATGGAGCAGGGTAGCATTGTCCCACAATCACATAAGCCCCGTAGTGCACATTCACCCAGGCCTAGCCTCCGCCACCCGGTGCCTGGATGGAAGGCGCCCTAGGCAGGCATGATCCCACCCAGCACAGCTCCTCACGACACCTGGTCGCCTTACTCCCGCTGCTCACATCTCCCTCCTGTCTCATGCTTAAAAATTTCACTGAAATATCTCCCCACTCTTCTAGTGGCTCTCTGTCTGAACTCCGCGCTCTACTCTTCTCGCCCTCACAGTGATCCATGCAACACTTAAACAAGCGCTCGCCATTTGTCTTTAAGCCCCGTCCTTTTCAGACTGGGGGGCATGTTTTTCTTTCTCCCCTCTTCGCCATTGGCTGGAATGTAAACGGGCGGGTTTTTGACTGTTGTTTACATTCCAGCCAATGGTGAAGAGGGGAGAAAGAAACTAAAAAACACGCCCCCCAATTCGAAAAGGACGGGGCTTAGATCGAGAGAATGTCGTCACTGCGACCTCTTCTCCAATGGCTGGCTGCCGTTTAGGAGGCCAGCCAATGGAGAAGAGGGGCGGGGCTTAACCTCGCTACTCAGAGACATTAAATCTCGCCAGCGATACTGCGCATGTGCGCAGCCTACGCTAGCCGAGACCTAAAAAGGACAAGCTCTCACCGTTCGCACAGCTGAAATTTCCTATAAGCGCTTCCATCACATCCTCTCACACTTTACTCTGATGGTCGTTTCCTTTTTTCCTTTTCGGGGGATCCAGGGAGAGTGCTTAATGGAGCGGCCCAAGGGAGCGCGATGCCTCTGTAGATGAAGCCATGTACCAGGTGAAATGCTGCGTAGGGAGAACCCTATACGGTGCAGAGAGGGGGGGGAGTCCAAGAGAAGCCTTATAATGTCGCCCGCCAATTATACCAATCCTGATATTGCTTTCATGTTGTTTGTATTAGTGAACAGCATGGCAGCAGCACCCACATTGGATAGGGCAGGTAGACACAGTGTTCACATAGGAACATGGAGACTGTGTTGGTGTTGCCTCAGTTTACTTGTAAAGCATAGGTTGAAGAGAGCTAAAGTACTCATGTCAGATTGGCTGTGGAAAACGGACTGGCCAAACAGACATGCGCACTTCTTTTCATTGGGTGGCTGCCAATCATCACTCTTGGAACATCCCATGGTATGTCATTGGGTGTCATGACTGTGGTGAGAAGTCACTGCCGGCCTGAGATATTTAAATTCACTTTAATTATGCAAAACGAATACAGCGAAGCCACCATAAACAAAGGGTGGGGGGTCAAGTGGGGTCGCATGGGAGGTGTTGAGGGGGTGGTGTAGAAACACAATTTTAAAAAAAACGTACCTTTTGTCACCTACCGCCTCCAGCATTGTGTCTCGTCGCACCGCCTCTCCTCTTCCTGCCTAGTCCCAGCAGCCCCAGGGACAGACTCCCTGTCCAATCCCTGCGCTGCAGAGCAATGTGGGGATTGATTTGAGTAGGGAGGAAAGACGCCCTGCTCAGGCCAGGGTATCTGTGAGGGTTTCTCCAGCCGGCTGCCCAATACAGCCGTGCTGGAGAAAACCTAAGTGCGCATGTGAGTTTTGTTCAGCCTGAGATGGCTGGCCAAACACACATTAGCACTTAGGAAGTGGAGGGCACTAGCACTCCTCCTCCCCCTCCCATGCCTTGGCCCCAACCCTCCCTACACCGCTGGCTAAGAGCCGACAAATGCAAAATAAAACGATGCAAGAACATCGTGTATTTTACATTTGCTGGCTCTGAGCCAGGCAGTGGGGCGACGCTCCTACGCCATTGAGGAGGAGCCGACAAGTGAACAAATATATATGTTATGTGCGATGGCTGGCACGAAGGGGGGATACACCCTGGTGCTACTATGGGCGCGATGCCCCTAAGGATTAGGGCGTGTCATACATTTTTATGGATGTCAACAGTAATTGAATTAATTACGATGTACAAGAGGGGTATGGGCAGTAGGGCTCAGATATACAGGGTAGATGCAAAGGGTATCATTACAACTGGCCTCTTATTTCTGGTGGGGCCAGCCGTGCTTTGTCTTTGTCTCACTCTTGCAAGTTCCTGCTTTCTCCCTTAGTCATGATTTTTCAGTCTCTCTGTGGCTTCTCTTTCTCCTTTGTGTGTTTTACCTCTTTTACTCTGTGTCAAAGTCTGATGGGGAAAAATAGGTGCTAGTGCCCAAAAATTAGTGCCCATGGGCCCCACCAGCAACCATTGGCTCAAATTAAACACTTAGGGCTAGATGTAGGTAATTCTATTTTACCGACTCATAAATACAGAATATTAACGATTTGCTATTTATGAATCGGTAAAATAGAAGGAGGGAGATGTAGGTAAAATCTTTATTTGATTTACCGAATCTGTAAAAATTGGTATTTATTTACCGATTCGGTATTGCCCATTGATTCCTATGGGCCTTGAAGCCCATAGGAATCAATGGGCAATACCGAATCGGTATTTACCGATTCGGTAAATACCGATTCCTGCAAGGGTGCAGGGGGGGTCACTTTAACACCCTCTAGCACCCCAAATACAGGCACGTATAACATGTGGCACACATACATGCCCTAAGGGCATGTCTGTGTGTCACATTGCACCGGTGTGCATGCACAGATGTGCATGCACACCTGTATTCGGTATTTTACCACACAATAGGATTGGGTGGTAAAATACCGACTCTTACGGGCCTGTGGCACTTTCTGAAGTGCCACCTACATCTCATTTACAGAATCGGTAAATTTACAGATTCGGTATTTTACCGATTCTGTATATTTACCGAATCGGTAAATTTACCGATTCTGTAAATGACATGCCCCCTACATGCCAAATCTTAAATACCGGTCGGAAACGTCCGAAATCGGCCGTTACCGACCAGTATTTTGGCTCCTACATCTGGCCCTAAGTGCCAATATCAACAGTTACCAGTCTCATCTGAATTAAGAGATCTGCAGTTACTCAGCGGATCCCTTTACCTTTTCCAAAGAAATTAAAAATTTCAATGGTAAAGTATTGGGTCAAAATGAAGAATTATAGATTCCCTTAGTGTTTGCTCATTTGTTAATGAGCCCTTAAAATCTAATTTGTAGTAGGCTGGATTATTCCCACCCTTCGAACTTACCAGAACCCCCGGTATCTGTAGCTCAAGTAGTAGGGACAATCCAGTCCATTTACGGTGGCACTCATTATGAGGCAAGAGAGTGTTTAAGACTCATAGAACAACATAGGACGGAAAGTGGAATAGCAGCAACTGATCTACAAAGAGGAGAGATAAACCTCATTGTCACAAGATCAAGACTTCACCCGATATTGGAGAGAGCTAATTCTCAAGCAAAAGGAATTGCAGACCTCCTAATAACACCACTTAAGAAGTAGATATTTTGAGCTAAGATTCATAGAGTTCCAAATTCTTGCAGCACAGCCGAAAACTAATGTGCTAGGGTAACACGATTCTTAAAGGCTGGCCTCTCCAGGAAAAGAGTCTGAGAGCTCTGCAAGGATAAATGCCAGCCTTAGATGTTCAATTTTTGTATTAAATAGAGCGTGTGTGCAAGATGTTGGAAATACAGATTCTTTTGTAAATGTACCTGGTGTGAATTGGTAGCAATGTAGAGAGAAATGACCAGGGAAACTAGACAGTAAAAATGACAGCTGCCTAAGAGAAGATGTGAAAGCAAGTCAAGATTCTCCAAAGGTCCCAGAGGCTATACTTAACATCTATAACCCTAATTGGTATCCAGCTTTATATTCTCTGTCCCTGTCGCTTGGCAAAGGAATATAAGACCTGAGTCGGTTTCCTAAATTCAAATGTGTGATGTATTAATGTAATATAATTTGCCGGTATTGTGATATCTCTGTTGAAAATCCCTATTCTTCTCCTTTTCTTTAGGCCTCTTGGAGCTCCTATCCGCCGGCAATTTTGAAGTGAAGGAAAGGAAAATTCTGATAAATCACTGTTATGGTTTACTTGATTTGGTCATCTCTTTTTGGTGATGTTAGTTCTGGGAACCTTTTTTCTCTGCTAAGGGCAGGATGTGATTAGTAGAAGCAAAAAGGAAAAGAAAGCGAGTAATTCCCCAAAACAAAACAATAAAGTTCTCTTGATATTACCAGTACTGAAATGAAGAGGCTCTTTTGGTCTATTCCTTCTAGGAAGGAATAAATAATAACCAATAAGCAAACAATATTTCAATGTATCAGACTATCCTGGTTTAGTCTGAATATACCCGTTTTAGCAGGTTATGAGCATTCTTTCTCCACCCCTTCCATTGTTTTTGAATTGTTCTGTTGTATCCCACCTCAGTTGAGGAAGCGTTCACACACCTGGCAAAGCCAAGCTCCTCCGGGAGCTTGGCAGGAAGTGAGGCTCTTCCGGTGTATCAGACTGGTCTCCGGTCCCGCACTCGACGTTGGGTCTTTCTCCCTCTGCACGGAGTTCACGGCACCTGGCAGTAGCGGTTTAGCTAACACTGTTCTTTTGGCCTCCTTACTCTACCCTTCAGGAATTCTCTCTCTACTCTATGTCTCCTTTCTCGCTCTCCCAAGTCACCACATCCTTCTGGCGTCTTTTTTTCCACGTTGGATAGCTGCGCCTCCTTCCCTGCACTGATGCACAGGTCCGGAATGGTTGTTGTCCTGCTCCGATTTGCCTGACTTCCGCTTCATGTTTCCCTGCCATATCAATCTTTGAATATAAAAAGGGCGTAGTTGACTCCAGGGAGTTTAAAGAAATTTTGCAAGTGATCGTTAACAAAGCATTTAATGAAGGGATTATCAATGAAAAGGTTAAAAGATATCTATACAAACAAATCCCAGGTGTCCGACCCTGTATATACTACCAAAAATACACAAATATCCAGTCAAACCACCATGCAGGCAGATCGTGTCAACTCAAGGAAGCCTACACGAACCAGTGGGCAAGTTTCTAGACCTATATTTGCAACCGAGCGTCATGGCAATGAGAACATTCATAAAAGACACCACACTTCTTGAATAAACTCAATCAAATTGACATCACGGAAGATGAAGAGATACTGTTATGCACTATAGATGTAAATTCACTATATGTGTCAATTCCTCTCCAACTAGGAATAGAGGCGGTTGAGTACGCATTACTGTACACAGAGTATGAAGAAGGACTAAAGTTATTCCTTATGGAGCTTCTAGAATTCACCTTATTTCATAGCTATTTTAAATGGCAAGATAACTGGTTTCAGCAAAAGACCAGAACTTCTATGGGCAACTGTGCTACACCATCGTATACAAATATTTTTATGAATGGCTTTGAAGAAGATAACATTTTGTCTGTGCAACCATGGAAAACTCAGTCAAAATTATTTTTAAGATTCATTGACGACATCTTCATACTATGGAATGGTACGACAACAGTACTCGTAGAGCAACTCAACAAACTCAATCAGGTTGACCAGCGGATCCAATTTACACATGAAATACAGAAACAAACCATCACATTTCTGGATTTGAAAATTACTAAAACACCAGCTGGATTGGAAACAGACTTATATAGGAAGGAAACTGACAGAAACAACACTCTTCCCTTTGGAAGTTTCCACCCACAGCCTCTCAAACAACATTTACCATATACACAACTACTAAGAGTAAAAAGAATTGTGTCAAATCCAGAGAGAAAAGAGGAACAAATCAACCACATGTTACACAGATTCAGGAGACGTGGCTATCCTGATCAAATACTGACGCAGGCTAAGAATCGTAGTTTATTAAAGACTAGGGAAGAACTACTTACAACCCAAAAAGAACATATCAAGGAACGAACAACAGTGGTCTCGAGATACTCTACGGTGACTGGTCCATATAAAAATATCATTAATAAGCCCTGGTCTATCTTGAAACTCGAACAAGACTTCAACCATATTTTTGACCAAGAACCCATCTTTGCATACACCGGGAGTAAAAATGTAGGTGAAATATAAAAAAAAAATCCTGTTAGTCTACCATCACAAAGCACACACAAAGGCACGATCCCATGTTGGAATTGCAATATTTGTAATAACATCATGAAGGGATCATTCATCACCCACCAGATGAAAGGATATAAAATCAAATTGAAGGTGAATGCCACATGTGACATATCCAACGTGATTTATATGTTAAAATGCCCTTGTGGAAAACCCTATATTGGTCAGACAGAAAGGAAAATAAAAACACGCTTGAATGAACACAAAAGCAACATAAGAACTAAACAAGCGAAATCTACAGTCGCACATCATTTTGTTGAAGCTGGTCACAACATCAGTCAGTTGAAGTTTTGCGTCTTGGAAACAATAGATAAATATGAAGGAAGAGACAATCATAATTTCTTGTTGCAACGAGAAAACTATTGGAACAACCACTTGAACTCCATGAAACCCAATTTGATGAATGAACGTATGGAGTTCCAATGTTACCTATAATTAAACCCATTATTACATACGCATAATTTGGATTTTAACCTATGCTCATCGAGCAACATTATAGAACATTATTGTATTTGTGATTAGTGTGTTGCTTATGTCTGTTACCTTTATGTTTCTTCTATTGCGTCGGCACATTGTGATTAACAGGTAACTTATGGATTTTATCACACCAAGTGAGCACTTAGTACCTTTTACGGTTACTTCTATACACCCCACACATTGTGTACCATGTTTCACATGGTGAAGCCAGCTCGCACTGAGCACCCATTATCACCTTGCTGCAACCCGCACTGAATAACTTTATTAAGACACCAATGGGCATTGAGTCCTTTCTCTATCCCTACTAACCAACACCCGAACGTCATCACGGCAACGTCATTCAAATCGCATCTCCAGGCCGGTTACCCTTATACATCGTTACGGACGAAATCAACATGGACGGCGATTAAACTTGAGCCTTCCACATCCTAAGAGACCGGTAAGCGAAGCGATATGACCACCATATGGGATTCACCATTTTTAACAGCACTTTTTTAACTGCACCATTTCTCTTTAAATTGCCTGCGCGTTCGAGAACCCACTGCACCTTTCAAACTTCATGATATTCAACACCAGTTGTCGCTCACATTTGAGAGTAACGGCACACACACTTATTGACCGAACATTGTGAAATTAACTCACAATTCTTTTACGGACGCTCCACGTCACTCGAGGGTTAAGGTTGTCCACTCATTGACTGAGCTCTGTGAAATTAACTCATTATTCTTTTAAGAACGCTCCCGTCACTCGAGGGCTAAGGTTGTTCGTATCTCACTTTTGTAATCAACTATCAATGGCATTCTTCTGCTTGATAAAACTTACATTAGTTCACATTTAATTTGTAGATTATCCCCAGACGAAGGCCAATCGGCCGAAATGCATTGGGATTAAAGAACTTTGGGATTTATGAAACCTGTATACCAGTAATACTGCATTCTGGGAATTGAAGTTTAAACTTCTTGGCAAAAAGGAAGATATAATATTGTGATGTAACAATAATATTAAACATTGAAGCCAAAGCAAGTTGTGCGTCTTATTGAACAATACAATAAAATGTTGAAATCTTTTTGAAGGACTCTTTTACTTGTGCCCGGGGGACATACCCCAAGTACATGGGGATGCAACCAGCATTTCTTCCTCCCCAGGATGGGGACAGTCCCTCTAAACTTACTGTCAAGAAGTCTCTATTAAATTATGTTCCTTTGCTGCTCACTGGTTTATACTCATTTGGATTTTGGTTTTTGCCTGATTAGGAAGGGTCTTTAGTTCCTTCTACCTTCGTAATACCAAAGTCCATGGTACACTTGTGTAGAAAATGTGTCAACACTCCTAACAAGCATTTGCAATGCAATAGGTCTCGCATTAGGAAATGTAGAGCTATTGGTATTGTAAATGGCAATTTTTTTTATTTCTGTGTTGGTTTTTAAAATAGCTAAATTAATAGCTTTGACATTTACAATGCCAATAGTTATAACTTTTCGCAAATGTGACACCTATAGCATTTGTAATGCAATATGTGTTGTATTTACGTGACTTTGATGTATTGCTATTACAAATAACAATGGCTTTTAAATAATTAATACTTAAATAAAAGTTATTGTAATTTATAATAGCAATAGCTTAAACTTTTGTAAATAACTTTTGTGAAGATTATGTTCAGTGTATTTTATTGTGATGAAAATCCAAGAACAGAAGTGAAATATTAACATCTTTCGGTGACATTTGTAATAAAGCTTGAAACATTGAGAGAACATATTTGAACCAGTTGTTGTTGAATGGTTGCACCTGTAGGTTGATGTTGTGGTGGCGCCGAGTGATGGTGTTGCGTTCAGTGATGGTGATGCGCTTCCTCAATGTGTGTACAAGCTTGATATATATGCCCTCATTGCCCCAGTATCGCAAAGTACCGTAATGAAGTAACAGAAACTGAAATATGTATTCAACCTTATGTCTCCGATTTGGGAAACTGCGGGTGGGGGCAGATAAGTGCAGCATGCGCAGATTTACAAAGGAGTAAATTAAAGAACAGGACACGATGAAGCACGCGGCCTATTATAAATGTGAAATGCGCTGTGCTACAAAACATTTAAACGTTCCTCGTGAGTGTCTCCATTATTGAGCACACGGCTATAAATTGTAGTAGGACAAGCAACAGGAGACTCTGCAGACCTTTGTTGCATTGGGGATTGCTTTACTGTGTATAGAGGGGTAGGGTTGAGGTCGATGCCATTATTTGTAGCTGTAAATATTGGCCTCCTGATACTTAACAAAGTTTGTAGATGCGCAACGGTTAAATTAAAAGTGACATGCTAGAACTAAACAGTATTACTTGAAATAGAAAAGGTGCTTCCTGAATGTGTGTACATGCTTGACCTATATGCCCTCATTGCCTCGGTATCGCAAAGTACCGTAATGAAATAACAGTAAATGAAATATCTATTTAGACTTCTATGTCTGATTTGTGAAACTGCGGGTGGGGTCAGATAAGTGCAGCATATGCGGCTTTACAAAGGAGTCAATAAAATAACATGACACGATGAAGCACGCGGCCTATTATAAATGTGAAATACGCTGTGGTACAAAATATCTGAACGTGCTTCGTGAGTGTGTCCATTATTGAGCACAGGGCCCATTGTAAGTCATAAATGCGCTGTCATTAAAAAAATGTAAAGGTTCCTGCAATGCGCTGTGAGAAAACAAAAGTTAAACGTACGGAAGGAGTAAACTTAAATAAATAACATACTATGATTAAACACGCAGCGTACTGCAAGTCTGTATTGCGCTGTGGTAAAAAAAAAAGGAAATGTGCCTCTCACTGTCTCCATTAATGAGCACGCGGCTTATTGTAATTCTGCAATACGCTCATCTATGTTAAGTGTAAAAAAATCCTGGAAAACTGGAGGTACGCTTTAGGTATGTACGCCTGTGAACATTAACAAAAAAGCTGTGTATGCTTAACGTTACTAGTTGCTGCGCGGCTATCTCCTGATAATTCCCCCTACATTCCAATGTCTCCAAGTGCTGAAAAAGCGCGTCGAAAAAAATAAAGAAATCGCCGCATTCAAATGTCGTGACCTGTTCCCGAGGAGCGCGACTCGATCGCTGCCTCCCTGCCATGCTGTAATGATGGCATGCCTTAAGGTGTTAGCATTTCCTTTTTTTGTGAAAGGTGCAGCAATATCCCAAAACTTGGAATGAAATGTATCATACTTTGTAAAGCAACTTACCCGGTGCAAATGGTCAGACGGAAGGTAATCCAAAACTTCTGCGCGGTGTAGATGAACGGCCGATATGTTTAGCAATGGGTAAAGGCTTCACTTTAAGTACAGGTTGTAGATCAGATAGCTGTCTGTAACGGTCATAAAATAGCCGCGAACACATGCTAAGGGAACGTATAGGCAGTGTGTGAAAATGGCCAAGTGTTAATAACAAGTGATAAGATGTGCGCACGTACTCAGGGAAACGAAACTAAGCGTGGGGGCAGGACTTCCGTCTTGTGCGCGAATCAGCGCACAGGAGTTTGTTCAAGTCCCCGCCGGGCCGCCGCGCTGCCTGCGACGACCCGGAAGCGGTTGGCCAGCAGGCCAATCCCATCGCGGCCCCAACGGGAAGTCCCGCCCCATCGCGGCGACAGCGAGAGAGAGCTGCCCGAGGAGCCACGAAGGCTCCTGATTGAGTCCCGGTCCCGAGATGGGGGACCGGGTGAAGAGCGGCCGGGCGCATGGGGAAGGCGGGGCTCTCATGTGGTGAGAGAGCCCCGCAAAGCGCTACCGCCGCCCGAGAGGCAGAACCGCCGTCGAGCACCGCCAGAACCGGTGAGTGTGTTGAGGGAGAGGAGGGGTGAGTGGGGGTAGGGTGTATATGTGTCCGTGTGAGTGTGTCTGTGTGTGCGTCTGTCTGTCTGTGTGCGCGTGTGTCCGTTTAAGGGGAGGTGCGTGTCTGTATGCAGTGTGTGCATGTGCGCATGCGTGAGTGAGGCTTTCTTTGTGCATGGGAATACGAGGCACGGCGACGTGCGCGCTCCCGAGGTACAATCTCGGCAAGAAAAAGCGCGTGGCACTTTGGTGTCCACATTCCCAAATACGGGCAACATTAGTTGTCGAAGCAGACTGCAATCAATGCTTACGCATTGAATGTAGGTCGTGCTTCGGCCTAAAAATGGTTAAAGTCCTTTTTCTATAAGATTCAGACATGATGGAGTGGAAAGCTAGGGTGTTAAGCAGCTTTAAAATAGAGACTTTATGTTACAAAATGTTACATAGAATGACATTAGTATGGACAAAAAGACTTAAGAGCAGAGTATACTTTTGGGGCAGTTGTTTAGTCTTCATCAAGTTCCTCACTTCAGTATATAAACGTTTTAATGTTTTCAAAGTCCTGAGCTAGGTTGCACCACCAACATGTGTTTTGACCATATGGCTTTAAGGCAATGGTGCAAGGAGATGCTTCTTCCTGTACGTAGGTACATTCCTGTGTCCTTGTGTTAGAATATGTTGTGCATAGTCCATTGTCAGTCTTTTATTGGATCTTCATTGGATCTCAATGAGTCTGTAGTGGGTTTTCAGTATCTATCTGCATTTTGGATTTTGGTTTCTGCCCAGCAGCAAAGGCAGGCGAGTGAGTATTAACTTGTCGTGCCACTGCAATACTCCCAATCAGAAACATCATTCATCCTTTTAAAAAGATGTCTGCAGTCATTATGTCTACAACTTGCTTTGAATGGCAGGTCTTTCCAAGCTGGAACATCATTAGCCAGGCACAGAGCCACCTTGGTCCTCCTTGACAGTGAACAATGCGTGCAATATCTGTGCAGAAATCCATCGCTACCTTCTCACTCATGATGGACAACAGAGAAAAGACAGTTGACCAGCCTCTCTTGTAGGGTAAGGACCAAAAGATCTACTTCATGACCTCCATCTGACGCAAAGCAGGGGTAAGAGGTGGGGTGCATTGACTCGGGCAGGGTGAGTGATGGAAGTAGGGTGACCAACTGTCCATACATTTCATGGACCATCCATTATTTTAGTATGATATCGGTAAGGCGTCCGTAATTTGGGGTTCCCAAATTACGGACACCTTGCAGAAATCATACTAAAATCAAACTAGGGAATTTAAGGAAGGTATGCTGTTCCCCTGCGAGAGGCCCCATGAGTTCAAAAGTTTTCAATCTGGGCCTCTCGCTCTTCTCTTTTAAACTGTGGACTGAGGCTACCTGCAGCAGCCCCTCCCGAACTTCCCACATATGTGGACTGGCCCATTGTCATTCTGAGACTGCAGCTGATTATCACATATAGAATGACAATGGGCACTATTGTAGTACCAGCATGTACCCCCCTGCAGTTACATGCACAAGTTGGCAGGCACCGCGGGGTGCCTGCCACGTTGTGCATGGGAATGCACAACATGTTAATTTGGCATTATGGCGGATGCTGCAGTAAGCAGCACCTGCCGCAATGTAAAATATGTGGAATGCGACCGTCAGGGTGGCAGTCGCATCCTAAATAGGGGTGCGGGATTGCGGGCGGACTGAAGTCCGCCCACCATCCTAATAGGCCCCTAGGTGTTTTGACTTTAAAGTCAATGTTTAACCAGTGGCAGCTCCTCCACTAAGGCGGAGGAGCGTCGGCCCACTGCTTTTCAGCAGTGTAAAAAAAAATGAGAAAGAAAATGATAACTCAATGGTATTTTCATTTTATTTTTCCCTGCTGAGGCAGTTTTGCTGGGCAGGTTGGAACTGGGCTGCTATTCTCACAGAGCAAGGGGAGAAGTTGTGGGTACTCTGTGCATGACGGAATTGCTGGCCGTCTTGGTCCGGCCAAACAGTCATGCGCACATAGCATGTTCTTCACCAGGCTGTATTACAGCCTGGTGGAGAACATGCTCAGGATCATAGTCCCCATCTGAGCACCAAACCAGGGAGCTCAGACCAATCATGATGCTGCTAACAACAGCGTTGTTAATGCTTAGGGCAGCCTGTGTGCTTCCTGCTTCCATTCTTGCCAGATGCGGAGAGAGGATGGAGGAGAGACGCGGTGACAAGGTAAGTTTATTTTTATTTTTATTCACCCTCTGCTCTGCCACCTCCAATCTGTGCCAGCTACCACTGTGTTTAACCCGGGTGATTTCTGTGTAACATGTGCAGTCTCCCACCATCTTGTAAGCTGGGACGTCAGGGCAAACAAAAGGCGAAATCATATTGCCCTTATCTCAGAACCTGGAGGAGTGCACATGACAATGGAAGAAGTCATAAGACCTGATTCACAAACAATA
Source organism: Lissotriton helveticus (assembly GCF_964261635.1). NCBI lineage: Eukaryota > Metazoa > Chordata > Amphibia > Caudata > Salamandridae > Lissotriton > Lissotriton helveticus. The sequence goes on from NC_136061.1 coordinate 1,499,174,416, forward strand.
TTGAAAAGGTTGGAATTCGATGCATCACAGAATTGTTTTCCAATTCTTCTACATTTCCAGCTTTTAGAAGAGTCACAAAAATACCCAGGAGAATGCAATTAACCGCATGAGTGCGGCGGCTTATTTCGCGCTGCGCGGCTTTTTTTTTAAAAGCCGCGTTACATGACGAGCTCAGCTCGTCATCAGCGTGCGAGCGGCACAACTCATGACGAGCTGAGCTCGTCATGAGCGTCGAAGCGGTTAAATATATGGGAATCATAGATTTCAAATGACGCAGAAACTGGCCAACCTTACTCCAGAGGAATGCCCACATGGATGGAAAATCCACTGTTGTATAAGAAGTGCAAAATACATTGCAATTCAACCTTTCTTTTCTTTCATGTGGGAATGTTTGGGAATTTGTTTTCCATTATGGGGCAGATTTATTAACATTTGATGCAGCGCAATGCAGCAAGATAACTTGCTGTACTCCCCTCTACTGTTCTCAATAGCGTTAGAACCCCTGGCATGTAAAATAAGTCAATGAGCTAAAAAACGGTGTTGGATCTAGCCCTGATCTCTTGACTGGGTGAGAGTATTCTGCTTAATTCAGAGACTCTGTCCATCACCACCCCTTGTTGTAAATATGTAAAATAAGTCAGCACTATGCACACACTACCTTGCGATTTCTACTGCGCCCCATAAGTATATCATTGTATGCTGATGATATGGTCCTATTCCTCCGCGATCCTGAAGATAACCTATCACCACTATTACGAGAATATGTTCAATTCGGGAGGCAATCGGGACTGCAAATAAACTGGAGTAAGTCTGCTGTGCTGCCGCTGACGGAGGGTACAAAAGCTCCACAAATGGACTTCCCACTGATCTGGCAAGATGAGCCCATTAAGTACTTGGGAATATGGGTACACAGAGATGCTGAATTGGTAATTAGGCAAAACTATGGAGTCGCGATTGACCATATGGAAACACAAATAGCTAGATGGATAACACTACCTCTTTCACTTGCAGACCGCATTGCCTTAATAAAAATGGTCCTCTTGCCAAAATTACTGTACCTATTTATTAACATACCGATAGCGCCCCCGCCCCCGATATTCACTAGGATACGAGCAAACTTTATAAAGTTAATCTGGGCTGGTAGACAAGCCCGAATTAGCCTCAAAAACTATCCCTACCTTACAGTGCAGGTGGCTTTGCAGTACCGGACGTTTATCTATATTACTTCTGCGCCTAAGCGCACTTCGCATATTATTGGTACCACCCGGTGCAATACTTACCACACCTTGCAGTTGAAGACGGGGACGCCTGTCCAATACCGTTACCTTGCATATTACTGCATAAACGCACCCATTTGACGCCAAAGGAAATAAACACGGTGCGCACTACCTCTCAGGCATGGTAGCGCATCAGTCACCCGGCGCAGAAAACTCCGATATATGCTCCCAATTACCCACTGGCTAATCACCCCGAGCTCTCTGTTACACTAGAAAAGAACAACATGTCACTGTTGGCGCAAGTAGGCATTACACACCTAGGGGATTTATACCCAGGCGGTACTTTTATAGCACATGACAACCTCTCATATGTTAGAAATCAGTCACTACTTTTTTGGTTCATGTATCACAGGCTACGCGCAGCTGTCAAGGTGTTATACCCCGACTTTCCTGCCGAACCACCTATTCTACAGCCGCTAAAAGCCCTAATCGCGGCTACCACCCATTCACATATAATCTTTCGCGGCTACCACCCATTCACAAATAATCTTGCGATTATACAGGCTGGTGCAGACAGAAATAGGCGCTGACACTCAGGCGATGCGTGCCAAGTGGAATGTCTTGCCCCTCTCACCGATGATGACTGGACACGCTGCTGTACGTTGACTACATTACTCACACATAATGGCAACCTTCGCCTCATACATTATAAATATATGCACCAAATATATCACACCCCTGCCCGTCTGTATAAGCATGGGTTGAGGGATAATGCCCATTGTAAGAGATGTGGGGCTGACCAAGCAGACTTTACGCATTTGGCATGGGGATGCAGGAAGGTACAGGAATACTGGGTGAATGTAATTGACCACTTAAATTTGATGTTGTCATGTACATTGTCTGGTGCACCGAGAGTATGTTTTCTAAGCCTTGATATACCATTGCGATCTGTCAACAAGAAGTTAGCAGCGATCATGCTATTGCTTGCTAAAAGGAGAGTAGCAATGCATTGGGATAGTAGAAGGTCTCCCACAGTGGAAAGTTGGACCCTAGACGCGATATACTGCATTGTATTATATGCGGAGGAACTCCCAACTGCTTCCAAACCATCAGATATATGGGGGCCCCTCACGGACTACCTACGCGAGCATCCGGACTTGCTTAAGACGAACAATTGAATTCTTGAATTGATTGACTTTTGGGCTATTGTTTACTCTTTAATCGAATTGTTATGATTACTGGCCTCGTGGCACATGGTGCAGTGAAATATGGATATGTTTTAAATGCGATGTACATTATGTGATTGTGGTGTGAAGTGACCGAAGTTTTGTATTTTCTTTTTTGATGAAAATCAATAAACAAAAAAAAAAGATAACTTGCTGTGCTGCCTCGAATGGTGAGGGCTGCTACCAAGTTATGGCGCATTTCTGCTCTCTCTTTGAGCTGGTGCACTAGTGGCTGTCACGCGCCAAAGCAGGCACCCTTGCACCATCCTATGAGGCTTTTTCGACTTTCTATGTGTGCTGCAAAATGCTGAAACAGGAATAAACGAGGAGAAATAAATATATTTCTTCTCATTATGCCTCTTCTGGGAAGATGTAGTATTTTGACACATCGGCAGGTTTACTATTATTAGTAAATCTGGCATGCGCTAAAAGCCATGGGTGGATGCGTGGAAACACCACACTTCCTTCATGGAATGCCTTCCTAGGGCTGGTCCACAGAGAACTGGGGATTAACTACTTGACAGACTTGTTATCCCTAAGGCCCCTCATGATATGGCGATCCATCTGGCTAAAGGAGGAAGACAGCTTTTAATAGATCTGTTATAGAGGACTGCCTCGCATTAGATGATTATTTAAAAATTCCCTGGTTAAAATACATAGTCCATAGTTTTGGGAAATTTTTGACATAAACATAGCGGTTGATCCGCGTGCTGCTTCCGCATCACCCAAAAGTGAGCTGACGTCAGTATTTCTATTGTACAGAACTAGGAGGCGGTCAATCAGGATTGGATTACTGTCTTCTACTCTGTTTTATAACAATTACATTGTTAACGAAGGCTATCCTTCATATCTATCCCAGGTGACCCGACCATCCCATAGATTTGTACTCATTAGACTTAGATTCGGGTTGGTACACCATCTGGTGGCATTTCCCCACCTCAAAAAATATCCGACCGGACCTTGCCCATGTGATGGTCTATCTAAGCAGAGCACCTTGCACTTTCTTATGATATGTAAACTTTACATGAGTTTTCGTATTGCCTATTTAAAACCTTTGTTTATTAAATATGGGCTCCGTTCTATTAATGATGCAATTAAATTAATTTTTAATATGCAATATTCAGATGTTTGCTCTTTTACTGCTACATTTTTATACCAATCAATTAATGCCAGGAAAAGTATGATGTTTTAATTCGCTTGTATGCACATTTTGTCTAATTCTGCAATATCTGTTATTTTGTGTTTTTCTCACATGCTTTTATGGTCATTTTTATATGTACCGAATAAAGCTTTAAGAATTGAATTGAATTGAATTGCCTTCCCAGGGCAACATAGCGCAAGCCAGCAACTTGCACTACCTTGCACTACTCCAGATTTACAAGGACACGCAGAGCCATGCAAGGTGGTGTTGCCCTGGTGCCACCTTGGTGACACATGGGCAATGCAAGCCCCAAGTACATCTGGACCTAAATTGACATACCTCTCTATCCTTTGCTGTTAATAATTATTATTGTGTAAACCTGTAAAAAATAATTGGAGGGGTTGTGAATACTCATAACTCTGTGTATTCAGGGAATAGAAAAGCACCTCTTACACAGGTTGAAAACATAACCATCTCAGATAAACAGTACAACATCAGAAGCCAGGGCATTACCAGGCTGAAAACAAGGAAGTGAATCACCACTGCCACACCCACCCTTATGTGTTACGTTGCCTATCACCGATGCCATCCCATCCATATTTGTCATGTTGCCTATCACTGATGCTACCCCACCCATATGTGTTATGTTGCCTATCACTGATGCCACCCCACCCATATGTTTTATGTTGCCTATCACTGATGCCACTCCACCCATATGTGTTATGTTGCCCTTCACTGATGCCACCCCACCCATATGTGTTATGTTGCCTATCACTGATGCCATCCCACCCATAGGGGCATGTTGTGTATCACCATTGCCTCACCCACCCATATGTGTTACTAAAAAGAAACTAGCGAGTCTGCACTTTCCATTTATCATAAAACATTCAGCCTTAATTGCACATACCTCTTTATGAAACAGTACTTTTTGAGCAAAGGATATAAATCGCATATGACATAAAAGGATTTATATTTAGGCGGACAGGATATCCGTCAGTGTTGTGACAGAGTAACCCATCCACCGAGAACTAAATTTGGCCCCTAGTGTTAGTTGCAGTCTTAAGTTAAGGGTACATGGCTGGTTTAGGGTTAATTTCAGGGGTGTATTTAAGCTAAGAGTTATATCTAGGGCTAGTGATGAAATCAATGATAAGCTTACTCTCGATGCTAGATTTAGATTTATGGTTAGAATTATGATGAGATTCAGAGCTTAGGGAAAGCATTAGTAATAGGGTCAGGGCACTGGACTAGGGTGTGTTTAGATTTATCCTTAGGGCTAGGGTTATGTATAGTAATGATTTTAGTTTTAAGTTAGGTGCTAGGCTTAGACTATGGTCCTCATTCTAAGTGATGGGCTACATTTCAATCCCTCTGCAAACGCTTGCATACGCAGGAATCTGAATTACGAGTTCTGTGATAATTATCACACTCCCACAGTTTTCCCCTGATAGATTTTGGCAGGTCAAACCTACTCAAAATGTCCTAGTAGTCTCCCCAAGAACGGGGAGAGTCAATGTTATAGAGGGTGCGTGAGGTCAGTGGATGCAAGATGGTGGGTCAGCAGGCATTAGCCTCTTTGATATGGCCTGCCACTTTGCTTCAGATGTCTGCGTCGTGTGCAGGTGTTGCGAGCACTAGTGGTGGCAGAGGCGTGGTCACAGCGACCAGCCCTGTAAGGAGAGCAGTGAGACAGGGCTCACTGTTTTTCATCCTGCCCTCCTCACCATGTCACTGCCTCCAGACTTTGCAATTCACGCAGCCCCTCACTTCAGAGGCTAATGTGCGGATGTGTCTGCTCTTTGTTCCTGTGGTCCTACCTGCACCAAAAGTTTCCTGTGGTCTTGCAACAGCACCAGTTGCTATTTTGGAAAGTATTTTGCACCGGGTTCAGTGCTGGATAATACTACTAAAGCAGATAAACTTTAGACCACCAAAATGATATATACAAACAACACAACTAATATAGAAAAATATATTTAGTTTTTATTTTTCTTCTTATTTTTTTATTTTTCAACGTATTTCAAGAGAGAAAAACATTCATAAATATACTTGTTACATATAGCTTATTCTTTTCATAAAATTTGAACTTTAAACATAATTATTCATCTTTGAACCACAGATTGTTACATGAGACATGATTATACATCTTTGAACCACCGATTGTTATATATTATGGTATAACCTGAGAAAATCTGTGTCTCTAGTTGCTATAAATAGAGTAGTCAGGATAAATCTACAATGAATTACCTACTCTCTGTTAAGCTAGACAGAAAAAAAGGGAGAAAACAATAATATTTTTTGCCAATTATGAAAACATTGGTTATAGTTGTTGGCTACCAACGCGTTTCGGCAAAGCCTTCTTCAGGGTTTTCACACCAGTGGTTACTCTATCCAAAGGAGTGATACTTCAGATCAACATCTAGGGACCTGGCAAGTGAATCCGGGAGTTTTTTTGACTACCTCATCGATTTTGACACCTTCTTTAACGTAGGATTCGTTCAATAATTGGCTTGATAATTCCAATCGACAACTTGATCAGTCTGTTGTATCTCTCTTGAATTAAAGGCAGCTCATATTATATATTGATATTAGGGTGTCTCGCCTCGTTATGCACTTGATTGAGCAATGATAATCAGACCTTTGGAGCTACATGCAAGCCCATCTGACTCCAGTCGATTGCCAGACAATTATTGAATGAATCCTACGTTAAGGGAGGTGTCAAAATCGATGAGGTAGTCAAAAAACACTCCCGGAAAAAAATAAGAAGACATATAAAAAGCAAAATATATTTTTCTATATCAGTTGTATTGTTGTATATATCAGTTTGGTGGTCTAAAGTTTATTTGCTTTAATAGTATTATCCAGCACTGAACCCGGTGCAAAATACTTTCCAAAATAGGTTTTTTCCCTGTTAGGGTAGTATCCTTTCTTTCAGGGGCCCTGTGTTCTTTCCAGAGTAAACAGCATCAGTTGCTCCTTTAAGAGCCGGCGGCGACAGGGAACTTTTTTACAGCGGACGCCGGATACGTGACATGTGCTGCCCCCACTCCTGACTTGTACTAGGGTGCATTGACTTAGCACTTTTTGCCGCTATCTATTTATTTTTTAACGAGGGGTGCCACTAGTACCTCCTCTCCCCTTACCAACCTCCTGACAGGCTTTTCTACAGGCTTTTCCCCACCTACAACTGCAGCACTATTTAATAAGGCACTGTAGTGGAGGCGGCAAAATGTCAGTCAGCACGAAAAGTGTGACACAAAGTTTGCATTCCCAAGGGTTTAGCAGGGGTGGGGAACACCCCTCTCCCTACAGAGCCTGCTGTGAGAGAGAATACAGCAAATTGTAGCATTGCAAAAGAAAGTGGCCAGGATGTTAGGGTTGTTGTCCTTGTATTGGCTATAGACAACACCGAAGGAACATCTATTAATGCAGACTGTCCATCCACCAGTAATGGTACACAGTGGTAGTGGTCAACAATTAGTGACTCCTCCAGGTTCTCAACCAGATTAACGCCCAGATTTACTAACATTTTGCACCGTGGCTGCTCCACTTTATTGGAGCAGCCACAATGCAAGTCTTATTGGTGATTAAAAAAGTCCCACAAATCAGATTTGCATGGCCTTACAAGGGATTTCACCCCAAAAGTGACTTCAAATCAGGGAGGCATTCCACGAGTGGAGCATGGGTGTTCTTATGCATTACCCATGGATTTTGATGCACTTTCAGATTTACAAAAGTGAGTTAACATGGAATAGCGCCAAAATCCAATGCCTCCCTGAACCAGGCATAACAAGGACAAATATCTGTATTTCTCCTTGTTATTTCATCTGTCTATGTGTGCTGCATTTTGAAGAATGAGGAAAATGTCTTTAAGAATTGTTTTTGATCTGGAATGTATTCCAACCATGCTAATTCCATGCTGCAATTATTGGGCCCATTGATAAAGCTAAAGCTAATATCTAGTCTACTTTTAGGTAGGGTTGGGAGAAACGTTTCTGTTCTGCTGCTGTAATTTGTGGAATTTTGGCCACTCCCCGTTACTCTTAATTCGGAGTTCTGACTATAGTCCGCCAATTGCCATGTGGTAGCATTTTTCTCCAGTGAGGCTCCAGAATACGTGAGCTAGCAAATGGGTGTGAGATTTGGCGGCCCCTAGCGTGATTTTCTAATATGGGCGGTCGCCGGTGTTTGCGAGCGGTCACAGTCATAGGGCCGCTGTTCGAGTAGATTTGCTACCACTCGAGTAGATCTACTTGAACAGCTGCAAAATCAACTTGAATGGTTGTGATGACTTCTGTGCTGACTATCAGCACTGCACACATAACCAGCGCTAAATTGTAGCATGAGTTGCACATTTTCCACCTGTTGGCGGAATTCCGTGGCATCTCGCAAAGTTCTGTAACCTTGCAGAATTCCATGTAGGGAAACTCTGTGAATTCCACTCACCCCTATGTTCAGGTTGTTGCCAGTCCACCCAGATGATTTCCCCCATTTGGATTTCCAGTTCCAGGGATTGATTTATTTTAACAAATGAATGCTGATGGGCTTTTCTGTCTACTGCTCCTATTTTGAGAGGTTCCGCACATTTTTGGAATGCGTGTTAAAAAAAATGACGGATTCCCCATAGATCTTGCACTAATTGGATGACTTTCTGTTCCATAGACCCCAGCACCAGGTCCCTATGGGGAATCATTTGCAGCATGTGTGAAGCTGCTGGCCAGTCTGGGGGTGCCACTGGTACAAAAAGAAAGTCCTGTGGGTCCATCAAACCCTAACATTCTTAGGGATTGGATTCGGTGGCAAGAGTTTGCAGGGTTCATCAGGAAAAGATGATGGTTTTGAAAGATTCCATACAAGTATGTTTTGGGACAAAGAAGGTGACATTGCATCAGTTTTAGGTGTAAGTAGGACATTTTAACATCACACTTCACATCACACCCATGGGTCGCCCCTTTTCTAGACCAATCACGCCTAATGGCTAGTGCGGTCAACCTAGAATATGGGGAACCAGGTTCGAGTCTTGGCAATGACGCTGAACATCCTGTGATTCTGGGCGAAAATGAATGTGTCCTCATGTAACGCAACTGGTGCTATGTAAAGAGCTCTGATACCCGATACCTTGTTAAGTTCACGCTATATAAAACTACATTAAAAAAATAATAATTACAGCAAAAAGTTAAAACATCAGAGAACCTTGTTGTCAGTGGAGGTAAAGCAGGATTCGAGAATCTGGGTGGCTTTTCTGGAAGGAGTTAATAGTCTCTTGTATGGCCTGCTCCACTTAGGTCCAGACAAATGTTGGGTATTTTCACTGATGCTCCTGGAAGCATAGGTTTTGGAGCAATTCTTGGGTGGGAATGATGTGTGCAGAAGTGGACTACTGAAAAATGTGTGTCTGGTTTGGTGACACACGTGTTTTAAAAAAAAATTTGCTTTCCATTTTGTAGCCCTGATGGTGCAGTCTGGTCCTTTTTGTGAACGGCCAGGGTCTGATAACATGGTGGTGGTGGAGTCCATTAATGAGCAGCATTACTGGTGTAAGATGGTGCTCAGGATGATGAAAGAGATCATTCTGTTGCGCTTGAAGTACAATGTGACATTTAAGGCTAAGCATGCACCGGGGTGATGAATAATGCTGCAGATGCTCTGTCTCATTTCAAGTTGCAAGAATTCATACATTTCCATCCTGAGACAGCAAAAGTACCCACTCCATTCCCAAACAACTATGGAAGCTTGGCCCCCTTTTCTATCACACCTCGTATCAGCCAGTGTTGTATATAATTCCATTAATACCTATGAGGGGTCGTTCCAGTGTAACTTGAGTTTTATGAGACAAGCAGACAAGGGGAAGATGTTTTTTTAAGTATCTTGGGTTGCTTCCCTCTCACTTCTGAAGAAGGGGGCCAGATCAGCTGCCCATGTGAGGAAGCACTTGTCAGTGCTCTCTTTGATGCAAATTTACAGGAGCCTGGGATTTGGTTTGTCATTAAGAGGGCTATTGGGTGTTGGTAAAGACTTGAGGGGGCAAAACCAGATACAAAAAAACCTTTTGATATTGGCAAGCTGGGGGTCAATATAGCAGGAGTCATGGGGCATACTCATTAGAATTTGAAGTCCTCCTCTTCAGGTTGACCTTCTGCCTGGCACTTTAGGTGGGAAGCTAGTAGCTAAGTCAATATCTTTCATTCATGAGGGACTGCATTTTAAAGGAATTAGTTGGACTGGGGTACTTTACATTTATTTGCCTTTTTCCAAGTCCCATCAAAAAGAGCTGGGAGAGCATGTCATTCTCAATTGCGCCCCAGGGTTACATTATTGCCTGGTACAAGTGGTGAGTGGCGGCTACACCACTGGGATTGGTAAGGACACTATTCCACCATACTGGTGGAGTTTTGCTTTGTAGGTTTCAGTTCACAAATGTACTGGAGCTGGTGTTGGGGGTAGTTGGCAGCTAACTTTAGCTTGCATTGTTTTTTGGATTGGCGCAGCCACTTAAGCTGCAGTCTCTGGTTTTTACGCACACATGTTTGACAAGATTGAGAGGAGAACGTCGAATTGTTTCAAGAGTTAGGTTTACCTCAACATGGTGTAATCTTTGTAATTTGTTAATCTTGTGTTATCTATTCCTTCTCATGTTTGCACATGGAGGTTCTATGCCTCAGCAGGAAGAATTGGTACTGGGTTATTCATATGTATGGAGGCTTTGGGAGATGTACTAGATTGGGGGGTTTGTAGAGCGACCCAAAGAAGCTTGGTTCAGGATGAGGTGGTATGACCAAGGAGGCTTGCGCATCAAGAATCTGAGGATGGTCGTCCCGAAGGATATTTCATGGAGGCTTCTGCTCCGGGGTCTAGCTATTCTCTACATGACAGCTAATGACCTGGTTGAACATGGTCACAGTGATCTGTTGGATTTATTAGTTGCTGAGTTGTCATACTTATCTGTGCGCTGTGATAACATAGTGATAGAATGGTTCTACAAAGTACCAAGGCAGGTGCGGCATGGCGGTCTCTCTGTCAAGGCTCTTAACAAATCTGCAAAGTGACTGAACCGAAAAAGACTGAGACTTCTGAAGACACCTCAACGTAGGTGTATCCCAACAGTTGCATCAGGGGATCAAGGTTCTTCTCCCTGTTATGGTGCATTTGCCCGCTGTGGGCAAAGACATGTTAGTGAATACACTGTTTTCATTCACATCAAGTCATTTCACAGATTGAGGAGGGGGTGGCAGATAGTAGGTGAACCATGCTGGCCCATAAGGAGGTGAGTTCATAGTTAGCAGGGGCATTTCCTGTTACCTTGGTATCTCACAAGAATTAAGGCACATAGAATACTAGTTTCACATGGACCTCAAAGGAGGTGTTTACATCATTTCAAAAGCTTTACTTTTACTAGGGGTTGGGTCAGTCACTTACTTAGCTCCTACTGGCCTTCCATTCCTAATGGTAGCATTAATTGTTGGTAACCCTTTGGAGTGGTGGAGGATGCAGTCTGCACTAGGGGATCAGGTCATTACTCAGTTGCCTAGCCCATCTCTTCATTGAGTACTGGCGTACCCCAGGTGGGATGGGCATCTAGCATGAGTTATTAGCCTGGATTTGAATATGAGTGGACTCCATTTGATCTGAAGTGGACCCTGTAATAGGTAAGGAATGGTTAGGGATGCCAGGGAGACCAGTTGAGAATTCAACCATGAATTCATTAAAATGTTATGACGCACAGGGAGTTACTGGGTTGTAGGTAACTTGATGTCTAGCAGAGTATGCATTTGGGGAAAGAAGTTTGTACAATTTTGTAAATAAGTGTGCCTCTGTGTGTGAATGTGATGATTTACTTTTTGTTAATAAATGCGCCCTGAGATGATGTTTCCGAACCAAAAACAATAAATGGGTCTCAGGTTGTTATTTAAGGAAAGTGAGATCATGTGGAGAAGGAAGGCGGTGCTCCCTGCTATAGGCAATCAACGTCTTACCGTCAAAACATTGGGAGGGGGGGTGGTAAAGACCTGTAAAAAAGGCCAAACATGGGAAATTCAGTGTGGTAAATACTGAAACCATGGGCAATGCCTTATTTTCAACGTAATAAGTATTTACTAGAGGTGGGCGGAATGTTTCATTACGCCGGGGGAAGTTTGTTGGAATTTGGTGACTCCATGTTAGTCTTGAAATGCGAAGTGGTATCCAAATTACACCAATCGCCACAAGGCACAATTTTTTCCGTGAGGCTCCAGAAATGCGTGCTGGCATCCATGTATGAGAGCAAAATTTGGGGGTTCCATAGCACAATTTTCTAACACGGGTGGTTGGAAGCAGTCGGGGTCAGACGGCTGCCTCTCAAATAGATTTGCTGCCACTCGAGTATATTTTCTACTGAGCTGCCTCAAAGTCAACTCAAATGGCCACACACTCTTGCACACCGTATGATGCTGTTCTCAGTGATTTTTCAGAGCTGCTAGCGTAACTGGCAGTAAATTGCAGAGTGAGCAATGCAACGTGCATATTGTCCTCCCACTGGTGGAACTTCGAGGAATCTCGTGATGTTTTGATCTAACTATGCAGAATTCCATAGAGTGAAACTCCGCGAATTCCGCCTCCCTGGTGTTTACCACATGTGCTAAATACATCACACCAGGGTAAATACCTCAACATATTCCACCTCATTTATAATGAGGGTCTTAGTCTTAAAGCTACCACCAGGATTAAGTCCAAGTTTAAGGCCGATGGTTAGGATCTGGGTTGGTTCATTATTTTTGTTTTTTCTGTTGCTCTCTGTGTGTTTTTCGTGAATGTTTTTAAGTCTTAGAGAGAGGATCATTGTAATATATTTTTAAGTGTTTAAAAGTATTTTGTTTCATTTTCAATGGAATTGTTAAGGTATATTTCTGTCTTATTATTTTGGCACATGGCCGAGCCCTTTAATAATTTATAAATATTAAAAGGACTCTGTAGTCCTGGAACTATTTTAGCCTGTTGCTTCTTTTTTACTCTTTTGCCACAATCTCACATCACCTATACTACCCCTCAAATATTTGTCATTAATAATGCTGGATATTTTCCCAAAGAGACTACAAAGAAAATAAAACGAGCACAAGAGGCTCAAACCGAGCTATCTACATCCCTGGACAATTATATTGTGCAAATGTGCCAGGAACCTAAACCCCCATGGGCGTTCTTGGAATCTATTCCCCAAACTTCAGCGGTATACAAAATGTATCTGCTCCCTCCCTCTTCTCAGCAAACTCCGCACGAACAGCTATAATGGACAGCCACTATTATAGCTGAATTCCTCCTCGAAACTGATATATTCAGACTGACAATGCTCATCTGCCTTGTCATGACACACACACGCGCACACACACACACACTGCAATTCAATTTATTTCTGACTTAATTTCTTGAGAAGGGGGGCGCAGAGGCTCGAGTTCAGAAGGGAGATGAGCAGGAGAGTGTCTGTGTCCTATTCACAGAACAGATGGATGGAGAAGATTGACAAAACTGGTTGAAAAGAAAACCATATTAGCTACCAGGACAGTATTACTTCAGTAAGCGTTAATGCAGCATTTATATGCCATTCGACCAATTATATTTAGAACAATGCAAGGTACATGCTCTAGGTAGCTGGCAATGCTTTGGTATTAGAGCAACAGGATTGGCTAGATGCAGGCAAAAGATTCACATCTTCAGGCACTGGCCAATGGTCAGGCAGCGTTGAAAGTGGCGATTATATTTAGGAGTGGACAGGCTTATTGGCGGAATGGTTCCTCCTTTTGCGAAATTTGCAAACTTTCACGGTAGCCCTAGCAAGGTTTTGCGATTCTGAGATAATTTTGACTCTAAACAAACACCGATTAGCTAAAAAATGTAAACACTTTTTTCTCTGCATGTTTACCTTTTGCAGAGTTTCTTTGTGCACTATTGCACTGTGCAGGAAAATAACTCTGTTTTCTGCAAAGCATTTATTATGCATGCAAGTAAGATGTTCATTTACTACTTATCGTAATCACTGATTTTCTAATTATCATAAGTGACTAATCCAATGTAGAAATCTGGAATATGAAAGGATATGTTGTGTGTTGTGCTTTGCCACTTGGTGTGGGCTGGGCGAAATGTGTGAGTCCAAGCGGGTCAAGGCACAAGTATTGCCACATGTATGTCAAAGGACCCCAGCACCCACTACAAAGTAAAAGTTACTAACTAGCTTCTATGGTTGGCCACAAAAGAGAGCTCGCTTATAGGAGGGCCTTGCCTAGTTCCAGGCTACCCTCCCTTCTAGTATTGCTGATTGCATTTACATTTTTCACAGCAAAATAAGATGTGTATCATTTCACATTACCTACACATACTTACAGTATATTATAATCAAGGATATCCCATTACTAATGTAAAATGAATAGTTTTTGTGCACTTTTATTCTTATCTTGGTAGGATCTGTTCAAGTATTGCTTAAATAATGATCATATAAACCACTGCAAAAGTAAAGCATTGTCCCAGGCCTCTGCTATTCACAGATTGTACAAGTGTTGTGGGAAAAGGTACCTCAAGCATGTCTTTTCAGTTTGCAAGACGAAAATACCGCCCACATTGAGTTATGCCTGTGAAGTGAAGGACATGCGGCATTGGTCATTTTTTTTATATAATCAATTAGTGTATGTGGCGTCAAATCTGTAATCTGACTTTTTGGGCAAATCCATATGCTTTTCGACTTGAATTAGGGTTACACTTCATGGCTGTGCTTGATATGGCAGCTGTTTTGAGGTGGGGAAATAGTTTATTAGGAAGTGAAATAGGGTCTGTTCGAGCCTAACTAAAGCACAATTGTTTTAGATTATGAGAGAGAAAAGTGCATTTTATTTCTCCTATATAAAATCACTGGAAATGTTTGAGATTGTCAAGAATGTGGATCCACCAGTTCCAATTTTTTTTTTTAAGTGTAAGAAAAAAATCATTGCACTTAATGAATAGGAAAGGGATATTTTGCGTTGCTCAAGCATGCAAGGAATAAGATTATTATAGAAGGTAATATTTGTAAAAAAAAAAACAACAACAAAAAAACACTATCTCCTATGGAATCTTCCACATGGTGTTCAAAGAATTATCTTTCTTCTATGGATAAACTTGCTTCCTTTATTAGTTATCACAGTATTATGGGAAGCCACTCCAAAGGATGAGAGGCTTTGTGATCTATGCCTCAAACATGAACAAGACCTAAATCATGTCATTTTTGTATGTTCCTATCTTCCCTCTGCACATTGCCACTTATTGAGACTGATCTTTTTGACCCATAATATAATCTCGGCAGCTGAGTCTTGTCAATGTTTATTTCTTTACTGACTGAAATGGCTTGTGCAAAAATGTTAATTAATTTAATATGGTTTTTAAACGTGTTTTATTTCTGTATGTAGATGTGTAATGGTACTTTGCACTTTTTAATTTGCAAGAATCACAAACTTTATGATGCAGATATATACTTTATTTGCACTCCATATGTTGTGACCTATGTTGATTGCATATTATTGCACTTTACTAATGGAGTGGACTGAACTGTTTATTCCTTCTTTGCAGTTACATGTTCCAATTGCACTTTATTTGTTCCTCTTTAGACAGTTTTGTGTATTTGCACTTTTTACACCCATCGGGCCGTTTATGACCGTTTACTACTGGTAAAATGCTTTTTAGGCATGTACCAACCTTTTTTGCGAGCCTGTAATCTATTCCTGACTCGCAAAATAGAGTTTGCAAGTCGCTATTAGCAAGGATTGTGTTAACGGTGTCCCTTCCTAATAGCGAGTCACACTGGTATATAGAAATGTTTTGTGACTAGGAATGCGGTTGCAAATCATTCGCAGTTACCACCAACTTCAAATTGATGGTAAACCATTTACAAAATGGGAAGTGGTCCCATAACGACTCCATCCCCATTGTGAATGAGGGTGACAACATTTTTTCAGAGCAGGAGGCAGTGGTCCCACAGACCACTGACTGCCCTTAAAAAATGAAAATAAATATTTTTCCTTTTTTCCTTTTAAACGGAAAACGGGCTGCATTTGAAAAAAAAAAGTTGCTTTATTTAAAAAGCAAACACAGACATGGTAGTCTGCTGTCTCCAGCTGGTCACCATCCCTGTGTTATTGCACATTCCCAATGAGTCGTAAATCACGGCCTGCCTCTTGAATAGTGATCAGGCAGGTCCCTTGCGACCCATTTCGGAATCGCTAATGTGTCTGATACACATTATTACATTTCATTTTGCAAGTCTTTAAATGTGAGTCGCACAAAAAATTAC
Organism: Lissotriton helveticus; assembly: GCF_964261635.1. Lineage (NCBI taxonomy): Eukaryota > Metazoa > Chordata > Amphibia > Caudata > Salamandridae > Lissotriton > Lissotriton helveticus. The sequence goes on from NC_136061.1 coordinate 1,499,190,283, forward strand.
AATTAGAGACTCGCAAAATGAAAAGTTTGTACATCAGTCCCAAGCACTTTATTGTGAATGCCCTGCATTTTTTACTGTTTTGCATATTTGCACATTTTAGGAGTATACTTTTTTTGTACTTTAAACAAGAAAGGGTGAGATAGTACATTTTATTTACAAAGTTATAAATATTCTCTGCAATTTTTTTTTCTGGGAATGTTTTATTATGTTGTAATGCTGATTATTTTAAGTATACATTATTGTTTCTTTTTTTTGTGGGCCTCAGTTGAGTTCCAAAACATAAATAATAATAAAATTGAATTAAATAGTTCTGGTGTCCTGATGAATACCTAGATGTGAGAGGGTGAATTAGAGGGCTGATATGTGTTGACTAGACCGATATGCAAGGCCCGAACAGAACTGCTTGGTAGGGAAAAGGTGTCAATAAACTTTCACTTAACCATCCGCCACATAACGTTATTCCCTTAATCCTAAATTAATATGTATTATAAAAGAAAGCTATACAACAAAAGCACATTAATGATTAAAAGAACATACAGTCTATTTATTTGCAGTTTTATGTAGCACAAACTCGACACATCACAGGGAGATTAAGTGCTTTGCCCAGAATCAGAGAATGTTGAGCCGACGAGAAGACTCAAACCAGTTTCCCCAATGTCAAAGTCAGCAGCTCTGGCCACAACGCCACACCCGCTTCCCTTTCCAGTGGTTACATGTAATGCACAACTTGTCACACGCTTCTTCCTGAGAGCTCATTAGGATCTCACCATGGATCGGTGCTTCTGACTATGTGGTGGAATTGACCCCATGATGAAGCGAGCTGCTTTAAGTGGGCAAGGGTTGGCTTTCCTTTTAAACCTCAGTATATGAGGGTATCATGGAAGAATCAGAGCAATTTATCTGGTCAGACCGAGAGCGACCCTCTCCTTCCTCTCTATGGGCCTCTGTTGTCTAGTTTGGGAAATCTTGTGCAGAAACATTTTGGTGGCATTAAGTAAAGATGTGCAAGAAATAAATTGTCACAAATCTCCAGAATGTCATACAAAAGTGGCAAAATGAAAAGTTTCTACCTTCACCATTTCAGCTTTGCATGGGCCATTAAGAAGGTTGCATGAAAAAAATAACAATTTCGAACACCCCAAATTATATTCCATGGGCCTCAACTCTGAAAGAATAGAAGCTAAAAAAAGATCTGATGTTAGGATGAAGATCTCAAACTGAAGTCAGAGAGACTCTATTTGGGCCTTTCAACCTGTCACTTCAAGGCTTTAATAAGGAATGCCCTCAAGGAGTGTCCATTACTTATCACTGGGAAATTCGGACACTAAAGGATTCAAAATATATTGAGTGTGATAAATAGCACCTAATATAGGATTTGCCCTTAAATGGTTTGCTTCAAAAAAACAAGGGAACCCTAAAGGTATAGCGTAGGGACCTTGGGCATTACATATTACAAAGAACAGTGGTCCCTATGTGCATTAAATATACAGTACAAAATAATCATATACTCAATCAGTAATATGTCTTCTGTCCGTCCGGACAGGATTTAATAAATTCTAAATCCAAAGATGAAGTATTTTACGAAAAAGAATGTCAAGTGGGCACAGCCGTGACCCTCAACATACAAGACAAAACAACAGAAAAGCAATGTAAACAAGGCAAGGGAATAAGTCTGCGTACTTGTACTTCAGTAAGGCAGGCATAAGTTACAGAAAAACACTCCATTGCATTTTGTAAATTTTGACATAGATAATGTGCATATGGGGTTTAAAAGTCGACGACGTTTCGATGCCTATAGAAATAGAGGCATCATCATCAGGACAAGAATTGGCACTATTGTTGTCTTGAACAAAAGCAATATAAAATGCCTTTCAATTACATTTACTGATTACCCGGTCGGGCAAAGCAATATGGACCAGATCGCCACTCCCGCCATAGTGCCGTCGCACTCCTCAATTGCCAGGTAGCTATTACGCTACGCCGCCATTGCTGCGCGAGAGTCCCGGCAATACTTTCGTACCCACGAATATTGCTTTGCCCGACCGGGTAATCAGTAAATGTAATTGAAAGGCATTTTATATTGCCTTGTTTACATTGCTTTTCTGTTGTTTTGTCTTGTATGTTGAGGGTCACGGCTGTGCCCACTTGACATTCTTTTTCGTAAAATACTTCATCTTTGGATTTAGAATTTATTAAATCCTGTCCGGACGGACAGAAGACATATTACTGATTGAGTATATGATTATTTTGTACTGTATATTTAATGCACATAGGGACCACTGTTCTTTGTAATATCTTAAATGGTTTGCAGCAGGCAGATTTCTGTGTCTTCCACTCCAACATCAGGTCATACCTACCAAAATTGACCACCTGGTCAATTAAGGCATGTTTGACCTACAAAATTTAAAGTTGCAGGGTTGCGATGGTTGCTGCAAAACTTGTGGCCTTTCTTTATGAAGTAAACAAGAACAATTCCCAACAGGTTTAATTAAAAGGCAATTTTAACAATGTATGCACTTCGCATTACATAAATAAGCAACAAGGAGTCACTAAGGTTTTTTGAGAAGGGGTATTATTCACCAATTGAAAAAAGGGGTTCTTTCACATGGCAATACAGTTAGACAGCACTGTACAGAACAAATCATGTGACAACCCTATGGCACTTGGTGAGTAGTGATATATACAGTTGGTGATGGTGAAAGTGCAAGTGCTAAGGTGAACAGCGTGATCGGCGCATAGTGACAAATTATAAAACAATAATGGCTCCAAAAGAACAAGTTGTAGTCACTTAGAACATGATTGAATGAATTTTAACAGGAGCACAAAAAGTAATATGCGCCATATAATTATGCTGTAAAGTCAACGGCGTTTCGATCCCCGTGAGTTGGGATCGTCATCAGGACAGGGTTGTCGATGAGGACAGTGCTGCAGCGGGAGAGAAGGGCGAATGAGTCAGGGACCAGGGAGGGAAGCGCGGTGAAGGGCAAGTGAGGGGTGACTGGAGTATGCACAACTAATCTGGGAGGAAGAGCGGACTGTGCTGGTGTCAAGGGAGCGCGAGTCAAGGCGCGACTTGGCAATAAGAAACTATCAAGGGGCGGTGGACAACTATAATTAAGGCAAGCGCGAGTGACTGGTGACTGACGTTATATAGGGTGTAGACAATTAAGGTGGTGTACACCAGCACAGTCCGCTCTTCCTCCCAGATTAGTTGTGCATACTCCAGTCACCCCTCACTTGCCCTTCATCGCGCTTCCCTCCCTGGTCCCCGACTCATTCGCCCTTCTCTCCCCCTGCAGCACTGTCCTCATCGACAACCCTGTCCTGATGACGATCCCAACTCACGGGGATCGAAACGCCGTCGACTTTACAGCATAATTATATGGCGCATATTACTTTTTGTGCTCATGTTAAAATTCATTCAATCATGTTCTAAGTGACTACAACTTGTTCTTTTGGAGCCATTATTGTTTTATAATTTGTCACTATGCGCCAATCACGCTGTTCACCTTAGCACTTGCACTTTCACCATCACCAACTGTATATATCACTACTCACCAAGTGCCACTGGGTTGTCACATGATTTGTTCTGTACAGTGCTGTCTAACTGTATTGCCATGTGAAAGAACCCCTTTTTTCAATTGGTGAATAATACCCCTTCTCAAAAAACCTTAGTGACTCCTTGTTGCTTATTTATGTAATGCGAAGTGCATACATTGTTAAAATTGCCTTTTAATGATACCTGTTGGCAATTGTTCTTGTTTACATTACACACCCATCCCAACGTGGTCTATGGGTTTCCTCATGTTGCTTCTACACTTTCTTTATGAAGGGCTTACACCGCCGTTGCATCACTTTTTGTGAGGCAGCGAAGGCATAAAAAATGTGCCATATTTACAAAGTGACGCATCCAGGCAGATGCGTCACTTTGCAAACCCCTGCGCTACATTATACCTGAATCATGAATAATGTATGCAGGGTCAGTATTCCAACATAAAAAAGGCCTGTAGAAGTGGTGCAGTGACATTTATGGAATTTCACTGCACCACTTCTATGAGTTCACTGCGTCAAATTCTTACGCCTGCTTCGCAGCAGCGTAAGGACTGACACAGGCCCTTTAGCATGGGACTCGTCCATGTGAAATGACACATTGCTGGAGTTGCGTCTATTTTGTAACACAATCCAGCAATGCGTGATTACTGTGCCACCATATATATCAAGATTCCTGACGTATCTGGTCAATCCTTGCTTCATTGAGGGCTGTACTGTAAATACAGTGCATCCAAGGTGTCGCAAAGAGGGCGCAATTCAAAGTGTTGTATCACTATTTTCAACCAGCAATGCAAATCTTTTCATAAGTGAGACCCCGTAATTCCAGCATGCAGTCGCGGCTGGTGACATTTGAAAGTGGTGCGGCGTAAAAGTTGTGGACGGCGCACAGTGGCGAGCAAGCTGAAGGAGTCCTAAATGTCAGAATGTCACGTCTCTAGAAGGCCTAATGAAGACACAGAAATAACTGGAAAATGTACGATGAGTTTTCTCACTATGAGTTTTGAGTGTAGCTACATCATAGTAGAGCGAGGGGTGGATATTTATCTCTAAACTCAGGTTTCCTTTCTTCACAAGAGGTGTGATCCTGGGCAGGTCACTGCATCTCCCTCTGCCTCAGATGCATCAGCGGCCATTGCAGCAACTTGTCAACAGGGTCCTCAATATGAACTGTTGCTTAAAACGGGGCGTGTCCTGTGTAGCTGCTGCTGGGTACCACCACCCCTTCCCCTCACCAGTGTTTACAGTAAGGAGGCCTGAATGCACCATCTGTGAAAATAATGACGACGTCACTGTCATCAGGGGAAGGGAGCGCCCTAATGCATGTTCAGTAACAAAACCACAAGTTGAATCCAAGCACTCTGCCAACTTTCTAGAAGCAACCCGAACAACAATATATTGTTTATCAGACATCAAAGAGATATCAACCGCTAACTAAAAGGCAGGGGTAAAGTCAATAAACTTAACTTACCTTCCTTCCCGCCTTCAAGTTCCGACTCCACACTCCCGAGTCCCGACTCCCGCCGCCGTCCTGTCTTGAATTTCCCATGGTGCTCGTCGTCACGCTCACGCAGGCAGCCTCCCTCCTCTCTACCACCACACACAGCACAGGGCTGTGATTGGTTCAGCCTGCTGCCCTACCTACGTCATTTCTCTCTGTATGCTGCAGCATACAGAGAGCAGGGAGAGTGGGAGGGGTTACTCGAGGGCAGGGGAGAGCGGCTTGCCCACTGTTCTTAATACAGTTAATACTGTCTGTTTGGACAGCCTCTCAGGCTGCCCAAACAGACAGTATTAACAACAGTGGGAAAGCCACTCCCCCTGCCCTCGAGTAACACCGCCCACTCTCCCAACCAGGAAGGAACTTCGGCTTTCTCGCCGTGCGAGAAGGCAGAAACAAATGGTAGTTATCTACTATTTATTTCTGCCTTCTCGCACGGCGAGAAAGCAGTGGGGCGGCGCCCAAACGCCCCCATGGAGGATCTGCCACTGCCAGTATGTGCAGGACTAGGAGTTAATAATCGTGGCCTTCGTTGCATTCTTTCCCCTCCCTACAGTCAGTAGCCAAGTCAAAAACAATGTATCCAATTCAAATTCAAATTCAAATAAGCTATATTCAGTGTAACATATAAATCATAATACCACAATGTTATCACATATGATTCTAAAAATACGGTCACATTAGTATTACATAGTTAAAAAGAATGTGAAATCAACAATTAAAACTCAAGTTCTCAACACACACTATTTTCTGAATTTGATGACATTTTACAAATACCTTACTAAGAACTGGTAAAAATGTCATATAATAAGAATTGTAATATAATAAATCACGTGTTAAAATCCAGGTTCATATTCCATAATGTTTTTCTAAATTTAATCACACATTTCAAATACATTGCTAGTGCACCATTAAACATTTCATAATTTAAAAGTTGCAGTGTTATGAAAGCAGGGCGCCATTGTCTCATACCCAAGATCTTTAAAATGGGAACAATCCATCTTTTTTTAGGAACTGCATACATTTTGTTTTAAAAAGAGTGTGCAGTGTAGACTGCTGAGACAAGTTGTCACATGGGCATAGTCCAAGAGTTTTTGGCCAGTCAGTCATGACTGGTAAACTAGTTAGTCTATGGAAAATTCCCAGACGAAAATGAGTTAACAGCATCCTGTCAAAACTCTCACCTACATACACGAGATATGGTTGTATGCCGTAGCATGACATTATAATTGGTTTTCCATTATAATGGTCTTAACAATTTCATTTGAGAGTCTAATTTACTCCAGGTGCGTTAAGCACTCAGCCTTTATCATTTTTCTCGGGATTGATGTAATGCTACCCGGGTCGGTGAAATATTCTGTGCGACCAATGTCTGTCATAAATCTCCTGATGTACTTTAACCAGGAGATACATAGCACCCTATGTAGCTTTAAGCAGTCAGTTATGATGTCCCGGTTAAGACTTGTGTATGCTGTAGCCCAGATTTTATGCCATGATAAAATTGCCTTCATTTTGATTAAATTAGAGATGTGCGATATCCCAAACTCTGCGTGACGCATCCAGGCAGATGCCGCACTTTGTAAACCCCTGCGCTACATTATACCTGCGTCAGAAATAATGTATGCAGGCTGGGCATTCCCCCGTAAAAAGGGCTCTTAGAAGTGGTGCCATGAAATGTATGGGATTTCACTGCACCACTTCTACGAGTTCACTGCGTCAAATTCTTACTCCTGCTTTGCAGCAGCATAAGGACTGACACAGGCCCTTGTGCATGGGACTCGTCCATGTGAAATGACACATTGCTGAAGTTGCATCTGTTTTGCGACACAATCCAGCAATGCGTCATTACTGTGCCACTAGATACATCAGGATTCCTGAAGTATACGGTCAATCTTTGCTTCATGGAGCGCTGTACTGTAAATACGGTGCATCCAAGGTGTCGCAAAGAGGGCGCAATGAAAAGTGTTGCATCACTGTTTTCAACCAGCGATGCAAAACTATTCAAAAGTGAGGAATTCCTGTATGTGCAGGACTAGGAGTTAATAATCGTGGCCTTGGTTGCATTCTTTCCCCTCCCTACAGTCAGTAGCCAAGGCAATAACAATGTATCCAATTCATAAATGGAGGATACTTCAGCATCTATTATATATGCCGATTTGCAAAACTTCACTTCTGTAAAGCTCATAAAATTATTGGAGAGCTAATTCATAAAATATGCAAGGATTTTTAAAAGCAACAGTAGGAGAAAATCTCAGTAAAAAACAAGATTTACTGTATTTGTAAACAAAATAAGTTAATTATCTCTGGAGTCTAGTTGTTTTCACTTACATTACTGAGAAAAGAAATGATTATGCTGCTTAGTGAAGGCAAAAATTGTGCCAGAGGCATAGTTAGAAAAAAAACATGCAAATCATAAAATTGTAAAATCATGAATTTAGGTCAACGGCAATAGAAAATTATTATTTATACATCCCCAGCATAAATTATGGACAAGTTTCAATTAAATTCAAGCCACTCTTTTGCAGCTTCTCAACTAGTAAAGCCTTCACTAGGTTGTTCGCTGTTGAATTGTTTTGGTCCTATTTCCATTCTACAATTTCGAGCTAGTTCATAAAAAAAACAATTACAGGGCTGGACTGGTCGTAGTGGGCACTGGGCATGTTCCCGGTGGGCTGAAACGGTGGGAGCCAGTTTCGGGCCGGCAGGGCTGCTTTTGGTACAGGGGGCCGGTTTTGCCGCAGGGTTGCAATATCCGCCCCCTGTACCAGAAACAGCAGCAGTGTTTCCCACCAGCACCCCCTCCCCCACACCCTCCCCCTGCCTGCGGCCATTCAGACTTATCTGCCAGTGTCGGTTTGCTGTCCCAGTCAGGCCCTGAACACTTACACACTCATTCTGAGTTGTACGCAGTATCGCATCTGTTCATTTCATGTAGGATTACATCCACGAACAGTAAGGAGATTTGCTGGGTGGGGGCCCTGCGGGTTTCCTCATTCTTGACAAAGAATTGTGAAGGAAGGTATGTTTAATAGAGAAACTAACTGGAATTGAAAACTCGGGGCCAGTATTACAACTAGGGCTCCCGTTTTTATGGTATTTATTTTTTCAACATTTCCGTCTGTATTTATCCATATTTATTTTTTGGCCATTTTATATGTATTTATCCATATTTATTTTGTGTTTTGCGTATAAATGAAGTTGTAAAACTGTACATTTCCATATTTATTTAACTGATAGATGCACACTCATAATTTGATGTCTGTTGTGTTTTAGCTATTTTAGCTGTCAAATATTACATACCAATACATCCATTGGTAAATACTAGCATTATACCATTAATGTATGTTGACATATGTCATTATTTAAAGAAATTTCATCCTGTTTTTTAATTTCCCATGCTGTCCATAGTCTCAGCTGCTGGCCTATAATTCATCAAAGACAGCACGGAGAGTTACTTAAAAAGAGCACACTTTTCTGTGTTTATCCACTTTTAAAAATAAATGCAGACAGACAACATATTGTTTTCTGTCTGTATTTATCTGTAAACATCTGTAAAAACAGAAAACAAGGAGCCTTAATTACAACCCCTTTTTACCGCCATTCTCTTAAGGAAGACAGAAGGCAGTGCTTTAAAAGAAGTGCTCGTACTCACTAATTTGATTGGGTGGGCCTTGAGGGGCAGCTAGGGTGTGTCTGGGGGTGGGGCTGTGAGGCAGCCATTTAACAATATCAATATTTTCTTGCCGTCTATCAGAGACTGGTGATCGTTGAGCCAAGTACTGCTTTTTCAGCAAAGTTTTTACACAAATTTGCAAAAATACACCTGATTTTGAAAATGGCACCTAACACTCATTCTATAGCACAACAAAAAGTTAAAGATTAACCATTATTGAGAGGAAGCAGCCTCATGAATAGTTACAAACTGTGTCACCATGAGACCCACATTCTAATCCAACCTTCCGCCTCCACCCACCACCCCCTGCTTCTGGACTTGAGTGTAAGATGGGATAAGTGTCTGCTTGTCTCTTACAGTTCTGCCACAATGTGTGGCCTTTAACAGCAGGGATAAGCGCATAAACATACATAGAAGAACTTTAATAAATATGGCTGCGGTCCCATTTATGTGTGCTGTACCTCAACTCACTGTCTCCTGTCTCAGCCATGCCGCAGAACACTCAGTTCCCCACACCTACATTTGAATTTTGTGTGTATTGTGAGGCATGGCAGGCATCAGCCTCTTTGTCATATGTGCAGTACCTATTTTTTTGTAGTTTGATATAGCACAATTTTGGCCCAAGTGAATCTAAGAGCTTCACATGACAATCGGACATTTTACATTAAAGCATACTTTTCTTTTAAGCAAGGGTGGTTAAGTGAGTTGGCCAGAATCACAGGATGATAAACTAACACTGGGATTTGAACCTGGTTCCTCAGTTCCAATGTCAGCATCTCTGGTCACATCTCCTAATTCCTGTTGGATGCCAATTAGAAGTTAACATTGCAGCAGCATCCCAATGCCGGAAAACAGGAAAATATTGAAGAAACCCAGGGCAAAAAACACTGAAGCACCCCAGCACTGGAAAACACTAAGCAACCCAGCGCCAGAAAACACTGGCTACTGCCTGTCGGAGCGCCACATTGACATGCTCCATCTGACAGGTAAATTTTTTTAGATCTCACCTTGGTAGCTCTTGCACTGTCTCTTCAAGACATGCTGTATTCAGGATAGGGGCATAAAGCTCCTCCCACTTTTGGCCTATCTTTTTAATTGGCTCCTGTTACTGTCCTTTGTAAATGGTGGCTTTTCATTGGTCAATAGGCCTAGTAGACCTTCCTTAGAACTGCGTTTTCTCTTGTTGTAACCTCCCATGTAGACTGGCTCTGTTACGTGTGTTGTTACTCTAGATGTTTAAATACAGCCGCAGAGCACTATTTTGTTAAATTACTTTCTCCTGCCTGACACGCCCTCCCCCAGCGCTTTTTCAAATTTTATTTAACCAGCGTGGCACGCCTCAGATGCAATAATGGTGGCCGCACCTTTCTTTTGTTATTTGCGGCTTGCCGAACTCAGCTGCATGACTTTTTTTTTCTATTTCATTACTTTTCTATAATGGCGGCATGCCCCATTTTAGCTTTAAACATCTTGAGCTAAAGCTCAGGTGTCGCGATTGCTTCAAAAATAAATAAAAAGAAAAAAAATGTGTCCCACAAATTTTTTTTTATTCTTTACTTTTTAAGCAATTGCAACACCCACACTTTAGTTTGAGATGTTTAACGCTATAGTGTGGGTGCTGCCATTGTAACAAAAGTAAATAAATAGAAAAAAAAGGCGGGCAGCCACCATTTCTTTCCCATTTGTTTACTTGTAGCAATGGCAGCACCCGCACTTCAGCATTAAATATCTTAAGCTAAAACGCGGGTGCAGCAATTGCTTCAAAAGTCAATAGATAGAAAATAATGTGAATGCACAACTTTATTTCTATTTATTTACTTTCGTTACAATCGCAACAGCCTCACTTTAGCTTTAAACATTTTAAGCTAAAGCACGGGTGCCGCGATTTCTTCAATAATAAAGAATTTGTTTTTTAAAATGCATCCCCATGCCTTTTTTCTATTTCTTTGCATTTTAAGCAATTTCTGCACCTGCGCTTTAGCTTAAGATATTTAAAGCTAAAGCGCGAGTGCCGCCATAGTAACAAAAGTAAATAAATAGAATAAAATGCAGCTGCATACCTTTTTTTTTACTATTGCTTAAAATTGCGCCCATGCGCTTTAGTTTTCAACATCTTAAGCTAAAGCACGGGTGCTGCGATTGCTTAAAAATTAAATAAATATTAAAAAAAAAATTTCAATGCATTAGCTCTCGCATTACTTAAAGTTTCAGCCACTGGCGTTGCTTCATTATTAGCAATGCCAACAGCTCAAACTTTCAGTAAAGCGAGACCTATTGCATTGCAAATGCTTGTTTCAGCAGCTTTTGCGCTGCATGTACCCAGGCACCTTGTAGCCTGCGCCCTGTTGTCACTAGGAGTACCGGCACTCTCCTTGCCCAGGAAAAGTTGTGTTACTCAGGGGAAGAAAACTGAGAAGTGCTGGTACTCAACACTAAACGAAGGCTTTATTGAGCTAAATCTGCTGTTTGAGAAGGAGGAAGACCAGTGGCGGTGCGTCCATTGGGGGCGTTGGGGCGTTGCCCCACTAAGCCACATGGACGACCGCCACACAAAAATGTAATTCAATGTCAGTCAGTAAAAAAATAAAAGTTATCTGGCAGCGCAGTCTCGCTACCGGGACAAGCCCGATTCAATCGCAGGGGCCGGCGCGGAAAAGGAAGGGGGCGGGGCTGCGGTTTGAGTGAGTGCATCAATAATAGTGCAGCAATGCAGCAACAGGGCGCATGTCCGTTTTTGGGCTGGTCATTTTTATGACCAGCCCGAACATGCGCACAGTAGTACCTTCCCTTTACAGTTACGACTGGCGAGGGACCCGAGGATGCTGCTTCATACTGCAGCCCCTCGGGTCTCATTATGGGCGGTGAGTAACCCTGCTCGTAGCCAATCCTGGCGCTGCGCTGCAGTGGCGCTGCTAATGCAGCGCCAGGATTGGCTGAGACACCAGGCAGCCTGTATGTATGGGTGCCGCGCGTGGTGGCACTGCCGCACTTGTATGGCCAATCACTGTAGCTTATGCGAAGCCATGCAGTAGTGATTGGCCATACTCGCAGCGCAATCCGGCACTTCACAGCCCACTGCCACACGACGAGGAGTCATGAGTCGCACCGCACGTAGACCTCATGCCTATGCCTAGGCCCTAGTTATTAATGAATAGCAACTTTTCCTGGTCGCATGCTGGGCAGAGCAGTGGGTGGCTGCACACACAAGGCGTGTCTGGAGAACATCCGTCCAGCCCATATCAGGCCGTCACCCAGGAACTCCTGTTCATTAGAAGTGAGTGTGTCGAGCAGGTGGGCACTCTGTGGTGGAGCTGGGGTCTGTGGTGGAGCGGGGGTGTGAGAGACCGCAGGCACTGCAGTGCACACATGTGTCTGGACACAGGAAAGGCTCATGTCCCAGTCCGAGAGGCGCCTTGACGAGGCGTGTGTGCTATTTTCAAAGAGGGGCAAACCGAGGCCTTCGATTAATAATCCAAGAGAGACATACAACATAAAAAAAATCCCACAAGACATGCGTCACGTAAATATGCAATATCAAAGTCAGAGCGAAGCTGACTTGTTCGCTAAGCTGTTAATGTTCAATCACAAGCGGCAGTGACGTCATGGGGGGAATTGCAAGCAACGAAAGGCAGTGCCCCCAGGTCATGAGTTTGTTAGTAAAAGGACAGTGGGACTATGACTACTTTGAACTCGGCGGGAGTTGGGCAGTTCACAAGGTAAGGCCCAGGCGGGCATTTTTTAACTTAAGTAGGCCCGTTTAGCCTTAGGGCCTTGTCGTCGCATGGATTGATGTCGGGGTGGGGAGGGGGGCAGACAGTACATTGCCAAATATTTTAGTACAGTTCTGAGTTCAACAATCGCATATCTTTTCTTTGCCCTCCATAAATGGAACGAAACGTTTATTCAAACGCTGTATTATTTCTGTGCATTGTAAGAAATCTTTCACTGATTCTAATCAAACAATGGCGAATGTATGCAGGATGTTTCTCTGCAAGTATGAGATGTAGTGCAGGGCCCAAAGTTGTTTCTAATATATGTGCTTGATGTAGCAAGACCATTTGTTACATATGTATTTATTGTGATTTTATGTGCAATCACTTGTGTTAGGCTGATGAGATTGTCCATTTCGGTTATAAGGCACCTAATGGACCCTGGATGGTGGAAGAAAAATCCTTTATAACAATGCAATGTTTCTCTGAGGTGTCATGCAATCTAAAATCTACTTACTGTTGTGGAGGGTATTGCGAAGACATTTACGATCCTTTGTAAAGGGACAGATAGCAAGCCAAACATCTTTGGTCACTTGTGCATAGAAAATATTAGAAAATCTAAAATGTAATTGTTCTCTTGTTGCATTTTGAAAGTAATGTATTGCATTTTTATGTGTTATTCCATACAAGATTTTGCCTTTCCTTTAACACAGCATATTATGTAGGCATACAGTTCAGGGCTCTGCGTGAAATAGTTACAATGAATCCGCATTGCCAAGAAATGGTGAAATGTACAAAGAATCTCTCTACCATCTATGCTGCCTTTAAAAACAGGAGAATACAGTAGATTTTCTGTTTATCGTTCTCAGCTCTGCCTGTAAGTGCAGCTGTACGCAAGGCAGTAGTACTAAACCTCAGCAGTGTTAAGATCCCACACCACTAGCAGGAAAACTAAAGCTCTACTCATTTCATTGGCCAAGTTGCACCCTAGGTCACCTATGGAATATGCTTAAAAGCAAATATGACTATTTGGACACCATCTGTAGTTTATATCTCGCTTCTTCTAGACCTGTACACAGTGTTATTTATCTGAGTTGCTAACCAGTTCTGTGTAATCTTGTTTTATATGAGGTACTCCGCTACTCCAGTCCTGGCTATATAAATACAGTAATAATAATAAATAAAAGTTCAGCAATCATAAATAAGCTGTGCTGAGCTTAAATCGTTAGCTTCTGTGTGATTCCCTTCAGCATTGTTGCCAGAATCTCTTTGAGACATATTGGACCACAAATGAACAGCATCCAGACTATGCATATTTTTTTGAAAACAAAATGGTCCCCACTGGGAATCCTGACATAAGGCTATAACAATGGTTTTACAAACATATAAGCTGTTAAGGTGATATGACTGAAGTAAATGCTCATATGCTACTATCTAGATTTTGTTTAAAGATCTTTGTCCATAGATGACTTTGGGAGCCATTATGACAGTTACTTGTGGCAAAATATAATAAAGAATGCGGTGGGCTTAGTGTGATGGGAAGGAAGTGGGGATGAGACAAAAGTGTGGTTGTGAGTTTAGGCGGCAGGGGCTGAAGAACGAAGGCAGCAGTGGCTGGGTGATAGCTCAGCATTAGTACATGTGAAAATAAATAGATTCATTTCCACTGGTGGAACAAAGCAGATTGAGGCACATCTTAATTGAAAAAATGTTATGTAATAAGGAGTGGTGAAAATGGTCTGAAAGAGCAGTGAATTAACAATAAAAATGGGAGTAGGAGAACTCGATTTGTGCTCACGTCAATGTTTGCCCACTTGCCCAGAATGCATAGACATTCATACTGGCAGGAAGGGTGCACAGTACATTTTTGCTTTCTAAAATTTACTTTAAAATTCACCATTTGCCCACTTTTTTTCAAAAATTTCTCAGTGGAGAACCCCCTGACCCCTCCTTCGGTTGTTAGGGCTTGCTCGCTCGCCGCGGTACACTGCATCTAAAATGTTACGCTCCCCACTTTCAAATGTCACCAGCCGCCACTGAGGAAGACCATTAGCGCCTAGAAGCCTCTGGTCATCAAAAGCTTTTTAAAAAATCAGCACTATAGCATAATGTAGTAAGACATAGCATGACACACCATTGCATAACAGTATGACATAATGTAGCTCAACATAGTAATATAACAGGCTGACATTGTATAACAACATAAAAATAACAAAATACTTTACATAGCATCACATAATATGACATAGCATAATAGCTACTGGACAATGTTTCATGTAAGATTTGGGCTTAAAGGAGACGCCAAATCTATACGTTCGTCTCCTGTTGACGACCTACCCGCTGGTGGCGAAGGGTCCCCGCGTCAGCTCGTGATTTTATTAGACCTGTCAGCAGCACTTCACCGCTGCTCACCTTTGACCCCACCATTCTGTTCAAAAGCCTCAAGGAGGTTGGACGGATCCACAGCTCAAGCCGAGGGGGTTTCTTTGCAGTTGGTGGCACAATATCCATTTTGGGAAAAGAAAACGTAATCCGTGGCTTTGCCTCTTTTTCATCTGACGCGGTATCCCTCGCGAGTGGGGTCCCCGGGGACTGCTCGCTGTCACCGATTTTATGTAATCAGCACGCCTGCCCCTGTCACTGCTGATTGCCTCCTTTGGCTTTGAGACTAATGGGCACTCGGAGCCCTCCTTAGACAGGATGCAGGTTGGGGGTCATCAGCGTTTTCTCAGAGCTGCTGTCAGTGAGAGGCTGCTAGTAAGCTACTTATGACTTTATGCGGATGAAATAGATGCTCTGGCGTCCTGTGACAGGAAGGACCGCTGCAAGCCCGGATCCTGTCTCCAAGTATCCCAAAGGTGTCTCGCGGCTGTCTAGAAGGTGCAGAACCTTGGAATTTAGAGCGCCTATCAAGCTGTCCAGGTTTCTAAATAAGCACAGATGGTCAGAGCCGGCTCTATGTTAAAATATATGCAGGCCCCTATCTTTTATGCACACCATCAATGGACACAAAAGTGTGCCGGACTACAGAATGTGGCCTCAAACATTTTCTTTTTGTTAAGGGAAAGGGAGCGCCTAATTATAAAATAATATTTGGCTGGGGCTTGAAAATATTTGCACCGTGAATTCTCATGTTGGCGAGTGCTTCCTGTTCCTTAATATTCTCTGGCCTTTTTTTTCTTTTTAACCACCCTCCCAGAACAATTACATGTTGGTGCCTGCTGTTTTGGGTTGTGGTTTGAGTGTCTAGGGGGAGGGCGCAATATACATATATAAATATATACTCCTGGTTGCATTGGCTCCTGAGGAGTGTTAGCCACAGCCGGCTCTGTCATGGAGCGAGCCCACCATGTCAAAGGCCATGCCTTGCTGCTGACAAAGTTTTAAACAACTCACCAAACAAAGAGTGCTAGCTGTCTCATTAACTGAAAATTAATTGAAAAAGCCCAGTCTTGATAATCACTATGGTTCAGAACGAGTTTTCATCTTTCACTAGTCCATTCCCTCTTCGGTCCAAACTTATACTGGTTTTTAGGTCTAAACTAAAGACAACTTTTGGCTTTATCTCAAGACCTAATGTGTACAATACCAATACTTGGAGTGAGATTTTAGCCAGGCCATTGATCAAGGTTGGTTGATTTTCTTCTTATTTAATAGATATCCTCCCACTTCCTATGTTTGTCCCTCTCCTGAACATAACACTTTTATCACCGTTTTAAATGTTGATATGTATCCTTTCACTGCATGCATTTAGGGGAGTACTTTTTGTCTTTCAGCACTCACACTTCATGAATGGGAGACGCAGCAACAATTGATTTTTTCCGAGTTGCAGATGTTCTCCATCATCATCAACAAGCATTGACAAAGAAATGATCAGCGATTGCCTTTGAGAAGAATCATTTATTGGCTTTGCCAATGCTTGCTGCTTACTGAAAATAAACAAAGTTTTTTAATTCAGCAACATTTTGTGATATTCCTGATTTTCACTCTTTCGCGCAGGCTGTGAAGTTTTAAAAGTTCACCATTTTATATCTGCCACTGCAGAGTATTTACTTATTGAGTATAGTGAGGTTAATCCTACCTCTGTAAGTCAATGTATGCAGAGTTTGTTTCCGCAGCTGTCCTATTTGAAGAGATACAAAAGTGGATGATGGACGGAGCGTTTGAACAAATCAAACACTCACCCCAGTCAACTGATCTGGGTATAATCATCACCATTCTTTAGCCCACTCAGCCACCCCATTTCAGACATGGCTATATGCAAATCAGTCTGACCCTGTGCCTCATGGGAACAGTCCAGCCCGAACTGCCAAGCCATGTCTTCCATGTACCGGAAACAAGCATCCTGGGACCGGTTTCGGATTCATAATCCTCATCAGCCAGGCTATCTTGAATCCAGTGGCCAAGTGAGCAAAGGACTCAAGTCTGAGCATACCCTGCCACACTTAGGGCGAACAAAGCGATACAAAAGTGGATGATGGACGGAGCGTTTGTACAAATCAAACACTCACCCCCAGTCAACTGATCTGGGTTTAATCCATCACCATTCTTTAGCCCACTCAGCCACCCCATTTCAGACATGGCTATATGCAAATCAGTCTGACCCTGTGCCTCATGGGAACAGTCCAGCCCGAAATGTCAAGCCATGTCTTCCATGGACCGGAAACAAGCATCCTGGGACCAGTTTCGGATTCATAATCCTCATCAGCCAGGCTATCTTGAATCCAGTGGCCAAGTGAGCAAGGGACTCACGTCTGAGCATACCCTGCCACACTTAGGGCGAACAAAGCGATACGAAAGTGGATAATGAACGGAGCGTTTGAACAAATCAAACACTCACCCCCAGTCAACTGATCTGGGTTTAATCCATCACCATTCTTTAGCCCACTCAGCCACCCCATTTCAGACATGGCTATATGCAAATCAGTCTGACCCTGTGCCTCATGGGAACAGTCCAGCCCGAACTGCCAAGCCATGTCTTCCATGGACCGGAAACAAGCATCCTGGGACCGGTTTCGGATTCATAATCCTCATCAGCCAGGCTATCTTGAATCCGGTGGCCAAGTGAGCAAGAGACTCACGTCTGAGCATACCCTGCCACACTTAGGGCGAACAAAGCGATACAAAAGTGGATGATGGACGGAGCCTTTGAACAAATCAAACACTCACCCCCAGTCAACTGAGCTGGGTTTAATCCATCACCATTCTTTAGCCCACTCAGCCACCCCATTTCAGACATGGCTATATGCAAATCAGTCTGACCCTGTGCCTCATGGGAACAGTCCAGCCCGAACTGCCAAGCCATGTCTTCCATGGACCGGAAACAAGCATCCTGGGACCAGTTTCGGATTCATAATCCTCATCAGCCAGGCTATCTTGAATCCAGTGGCCAAGTGAGCAAGGGACTCATCCCCTTTTGTATCACTTTGTTCGCCCTACGTATGGCAGGGTATGCTCAGACGTGAGTCCCTTGCTCACTTGGCCACTGGATTCAAGATAGCCTGGCTGATGAGGATTTTGAATCCGAAACCGGCCCCAGGATGCTTGTTTCCGGTCCAGGGAAGACATGGCTTGGCAGTTCGGGCTGGACTGTTCCCTTGAGGCACAGGGTCAGACTGATTTGCATATAGCCATGTCTGAACTGGGGTGGCCGAGTGAGCTAAAGAATGGTGATGGATTAAACCCAGATCAGTTGACTGGGGGTGAGTGTTTGATTTGCTCAAGCGCTCCGTCCATCATCCCCTTTTGTATCGCTTTGTTCGCCCTACGTGTGGCAGGGTATGCTCAGACGTGAGTCCCTTGCTCACTTGGCCACTGGATTCAAGATAGCCTGGCTGATGAGGATTATGAATCCGAAACCGGACCCAGGATGCTTGTTTCCGGTCCAGGGTAGACATGGCTTGGCAGTTTGGGCTGTACTGTTCCCATGAGGCACAGGGTCAGACTGATTTGCATATAGCCATGTCTGAACTGGGGTGGCCGAGTGAGCTAAAGAATGGTGATGGATTAAACCCAGATCAGTTGACTTGGGGTGAGTGTTTGATTTGCTCAAGCGCTCCGTCCATCATCCCCTTTTGTATCGCTTTGTTCGCCCTAAGTGTGGCAGGGTATGCTCAGACGTGAGTCCCTTGCTCACTTGACCACTGGATTTAAGATAGCCTGGCTGATGAGGATTATGAATCCGAAACCGGTCCCAGGATGCTTGTTTCCGGTCCAGGGAAGACATAGCTTGGCAGTTCGGGCTGGACTGTTCCCATGAGGCACAGGGTCAGACTGATTTGCATATAGCCATGTCTGAACTGGGGTGGCCGAGTGAGCTATAGAATGGTGATGGATTAAACCCAGATCAGTTGACTGGGGGTGAGTGTTTGATTTGCTCAAGCGCTCCGTCCATCATCCCCTTTTGTATCGCTTTGTTCGCTCTACGTGTGGCAGGGTATGCTCAGACGTGAGTCCCTTGCTCACTTGGCCACTGGATTCAAGATAGCCTGGCTGATGAGGATTATGAATCCGAAACCGGTCCCAGGTTGTTTGTTTCCGGTCCAGGGAAGACATGGCTTGGCAGTTCGGGCTGGACTGTTCCCATGAGGCACAGGGTCAGACTGATTTGCATATAGCCATGTCTGAACTGGGGTGGCCGAGTGAGCTAAAGAATGGTGATGGATTAAACCCAGATCAGTTGACTGGGGGTGAGTGTTTGATTTGCTCAAGCGCTCCGTCCATCATCCCCTTTTGTATCGCTTTGTTCTCCCTACGTGTGGCAGGGTATGCTCAGACGTGAGTCCCTTGCTCACTTGGCCACTGGATTCAAGTTCGCTTGGCTGATGAGGATTATGAATCCGAAACCGGTCTCAGGATGCTTGTTTCCGGTCCAGGGAAGACATGGCTTGGCAGTTCAGGCTGGACTGTTCCCATGAGGCACAGGGTCAGACTGATTTGCATATAGCCATGTCTGAACTGGGGTGGCCGAGTGAGCTAAAGAATGGTGATGGATTAAACCCAGATCAGTTGGCTGGGGGTGAGTGTTTGATTTGCTCAAGCGCTCTGTCCATCATCCCCTTTTGTATCGCTTTGTTCGCCCTACGTGTGGCAGGGTATGCTCAGACGTGAGTCCCTTGCTCACTTGGCCACTGGATTCAAGATAGCCTCGCTGATGAGGATTATGAATCCGAAACCGGTCCCAGGATGCTTGTTTCCGGTCAAGGGAAGACATGGCTTGGCAGTTCAGGCTGGACTGTTCCCATGAGGCACAGGGTCAGACTGATTAGCATATAGCCATGTCTGAACTGGGGTGGCCGAGTGAGCTAAAGAATGGTGATGGATTAAACCCAGATCAGTTGACTGGGGGCGAGTGTTTGATTTGCTCAAGCGCTCCGTCCATCATCCCCTTTTGTATCGCTTTGTTCGCTCTACGTGTGGCAGGGTATGCTCAGACGTGAGTCCCTTGCTCACTTGGCCACTGGATTCAAGATAGCCTGGCTGATGAGGATTATGAATCCGAAACCGGTCCCAGGATGTTTGTTTCCGGTCCAGGGAAGACATGGCTTGGCAGTTCGGGCTGGACTGTTCCCATGAGGCACAGGGTTAGACTGATTTGCATATAGCCATGTCTGAACTGGGGTGGCCGAGTGAGCTAAAGAATGGTGATGGATTAAACCCAGATCAGTTGACTGGGGTGAGTGTTTGATTTGCTCAAGCGCTCCGTCCATCATCCCCTTTTATATCGCTTTGTTCGCCCTACGTGTGGCAGGGTATGCTCAGACGTGAGTCCCTTGCTCACTTGGCCACTGTATTCAAGATAGCCTGGCTGATGAGGATTATGAATCCGAAACCGGTCCCAGGATGCTTGTTTCCGGTCCAGGGAAGACATGGCTTGGCAGTTCAGGCTGGACTGTTCCCATGAGGCACAGGGTCAGACTGATTTGCATATAGCCATGTCTGAACTGGGGTGGCCGAGTGAGCTAAAGAATGGTGATGGATTAAACCCAGATCAGTTGACTGGGGGTGAGTGTTTGATTTGCTCAAGCGCTCCGTCCATCATCCCCTTTTGTATCGCTTTGTACGCCCTACGTGTGGCAGTGTATGCTCAGACGTGAGTCTCTTGCTCACTTGGCCACTGGATTCAAGATAGCCTGGCTGATGAGGATTATGAATCCGAAACCGGTCCCAGGATGCTTGTTTCCGGTCCAGGGAAGACATGGCTTGGCAGTTCGGGCTGGACTGTTCCCATGAGGCACAGGGTCAGACTGATTTGCATATAGCCATGTCTGAACTGGGGTGGCCGAGTGAGCTAAAGAATGGTGATGGATTAAACCCAGATCAGTTGACTGGGGGTGAGTGTTTGATTTGCTCAAGCGCTCCGTCCATCATCCCCTTTTGTATCGTCCTATTTGAAGAGCTCTTAAATTCACAATTCATTGCACAGCTGCGGAACAATAAGGTCCTGATTATAAACTTGGGGTTAAATTTTGATACCGGTATAACTATTTTCCTCTCACAGATTTTAACGGGTCAAACATGCCGAAACTAATCAGCAGTGCTTCAAATGGGCCGGTCCTCACCGGTACTGAGTAACGGCACTTCTAAATTTTCTGCTTTTGAGTACCGGAACATTTTCTTGTCTCAAAGAGAGTACCAGTACTCATGGGGCAGCAAGCCAACTCTGAGCAATTTCGCATGTAAAGAAAGAAGCGTGACACAGCTGAGTAGCTGGTCCGTTTTCGTGAAGCACTCAAGTGCTAATCTCCCTCTACAATCTGCTAATTGAGTAACACCCATATGTATTCAATCTGAGCAGGTAGGGAATGGAGACAATTGCACTGTAGGTGTGCGAGAAGGGCCTGCTAAGAGGCACATCTCCTGACTCAAACCTAAGAGTAGGCTTCCTGCTGGCATAGCAGAGTAGGGCAGATCTTGACTGGAGCCAGATCGAGGAGACAGGTGGTGATGATGACGCTGTAGCACAGCTGTGGGGGGGTCGGGAAATCAAGGTGTAGTAATGTGTACTTCAGGATATGCAATCGTAAAACACATGAACTAAATACCCTGTCTGCGTGCACAAGTGCTTCTATGTCCTTGTGCATGTTCTTCTTGTAAGCGTGTTGTCTGCAGTATGCATATCTGCAGACCAATTATACCTCAAACAAATTAAATGTGTGCCTCTGAACCCGTCCCTTAACATTGCCCATAGCCCCGCCCCATAGCCCTGCCCCCCCAACCCCGCCCCCTAGTCCACATCTCAAGTGAGTACCTGCACTTATTTTTTTCCATTTAAAGCACTGCTCATCAGTGAAATGCAGAGAAGAGGACAAAACCTGCAGGTTCCGATGCATTGAATACTGATTTCACACCCTGGACCTCATTTCCAAATAAATAACTAGGAACAGAAGGTTTCTGTTGCACCTAGTAAACACCTCATACTTGGTTAATGGTATTTACCGGATCTGGTAAATGCCTCTTCATCTTCTAGTCCACTTATAATCATGGCCTTACTATATTCTGCAATATATACCTTATAATAAATAATTCTGTGAAGATTGAGATAAGGGGCCTGTGATGTACATTGCAGCATATGTTACGATTTTCTTGCAGAATTGGCAAAGCATAAAACTTCACAACCTTTATGAAGTTTTAAAACCTGTCTCTAAACACCTGTGGTTGTTGCAAGAATTTTTTTTTGCCGCGTCACATATCTCTAGTTTGTACCTCAGTAGAGGGGTTCAAGAATAGCGGACTGGTCTTCCAGTACCTCTCTCTCTCCCGGCGCTTAATTCGAGGCAGTGGTTTCCGATTGCTCAACACCTGCACTTTAATTGTCAACACCGGCACTTATGACAGACAGCCGCATAGTGGCGCTGGTTGTCTAATTTTGTGATGGGCGCAACAAAAGTTGTTTAATAATTCAATAGACATTACAAATGACTAAAGCCTGCCACACAAAACTATACAAATAGCTTGGGTGGCAGCCTGGCAGGAATAAGTCATTGTTAATGTATAAAAAATCTGAATTGTCATTAGTAGCGCAATGGGTGGTGAAAGCTGCAGTGGTCTCCTGACAAGGGCCCGGCATTTATTTCTTTACAAGTTAAGTAATGATCTCTCCTCTCTAAGGGCATCCTTCTATTTCTTAGTCTGTGAAGAAGAGACGTTAGAGGGAAAGTGTCACATCGCTAGAAATGTGTAAAAGAAATTACACAACGCAGTGAAAGGTGGTTTAATAGTTTTCATCTTTATTATCTGACTCTTTGTTCTCGCTCAAATCGCAGAAAAAATACTCGAGGGTTTTTTAAAAATCTGTAATTTGTATGTTCTCAGTTGTTGCCATCACCCTCTTGATCCAGCACTATCATGATTTATTTATTAAAACCTAGGCCACTGACATTATGTGGCAGGGGAAGACCAAATTATGAAGGGAGGTGGATTACAATATGATTAAAGAAAAGGCAAATTATGCAACAAATGTTGTGAAAGTATTACTTCATAATCTAGTTATTATAACACTTTAACACTGGGTAAAGGTTTCACCACATTAGTAACAGTTAACACCCAAATATGGCAAAAAGCTACTGAAAAATGGCCAGTAAACCTTGCACATATTCTTTCACTATGCGGCAAAACGCGTCGCCACGGTTTAAGAAACTTTTAATCCATGTGAGCTAGAAATTATAATTTTTTTTAATCTGTAGATTAAGCTTTTAAAGACAGATCATGTTGCAATAGCAGCAAATGCATAATTATGCAGAAAACATTGTGGCCACAGAATTGAATAATTGAAGAGGCCCTGATTAAAACGTACCCTGTTGCAACTCAGACCTTCTTTAAACAGTACGATGTAACAGCACGTTTTTAATGTTTCACTTAAGTAAGCACACTGAGTCCAAAGTGTGGTGGGTAAACACTCACAAAAATCATTCCCCACTTTTGACCAGTGTCAAAATGACATGTTTGTAGAGAGGACAAGCCAATTAGTACTGATACAAGGGGTAGGTAGGAACACAGGCAGTGGGGTGTCAGAACATTGAGGACATAAATATTGTGCTACATGAATATCAGAGTGATAATCAGTGCTTAATTTGAGCCGGTGGTTTCCAGTGCTCAACACCAGCGCTTATCATGAGCATTAGTTAAGGACAAATGGTAGGCACTGGGAGATTAAGTGAATTGCCCAGAATCACAGGATGTTGAGCCAATGCAGAGACTCAAATCTGGTTCTCCAGCTCCAAATGTGGCAGCTCTGGCCATTATTATGGGGAAATAAACACATGGGCACGGTGTTTTACGCAAAAAGCAGGCACATCAATTCCAAACATTCATCAAGATAACATTACTTTGAAAACCACATACAACTTGGTATTATATATACTTCATTTATTTTTGCACTTTTTTTAATAAGTGTATACTCTTTTTTTCTTAAATTACTAACATATATATCCAAATGTTAACAAATTGTTTTGAGCAACACACAGAATGTATTTCTCTTTCTATTTAAATTTATATAACATTTTCTTACATTCTGGAAGTCAATATCCTAAAACTCACAGTTGTCATATTTCTCTATTCTTTGTTGCTCTCAAAAACATTTACATAATATCTGTGATCATATAAGCAATATTTAAAACCATCCATCAAAGTGATAGTATAGGAAGATTGGCAGTTTGTTGAACAATGATCATATAATCAATATTTTAAAACCATCTATCATTATAATGGTATGAGGAGACTGGCGGCTTGTTGACATCCTACGCGCGTTTCGGCATAGGCCTTCGTCAGGACGCCGTCACAGTTGTTACTGAAGGGCATGTACAGAAATGCACAGCCCTGGTCTTCTGTTTTATGGCAAATCTTTTGGTTGCTGCCTTGGTGTTGCTTATCGACTTTTATTTGTTCTTCAGAGGTGAGTGGCTCTTTTCAAATTCTTTCCTGTGTTAACAGGATGTCTGTATGAACGGCAATATCCGGGCCAGTGCCCAAGAATGATTAGGGTCGTCCCTCAGACTAGAATTAAACGTACAAGGTACTTAGTACTCGTTTGTCAGAATAGGCAAACAATCTGCCCAAAATTGATTAAGGTCGTCCGACAAACTAGATTTGAATGTACAAGGTACTTAGTACACACTTGTCAGAATAGGCAAACAATCCTTAGTCATGTTGATGCTGGTTTGCCTATCTATAGATCTGATTTGTGCAGTCGGTAAAGGAAGTGATTGAGATACACAAGAGCTTTCAGTCTATTTCCAATCCTCCTTAGTTTCGTCCGTATCAGTTGCTGAGCTTCACCTGTTGATAGACACCGAGCTCTGGTCATTATGCCACATCCTCTTTCCACTTTCATGGTTCTGTTTTGGGTGGTGTTAACAGGAGAAATGGGCTGGTGCAAGCTGCTTCCTGGCGAATCCTTTACAAATTAACCACTGGCGGGAATATCGGAAACCAAATTATCATAAAGGTAAATTTATATGGGTACATTTAAATGTATTTGTCCAAACTTCACATATACTTTCAAGATACATATAGTAAAGTGTACATTCTGTTAGTACTCTCCTTGGACAGAGTCAATCACAAATCCGACTGGGCTTTTGACCCAGTCCTACTTACGACTGCCTTTTTTTGTGCCACCACCCTGTTGGGAGATCTTTGGCCTCACGCACAACGATTACTAATAATAAATTGTAAACTGCATCAAAAACTATTTGCATTTTGAGATTCCTTATTAGGAATCTACTAAAAGGTATTCAGTAGACGTTGGTGCAATCTGCACAAATACCACTAACGAAAGCATTGGTGTGTTATGCCCCAAGCTATTTATTAATAGGTTGGTTCGCAAAATACGGATTCTCATTAATATGTATGAGTTAGGTCGCAAACTGAGACCCACTACAATTTGTTAGTCACAGGAATGGTGAACTGTTGGGGTCAGCCGACCACCATGACTGTGATTGCTTTTACATAAAGCAGTCTTTCTTTTAATACAGTCCTTTTTCCTATGAGGAAAACAGGGTGTATTTAACAAATAAAATTAATAAAGTTACAAACATTTTTTAGGAGCAGGTAGTGGTCTCATGGACCACTGCCTGCTTCTAAGCAATATTTTTTCAACATGAGTAAGGTGTCCACTGGAGACCTTTTCTGTTTTTGAATTGTTAACACCAGTAACAATTAGGTGGTAGAATAGTAGTTTTGCGAAAGGATTTCAGTCACTAACTTCAATACCTAAGTTAAGGAATCAGTATT
Source organism: Lissotriton helveticus (assembly GCF_964261635.1). NCBI lineage: Eukaryota > Metazoa > Chordata > Amphibia > Caudata > Salamandridae > Lissotriton > Lissotriton helveticus. The sequence goes on from NC_136061.1 coordinate 1,499,215,946, forward strand.
TGGAAGGGACGCCCTTTACATGCCACTTCCAAATACAGGTTCTGTATTTAGGCTGAACCCCAAATTGTGAATATATAACATATTAATGAATCACAGTTTTGTTTTTATACATGTAAAAACACAACCTTGCTGTCAAAAAGGCTCAACTTTGACCTTTGCGACCTTAAAATCGTTTTGTCCATCAGGCCCCCCTCCTGCTTAACTGGCAGACCCGTCCTCCTCACGCCCATTCTACATAATGGAAACATTTTACTACAATTTAAGCAGGGCCACAGGAATGATGTGGCAGGGTTGATTAAATAATGCAACAAGAAAAAGCAAACGTTGCTGCATAATGCAGAATATTGTTTTATTGTATTACTTAATTATTTTGTCATTTTTACATAATGATAATACTGACTGTGCAAGGGTTTCGCCTCATTAGTACCAATTTAACGACCATATCCATAAATAAGCTACTGAAAGATAACTGGTTAACTTTTGCAAAGGGCCTGTCTCGGCGCGTAAACACGTATCGCCATGTTTTTAGTAACTTTTGATCCGTTTGTGCTAGAAACTACTTTTTTTGTTAAAATCTCCAGATTATGCAGCAGATGATGGATTACGTGGTGAATGCAGCAAATCCTTTATTTTACGGAAAAAAAGCTGCAGCCGCAGAATCGCATAATTCCAGTGGCCCTAAATAGACAAAATGCCTATGTTTGGTATTGTGAAGTGCAATTAGCTCAACATGGCGTTGCACAATATGACCATAGACAGGGATGGTGCTCTGTTAAGGCACCTGCAAGCAGCTGCCTTACCTCACAACCTCGAATAGCCGCAAGTGGGCAACAAATTAGTCTTGAACAAAATGACGTGTTGTTACAGAAAAGGAAGGTTTGAGGTAAAGGCCTGAGATAAATAGGACCAAGACTAGAGGAAACAAGACTTCTGGACTGAGCTTTCCCCTAAAAAAAATGCTGGTAACAACAATGCATTTATATATATTGTGACATATGTTGCTGTTTGCACGCAACGTATTTAAGAGACGTTTTAGTATCACACAATAGGTTTGTGTTAGCTTCAGAAGAATGAAAGGCTATGTTGGCCCTGCTGAGATGCAAACACATGGCCTCTAATCACAACAGATATCCCAGCTCCAAAACCGCGTAGACATTCTTGCAATAGTTTAAAATTCAAGACATCTCTCAAGTAAGGTTCATGGCCCTGTCCCTTCCTCACTAACGGTTGTCTCATGCCTCACACCTCCATCTTGGCCCGCCTTCACCCACTCCCTCACAGAGGGATCTCAGAAACAATATTGGTCTGATTATTTTTAATTTATACATTTTTCCTGAATGTCACAAAGACTATTGAGATCAGAAGCACCAAGGAATACACTGGGCACTGGCACGTTTAAAATGGACGTTCTTTTTGCATAAATAATTGTGCTCAGTTTATAGGCCGTGGAAGAAGGATGAATGTCTTGGATGGTCCCGAGTCCAACATGGGAGGAACATTTATGTAGAGATACCTGCAAAGCGAGCTTGGTCCTCTCACTATATTATGCTGCGCATTTAAATCATGCCAAAGTCAGTAGGTCTCCGTCTTTTGGCCTTTTTCCAGTATCAGCTACTATGGCAACCGTGATCCGTTAGTCTCAGTATCGCCTGGGCAGAATGCTACCTCAAACCCTCTTAGATCTTTCTCGAACCTCGTCATTCGGCTATTTATCCCAGAGGACCCAATAAATAAAAAGTGCCCAACGCCTATCCGCAGAGACCATGAATATTTTCCAGTGCTCACCCACCGGCTCTTTATCAAATATGGCAGAGTTATGGAATTATTCATCCCGCCTTGTGTCAGAGCCGCCGTCTCCAAGGCCTCTGGGTATGTCTCGGCATTCGCCCAATGACGCCGAGGGATCCCGGCGAGAGCTGGGCTTCGAGGGAGCCATTCAGTAGATGCGTGTGACAATAAACAGCGCACACTATAAAGATTATCATTGCAAATGTATCGTTCAACACAGCGCCTCCTGCTGGAGACGCCGCGCAAAGCCGTCCCCGGTTATCGCTAGGCTCCGGAGGCTTCATTTTTATACACTTTCATTTCCTCCATTAATCTTGTAATGTGCGTTTAAACAAATGTCATTTATTCTGCCGCTCCTCTCTGTCCCCGACGATGCTTCCCTCTCCCCCCCTGGAGAGCGGAATTTGCATTTTTTCCTCCTTTTATCGGCGCGAGGGGCCGCACTCCGCTCGCCGACGAGGCCTCCATAGTCAAAGCATTTTTTTCAAAAGCCATATATCAAAGGAGGAGATAGCGGGCACGAGCTGCGGATGGTGGCTAGAGACATAGGTCAAAGTTCACCAGTAATAAGTGGTATTGTTCTGAAAATGAAAGGTTGCGAGAGGAGAAAAGTGCGGCATTTAATACGGGTAAAGAATACTCTGGCTATTGGTAGGCCTTAATACGAGAGCTCTGACTTTAAAATAACAACTATTATGATAATGATAATAATATCAAGAATAATACAATAGTAATAACGACAATAACAGTAATAACCGCCATAATGTTATCCTTAATAATAGTAATCACCTCCCTCTCTCTCTCTCTCTCTCTCTCTGAGAGAGAGAGAGAGAGAGAGAGGGGGAGGTGTTTACTATTATTACTATTATTATTATTATTATAATTATTATTACTATTATTAACCATGTTTCTCTCTCTCTCTCTCTCTCTGAGAGAGAGAGAGAGAGAGAGAGAGAGAGAAACATGGTTACAATATTTCCGAAATTAGAAGTACATTTCATCGACTTCCAGTCGTTAATATTTTGAATCGACCCAACAAGGACCCATTAGTTTACACAAAGACCTCAGCATCGGGATGGTTAGCCTCCTGAGCTATCCAAGATAGTGTATGTAATACACTTTCAATGTATTTTCTGATTCATTAGAAGTCAGGTCCCCCCAAGCCTTTCAAATGACACCTGCTGACAATCTTCAAACTGCCATTTCACCATGTGGTAAAAAAAAATTATTAATAAAAGCAAAACTCAAATACAGATTTGACCAATGGGCATACACATCTTGAAAGAACTCTGTGATGTCGTTACACTACCTGGAAACAATATTGTTGTAATCTCTTTCCTGTCATGGTTGTCAATCAATCAAAGTCTTTATTTCGACGATAAGTCATAAAAGACAACAATAATATACAAAATTTCAGCTGGTTAAAAAATACATTTAAATAATCAAGAATATAGAATCATTTGTTGCAAATCCCAGCAGGGGAGTCCACTACCTGGAAACAATATTGTTGTAATCTCTTTCCTGTCATGGTTGTCCCTTCCTCCCCTGCACCTGGTTCTCTAGTAGACTCTCCCTTGAGAGCTTATCTTAAATGTTGGGATATCAGATATTAGCGTTTCTTATTTAAACGTGTATCAGCCCCTCAGTTGTGTCAATTTGTTACCAATTCAATAGTGTTCGTTTTATCCTCCTTACTTTAGAAGAATGAAGGGTCCAGTCAGTCCACAACAAGATTGGACCCTCAATCTGCAGGTTAAAGAACCAACCAAGACAAGTGTGTTTAGCACACTGGGTTAATACAATCTAAGAATGTCAAAAAAATGGATCAATTCATTATAATTCAGCATACATATATTTGACAGCACAATCCAAAAATATTCCAAGTATATAAAATAATGTAATGAATCTAAAACTGTCTGAAAAGTTCATTAAACACACCACACACCACCTAACTCCAAGGTAATCCAAGTCACGTACCACATTATCAGAACATTATATCAATAAATCCCCATCCTAAAAGCGCCGGGACTACGTGTACAGAACCTAAATTCCAGTTAATCACCAGCATTACCGAGTGCCATTTTCCTTTCCTAGTTTTTATCCTTCTCAATTACCGTTTCAGCATTTAGAGTGTGCCAGGCAGTTATCAATGCTTGCTTTGGGGGTACCTTGCTATTACAAAGGTCTCTAAATTGGCTTCTGCAGTAGGGGGGGGGGACTCAAGCATTCAATTTATCCTCCATCGCCAATTAATCTCACAAACTTTCTCAAACTTCTTGGTTTACCCCTCACGCCTGCAATACCCAGCCCTGCCATCTTACTAACCCTCCCAGGTTTCCCCTGATAATGGTGCCAATATCGCCCTGACACTTTTTTCTTACATATTAAGGGCATTGCCCACTTACACCCACCCCCGCCATGCTCTTCATGGCATACAGGGAAGGCCTAAGATTGAAAAGAACATTTCTAGATGGCCGTTATTGAAAAGGGAACTTGCTTAATAGACATACATTCTCAAAAGCAGAGCGCAATTATCAAGGCGCACCGAGTTCTTTAACATTTTGGGGCCTACATTTATTTGCTGCAATCTTAAGCTATTGCAATGAGATTTGATTTCATGATGGAGGTTTAAGCAACAATTGATCAAAGGCGGAAATATTAAGCAATCAGGGAGCCTTAAAGAGGGTCACAATAGTTTCCAACGGGCGGCTAAATGGGCTGGGGCTATGTCAGTCACAAGTCAGACTAATATGTCAGTAGTAGCATGCCTGTTGATGACCCATCCAACATCTTACTGGTTAACACTGTAACAGAATAAGCCAGCTCAAGCCCCACTGAGCAGCAAAACTGTGTAGCAGTGTAATTCAGCTACTCAAAAACAGGTCAAGACACAAGCAAGATAATCCAGCTACTCAAAGAAAGGTGAAGTCATAAGCAGGATAATCCAGGTACTCAAAGACAGGTAAAGTCACAAGCAGGATTCTCCAGTTACTCAAAGACAGGTAATGTGACCAGCGAGATAATCCAGTTACTCAGCGACAGGTCAAGTCACAAGCAGGATAATCCAGGTACTCAAAGACAGGTAAAGTCACAAGCACGATATTCCAGTTACTCAAAGACAGGTAAAGTCCCAAGCAGGATTCTCCAGTTACTCAAAGACAGGTAAAGTCCCAAGCAGGATTCTCCAGTTACTCAAAGATAGGTGAAGTAATGAGAAGGATAATTTCCTCCAGCTCAACGTAGGGAAGACCAAGATTATGCTGTTTGGAGATGCACCATTGCTGTGGTCACCAGATTGGTGGCCGGAGGATCTAGGGGGTCCTCCAGAGCCCAAGATTGTGGTCAAGAACCTTGGCATACACCTAGACCAGGAAATGACCATGAAAGAGCACGCTGCAACCACCGCAGGCTCCTGCTTCCATGTACTTGGCCTGTTACGGCGAGTCTTCCCCTTCCTCCCCTTGTCAAGATGGAAAACTCTCATCCAGGCATTGGTGCTAAGCTGCTTGGACTGCTGTAATACCCTTCTGGTCTCAGCTAATGAGTCCTCGCTGAGCAGATTACAGGTGGTCCAAAACACAGCGGCGTGCCTCGCCTCGAACACTTCCCCCAGAACTGTCTCTCTTCCTCTCCTACAACAACTTCACTAGCTCCCGGTATGCAAACAAATACAATTTAAAATATGCTGTATTGTGCACAAGGCCTTGAACGGCAAAGTTCACAGCTATCTCGCAGGAAAATTCAATCACTACAGACTTTTTAGGCCACTCTGCTCTGGAACTAAATCTCTGCTTCTTGTACCGCGGTTCAAAAAATCGCGACTGGGTGGAAAACTTTCTTTCACCTAGCCTCTCTCTACTGGAATCATCTCCCTATGTTATGTTATGTTAATATTTATTTCTTAAGCGCTCGTACGCCCGTGGGCTTCATGGCGCTATCGGGGTGGAAGACACAACACAATGCCCTATAGGACACACAACACACTGCTCTATGGGTAAGCTTGTCTGAATAACCACGTCTCAAGAGAGCATCTAAAGGTAAGAAGGTCTTCACACTGTCTTAGAGGCAGTGGTAGAGAGTTCCAGAGGGTAGCAGCTAGAAAATGGAAACAGCTGCCACCCTGCCGTTTCTTCTTAAACAGAGGAACAACTAACAGATCTTTGTGAGCGGAACGAAGGTCACGTGAGGGGGCTACTTGAATACAATTTTCCTGATGAATTTGGGACCCTTGCTCTGCAGGGCCTTAAAGATAATGCAACCTGCCTTAAACGCAACCCTTGAGCCACAGGTAGCCAGTGTAGTTTTTATAGGCCAGTTCTAATGGACTGCCATTTAGGTTGTTTACAAATAAGTCTGGCCGCCTGGTTCTGAACAAGTTGCAATCTTTTAAGCTGACCCGCTGGAAATCCCAAGTAAAGACTGTTTGAGAAATGCAGTCGGGACAGAACATGGGCAATATTTACCTGAATAAGTGCAGAGTATGTTAATAGGTGAGCTATTTTTTTTATCTTTCTAAGTTGAAAGAAACTTGAAGATACCACTGCCCCTACCTGACCTTTGAGTGACAGATCTTCACTAAGCGTCACTCCTAGGCTCTTGACCGTGAGGGATTTGGTGGGTGGAACCCCCATGTCAGGTGGCCAGAAGTGGATACCCCAGCTGAGTTCACTTTTCCCGGGCAAGATCAATTCTGTCTTGCCCAGGTTCAGTTTGAGGTGGTTCAGGTTCATCCACCTCTGAATGTGAATCATAGTGTTCTGAAATTCAGTCACAGAGTCTGCGGAATCTAAAGAAAAGACAAGTTGAAGATCGTCCGCGTAATTAAAAATAGTGACTTTGTAGTTTTTTAAAGAATGTAATAAAGGACGTAAGTACAAATTAAACAATAAAGGGGACAGAGAGGATCCCTGAGGGACCCCGCAAGTGGACGGGGTTCTGGGAGCCGTGAAGGTCCCCAGTCTCACTGATTGCGTGTGTCCAGCAATGAAGGAGGTTAGCCAACTCAAAGCGGAGCCTCTGAGGCCGGCCTGCTCGACACGGTTGACAAGAATGGAATAGTCAACCGCGTCGAACGCGGCCGACAGGTCAAGGAGCAAAGGGCCTGATGGACATCCTTATCCGCATTAGATCTAAGAGTGTTTTGAACTGCAAGAATCACGGTCTCTGTAGAATGACATGGACGGAAGCCTGCCTGATTCGGCTACAGATATGCCGAATTTTCGATGAAATTCGACAGGCAGCAAGAGACATGGGCTTCCAAGATTTTGGACAAGTAGGGCAAGAGGGAGATCAGCCTATACTTAGTCAAATCATGTGGATCAATACCGGGTTTCTTTATCAGGGGGATTAGCAGTGCGTTCTTAAAACTGCTGGGTACCTTGCCCTGCAAAAGTGACTCATTTAGGAAAGAGAGGATGCCTTGTGGGATAGCTAAGCCTATCTCTCTGAAAATGTGAGGTGGACAGATATCATCGGGTGATCCAGACTTAACACGGGAAAGGAGTTCTGAAAAGGTTTTTATATCAATAAGAGGAAGGGTATCTAATGTAGTGTGATTGTAAAGAATGTCATCCAGTGGGGCCGGGGTAAGGGAGTTGTTTATGCTCTGTTTTATAGTGATGATTTTGTCTATAAAGAAATCGTGTGGGAGTTACAAGGGGGGCTGTTCTGTCGCTATTACATAGGTCATTCACTATGTTGAACACATCTTTTGATTTGTTCTGTGAGTTTAACATTTTTGCAGAGAAGTAATCAGTTTTATGTTTGAGAATGGTCTTTTGGTAGTTTTTTCGAGCAGAACAGTAGATCTCTTTATCTTGTGGTAAGTATTTAGTTCTCCACTTCCTTTCTTTTTGACGTATCTCGAGCTTTAGCTTCTTTAGATCTGGCTATCCATCTGCGGCAATGCCCTGATCACCTCCAATTTAGAAGGCTCCTTAAAACTGCACTGTTTATCATGTCCTCCCTCTAGGCCTACTGCAGCACCTCCATAGCGCGGAGATCAGTGGCGGCTCCTCGAGGGAGTGCAGCAGGCGGTGCAGCGGGGCCAGGGAGGGGCAGGTTGGGGGGTACTAAACTCTGGCATACAGCCGAACCGAGTTAAGTACATAAGTAATTGAATAAAAAGAATTACATTGCGCACGCTGCTTTGCTGATTGGGTTGTAGCACGGGCAATGTAATTTGTTTTATTTATTTATGTATAGACTTATCTCTGTTCGGCCATATGCCAGAGTTTACTACCCCCCACCCCGCAGCACTCCCTTTGGGGGTGATTCAGGCGCTCATAAATAAAATAAATAAATAATGCAGTTACTCAAAAACAGGGTGAAGTCACAAGCAAGATACTCCAGTTACTCAATGACAGGTGAAGTCACAAGCAGGATACTGCAGTTACTCAAAGACAGGGTGAAGTCACAAGCACAATATTCCAGTTATTTAAAGACAGGTGAAGTCACAAGCAGGATACTTCAGTTACTCAAAGACAGGTACATTCTCAAGCAGGATAATCCAGTTACTCAAAAACAGATTAAGTCATAAACTGTATAATACAATTACTCAAAGACAGGTAATATAACCAGCAGGATAATCCGTTTACTCAATGGCAGGTGAAGTCACAAGCAGGATTCTCCAGTTACTAAAGGACAGGTAAAGTCACACGCATGATAATCCAGTTACTCAAAGACAGGTGAAGTCACAAGCAGGATTCTCCAGTCATTCAAAGACAGGTGAAGTCACAAGCAGGATAATGCAGTTACTCAAAGACAGGTGAAGTCATAAGCAGAATACTCTAGTTACTCAGGGAGGTGAAATCACGAGCAGGACAACGTAGTTACTCCAAGACAGGTGACGTCATAAGCAGAATACTCCAATTACTCAGACAGGTGAAACCACGAGCAGGATAACGCAGTTACTCCAAGACAGGTGAAGTCATCAACAGAATACTCCAATTACTCAGACAGGTGAAACCACGAGCAGGATAACACAGTTACTCCAAGACAGGTGAAGTCATAAACAGAATACTCCAATTACTCAGACAGGTGAAACCACGAGCAGGATAACGCAGTTACTCCAAGACAGGTGAAGTCATAAGCAGAATACTCCAGTTACTAAGACAGGTGAAATCACAAGCAGGATAGCGTAGTTACTCCAAGACAAGTGAAGTCACTAGCAGGATAATCCAGTTACTCAAAGACAGGTGAAGTAATTAGCAGGATAACACAATTACTCAAAAACAGGTAAAGTCACAAGCAGGATACTCCAGTTACTCAAAGACAGGTGAAATCCCTCGCAGGATAATGCAGTTAATCAAACACGGGTGAAGTCATTGGCTGGACAATCCAGTTGCTCAACGACAGCTCACTAGCATCATAATCTAGTTACTAAAAGACGTAAAATCCCTAGCAGGATAATCCAGTTACTCAAAGATGTGAAGTCACTAGCAGGATAATCCAGTTACTCAAAGATGTGAAGTCACTAGCAGGATAATCCAGTTACTCAAAGACGTGAAGTCGCTAGCAGGATAATCCAGTTACTCAGAAACAGGTGAAATTACTAGCAGGATAATCCAGTTAACCAAAAACAGGTGATGTCACTAGTAGGATAATCCAGTTACTCAAAACCAGGTGAAGTCACTAGCAGGATAGTTCAGTTTCTTAAAGATAAATTAAGTCACTAACAGGATAATCAAGTTACTCACAGTCAGGTGAAACCACTAGTAAAATAATCCAGTTACTGGAAGACGTGAAGTCGCTAGCAGGATAATCCAGTTACTCAGAAACAGGTGAAATTACTAGCAGGATAATCCAGTTAACCAAAAACAGGTGATGTCACTAGTAGGATAATCCAGTTACTCAAAACCAGGTGAAGTCACTAGCAGGATAGTTCCGTTTCTCAAAGATAAATGAAGTCACTAACTGGATAATCAAGTTACTCACAGTCAAGTGAAGCCACTAGTAAAATAATTCAGTTACTCAAAGACAGGTGAACTCACTTACAGGATAAATAATTTACTCAATTTGAAAGCTGTGCCTTCGGCTGCATGATTGAATACACAGAACATTATATAACCAGGACATAAATGTCTTAGGGCACAGACAAGCACAGGCACAAAAAAATAATAATATCGAAATACCACCTAGTGTCTGGGTCAGAAAATGGAAACAATCTGGATAAAAGAGGAGGAGAAGTGTAGTTGTGGCTAATCTACTAATTTGTTTACGGGGATCGAGTTTAAATCTCAGCTTCAGCGCTTAACTGAAAACTGTGTTCTTCTGGGCAAATCACCTAATTTCATGTAATCCTAAATTGTATATCTGTGTAATGTAATTGTGTAATTTCAAGACGTAAGTTTACACTTGACCATTTAAATAAATCCCATTTAGGTTGATTTTATATACATTAATTATGTGGATATTATACATATCTGGCGTCAATGTGATCCTCTTTAATGTGTGTTGGACACATCTGTCTCTTAGGTGCATGCTAAAGACTGCAGTAGTTCCAGTTTTATAGGTCAGCAAAACACTTGCCGTCCCCTATTGGCCACATTAACAAGTTGACCATTTTCTCCAACCCTTCTAGCCAGGTTTGCATGTGAATGACTGCCTGAATATAATTGCCAGGGAAGTACATGGATCTATATTTTAACCAGTATGGCATGTGATGAGATACTAATGTCCCCTGGGTCCAGTGTAGAGTGTGCTGCCCTGCACTACTTTGCTGCAGTCTCTGTGTGTTTTTGCTTTTACTGTTACTTCAGTGGATATAACCATCACATGTGTTAATTGAATTTCTCTCTGTTTATGTGGCTTGAGACCTATGCGTTTGACCTCGAGGTCAAAGTGCACTCCTCATTAAGAGAGTGACTTCTGCCTTCTTGCTGACCTTCCTGGAACAGATGGTCAAGCCATCATGGTTTTATAGTGGAAGGGTCAGGTCTCTATATATGTATCCTTCAGGGTTTGGATGCCTTCCTTACCCTCTTTAATAGGATCTGTAAACTCCCTTAACCGTGCCTATCACTCTGTCTGTGTGGCAAACATATGGAGAGGACAAATACGCTTGGTGTGTGTGCTGAAGATATATGTGTAGCCTCTGCGTGTGCTTGGCTGAGTCTAGCAGGAAATCTACGCCTGCGCAGGTGAATGGCCTACCCTTTGGAGGGCTTTGGCTGAAGCTTTCAGGATCTTGGTATGAGCTGGAAGTCTCTGCTGGCTTCAATATATGCTGAGTGGGATGCCTTATTCCTCCTTTGTAGTTTGCTCCCTGCTTCCCCTGCCAAGGTGCTCCTGCAAAATTCAAGAAGTGCACTGTGACCGATTGGCCAGCTCTGGGGATAAATACTATTTAAAAAAAAGTCTGAATTACAGGATTTCTTCTCAACCGTTGAGACACCACACACCTATGTATTTGCTCTATATCTTGAATCATTGACCGCCAGTTCTTCTTTCAGACTGGGATCAACCCATGGCCAGATTCCCATGGGGAAGTTTCCTTGAGAAAAGGACAGTCTAGCTGCTGTGGAGAATGGGGTGCTTGGGTGTGCTCCTGTGGAGGACAGCCCTGGGTTGAGGAGGGTTCATCAGCCTAGCTGCTTGAGCGCCTGTGGAGGGCTGTCCCAGCAGTAGCGGTCACCTGCTATGTACCACAGTAAGCACCATCTGTGGTTAACTCTGTGTAATATAATGTAACATAGATTTGTAGAGAGCAAAACTTGTCACCCAGGAGGGTATCCAGGCACTGACTAGGTGCGGGTTCTGCAAGAAGGATCAGTTGAAGAGCCAGGTTTTCAGTTTCTTGTGGAAATTCATACATGACGAGCTTACATGATGTGCTTGGGGAGGTCGTATTGGGATTGGGCTGCCAGGTAAAAGAAGGCCCTGCCTCCTGTCTTGCTTCTATGAATGCTGAGGGTGAGGGCGAGTTCGAGTGAGGCAGAATGAAGGTTCCTGTTTGGTTGGTGGAAGTGTAGACGGTGGTTGAGGTAGATGGGTACCTGGTCAGGACGTGCCTTGGCGGCATGTGTGAGCATCTTTAACTGGCAGCATTTCTGAATGGGGAGCCTGTGTCGTCTTTGGAGGCGAGGTGTGATGTGCGTTCAGCAAGGAAGGCTGAGGATTAGTCTGACGGCAGCGATGTGGATGGTTTGTAGCTTGTGTGGCAGGTGTGCAGAGATATAAATACAACAAAGAAGGAGTGGAGAGAAAAGTGGATTCGGTCTCCCCGGCCACAATATAAATAAACAAAAGGAATCCACAGAGATGTGTTTGGTATGGTCCCTACAATGGTGGGGTGCACACTGTGGGCCAGATGTAGGACACCAAATACCGGTCGGTAACGGCCGATTTCGGCCGTTACCGACCGGTATTTGACATGTAGGGGGCCTTAGATTTACAGAATCGGTATATTTACCGATTCGGTAAATTTACCGATTCTGTAAAATACCGAATCGGTAAATATACCGAATCTGTAAATCCAGATGTAGGTGGCACTTCAAACAGTGCCACAGCCCATTACAGATTCGTTATTTACCATGTAATACTATTGCATGGTAAATAACGAATCCCTGTGTACATGCTGTGCATGTACACCTGTGCCATGTGGCACACATACATGCCCTAAGGGCGTGTATGTGTGTAACATGGCACACAAGCCAAAATCAGGGGTGCAACAGGGTGTCAAAGTGACACCCTGTTCCCCTTGCAAAATTAATAATTTTACCGAATCGGTATTTACCGATTCGGTAATTTACATTAATTCCTATGGGCCTGTAAATTACCGATTTTTTACCTACATCTGATTTACCGAACCTAGAATACCGAATCGGTAAAATTTGGTATTCTAGAGTCGGTAAATCAGATTTACCTACATCTGGGCCTGAGTTCTTTAAATACCCCTCAGACACTAAAAGGGCCCTTGGTGTTATGCTTCGTCCGCGACGCGTGTGCTCCCCACCTTTGCTTCGAATCATGTTGATGCAAAAGAGAGGTATTGTACATTAAATACAATAATACCTCTACCACACCCCTTTTAACAATACCAGCAAGGAGGCCCAATAAAAAAAAAAAATTTCGACATCACATGCCAGGTATTTTTTAACACTCACACGTTAATTCACTCCTGACCCCACCACTCACATTTTATCCAATACCTTCACGCACCACACATAGTGTTTACATCAGTGCTCCCGCGTAGTCGCTGCTTAGTAGCACACCGTATGCCGTAGAAGGATGCAAAAACCCCTATGATGAAGCATGACACCAAGGGCCCTTTTGGTGTGTGAGGGGTATTTAAAGAACACAGTGTGCTCCCCACCATTGTAGGAACCATACTAAACACATCTCTGTGGATTCCTTTTGTTTATTTATAGATGTACAGAGATGCCTTAGTAGAGGGCATTGCCGTAGTCGAGTCTGCTTATGATGAGGGCCTGACTTACAGTGTTTCATGTGTCAGAAGGGAGCCACTTGATGATTTTTCAGAGTATGTGAAAGCAGGCGGAGGTGAGGGCATTGATTTGATGTCTCATTGTGAGATTAGTGTCCAGGATGATGCCCAGGTTTCTGGTGGGGTCAGAGGGTGCCGGGGTGGGGCCTAGTTCTGTGAGCCACAAGGTGGGGTCCCAGGGTGTGTTATTGTGTGGGGCCCAGGTGAAGGATCAGCTTCTACAAGTGACTGTGTTGAGCCCCATTGTTAGTGACCCCCTTTCTGCATCTAGGTGCTTTCATTTGGACTTTTTTGTCACCCTGATCCTTCCTTCTGACCTGGAAGAGGATTGGTGGGCTAACCAGATGAGACTGTCTTGAGAAGAATACCACACACCGTGTTAAAATACATGCCCTTACAGAGACATTGCTATTTAAAGAACTTATTTTTGACTGCTATATTCTCTAGTCGATGCTCCCAGGTGATAATGGGTCCTGAATGCGCAAAAAAATGTGTCACGTGCAGCAGCTTTAGAAATAAGTGGCTTTTTTCACCTGTGATGCTAAAATATCACAAACTTGTCCACTGGTTTCTAAGATATTGGCTTTTTATCATGCACCACTGGCAGTCCCGGATTACCAAATAGGCTAAGTAGGCACCGGCTTATGGGCCCTTTTCCTTTTGGGGGGTCCCCGATAACAGACCAAAATAATATTGATTTGACCTTGAAAGAAAATTACAGTCAAGCTTTCTTAAATTGTTTCCAAAAGATAGAAAAAAAATAAGCGAAATTTAGGCTGCCTAGGAGCCTCCACAGGGTTTAATTTGGAACTGACCGCCAGGTTCTCTGTGTGCATGCATGTGGGAGTAACTGGAGTCTTATTCTGAACACCCATGAATCTGCCCCTGGGCCACCATGACATCCCCTTGTGCCAAGAATGGCACGTATAATTGAGACTGGACTTTTTTCACCTAGCTGGACAAGCGTGAAAACTTGTAAGGCACGCAGGAGCTTCAGAAATTCTTCCCCAACCCCCGAGGCGTATAATTTATTCTCCTAGCTGATTGCAGCACACCTGGGAAGCCTCCCTGTCCACGGCCACAGCACTTGTTCCTGATGATATGGCCGCCTTTCAGGAGAAATGTCTACTGTCCGGGACTATGCGGGAAATGAGACGGTTGTAGTGCTTGCACATGGTTTAGAATAACATTGAACCAAGAGGCAAGCACTGGTCCAACTACAAGAAAGAGCCTTTCCACTGTGTAGCCCTGAGACTAAATCAGCAAGGGGTCCTGCATTGGGTAACCCTGTGGCAAGCACACCGTCAAAGACATTTTGACACTGATCCCTAGTTTAGAATTGACTAAAGAGTTCCTGGTTAATTTGTATGCGGTATGTAGTACTTAGTTGTGTGTGAATTAAAGTACTTTTTCGTTTTCAAAGTAAGAGCACTGAGATGGTGGCAACTCTCCTGGCCAGCATACCATGGAATGGCCCCCATCCAGCTCCACTAACAATCTTGAATATATAAAATCTCTGCACCAGTTCACTTGAGTGACAAGATACGTGATTGGTTCTGCCTCAGTCCTATACGCTCCGAAGGTATGTCCAGTATTGGTCCATGAGTGGCAGATCCCGCATAGACTTTCGGGAAATTAAACTCTCTAATATTTTGTATGTGTGCATTGAGCCCAAGTGGATATCATAAAATCCTGCCGTACATCCGCCCCTCAGTGACAATGTTGGACAATGTTGGGCACTACAGGCTCAGCGCCATTGTGCAGTTTGCGAAACACCTACTTTCTCACGAGTTCGACTGCCGCTCTGGTGACACTACTTTGAGTGTCTAAAGACGTGCCCTAATGAGTGGACCTAGAACAGGGACTTGCTGAATACACTATGGCATTCGTAAATACATTCTCAATATGAAAATAATCTGAGATTCTTCTTGGACCCACTTGATCTAGAAAGAAAGAATTTATCCAAGAAAGTGTGCCTACATATTCTGCAGTGAGTTCCTTGAGTCTGAGGAGAACTATGAGGATTAAGGGCTACGAGGAGTGAAACTGTTTCAGTAGTGTGCGCTACATAAATGTGCCCGCTTTCTGTCCGTCCATCCATCTATTCCGAAGCTAATGCACACATCTTGTGCCTGCTGGACATCCGTCGTTCATCATTTACACATGACCGTGCCTCATGGCAAAGTTCTTGTCTTCTAGAGTGGAGTAGAGTGTCGGAGTGGAGTACCGTGTTGTACAGTGGAGTGTCATGGAGTGACACAGAGCATAGTGAAGTGGCGTAGAGAGAGTTGTGTTGAGTGGAGTAGAATGTTATAGAGTAGAGTGACGTAGATCGGTGTAGATTGTGGATTAGTGGAGTAGAATATAGTGGATAGTAATGGCTTAGAGTGGAGTAGAGTGTTGTAGAGTGGAGTGGTGCAGAGTAGAGTGTCAGAGTGGAATAGCATAGAGGGTCAAAGTGGAGTGGCATAGAGTGATGTAGAGTGGAGTGAAGTAGAATGGAGTCATGTGTCATAGAACAGAGTGGATTAAAGTGACATGGAGTGGTGCAGAGAGAGTTGCTTAGAGCATCGTAGAGTGGGGTAGTGTCGTAGAGTAAAATAAAGTGGAGTACAGTATTGTGGAGTGTGATGGAGTGGAGAAGAGTCTCATAGTGAAGAAGGGTTTAAAGGAGTATCATAGAGGGGAGTATCGTGGAGTACAGTGTCATACAGTGGAGTGTTGCAGAGTGGAGTAGAGCGGCCTTGAGTGTAGTAGCACAAAGTACAGTGGTGCCGAGTAGATTGATGTAGAGCGCAGTGGCGTGGATAGAGTGGTGCAGAGTAGTAAAGTGACACAGCATAGATTGCAGTGGCATGGAGTGCAATGAGTAGTGTGGCGTAGGGTGGAGTGGCGCAGAGTAGGGTAGAGTGCAGTGGCGTAGAGTAGACTATTTCAGAGTAGAGTGAAATGGGATAGAGTGGAGTGGTGCACGATAGAGTGGAGTTGTGAAGGGGACAGTGAAGAGGTGTAGAGTAGAGTGGCATAGAGTGCAGTGGAGTAGATTAGAGTGCTGTAGAGTGCAGTGGCATAGAGTAAAGTTATGCAGAGTAGAGTGGCGGAAAATGCATTAGCATAGAGTGGCGAAGAGTTGAGTGGTACAGAGTAGAGTACAGTGGCATAGAAAGC
Organism: Lissotriton helveticus; assembly: GCF_964261635.1. Classification (NCBI taxonomy): domain Eukaryota; kingdom Metazoa; phylum Chordata; class Amphibia; order Caudata; family Salamandridae; genus Lissotriton; species Lissotriton helveticus. The sequence continues at coordinate 1,499,232,348 of NC_136061.1, forward strand.
AGTGGTGCAGAGTAGAGTGGCATAAAGTTCAGAACTGGAGAGTACAGTTTTGCAGAGTAAAGTGGCATAGAGTGCAGTGGTGTAGCCTGAATTGGCATACAGTGCAATGGCATACAGTAAAGTGGTACAGAGTAGGGTGATGTAGAGTTCAGTGGTGCAGAGTAGAATAGAGTGGCATAAAGTGTTGTGAAAAGTAGCACAATGATGTATAGTGGTGTAGCATGCAGTGGTTTAAAGTGCAGTGGCATAGAGTAGAGTGTTGCAAAGTAGAGTACAGTGGTGTAATATATATAGGTGTAGAGGGCAGTGGCATAGAGTAGAGTGCAGAGTAAAGTGGCATAGAAAGGTGCAGCATAGATTGCAGTGACGTAGAGTGGAGTTGAGCAGAGTGGAGTAGAGTGGCATAGAGTGCAGTGGTGTAGAGTAGATTGTTTCAGAGTAGAATGCAGTGTTGCAGAGTAGAACAATGCAGAGTATGGTGGAGTGGCCTAGACTGAAGTGGTGTAGGCTGCTGTGGCAAAGAGTGCAGTGGTGCATAGTGGAGTGAGGTAGACTGTACTAGTGCAGAGTAGAGTGGTGCAAAGTAGAGTATAGAGGCATAGAGTGATTTGGCGTAGAGTGCAGTGTCACAGAGTGCACTGGTGCACAGTAGATTTGCGTGGCGTTGAGTTCATTGATGTAGAGTGCAGTAGAGTGGAGCAGAGTGGAGAGCAGAGCATAGAGTGCAATGGCACAGACCAGAGTGGCAGAGAGTGCAGTGTTGAAGAATAGACTGCCATAGAGTGCAGTGGTGTATAATAGAGTGGCATAAAATGTATTGGTGTAGCGTGCAGTGGCGTAGAGTAGAGTGGTAGAGAGGAGTGGTGTGAAATACAATGGTGCAGAGTAGAGTGCAGAGACCTAGCGTGCAGTGGAGTAGAGTGTTGCAGAGTAGAATATAGTGGCCTATAGTGCAGTGGTGCAGAGTAGACTGGTGTAGAGTGCAGAGGCATAGAGTAGAGTGATGTAGAGTACAGTGGTGCATCATAGATTGCAGTGGCATAGAGTGGAGTGGTATAGAGTAGAGTACATTAGTGCAGAGAGTAGTGGCATAGAGTGCAGTGGCATAGAGTAGATTGTTTCAGAGAAGAGTAAAGCGGCATATAGTTGAGTGGTGCAGAGTGGAGGAGTGTGGGGTAAGGTAGTATGCAGTGGTGTAGAGGAGATTGTTTCAGACTAGAGTGAAGTGTCGTAAAGATAATAGTATAGAGTGTCGAAGAGTGCAGTGTCATAGTATGCAGTGGTGCAGAGTAGATTAAAGTGGTGCAGAGTGGATTGATGTAGAGTGCAGTGGTACCGAGTGGAGTGGTGCAGAGGTCAGTGGAGGAGAGTTCAGTGCTGCAGAGTAGAGGGTGCAGAGTGAAGAGGCACAGAGTGGAGTGGTGCGGAGTAGAGTGGAGTGGTGCAGAGTAGAGTGGGGTGGTGCAGGGTACAGTGCAGTGGCCTAGAGTGGAGTGATGCAAAGTATAGTGGCATAAAGTGTAGAGGTGTAGAGTAGAGAACAGCAGCATACAGTCCAGTGGCAATGAGTAGAGTGGCATAAAGTTCAGTGGCAGAGAGTTCAGTGCTGCAGAATAGATTTTTGTAGAGTGAAGTGGTGTAAAGTAGAGCAGCATAGAGTGCAGTGGCAAAGAGCGCAGTGGCACAGAATATGGTAGAGTGGTAGAGAGTAGTGACGTAGAGTTCAGTTGTGCAGAGTAAAGTGTAGTAACGTAGAGTGTTGCAGAGTAGCATATAGTGGCTTAGAGTGCAGTGATGCAGAGCAGATTGGCATAGAGTGCAATGGCATAGAGTGCCGTGGTAAGAGTAGAGTGCAGTGGCGTAGAGTGGTGTAGAGTAGAGTGATGCAGAGTGGAGTGGTGCAGCATAGATTGTACTGGCGTAGAGAAGAGTGGAGTGGCACAGAGTGTGGTGGCATCGGGTGCAGTGGCGGAGAGTACATTGTTTCAGAGTAGAGTGAAGTGGCAGAGAGTAGAGTGGTATAGAACAGAGTGGCGTTGAGTGCTGTGGTACAGAGTAGATTACAGTTGTGTAGAGTGGATTGGTATAGAGTGCACTGGCTTAGACTGAAGTGGTACAGAGTAGAGTGCAGTGGTGCATACAGTGGCATAGTGTGCAGTGTTGCAAATTCAAGTGGCAGAGAATGCAGTGGCACAGAGTAGAGAGGAGTGGGTAGGTAGCATTGGCATAGAGTAGAGTGATGCTCAGTAGAGTAGAGCGGCATAGAGTGAAGTCATGTAGAGTGGAGTGGTGCAGAATAGAGTGCAGTGACCAAGTGTGGAGTGGTGTGGCATAGTGTGGAGTGGTGCAAAAAAGTGCAGTGGCATGGAGTGGTGCCGAGTAGAGTAGAGTATGCATGGTGTGGTAGCACACTACCATTATAGACAACACATCTTCAATTGCAATGACCATTACATTTGCACACCTCTATATAATAAGGGGTTTTCCCTCTATAACCCAAAGAGCATCTGGGAAAAATATATATCAACACACAAAGTGACGCTATGGGACCAATTAATTCTAATAATTGTTCAGGACAGGTTTATGAATTACCCACCCAACCTGAGAACTTCATCTAGATTAAATCTTTACAATTTATTTTGTCACTTACTGCCCATTACCTCAACAAATCAATTATATCCAACGGATATGTATTTCTCATTTTGAATTTTGTTTTATTTGTTCCAAAACATTTTTTTTTATTATTGTATCTTCATTTACTTCACATACTTCCTCTTTTTTGTGCTATACATATAAAATTATACTATTTACATATCACACAAACAATTTACCAAAACATCTACAAAGCAAAATAGAAATGAAAATTTAAACATTCACATATAATTTCACAATAGCCCCTCTTATTTATATGGATGCTCTATATCATGTTATCTCGAGAGCATTCCTCAAAAATACAGGTACACCTTATTAGTGCAGTATTAAAGAAATCAGTAATTTTGATCCTTCTACTTCGTACTGCTGATTATTATTTGTCATCAAATCTAAATTCAAAGGGTGTCCTTTCCAATGGTTGTCTTACATTTGCACAGGCATACCATTTTACTGATACAAGTATACAGTGCACAAACGATAATGTGTGGAAATGACGTTACCAAGGGCACTGATTTGCTTTGATCATATTAAAATATTTGTTTACATCACACTCCAGAATTACACAAAAATGTGCGTCATTTGTGCTTTTCTAATTTTAATATATTCTATAATATCTGCATAGTTCATTTACAGAAAATGTAATTTTGTTGTGTGCAAGAAAAAAAATAACATGGCATAACCTTCCTCCAGCACACCCCCAGTAGCCAGCATGACTGTCACAAAATTCCTGTCACTTTGAAGTCAGAGAAAGAAAAGTTAACAACAATATCCCTTGGATGACAGACCCTGACATTTGGCCTATGTCTCTGAATGCAGCAAATGTGGCAAGATAAGACAAGATTTAAAGGCCTGTTTACAGAAAACATGCACTGGGAGTAAACAGTACAGTAATTAAGGAATGGGTCATGGAAGGGACACACTCAAGCTGGACAGCCTAAAACAAATAAAGCCAGCAAATAGAAAGCAAGCAAATGTGAGTTACAAACCACAAAGCCAATGGTCAGCAATGGGTGGAATTAATTCCCATGGAGGCTTTCCGAATGTCCCCCAGGATGTCGTTAGCAAACCAGGCAGCTGTGCTGTCTGGTAGACTTCGACCTAAAAGTGTGCAGCTTGGACTTGCGCCAGGCTCTTGTTCTCTGTTAAAATATTTTGTCCTTTTGATGACACATTGGCAGGCACTGCTGGCAGGCCGGGCACCAGGTCCAGAGACCCGTGAGCTAGTACGCGTATGTGGGCGCTCTTTTACAGTATTCTCAGTAGTGAGGCCAAAAGCGTGTTGGCGCTGCGTTTGAATAACTGCCCACAGGTAAGAGATCCCTTTTTGGCCTAAGTTTGAAGGCCTCCTCTCCAGACAGTGCTGCCACTTGCTCCCTGTGGATAGCTGCTGTTGGAGCATCAACTGTACCCCCCACTTTCTAATAAACAAAACAGGTAACTCCTCTTTCTGCCTCTGTCTTCTAACCTCCTCTACAATACCCAATTACTTCTCCCTCCATCCTTTATCCTGCTCCTGCCCTTCCTCTCTGGCACAGTGTATCATCTTTCTCCCTCTGCACACCACCTCCACATTTGTGGGCCATATTCCCCCTTTTCTCCTGTCACCCTCTACCATCGCCTCCTTTCTCAGCACCCTCTCATAAGGCCCTCTGCACTATTTTTCTTATGGACTTCAGTCTTTCACTTACCAACTTACCTTTGGTTTCTGTACTGCTTCTTAATGCTTACTTCTTCTGTTTCTCCTCTCACTCCTACCCCTTATTTCTTGCAGCACTACTTACCTCTTCTGTTTCTCCTTTCTCTTCTCCTAATTACTTCTCCTTTCGCTACTTACCACTTCTGTTTATCCTCTCACTTATACCCCTTAATTCTCTCATCACCACGTAGCTATTCGTTCTCCTCTTACTCCTACCACATATTCCTTTCATCACAACTTACACTTATTTCTTCCATCACCACTTACCACTTCTGTTTCTCCTATCACTCCTAGCCCTTATTTCTCCCACCAACACTTGACTCTTATGATTCTCCTCCTGCTCTTTGTCAAGTTTCATCTCCCATCTCTTTACCTCTTCCATTTATTTTCTCACCCTTTTTGATTGCTTTTGCTCCTCGGTCCCTCCTACTCTCATTCACACCTTTCCCCTTCTGTATCTCTTCTCACCCATTACACTTCTCTCTTGCTCCCATCAACTCTCACTTCTTGCTCCTCTTCTCATCCACTACCTTATCTATCTCTCCTCTCCCCCTTAACTCTTCTATTACTCGTCTTGACCCTAAGTTCTAGTTTCTTCTCTCATCCCCTACCTCATTAGTTTATCCTCTCACCCATTTATTTTTATTGTCTCCATTGCTCATACTTGCTTTGTTTCTTTCTTTCTAGATATGGCCTTACAGTGTGGTCTGTCGGACCGTCACTAAAAGTGAAATTTTGGTGGCGCAGGGCCCTTGTAAATGAAGAACCTTGTCTTTTACCTCATAGGTTTCTCTTCTCACATGTTAACTTCTCTGTTTATCACCTTACCCCTCACATCTTCTGATTTTTTTCTGTAATTACGGTCTAATATCATTTCTTGCCTCTTCTGCGTGTTTCTCGATTTTGTTTGTTTTCTCACTGTCCCTTGCCATTCCTCTCTCTGCTTTGCTTACTCTTTAACTCCCTCCATTTCTCTTCCGTGCCTCTCCTTTCCAGCTCTCCTCTGCCTTCCTTTATCTCTCTTTCCAAACCCTGCTCTGGCGGCCTTCCCTTATTGCATCCCCTGTGACTACCTTCTTGTTCCTTTCTCCCCTTCCCCCCACTATCACACTCTACACTTTTGTTCTCATCCATTTCCCCCCTCCTGTGATGACTTCCTCTGATCCATGCTCCATAGTTCTTTCATTCCCTTTGCCCCCCCACCCTCCCACCAGAACCCGCGGACGATAGTGGAGTACCGGCCGGGCGGTGACGTGGGGAGGGGGAGCGGCAGGGTGGGGGGGTAGTAATGTATGGATTACGGACTTTAAAAGGTAAGTAAACATAATATTAAATAAAACGAATGTCGTTGCACACACTGCATCACCAAATGCGACGCAGTGTGTGCAACGAAATTCGTTGTATTTATTTTTATGTTTACTTACCTTGTAAAGTCCATAATCCATACATTACTACCCCCCACCCTGCCCCTCCCCCTCCCCACGTCACGCCCGGTACTCCCACTACCGGCCGCGGCTGCCTCCCAGCCTCTTTGGTTATGCCTCCAGTCCTCCACTGGGATCTCGAGAGCCCTGATATTGCTGAGTGGCTAGGGTCAGTGCCTCCTTAACGCATGGGCATGCTGGGTAGTTGCCCGGTGGCCCCACGAGCATAGGGGCCCCATGCAGACCAGAATGTAACACACATTTTCCATTAAACGTTTTTATTCCTGTGAGTGGTTGTGGAGGCAGGGCCCAGTACACTGCTTTGCTCAGGGGCCTATAATGCTGTTAAGATGATCCTAGTTTGAGTGCACTTACAACCTGCCTCTTTGCAAGAGACGCAAAGCTCCTGTCTCACTGGGCTTCTGGGTAAACCTGTGCCTGCCTGTCCCCTGCATCCAGTCATCCCATTATTTACATGTTGCCGCCGCTCGCATCATTACGAGTCGAGTGTTCAGTTATGTTAAGCAGGAGGCGCTGCCAGCGTGTGCTGCAAAAGGCAAGCAATTAATTAAAATTTAAAAAAAGAGCTGCTTGTGTGAAGATGCAGCCAGTCTGAGGTAGCACAATTAATCAGACAGCTCTCAATGTTTCCCAAGCATCGGTAGCTCTTCCAGTCCAGGCTTTTTCTTTGCATTCAGGGACTTGTAGTCTGTGGCCCGGAGAGGGTGTCCTAGAGATAGCCAGAAAATTAGCAAGGTCAGCAGAGCACAGCCAATGGTCGGCTCTGGCTCTAGGAGCCTTTGCACAAGCCGAGCCTTATCAATCTCTGGCATGTAACCCAAGCAACAAAGATAATGATAGAATAAGATAAAGTGTCTTAAAAATTCAAAAAATTGAATTTCTGTAACACGCAGAAGCGTTTCATCTTAGTACATTAATGATCTCACTGCATTGGGAAGTATTTACTAACAAGCATTGGAAATGCAATAGGTCTCGCATTAGAAAAGTTGGAGTTATTGGTCTTGTAAATGACATATTTTATTTATTTGTTGGTTTTTAAAATTGCTAAATTGATGGCTTTGTCATTTACAATGCCAATAGTTATAACTTTCGCGAATGTGACACCTATAGCATTTGGAATGCAACATGTTTTGTATTTACGTGACTTAGATGGCAGCTCTGGTCGTTAGGCCACATCTCTAGAGAGCAGGAGAGTGCAGCAGGGGAGAGAAGCACAGCAATGCAATAGGTCTCGCGTTAGGAAAGTTTGAGCTATTGGTATTGTAAAGGACACATTTTTTATTTATGTGCTTGTTTTGAAAATAGCGAAATTAATAGCTTTGTTATTTACAATGCCAATAGTTTTATCTTTCGCAAATGTGACACCTATTGTAACACAATATGTGTTGTGAGGGTGAGTGAGGGTGAGGGTGAGGGGTTGAGGGTGCGGGGTTGAGGGTGAGTGAGGGTGAGGGGTTGAGGGTGAGTGAGGGTGAGGGGTTGAGGGTGAGTGAGGGTGAGGGTGAGGGTGAGTGAGGGTGAGGGGTTGAGGGGGTGAGTGAGGGTGAGGGTGAGTGAGGGTGAGGGGTTGAGGGTGAGTGAGGGTGAGGGGTTGAGGGTGAGTGAGGGTGAGGGTGAGTGAGGGTGAGGGGTTGAGGGTGAGTGAGGGTGAGGGGTTGAGGGTGAGTGAGGGTGAGTGAGGGTGAGTGAGGGTGAGGGTGAGGGGTTGAGGGTGAGTGAGGGTGAGGGTGAGTGAGGGGTTGAGGGTGAGGGGTTGATGGTGAGTGAGGGTGAGGGGTTGAGGGTGAGTGAGGGTGAGGGGTTGAGGGTGAGTGAGGGTGAGGGTGAGTGAGGGTGAGGGTGAGTGAGGGTGAGGGGTTGAGGGTGAGTGAGGGTGAGTGAGGGTGAGGGTGAGTGAGGGTGAGTGAGGGTGAGGGGTTGAGGGTGAGTGAGGGTGAGGGTGAGTGAGGGTGAGGGGTTGAGGGTGAGTGAGGGTGAGGGGTTGAGGGTGAGTGAGGGTGAGGGTGAGTGAGGGTGAGGGGTTGAGGGTGAGTGAGGGTGAGGGTGAGTGAGGGTGAGGGTGAGTGAGGGTGAGTGAGGGTGAGGGTGAGTGAGGGTGAGGGGTTGAGGGTGAGTGAGGGTGAGTGAGAGTGAGGGTGAGTGAGGGGTTGAGGGTGAGGGGTTGAGGGTGGGTGAGGGTGAGGGGTTGAGGGTGAGTGAGGGTGAGGGGTTGAGGGTGAGTGAGGGTGAGGGGTTGAGGGTGAGTGAGGGTGAGGGTGAGGGTGAGTGAGGGTGAGGGTGAGTGAGGGTGAGGGTGAGTGAGGGTGAGGGGTTGAGGGTGAGTGAGGGTGAGTGAGGGTGAGGGGTTGAGGGTGAGTGAGGGTGAGGGTGAGTGAGGGTGAGGGGTTGAGGGTGAGTGAGGGTGAGGGTGAGTGAGGGTGAGGGTGAGTGAGGGTGAGGGTGAGTGAGGGTGAGGGTGGGTGAGGGTGAGTGAGGGTGAGTGGGGGCGAGGGTGAGTGAGGGTGAGTGAGGGTGAGTGAGGGTGAGGGTGAGCGAGGGTGAGGGTGAGTGAGGGTGAGGGGTTGAGGGTGAGTGAGGGTGAGGGTGAGTGAGGGTGAGGGTGAGTGAGGGTGAGGGGTTGAGGGTGAGTGAGGGTGAGGGTGAGTGAGGGTGAGTGAGGGTGAGGGGTTGAGGGTGAGTGAGGGTGAGTGAGAGTGAGGGTGAGTGAGGGGTTGAGGGTGAGTGAGGGTGAGGGGTTGAGGGTGAGTGAGGGTGAGGGGTTGAGGGTGAGTGAGGGTGAGGGTGGGTGAGGGTGAGGGTGAGTGAGGGTGAGGGTTTGAGGGTGAGTGAGGGTGAGGGTGAGTGAGGGTGAGGGGTTGAGGGTGAGGGTGAGTGAGGGTGAGTGAGGGTGAGTGAGGGTGAGGGTGAGTGAGGGTGAGTGAGGGTGAGTGAGGGTGAGTGAGGGTGAGGGTGAGTGAGGGTGAGTGAGGGTGAGTAAGGGTGAGTAAGGGTGAGGGGTTGAGGGTGAGTGAGGGTGAGGGGTTGAGGGTGAGGGTGAGTGAGGGTGAGTGAGGGTGAGGGTGAGTGAGGGTGAGGGTGAGTGAGGGTGAGTGAGGGTGAGGGTGAGTGAGGGTGAGGGTGAATGAGGGTGAGTGAGGGTGAGTGAGGGTGAGGGGTTGAGGGTGAGTGAGGGTGAGGGTGGGTGAGGGTGAGGGTGAGTGAGGGTGAGTGAAGGTGAGGGTGAGGGTGAGCGAGGGTGAGGGTGAGTGAGGGTGAGGGTGAGGGTGAGTGAAGGTGAGGGTGAGGGTGAGCGAGGGTGAGGGTGAGTGAGGGTGAGGGTGAGTGAGGGTGAGTGTGATGGGAGATGTATATGGGCATATAACGAGAAAGCGAAAGTGAAAGAACAGGTGATGTGGAGGACTCAGAGGTAATCAGAACGGGGCCGAACGCAGAGGAGATGGCTTCGAGCTCCAGTACACCACCCTGGCAGCAGGTGTAAGGTGGCTGAAGCAGACAATGCGCATCTTGACGACGGAGAAATCCCATTTCAAAAAGCATCCAGGGCCCTGCATTATAGCTTTGGGCTTTGCTGACAATCACTGATCAGGAAGTCCTTTGCTAACTGGTAACGACCTCTGCTACTGGACGCAGCCTGTGGTGGGCACATTGCTTGTACTGCAGAAAAAGACAGAGTTTAAGCAGCACGTGAGAAGATACCTCGGGCTGCAGGTGGGAGCAAAGTACAGGCCCTGCACCCTCCTCAGTCTGCATGCATGCACGGAGCTTGAATTGCCGTGGCTCTGAGATTTTGGTGGCTTACTGCAAAGTTGCCAGGTTTTGCATGTATGTGCACTGAACACCAGGTTTGTAGAACTGAGCTTTGATTTAACAAACGAGTGTCTTCTGGGAGTTGTAGTTTTCGTGTGCCAATATGTAAAAAAAATAGGCTAATCTCCATGCCCGATAACTATCTGTAGTAGAAAATATCAGGAGTAAGAGAGATGGTGATCAGCACAAATGAACGGCTGGTAACCTTATTTGTGGCACAGAACCGTTTGCAACCAAAAAGATTGGCTTTCTGGATAAGAAAGTAAGGTTAGCAATAGGCAAAGAAAAGAGACTGCTAGAGGCACACACAAAAGCCAGCTGCTGCTGTGTGTAGGACCACCGGTGAGCCCAGCCTGCCTTGAGCATGTAAACACACTCCATTCAGCGTCATCGGAGTGCAAAGTTCCCAGAGAAACAAGAAAGGAAACAAGACGGAAGGCATTGCAGTGGGGAGGGGGGGAGGAGAAATGCACACGGCGGGCAGGGGAGGGGGCGGAGCGGGGAGAGCGGCATGAGGGTGTGAAGCAGCCGGGGCCTTTGAAGTGAAGCTAAGCTTCACTTCAAAAGGTGTGGGAGGAATGCGGCTGAGGGAACAGACGGCGATTTGGTGATGTGCACGCGCATTTTAGGTCAATGCGCTTGCGCATTGACCTAAAAGCCACGGGCACAGCAGCAAATCGCCACAGTTAGGTAAGCTTTGTTTAAAGCCCTATAGTCTCGCTTCTCTCAATGCGCATGCGCATTGATAGGTCACGAGACCTAAAAAACAGAGAGGGCCTCATTTATGAGGCCTTGCGTCAGTTTTGCGCTTCTGATGCGTCACTTTTTGTGACGCATCGGCGGCGTAAAACATGCCTCCTGTTGCGCACTATTTACAAAGTGACGCATCTAAGCAGATGTGTCACTTTGTAAACCCCTGCGCTACATTATACCTGCGTCAGGTATAATGTATGCAGAGGGGGCGTTCCCCCGCAAAAAGCCTCGCAATAGTGGCGCAGTGAAATCTATGAGATTTCACTGCGTCACTTTTAGGATGCTGTTGCGTCAAAATCTTGTGCCTGCCTCACAGCAGGCGTAAGACTGACGCAAGCCTTTTCACATGAGGTTTTCCCCATGTGAAAGGATGCATTGCTGGAGTTGCGTCACTTTTGTGACACATTCCAGCAATGCATGACTTTTGCGCTTACAGATACGTCAGAAATACTGACGTATCTGTAACTCCTTGCGCCATGATGCGTCATACTGTAAATATGATGCATCATTGGTCTTGCAAGGAGGGCGCAGTGAAAAGTGACGCATCGCTGTTTTCACGCAGCGATGCGTCACTTTTCATAAATGAGGCCCACAGTCTTTAAAGATGAAATGAGGAGTATTCCTGCCTCTGCCCTGTTGGCAATGTTGCTGAGTGAACTAAGAGGCAAGTCAGGGGTCATGCGTACCCTCTATGTGGGCTAGGTTCTTATTAAGTCCATTACATTCCCTAAAAGATTTTCTTCTGTATGGCACACAACCTAAACTCATATATTTGAAAGTGCTCTCAAACGTGATAATGAACAAAAAGGAGGCTCGGTGAAATAAATTATTTGCCAAGGATCACACAATTCAGCCCAGGTTTCCAGTTTCATACTGTGCAGTTAAGCCACTGGATGGGTAACTGTTTCTGACTTCATTGGTTAATGCTTTGTCCTTAATTCTTGGAAGGAGAGTTTAGAGTGTGGGTGAAAGGCATAATGCACATTGTATTTATGGTATGGCAGTTTTACATAGTGCAAATCTGGCACAAAGACGTAAGAGCACTTCTCAATAGACACACACTTTACATGTCTGCTTTTTTAGCCAGGAATTCACAGCCGAGGAAGGATTAAAACCTAGCCCCGTGTAACAAGCACAGCAGCTGTAGCCAATAGACCACATCGCCTCCCATGAAAAGCTCTGCTTGTTTAGGGCTCGAGGTTCCAAAAGGTCCTCGAGCTGACCTAGAACGGTTGTATGTTGCTACAACGCATTCCGTTGCAACGCATGCTTTTTCCACGCATGCGTTACAACGGAATGCTTTTTTAACGGATAACCATTCACCACGAATATTCCTTTACCAAGCATACCTTTACGCATAACTTTACAATGATTTTTGTATGCTTGGTAAGGGAATACTCTTGGTAAAGGTTATACCCCTTACGTGACTCTCCATCCCCAATCCTTCTTATTGTTACCCCTTCCCTTAACCCTTTTATATATATTTTTTTTATAATACTAAAATTCCCCTTACCTCTTCACGTCGTCTCCTCTCCATCTTCCGTGGTAACGTCCTACGTCGTAAAGAGGAACCGGAAGTTTCTTTCTGTTTCCTCTTAAACTACGCCGATTGCCTGTACTTCTCGACGTTTCTTCAGGTGAATATGTATTTTTGGGGGGGAGACCCCCAAAGCCTCCTTTTTTCCCTACGTTTTTTTTTGGGGGGGTGGAGACCCCCCCAAACCGCCGTTTTCTAATTTGTCCCTTTAACACACATGCCTTTACTACATATCTCATAGCAAAGGCATGCGTGGTAAAGGCTTTCGTAGTAACCACGCATGCGTTGTAATACATGCTTGGTTAAGCCTTTCGTGGAAACGGCTGCGTTGTAGTGACCGTTTCCCACCTAGAACCTGGTCTATGGATCGAGTCTGGCTTGAGCTTTCAGTGGTTCGCCCACCTCTAGTGTGTTGTGGTCCTTAGTGCAAGCAACCAAAATGTCTCCTGACCGCTGCTCGGGTAGTAAATTACAGCAGGAACCAGGCTTAAGTCCCGTCGAGCACCTCGTCCTCTGTCCGTTTGCACCTGTTACATCATTGGTAGGCATGCCCTGCTTGTAGTCCTATTTACACTATTGTAAACCAGGGCAACAGTACCGGAATGTGATGATAATTCATTTGGAATTAGGAAACTTAAGAGCTCTGCAGATATTCTTCGAAGGAGCCTTGATTTTGGATTGCATTGATTGATTTTAGATTGAAAGCGCACTCTAAGGGTTCAGGCCATAGGTCCACCGGAGGGCTTTTCGGCTGCCGTGCTCTAAAACGTCACTTTTAAATCACATCCAGGAGATTTCCCTGCTTTTTTTCCCCTCCGGAGTTATACATAGCGCAAATTCGACCCGAACATATCAGGTATCAGAGCGCTTTACATGAACACCAGTTTCGTTACAGACGGACACATTCATCTTTTTTTGCTAGGTACGGGGCGATTAAGTGATTTGCCCAGAATCACAGGGTGCTAAGCGTCGTTCCCAAGTCTCAAACCAAGCTCCCTAGCTTTGAGGTCGACCGCTCTAGTCGTAAGGCACATCCTCTCATTAGAAGATTGGTGGATTTGGTATGCCATACCAAAGTGTGTCATGCTGCCCAGGCATTGCTGCTGCTATTAGGTGGAAGACCCTGCACCCCTAAAAGAGGCCTGTGCTTATAAATATGAAGCCTTTAGACATTTAGCGAAATTGTCATCCAAGAGTTAAGGTGCCTGCAGAAGCCTGTTTCTCAGTGAGTACCTATAATCGGTTGCTTAATTTGTAAGAGCATAAGTGCTGGGGCTCCTGTTGGGAGGTCACTGCAGCTTGCACCAAAGACTGACCCTGCCAACAGCCAATGACAGTACAAACACAGCTACAAACCATCACACTCTCACAAGTATGAAAATATATACTATACCAGGCCCCACAAAGCTGTAAGAATGGCTTGGGTGCATTAGTCAATTTAAATGGAACTAATAAGCAGTTGTTGTTGTGCTCATGCCTAAATCAGCAAGACAGCGCCACCTTGTGGCAGACTGTCATAAGCCCCGGTGCTGGCAAATAGGTGCCAGTGCCGAGCACCGGAAACCACCGGCTCAAATTAAGCACTGAAAAACCCACACTTTCTGGGAAGTCAGACTTCTGTCTTTTGGTCATTGATGCAGCTCTGCCATTGGGGTGCTGACCCCCTACCTCTATTTATTTCATACTTTTTTCAAAAAAAAAGGTAATTTGACTGTTTATATATACATTTTGTTAGATTGAATTAACATGCAATACGTGGATATAGTGAACAAAGTGTACTTATTAAGTAATTAAAGTATTGCACTCAAATCATTGTCCGTTTCTAGTGATGAAAGGCAACAAGAAAGGGATGCTCATCAGGTGGCTGTATTGCACAATGCACAGCCTGGGTTTAAATCCCAGCTTCTGTACTCAACTAAATTGTGTGATCCTACACAAACTGCTTTACTTCACTTTGCTTCATTTTGATTGAGTTTCAAACTGGAGGCCACCTTGAGAAATTCAGGATATTCACTGCACAAACCCTCACTTAAGTTTGCTTTAATAGATAATAATGTTGCCCCACTAACGTTATTGGCCATATGTTCAGTGCACATGACAAACTGACATCTCTTGGTTAATTCCTGACAGTATCATCAGGGCATTGGAGGCATTGGCGGTTGCATGCGAAGGAGAGTGGTGGGCGGCAAAACAGTAAACTACATTAACTTCATGCAGATATGCATTAAATTCTCGTTTTTAAGTTAAAATGTTTGTCTTTAAAATGGTAATGTAATGCATGCCGGCGATTTAGGGATACATACTGACAAAAAATAAATAGAAAAATGAATAGGAAATAAAAATCACTTACCTCCATCCTCGCTCTGGTTCTTCTTTCCTCCAGCGAGCCCCAGCCTCGTCCTCTAACCAATCCCGATGCTGCTCTCATGCTGTCTGAGCAGTGCCAGGATTGGTTGGAGCCAGCTCTCTTAACGCTCCAAAGAACACAGGAGGCCTTTGCGCGGTCTCAACCCAGCTGTCCAAGACAACTGGGTTGAGAGGTTTAAAGTGCTTCCAGTCAGCAGCGGCCCCGCCCCGTCCTGAGACTCAGTTCAGGAGGGGGGTTTGCAGAGTCAATGTTTATCACCATTTTATTTTTCACTGGGGACATTTTAACTAGTGTGGTGACTAGCGCCTTAGCGGAGGAGCCGCCCCTGATAGGAGGTGGGGAAAGGTTCATAATTAAATCTATTTGTTTAGCACGCCAATCCAGAGACGTGATTTTTATTTATTTATTTATTTATTTATAAAGTTTTATATAGCGATATTGTGCTGAAGTAAAATACATTTTCTTTAACTTGAAAGTATTTATTATATTTTACATTATGTTTGCTGTATCATTTACAGTTCCATATATTTAGATAGCCAGCGTGTGCTTTGGATCTTAGGTCATGCCAGATCACTGTGCTTGGCAGTAGCTCGGTTCTCCTCATGAATTTGCAGACTGGCCCTCCCCTACTCCTCTTGAGTGCAAAGACTGCCTTCTACTTCATCCAGTTAATCAGAATCCCCCCCCCCCTCCCCGCTCCTGCCAGTTAGTTAAAAGCCCTGTAGCACTTTCACAGGCCATTTACTTGCAATTAGAAAGGAAGCTCTCTCTGCTGTTACTTGCACCACCACGACTAATTTCGGAAAAATAAAACTATTTCGATGAAATAAAACTCAGAATTCACCAACACCTGGCACTTGAGACTGAGCCGTGCTGCCATAGGGTGTGCACCCTGAATATTGACACCAGAATGTCGATGGCATATACTATTGAAGCCAATATATCTGAAATAAATATCAACCGTTAAGTAAGTCTAGATTTTCTATACCTAACTCACCATATATGCACCCTGGCGACCTATATCTTCAATGTACGGAAATGTGGAGGTAGGAATAGTAAATCTATGCTTCCAAATATGCACTTAACTTTCAATACTCTGTCCACGATATTCTTGTAGGTCAATATTCTGAGGTGTCAATATTCAGTAGTACAACCTTTCAGAGGAATGTGAAATGATGGACAACAGTTCCTTAGGTTTAATTTGCATAGGTATTGTATATTTAACCTGTTTGGATTCATTATCTTAAAACACATCTTCAGGTGACTAAACCACAGGGGTCTATAGGACAGTGCATCCAGTAATGACACCTGGGTGGAGTTCCCTTGTCAGATATGGGACTTGTAACTTTGATCACATTGTTTTTGTCACGTAGCTTTGGTGACCAGGACCAGAACCTAGTGCAGTGCAGGTTAGAGCAGCCAAAGGGCACAGGAATGCAGGAAAGTAGACTAAGAAACAAACAAAAATATTGACTTTCAATATAAGGGTCTAAACAAAATGTCGCCTTGCCCATATCCCCACTATTAGGCCTTTGGCCTCAAATATTCTAGAACTGGAGTGAGAATACTGTACGGCTAAATGCTACAGTAGATTGGAAGTGAGTTTGTCTGGCTGTTTTAAGGAATTTAAAACAAGTCAACATTGTTGTAGAGATTTATGTATGGTTTACATAGGGTGTACTTGTAAAGTGAAAACTCACCTGTGGCTCTCTTGGTACTCAATAACAGCTTTTTATTTTTACTCGACTTAATGATTATGATTTTGACAGTCAATTTTTTCCATTCAACATTCTTAGATGGAACCATGAGAGTGTTACACATGCTGTAAGAGGACCATACTGGAGAGAGAGAAGACGCAAATAATCAGTAAGAGACACTTGGCACCCACTGACAAAGTCTTTAAATCCAATGATGAAGCCTGGTTGTCAAGAAAGGAACTTCAGTGGGAGGACCCAAGACCCAATTAGAAGGTCAAGTATCAAAGGAAAGGACTCAGGGCCTATTACGGGGTCCTGACAAGCCAGAAGACCCAGAAATCATATGAGAGGACATTTGACCAATGAGAACATGTAGTATTAATTGTGAGGACCCTGGATCCAATCATAAAATGTAGTATTCCTTGAGAGCACCAGTGACCAAAAGAGAAGGTATACAATCCTCTGAGAGGAATTAGGATCCAACGAGGGAGCCTAAAACCTATTAGGGTCTAGTATTCAGTGGAGGACCTAGGATTCAACGAAAGAGTCTAGTACCCAGTGAAAGGGCCTACTGTCCAATGAGAGAGACTGCGATCCAGTGGAAGTAGCTAGGATCCAGTGAAATTCAGTGAGATGATGTAATATCCATTAAGATGGCCAATAAAGCAATGAGGGTCTGAGATCCAGCGAGAGAGTCTAGCATTAGTAGAGAGGATTCAGGATCCAATGAGAGGGTCTGAGATCTAGTCAGAGAGTCCAGACCAGCAAATGGATCTAGGGGGCACGGAGAGGCTCTAGCGTTTGATGGGAGGTCCAACTATGCGAGACAATCCAGATAAAAGGCTTCATTAACCAGCGAGAGATCCCATAATTCAACGAAAGGGCCAGGGATCCAGTCAGACGGCTTGAGATCCATTAACTGAGTCTAGTATTGAATGATTGGTTGTAGGGTCTGTTGAGAGGGTTCGGCAGGGAGCCCTGTGCCCAGACAACCGGAGATGCCTGGGCGAGCGTTGACAGGACAACGCTGTCGCATTTACCGGCATTATCACAGCAAAAGCCTCGCATTGAGAACAAAGGAGGGCGAAGGAGCGTCAAGCAAGAGGGATAAAAGGGAGTTTTAACTGGGAAATTCAAGCGATGTGACATGGAAGTAATTGAAGAGGCGCGCGGCAGCAAGACAGGCCTGTCTCACGCTCACAAAGTGATGTGACTACAATGAAGAGACAGCATCATCGTCTCTGTGATGGCCTCGTTTAAACTGTGGGAGACTGGCGGGAACTGAGGGGATTCCAGGACCTTACGCAGTTTGGCGTACAACTGTCTGATGCAGCAAGAGGAGGGGCGACAAAGGCTCCATGCCAATCCACTGCACGCTGTCTCACTTTCTGATTGCTCAAGAGAAAAAGGTGGGATAGTCCCAAAGCCCATTCAATGCTTGGCATCTCACTGGAAAGGGGTGGCACAGGCTACTGCCTATTCATTACTTGCCTCGCACTGACTTCTACATGGCACAGGCTCCCTGGTGCAAGAGGAAAGGGCTGCATGGCTCCATGTACATTCATTTCGTGGCCTCTTGCTGCAAGGGAGCAGGGGCACCATGGTCATACATTATTTGGCCTCTCGCTTTCTGACGAACATAGGAGAGTTCTTCATTTTTCGGCCTTTTCTGCCTGACAGATCAGAAGGGTGTGTGCCTACAGCCATTAGTAAAGCAGCCCCTCTTTGCTTTAGTGCTGCAAAAGTGAACTCAGTCTCCATATTCATTCCTCTCTTGGCTTCTCCCTACACACTCCTCAGTGCTAAACATTAGTGGGGACTGCACACCACTTTAGGTGATCCAGGACTACAGTGACGACTTTATGATGACGTTACGTGATCCAGGACTACAGTGACGACTTTATGACGTTACGTGATCCGGGACTACAGTGACGACTTTATGATGACGTTACGTGATCCAGGACTACAGTGACGACTTTATGACGTTACGTGATCCGGGACTACAGTGACGACATTATGATGACGTTACGTGATCCAGGACTACAGTGACGACTTTATGACGTTACGTGATCCGGGACTACAGTGACGACTTTATGATGACGTTACGTGATCCAGGACTGCAAGGATGACTTTAGGATGACGTTATGTGATCCAGGCCTACACTGACGACTCTGTGATGATTTTATGATGACCTGCATGTTTCCGCCTGATCTCACTGATTGATTCTACAACAAAGATCCTGGGAGGAGTAATACTGAGTAAGTTAGATGGTTGGGCAGAGGCAAACTACTTTTTTCACCAGTACAATATGGTTTCTGACCTGGTTTCTGAATTGTGGAGCAAACCCTAAACCTCACACTCCCAGGCAAATCCAGGGGAGGTGCCTTACATAAGGCTTTTATTGACAACTCATGTGATTTTGACCTAGTTGACAGGGGCATGTTGTGGCCCTGATGGCCCAGGCAGGTGTCAGTGCTCCTCTCCTAGACCTTGTAAAACGTTTACACCGAGGCTCCACAACAAAATTCTGCTATACACAAAATGCAGGGCTGGCTTTAGCGCTTGTGGTGCCCAGTGTGACAATAACTTTTAGCGCCACTACCCCCATGACCTCCTTCTTAAATTCCATCCCTACCACCTGTCAAAAGGGTCCCCCATCTCTGCATTGCCCCTCTCTGCATACATTTCAATTGTTTTAAAGCGCTGGTAAAGACTGGTTTTACTAATCCACTCAGCTATTCACTTTAAATACAGATCTGTTCTGTGCAGCAGTCATAAACTATCTGAGCTACTTTATGGTGAGTCAAAACATCCCCTAGACAAAACTCAACCTCTCTCTCTCTAGCAGAAACATTAATTACAAGTTAACTTGACATTTTTATTGCTGCCTGAAATCTGAACGCCCATGAAACTCTGCCTCAGCTGCTTTCAAATCATCAATCAATCAATCAATCAGGTGTTTGTGAAGCGTGACTACTCACCAGTAAGGGTCTCAAGGCGCTGGGGGTGGGGTTGCAGGTTCCAGTACATCAAGGAGGGGGTCTGTCGAAGAGCCAGGTTTTGAGGTTTCTTGCAAAGATGGGGATCGATGTTATCTGTCTGAGGTGGAGCGGAAGGTCGTTCCAGGCTCTGGCCGTGCGGAAGGAGAAGGAGCGTCCTCCCGATCTAGTCTTTCTGGTGCGGGGGACCACGACGTAGGACTGCTGGGCTGATCGTAGGGTCCTTTGGGGTGCGTGGAATTTGAGTCGGCTGTTCACATATGCTGGTCCGTTGTCGTGGAAGGGCCTTGTGAGTCATCTTGAAGATGACTCTAGCTTCGATGGGAAGCCAGTGGAGTGTGCGCAGGAGCTGGGAGATGTGGCAATATCTTGGCCGGTTGAGGACCAGTCTTGCGGCAGCGTTTTGGATGTTCTGTAGGTTGCGGTGAGGTTTTTGTTTATTCCAGCATAGAGTGTGTTGCCGTAGTCGAGCCTGCTGGTGACCAGGGCATGAGTGTCAGTCTTTCTGTATTGGAGGGGGATCCATTTGAAGGTCTTACGTAGGAGGCGAAGGTGTGGAAGCAGGAGGACATGACGGAGTTGATCTGGCGGTCCATTTTGAGCTCTGAGTCCAGGATGATTCCCAGGTTGCGTGCGTTGTCCGTGGGGGTGGGCGGGCTTCCGAGGGCGGGGTGCCACCAGTTGTCGTTCCAGGCATCGGGCTTTGGACCCATGATGAGTACTTCCGTTTTGTTGGTGTTTAGATGTAGGCAGCTGTTTTACATCCATTTGGCGACGGCTTCCATGCCTTCTCGAAAGTTGTGTCTGACGGTGTTGGGTACGTTGGATAGGGAGAGGATGAGTTGGGTGTCGTCTGCGTATGACACAATGTTGAGTCCATAGGTTCTGACAATGGGGGCTAGTGGAGCCATATAGACGTTGAAGAGCGTAGGGCTGAGGAAGGACACCTGGGGGACTCCGCAGGTGGTAGGTGTAGGGTCTATCGATCGCTGGCTTCAGGGTGTCGGGGTGGTTGGAGAGGGTTCAGTGTGTAGGTTGTCTTCGTCGACGTTGTCGTAGATGCTCTTAATTTTGTGGTGGAAAAAGGTGCTGAATTTGTCGCAGAGGTCTTGTGAGGGAGGGATGTCAGTGGACTCGCTGGTGGGTTGGGCGAACTCCTTGATGATGTTGAAGAGTTCTTTGCTGTTGTGTGCATGAGTGGAGATTCTCTCTTAAACCGCTTTTTTTCTCATTTTTCTGATGAGTTGGTGGTGAGTGTTGGTGGCGGCTCTGAAGCTGTTGTGGGATTCTGTGGATTTGGTGTTCCTCCAGGCCTTTTCGAGGCGGCGGCCAGTGCGTCTGGACTCTGGAAGTTCGTTGGTGAACCATCTAGCTTTCTTGGCGTGGGTGTTGTTGCTTTCTTGAGGGGGTCTATGGTGTTAGTGCTGTCGGAGATCCATCTCTGCAGGGTTCAGGCTGCAGTGTTGAGGTCATCGTTTACCATGATAGTTGGGGTGGAGTTGCTGAGTGATGAGGTTAGCTGGCCGTCTGTGATTCTGGTCCAGTTTCTTTGTGGGAGCAGGAGCTGGTGTCTGTGGAGGTAGGTGTTCTGAAGGTAAAGTGGACGCATCGATGGTCCGTCAATGGAAGTTCGGTGGTGTGGCTGAAGCTGATGGAGTTTCCTGTTGTGAAGAGGGTTTTGAGGGTGTGTCCTGCTGAGTGCATGGGTCGGTCACGATCTGGCAGAGTCCAATGTTGTGGAGGTTGTCCAGGAAGGATGTGGTGCTGGGGTCCAGTTGGTTGTCGAGGTGGAAGTTGACGTCTCCCAGTAGGGTGTAGTTGGTGGATGCAATGGCATGCGGGGAGATGATGTCCGTAATACAGTTAGCGAAAAGTCCGCAGGATCTAATCATAACTTATTCCGAAACAAGGCACCCCCACCTGAGGTTAGTGCCCTCCCTCCAGCTCAGCACCCAGTGCTGCTGCACCAGTTGCAATGCCCTAAAGCTGACCCTGGCAGAATGGGGACTGTACTGGCTCGATCAAAGTTGCCAGAGGGGTCATGCAGGTCTGTATATTAGCCCCCTTTTTTATTTTGTATCAATTCTTTGGGATATGTTTTAAAGTCTTTTAGCAAGGATGTCCCTAGAATTGGTTCCAAAGCAGCCCGGGCATTGCTCTACGCTGATGACGCGGTTCTTTTAGCATTAACTGCAAATGGTCTTTAAAATTTATTCAACAGCTTTTATGAATTTATGACCAAACTTAACTCAAAGTGAATCAGTAAAAAATATTCATTATGACCTGTATTCCAAAGAACAGTAAATCTAACTGCTTTTACTTAGGGGGGACTCCCATTGAAAAGGTAACCCGCTTTTAATTATGTAGGGATACTGTTGGAAGCGAGTGGAACATGGGATAGGCTAATGAACCAAAGAGTGCAAAAAATGGGGGCAGTTTGCAACACAATCTTCAGATTGGGTAAAGACTAGGCCACAAGCCTATCGAGGAGATGAACCGCTTTACAAATGCGGGAGAGAGGATGTGGTCTAACGGCTAGGGCGGTCACCTTCAAATCTGGGGACCCCGGTTTGAGTCTCGGCAATGACGCTCAACATCTTGTGATTCTGGGCAAATCACTTAATCTCCCGTGCCTAACAAACATTATGGTTTCCTTGTGTAACGCAACTGGTGCTCATGTAAAGCTCTCTTATACCTGATACCTTCGGGTCAAGTTCGCGCTGTGTAAAACTCTGGGGGGAAAAATGCAAATGCCTTTCAGCTGGCACATTCGGAGATGGAGTCTGGGGCTATGCTGTCCCCGGGAAATTACAGGCAGCAGAAAACAGATTTTAATGGAAGCTTTTAGGCACCCCAAAAGTTACATCGAGTCTTATCTCCTGCTTGGAACAGGGCATGGGCTTTGTGGAGGGCCTAATTAACATGGCGCCTTTATTACTATTGATAAAGCTATGGCATAACCCCAGAGCAGAGCTTTCAAGGCGGGTGTTGGCTTAGATAACAGGCCTCCTATTCCATGGTTGGTTTATGTCAAAAATACCTTTCATACTCTGGGACACAGCCATTTTTTTGACATTCCTGAAAGTATTACTTCAAATTCAGATGAAATAGTCAAACGAGGCTTTGAATCACATAGAGAGGAACTGAGATTTAAAACATCATTTGACATGAGG
Source organism: Lissotriton helveticus (assembly GCF_964261635.1). Lineage (NCBI taxonomy): Eukaryota > Metazoa > Chordata > Amphibia > Caudata > Salamandridae > Lissotriton > Lissotriton helveticus. The sequence continues at coordinate 1,499,254,475 of NC_136061.1, forward strand.
TCAGTCATCAGGTACATGCACAACTTAACCACCATAGACATAGAACGCAATCTATCCTGGACTGCCAAACTAGAACATAGATTTTATTTGACCAGGCTGAGACTCAACATGATCCACTTTTTCTCCTCTAGAAGGCACCTAGAATGCCTCTCTGCCATGCAGCCCATGTGACGCGATATCTACCCAATCCACAGTGCACTTTATGCTTTTTTGCATCCTGTACCATGCTTTTAGACTGCGCTCTTTATGGTCAATACTTCTGCACAAGCATTTTACCTCTTATAAACAAGGATTAATAATTCTACAAAGTTTAGCTTCACCTGAAATTTGCACTGCTGTACTCAGTTACATTGTAGCTGCTATTAAACTGAGGAAAAATTGTGCTTTTCAAATTGTTTCAGGAGGCAGTCTTTTATTGTGATGTTAATTGTTTTTTTCATAAAATTATGTAAATTGCATATGTTTTAAGTTTAATCTGAACTGTCTTTAAACTTGTGCTTTTATGGTCATTTGTATTGGTCGAAGAACGATAATTTTTATTTCGACCTTTTCAGATCCAGGCCTACCAACCAAACTGCACTTGCGATGTGAGTGGGCAGGTTCCACCATACTTATGTATACACTGCTTAATACTTGGGCATAACCTGCTTCCAAACACTCTACACCCTGCATTTTGTTATATAATGAAACTAAGGCTCAGAACGGTAAAGGAATTATCCAAAGATCACAAGGTTTAGTAAAGCAAGAAAGTTGGAAACAGAGATTCACGGTTCCAGCAGTGGCGGCCATCACAGCTCGCGGGTGGGAGTCGGGCTCGAGCCGTGTCGTGCCGGCTGACCCTGCGACAGGTACTACCAGCAACAGCCGACAAGAACTTCTGACAAAACAAGCAAAAACACCACAAACATCAAAAGCACTGGAAACAATCTTCATCGTTACCAGCGGAATAGTCAAACCCAAGACGGATTTAGGCCCCAAAGACATAGGATATTGACATTTGATCCTGCAAAACACTGTGTCACTGTTGGCTGAATAAAAAAAAAAAAAAACTTACCTTGTCGCCGCCGGGTCCTGCGTTGTCTCTCCTGCTCGCCTGTGTCCGATTCCAGGTCGGCTAGCCTCCGACCCCTAAGCCAATCACAACGCTCCGATGGAGTGTTGTGATTGGTCTGAGCACCGTGACACGGCGTTCACCCCGGGGCTATAGGGGTTTGGATGTTTCTATGCAGGCTGTAATGCAGCTTGCATGGAGAACAAGGGAGTGCGCATAACTGTTTTGGGCGGCCTGAGAGGGCTGTCCAAACAGTCATTGTGCACAGGAGTGTTCTACCACTCCTCCTCTGCAGCTCTCCCCTGCCCCCTCACGCACTGCCGCAGCAGGAGTAAAAATAAAATGATAATAACATTCTCTTAATATCATTTTATTTTTTCCTTTCTTTGTTGCTCCTGGCAGTGGGGCGACACTCCTCCGCCTTAGCGGAGGAGCCGCCACTGGGTTCCAGGTTCCACAACCAACAATTTCTCCCTTGCGTGCCTATGGTATGACACTTGACAAGACGGGCTAGCCCACTGACCGGTCTCATTATCCATTGCCCCAAAGCCCACTTCAGAGCCCCAGGCCTCTCCTCCCAGGCCTGCAACACTTTCATGATCTTAATTCAAGCCTTCATCTCCCCAAGCCCTCCCCGAGTCGGAAGGAATTAATCTCCCGCGTGTCAGCGGGGATTAAATGGGGCCGAGTCCATTACTAAACATTAAACAAGATATTTTCAGATGACATTCATAATCTTTTGAAGGCTGAATTATTAGAAATGGGTCATTTTTCATTTGCTCTGGGTAATTATTTATCATAACTGTGATATGTTCTGCTCAGGTCTGTCAATGGAGGGAGCAGAATTCTTATTTCCCAATTGAATTTTTTGAAGCAGGGAATCCGGCTAATATCAGAAAATACATCTAAAACCCATTCTCTGGAACTTATTAAGCTCCTGCTGCGAGGAGGTGTAGGATTATGTGTTTATCTTCGCAAGCACACGCAATGGAAGCACAAAGACACGCACACGCACCGAAACACACGCATACGGCTGATCATATCTAGGACTATTCTGTGACACGTATGAAAGACCATGAGCTCTCATAGGCAGCCATACACGTCATTGAAAATGCTTTTACTATCAGCTAATCCGACTGTTAAAGGACTGCGTTCTCCCCATACACAAACAATGAGATCAAGCACCTTCAGAAAATTGACCGAACCATGTTTAAAAAAAAATCTGAGAAAGTGATGTTAGGTATATTAATCGATTCCTTATGAAAATGTTGACTGCAAAACAAATACACAATACTATAAACTGCAAAAATATCCATTCTACATAAAATTCTCCTACCACTATTTCAATCCTTTATTGTGGCTAAATTCACTCCCCACTTTTGTAGGACTGGGTTAATTAACAATTGAGACAGCAAGTGCTAGATAGTGGGTTTTGAGGCATGGTGACATGTTTATAGGGAATTATTATGTATTGTAGTTATTTTGGTAGACTGAATGTGCAAGTGTTGCAAAGACCCACTAAATAAACTATTACAATACAGTCAAGTGGTGGTCCCTATGTGTCAAGCAAGTCTTTGGTGCAATATGAGGAATTTGAAGAGATAAAATTGAGAGACTGGTAGATGCACTCAATTATATGCTTAATGTTTTCAAAAAAAGTATTTTGAAAATTATACAACATGCTCTCTTGGTGTGTCCTCAGTCTAAATGAACACCAATGTCACCATAATCATCATATTAGCTTTAGTTGGATCAAAACAGATCATAAAAGCACAAATACAAATTTCCTTAAGAATAATTACAAGTTATAATCATATACATCCATATATATCACAACGCACACCCAACTCCACTACATATATTTTTTTGTGCAGGGGAAAAAGCAGCATACGATTCATGTAAACTGTCAGCGCAACTAAATTTGAGTCAGACAATACACGTTTATAAGAGATTCATTAAATTATCTGCTCCAACCAATACATTAAAAACAGCTGAAATAAAACCCTAAAAATTGCATTCAAATATGAAACCCAGGTAAGTAAGGAGAACTTCAAGTACAAATTTATAGCATTGGTAAATAAGGCAGGTAACCTTGCCTCTTCTTCATGCTCACATGCTCATCCTAGCAATCCATGTAAACGGAAGGGTGACTACAAAACCATACTGCCTGGAGGTATCTCACAACAGCAAAGACCACCAACCTTTAGGATACTAAGGTCTTCCAAGTGCCTCCTTGTACCCAGTTTCCTGCATAAAGGCTGTAGCCATTTTCTCTGCTGAGGGCAGAGGAAATGCATATGCAGGACAAAAAAGAGCAAATGTTCTATAGTTTCAGACAAGCCCATACACACTGGACACTCAGTGCTTTTACATTTTTCATGATTGCATTATGCACAGTATACCCTTGTATGGAGAGTCTGATACCTAAATTGCAAAAACAGTCTTCGGGCCCAGGGGGGTGTAACCTCATCAATCGCTGGGGCAGCTTTCTTGGAGACTGTTTCCGCTGCTTTTATCCAGACAGTTGCAAAAAATAATAGTGATGGTAGGATGGCTTTGTAAATGAAAAATTTATCTTTTTCTGATTTTTATATTTTTTTTATATGAGATATTTTTCTCTTATTCGGTTTAATGGTGGTTCAATGCCCATTAGTTAGTTAGTTACCCAATGTTAGACTAATGTTCTGATTTGTTTCCTTTGCCTCAAATTGTAAAGCGCTCTGATATCCTTCGGGATCAAGTTCGCGCTATATAAAACTTTATAAATAAATAAATAAATAAATTAAAGGTCATCAACAATCTTGACGTATCATAAGTCAGAGAACAATCTGATGTGTGAATCTGCATGGACATAGTGGCTGTTAATCTGATTCATAAGTAGTCGAAATTAGGAACCTGCTCTATTGGGACTGTGTCAACATACAGGTTACATCTATACCTCTTGCTTCTTTCTGGGCGGAAAATCCTTAATTTTATTTTGGAACTATTCCGTTTTAGCCCCGTTTATCACAAAAGGAATTTTAATCAACCAATAGCTGTTGAAGACCCTTAAGTGATTTGGAGATCATGAGAAAGGAGAGTGGGGTGCAACACAGCCATCCCTATCCAGACGTCTCACCACATCATAGATAAAAAGTGAGAACAATGTGGGGCTAGGACACAGCCCTGCCGGGCCCCTTGTCAAATTCAAATTAGGGGTGTGAGCTGCCCCTGTTCCCCCTACTGAACCCTGGTCTGATTCCCTATGTGGAGACATACTAAGATAGCCAATATATTTGGGGGATACCCATCCTGTCCAATGTTGACCACAACATAGCTCTGGGGACAAGATGAAAGTCTGCACACAAGTCAACAAAGGTAAGAAAAAGTTGGCCTCTGTCGACTGCTACAGTCTTCCAGTAAAGGCAATTAAAACAGAAGACCTGATCAGCCATGCTTCTTCCCCTTTTAAACCTTGCCTGGAATTCAGGTAGAATCTATTCCCATCAATCCAATCTTGCAGGTGCTTTAGAACTTGCTTACAAAAGATCTTCTGTGAGGTGGCAATTAAGTTAATGAGTCGATAGCTGCTCGGGATGCTATGCTCCCCCTTCTTATAGTTTGGGATGATTTCAGATGAGTGCTAAGACATGGGGATCTGCACTCACTTCACAATAGCATTTGAGAGATGATTCAGGTAATATCCCCAGATCTCCGGATTTGATTTGTACAGCTCATTTGGAATCTGGCCTGGGTTTTTCCCTAATAATGTGGAGTTAATAGCTTCCACGGCCCCCCTAAGGTCAATCTCCAGGATATTTAAGTTTAGCAGCCAACTGATGGTCGATATCCACCCATGCCTCAGAATCATTGCAAGAGTATAGGTTGCTAAAATTGGATATCCAATCTTGCAGTTGGACAAAATAGTCCACAGACTCCTTATGCTTATTAGTTTTCAATGCCAAAGTGGCCCAAAAATCTACATTGTCCTCTAGCATCATAGCGTTAATCATCTCATCTCAGCGAGCCCTCCCATTTCCTCTCCAATTCTTTTTTTTATATGTGGCTCTACATTTCAAAAGCTGCTACCTACCCCTAGCCTTAGAAGCTAATAACAGTTGTGTTTTGGCCAGTCTGCACGTATTGTTATACCATGGGGCTAGCTTCTGAACCATATAATTATGCTTTATATCTTGCGCCAGGGACTTCCTTGTACTGTTAAAAAGTTTCTCATGGGTCTTGACCAAGAGCAAGCCTCTATCTTCCACAGCAAAGGTATCCAACCTCATCACCTGTTCCTTGGCCAGAATATTGACCAGCTCCAGGGCCTCCGGGTGCATCTGGACCTAACCCTATTTAATAGCCTAGGTTCTAGTGATTCCGCGGTGGTCTGTTCGTGCTTTATACTCTCTCGCAGCACATGGTTTGGCAGCTTATCTAGGACTGCTAAAACGCCGTCCTATGCCCTGTATCTAGGATACTAATATATATCTCTGGGACAGTCCGCCTGTGAAATCTGTATTTACTACGGCCCTTTGTGACATTTCTATTCCTGGCTAGGAATACTTATACTAGAACCGGGTCTTATCATACTGGTTAGAGTTTTTCCATTCAACTTGACAGTACCATTGCAAGACTTATCGTTCATCATAACTGCCCTGACGAAGCTCCTGCAGGAGCGAAACGCGTTGGCTGTCTTGTGCACTTTGAGAAATAAGAAAATAAAAAGAAAAAATATTTTTTGAATAAACTTCTGGCTCCGTTGATTGACTTGAAATTTGGTGCTGCCTCCATTTACTCTTGACATCTTACGTCTGGGACTCCAGTGGGACCTAATAACAGCAGGTCCTGGAGGTTTACAGCACAACTATATGCAATACTTTTTTGGGACTCTGGAAATTTGAGGTGCTTGTCAGTTGATCCGCTGTGGGACATTTTTCTTTGGACTATTTAATAGCCTACCCGTTATTGGACGGTTCAATACTCCCAAATTCCATTTGGTCACGAAGTGGCATGATGGTAATAAAAAGCCCCGTCAACAACAGACTAAGGGCATTGTAGTTACTGTCAGACTCACCAAACAGTAGTCAATGCGACTAGTGATTCCTGGCATATTAAAGGTGTGCCTACAGCCAACTTCGGATATAGTCCAAACATTAGCTGCTCTAAGGTTAAAAGTTAGTGTTAGAGCAAGTAACTGTGCACCCCTCAGGGTCTCGTTTAATAGCAGGTAATCTATACTAGGGATTTTCCATTTTTCATCCTGCTCTGCCGTTAGATCTGGATCGAATGATATGAGTGGTTCGAAGGAGGAATTCTAATCACCTGCAACAATAAGCTCCCCTTTGCCCTTATAGTTTGTTAAGAAATCCTCTAGGTGGCTTATTGTCTGAGTTCCCTCTCTCCTCTTGACAACTGTGTTATACATATTTATCATTACCTGGGAGTTGCCATAGCTAAAATCCACCCTTACAACCAACAAATCCGAGAGTTAACATGTAAATGCCTAATTGAGCATTGCAACACTGTTAACCCCCAAGTTGCCAAGACCCCTGAAGGTCTGCCTCTAGATAATTGAGCTACATGAGCTACATGGGAAGGTGATCCATATGCTCCATGTCACCTGGAACAAACATATATCATAATTATCTATGAACAGAATTTCTGATGGCCTATTTGCATGTTTGACTGTCACTGCCTGTCTACGCAGGGAAGTGGCTACCCCCACACGTACCAAGGGTCCTCATAATCATATCAGCATTTGAATTCTCTACTACTACATTTGGCCTCATACTTCCCAGGGGCTCTAGTTTACTGGATCCCAGCCCATGCCAGGTAGCCACTTTCAGGGATTACCCTAGTTGGAGTCAGTCAATCACTGACCCCCAGCCTATTGAAACCAGCAGAGACCTGGCCTGGCAGGCATACTGGATCTCATAAGCGGATCTATACTTAATCTGGATTTGGGTCGTGGCACCACAAATTCTACAAGCATCCATAGCTAGTAGGCCGCTAACCAAATCCTGACTCTTCAAGCACCAATACTATTGTAACATCGCTGGTTCCATGAACTGCCGACCAGTCCCAAGACGCACTGTCACGGGAAGGCGTGCAGGCTCAATTCATTTAGTACTCAATAAACAAGTTAATTTCCTGATTTTATACATGTAAATCTACAGTACTTTAAAATGTTAACAATTGTATTCGTTCAAAACAATGTGTTTTCTGCGGACAATACATCCATTCCTTTTGAGCAGATTCTCTCAAATACATTCATAGCTTGCAAGAGTTTCATCTTTCCTAACTAGAAAACACAATGCATCAACCTGACCCTTCATCAGGTTTCCCTACAACCAAGATAACAAGTCATTTAGATATAACCTGTTATGGGATCCAGTACGCCACACCATTGTGAACCAATATACACCAACATGCAAAAATTACGAAGCATACATTAACGGCAATGGTATCTTGCTACCGTGAGAAGTCACAGTATCAACAACACGGATGAGCCGCTCATACAGTTAGAGTGTTTCTCGAATGTTAGTGAAATTGCGTGTGCACCAATTAGTACATTATAGTGTTATTGAAGAACACTATAATGAAGAACAACCAGACGAAACTAGATCATGCAAAGTCTCAGCAAACCTCATTAAGCCATCGATATGTATGTGTGAAAAAAATACTATTATACATGATGATGAATGAAAAAGTGCACAAAAAAAAGTCACAGATAACCAACCTTCACCAATTTGAAAAGAAGCAAAAGGTAAGTGCTCTTGAAACTTTCAAAAGCCACGTGCCGGCAATCAAAAACTATCAAGTTATAGAAATGAGTTTGGCTCGTCCTGCCAATAATCTTTGTGGAACCCCAAATGAAAACTGGTGAGCGCACGTCTGCCTAATGGGATTCTATCAATGCACACTTATTGCATAATCATAAATGTTCGAACTGTCATGATCCCTGAAGCGCACGCATCTGGAATCCGATTGGTGCACCTGTGTTTACTAAAAGTAAACCCAAAGGGGTTAAGCCATGTTTAAAGGTCCAAAACCTTGTGAATAACACTTGATTTAGAACACAATTTAGCAATTCTCTCTAAAATAACAAAAGCCCAATGAACAAATCTAATTGCATCAAATATACAAACTATTGTAAATACCAATAAAGGTGCCATTTTGGAAAGGAAAAGCTGATAGAAGTAGAACCAGGACACGTAACTGACAAAACATCAAATATGAATTCTTATAAAGGTGACATTACTATGATAATATAACCTGGAACAACAATGCATCATGAACAATATTATGTGTTTAAAGAAAACATGACTTTTCCAATTTGTCATTCTTACCAATTGGCTGTGGAGTATCCAATCTCCTAATCCTCAAAAAAAATCTTTGCAAGAGTTTTTTTATGATGCTCTAAATTGAGTGGAGATTTGACAATTGCTAAAATCTGAAATCGAAGTTCACAGATATTGTGACCATGTTCAATCCAATCTGTAGCAACGCTGGAATTGTTAATTGATTTCTAGTGTTGATTTTGTGTTCAGTGATTCTCGACTTGATTTTCCTTTCTGTTTCCATAATATATAAAATGCCACCGGGACATTTCAACCAATAAACTGCATTTTTGGTATCACTGTCTCCAGAATGTTTCAGTGTGATAGAAAAACCTTTCTTTGGGTGCATGACAGCGTTGCCAAGTATGCCATTGTTTCAATGGATACAATTGTATCATGTTAGTGCCTGAAAATTTCTTAACGGCAGTATTATTATTGAGAGTTAAAATCTCGTTGATGTTGTGTGAGTGACTGAATGCAAATAAAGGTTTTACAATTAATACCCCATGGAAATCCGGTTCAGCTTGCAGCAATTCCCAATGCTTATTTATATTTTTTAATAGCCAAATATTTAGTAGAACATTTTGAAACAAAAACCATCCTGGAAGATTTCTTTATGGGGCATTGAGGCAACATAGGTTACAAGGGTACCGGGAAACACGTAACAAGTGCAGCACCTGAAAGGTCTGCAGATGCTACTTTAAAACATTTTTTAAAGCGGGCGGGCAACTGGGAGGATTCTCTCTTTAAGCAGCATTCAATTGACTCATTACAGATGCGAATGTTCAATGTCCTGAAAATGGGACATAGCCAGAATTTTGTGTGGAGTGATAACTTGTTGCAAAGGCAGACCACACAAATAAGGGATTCAGATCCCGTATTATATAGAGTCTGCACTGTTTACCCACGTCCCCGCACCTCGTACTATGCCAATATGTTTTGCGGGGAATCACCCAAATCTTAGTCTCATCAGTTGCTTCACCAAGCCCAGAGAGAGGAGCTGGGATAGATCCATTGGCAGTGCCCCAGGGACATATGGTTGGCTGCCCAACAACCATGGGATATCTCCTTCAACGCCCTCCTACCGAGGTCTCCTGAAATCATTATTTTTGCTTTAGTAAGAGTTTCGAGGTCTGCTTTAGCAGGAGATTGACAGACTATAATTTGTGGGCTCCAGGTTGTTCAGCGAGGTAGCGCAAAACTGTGGCCACGAGGAATTCACCTGTATTATTATCTGCCAAAGAAGATGTTTTGAATGTCCCGGGCGGGGCTCCGTTCAATTTTAAGCAGTAGGATAAAAATTGAGCAGTCAATAGCAAACGCTATTTTGTCAGGTTGAATTCCAGTCGCATTTGAGCTTGCACAGAAGCCTGGTAAGGAGCTTTTCTTAAAGCACTTGATTTGAACTCTATCCAGCCAGTTGGCTAGTCTGCTTTTGAACAGCGGCGCACCCTAGGATACTGACAGAGTTAGGTTGCTGGTGACCACCTTCAGTAGGGCTCTTACATCTAGGCAATGCAGAAACCTATGCATTTTGCAAAATAGAGTTGTGAGACCCTGTTGGGTCTTAACATATGGCATGCATTGGCCTCTTTCATCCAGCCAAATCCCTAGGTATTTGTAGGATGAAACCTTCCCGACAGTACCTTTTTGAGGAAGCCTGGACCCACTCTTGACTAATTTGCAGCCCACTACCATGAACTCTGCCTTAGTTAAGTTAACGGATAGATTGTTTAACCACAGTAATGGGCCTGTGCATCCTGTGATCTTTTAAGACCAGTTCAGGTCTGTTGTGAAATACCTCCTATTATATGAATAGTCTGAGCCAGAATGAGGCATAACACGTGGTTTCAGAATTACTGCACTGAATTCTGCATGTGTTGAATGCAAAAAATTGTCAGACTTTTGCTGGTGAAGTATATCAGGCGAACATTTCAGGAGTATGGCAATTAACGCAGTACTTAGAAATCCATCCCCTGCGTACATTCATGTTTGCACACAGCGTAAATTCACGTTTGCCCACAATCAGAATTTTCCCGACTACACGTAATCAGGGCTTTACTATTTACTATAAAAAATAGCTTGCATATAACCAGTGCTTAATTTGAGCCAGTGGGTGTCGTTTGGGGCCATCAGCACACATTTTTGGGGGCAGGCACTTATTTTTCTGCATTAGACATATACCAAGAGCAAGAGAGTGAAAAACAAGCAAAGCGGAAAGATGAAGGAAGAGAACGACGGAAAAAACATCTTAAAGGAAGAAATCCTGCAAATGTGAGCTAAAGGGGCAGGGATTGTCTGGTTCTGGATAACCCAATTTGTGCTGACCTTAACTTTAGCCTATGTATTCGAGTACAGAGAAATGATGGTGTTAAGCAGGGGAAGAGGGATAATGCAGTTTTCAAAAATGGATATGTATGGCATAAATTGTAACAAAAGTCAAAATGTTCATGCTGTAGAGCCAACACTAAATACTTTGCAACCTTAACAAGGCTGCAAACTTTTCCATAGAACTTCACAAATGTAGCAAAAAAAAGTGCGACTTTGCACACCTCAATCAAAACTTCTAAAACAGATGCAATGTAAATAAACCGGCATATCCACTTTGTTGAGTTTTTGTGTACGTGTGTCATTTTTCAGGAACCATTGCATTACACTGCGCTGACGAGGATGATTCACGTTCATCATTACACTTAGAACATTGCCTGAAATCAGTAGAGATATGAGAGTTCATGGAGACTTAGGCGGGGGAGTAGTGATGGTGAAATGCTCGTTAAAGTGAGGACCATTAACGTTAACGAGCCTTTCAAGAAAAAAAAACCATATTTTTATATTAAAATAAAGAAGGATTGTAAATGTTTACAGTCTGACAGTGCAGCTGTCTGAGATTATGAGCTGAAATATATTTATTGTTTTTACTGCAGCACCAATACTGAATGAAATACAGATGAGAAAAGAAGACGCATTCCTCGTCTTACAACCTAGAAGATGCCTTCCTTCCTTAGTGGGGCAGGTTCACAACACAGTCCCTAAACAATCAAATCTCTCCAAAAGACCTGCACTACCAAACAACATACTTGTGACTTCATCTAAGGCCTCGGACAGAGAAAATCCAAGTACCCTACACACTTTTACTACAAATTACTTGGAGCTTAATTACGACTTTGGCACTGCAACGCCAACTTTGCACCGGCATAGCACCGCCTAAGCCGTGCATGGTCCGCCCACCAGATTACAAATTCAACTTGTGCCTGGCGGGCCTTTCTTTTGCCGTTCCCACAGCGGTGCCCTGAAATCGGGCACCGAAATGGGAACGTAAAAGAGTTCCAGCAAGGACTGTGAAATCCATGCCATGCTGGAACTTGGGGTGCATGCAAACGCAAACATGGGGGGGGGCACATGTTGTGCCTCCCTGAATGCATCCCCTTGGCGGCTGGAGCATGGGTGCCCTGTAGGGCCCCCTTTGTTTCCCCACTGCCAGCCTTTTAATGGCAGGATCACCTCCATGAAATGGTTGGAGGTGGGGAAACTCAGCTTGGCAGACTGCGGCGGTCCCCAGTGGTGTAACAAACGTTTAAGGGGCCCCCCTGCAATGTACACGGAGGGGCCCCCGCTCCAGATTTAATATGGAGCGCTCCTGCCTAAGTACTGTGCTGAGGGGGCTGTCTACAGCTCGGGGACCCCCGCCGGGGATGCAGGGGCGTGTGTTGAACGGCGGTTCCCTGATGTGGCCGTCCGAATGGCCGCCCTGTAATACGGCAGCTGCTGGACCGCCACTGCAAGTCTGGCGTCGACAGACCACCAGACTCGTAATCAAGCACTTAGTGATCTTGAAGGAAGAAAGTCACAGGAAAACTTCAACAATCCTAATTTATCTAAATTGTATTTCTAATTGCATTTATATAGCAATTACTACCCCAACAAGGCCTTGAATCGATGTACAACGGGCAGCACACTTTTTCAGGACCTACGGTTAGTGGTTAGTGCAATGTTATTGGTTACTGTTAGCTATTGGGATTATTCTTGTGCACGCGAGCAAACCATTCCATGTTGTCATTACAGTTACTTTGTTGTGGACTAAATTAATAGGTGCTAGTTCCGATAATCGGGGTAGGGGTGTGAGCTCAAGCACGTGGTTGGAGGGATTAATGAATGAGTCAGAGGAGATTGGGTATTGGTAGGTTGCATGGGTATGACTCAGAGGGAGGAGGAGCAATTGAAAAATTGTTAAATGAGTTGTGGGAAATTTGCTGAAATATAATAATAGAGAATAAGGCAAGCATGCAAGTGATTGAGTAGGTGTGCTCAGAGAGAGGACGCATGCAGAGGATAGAAGGGAAGGAGAGGGACACTATGAAGAGAAAAAAAATGTAAGGCAACAATCGGAAGTTTTAATTAATTATCAGTTTTTCATTCGGGATTTATGTGGCTAGATAATATATTTGAGACAGCATGCAGTCCGAGGATGCAAGACTGTAGAAAGAAATAACATTATTTAATTGTGAAGATTGTCCTACACCAGAATCGGGAAAACCATCTGTCCGCTGCCAGGCCACTGATAGACCACCGATCATGCCAGGTCAGTTAATCAGCTCAAGGGCCGAAAGTGAAAAAATAATGTATGGAGGCATATATCAAGAGCTTTAAGCTGTAGGGCTCAGGGCATAGCAAACGTCCAACCATTTGTACAGTGCAGATGCACATCTGGAAACTGGCCTCTATGGATCTGGGGTTCTTATTGACCAAAGTCAAAGTGATATAGTGTACAGCTTTGCTTCCTGACGTTTAGATGTGAATCAAAAAGATAATGGGCGGCAAGACAGGAGTAGATTAATGTATTTTAGTGATGGAATTTATTGTCAAATGCCACAGATCTTTGTGGAGCCCTCCTGGGTGTTGAAGGGTGTTGATCTTTTGTTTTGCTAGGGGCTACAATTGTCCATTATCGGCTTCAGGGATTTTTTTTGGTTAGCTGCATTCATTTCCTCTTTGATGCTTTGATGCCATTCTGTGTACATGCATATGCGGGTATTTGTCAATCTACATACTTTGAGGTTGAAAACGTTTAGACAACTCGTTGACTTGGGGCCGTGTTGTGAACATGACAATGTCAGAAGCTGTGTCAGTGGTCAGTAGTTTTGCTGTTCCATGACAGCCTCAGAAGGCATATCTGAGCAGTGCTGGTTGTGTGTACTATGTTGTGTTCGACGTGTTCTGCTGGGCCATCCTCCAGGGCGGTTACATATGTACAGCACAATTAAGCTAGGGGGCAGACCCCATGTTCATCACAAGCATGTTATCCTCCAAAGATAGCAAGTCACAGCGCCCAGCAGCTTCTTCCTAGTGCTTAATTTGTAAAACGAAAACAAGGGCCTACATTTTTTTCAGAAGCCGGTCTGCATTGCTACTGAACGTTGAGGTTGTGGAATACCAAGGCTGTTCAGCCTTGATTCGCTTCATGCCTCTTTCATCCACAAGCAACCTTATGTCCACCATTTTCATCTGGTTGTAAGAGATCGCGAGCGATTGAAAAGTAGAGGGAGAAAATCTGAGAAAGAGATACCGAGGTAGATGTAATAAGAGTGTGTGTGTGTGTGTGTGTGTGTGTGTGAGTGTCTGCTTGCATGCATCAGTCTGGGAGCGTGTATGAATGTTTGGTGACTCAAATTGAGGCTGTGAAATGGAAGGTGGTCTTTAGGAGAGATAAAAGGCCCAGAGAATCTCAATGGCATGAAGGTCTGGTGCTTCTTCTCCTGGCAGTCGGCATGTACCACTGCCAGCTGCGTCTTCCTGATCTCCGATACATTTGCATGAGGCTCATACAAGCTAAGGAGTGTGCTGGCTGGAGGAACAAAGCTGGAACACAAATGTTCACTTCCCTTCATTTCCATAGGTGAGCACAAGTTTAGGAAGTGAGATGAACCAGGGTTCCAGAAGGGTTCCTCGGGATACAGAAACCCCTGAGCTGCCACTCACCCATGTTGAGGAGCCTAGGCTAGGCAGCTGGAGTGTAGTGATCCACCTTAAATTGCCTAGATGTTTCCTGTAGTAAAGTCCCTATGCTATTGGCCAATGAGGGCCTGGATTCTTGCGGTGGTGTTTTCAATGTGAGTCCCGGTTGACAAAGTGAGGAACCTGGGAGTCATGTTCGACAACCGTCTGAACTTCCTTCCACATGCCAACCAGATATCCTCTTCAGCCTTTCATAAACTTAGGCTCATCAAAAAAATTCTGCCCTTTTTACCTGAAAACATGGCGAAAATGCTGGTAAGCTCCCTGGTGCTCTCCACCCTAGACTATTGTAATGCTTTGTTTCTAGGGGCCCAGGAGAGAGTGCTAACAAAAATGCAGTCTATACAGAACGCGGCCGCCAGGCTCCTAGGGCGAATCCCCAAATTCCATCCGGTCTCACCCACCATGAAACAACTCCATTGGCTTCCGGTGAGGAAGAGGATTAAGTTTAAAACCTTGTGCCTGGTATACAAGGCTTTACACAACGCTGCCCCAGCATTCTTCACCCAGAACCTTACTCCCTACTGTCCATCTAGAGCACTGCGCCTTCCAGCTCCCTGGACCTGGTGATCCCCCGAACTAAATCTGTCAACTGGGGTGACAGAAGATTCCTTGTGGCTGCTCCAAAACTTTGGAACACACTGCCTCATTCGATCAAGACCAGCACGTCCCTCTGGTCTTTCCGAAAAAACCTCAAAACTTGGCTTTTTAATCAATGATCTGCCAGTCCCCTTGTTGGCCAAACATTGCAGTTACTTAGCGCCGAGATGCCCATGGGCCTTCGTTTCGCGCTTTACAAATGTTTAAAATAAATAAATAAATAAATAAATAGTGGAAGGACCCAGCGCTCAGAAGCATGCCCAGCGCTTGAGACATTTTCAGGACCTTTCACTGCTGGGAGAGACTGATCGGGTGAGTGAGTGATTTCGCACAATGCAAAGCTGTGCAGTGCAGAATAGTGTTCATAAAAGAGGAGAGTGTGGCAGGTCAAAGAGTGAGTACAAGACCATTTTAACCCCTCCCATGCTGATGACGAGCTCAGCTCGTCATCAACCACAGTGCTCGTGTGCTGATGACGAGTTGAGTTAGAACGCTCACACGCGGGGATAATTCCCCTGCTGTGCTGAGCGTTCTAAGGAACGGGCGTGGCTGTGACGAGCTCAGCTCGTCATCAGCACACAAGCACTGTGGCTGATGACGAGCTGAGCTCGTCATCAGCACCGGGGCGCTGTGCGCGCCCCCAGCACAGCGGGGGAATTACCCCTGCAGAGAAGGGGTTAAACATGTACAGCTGAATAACCGAGCAGCTGAGTGATTCTGTGAGTGAATGAATGAACGAAAGAGTATAGGAGGGACAACAAAAGCAGGCAGGAGCGAAGGAAAAAAAGGCAAAATGGAGACGCATATAACTGTAAAAAGTACTACCCCTTCTCTGTTCCCAGACTCACCAATTCCAAAGAGGCACATGCAATGTGTGCCTCCCTGAAGACTGAGAGATCTCACAATTGAACCCTCTCTTTCTCTAATTCTCTATTACTTTCCCCCTTAGCCTCTCCTTGTCTCTTAAACAAGCAGAGTTAAAAAAATGAGTATACTTTTGATAATTTACTTAAGACCTCCTTCTCACCTAGGCTTTCCTATTTGTGTCATTGCATTTATATAGTGCTTACTACACCCGAGGAGGCGTTGAAACGCTTTAGACCAGGCAGCACGCTGCTCCAGAACCCAAGGTGGGCAGAACATTTAGTGGTTATTGGTTATTGTTGGTTTTTGTGATTATTGTTCTGCTCTGAAGGAGACCGTGCCATAAGAGCTAGAGGAGATTGGGTATTGCTACGTTGCTGGGTATGCCTTTCAAAGGAGGGCAGGTTGTGTGCTTTGAGGTGAGATGTGGGCAATTTGCTGAAATACAATAATAAAGATTAAGTCAAACATGCACATGACTTAGAGTAGGTTGTATTCAGAGATAGAAGGCATGCAGAGGATGAAAAATAAGGAGAGGGTCATTCAGAGGAAAAGGGTAAGTGACAATCAGGAATTAGTCAAGGTCAACATTTTCATGAGGAGTTTTAGGAGCACAGACTTTTGAAAAAGCTTGCCTCTGAGGATGTAACTATCTAGAAAGAAACTTTATTTGAGTGTGAGATAGTTCTTTATTTGATAGGCCCTTGAATCAGGCAGTCTGTCCACTGCCATGCTCCTGTTAGACCACCACTTCAGAAAGGACAGCAATTCAGCTCAGGGGTTGGAAGTCTAAAGTAAGGGCTGGGCAATGGAGTAGCTAGGAAGGGGCTGAAGGGGAGGTCTGCGCCGGATGGCACTTTTTTGGGGGGCGGCGATGATAAGCAAAGTAAGTTTTCTTTCTCTTGTCGTCGTCTGCCACCTACCTTCACCCCGCTCGCTGTCTGTCGCCACCCCCCCACGCTTACCTTCATGGGCGTCACTGGGTGACAAAGTCAGGGATCGCCCCCGGCGCCAAAAGCTCTAGCTATGCCACTGTGGCTGGAGGCATATATAGGGAAAAAGAAATAGCTTTAGGCTGTGCTTTAATAAAGTAGCTAGCTCATGATAAAAGCAATGTTGGAGAATACGCGTAGTAAGTAATGCAAACATCGAAAAGGATATTCTGCAAACGCTGGAGTGGATGACTTCTGGTGTTTACCCTTAAAGTTTGCCTCAAAGAATTATTAACCATTTCATTTGGATGCCCCTAGTTTACTATGGCACAGGACTGGCTGAGGATTGCTTCCCAGACAGGGAAAGTGCATTGTCTGCTTTATTGTAAGTGGCGAGAGGAGAACCATATACTGAAGTGAGGAGGGAGAATTCCAAAGGCCTATGTTTACCAATGAGATACTCATTAATATTCCTGAACTCTATGATTTGGTAGATAGCAGGCTTAAAGGGTGGAACTACAGGCCTTTCCTTTTTCTGTCCCTCATTGATGCTTTAGAAAGACCTCACACTTCATTGTGCTCATGTTGTGGATATTTTAGCTTGGAGTGAGCCACAGTGCTTCCTGCTGTGAGAGATATCAGTTTACACAAATGTTGTGTCTCCAGGACAGCCCAGGAAAGAAATCTGAAAATGAACCATCATGCCCCAATGTGCGCTTTACAAAACAAATGTAATCACGCAGACGCATTCTGCATATACTACTAAGTAATGTAATGTGATAATATAAACAAAAAAACATTCAAGGCACTCCAGGACAGTGAAATAAAAAAGGGACTGATTTAAATGATGGAGAAGAGGGAACTCTGGTGCAACAGCGACAGAGTTACCTCCCAATAAACATTATGGACTGCCTCCCTAATTTTGATGTGGGCAGACCATAGCTTGATGGCGGCAGAGACTACTCCTTCTCCGTCGTAGTCAAAACTCCGCTGACTGCCCAACAGAGTAAGGGCTGTCACAGAATTAGCTATATGTCCACCCACCTAGTTTTTTTCAATGCCTGTAACTGCCAGAAAGAATCTGGTGGTAAGGGAAGCTAAAAAGTGCTCAATGCCCCCCTTGCCATAGGAGTAAACTCCCACGGTGAGGGGTGAATTTTTTTTAATTTTCCATAGGAAAATCCTGCTTTGGGATTTTCTTTTTGAAAATAGAAAAAACCGGTAACTTTTCCAGACTGCTCGGTCATGCAGTGGCAGAGACTGCCTTGACAGCACTTCCTGGCAATTCTTGAAATGTCTGCCAGGCTGACGGACAGTTCAAAATTTGATGGGCGGAACCACCGTCAAGGCAGCGGAGTGATTTACTCTGCGGCTCTGACGGACGATGGGACATCCACCAAGCTAGAAATTGGACCCCAAGTCACTGAAAGCTCCGTGAAAAGGAGGGAAGTGCTAGAAGAAAGCTGAGAAGTAATATTTAAACATGGCATGCAGGAATACCTTGCAGCACGAAAAAAACTTAGAGGCAATTTCCTCTTTCTATGTGTGCCGCAGAATGTAGCATATGTGGAAAGAGGAAATAATGAGGAGAAATAAAAATATTTCTGCTCTTTAGGCGTCTCTGTAGTAGGCATGCCATTTTCAAGCAATCTCAAGTTTACTGGTTTAGTAAATCTGGAATAGTGTCAAATTACATGGGCAGATGTTTGGAAACGTACATGCTTGGGCCATGGAATGCTTACTTCAACTAAATATAATGCAAGGTGGGGCAAATAGCCCCTTGCATGGCTTTGTAAACCTTACTAAAGCCTTTGTGCGCCTTGCCTTGTCTTGCCTGAAGCAAGGACAACGCAAAGACTTAGTAGATCTGGGCTTTGGTTGCTAAAATATCAATCTTGTGGCAGACCTACCAAGCCCTTTCTGGGGACCCACTCACGAAGTTGCTCTCTGTTTCCTCTGTCATGGGCTCCCCTGGGCCATTATCTGTGCCTCCTTTGTCACCCGTGGCTATGTGCCTCACATCTGACATTTATTTGGGGGGGGGGGGGGGGTTCAGTCCCCACAGAGCAGTGGTCTTCAAATGTTTTACGCCGCACCCTCCAAGTGGAAAGAAAAAATCAGTGGGGCCCCTTTGGAAATTTTCACAATTATTCTATCATATTGACAATGTTTAAATATATCTAGACTTATATAAACATTGCAGTTATGTTCTGTTACTGTTTTAAAAATGCAGTTAAATACATGATTGCTAAACAAACTGTTCTGGTGAGTCATACCTTCTTAACATGTAAAAGTATCCACACTGTTATTATTAGAAATGGGGGTTTTGAAGAATATTTGGAGTCCCTTCCCTTTTGACACATCTCCCAGCCAAGATATAAATGACAAAATATGCCAGTAATGGCCCATGACAAAGCGGCTTACTACGCTCATTTGTTTCAGCTTAAAACAAAGCACTGCTATCAGCATAATGCTTCTTTTAGCCAGAACTGGTGCACCTCCGTGTCACTTGAGCCCCCCACCCCCAAGTGGAGCCCGCCCCCCAGTTTGAAGACCCCTGCCATAGAGGTTTTGTGGGTGGGTCCCTAACTACAATCCGCTGAGATTCAGTGTATCTACATAATCCGTCTGATGAGCTGCCCATTTGGGCCCAACCCCAGCAAGGATGCTTGACAGCACACCCATCCGAAACCCCCAGACTGAGCAGAGCAGTGTGTCAACACGCTTGATATAATAGATTCAAACCAGGGATACAGATTTAAAAAAAAAATTCTCACTGTCAATCTGATCTGTATTGTACAGTGCTGTCATACATATTGGTTTTAGCAGCGCTAAATCAAGAATCATTAAGTAAAAAAATGGGTAAACAGGGAAAAGTAATTGAGGAAGGTTCATGGAGTGTCACAATGATAGAACCTTTAACCTGGGCAACTGAGGTATGGGGGGGAATATGAAGGTCTCAATCACTGAATGTATTCAGAATTATTGACCAGGCCTGGAGGGTGCTAAGGTATCTGATCAATTCTTGATTTGTTCAAGAAAGAAGATGAGTGGAAAATGTGTGCAACAATGGAGGTGGAGTCTTAGGATCCAACTCTTTCAGGCTTAGCCAGTGCTAACCTATTTTAGTGTACACAATCCTGTGTGCTCTCAACCCCACGTGTGATAAAACGTAGGATTAATTTCTAAATGCACCCAAGCGTCAGTGAACAAACCCCCATGAGGACACACCTCCAGGTGCACACAGCCAAAAACACACAGGCCTAAATCAACCCATCAGAGGGGACACATATACCCCAATTGCACACAGCTCTGGGTCCAAAGGGGTCAATGTGCACCCACCACAAGTAAACCCAAATGACAATTTTGTCCTATCCTGAGTGCCGTCCACCCCTGCGGTACACAACCTTAAATGCACCCTACTCTACATACACCCAAACACAAGTACACATCGGGGTCTACCAGGAGCGGCCCGTGCAGGTAAGAGCGGTGGGGTGGGGGAGAACTCAACAGTCGATGAGGAGGAAAAAATAATGAATTAATTAATTTTCCCTCATTGTCATCTGTCGAATCCCCCCCCCATCCCGCCCCAACACTCTTACATGCACAGGCCGCTCCTGGAGTCTACACATTTTAAAGTACATACAGCAAAAAGGCATTCATTCACAATTGGCCTACTCCAAAGTTCACTCATCATCATGTGCACACATGCCTAAGTGCACCAAACCTTAACTAAAAGCAACCACCTAAGCATACAAACCCAAGCACATGCAACTCCAGTTCTCTCCAAACCTATGTGCATCTAACCACAGGCGCATTCACCTTCAAGTACAGCCAACCTAAAGTACACCCTGCTGAGAGTCCAGATATTCTAAAGTCCACACAACACAAGTGCACTCAAGTGATCCAAATCCACTCAACTCTAACTGCGCACAAGCCTGAGTGCATCAAACTGCAAGTGCAACCAATCTCTATAGCACGCAACCCAAGCATGCGTAACTCCAGGTCCCCCCAACTGTAGGTGAACCCAATCAAAAGTACATCCACCGAAAATTGCACCCAACCAAAAGTGCAGACAACACCTACTGCATTCATCCTAAAGTGCACTAAACTCTAATTGCATTCAACTCCTAGTTCTCCCACCCAAAACATTCGTACGATCCCTAGTCCATATAAACCCAAGTGCGCTTGGAGTTAATCGCATCCAGCCCTAAGAGCATGCAATCCCACGGTTACTCAGCTCCAAGCATGCCTTACCCAACTCCAGATCCATTCAACCACTAATGATGTAAAAAGTATGCACCGATATGGAAATATGCAAGAAAATGTGGACTACAGCATTATCCCATGAAGAGCATTGGGCAGTCTACTGCAGAGGCTACAAGTAAAGTGCTATGCAGTAATGGAAACCCACTGTGCCACAGACAACTGAAATGTACCTACATCCAAATGTAACTTCTGCTTCACTTCATGCTCTATGTGTTGAAATGCAAGATATAAGAAAGAAAATACACTTGATCAGGCATTAAAGGATACTCTACCGTGCAGTTCTCCTATTGAAATTGAGGTGTGATAAAGAGTGAAAGCATCAAACAGCCACTTAATATAAAAAATATTGATACTGGATGTTTGCTGTTTGTGCACTGATGAACTTCGACCTTTGAAATGGGACAAGCATGCAACAATTGAATTGCTATTTTAAGTCCCGGCCACCATTATTTGCTATGGGAGCGTGTTTCAGTACCTGTGAGTGGCCACGTGTAGTCCTGGACTTCCTCCCAGGCTGAGCTGAAGTACATGTACTACTGATTTTGAGGCCTTCTGGGCAGTGGTAACTTTACAAATGTAGTTTGTGAATAGCAATGTGCTTACGCCTTTGTGTGTGGGTGTTTCTATTAGCATGTTCTTCCATAAACCCCTCCTTACCCCTCCTTAAACTCATTCTTTCTCCTCTCAAAACACCTTCAGTTTTGTAGTAAATGTTCAACAATTTTGCAGTACTCCTCTGGGTCCCTCCCTCACATATAATTTACATAAGTAGCAAATTTACATGAGTTGAGATCTTCCCATAGAAAAGATAGTGGGAGTGGAGGTGGAGATTTACCCATGAAAGGTACTAAGCAGTACAACTGTAGGGCTACTTTATGTAATACAAAATGCAGTTTGTGAAACCGGCCCAAAACGTTCAATTTACTCATTGCCACATATCTTCCTTGACACAGACTAATAGCAGAGTCAACTGATTAGTGGTTCCTGAGATATTTTGTATATGACAGAAATATACATTTAAACTTTATGACTTTGAGTGTACACAAAGGGGCTTGACTTTGGGAATTACAGTGTAAATGTGTGTCTAAAGGCCCAAAATGAATACACAAATAGTACTATATATGCAAATATGGAGGTTTGTATCATAAAGAGCATAGTACAGCGCAGAGTCATCTAATTGAAAAGTGCAGGGTTGGAGGCCATGGAAACCACTGCGCGCAGTTGCAGCCAGCTGGCAATGCTTCAGCTGAGAGAAGAGAAAGCTTTTTAGTTCACGACCATTCCACTCTTGGCATCTCAGCTGGGTCTGCCTCCGACCGTGCCAAACTGTGACACTGGTTGTGATGTGTTTTGTGTGAAGTGGAGACCCGCTGACGTTGGACCTAGACTGAAGCCGCAAGCTCACCTCCCAAAGGCTGTCAGAGAATTGGCAAGAGGTGGGCTCATGAGGCCTGCAGGTCTGGATCATCAAAGCACTGAAATCAAATGTTTATGGATTCATTTATAAAGGCCACGAGCAAAGGCGACGCTGATTACAGAGCTTTGAGTCTGCAAATGAGGCACAGATCCAGGGAGCAGTGTGAGCAGATCTTCACGCGCGGAGAGCTAAATAATAGAGCTGATAGGCAATAAGGGGCTATTGTGCCAGTACCTTATTTGGGATGTGAAGGAAACACAATCCAAAGCCATCTGTATGTGACATCAATTGCATTGGTGAACTATATTTAATCAATTGAAGCAGCCAGTTACAAGTAAGCAACTTCTGCAGCCAGTTATCGGGAACCTAATTCAGAATTTAGGTAACCAACGATAGCAAACATTTATATATTTTTATTTATATACATCCTTTAGCAGAAGACAATAGTATTCAACCAATGTTAGGAGCTGTGTACAGATGGCCAAAGGCAGTAGCTAATTTCACGTGGACAAAGTCAAAAAGGGAGCTCGGAAAGCGGTTAAATTATGATCTGTTTCACCTTCGAGAGTGAATCGATTTCAGCAGTCGACTTAGGGCATTGTCTTTCAGCACTGAATCAATTGAAACCTCTTTGAGCATTATAGCTATGAATTAAGAACACCTCACCCCCTTTGTACACGATAAGTATTCTGCAAGTCACAAGTCAGGAGTTCCATGACCATATAGAGGAACAAGGTCACCAAAGGTCGAGTTGCTTTATAAGGTTATGGAAATCCAAGGAGGCTTGCAATATCCTTATCATATATAACAGGGGGTACTTTATCAAATATAATACATTTTATTTAACTTTAATTTTTTTGCATTTGCGAAATAAAACTTTTAAAAAAAAGGAAAACAATTGGTCAGTGTTATAGCATAAATATTCTGCGGTTAACAAAAGGGTCAAATGGCTTATGATAGGAATATCCCTGTTATCTAATATACAGGTAGCATGGGTCAATGACATACATCCACACATACAGTATTTGCTTTGAAGTTACAGCAATTGCCGGGATCATTTAGCTGCTACAGCTACATTTAGCATTACTAGTGCCACATATTAAGGATTGAGGTACTACTGCACAGGTTATGCCCCTAGGTCCTACGGTGTTTGTGGTGTCTGCATAGGCATAGCATTGAGCTCTTGCAAACGTAGTAGGTACGACAATAAGGGTTGCCAAATATCTACCGGTCTAGAGGCGGGAGGCTGTAGTTGGGCATACATATCATTGGTGGTGTTGCAATATGTCATGCTGTGCAACCATGTGTGGAGTGTAGGGCCAGTTTTACATGCCCACTTAAGGGCCACTTCGCGTTTAGCAAGCAGGAGAGCCATCGCTACAAAACGACGCCGGGATCTAGAGAGGTAATGGACATACTCCAGTAGAGCCAGGAGGGGTGATGGCGTTATTTCCAACTCAACCATCTTAGATATCTCTTGGAAAATTGATTTCCAATAGTCCTCTATTTTAAGGCATGTCCACGTCATGTGTTGAAAGTCCGCATTCGGGGCACTACATCTCGGGAGGCGTCTGAACGCACGGGGTCAATGCGATGTAGCTTGTTAGGGGTGATATATACACGCCGCATGAACTTAAAATGCAACAGTTTATGGTGGTGGTTCAGTGACACTTTTCGCGTTTGTGCGCAGCAATGATACCATTGGAGGTCAGTTAAGGGGTGTCCATGATCGCCCTCCTATGCAGCCCTCACCGCTGCGTCTCTACTCGGGAGCCGCGCTCAAATATAACACATGATCACACCATCATTTTTCCTATAAACAACTTAAATCTTGGTATGCAGCTCTTTCACATAAAAGAGAGAGCATGTTTCCATACATAAAGAATGAAAATAGAATCGTGCAAAAAATAACGGCATCAAAAAAGGTGTGAGATATTTGTTATAAGAAGATATTAGAATCAGTTTAATACAAGTTAATTAATTTTTGAAGGCGCAATAGCACAGAATGTGTAGAAACATGCCGAAAGATTCTAACTTTTCTATAATGTCCTAAGGAGTGCAAAAATCCAAAATGTTGGCATTAATATCTGTGTTCTGATTGTCACTGTGCAGCTAGGCAGATAGAGCAAAAGAAAGAAAATCCATGTTCCTGACCTCCTTTTCCCCTCGGCTGCTGGCTCTGGCAGCAGGCAAGGTGACATTAAAACCCCACTATAATAGTTAGTACTGTTGAGTTCTGATGTAATTTCTTTATAATTGGACACTGTGTGTGTCACAAGTGGCCTATTATAAATAATTTAGAGAGAGGTTTTTATACAGAGTTAGCAGAATCCAATGCATTATAAACAAACTGTTACCAACATGATCTCTGTGGTCAATTTCAGCAGCCAGTTAATGTCAATATCACAAGCCATTTACATAATTTAATATCAGCAGCTAATTAAAAGTAACCAATTTCAGCGTACAGTTACAGGTAAACAACTTCAGTAGCCATTTCCAAATACCCAATTTCAGTAGGTAGTTTTAGCTAACAGATAGCCAACAATCACATGGATGCTGAAGTACTTGCCTTTGCCTCTAGTAACAGGTATCAACAGTCAAGCGCATCAGTAGTTGCAGGTAATCCGTGCAACTAGCCCGTTATAACCAGGGCCACAGGAATTATGTGTCAGAGGCGGACCAAGTTATGCAGGTGGGTTGACTAAATTATATGGCAAAAAAGTCAAATTATGCTGTGTAATGAGGCTCATTGTGATAGTACTACTTCATCATGTTGTCATTTTCACACTTGGCGACACTATCTGGGAATATATTTCACTTTATTAGTGCCAATTTAACACCAAAATACTCAAAAAAGCAACTGAAAGATTACCAGTCAATTTTCCTGAAGAACCTTCCAGTATGCAGGAACACGTTGCCATGTTTTTAGTAATTTGTGATCCGTTTCAGCTAAAAACAATTTTTTTTTCAAATCCGCAGTTTATGCAGCAGATAATGGATTATGAGGCCAAAGAAGAAAAGCATAATTATGCAAAAGCGTCATGGCCGCAGAATCACATAATTTCAGGGGCCCTGGTTATAACAAATGTTAGCAAGTTGTAGGCAAATAACAAATTGAATACAATTTCAATGTATCCAATTTAAGTAGCTTATTACAGGAGACTGACTTCAGCCAACAATCCGAAGAAAGACACTGTCATTGCTGCCAGTTACAAATAAAAAATTTCATCAGCCTTTTATGAGTGTTCAAGAGTGTGTTTCAGGTACCCAAACACCTCGACAGCCTTATAGATATAGGAATAGATGTGGAATCCTTTTTCTGTCATGCCCAGATGCTGGGGTGGCTCCTCAGTAATGGCGGAGGAGCGTTACCCCACAGCCCGTGCCACCAAGCAATAAACAAAATGATAATATGACAATATTATAATTTTATCCCCTTCCGTGCTCAAGTCGGCCGTTGGCCGACGGGAGCACAACTTCCCTGTGCTGCCATCAGCCAACGGCCGACGCAGCCCCGCCCACCCTTTAGAATGCCCGCACCGCGGCGGAAAAACTGCCGCGGTTAAGGCGTTACTCATGCTGAGCCCCACAATACAATAAGTATAGGAAGGGCAAGGTTGGACCGAGGCAGGAAGGAGTGCTGTGCACACATACGTGCGCATGTGCGGTTGGCTAGCCATCCTAGGCCGGCCAAAACACACATGCGTGCTTATGTTTCTCCAATCCTGCTGTGTAAAACAGCAGGATTGGAGAAACAGAACAGGCTCCAATGCACCGTCTGAGTGGCAAATGAGGCCATCAGACTAATACTGGTGTTGTGTCTGGACTGGGTGTGGAGCCTGTGCCCTGACGGACCAATCCCCTTCTGGCTTGACGCCATCAAGAGAAGCAGCGAGGCAGCAGTGGGTGCAGAGCAGCAGGTAAGTTTTTTTAATGTATATTTTATTCCCCTCACCCTCCCCAGCCCACTCCACTCTCCACCCGCGGCTGCCATACCACTTTAGGTAGTCGGCGGCCGCCACTGCCCAGATGTGAGAGGAGTCATTGCTCCTTCTTTGTGACAAACATACTTTATACAAAGTGGAAAGAAGCCTGTGTATGTGGTACTGACTGTGGGAGATATCAAGGAAAGACAGAACTTCAGGTCAGATGCTAGAAATTCACATCAAAAAAGATGCCAGACAGATTTTATTTTTTCATTTTATGTTCCCACTCAGTAAAAATGTACTGGAGGGTAATCTATTTTATTTGAGTTTTTTTTGATTTTTTGAAAAAGCATTCATCACATTAAAAATATATGTCATCAGAAATAGTCATCAAACAGTGAAAAAATTACATTAAAAATTACATAAAAACAACAGATGTGCAATTCTGTGCAATGGTAAACTGTACAAGTGCTCAAAAGAAAT
This sequence comes from Lissotriton helveticus, assembly GCF_964261635.1. Classification (NCBI taxonomy): domain Eukaryota; kingdom Metazoa; phylum Chordata; class Amphibia; order Caudata; family Salamandridae; genus Lissotriton; species Lissotriton helveticus. The sequence continues at coordinate 1,499,281,351 of NC_136061.1, forward strand.
ATGTGTAAATTGATACAGACAACACGAAACAATACACAATCATATAACTAATGATACATTCTCATTAGGAACCAGTCCTTTCTGTTGGATAAGAAAGACAAGCGGGCCTCAAATTACAGGTGAAAAAACTGCCTGTCTTACTAGAGCCTAGGATTAAGAAAACTAATTGGGGGGTTGCACTGGGGAACACACAATGTGGATTTGAACAGCCCTAGTGGCACCCTTATTATTTTTCCAGGCTCTGTGTCAACGCGTTTCGAACCACCACGTTAGTATGGGTTCTCCTCAGGACATGGACTGGACAGATGCCAAAACTGAAAATAATAATAAAACAAGGTGGTGTAAGTGTTGTGACCGATAGTGAAACTCGGTTACATATGACAGACTTGAGACTCAAAAATCAAAGAGTATTAGAGGGGTACCTGAAAGTGACCAGATAAGTCACTGGTAAATAGTTGAAATGTCGCTCGGGTAGATGTAGCTCAATTGGAGGTTGCAGTATAATTGGGGGTCTCTCATGTGGCGTATTTCTATAACCAGACACAGGTAAGTATCAGGGAAGTCTCATAACACATGCTAAACTTGGTGTGGAAAATGTGCACGGGAGCCTACCTCAATAGAATGGCGTGTAAACCGCGGAAAAAGATCATGCGCGGTCTCCTGACATAAGGCGGGACCAGACTGGGCTGGAGCCGACCTAAAAGAGAGAAGGTTATGCTCGTTATAACTGTAAGTCAGGAATTACACGCGAGGCATACGGTGTAATGTACTATATGCTGAAAGCGGCTGGAACACTCACCGGCACGGTGGCGGCCAGCACCTGAACCCAGACGTCTCTCAGTAGGTGTCTGCTTGGAATTATTTCACCAATCTTAGTAAACCTGCACGAATGAAAGGCCAGGGTTTAAAACATGTACCATCGTGGTTCTAGCAAGGGCGTTTCACGTATAGAGAGGCAGATAGCACTTACCAAGGAATGACGAGCAGTCAAAACGATCTGTTCGTTGCACTCAGTAGCGGCGTTCAGCTTGGAAAAGTCGCGCGCAATGAGTTGAGAGTTAAAGGGACCGCGCTGGGTCACATGGGTGTCCGAGGCTGCTGGGACATGTAGTCCACAGTGTCGTGCGATTCAACCACAGAGTTGGACACGGCGCAGAAGGCCGGGTGGGAGGCTAGAGAAGACCTCGTACTGCAACACTCCCCTTGGTCATGAACATTCACCCTGTTACAATGCAATGAGACACGCCAAAACCGAACACCTGGCGGACAACAAAGCCAGTAAGAATTGAATGAGTGGGCACAGAGAATCTACAAGTTATTTATTTCAGACAGATCGTTCAATCCGGAGTGGGCTGTATCAAATTTCAGTATTAGATATGCTTCCCTCTGAGACAACCGCAAGTCGGGATCACCTCCTCCACCTGATTTGATCACTGAGAGCACAGTCCATTTCAGATCGTCCACTTTATGATTTTGCTGCTGGAAATGAGCCACCAAAGGAGCTGTGAGGATTTTGTTGTTAATTCTGGACCGGTGCTGAATGATCCGTTGTCTAACTTCTTGAGTTGTTTTGCCAATGTACACCTTTTGACAGGGACATTGGATGGCATACACCACGTACTTGGTTTTACAATTGGTGTGCTCTTCGTGCCGCCAAAATTTCTTTCCGTCGGAGAACAAAGAACCTTCAACTGTGAGGTTGCACACTGAACAGGTACCACATTTTCTATGACCCTTCACAGGAGTGGCACCAAAAATCGTGCCCTGAGTGTCACGCTTCTTTTGTGGTCTTGTTGATGTAATCAACTGTCCTATGCTGCGATTCTTTTTTAAGGCAAAAAGTGGTGATCCCACATCCGGGAGGACTTCTTCGACTAAATGCCAAGCATTACGGATGATTTTCTGTAGTGGGTGAGTGTGGGGTCCAAATGTGGATACACATACCATCCGCTGAGTTGGTGGCTTGGATCTTTTTTCCAGTAGATGCTCTCTTGGTGTCCACCTGGCTCTCTTCATAGAGTGTTTGAGAAGCTTTCTAGGATAGCCGCTGTCATGCAGTTTTTTAACCAGGGCTTGCCCGTGGATGTCAAAATCTTGGATTCTAGAACAGTTCCTTCTAACCCTAAGAAATTGTCCATAGGGAAGATTGTTCTTAAGGCTCCGGGGATGGTAGCTTTTGAAATGCAGGGCGTTGTTGTTGTCCGTCTGTTTCTGGTATAGAGTACATACCAACCCGTCCGTGGTAGCCTTGACCTCCACATCTAGAAACGGTAATGATTTGGAGTCATAGGTGAGGCTGAACTTGATGTCAGGGCTCCGGTTGTTCAGCCAAATATGAAATGATTCCAATGATTCTATTGATCCATTCCAGATGCACCAAACGTCATCTATGTATCGCAGCCATTGCTGGATATGTGACTTATACGGATTATTGTTGTACACGAACATCTCTTCGTATTGCCCCATATAAAGAATCGCCATTTCCGGGGCAAACGGACAGCCCATTGCTGAGCCTTTGATTTGCAGGAACAGCTCATCCTCGAATGAGAAATAATTTATTTTTCAACGCAAGTCCAGCGAAAGCTAGAAGTAGCAGGATGCAATCATCAGACCAGCTGACAAGGGTGGTGCAGTGGTTCTCTGGTCTAAGGAGCTGTATAGAACGGAAGGAAGAAGCCACGTATACAATCGAGAATGGTACCGCCCTATCACACAGGACCCCACAAGCCAAATATCGCAGGAAGTCAAACAGCTCGTCCAGGATGCCAGAGAGAAAGAAATACTTGGCCCCAAGGAAGCAGAGTACCTTATCAAGAAGTACCCCAGGGTGCCACATCTGTACTTCTTACCCAAAGTCCACAAAGATGCCAAAACACCGCCTGGCCGCCCCATAGTGTCTGGGTGCGACTCCGTCCTGGAGCCTATTTCTAAATTTGTGGATGTCTTTCTTAAACCGCTAGTAGTCCAAGTACCATCCTACCTGCGGGATACAATGGACTTTATTAATAAAGTTGAAATGCTACACTTCGATCCTTCCCAGCAGTTGATGGTGACGATGGAAGTTGCGTCTTTATACACGCAAATCCCTCAGCAAGATGGACTCGATGTTCTGGAAATATTTTTGGAAAAAAGGCCAAGACCACATCGGGTCCCTACTGAGCTACTTCTAGCTTTCGCTGGACTTGCGTTGAAAAGAAATTATTTCTCATTCGAGGATGAGCTGTTCCTGCAAATCAAAGGCTCAGCAATGGGCTGTCCGTTTGCCCCGGAAATGGCGATTCTTTATATGGGGCAATACGAAGAGATGTTCGTGTACAACAATAATCCGTATAAGTCACATATCCAGCAATGGCTGCGATACATAGATGACGTTTGGTGCATCTGGAATGGATCAATAAAATCATTGGAATCATTTCATATTTGGCTGAACAACCGGAGCCCTGACATCAAGTTCAGCCTCACCTATGACTCCAAATCATTACCGTTTCTAGATGTGGAGGTCAAGGCTACCACGGACGGGTTGGTATGTACTCTATACCAGAAACAGACGGACAAAAACAACGCCCTGCATTTCAAAAGCTACCATCCCCGGAGCCTTAAGAACAATCTTCCCTATGGACAATGTCTTAGGGTTAGAAGGAACTGTTCTAGAATCCAAGATTTTGACATCCACGGGCAAGCCCTGGTTAAAAAACTGCATGACAGAGGCTATCCTAGAAAGCTTCTCAAACACTCTATGAAGAGAGCCAGGTGGACACCAAGAGAGCATCTACTGGAAAAAAGATCCAAGCCACCAACTCAGCGGATGGTATGTGTATCCACATTTGGACCCCACACTCACCCACTACAGAAAATCATCCGTAATGCTTGGCATTTAGTCGAAGAAGTCCTCCCGGATGTGGGATCACCACTTTTTGCCTTAAAAAAGAATCGCAGCATAGGACAGTTGATTACATCAACAAGACCACAAAAGAAGCGTGACACTCGGGGCACGATTTTTGGTGCCACTCCTGTGAAGGGTCATAGAAAATGTGGTACCTGTTCAGTGTGCAACCTCACAGTTGAAGGTTCTTTGTTCTCCGACGGAAAGAAATGTTGGCGGCACGAAGAGCACACCAATTGTAAAACCAAGTACGTGGTGTATGCCATCCAATGTCCCTGTCAAAAGGTGTACATTGGCAAAACAACTCAAGAAGTTAGACAACGGATCATTCAGCACCGGTCCAGAATTAACAACAAAATCCTCACAGCTCCTTTGGTGGCTCATTTCCAGCAGCAAAATCATAAAGTGGACGATCTGAAATGGACTGTGCTCTCAGTGATCAAATCAGGTGGAGGAGGTGATCCCGACTTGCGGTTGTCTCAGAGGGAAGCATATCTAATACTGAAATTTGATACAGCCCACTCCGGATTGAACGATCTGTCTGAAATAAATAACTTGTAGATTCTCTGTGCCCACTCATTCAATTCTTACTGGCTTTGTTGTCCGCCAGGTGTTCGGTTTTGGCGTGTCTCATTGCATTGTAACAGGGTGAATGTTCATGACCAAGGGGAGGGTTGCAGTACGAGGTCTTCTCTAGCCTCCCACCCGGCCTTCTGCGCCGTGTCCAACTCTGTGGTTGAATCGCACGACACTGTGGACTACATGTCCCAGCAGCCTCGGACACCCATGTGACCCAGCGCGGTCCCTTTAACTCTCAACTCATTGCGCGCGACTTTTCCAAGCTGAACGCCGCTACTGAGTGTAACGAACAGATCGTTTTGACTGCTCGTCATTCCTTGGTAAGTGCTATCTGCCTCTCTATACGTGAAACGCCCTTGCTAGAACCACGATGGTACATGTTTTAAACCCTGGCCTTTCATTCGTGCAGGTTTACTAAGATTGGTGAAATAATTCCAAGCAGACACCTACTGAGAGACGTCTGGGTTCGGGTGCTGGCCGCCACCGTGCCGGTGAGTGTTCCAGCCGCTTTCAGCATATAGTACATTACACCGTATGCCTCGCGTGTAATTCCTGACTTACAGTTATAATGAGCATAAACTTCTCTCTTTTAGGTCGGCTCCAGCCCAGTCTGGTCCCGCCTTATGTCAGGAGACCGCGCATGATCTTTTTCCGCGGTTTACACGCCATTCTATTGAGGTAGGCTCCCGTGCACATTTTCCACACCAAGTTTAGCATGTGTTATGAGACTTCCCTGATACTTACCTGTGTCTGGTTATAGAAATACGCCACATGAGAGACCCCCAATTATACTGCAACCTCCAATTGAGCTACATCTACCCGAGCGACATTTCAACTATTTACCAGTGACTTATCTGGTCACTTTCAGGTACCCCTCTAATACTCTTTGATTTTTGAGTCTCGAGTCTGTCATATGTAACCGAGTTTCACTATCGGTCACAACACTTACACCATCTTGTTTTATTATTATTTTCAGTTTTGGCATCTGTCCAGTCCATGTCCTGAGGAGAACCCATACTAACTTGGTGGTTCGAAACGCGTTGACACAGAGCCTGGAAAAATAATAAGGGTGCCACTAGGGCTGTTCAAATCCACATTGTGTGTTCCCCAGTGCAACCCCCCAATTAGTTTTCTTAATCCTAGGCTCTAGTAAGACAGGCAGTTTTTTCACCTGTAATTTGAGGCCCGCTTGTCTTTCTTATCCAACAGAAAGGACTGGTTCCTAATGAGAATGTATCATTAGTTATATGATTGTGTATTGTTTCGTGTTGTCTGTATCAATTTACACATATTTCTTTTGAGCACTTGTACAGTTTACCATTGCACAGAATTGCACATCTGTTGTTTGTATGTAATTTTTTATGTAATTTTTTCACTGTTTGATGACTATTTCTGATGACATATATTTTTAATGTGATGAATGCTTTTTCAAAAAATCAAAAAAAAACTAAAATAAAATAGATTACCCTCCAGTACATTTTGACTGAGTGGGAACATAAAATGAAAAAATAAAATCTGTCTGGCATCTTTTTTGTTTAGTAGATTTGAGTGGTCCAAGCCAGTACAGACACAGGACCCAAACCTTTCCCCTTTGACTTGTAGAAATTCACATCAGACATTCCACTGTCACTGATGCTGCTCATAAGAAATCCTTATCTTGGTGACAGACACACCATTCCAAAAAACCAGGAGAAATGAAGTGGAAGAAAACCAGAAAGTATTGTTTTATGTGAAAATTCTACAAAGACCTTGTTAATCATGGCAGGTCATTATTGGCCATTTGTCTTCTTCTTTTCAAACATTAACCTCATGAAAGAAACTACTTGGGGAGTTTGACATGCAAACTGACGTGGGAAGCAGGGATTATAAGAGGGTACTTAAATACGGATTCATCAAGTGCTCATTATTTTTCTCTGTTGCTATTAGCCAACAATGTTTGAATACACCATAAAAGAAAAATGTAATGCTTTCATTAAACTTTGAAGTAAGCGTGTCAATTTTCCATAACAATGACCCCTAATGAACATTACGCCTTGCTCTTAGAGGTTGTATTTTCAAAGATAGCGATCAGGAAGTTAGAAACCAGGAAGTGACAAAATAGGAAGTGACGATACCTAGAGTGACACTTCATTGAATCATGACGACCTATGAAGTGACATGATCCAGTAGACATTTTGAATAATGGTGACATCTCTTGTGGTCAAAATAGTCTATCGAGTCCCACTCTGTACAGTCATATTGGCTGGACCCTCAATATCACAGACCGTCCCCTCCCCCACACTGCATAATCTCCAGTAATAGTGGGTACCTTTGTATGCTTACCTCCACTACACAAAATCCCTGGATGTGCATGTACCCATTACAATGTATAAGTAATTGATAGTCTGATTTATAGGGATTTTTCTTAATGATTGAAATAAGAAAAGAAAATATACACAAATCATTTTATCCCAGTGAACAAAATGTTTACCCTTTTTTAAGACACAGTAAAATGTATCTAGCAGTGAATTATTAAGGAATTTTAACCCTGTATTTCCCTTTGTATTGCTCCTCTCTGTGCAAACCATATATTATCCTGCTTGGAGAAAATGTGCTGTTGGATTAATGCTACATGATATCCCATGGAGAATACAAGGTAATTTGAAGTAAACATGTTACAATTGATCATTAGTGAGGTTCACAACGAAGGGCGGAGCAAACAGATATAGGAATGTTGAAAATAAAGCACAACATAAAGTTCTGTAAATATTGAATAGCAATATTAGTATATACATGTGGTCCAAGAAAAGAATGTTAGCAGAATCAGTACATCCAAGCAATAAAATGTGTTAAGTTTTAAACTAGGAGAGTGGAGGACATGGTGAGGAATTCCGATATCGCTAAACAAGAAGCACATATGAGAAGGGATATGCGGAGGAAAGGAAATAGATACTCTTTAAATTAATCTGTTAATTTAAGCAATAGATGGAAGAAGCTTGGAAAATTGATGGAAGGTGTACAGAATGAAAATCAAAAAGAAAGGGTAAGAGAGTACAGTTTTGGTGTACTTTCAGATAAAGAGAGGATGCACCCAGGACTAGATGAATAAGAAACATCAAGAGGATTAGTGATAGAAAGTAAGGAAAAGAGGAATTGAGTTAACTGTCCTAAAACTTGTTGTTTCTGCTAGAGGAAAAAAACATCAAGAGCATAAACTTAAAGACTGATGAGATTTACTCCAGGTCGCAGACTTTAGACATTTTTGTGGTACAGTAGGGAGATTGAGACCTAAAAGCAAAACATCATCGGTGAGGTAAGATTTGTTATCCATTTTGTAAGCAGCAAATAGGTCCAAAAATAACAATAAAGTGTCTTTGAGATGTTAAATTTTACTCAGGATTGTGTATATGAAAGAATGACTCTAATAAACAAACTGTAAAAAACCTAAATAATAAAGGAGCAAATATAGACCAGAGATGGGAAAATGTTAGGATTCAGTAGGCTCAGTAGATATTCCAGGGATTTGGATAAGGGAAGTAAAATTCATAGGATGAGGCAGGACAGAAGATACACAACTGAGACCTTAACATAAGCAGGGCTAATTGAGAATGGATTAGGAAGGGGATAAAGGGGCCGATTTGTAAAGATGGAGGAAAGGATGCTGTGGTGAAGATTGAATTTGCAAAGAGAAAGGCTACAGAGAAGAGACTGGAATGGAACGGGTGATGCTGGAGAGGACGTACGTTTTTAGACATCTTATTTTCAATGGGAAGAAGAAAGTAACTCGTTCTCGTATAAATGCCCTTCGGCGAGAGTAAACTGGGAACGTGAGTCATGTGTCCTAATATATTTTTAGAAACAGTCGCAGGGAATGAGAGTGGAGGGGAACAAAATAAAAATAAAATAATACCACTTACCTGTTCTGCCGGCCACGTCTCTCCTCCATTTCTCCAGTCCCTGAACCAGGAAGCACCCAGACTCCCCACAGCCAATCACAGTGCTGCAATGCAGCGTTGTGATTGGTCTGCGCGCCGCAGATTGGCAGTCAGATTGGAACTGGGGGACTGGGCATGTTCCACACCAGGCTGTGTAATGCAGCCTGGTGGGGAACATGCAAAGTGCAAATGACTGTTTGGCCAGGTCAAGATGGCCGGCAAAACAGTCATGGGCACTTGGAGTGTGCAAACCACTCCTCCCCCGTGCCTCCATTCCCGCTGTTCTCTAACCCAGCCCCAAACCGGAAACATTTTAAATGATAATACCCAAGTTATTATAATTTTGTTTTTCATGCTCAAAGAGCAGTGGGGCGACGCGCCTTAGCGGAGGACGCACCCCTATTTAGAAGGGAGTTGGTGTTGTAGGAAAGAATTAAAGAAATTGTCTAAGGGGATATTCATTTCAAAACTATAATTCTTTCCCTGCAGTCTCATCTTTACCCTTAAAACCAGAAGAAATCAGGATTTACCATAATCCACCTGTAAAGACAAGTCAGTTTTAATTTCGGAACAGACATACATATTCTGTTTCCCGTACCTCTATGGATACTACGAGTGTCATTTTATATTTGTGGGCTAAGTACTATTATTATTCTTATGGTTACTATTATTATTACTATTGTTGTTGTTGTTGTTAGTCTTATAATTATCATAAAAATATTGCTACTGCTACTACTACTACTCTACTATTACTACTACTACTGCTAGTGATAATAATAATAATAACATGACAGTTGTACACCACAAATTGTTGTGTGGTACCTCTGCTCATATTGAAATCCTAGGGGGCTTTGTTAGAGCAATCTGACCAGTGTAAAGCAAATGTGGGGCAAGACAAATGGACCAGATTTGATTAATTACCACTGGTTACACATGCCCAGCAATGGCAGTGTCCTCAGTTGTATTTTGGCCAGGACTCCAAATTTGAGGCAGGAGAGCTGACGTCTTTGATTCGTGGATGCCTAATGGTGTGAGTTCTTCCCCACCATATTACTGCTGATGCCTGGCCAAAATACAACTTACGACTCTACCGTTGTTAGGCATATTTAACAAGTGTAAATTAATCAAATATCGTGAGACATCTTAGGGGACCTCAGATATCACAGATGCACTAAGTCCTGAGGAAGGTCTCAATTACTTAACATTATAGAGGCTGAAACATCGATACAGTTCCACTACTTTTCTGTAATTTACTTCCCATTAGAACGGATTCTATAGCTCATGTATATATTCTTCTGATTGGTCTTGAGAGTGGAGTTGACATACATTTGCCTCACATATGATTATTGTAACAATAACTCCTACCAATGTGTGTTATTCTGTAATATACATAAAGTAAATGCAGTAGATATATTTTAGTACACCTGTTCTTCATCCTTTTTTTTATTCATTTTGTTACCCCTGGTTGATTTTGTTTATCCAATTCAATTGATTTGTATATTTGCTTCAATATGGTTAAACAAGTGATTGCATTTAATTCTCACGATTAAATACAATGCATCACATAGAATAGAAGCCTACATGGATGGACTAAATATACTCTGTTCATGAATGGCCCTCTGGTTGGCCATTGACTTTAACTGATTCTGTCACCAAAGCCTGCTAAGGGGAATTGGGTTGCCCTTCCTTTTCAACACATCTTTTTCATCTAGCCTACAAAGCTAAAACCTAGGTTGGTGATAAATCTCAAGCAAATGAACGAATGACCCTAGCTCTACACACAGTGTACAGTTTTTTCACATCAGTCTTCTCAATACAGAATATCACCTCTTGTGTAGATCTCTCATTTCTGACATGTAACAGCACGGATGAAGTGAGAGTATTAAATAAGAGCATTTACCCAATATAGCTATTGGTGGGTAGTAATTGGCTGGCAATAGTCGGTCAAATTACCAGATTAACATGCAGAGTTTGGATCAACGCCAGGGCTCGAGTAGGGGTACCACGCGGGTGGACGGCGTCCCCCCACTTATTTTACTGGGTGGACACTGTCCCCCCTGCCAAACAGCTGGACTTCACTCTTTGGCCTCCCTGGGACGAGATCGGAGCTCACAGCACGCTGCTCACACGCTAGCTTCTCAGATGCAATCACATTTAAGGGGTGAGCGAGGGGAGGCAGTGAGCCCGATGGTGCAAGCCACCTTTCGTGACGTTACTTCGTGTCATGACGTCACTTCCGGTGACAGCGTCCCCCCACTTCTTTTTTTAGGACTTGTGCCCTGATTAACGCTCATTCGTAATGAAGGGGGCACAGATGTGATTGCCATAAAGTGAAATCCGCAGATTCTTCTGTCCGACTCCCTGATAACTCTGGAAGTGCTCAGCGTGAGGCTTACACCGCCCCTGGTATCTAGAATTGTCCACGATGCTCCAACTCTATAATCACTGCACTAGTTACCGATTTAGGTCAAGTATCAATTTCAAAGACAGATACTATGCATAAGTTCTTAAATGGAGCAGGGCTGGCACAAAGGACTCCATTGATCAGCACACTCCAGTTAGGGGGAGCTGAGATCTGTAGGTACTAACCTGATTGAAAGTGAAAGGTTCCATCATCAACATCTTGGCTGTGGAAGTCTATGAGTTGTGTGCCCACAAAAGTTTGAATGATCTTTCCTTTGAACAGAGGAAAATTACTAGTTTGGCTTCGTTTCAGAAAAGCTAAAAAAAAAGCTCATCTCTTTCCCTGTGCAGAGAAGTCTATCTATTTTGCCTGGGCTTGGCTATCCTAGTTTTATGTTGCTTCAAAAAATGTTTTGCTATATTTTCTATTTGTTAACTTCAGTGAAGAGGATATTCAGTTTGGCAATAGGGGGTGGAAGAAAAGAAGCCATGAACAAAGGTTACATATTGCTTATGTTCTGGTTTTAGAACTTCAGATCTCAAGAAGCAGTATTCTTTCCTAGCTATGGGCTGAAACTGTTTAAAAAACAGAAACCCTTGCATCATATCTAGGCCCAGGGAAGACAGGTGCCCCTTCCTGAGTGATATGAAGGAAAAAATAAAGGACTGATGCATGAATGAAGTCAGAATACACAGAATGTTCTGAACATACATATCCGTCGTCTCCACGCTCAAATCAGAGCGGGGTTTACCCCTGATTGCTGCATCGGTTTCAACCGGTGCATCAGTAAGGAAGTGACGAAGTGGCCTCGCGTGGCCCAGCAGGAGTGAGCTTGTGAGTTGATAAGAACCCGAGAATGTGTAGGGCCTAACGGATCTGTTTAGAGTTTCTCAGATCAGTAGGGCCCGGCGTATGGAAACTTCAGGATTTGCTAAACGAGGATGCAGTGGATGCAGTGGGTGCCGCGTGACGCGCAGTGCCTCATTATGGATGCGGAAATCAAAGGGAGCGCCGAGGCGCCGGCTGCGGCCTGCTTTGATAGCCCTGTTTTAATTCGGCTGCCGCCGTTAACACCGCTGCCCTTAAACGAGCGTTTTGGAGGCTCTGTGTTTATCTGCGGCTGTATTGCGGCCATTAATATTTCATGTCTCTGGGGGAGAGGCTCTCGCCGACATAACAAGGCCTGCTGCGGCATTAATGAGGCAGCGGGCAGGGTTAACCCCGTGCGTGCTGGACATGGACACCGGCAGGGTGGGGGTGGGCTGCCCAGAAAGTTCTCCCGTGAAGCATTAACCCTTCACCTCACGGAGTCTACACAACGGGGGCACCACTGCCCTCTTCACGTTTGACGCCAAAGAGAGTGCTTACTAAAGGGACTTTTGCGGGCTTAACCTGGTTTCGACAACAGCACACACCTGCAGCGCAGTTTTAGCAGATTTATAAAGCGCCAACTCGACCCGAAGGTATTTGAGCACTTTACATGAAGTGCTGAAACGTGTACTGTTACGTTACACAAGGACATTCGTTTTTTGGTGCGCACAGGGAGATTAAGGGGCAGATTTACAAGCCGATTGCGCCACTTTTGCAACACTTTTCCTATGTTAAAAGTGACGCAAAAGTGGCGCAAGGGTCTTGTAAATGTGCACCTAAATGATTTGCTCAGGTTGACAGGATGTTGAGCTGACGCCTAGAGTCGAACCTGGTTCCCCAGTTCCAAAGCCGGCAGCTCTAGCCGTTAGACTACATCCTCTCCCCTTCCCTCACCTTGAAGGTGGGCGAGCCAACAAATTAACAGGGAGAGAGGAGCTAAAAAATCAGGTCTAGCTAGCCTGCACAAGCCTAGCCATGAAAAAAATATTTGACTGGAGAGTCATGCATCAAACATCATATTAGAATTTGAAAGCGCCTTTGAAATTCAAGAAAGCGTATTACTTTAACAGGCAGAAGCATTTTACTTTAGAACATCCGATTATTTGAAAAGTGTTTATTTATTAAGAGTGCGTTTTTAGACATAAACTGAGAAGCATTCCTGCTCCACTGACAGCAGGGGCACAGTTGACGCCTTAACCCTCTACTTGCCGTTGAGTTTGCACCAGGTGCTCCGTTGCAGCAATAGCTAATCAACTCTCAGACCTGTGCAACACTAGCACTTCACCTGCCTAACCCCTTCTCCTACCATTCTGCATAACAGAGACACAGATGCAGCCCGAATGTGTCACCTACCAGCGAGAGCACCCATCAGAGCCGAGATAACAGGGTCACTGGTGCAGCTTTAACCTTTCACCTACCGGTAACCGCACACTAGGATCACCAGTGCAGCCACGACCTTTAACCTTCCCCTATGGACAGCACAGACACCACAGCAACCGTAAGCATTTACCTTCCAGTAGAGGCACCCCTGAATTCCTGCTGGTGTCTAACCCAGAGACATCACTGCAGCCTTAGCCCTTCACTATCTAGCGCCACAGACCCACACAATCCTAACTCATGAACTACTTCACTCCAGCCTTACACCCTGATTACGAGTCGGGTCAGAATTACGAGTCTGGCTGTATTTCACACATCTGATAGTGATCGAATGAGGTAAATACCTCAGGTATCCTTACATTTTGGAAGGTTAAATGTGCTTAAATTTAACAGGGAAAATTGTACGGTATTTACTATATCATGCAGACTTTGGGTGCTGCATACCAAAATCTGCATGTTATTCCCCACAAACTCGTGAAAGGTGTTAATTATCGTGAACGATGAATAACACCCTGTGGTATCGTAAGTTATCAGGTGCAATAAATAACACCTAAACTATTAATCAGGCCCTTAGTCTCTACCATTCCAGGAGCTGCACAATAAAGACATCACCACAAGATGGAATATTTGACCTACGTGATTCACCAGTATGCACAGAATGAAGCCTCCCTGGCGTTCCGTATGTAACCGGGTTCGACAGATCAATGCCTGTGCTGACTATCTTCACACCTGAATATATACTGGTATTATCATTATTAGCAGAAACAAAGCCATGCTCACTGGCTCACTAATACAGGAGTCGTGGACACACTAGTATGTACTCAGAACGTAGACGTTTGAATCATATGTATGTTAAAACCATGCAGTAGCACGTGCTCACTGAAACGAATGTACTTTAAAAACACAAATGCTATGATTCACTAAAGTATTCAGCTTTCTAAATCTAGGCCTCAAGAGTCATAATCATGACCACCAGACCCTTTTCGCTCAATAGTGTGTGCTCACTAAAACAAGACATCGCCATCAAACAGGGCGTGTTTGCTTTTGTTTCATTTCTCTTACAAAGCTTCCAGTGCCTACATGTCACGTGCTTTCATGGAGCTAGGACATCATTGTAGTAAGAGAGTAAAACAAGACCCTACTATGACACTATAGTGTATGGTCATTAAAACCCAAGCTTACAGTTTACAAGCAAGGCGTTTTAAAGTGAAAATCTATCACTAATATATGTGATCATCAAAACAAAGCACTCATAGCGTCACTAGTTCTTGTGCTCATTAAAAGCAATTTCTAGAAAGGCTCTAGTGAGAGCCTATTTTTGTCACATGCCTTAGGAGTGTCAGGCCCCACCTGAGCTCTGATACTGTGCCATTGAGCAGCAAGGGGTCAGATCATACGCCGGTAAGTGTTCCTACGACAGTAAGTGTTCCCAAATGAGTGGAAATGCACTGTGCGTGTCCCGTGTGCAATAAAAACAAAAAGTGCATATTTCCAGGTTTCCTAGTGAACAGATCAAGTTATCTCAATGAATGGAGCTAGTCAGGTGACCCATAGGCTAAGCACCAAGAAGCATGGGTTCAGGAACGACTCGTCTACATAGGTGAGCCAAACTGTCTCTGCCAAAGAATGTGGTGCGTCAAATTTCATAAAAACACAAATAAAATTAAAAAAATTATAGTGAAAAAATCGCATGGTTTTCCCGTGCACCTCTTGCTTACTGCTTCTATTCAAAGAAGACACCTGCCCGAGCATAGATCCCAGTTCGTCTCCTTGACACACTGTCTGATCTTGACCAATGAATTTAACACTGCGAACTTCGGTTTCCTCCGCTGAGAAACGGGACAACGAGGCAACGCCGGGGAATACCCCCAGGCTAATTGCTTTTGGAAGATAGATGCGCATTTAATATTCCGATTCAGCCCTCCCATCAAGGACACCCGTGTGAGCCAGTGACGCACTGGCGGGAAGCAAGACCTGTCACACACACTGCTTAGCAGCGACGCGCGGGGCTCCCTGCCGATGCAATCACATTGATTCATGTAATCAATGGACGGAGCTTCATGCATCAATTCAGGTGGGGAGTCTGAAGTTGACCCCACGTCAGCCGCTTACTCCTCCGTGCTGTATTCACTCTACGGCCGTCTGGAGCCTGCGGGCAGGGCCAAAGGCCGCGACCGATACGTCGGGCTCGGCTCTCGGGCACCTTGTTAACCCGGCTGTCAATTATAGCCTGGATGACGCATCTGCGTCGCAGGACGCCGCCGCCGTCGTCGAGTCACCAATGGCAGGCGTAAGCGGCGACCGCTGCTAAGCTGCACCAACCAATCAGCACTTGGGAGAAGCGTTCTAGGTGCGCGTGCACTGCCAGCATGCATGACATGAGCAGTGGCGGTGCGTCCATTGGGGGCGTTGGGGCAGCGCCCCACTAGCCATGGACGACCGCCACTGGTGCCTGCCAACACAAAGTAAAGACTTTGTCAAAAGAAATCCGAGCGCACTGACTTAGCGCTACAGGGCCGGGACGAACCCGACAGAATCGGGCATTGCCTATGGGAAGTGGGCGGGCGGGGCTGCGGCAGAGAGAGTGAGTCACTGTGAGTGACAGCGCACAGGCAGGCCAGAGAGCGTAAGCAGCTGCAGCGGGGTCGGGGTGACTACGCATGCAACAGGCAGGAGTACTCATAATTGAGACTGGCCTGCGCATGCGTAGTACCCAGTAGACCTCGCCCCCCCCCCCCTGTAGCACTTGGAGACAATGGCAGGGACCCGGGGCCCCGGTCTCAACCAGGGCAGATTTTCTCCTGCTCGTAGCCCAATCCTGGCGCTGCTTGGCGCAGTGGCGCTGTTAAGCCTGCGCCAGGATTGGCTAAGACAGCAGGATCATGGTGCCGCGCGTGGGTGTTTGCTGCTCTGTGCAGTTGGCCAATCACCTATGGCTATATCAAGCCATGTTGAGGTGATTGGCCATTGCAGACAGTGACGTGACTCACTTCGCGCAGAAGGTTCTAGAAGTGAACTGATTTCCTCATGGAAGTTCCAGACCAGTCGATGAGCGTGTGACTGTCAGACTGACTCCCCCTAATGTGAGTAACGTAACGTTTTTATTTTATTACTGTCTGGCCGGTGGTGTTTTTTAAGCCTTGGGACAGTTTTAGCATGACTACATTTCACACGGCTACTTGTGGCTTCAAGCCTAAGTTCGGCTATTTAAGTTTTCCAGTTTGTAAACAGTTTCAGTTGACTTGCTTTGATGGGAAATAAAAACACCCGTTTCTATTGCAATGCACGCTGTGGGTCTTTGGCATGAAATCGCAACGCAATGAAATAGAACAATTTCTATGCTTTTGAGCGCAGGAATCGTTAATACACCAAGCGAGATGGTGCATAAAACCATCCTGAAGCAGAGTTAATGCTGCGTTTGAATATTTTGTGCCAACGGTGTCATCCAACCCCAGCAGCACCGTCCTTCCATTTATTGCAGCTTGTCTATGGGCCACGATCGGCCCATTGCTTAACAGGCTCTCTAGGATCTAACTATCGTTCCCCATCTCACCCGGAATCCCTCTCACCACAACTCCGGTACAAGCTTTCAATGTACCCCACACCCGTCAGTGCATTATAAGGCCAGTTTGTACCTGAAGGAATTTCTGCCCCAGTTGAGCGAATATGCTGTCAATATTGCGGTCTCTACTGTATCAGAATGACTTTTTGGTGTGAGGAAGAGTGATGACGTTGTATTGGCTCGATTTCCTACTAAGACCCTTCAGTGCATGAGCCCTTCCCTTCCTGGGATATCACAACACCCAACCTTGGTGTCGTGATAGAGCACTGCTGGGGGTAACAGTGTGACTGGGAAGAGCTAAAGCCCCGTTAGGTTGTTTTGTCTTGAAGTTAGGTATTGTTGACAGCCTCTGGACATTTAGTAAAGACAGTACTGAGGAAGAGCAAGAATCATTGTAATAATGACGACGAGTGGGTAACCGAGTCATCTGCGAGTCAAAAGAGAGCAAAAGTTTGAAGCCCGGATGAGGCACATGGGGGGGGCTAGGTGTCGATAGAAGGCCAGGAAATCTGAACTGAGAGATTTGAAAATAAGCAGGTATAGTAGCACGGGAAATTATAAGGTAGTAAAATGTGAACACATAATGGCCAATGAAATGCAAGTATATTTTCTTTCAAGTGTTAAGTTGGACGTTTTATAAAACAGCAGCACCTGACTTCGAAACTGACTGTATTTAGTGCTTTCATCTTCATTGAAAATATGGAAGTGCGGTGTTCACTATTTACAGTACCTGTCTGCTGCTGAGTAGTGCAGCTACTCACGTCAAATGTAATGCAGCATTGCTGAGAAGTACCGGTACTGTCCCCAAATTAAAGAATTGTGGGTAATCAGTAGCGTATAGTACCTACCCATTTAAAGCACTGTAGTATTTGACTAAATATCTATGATTTACTTAACACGTCTTATGAATCGGGTACGCTTATAAATGGATTGCTTTTGTGTACTGCAAAATGAGCCCGAGCACGCAGTCAAAAGGAATATCTCGGGTAAATATACCCTCTCTCGATTTCTTGGCAATAAGGATGCAAACGCTGAAATCGGTGGCGGTGACAGACAATCTCTAGAACCGCATTAAAGGCTGCTACAATAATATTTTAAGGGCGCACGTGATGAATATGTGGGAGCCATATGTGGGAGGCTGTAAAAGCAGCGCGGCCTTGGCATGGATTGTCCCGGGAAGGTGCCCTTTTTAAAAGCCAGTCTGTGAGGAAAAGACGGGTGCTGGTGCAATCGGCAGAGTGAAAAGGAAGGGCCTCGAAGGTGTGAAAAACAATTCAGGCTCATTAACAAGTAAACGGTCCTTCAAAGACCTGTGAAGTAGGAGGGTGCGCCCGGGAAGCTATCTCAGCCAGGCTTAGACCTTACTTTTAAAAATTATGTCAGTCCGTTCCCCTATTCCCCTACTTCTTTGTTTTAAAAAAGCGTCCCGGGACTGTAGGAATAGCCCTACTTTTAAGAGTGCAACTTCATCTTTCAGACTGTGTGGTTCACATTGAAAAATGCCTCTGGAGTGCCCCCGACCTCCTCCCCCTTCGCCTCTGTATCTGGGGGCCTGCAAAACAACACCAAAAGGCCACTCATTTTGAAAAGCAATTGAATGTTTGCCATAGCACTCTTTAATATTAAGCAGTACTTTGGTATATTGCCAGGCTCCCTTTACGTCGCCCCCACTCCTCTTTGATGTCTGATTGAGAAAGTTCAGTCCTTAATGCCAATCAATCCAACTTTGTGCTGTGCTTGAAGAGAGGGACGAAAACCTATTAACTGTTTAGACCGCACTCAATTGTACTTTATTGAAGAGTATGCTGTTTGCTAGATTAATACAGGGATTTCACATAGACATGATAACTAGAAATATCACCCAATTTCAGATTCTGTTCTCTGGTGACCCAATTCTAATTACAATTCATTATGAAGAGGGTTTCGTCACTTCCCACATCTCAATGCCAAAACCAAAAGAAAGGGAACGATCAGCTGTATGTTCTTCTGAGTATGTAGGGGGTGTCCGGGTAATGCGCGGAGCAGCGTGGCAGGGAGCTATCGGTAGAACTCGAGTTTTGTCAAACATTTTGAGAGTGGTGGTGCAGGCGGCTGGCATTCACGGGGTGCTGTGGGCGTTCAGAGGCAACAAGTAGGGGCTTGAGGCAAAGGTGCTGAGTAGCCTTTGTGTCTGCTGCCTGCAGTGGGGCAAGAGTGTGTGGTGTGGAGTAACACGTCTTGCAGTTAGGCAGAACTGGAGGTCTAAGATCTAATATATTGCTGGGTTTATGTCATATGCAGGGCCACTGGAATTATGTGGCAGCAAAAGGCAACTTCTGTGATGTAATGCGCCACAGTTTGTGATAGTATTACTTCATCATTTTGTCATGTTTACACTTTTACATGGCCTGGGCACAGATTCCACCTCGCTAGCGCCAGTCTGTTATCCAGATTCAGCAAAAAGGCATTGAATTAGTGAACTCTCTTGTCTTTTCAAGTGTATAAGAATACCAGGAATTACCATTATGGGGTTGAAGCAAATGAAGAGATTACATTAAATAAAACTTATAAAATGTCATCGGCAATTAACACCTCCAATGAACATATGTATCTTTCATCATTTATGTAGAAAATAATTTTATTTTCGAACAAATAATGTATACATTACCCTTTGACATCCTTTGCAAGTGCGTTTTCATTCATGCCCACGTGAAAATTTATTTAGTGACAAATTATAAAAGAAACACACTTGTTTCTTGCTGTAAAACAATGTTAACTCACTGCGACTTCGAAAAACTCATCTGATCCAAGGATGTAAGGGGCAGTGAGAGCCGAGACATCCCACCCTCCTCGTCCCCCCCAGGGTCCAACAGCAGCGCAAATCTCCGCATTTTGAATCATTCTACATTAAGACATAGGAAAACATGGACATGGGGAGAAATGGGAATATATGGGGCACTGGGAGAAAAAGGGAGACACAGAGATGCAAATAAAGGTGGGAGCAGGCATGTTTGCTGCTTCACGCCAGTAAGACTCCAAGCAAACCTCCACTTCCAATATGTAATGTGAACTTTGCGCTGCAACTGTCATTTTCTGGTGAAGAAATAGCTTCAAAGCATATGTAATCTTATGGTTCACTACAAGTGATGCTCGAGGGACCTTTCTGGGGCTGCAGAAGGACTTCCTGACACCATGCACTGATTTCCCTGCCAGGGGCAGTCAGCTAATAAATCAGTGTAATGTTATTGAAGTATGTCACTTACTTTAACATGCTTATAAAATAGTATAAAGAATGGTAAAGTGCTCTTTGGGTGATATAGATTAATCTGGTAATCATTTTAGGCGTTGCCCCATGTGGGAAATTATTGCCTGCTTCACCTGCTACTTGGCGACGACGCTTCCTTCAAATCTTCCCATGCAATATCTCTTTCCATCTCTCCATCCATACTCTCTCTTTCCTCTGCTCTCTCACCTCTACCTTTCTGATTTCTTTCTCTCTACCTTCCCGCTCCTTCAAATTTTTCTCTGGAAAATTGGGAAAATGCTAGAGGCAGCTTGGGTGGCCCTGGGCTTTCAAAACCAGTCTCCAAGGGCTCCGGCACACCGGGGTTACTGACCAGTTGAACTAAAGACCTGACTTAGACAAGTGAAACAACTGTGGGAGTAAAAGAAAGAAGCCAGTTTGTAGGTCACATACTAAAGGGAAAGTTTACCACACGTCATGTGCTGCTCTCCTATATTTTAGCCACAAAGTAAAATGCTTTTTTTTAAAATACTGGTATACGATCCTGTAAAGAGGCTGTCCTGCTTTGCTTTAACAGTACAGAAGGCATGTTTAGCGAGGGGGAGCGCATGATCTGAAAGTCGTCGTGTGGTCTGAAAATAGATTCCTGAGGCAGTCTTCGACCTATAATTGTATTTGAGGAGCGTACTCTAGCGCAAGGGGCGATATTCGTATGAAAGCACTTGCCGGGATAGTGTTCCCAAAAACTGCATACCAAGTTTACGACCTTCTTTGGAATGTCATAACTGGGGACCAGAGGGTCAACTTTACATGGGATTAACAACTGGCTTGCCTGCCATGTGTTTATTATTGACTACTGTTTGATTGTTGTCCTACTCATCACTGTAGTAGAGCTGTCTACCACCTTATGCATCAGAGTAATTTGTACAAAATAATTTTCTTACTCAGCTGCCAATGTAGCTTTGCCCCCATATGAGAGACATGGAAATAAGTTGTTATATTTTTATTTCCAGCACCTGGTAAAGCCTGACAACCTGAACCTTTACCCAACTTTTTGGGCAATTTTTGGAGAAGAAAGAAGAAGAGGCCCAACCTCCTTGCTGCTCTTTCATCAAGGTAAGGAAACTGATGATACTTTTTTGTAGCTTTGAGATAGGGCTATGTTTGTGGTCACTCACTCTACATGGTGGTTGGGGTGGGTGCACATTCTGAACATTTTACCCTGACTGGATGGAATTTAGTAATACTGAGCCTGCCCTTAGCCCTGTGCTTTGGGCAATAACGGTTGTTAAATGCACTATCTATCCTTGCCTTGTTAAAGGCCCTCAATTCAAACTGTGTCTGTTTCAGTGCCACTATGGCACACAGAGGAAGCAGGCAGTCAGGCTGTATTTTTTTCCCTATCCTGTTGTCCAAAGGGGAGCGTTATGTAGGAGAGTAGGGTCTGCTTTCCTATGGTTACCCCATTTCTTTGCTTTTTGCTTTTCTGGTTTATGACTTCGAAAGGCTGTGGGCCTGCTAATCAGACACACAGCACAGCTGTTCTCTCTCTAAATTCACACAATGTACTTTAGGTGCATTTGCCAATTGGGTATTGGGTCACTCTTGTGAGTCCCTGTATAGTGTACCATAGGTACCTAGGGCATAGGTGCACCCAAGGCCTACCAGGGGCTGGAGCATGTATTATGCCACCCCTGGCTGGCCATTAACATGAGCTGTTGGAGCTATATCACTTGCTGTCATGCACAAGATATATGTATTTGTACTGACATTTGATATTATTGCACCAAATCTTATACGTTGTACTTTGACTATTGACAGGCTTCTTTCATATTGGTACGGACAGCATCAGCAAGATGAATACGGTACAAGAGTTAATTACACGGTCATTCCATGCACGCCCACTAGAAGATAAACTACAGATAAAGAGGTTAGGACCTCATCAGCCTGACCTTCAACTCCAACAAGTTACCAAGGACAGAGGAAAATGTTACAATCGTACATTCTCCAAAACCTGGTACACAAAAGCTGATTGGCTTACAGGGTGCCCTTCAAAAAACAGACTGTTCTGCTTCCCCTGCTTGCTGTTTAATGGTGACTTTACTTGGACAAAAGAAGGCGTGTTGGACTTGAAGCATCTGTCTGAAAAAATAAAGAAGCATGCACACTCAAAAAAGCATATGGAAAACGTGACGAGACTGGGAATGTTAGGAGACGCACCGATTGAGCAGCACATCAGCGATGCATATCGACAAACAATACAGAAACACAATCAAACAGTTGATAGAAATAGACACATACTATCGAAAATAATTGATTGCATTCGTTTCTGTGGTGCTTTCGAACTGGCATTGCGAGGCCATGATGAATCGGAAGGGTCCACAAATCCTGGAATATTCATGGGTCTTGTAGATTTAGTAGCAAGCATAGACAAGGAAATGGAATCTCATTTAGCAAGTGCTACAGTCTTTAAGGGCACCTCTAAAACGATACAAAATGAACTCCTGGAGTGTATGCTAGAAATTATGAGAAGCCATATTGTCCAAGAGTTGCAAAACACAGACTTTGTGGCTATTCAGGCTGATGACACCACTGATGTGGCCACACAAACGCAGTCCGTATTAGTCTTTCGGTACCTGGACAAAGGCTATAATGTTGTGGAGCGGTTCTATGGTTTCACTCATTTAAAAAACTCCACTGCAGAAACCATTACTGCTGCTCTACTGCATCAACTCAACTTTATTTTCCCAGAGGTACATCAAAGAAAAAAACTGATTGCACAAAGCTATGATGGTGCGTCCGTAATGAGTGGAAGCCATGGTGGCGTACAGAAAAGAATTAGAGATGTCTACCCGTATGCTCATTATGTGCACTGTCATGCCCATCAACTTAATCTTATCATGCAACAGGCAGTATCGAAGATCCGAGAGACACGAATTTTCTTTAAGGATATAGGAGGCATGGCAGCATTCTTCTCACGTTCCCCAAAAAGAATGGAAGCACTTCAGGAGATTGTGAACAAAAGGGTTCCGAGGGGAGCCTCAACTCGTTGGAACTATAACGTACGTACAGTCCAACTAATATTTCAATATAGGGAGGACCTTCTGAAATGTTTTCACGCCATAGAAACCAATGAAACCTTTGATTACACAAGTCACAGTGAAGCCCGTGGCTTTGCTAGAACATTAAACGATAGAGAGTTTCAGTTCTTTCTATTTTTATTTGATAAGATAATGTTAAAAGTCGAGAGTTTATACAATCAGTTACAAGGACGAGACATAGATACTGTCTTTGTGAAAAGATGTACCACGGACTTTGTCGCAAGCATAAACAAAGTGAGAGATGAGGTTGACAATTTAGACAGCCAACTGCCAGCCGGTTCAATTTTTTCAAACCACAGGACAAACATCACCACTCTGGTACAAAAGGCAAAAGAGATATGTGACATTGTAATTGTACATGCACAAGACCGTTTTGCTTTCACAAAACATTTGGAGAGTGCCGCATTATTGGAAAGTACATACTTTGCCAAATATAATGAATCCTTCCCTGAGCATGCTCTGCATGCGGCTGTGGAGGCTTATCCGATGCTCAACCAAGAGGACCTGAAAAGTGAGTTGACAGTAATGTACTCAATGCCTGTGTACCAGAAGGCCACAAATGCCAGGTCTTTGCTGTCTTTAATTCATGAACTTCATATGGAAAAGACATTTACAGAGACAGTAGCTTTACTAAAAATAGTAATTACCACTCCTATGACCACCTCAGAGGCAGAACGATCTTTTTCCACCTTAAATAGGATTAAGACATTCCTGAGGAACACCATGCTTCAGGAAAGACTCAATGCATTAGCAATGCTCTCTATAGAGAGCGAGCTTGTTCAAAATATTGCTGACTTTAACATTCAAGTAATTGAAAAATTTGCTGCGCTTAAAGACAGACGTGCAGAATTTAGATACAAAAAGTAAATATGTTGAATGGTGATAGTTTGTGACCTGTTTAGTTGGTTCTTTTGTTTGCACTTTAAATAAAAACAATCTGTGAGGTTCTCAGCATTGTATCTTGAAGTCTGTTATAAAGCTCTGTGGTTATACTGAATAAGCAGCTACCTATGTTATATGACAGCTCATTAATAATGTAATACCTGCACTTTCACAATTGCTTTATTAACCTTCCTGCTTCCTCAAATTTTCTTGAAAATGCACCATTTTTCCACTAATTTTTCAAAATTTTCTCGGGGGGAATTCCCCCCGAACCCTCCTTAGGGGGTTCGGGCTCGCTCGCTACGCTCGCTCGCTACGGTGCAGTATGCTGACGAGTTTCTGCCCCACCACTTTCAAATGTCACCAGCCGCCACTGGACATGAGCACACTGGTCTCGTGGACATCCAAGGATCCCTTCTAGACAGTGGTGGCTGGTGACTTTTTTTAACTGGTGAGGCGTAAAATGAGCATAAAACCAAACGACAATCAGTCGCGGCTGGGGGGAGAGAGGGTGATGTTGCGCAGGGGGGAGGGGGGCCAGAAGGGGGGGAAGGGTAGGTGGGAGACAAATAAATATTAAATATTTTTTTAAAAACTTACCTAAGTCACCGCCGGTCCGGCTCCGCGCCACCTCTGCTCACCGGCCCCTTGGCGCCTGACGTCACGCACGAATGGGGACTGGCAGCCCCTCGCAGCCAATCCTGGCGCTTGGGGCACAGGTTTCTCTTCGCCCGGAGCACGCCCATTAGGGCTCCTAATGGGCATGCGCAAAAAAGTTCAAACGCAAGTGCGCATGAGTGGACACGGGTAAAAAATTCACCCTCCGTCCCCACTCATGCGCACTTGTGTTGCTTGCCCTGGTGACATGACATCATCATGTCAGTCAACATGACGCCACCCCGCCCACCCCCTTCAGACTCTGAAGGGGGTGGACGGGGTGGCGCCATGCTGACTGACATGATTGGAATGTCAGTTCTATCGAGTCCCGCCTGCCTTTACTTTGAACCTAATGCCGAGGGGGAGTTGCGGGCGGCTGCGGGTGGGCGGGGGGGGGGCTATGCTCCCACGCCCCAATGGACGGACTGCGACTGCTTCTAGAACACTCCCGGGCAACTATTTCACCAACCGATTTGGTATTTATAAAATCAAAGCCAGTCAAAAATAGTAAAAAGAAAAAGTCTGCAAAGGCTAATAACGGGCACTGCACACTTTTGTCTTGACCACCATGAAAACTATAATTATGGAACATCACACCAGTGTTTTTGAACCTCACAGCCTCTTCTAAACGTAACTTAATACAGGATAAAGCATCAATTCGAGGCATCCTTTATTCTGGAGATGGTTCTTGCCCAGGGACCAGGTATCCTGGAACTCCTTGTGGGTATTGGTGCAGGTCCTGTATGGATTCTTTCTTAGCAATGCACTCGCCCTCAACATCTTGTTAAGTTCCCAATCATTGCCCTTTGCAAAGTTTGCGAGGGGTCTGAGTTTACCTTGACCTTCACACTGCATTTTCTTTTCTGCACTAGGACAGAAGGCGGAGCATACCTAGCGTCTCATTTACAGTAGGCCAGGCCGCCTCACCTGCTGCCTGCCACACAGCCATACTTAGGAGGTTGTTGCCGCCCCAGCCAGTATTATTTACCCCAGTAGCCCCAGCATCCACGAGGTGGGTTCGCTGGTCAAACGGTAATGTTGTAGTGGTGGTTTGGGTGACTTCGCTGCACTATTTTATTTTCTGTCCACATATCCTCAAAATTCGGTTCTGTCTGTGGAAAAAGAAAAAAAATCACGATGCTTTGGGAGTTATGTCCCTCAGCACCTGTGGGCATTTTCGGGTTCTTTGTCTGGGACTGAAAAGGCTGACATGAAACAGAGAAAAAGGAAACATCATATCTCTTCCTATGGAGGGTCACACACTGGCTACCCCTTGAAGGCTCCCGAATACCGATGCGGGGGCGGTGCCAATGGCACTGTGCCATCAGGCAAACTGGCATTCACCAACCACTAATAGAGGTGAAGGATGAGAGGATTAAAAGGACAGGACTTTACCCCATAATAAGCAGATGTCCTCTGACACCTAACTGAGGCCCTTGATGAAAGCCTCAAAACACTTGAAAACTTTTATTTTTGTTCCATTGATATACATATTGATTGCAGGACCACTGCGCGCAATCATCATAAAAGTGTTCAAGGACTTATCTCAGTCTCCGAATGTGTTACAAATTTCTTATTTGACAAGTGGATCACAATTTTAATTACCCTACATTTCATATATTCAAATAAAATCTTAGGGCCTCTGAGGGATGGCCACTCTGTCACAAACGTGGTGGATATCCAGTCCAACATGTTAAAAATGCCAGCATAGACTATAATTCACTTATAATGTAGCAGCCGGGACATCCGCCACCTTTGTGACAGAATATCCTGTCCACCAAACTCTAAATAAGGACCTCAGTCTTTTTAAAGAATGTAGCCCCGACTGGGCATTGAGTTAATTGTTCGAGATCTTATAGTATGTCAGAGAGCAAGGCTTAGCTGAAGCCCTCTTTTCCGTAGGAAAGTAAGGTGTACAAAGGGAGAAACTTGTTAACCGACTGGATAGTGTAAAAAGTGTATTTTATAGAACTCAGTAGCCCATTAAACATGGACAACATGAGGGGCGTGGCTATGCAGGCGAAGATGGCGGACGCTCACTTCTAGAGCTTCATCACACAATCCCACTCATCTGGACTTTATTCCCCTGGCTCGTCCCCATCACCTGCCAAGACTGCAGGGGGAAGCAGCAGGGATGTGGGGGCACCTGAGGATGCTCTTATCAGGTGCTGTAGTCATCTCTGGTCGCTCACCCAGACACCTGAATCCCATGTTGGACGGGTGCCGTAACCTGGTGGCTAGGCCCGCATGATAGCAACCAAGCCCTTGGGGGTGTTCTGCCTGTGGACCACAGCATTACTGGCAGGCCCACTAAGACTTAACACTCCACTGCAGGCTCCCACATTGAGGAGTCAGCCTCCCTGTGCACTGGCCACCGGCCATGCCTCTCCAGAAACGGCCCAGCACGTGGCCTTGATCCAGGGCACTGCCATGGCCTGCGATACTGCAGCACCTCAGCTACATTCTGCCAGAGGCTCGCTCCTGTTGCTGTAGCACTGGGTGAACCACTGCCTTGCTCTCCACTGGGCCAACCTGAAGTACCCACCCATTGCCTTGGCCACGGCTTGTGGCATCTGCACAGCTTCCTGGACACTAGCGGAGATGTTGTCCTTCCCTGTGGGGACAACCTGGGGCCACGGCTGGGACCACGCCAAACACTGAAGGCACGTGGCCGTTCCCTCCTGCCACAGCCTCCACTACAGGCGTTAGACCCTGGTGGAGGCTCTGACTGCTGTACGTGCCCCCCTACTGACACCTCGCGGTGCGGAAGGACTTCCACCAGGCCTCAAGGGAACTTAGGGGGCACCCCAGCTATTGACTGGCCTGGACATACTCATCTTACTACCACTTTGACCACTTTCTGTGGCATTGGCCTAGGAGAACGGCACAGTGGTCCCCACCTCTGCATGGCCACAGTAATCTTAAGCCTTGCAGCACACTGAGGACCTGCTCATACAACCTCAGCGACAACAACAGTGGTCCTCGCTTGTCATCTCTTGCTGTGCTGCTACAAAGAGCACATCGTTGTGTACTGGGACTTACTGGAGCTGCTAGCTGTGAGTTCGCTCTGAGCCTGAGGATGATTGACCAGCTGCTGGCTTTA
This sequence comes from Lissotriton helveticus, assembly GCF_964261635.1. NCBI lineage: Eukaryota > Metazoa > Chordata > Amphibia > Caudata > Salamandridae > Lissotriton > Lissotriton helveticus. The sequence continues at coordinate 1,499,308,906 of NC_136061.1, forward strand.
CCCCCATCATGAGGTCTGCAGATTGGTTTTCATTCTTTTCTGTGATCCTCTGTTGGGCTGTGTGGAGGAAGGTATACTAAATACCACAATAATGAGCTCAAAGTCATTTGGGACAGCAGCACAAAACTCAGATGTGAGAGTAAAATTTGCTCCAAGGTATGTAATATCCCTTTATTTGTGCATCCATGGGCCAGGATTTTAAAAAGAGCACTTGCGGAAGGAGCATATATCAGCAGTTAGTGTCAGAATGTGTTAGACATGTTTCAGGCTAATCACTCTCACGTAGAGGTGTAGCGGCTTTCTTCAGGATCAACTAGTGCTGCTGCTCAAGAATGTGAAACAAATGAATGATCAATTGTGAAAAAGATGAATTATACAAAACCATCCAGTGATCCTCATCTTAGTTTGGTGGATTCACTGGTGATCCCTGAAAATGTGAACATAGAAAAAGGGTTAATCACAATTGTGCAAAAGATAGGTCAAAACATAATGGATGCATTGTGAAACCAACTGATCAAAACAAAACAGCCGGCAAACCTTCATTATGCCATGGCCATAGATCAAAAAATACCCCAAACCGTTATTACGTAAAAGCAGAGTTTCATGCTTACAGAGTTTGTAATAAATTGAGCTTACCCGCTAGTGCCGGGATGAAAGACTCACCTCAACCTAGCACGTGGCTCATGAAGAATCACCACCCTGAAGGATGCATAGGAAGTGAGAGGTAATTAATCGTCCCTTAGATACTGGTCTAGGAATTCAATTTTTACAGGGGAAAATAGACAAAAAGGGCCAGTGAAGCAAGCTACCTTTGGTAGGTGATGGATTTCATCCATTTAAAGGGTTACACCTGTGTGGCTAGAACGCTCCTTGTGACAGTTTCTCTTGTTTGTTAGACCCAAGGGTTTCTTGTTTGTGATATATACTCACTGGTGTCCCCCTGATTTTGTGTGACACCTCTCGCCGCCCAAAAGCCAGCCCCGACACGTTGACAAAAATTGGCCGCCTCCCCTCTGACACCGCAACCATCGTAGTGCACAAACCAAGGCCGTGGCAATTGGCTCAACATGGCATTACACCCGAGACACTTGTTATGGAGCCCCTCACGTCTGATGACAAATTGGATACAGTTCTCGCAGCTATAGAGAGGTTTCAGATGTCTTTGGAAAATAAGATAGACACAGTGGCCACAAACCGTAGGCTGCGGCGAGACGACTGCCGCACACTACTGACCGGGTCCGTGTGATGGAACAAGACCTGGTGACCCTCAAGCCACAAACACAAGACATGCAGACCCAGATCCGTGAGCTGCAACATCAGGTGCACATCTTGACAGACAAGGCACAAGACACTAGGGGCAGCTTGCGCAGAAACAATATACGCGTTGTGCGGGCCCGCTAGGGGGCTAAATGCCAGGATATGGAGGCGTACCTTTAGGTGTGGTTCTGTGGCTTCATCCCTGTGGCTGCCCTCTCACAATTCTTCTCAATCAAACAGGCACATTGTGTGTCGGCCAGGCACATGCCCCCGGGCTACCCAAGGCTACTAGTGGCGAGGCTCAGGCACTACAAGGATCGGGATCTCTTCCTGCACTAGGCTAGGAAGCAAGATGCTCTCACCCTTGGCAATGAAAGAGAAATGGTTTGACTGGACTACACACTTGCAGTCCAGCAGCAGCAGTAATCCTTCCTGGCTGTCAAACGCAAGCTCCGAGAGACCAATATCAAATACTCCCTTCTGTTTCCAGCCCGGCATCAGGTTCAAGCAGATGGTCTGACTCACTTCATCACTGATCCTAGAGAGGCCTGGGACTGGGCGGAATGTACCTGACCTACACCCACCAACCAAAACCCTCCCACTGCAGCTTACCGCGAACGAGGAAGATAGGGGGGGGGAGGACTCTCAGCTATCCTGTCCTCCTGACCTGGAGAAGCTGATTCAGGAGAGGTGGAAGGCCCGCAAGCTGCAGCCGAGTTATGTGACCCTAATGTGCCATTGGAACTAGACCACAATTATGGTACTAAGTCTGTCAGCGAGGGGGGGCTCCGACTCATTGCTCCTGTTCCTGCTCACCACTGGTCCACCTCCTAATGTCACCTCGCAGACCTCAGATGACATAATTTAGCTGCCACTGTCCCCCCCGCACTCCCCTGCACCGACTTTCTGCCCACTGCGGCCATACTTGGTCCCACTCCACCACACATTTGGGCAGACAGATTCCCGGAGGTCTCCGTAACTGTTGCTCACCTGTTATCCTGCCCCCCACATCTTAAACAACATGCTCACTACCCCTATGACAGCGACTACGTACTGGCAAGTTGATTGTGATGGTTATGGGCAAGACGCTATTGCGTCTTTGTTCCCTGTGGTATTTTCAGTTACTCTTGATTGTTTTGCACTGGACCTCAGTTCCGACCTGCACCTACTTGTCACCCATTTCCACGCCACCCCCTGCCCTTGCTCCTAGTGAGGGGGGCAGGATCTCCCACACACTGCGTGCCATGGCGATTGGCACTAATGTCCCCACATGGAACGTTAGAGGGATGCACGTTCTTTCCCTTAGGTATGACGTGTACTTATACCTGTGACAGAGACAAACTCACATCACTTTTATACAAGAGCACACAAGCAGAGGCTCTTTGCCTCCAGAAACAATGGATGGGCCAAGTTTACTCCACCAACGACTCTACCTATGCCCAAGGGGCCCTAGTGCGGGTCCACGCAGGAGCCCGTTCATGGGGGATGACACAGTCATAGAACCAGAGGACTGATATGTCTTCTTCGAGGGCTGCCAGGGTGTCCGCCAGGTACTCCTTGCTCAGCTATACACCCCAACACTGAACAAGCAGAGTTTTGACATAGCTTGTCGCGGATTCTTTCATACTGGGGTGGCCTCCCCTGGGTCTTTAGTGATGATTTTAACAGCGTCCTCGATGTCACCATAGATTGAACCTTCCCTCCACTCCCCCCCACCACAGCTCTATCAAATGCGCAAGCACTACTCATACGGCTACAGCACTGGCACCTGGCGTCAACGCAATGACCACACCAGGATTTACTCATTTTCCTCCCACACACATGATTTACATATCCTCATAGACCGGCTACTCAGCACGGTGGACAACCACATATTACATACAGAGACTACTTAGGCAGAATGCATTCTGACCACAATCCCCAACATATGACTTTGTGCTGGGGCTATGCCCCCTCCCAATACCCATATGGTGCCTCTAAATGATCCTCCATTTAGAGCCTCCATACACAACTCCATTTCCAAATACTTTGATGTCAACGCCTACAGTGCCTCTTCCCACCATATTGAATGGGACTACATGGTCACTGCCTGGGTAATGGCCTTAGCATGCAACAGCAGTTGACCAAAGAGATCACCAACATTGAACGAGAGCTGTTCTGCCTCGAGGGGTGAGCGCAGCTGACCCAGCCTGGGATGGGACAGCTGGGTAGGGCACTCTCTGTGCTGGCGGATTTCCTGGAGCGATTACGATTGCCTCAGTTAGGCAGCGCACACTGCTCAAACAGGGCTTGCACCTTGCTTGCCTGGTTGATCCACCAAGAGCAGGCGCGTCACCACATACTTGCCATTCATCTCGAGTCTGGCAATCCCATACATACTTAGCAGGATATAAACAAAGCATTCACACTCTACCACGCCTTTCAATACCAGTCAATTTCACAGGCCACATCGACGGACCTTACCTCCTTCCTGACCCCTGTGATGCTCCCCAACGCCACTTTGGAGCACAGGGGGGAACTGAATGGGGAAATTACCCTACACATGATTAAGAAAGCCATCCATCCATTAGCCTAGGGCACGTTTCCTGACGACCTCCCACTCGAGTTTTGTAAAGCACACGCCTCACAACTGGTCACTCACCTGAAGACTGTGTATGACACAGCAGTGCACGATTTCCACCTACACAGTGAGACGCTCTCCTGGTATCACTGACGAAGCTGGGCAGGGACCCAGAGGACTTAGCTTCCTATCAACTACTGACCCTACTTAACACCGACTATAAAAGATTGGACAAGATACTGGCTGACCAGCTGGCCCCTATAGTCCCAAAATTGGTGCACCCTGATAAAACTGGGGTTGTACCCGCCAGGAACACATCCCTTAATCTGTGGCATTCTTCAGGGTGCTTGAATATGCTCTGACACAGTGGCCTCAGTCTGGATGCATGGCACTTGAACTGCAGAAGGCCTTTGACTTCCTGAAGTTGCTCTACCTGTTTCAGGTGCTGACCCGTTACGGCCTAGATGCCATTTTTATTTGCTCTGTCAAGCCCTTATATGCCATCCCCATAACCAGGGACAAGACTGGGCGGCTCATTTCAGACCCGATCCCTGTACACAGAGGCACCCTCAAAGGCAGCCGGCTGTCTCCGCTCCTATTCTCCCTGGCAATGGAAACACTGATCCATGTGCTCCATGCACAGGGTTGCCAGTGGGGGATCATGTTAGGCGATGGCTTGCACACGGTGTCGTTGTATGCGGATGACATGCTTTTATATCTCTGTGATGTTGACACTATCCCGGCTACCATAGTGAATGTGCTTAATCAATTTTCATTAGTCTCTACTCTGAGGGTCAACTGGGCCAAGTCCTGTCTTTTTCCGTTCTGTGTTCTTGGCAGGACCGTACTGCAGTGACAGCCTGCCGCGTTTCGCTATTTGGGTATACGCATATATTACATCCTGTCTGATTTCCTGGATGGCAACCTGACCTGAGCCGTGTCCTCTATTGGCGCACAGATGGTGTTCTGGCATTCTTTACCCCTTTCAGTAGCTGGATGCATTGCACTCACCAAGATGGTGGTGTTGCTACACCTCCCATACTACTTTGCCATTCTGTCTCTTTACATTGCTAGACACTTCTTTTGATCGCTCAAACAACCTACCGGGCACTTCATATGGCATGCCACGAAGTGTAGAGTTGCTAGCTAAACTTCACCTGTCGGATTAGGGTGGCCTAAGCGTCCCAAACTTTGAGCACCACTGCCTGGCCTCCCAGCTCTAGTGAATGGCCAGATTGTTGGCCTCACCGCACGCCACACCCTACACTACTTACTGCCCTTATTGTTTGCCGGTCCATACTCTGCCATGAGGCTAATCCATTTCTCCTGCTTTATACTGGTAGGTGCGGACCGGTCCAGTTTGAGGTGTTACACTTGTTACATTGTTCCCAATATAGCAGCGTCCACTGCTCACTTAGCATTTTACATATCCACTTCTTCACTCAAGAAGCAAGCCTCCCCACATTTGCAGTGATTGTATCTTATGTTTCCTTTGAATCTTTAATCCCCTTCTAATAAACCCTATATAATTTGGAAGGTCTGTTTATTGTAAGTGTATTTCCTGCATTATATTATATTATTTGACGAAATGCAAATAAAAAAAGTTAAAAAAGAGTGAGAAAAAAATGTAATATGGACAACATTAACATTCATGTTCATTTATCAGGAATGTCTGCTAAATCTTGTATCAGTGTTGCCTTTCAAAAATGTCCACGTAAAATGGCAGAATGTGGGTAAAATGTTTTACACAATAAGAATATTGCATCAGAAATCGGTGAAGTATATGGGCTGTTAAATATTTTCATACTTGGGGCACTATAATATTGATGGTAAAAGCCTGGCTAAGTCATGGATACTGCCCAGAAAAGACTGTACATTTCCGGTCACCGAGTATTCTTTCTGAAACTGACCACAGCGTACACAGAATGGTCATTGCACATCCCCAATCTCTCTACCAATTTACACAACCATCCCAAATGTCTATGGTGAGAGCTGTCTAGTGGACTGAATACAATATTCAGATTTAACATAAAAAAAATCCTGATGTTACACTCTATGATGATATTTTTTTCCCACCGGAAGTGAACTGTCTGAGGCTGGATCTTTCAGAGTTAGCATCGGATCGGCCGCGTCAAGGCTAGGTGAACAGCTGCCTGGGAGAGTGGAGGCGGTAGGGCGAAGGATAATTCGCCTTTAATGGGAAAACTATTTACTGGAAAGCAGCGGGCCCAGCGAGTGTCTTTGTAACACCTTCATTGGACCAATCAGAGGCGTGACGCCAGGTCAGGGCGATGCGCGCGCCTGGTCCCTCGTCCTAACTACCCTCCTGCAGTCAGCAAGATGGATTTTCTGACAATCATGGAATTGCTTGGCCTATATGTCAAAAGACGTTGATCTCTGCTCATGTCGCCTCCAACGTTTGAGTGTATTATCAGTAATGAGTAACAGCTGACTAGGCCTTGTTTGACCAAGGACAGTGGGCCATGTAGGAATCCCCCTGGCCTTTGGGGCTCTAGTTAGGCACCTTGCTGGAACAAGGCATTCTCTATCCGCCAGCCACCCCGGAACCCCAATCCCTGCGCAGATCCGAGCCGATGCTGCAGAAAAGCTCTGACAAAGAGGCGGCGAGCGGCAGCAGGCGCTTGGCCAACCCGCCGCGAAAGCCTCAAAGCTTCATGCCGCGCGATGGCAGTCACTGGGGACCAGGCGGGAACGAGAATGGCACACGGGCAGAATCTACAAACGCGAGGCCCACTGGAAGCAATTCTCATCAGCAGTAGCTCATCAAAACCAATGCACAGTGCAGAATGCATATACCCAGGCTGAGCCGTGCACGCCTTTGACATGCACACAACAAAGACGTTTAAAGGATGGGCAAAGTGGGCTCTGGCCCAGGGTCCCATCCCTACGGTGTGCCCCCTGATAGAGCCAGCTCTGTTCTGCAGAGACTTGCCTTAATGATCTTTAATCATTTTATTACAGATTGTTTTAAATACGGTTTTCCTTTAATTAAACGACGTGTGAGAGTCTATGAGACATTTTGCAGAGAAATGCTGTGTACATGTTTCATGCAATATCCATAAAAACGTTTCTTTGAGATCAAAATAGGACCTCACATATGTGAAATGGGAGGGGGTCACAGAGATTATTTGCAGTAATATCAGTGAGCTGCTGCTGTGTTACAATATTGAAAACACACATCAATATCCCTGAATATTAGATGTAAACACATTTAGAATTTGGTTGAGGGTGCCTGTGCACTCAGTGACCTGGCCAAAGTGGGCATGAAAGAGCTGAAATTGGATCATAGATTCAAAATTATTCCAAACTGGGGCCCCCAAATAGATGCATATATTAAGATGCACACGCGCGCACACGCACACACACACGCACACACACACACACACACACATATATATCTATAAGGGCACACACAATGGATTGGTCCTTATTTGGACAAACAAAATTTAAATTACACCATCGTAATTAGCGTAATTTTGGGTGTTTACCTTTTTTATTCAAAATAATACCATTGCACCATATAAGTAGCCCTAAAGCCTTTAATGAAGCCAGGGCCATCTAGCAGTCCCCATATCTAATTTATAGCCAGTTCGCCGGATTGCAGCCCGATCGCAAGATACTGGGTAACTCCTTTATAAGAAACTGTAATTGTGTAATACATTGTCACATCATCATCCTCTTTGCAATCCTGTTTTAAATTTCTGATCTCTTGTCCCTTCCTTTGAACGGAATCTCTGGTTTCAGATTTGAGAAATTAATTTGGATTCTGAAGTGTTAAAAAACGCACCTAATGTGCATGAAATTTGTTTGAAGCATACGTGACGCAGTTTAAAAAGGTCACATTCAAAGCAGTGATAATCAATAAGGATTTTCAAACACACTGCTGAAGGCCTGGAGTGCAGCCAATCAGTAACACCAAGATTTCCAGTCAAGCGATGCAAGAGCGAAGCGCTGCATAGTGCTCAAAGCACCAGTCATAAACAACTTGCTAGGGCCGACAGATTAAAAGATCGCTCGGTGTATGGCAGATCTAGCAAATAAATCATGTATTTCTAGAGCACAAGTACTAAAAAAAGAAGTGGTTGACTATCTAAGTTAAGTGGGAAACAACCATCACAACGCAACTTTTCCGACGCAGTACCATCACAACGCAACTTTTACAACGCAGGTGCCATTACAACGCATGACATTACAACGCAGGTGCTATTACAACGCATGCCATTACAATGTAAGTATAGGTAAGTATTTAATTTAGTTAATATTATTTTAATTTTAATTTCTTTTAATTTCATATATTATATATATTTTTTTAAAAAATTTAATGTAATTTTTTTTGTTTTATTAATTTGTGTAAAATAATTATAACAATTTAATTACAAAGTTATATTTTTGTAATAATATTTTATTTTATTTAAGTATTTTTTTATTTTTTTATTACATTTATTTTAGAATAGTAATTTTTACCCCTACACTATCCAACACTTACCCTACTATTACACCCCTCCTGGAGTTAGAATAGTAATTTTAACCCCTACACTATCCAACACTTACCCTACTATTACACCCCCCTGGAGTTAGAATAGTAATTTTAACCCCTACACTATCCAACACTTACCCTACTATTACCCCCCTGGAGTTAGAATAGTAATTTTAACCCCTACACTATCCAACACTTACCCTACTATTACACCCCCCCTGGAGTTAGAATAGTAATTTTAACCCCTACACTATCCAACACTTACCCTGATATTACACCCCCCTGGAGTTAGAATAATACTTTTTACCCCTACACTATCCAACACTTACCCTACTATTACACCCCCTGGAGTTAGAATAGTAATTTTAACCCCTACACTATCCAACACTTACCCTACTATTACACCCCCTGGAGTTAGAATAGTACCTTTAACCCCTACACTATCCAATACTTACCCTACTATTACACCCCCCTGGAGTTAGAAAAGTAATTTTAACCCCTACACTATCCAACACTTACCCTACTATTACCCCCCTGGAGTTAGAATAGTAATTTTAACCCCTACACTATCCAACACTTACCCTACTATTACACCCCCCTGGAGTTAGAATAGTAATTTTAACTCCTACACTATCCTACACTTACCCTACTATTACACCCCTCTGGAGTTAGAATAGTAAATGTAACCCCTACAATATCCAACACTTACCCTACTATTACACCCCTTGGAGTTAGAATAGTAAATTTAACCCCTACACTATCCAACACTTACCCTACTATTACACCCCCCTGGAGTTAGAATAGTAATTTTAACCACTACACTATCCAACACTTACCCTACTATTACAACCCCCCCCCCGGAGTTAGAAAAGTAATTTTAACCCCTACACTATCCAACACTCACCCTACTATTACACCCCCCTAGAGTTAGAAAAGTAAATTTAACCCCTACACTATCCAACACTCACCCTACTATTACACCCCCCCGAGTTAGAATAGTAATTTTAACCCCTACACTATCCAACACTTACCCTACTATTACCCCCTTGGAGTTAGAATAGTAATTTTAACCCCTACACTATCCAACACTTACGTTGTAATGGCATGCGTTGTAATAGCACCTGCGTTGTAATGCCATGCGCTGTAATGCCATGCGCTGTAATGGCATCTGCATTGTAAAAGTTGCGTTGTGATGGCATGCGTTGTGAATGCATGCGTTGTAACGTCATACATCCAAGTTAAGCAGTATGCAAGTGACATCATGGCACGTGGCATCACGGCGGAAGGCATCACGGCGTGTGACATCGCACGTGGCATCACAATCCACAACCTCTCAGGAAGTTACATCACAATAAGTGACATCACATCTTAAGACCTCACACATATGTGTAGCAGGTTTATCATAGGTACATTTGATTGCATTAAAATATTTTACAAATGAAATTTTGTGTCAGGGTTGTGCTGAAAAAGTGACACAACTTTGATGCAAAATCTGGGCTTCAATTTATACATTTATTTTTTAAAACCCTGCCACAAAGGAGAAGCATGGCAATAATATGTTTGGATTTATTGGTCGCACATTCTGCATTTTAAAATATCTTGTGGGGTTATGGCACCTGCTGAAGAGATATTTGTACGGCCAGAAAATCTCTGGCAATAATAGTGGTAAAATAACTCTGGAGGTAAACGTATTGCCTGGAGAGATTTGTGTTTTGTCTATTCCCAGTTTGGAATCAAAGTAGCATAGAGCTTAATCCTCTACTGGATGGTAACTTGTCACAATTTCGAAAAAAAAGTATAGACTGGACAGAATATCGAGTTTTTCATATCGAATGGTCAGAATATCGAATTGCAAAATTATAGTGGTGCAGAATATCGAAATGCAGGTAAGAAATATCGAGTTCCACAATATCAAAGTTAGTAATATCAAATTTTTGTTTTGTGTTTTAAGTGTTAGTATATGTGTTAAAAGAATGTATTATTTTTGTAATGTAAAGAATTTTATGTTAATTATTTTTGTGTAATTTAATTCCGTAGCAGGTTGTGGGTTTTTTAGGGGAATTGGGTGGGAAGTAATTTATTTATAATATATATTTTTAGCATTATTTAGAATTAATTAATTATATCTTCATTTTTTTGGGTAATTTAATTCTGAAGCAGGTTTGGATTTTAGGGGAATAGGATGGGAAGTAATGTAATTGAAATAAATTAATTTATTATATTATTACTTTAAAATGTAATATGTAATCATTTATATTGTTAATTAAGTTAATTAATGTATTGTTAATTAATTATAAATTGATTAATAATAAGTAATTGGTAATTATGTTAATTGTGTAATTAAAAAATAATAATTAGTAATTAATTAGATATTAATTGTTAACAATTAATTTGTAAATATATTAATTAATTGTATTGCTAATTGTAATTCGTTAATTAAGTAGGTTCATTTATTAATATGCTACAATATTGTATGTGATGTTTATAGGGGAAAATGGTGAGACATAACTTAATTTTTACAAAATAAATTGTTAATTAATGTTAATTATACTGCAGGAGTGTGTATTTTAAATTATTCCCCTACGCTATCCAACACTTTCCTTACTGTTGCACTCACTAGAGTGGGAATAATAATTTTTACCCTCCCACTATCCAAAGCTTTCCCTACTGTTGCACTCACTGGAGTGGGAATAGTAATTTTTACCCTCCAGCTATCCAACGCTTTCCCTACTGTTGCACTCACTGGCGTGGGAATAGTAATTTTTACCCTCCCGCTATCCAACGCTTTCCCTACTGTTACACTCACTGGAGTGGGAATAGCACATTTTACCCTCCCTCTATCCAACGCTTTCTAGGGTAAGCAACTGGCATGGGTGTAAATTCAGGAAGATCAGCGTAAAAATTCAGGACAAAGGGTCAAAATTCAGGACAAAAATTCAGGACAGAAGGGCAATATTCAGGACAAAAATTTGGGACAAAACATAAGTTTTACAGACATATCAGAGGAGGTGGCACAATCATATATATAAGTAAATAGACAACCAACATAAATACAAGTCAAAATAAGTTTATATAAGGTTGCGCCAATCGTGCACTTCACAGTTTTTCAGTATGCGTGCAGCTTTGCAAAGCGACATCGTGCCCTTTCTGTAATCAAGATTTGTGCTAGTAACAATAAACATTAATAAATACTATTTTTGTATTTGTATGTTGAAATCTGTCTTTTAAATGTACAGTGAAAACGCTGTTAGTTATTCTATTTTTATTTTCTCCAGCATGGCGCCAAGACAAAAGCAGTATGCTTTGCACTAGTCCCATGCAGGAGAAGGCACCCCACATGCTGTCACTACAATTGGGCCCATTGTCATTTTAAAGTGCTAATCAGCTGCAGTCTCAGAATGACAATGGGCCAGTCCACAGTCTGTTCCAGGTCCGGGAGGGGCCTCTGCAGGCAGCCTCAACAGATTAAAAGTTAAGAGCAAGAGGCTCGAGTGAAATCTTTTAAATTCACGGGGCCTCTCGCACGTGAAACAACATTCCTTACTGAAATTTCCTATTTCGATTTTAGTATGATGCCTGTAAAGCATTCGTAATTTGAGATCCCCAAATTACGGACGCCTTAGAGACATCATACTAAAATGACGGACAGTCCGTGAAATTTACGGACTGTTGGTCACTCTAACGCTTTCCCTGCTGTTGGACTCACTGGAGTGGGAATAGTACATTTTAACCTCACGCTATCCAACGCTTTCCTGTAGGAAGGTGGATATCTGACTATGGTTACCCCCAAACTTTTTGCCTAGTGTTTAGCTGGTTTTTGACTTAGTTGGCCTGGGATCCTGCTATTCAGGGCCCCAGGCTAATTGCTCTCTCCTTAAAATGGACTCCATGTACCTTAGGTACATTACCAATTGGAACTGGTTCACCTTATTGGCCCCTGTAACAGTGTACCCTAGGTACCCAGGGCATAGGTGGTTCCAAGGCCTACCAGGGGCTGCAGCACGTATTGTGCCACCCCTGGCCTGGCCTCCATATTTGACACAACTGGCTGATCACTCAGCTGGGGTAAGTCGGTGTAATCACCCCTTACTTAGGTATAGTATGCCTATATCTAACCCAAAATGGACACATATGTTCCTATCAGCCACTCCTATGGAAGGCCTCTTCAATCCTGGAGGCAGAGTGCTTGGAAATATGTGAGATGATGCTCTGGCATGAGCTGAGCCTGTCTGCAGCTTTCGGAACCAAGTCCTTTAGCTGTTCCATGATACTGCCATACCATATACTCTTAAGTGCATTATGAACCTCGCGGTTAAATGCTATCTTTGGTTTGGCTTTATCAAAACATGTCGAGTAAGGTGTCATACGAATTGGAATACTACCCCCTCGCCAGTTCTGGCGACGGGGTAGCATTCCACCCTTCTAGAGGGACACGACATGTACATAACCTGAAACCCGGATAAAGTTAAACATGAGCCTCAGCATCACAAAATGGATGCTGCCACCACAGACACAAGTCTGACCTCCTGCTGCTGGGAGTCCTTCCAGCGAGGGAGGCTTGGAAAAAGGGTTTCCTGCCTTGGGAGGTGCTAGCACCACCCCAGACAGGGTTTTGTGTATTGGATAGGACAGGGCTGAATAGAATCAGACATGCCTGGGGCACACAAGGTGTCCCTGTGCATATGCCAGTTCAAACCGGTGGTGGGGCTCTCCAGCCCCAGTCCTGGCGCTAAACTGGACAAAGGAAATGGGGTGTAACCACCCCCCTTCCTGGTCCCACCCAGAGGAGGGACCTAGCAGGTAATCCGGCCCCTAGATTTGGAATAAGAGTAGGAGCTGTGTCCCAAGACTTCAGATCATCCTGAACTCGACTTGAAACTAAGAAGAAGACTGGACTTCAACATTCTGCTGCACAGAAGACTGAAGAGAATCTCCCTTGTGGCCAAGGAGTGACCACCCTGTGAATACAGGCACCAACCAGCAACTCGACGTCTGCTTTGCCGCCGCCTCCTGCCGGAGCCCGAGCCCAGAGCCCGAAGAGACCCAGACTCCCAGACATCTCAGAGCCCGATCCACAGTCCCTGCAAAGAAGGGACCCGTAGAGGCACCGAGAGACGTGGGACCGGACATCTCGGAAGACCCTCAAAAAGCTGACTGCGCAGCACCTGTATTTACAACAAGCACCTGAGGCACCCTCGACGCTGTGCTTTAGGGTTTGAGAAGCCCTGACACCGAGCAGCATTTGCACCGAAGATCAGCCCCCCAGCATCTCCACGATCTGCGTGGGGCCCTTTTGCACTTTGCCACTCGACGCGCCATCCCGGTCAATTGCCATGCAGCTAGTGGCCATCTTGGTGTTGGAAACTACAACTTGCACTGCTGGTCTGGTTGCTCCAGACTGGCCCTTGCTCCCCTGAAAAGAAGCACCCGCTCTGACCTTGCTGGTCCGAGTGTTAAGCTTTTTCCACTTCCTGCGTGGCTTGCATTAGCCAAGGCCTGTTTGCTCCAATCAAGTTGCCGACACCGCCATCCGCTAGAGGCTTCGTGGGACAGCTCGTGATCGACTCCTGGATGTCCTTGACCTCTTCGTGTCCACGTGGCTGCGGAGACAAGCTGCACCTCTTCACCTGTTTGCACCCGACATTGTCTGGTTCCATCCTGGTTCCACGGTAGTCACTGGCTAGTGACTTTGAACATTGTCCCCTCTGCTTTCAGGTCTTCACCTCTTCAGATCCACCCTTGGATCCACCAGAACTCTCCTCGACGACCCGCCTGCAGCATCTTCAGCTCCAAGCACCATCGACCTGCATGACGAAACCCGACACAACTTCGCACCTGTGCACCCGCTTCCTGTGGGTGAGGTAACTCAGCAACGCCGGTGTTCCCTCACTGGTATACAACTCTAGTGCCTGTGTCTAAAGTTTTATCCTTGTAGGTCCATCGGAAGGGTCCTATAACACTAACTTTGTAACTTTTACGCACCATTGACTTAACATTGGTGCATGCGTGCACTTTGAGCACTGCACCCGAGTCCCGCGGGCCTTTCCCGACTTCATCACTACTAGTCCCGAACAGCTCCAGCGATTCCCCAGGCCCTAGGCCTCTTTCCTTTCCCCATAGTGGTTCTTATACCACTATTTTAGTATATGGTTTAGGTGGCCCCTAGGGCTTATCCATATTGTGCAACTTTTGTATATTTAAACTGTGTTTTGTTTTAACGCATTTGCTTCTGTGCTCATAAAGAGTATAGGGGATATTTGTAGAAATAAATCTATATATATTTTCAATATATATCTGTGTGGTGTCCTTTCATTTGGTATTCAAGGGGATTGTGTATGGTAAAACAGCTTGCTTCACATGCCTTTACAGAGTTTAGCCTAAGACTGCTTTGTCCACGCTACTAGGATAGCTGGTCTATTAAGGTTGACTTACAACCAATCATCATAAGGGTTGCTTGGCATGGTACAAGGTGATCACTAGAACTAGTGAGCATCATATGCCAGGCCAACTTCTCACATTGGTGAGCAGCGGTTGGGATTTGAGCTTGCTGTTGTTTTACCATTACAATCTTTGGAGAGTATCATTTGAAAGATCATACAGGTACCTGATAGGTACACTAAAACAAGACTAGTATACTTAAGTTCTACTGAACTTAGTTGTTGTAGAGGATAGGGAGTAGCACACCCTGACTACAACTACTAGATAGGGTTAGTAGGTAAACACCAGTGTAGGTAGATTGCAACATATCCACCCACACTAGAGCAATGTCTGGAGCAGAGGGATCCACTGGACCTATCTCTGTTGAGAGTGACCCTCCAAGGGCACCATCCAAATTTGCTATCTTTACTTTTAAAGAACTGAGGCAGCGGTGTTCCTTAAGAGGAATCAAAATGGGTCCTACCCCTACAGCAGACCACCTCAGAGAGCTTTTAGACAGGTCTGAAGCTCTAAAGACCCCCAAACCAGGCCCCTCAGGGACTGGAGATGGAGGCTCTCCCACTGAAGATGATAACACTGACACCCCTGCCCCTGTCATCCAGATAGATGAGGAAGACCAGGTCACTGGAGATACTCAGCCAGAGGATGAGGAAGAAGAGGAGGAGGAGGAGGAAAGTGGGTCTGAGGATGAGAGAAATAGTCAGGTGCTAGTCAGCAGGCTTAACCAGGCTAACTTAAGCACATTTGGGACTGACAGTGGGTCCAACCCATTCAGACCCCCAAGTGGACTTAACCAGGAGCAAAGGAGGAGAAGGAATCACTCAGGTGAGTCCAATGCCTCCCAAGCTTCTAGAGGTTCTCATGGACACTCCAGAAGGGAGTTGTCTAGCCCTTTAGAGAAGGGAACATGAGGCCAAAATGAGAGAGGCTGAACTTAGGATCCAGAAGCAAGAATTAGAAGTTGCCATGGCCAAAGAGAAGCTTGCTAGAGCAAGACAGCCTAGAGAGAGTGGATTAGGATCCACTGGTGGCAGCAATATCCAAAAGGATAAAGACAGGTCCTATGACAATAGAAACCTGAGTAAGATTGTGCCCCCTTACAAGAGTGGGGATGACATCCACAAATGGATGACTGCACTTGAGAGAGCCTGCAGAGTACAGAAGATCCCTCAGGAGCAGTGGGCAGCAATCTTGTGGCTCTCCTTTGAAGGTAGAGGCCGAGACAGACTCCTCACAGTTAGTGATGAGGATTCTAGAAACTACCTGGTCCTGAAGAGTGCTCTGATTGATGGGGTAGGCTTAACCACTGAACAGTTCAGGTTAATGTTCAGAGACACCCAGAAGACACAGACTCAGGACTGGTCTGAATTTGTTGAATGTGCCACTAAGGCTCTGGAGGGCTGGTTGCTGGGAAGTAAGGTTACAGACTATACAGGATTGTATAATTTATTTATGAGAGAGCAAATCTTAAGTAATTGTCAAAATCAGCTTCTACATCAACACCTGGTGGACTCTGATCTGACCTCTCCACAAGAATTGGGTAAGAGGGCAGACAAATGGGTCAGAACCAGGATCAGGCCTAAGAACCAGGGTGGTGACCAAAAGAAAGAGACTACCAAGCCTCAAGAGAAGGGTGGGGATAAATCAAAAGAGAAGACTTCCCCAGGGCCCCAAAACTCCAAGGATGGGGGTGGGTCCCAAGACACTTCCTCTACACAGAAAAAGCCTTATTGCCATGTCTGTAAATAGGTTGGCCATTGGAAAACAGACAGCTGTTGTCCAAAGAATAGTAATAAGGAAAACATACCTCCAGGTAAAGCTCCAACACCTCCTGTCACTGTTAGCAGTGGTCCCCCAGGTGGTGGGAGCACCCCCAAGAATTTGGGTGGGTTTACCTTTGGAACGCAGGTGGACTCTGGCCTAACCAGGTCCCCAACTGATCTTGTCTATGAGACTGGCATGGGGTTTGCCAAATTCACTGATTGCCCAAATACTTTGAGCAAGTATAGACAAGAACCCCTCATCAATGGTTTGAAAGTTGAGGCCTACAGAGACACAGGGGCTAGTATCACCATGGGGGCTGAGAATCTAGTCCCCTCTAGGCAACTTTTACCTGGTGCCACATACCAGGTGACAAACATTGATAGAGTTCAGAAAAATCATCCCATAGCAGTGATAAATCTCAGCTGGGGAGGAGTCACTGGCCCAAAGAGAGTGGCAGTGTCCTCAAACTTGCCTGTAGATTGTCTACTGGGGAATGATTTGGAAATCTCAGCCTGGGCTGAGGTTGAACAAGAAACCCATTCTAGAATGGTAAATCTCCATGGAAAGGTTAGTGGGGCTGTGCTGGCCACAGCCCCAATACAAGATGTCCTTCCTGAATAGGTTGGTAGGGCTGAGCAAACCTCCTCCCCATCTTCAGTAGAAATTCTTTCTGAGAAAGTTAGCAGAGCTGTTATGGTAACAGCCCATACCCAAACTGAGTCCCTTCCTGAAAAGGTTGGTGGGGCTGTGATGGCCACAGCCCAAACTCAAACTCATTCATGTGTTGTGAAGCCTGAAACTATGGATCAGTCCACACAAACAGAGAGCATTGAGGAGGAAGAGAAATCTCCCTCCCACCAGACATTAGGAAAGGATCAGCCTCCTCAGGGAACTGATCATACCCCTGATGAAGGAACTGCCCAAGAGGTGGTTAGGCCTAGCCTGACAGAGCCCCTGATGTCAGTGGACCCTTCTCAGGTGGGACCCAGTCTGGAGCAGGTAACCTGCCCCTCTCTACCTTGCCTTAGTCAGCCCAGGGCTGCAGAGGACAAGAAGGACAGTGAGCCCCAAAGGGCCCCCTGTCAAATAAAGCACCCCCATCAGCAGATTAGGGGCACCAAAGCTGGCAGCCCTAGCCAGGTGAAAACTTAAAAAACTCCTGAGGGATCCCCCTTAAAATTAGTTAGGGACCTCCCACAGATGGATTCTGTTGGGCACAGGCAAACCTGGGACCCAAGGGGCCCAAACCCGAACTGTCCCTCCAGTAAGCCAACAGAAGGGACCCAGCCTCCAGCTTTAGGTAGCCAGAGGTTGACCCTGAGGGCACAGTGCAACTCAGTAAAGGAAAGAAAGGCCTACATGGTCGAGAGTGATTGGAGGAAGCTGAGTCCTACAGAGGAATCTCACTTCAGTACTCCACCTCAACACCAGCCTTTAACTTTGCCAAAACACACCACAGGTAGAGATTCCCTATGGTGGAGACCCTCAGATACCCTTAGGGTGAGGGATTGCTTAGTGGACCATGAGACAGGGGGTAACCAAGCCAGAGCTGGTACTTCCTTATATGGCCACTTAGGCAATAAATGCTTACCTGGTCAAGGATAGCCTTATCTCCTTTCGTTTGGGGGGGGGTTGTGTAGGAAGGTGGATATCTGACTATGGTTACCCTCAAACTTTTTGCCTAGTGTTTAGCTGGTTTTTGACAGAGTTGGCCTGGGATCCTGCTATTCAGGGCCCCAGGCTAATTGCTCTCTCCTTAAAATGGACTCCATGTACCTTAGGTACATTACCAATTGGAACTGGTTCACCTTATTGGCCCCTGTAACAGTGTACCCTAGGTACCCAGGGCATAGGTGGTTCCAAGGCCTACCAGGGGCTGCAGCACGTATTGTGCCACCTCTGGCCTGGCCTCCATATTTGACACAACTGGCTGATCACTCAGCTGCGGTAAGTCGGTGTAATCACCCCTTACTTAGGTATAGTATGCCTATATCTAACCCAAAATGGGCACATATGTTCCTATCAGCCACTCCTATGGAAGGCCTCTTCAATCCTGGAGGCAGAGTGCTTGGAAATATGTGAGATGGTGCTCTGGCATGAGCTGAGCCTGTCTGCAGCTTTTGGAACCAAGTCCTTTAACTGTTCCATGATACTGACATACCATATACTCTTAAGTGCATTATGAACCTCGCGGTTAAATGCTATCTTTGGTTTGCCTTACAAAACATGTCGAGTAAGGTGTCATACGAATTGGAATACTACCCCCTCGCCAGTTCTGGCAACGGGGTAGCATTCCACCCTTCTAGAGGGACACGACATGTACATAACCTGAAACCCGGATAAAGTTAAACATGAGCCTCAGCATCACAAAATGGATTCTGCCACCACAGACACAAGTCTGACCTCCTGCTGCTGGGAGTCCTTCCAGCGAGGGAGGCTTGGACAAAGGGTTTCCTGCCTTGGGAGGTGCTAGCACCACCCCAGACAGGGTTTTGTGTATTGGATAGGACAGGGCTGAATAGAATCAGACATGCCTGGGGCACACAAGGTGTCCCTGTGCATATGCCAGTTCAAACTGGTGCTGGGGCTCTCCAGCCCCAGTCCTGCGCAAAACTGGACAAAGGAAAGGGGGTGTAACCACTCCCCTTCCTGGTCCCACCCAGAGGAGGGACCTAGCAGGTAATCCGGCCCCTAGATTTGAAATAAGAGTAGGAGCTGTGTCCCAAGACTTCAGATCATCCTGAACTCGCCTTGAAACTAAGAAGAAGACTGGACTTCGACATTCTGCTGCACAGAAGACTGAAGAGAATCTCCCTTGTGGCCAAGGAGTGACCACCCTGTGAATACAGGCACCAACCAGCAACTCGACGTCTGCTTTGCCGCCGCCTCCTGCCGGAGACCGAGCCCAGAGCCCGACAAGACCTAGACTCCCAGACATCTCAGAGCCCGATCCACAGTCCCTGCAAAGAAGGGACCCGTGGAGGCACCGAGAGACGTGGGACCGGACATCTCGGAAGACCCTCGAAAAGCTGACTGCGCAGCACCTGAGGCACCCTCAATGCTGTGCTTTGGGGATTGAGAAGCCCCGACACCGAGCAGCATTTGCACCGAAGATCAGCCCCCCAGCATCTCCACGATCTGCGTGGGGCCCTTTTGCACTTTGCCACTCGACGCGCCATCCCGGTCACTTGCCATGCCGCTAGTGGCCATCTTGGTGACGAAAACTATGACTTGCACTGCTGATCTGGTTGCTCCAGACTGGCCCTTGCTCCCCTGAAAAAGAGCACCCGCTCTGACCTTGCTGGTCCGAGTGTTAAGCTTTTTCCACTTCCTGCGTGGCTTGCATTAGCCAAGGCCTGTTTACTCCAATCAAGTTGCTGACACCGCCATCAGCTAGAGCCTTCGTGAGACAGCTCGTGATCGACTCCTGGACATCCTTGACCTCTTCGTGTCCACGTGGCTGCGGAGACAAGCTGCACCTCTTCACCTGTTTGCACCCGACATTGCCTGGTTCCATCCTGGTTTCACGGTAGTCCCTGGCTAGTGACTTTGAACATTGTCCCCTCTGCTTTCAGGTCTTCACCTCTTCAGATCCACCCTTGGATCCACCGGAACTCTCCTCGACGACCCGCCTGCAGCATCTTCAGCTCCATGCACCATCGACCTGCGCGTCGAAACCCGACACAACTTCGCACCTGTGCACCCGCTTCCTGTGGGTGAGGTAACTCAGCAACGCCGGTGTTCCCACACTGGTATACACCTCTAGTGCCTGTGTCTAAAGTTTTATCCTTGTAGGTCCATCGGAAGGTTCCTAAAACACTAACTTTGTAACTTTTACGCACCATTGACTTAACATTGGTGCATGCGTGCACTTTGAGCACTGCACCCGAGTCCCGCGGGCCTTTCCCGACTTCATCACTACTAGTCCCGAACAGCTCCAGCGATTTCCCAGGCCCTAGGCCTCTTTCCTTTCCCCAGAGTGGTTCTTATACCACTATTTTAGTATATGGTTTAGGTGGCCCCTAGGGCTCATCCATATTGTGCAACTTTTGTATATTTAAACTGTGTTTTGTTTTAACGCATTTGCTTCTGTGCTCGAGTATAGGGGATATTTGTAGAAATAAATCTATATATATTTTCAATATGTATCTGTGTGGTGTCCTTTCATTTGGTATTCAAGGGGATTGTGTATGGTAAAACAGCTTGTTTCACATGCCTTTACAGAGTTTAGCCTAAGACTGCTTTGCCCACGCTACTAGGATAGCTGGTCTATTAAGGTTGACTTACAACCAATCATCATAAGGGTTGCTTGGCATTGTACAAGGTGATCACTAGAACTAGTGAGCATCATATACCAGGCCAACTTCTCACATTAGTGAGCAGCGGTTGGGATTTGAGCTTGCTGTTGTTTTACCATTACAATCTTTGGAGAGTATCATTTGAAAGATCATACAGGTACCTTATAGGTACACTAAAACAAGACTAGTATACTTAAGTTCTACTGAATTAGTTGTTGTAGAGGATAGGGAGTAGCACACCCTGACTACAACTACTAGATAGGTTTAGTAGGTAAACACCGGTGTAGGTAGATTGCAACATATCCACCCACACTAGAGCAATGTCTGGAGCAGAGGGATCCACTGGACCTATCTCTGTTGAGAGTGACCCTCCAAGGGCACCATCCAAATTTGCTATCTTTACTTTTAAAGAACTGAGGCAGCTCTGTTCCTTAAGAGGAATCAAAACGGGTCCTACCCCTACAGCAGACCACCTCAGAGAGCTTTTAGACAGGTCTGAAGCTCTAAAGACCTCCAAACCAGGCCCCTCAGGGACTGGAGATGGAGGCTCTCCCACTGAAGATGATAACACTGACACCCCTGCCCCTGTCATCCAGATAGATGTGGAAGACCAGATCACTGGAGATACTCAGCCAGAGGATGAGGAAGAAGAGGAGGAGGAGGAGGGAAGTGGGTCTGAGGATGAGAGAAATAGTCAGGTGCTAGTCAGCAGGCTTAACCAGGCTAACTTAAGCACATTTGGGACTGAAAGTGGGTCCAACCCATTCAGACCCCCAAGTGGACTTAACCAGGAGCAAAGGAGGAGAAGGAATCACTCAGGTGAGTCCAATGCCTCCCAAGCTTCTAGAGGTTCTCATGGACGCTCCAGAAGGGAGTTGTCTAGCCCTCAGAGAAGGAAACATGAGGCCAACATGAGAGAGGCTGAACTTAGGATCCAGAAGCAAGAATTAGAAGTTGCCCTGGCCAAAGAGAAGCTTGCTAGAGCAAGACAGCCTAGAGAGAGTGGATTAGGATCCACTGGTGGCAGCAATATCCAAAAGGATAAAGACAGGTCCTATGACAATAGAAACCTGAGTAAGATTGTGCCCCCTTACAAGAGTGGGAATGACATCCACAAATGGATGACTGCACGTGAGAGAGCCTGCAGAGTACAGCAGATCCCTCAGGAGCAGCGGGCAGCAATCTTGTGGCTCTCCTTTGAAGGTAGAGGCTGTCACGGTTAGCGGCGGACAAGAAACCCAAGTAAAGAATCCACAAGCCACTAACCTGAGGTATTCAGCCAGCGGGGACCACAGCTTGGACGATAGTCCTTCCAATGCCCAAGAACACTGACCCTCCCCGTGCGAATGTACACACCAGGGACTGTAAGTCTTCTGGGAAGGGGAAGGATAGTTGATCTGGGATATAGTGGAGATGACACCCCTCAAGGTCTGGTCGGATGTCTTCAATGGCACCACTGTTAAGACACACAAGGACACTCGATTAGAATACAAAGATATATTGGTCGCCCCTGATATCTATGATGTACTAAATTAGCGCACACTTACAAGAAACCCACGCTCTGGTATCCGGTTTATCTATGGAAGATTCTTCCGAGGGTTCAGCGGGTCTGGGCTGTTGATTCACAGCACAATCCAACCGGCTGCAAGTCGCGCTCCACAAGTAGTTTGAGTCACTACCGGTGGACTGAGTTCAAAAGTGTTTCTCAAGATACAGGTTCTCAAATGTTTAAACTGTTTCTCCACTCGGGTCAAAAGAATACAAGAAGGAGGGATTCTCCCCTCGGGTCACAGAAGAAAAGAAGGAGGTATACTAAACACTGAGTAAGCACGGCCGTGCTAATAGACAGAGGGTCTACCTCTACTCACATGAAAAGAATACAGGGTCCTATACGTCCGCCCAGCGGGAAGGAAAGCATCCGCTCTCGCACTCACTCGAAGTCCGTCCAGCGGGAAGGAAAGCGTCCTCTCTGCACACTCTCGAAGTCTGTCCAGCGGGAAGGAAAGCGTCCGCTCTGCAGCAGCAAAGAACACCAGGATAGCTTACACCTACTCGTTACGAAACCGGAAGGATTGACAAGCACCCGGCTGCAGCAAGGGAGTGGTCTTATCGGCTCCTGGGAGGCGTGTTCCGGTTAGCCATGACCCAGGGCGTTCTGGGAGTTGTAGTGCTGCCGCCCTGTCGCACTATTCTCCCTCTGTAACTGCATCTCCGTGAAATCGCTACAGAACCCCCTCTCAAGGACCGTCGACCCGGCGGTCGTCCAGGCTTCCCCGGATGTAAATGATGGAATTGTGCTAACAGGTCAGGACAATGAAGATTTTGCTCCGGTTCCCAAGTCCTTTCCTCAACCCCAAATCCCTTCCAACTCACCAGGTACTGAACTCTACCCCGGTAGATTCTGGAATCCAGCAATTCCTCAACCTCATATTCCTCCAACCCCTCCACCAACATCGGGGGAGGATGAACGGGCAATCTAGTGTCCACGGGACAGGGCAGGAGAAGGGAGACATGAAACACAGGGTGGATATGCCAGGTACGGGGGATAGCCAATTTTAGTGCCACAGGGTTGATGACCTCCTCTACGCTGTAGGGACCGATGTATTTTGGCTTCAATTTATTTATACCCTGAAGATGTATGTTTTTGGTAGAGAGCCATACCTTGTCCCCCACCCGGTAGACCGGTGCAGGACTACGTTTCTTATCGGCGTAGCGTTTTTGCGAGGCTTGAGCATCCGTGAGATGATGCATCGCATCGATCCGAACAGCCTGAAGATGCGCATGATGTTCTTGAATGCTAGGCAGCTTGGAAGATACCGGCCAGTCAAAGGGGAGGATATTTGGGTGATACCCTAGAAGGCAGAAGAAAGGGGAGCAACCCAAGGTGGAATGGTCGGAGTTGTTATATGTGAATTCTGCTAACCACAGGAGGGTGACCCAGTCCGTCGAGTTCTGTAAGGTAAAACAACGTAGATATTGTTTGATGGTCTGATTGAGCCTCTCCGTTTTGCCATCTGTCTGCGGATGGTAGCTTGTTGATAGCCTGGCATCAATTGCTAAGGATTCACAAAGAGCCTTCCAAAAACGGGACGTGAATTGAGCTCCTCTGTCCGTGATGAAGACCCTCGGAATGCCATGTGCTCTGATGAGATGCTGAAGTATAACCATGGCCAGTTCAGAGGACGTTGGTAGTTTTTCCAATGGCACAAAATGGCCCATTTTGGTCAAGTGATCGATAAGCACCAAGATTGTTGTTTTTCCTTGACATACTGGCATTTCCACTATGAAATCCATAGAGACCGTGTGCCATGGTTTAGGAGGGACAGGTATAGGACGGAGGAGACCTGTTGGTCTGGTATGTTTGGCTTTACTCTGGGTGCACACCGAACAGTTCCTGACGTATTTCTTGACGTCGTCTCGTAAGGTAGCCCACCAGAACGATCGCTCAATGGTGGCTATGGTTTTATACACACCCCAATGTCCCCCTAACACAGAATCGTGTGCCCAGGTGAGGACCTGCATTTGTAAACCAGGGTCAGGTACATACAAAGCATGGCGATAGTACACGAGTTCGTCGGTTCGTGACCGCCATTGGGGCTCTTCCTGGAGCCAGGTCTGGGCATCAACCTCCGTTAATGCCACTCTGATGTCCTCGATGAAATCCGTGGATGTTAGCAACGCTATGGTGCTTTCGGGGAAGGACCCTTCAGGCAGAATAGATGGCGGTTCCTCGGGGATGACTGAGGTGTCTTGGGTGTCTTGATTCCGTGAGAGGGCATCTGCCTTTCCGTTTTGGGGGCCGGGACGGTATTTAATAACAAAATCATAATCTGAGAAGAAAAGAGTCCATCTAAGTTGTCGGGGAGTGAGGGCCTTTGCTGTTTTCAGGAACAACAAGTTCCTGTGATCCGTGAATATTTCAATGGTATGCCGAGCTCCTAACAGGTAGTGTCGCCATTCCTCACAACCCCTTTTTATGGCAAGCAGCTCTTTGTCGGTGATGGAATAGTTGACCTCACTCGGATTGAGTTTCTTGGAGTAGTAGGCAACAGGGTGGATCTGCCCCGTTGTAGGGTGGCGTTGCGATAGCACCCCTCCCAAGGCAAATTGGGATGCATCGGTTTCCAAAATGAACGGAAGCTGGGAGTCCGGGTGGCGCAAGATGGGGGCCTGAGTGAACCGTTCCTTGAGTATCCGAAAAGACAGATCAGCTTCCTCACTCCACACAAAAGGAACGTTTTTCCGTAAGAGAGTGGAAATGGGATGGATAATCTTAGAGAAGTCTTTGATGAAGCGCCTATAATAGTTCGCAAAGCCCAAAAAGCTTTGTACCGACTTCACGTTTTGCGGGGTTTTCCAATTCGTGATGGCCTCTACCTTTCCGTTCTCCATTTGGAAGCCGTTGGCGTTTATCACGTACCCCAGAAAGGACACTTCAGTTGCATGAAAAAGGCACTTTTCCAGTTTGGCATACAGATCGTGTTGTCGTAACCTTTGTAATACTTCAGTGACATGTAGCTCGTGTTCTTGGAGCGTACGCGAGTAGACGAGGATGTCGTCAATGTACACCATGCATATGGTTTCCAGTAGACCCCTGAGCACTTCGTCCATAAAATATTGGAATGCAGCAGGAGCGTTGCAGAGTCCAAAGGGCATGACGTTATACTCGAATAAGCCGAACTTAGTTCGGAACGCCGTCTTCCACTCATCGCCCTTCTTGACCCGGACTAAATGATAGGCCCCTCGAAGATCCAATTTAGTGAAGTAACGAGCTCCTTTTATCTGGTCCATTAATACAGAGATTAACGGAAGGGGATATCGATTCTTGACCGTGATGTTATTCAAGGCCCTGTAATCGATACACGGTCTTAGCTCGGCGCAGTCTTTCTTCGGTATGAAGAACAGGGGCGAAGAGGCAGGAGAAGTGGAATGGCTTATGAACCCCGAAGCCAAATTCTCCTCGATGTAATTCTTTAGATACAGGTTTTCATGTTCGGTGAGGGCATAAACACGACTACATGGAATAGCCGCCCCAGGGAGTAGGTCAATGCAGCAATCGTATACCCTATGCGGGGGTAGCTTGGTAGCCTTATGCTTGTCAAAAAGGGAGCGAAACCCCTCATATGCCTCGGGTAGACAGGTAGCGATGCAGATGTGTTTCTCAGTACACGCCACAGCCAGGTGGCGAGCACCAGGACAATCCTCCCCTTCAATAGCAAAAGAGGAATGGCTGCGGCAATGTTCCTTACAATAGGAGGAGTTCAATGACACCGTGCGTGCGGACCAGCTAACAACAGGGTCATGTAGCGTTAGCCATGGCATACCAAGGATAAGGCGAAACTGAGGCGCTGCAATCAGATCGAACTGAATATACTCCGAGTGTTCTTCATGCTGCATGCGCAAAGGGAGCGTGTGTTTTATGACGGGGCCAGAAGACAAAGAGGAACCATCCACGGCCTTCACGTGTTCAGGTTCCGCCTTCTTCTCCCAGTCTATTCCTAGGGAGGTAGCATAGTCTATGTCCATGTAATTGCCCGTTGCTCCAGAATCCAGTAGAGCATCCGTCTGAGTGACCTTGCCCTCTGTTGTCCATAAGGACACCGGCATGTTGATGTGAGCCACTGCGGGCATCATAGTGTTTGCAAGAAGCGAGGAGATCGTAGTTTGTCGTACGTCCACCCCAGTGATCTCCACCTGGTTTGGACTTTCTAGTTTTCCGACGGCTCTCTAGTTCCCATGACGACAGCCTTTCGAGGCGCTGGACTTCTTTCTGATTGTTGGGCCCGAGCCTTACAGTCTCGGATGAAGTGTCCTCCTTTGCCACAGTACATACACAGTTTCAGCTTCCGACGTCGCTCTCGTTCCTCTGAGGACAGAGGACCTCGGATACCCCCTATCTGCATGGGTTCGCTCCCGTCGGTGCTTTTGGCACTGTCTTCCTGCGGGGGTTTTGGTTTGGGATACCATCCTCTTCCGTCACTCCTGTTCCGATCTCCTCGTGTCTCCAACAGGCGATGGTCTAATTGCACCGTTAGGTCGATTAGTTCCTTACAAGTCGCCGGCAGTTGGACTACCTGTGACAAGACATCCTTCAACTCACTTCTTAGGCCTTGGTAGAACAGTGAGGTCCGTTTCTCTTGTGGCCAATCGGTTTCGGCTACAAGACGGTTAAAGGAAGTGATATAAGACAACAGGTCTTGAGACCCCTGGCGCAGCGTAAGGAGTTCTTTGTCCAAGGATAACATATGTGTCTTTCTGTCAAACAGTTTTCTTAAGGCAGAACAGAAATCAGGGAATAGATGCAGAACCGGATCGTTCTTTTCCATTAAGGGAATCGCCCAGCTTGCGGCGTTCCCGCCCATATAAGACATCATGAAGGCTGTCTTAGCCGTGTCATCTTGGAACACCGTCGGTTTGCACAAAAAGTGAAGAAGGCACTGGTTCAGAAAAGTCTTGAATTTCTTGGGTTCCCCATAAAACAGTTCAGGGGGAGCTAGAGGTATTCCGGTATTCTGAATAACGTGCACCGTTGGAGAGTGGTCGGTGGAGGACGAAGGTATGGCTGTAGGGGAAAAGAACCCACCCCCGGCTACCATGGGGGATGTAGGATGTGATGCAGTATGTCCGGGAGGGGGAAGCGTAGCTTCTCTAATGTAAGACCCTGTTCCTGGATTTCTTCGTGACATACCCGCGACTTCTCTGCGCATGGTATTCATGTCCTTTCTGAGTTCTTGATTCTCCACTCGGGACGCATGCACTTCCTGCTGAAGTGCGCTAAAGCTCTCGAGTAACGAGGCCAAAGCCGCACTCGTGTCCATGGTCCAGGCTAGGCGTCTTTCCTTGGGCTTGTCAATCTGTCACGGTTAGCGGCGGACAAGAAACCCAAGTAAAGAATCCACAAGCCACTAACCTGAGGTATTCAGCCAGCGGGGACCACAGCTTGGACGATAGTCCTTCCAATGCCCAAAAACACTGACCCTCCCCGTGCGAATGTACACACCAGGGACTGTAAGTCTTCCGGGAAGGGGAAGGATAGTTGATCTGGGATATAGTGGAGATGACACCCCTCAAGGTCTGGTCGGATGTCTTCAATGGCACCACTGTTAAGACACACAAGGACACTCGATTAGAATACAAAGATATATTGGTCGCCCCTGATATCTATGATGTACTAAATTAGCGCACACTTACAAGAAACCCACGCTCTGGTATCCGGTTTATCTATGGAAGATTCTTCCGAGGGTTCAGCGGGTCTGGGCTGTTGATTCACAGCACAATCCAACCGGCTGCAAGTCGCGCTCCACATGTAGTTTGAGTCACTACCGGTGGACTGAGTTCAAAAGTGTTTCTCAAGATACAGGTTCTCAAATGTTTAAACTGTTTCTCCACTCGGGTCAAAAGAATACAAGAAGGAGGGATTCTCCCCTCGGGTCACAGAAGAAAAGAAGGAGGGATACTAAACACTGAGTAAGCACGGCCGTGCTAATAGACAGAGGGTCTACCTCTACTCACATGAAAAGAATACAGGGTCCTATACGTCCGCCCAGCGGGAAGGAAAGCATCCGCTCTCGCACTCACTCGAAGTCCGTCCAGCGGGAAGGAAAGCGTCCGCTCTGCACACTCTCGAAGTCCGTCCAGCGGGAAGGAAAGCGTCCGCTCTGCAGCAGCAAAGAACACCAGGATAGCTTACACCTACTCGTTACGAAACCGGAAGGATTGACAAGCACCCGGCTGCAGCAAGGGAGTGGTCTTATCGGCTCCCGGGAGGCGTGTTCCGGTTAGCCATGACCCAGGGCGTTCTGGGAGTTGTAGTGCTGCCGCCCTGTCGCACTATTCTCCCTCTGTAACTGCATCTCCGTGAAATCGCTACAGAGGCCGAGACAAACTCCTCACAGTTAGTGATGGGGATTCTAGAAACTACCCGGTCCTGAAGAGTGCTCTGATTGATGGGTTAGCCTTAACCACTGAACAGTACAGTTCAGAGACACCTAGAAGACACAGACTCAGGACTGGTCTGAATTTGTTGAATGTGCCACTAAGGCTCTGGAGGGCTGGTTACTGGGAAGTAAGGTTACAGACTATACAGGATTGTATAATTTAATTATGAGAGAGGAAATCTTAAGTAATTGTCAAAATCAGCTTCTACATCAACACCTGGTGGACTCTGATCTGACCTCTCCACAAGAATTGGGTAAGAGGTCAGACAAATGGGTCAGAACCAGGATCAGGCCTAAGAACCAGGGTGGTGACCAAATGAAAGAGACTACCAAGCCTCAAGAGAAGGGTGGGGATAAATCAAAAGAGAAGACTTCCCCAGGGCCCCAAAACTCCAAGGATGGGGGTGGGTCCCAAGACACTTCCTCTACACAGAAAAAGAAAAGCCTTATTGCCATGTCTGTAAACAGGTTGGCCATTGGAAAATAGACAGCTGTTGTCCAAAGAATAGTAATAAGGAAAACATACCTCCAGGTAAAGCTCCAACACCTCCTGTCACTGTTAGAAGTGGTCCCCCAGGTGGTGGGAGCACCCCCAAGAATTTGGGTGGGTTTACCTTTGGAACGCAGGTGGACTCTGGCCTAACCAGGTCCCCAACTGATCTTGTCTATGAGACTGGCATGGGGTTTGCCAATTTCACTGATTGCCCAAATACTTTGAGCAAGTATAGACAAGAACCCCTCATCAATGGTTTGAAAGTTGAGGCCTACAGAGACACAGGGGCTAGTATCACCATGGGGGCTGAGAATCTAGTCCCCTCTAGGCACCTTTTACCTGGTGCCACATACCAGGTGACAAACATTGATGGAGTTCAGAAAAATCATCCCATAGCAGTGATAAATCTCAGCTGGGGAGGAGTCACTGGCCCAAAGAGAGTGGCAGTGTCCTCAAACTTGCCTGTAGATTGTCTACTGGGGAATGATTTGGAAATCTCAGCCTGGGCTGAGGTTGAACAAGAAACCTATTCTAGAATGGTAAATCTCCATGGAAAGGTTAGTGGGGCTGTGCTGGCCACAGCCCCAATACAAGATGTCCTTCCTGAAAAGGTTGGTAGGGCTGAGCAAACCTCCTCCCCTTCTTCAGTAGAAATTCTTCCTGAGAAAGTTAGCAGAGCTGTTATGGTAACAGCCCATACCCAAACTAAGTCCCTTCCTGAAAAGGTTGGCGGGGCTGTGATGGCCACAGCCCAAACTCAAACTGATTCATGTGTTGTGAAGCCTGAAACTATGGATCACTCCACACAAACAGAGAGCATTGAGGAGGAAGAGAAATCTCCCTCCCACCAGACATTAGGGAAGGATCAGCCTCCTCAGAGAACTGATCTTACCCCTGATGAAGGAACTGCTCCAGAGGTGGTTAGGCCTAGCCTGACAGAGCCCCTGATGTCAGTGGACCCTTCTCGGGTGGGACCCAGTCTGGAGCAGGTAACCTGCCCCTCTCTACCTTGCCTTAGTCAGCCCAGGGCTGCAGAGGACAAGAAGGACAGTGAGCCCCAAAGGGCCCCCTGTCAAATAAAGCACCCCCATCAGCAGATTAGGGGCACCAAAGCTGGCAGCCCGAGCCAGGTGAAAACTTTAAAAACTCCTGAGGGATCCCCCTTAAAATTAGTTAGGGACCTCCCACAGATGGATTCTGTTGGGCACAGCCAAACCTGGGACCCAAGGGGCCCAAACCTGAACTGTCCCTCCAGTAAGCCAACAGAAGGGACCCAGCCTCCAGCTTTAGGTAGCCAGAGGTTGACCCTGAGAGCACAGTGCAACTCAGTCAAGGAAAGAAAGGCCTACATGGTGGAGAGAGATTGGAGGAAGCTGAGTCCTACAGAGGAATCTCACTTCAGTACTCCACCTCAACACCAGCCTTTAACTTTGCCAAAACACACCACAGGTAGAGATTCCCTATGGGGGAGACCCTCAGATACCCTTAGGGTGAGGGATTGCTTAGTGGACTATGAGACAGGGGGTAACCAAGCCAGAGCTGGTACTTCCTTATATGGCCACTTAGGCAATAAATGCTTACCTGGTCAAGGATAGCCTTATCTCCTTTCGTTTGGGGGGGGGTGTAGGAAGGTGGATATCTGACTATGGTTACCCCCAAACCTTTTGCCTAGTGTTTAGCTGGTTTTTGACTTAGTTGGCCCGGGATCCTGCTATTCAGGGCCCCAGGCTAATTGCTCTCTCCTTAAAATGGACTCCATGTACCTTGGGTACATTACCAATTGGAACTGGTTCACCTTATTGGCCCCTGTACCAGTGTACCCTAGGTACCCAGGGCATAGGTGGTTCCAAGGCCAACCAGGGGCTGCAGCACGTATTGTGCCACCTCTGGCCTGGCCTCCATATTTGACACAACTGGCTGATCACTCAGCTGGGGTAAGTCGGTGTAATCACCCCTTACTTAGGTATAGTATGCCTATATCTAACCCAAAATGGACACATATGTTCCTATCAGCCACTCCTATGGAAGGCCTCTTTAATCCTGGAGGCAGAGTGCTTGGAAATATGTGAGATGGTGCTCTGGCATGAGCTGAGCCTGTCTGCAGCTTTCGGAACCAAGTCCTTTAGCTGTTCCATGATACTGCCATACCATATACTCTTAAGTGCATTATGAACCTCACGGTTAAATGCTATCTTTGGTTTGGCTTTATCAAAACATGTCGAGTAAGGTGTCATACGAATTGGAATACTATCCCCTCGCCAGTTCTGGCGACGGGGTAGCATTCCACCCTTCCAGAGGGACACAACATGTTCATAACCTGAAACCCGGATAAAGTTAAACATGAGCCTCAGCATCACAAAATGGATGCTGCCACCACAGACACAAGTCTGACCTCCTGCTGCTGGGAGTCCTTCCAGCGAGGGAGGCTTGGACAAAGGGTTTCCTGCCTTGGGAGGTGCTAGCACCACCCCAGACAGGGTTTTGTGTATTGGATAGGACAGGGCTGAATAGAATCAGACATGCCTGGGGCACACAAGGTGTCCCTGTGCATATGCCAGTTCAAACCGGTGCTGGGGCTCTCCAGTCCCAGTCCTGGCGCGAAACTGGACAAATGAAAGGGGGTGTAACCACCCCCCTTCCTGGTCCCACCCAGAGGAGGGACCTAGCAGGTAATCCGGCCCCTAGATTTGGAATAAGAGTAGGAGCTATGTCCCAAGACTTCAGATCATCCTGAACTCGACTTGAAACTAAGAAGAAGACTGGACTTCGACATTCTGCTGCACAGAAGACTGAAGAGAATCTCCCTTGTGGCCAAGGAGTGACCACCCTGTGAATACAGGCACCAACCAGCAACTCGACATCTGCTTTGCCACCGCCTCCTGCCGGAGACCGAGCCCAGAGCCCGACGAGACCCAGACTCCCAGACATCTTAGAGCCCGATCCACAGTCCCTGCAAAGAAGGGACCCGTGGAGGCACCGAAAGACGTGGGACCGGACATCTCGGAAGACCCTCAAAAAGCTAACTGCGTAGCACCTGAGGCACCCTCGACGCTGTGCTTTGGGGTTTGAGAAGCCCCGACACCGAGCAGCATTTGCACCGAAGACCAGCCCCCCAGCATCTCCACGATCTGCGTGGGGCCCTTTTGCACTTTGCCACTCGACGCGCCATCCTGGTCATTTGCCACGCGGCTAGTGGCCATCTTGGCGACGAAAACTACGACTTGCACCACTGGTCTAGTTGCTCGAGACTGGCCCTTGCTCCCCTGAAAAGGAGCACCCGCTCTGACCTTGCTGGTCCGAGTGTTAAGCTTTTTCCACTTCCTGCATGGCTTGCATTAGCCAAGGCCTGTTTGCTCCAATCAAGTTGCCGACACCGCCATCAGCTAGAGCCTTTGTGGGACATTTCGTGATCGACTCCTGGACATCCTTGACCTCTTCGTGTCCACGTGGCTGCGGAGACAAGCTGCACCTCTTCACCTGTTTGCATCCGACATTGCCTGGATCCATCCTGGTTCCACGGTAGTCACTGGCTAGTGACTTTGAACATTGTCCCCTCTGCTTTCAGGTCTTCACCTCTTCAGATCCACCCTTGGATCCACCGGAACTCTCCTCGACGACCCGCCTGCAGCATCTTCAGCTCCAAGCACCATCGACCTGCGTGACGAAACCCGACACAACTTCGCACCTGTGCACCCGTTTCCTGTGGGTGAGGTAACTCAGCAACGCCGGTGTTCCCACACTGGTATACACCTCTAGTGCCTGTGTCTAAAGTTTTATCCTTTTAGGTCCATCGGAAGGTTCCTAAAACACTAACTTTGTAACTTTTATGCACCATTGACTTAACATTGGTGCATGCGTGCACTTTGAGCACTGCACCCGAGTCCCGCGGGTGTTTCCCGACTTCATCACTACTAGTCCCGAACAGCTCCAGCGATTCCCCAGGCCCTAGGCCTCTTTCCTTTCCCCATAGTGGTTCTTATACCACTATTTTAGTATATGGTTTAGGTGGCCCCTAGGGCTCATCCATATTGTGCAACTTTTGTATATTTAAACTGTGTTTTGTTTTAACGCATTTGCTTCTGTGCTCATAAAGAGTATAGCGGATATTTGTAGAAATAAATCTATATATATTTTCAATATATATCTGTGTGGTGTCCTTTCATTTGGTATTCAAGGGGATTGTGCATGGTAAAACAGCTTGCTTCACATGCCTTTACAGAGTTTAGCCTAAGACTGCTTTGTCCACGGTACTAGGATAGCTGGTCTATTAAGGTTGACTTACAACCAATCATCATAAGGGTTGCTTGGCATGGTACAAGGTGATCACTAGAACTAGTGAGCATCATATAGCAGGCCAACTTCTCACATTTCCCTACTGTTGCACTCACTGGTGTGGGAATAGTGAATTTTACCCTCCTGCTATCCAACGCTTTCCCTCCTGTTGCACTCACTGGAGTGCGAATAGTAAATTTTACCCTCCCGCTATCCAACGCTTTCCCTCCTGTTGCAGTCACTGGATGTGGGAATAGTAATTTTTACCCTCCCACTATCCAACGCTTTCCCTCCTGTTGTACTCACTGGAGTGGGAATAGCAATTTTTACCCTCCCGCTATCCAACGCTTTCCAGACTGTTGCTCTCACTGGAATGGGAATAGTACATTTTACCCTCCTGCTTTCCAACACTTTCTCTATTGTTGCACTCACTGGTGTGGGAATAGTAATGTTTACCCTCCCGCTATCCAATGCTTTCCCTGCTGTTGCACTCTCTGGAGTGGGAATAGTAATGTTTACCCTCCTGCTATCCAACGCTTTCCCTACTGTTGCACTCACTGGAGTGGGATTAGTAATTTTAACCCACCGGCTATCCAACACTTTGTCTACTGTTCCACTGGCTGGAGTGAGAAAATAAATTTTTATTTACACACTATCCAACATTTTCCCTACTGTATCACTTGGAGTGGAAATAGAAATTTTATCTTTTACGCAATGGAATTTTTTCAGTATTGTTATATTTAATGTAGTGCAAAATATATATATATTTTTAAAATGAATTTTAATGTTGTAATGTATTATATATAATTTATTTTAATATTTATATTATAGGTATATATATATATATATATATAAATATATATATATATATATATAAAATTATATTTTAAGTTATGTTTTTGACATTTTATAATTAAAAATATTTATTTATTGATATTATTAAGTTAATATATATAAAAAGTATGTTTCTTTTTTACATTTAATTTATTATTTATTAATTTCAACTTTTTAAAATTAATTTTAAACATGTTTTACTCAATTATTTTTATTATTTAATTAATGTATTAATTTTAAAAAATCGATATTTTTGCAAACTATATTTTTGACATCGATATTTTGGATTCAATATTTTTGCACTTGCCTGTTTGTAGACAGAAAGTCGATATTCTGATCCTCGATATTTTTACCTTGATATTTTGGTAGGTCGACATTCTTCACATCCATATTTTGTCAGTGATCCCTTCTGTACAGCTCATTATGTAACAAGAGTTGACAGATATACATTTCATGGAAAGGGGTAAGTGGGTTACTGCTTTTAACACAGAAATCGTTTTGTTGCTTGCTGTTCATAAATCGAAATCCTTCTAATATAGCACAGTGAGCTTTGAAGTACATGTGACTCCTACACGTTGTGACCCTCACAGCCTTATGTAATGCATCCTGTACATTGATTTACACACAAATGATTTATTGACAAGGTATAATGTGTACATGTGATCAGTGGTTAATTTGTAAAATAAAAAGTGCTTGGGTCTCCTCATGAGGCAGCGCTAACAGGAGAAATGTGGTGGTGCAAACTGCCTCTTGACGAGAGCCCCAGCACTTATTACCCTGGAGAGGACTTGGCCTAATGGGTAGAGCTGTCATTTTCAGAGCTGGAGACCCTGGTTCGAATCTCAGTGTGGCTCAACATCTTGTGAGTCTGGAGAATATCATGTGTCTTCTAAATAAGTGTGTCCTTAACTGGTGCTATAAGCAATGGTGCAGGTGATGAGCACTGGCTCAAATTAAGCACTGTGTGATGTAAAGCGCTCTGACACCCTGCATTGGGATGAGTAACACTATTGCTCTACACAAGAAATAAAACAGAATAGTGTTATTTAAAAAACAAAAATTGTGTAAGTACTGGGACAGACCAACACATCTGACAATTTCACACTGCATGCATATCTCTTATATGCAGGGACTGAAAAAAAGGTCAAAAGCATGCCTCTTTTAAGTACCCGTGAAGTGATAACAAGCTGTGACCCTTTGTTTCGCCTCCATTGGATTTGCATCTAGGTGTGAGGCTCCAAATAGCACCCAGCCAGAATACTCTAACAAAAGGAGTCCTGATGGCCCCTTAAATATAGCCTTTGTTTTGGACCCAGCATGAATTTTTAATAACAAAGCCCCCTGGCTGCCTGCACGTTGCAGCTCGTAACAAAAGCAGACAACATGCAGACTATGCTGAATGTGTCCCAGTGTCTGAAAATAACACTGAGGCGAGTTTCTCATATTTCTATGGGGTCCAACTTCTTGGCAGGATGGAAAGTGTCCACTCTGTGAAAAGAGTGAGTAGACACCGTATAACCCACATGTGCCCTCGACTTGAGCCCTGTTCATTATTGGTCATGTATTTTTCTGCGAAAAAATGACAGCTTCTACAAAGCCCCACTGCCCTTCTCTCACTCTGTCACGATTCATTATCCATGGACGAGCAAAGAGATGCTTATTTGCTCTCAAGGACGTGCGAACGTTGAAAGACATTTTACGTCTACAGACTTCCCTGAAACTGTATCACACATTGCATTCCAGTTCTAATCATTGACTGCCAATATGTGTGTGTACTTGTGTGCCCAAAGCTATCTACAAAGTATCAACACACATTATAGAATAATTCCAGAGACATTTCTCGTGGCATTTGTGTTTTGAGGCCACAACATTTATGTACATCACAAGTGCACATGGGGTGCAACTTTTTATGTATGAAGCACATATATAATAATCCACATTTGTAAAGCGTGAGCATGTCACCCCTTAAGGTTTCAAGGCGTTGGGGGTAATCGGGGAGATTAAGTGAGCTGTTGCCCAGAGTCACAAGATGCTGTGCCGCCGGCGATGAAACCATGAGTCAGCTGCTCTGGCTGTTGCGCCACACCTCTCAGCATGTCACTATATGTCAGTAGCACAGCAAGTTAATGAAATGTTTAAAACACACACC
The DNA here is from genome assembly GCF_964261635.1 of Lissotriton helveticus. Taxonomy (NCBI): domain Eukaryota; kingdom Metazoa; phylum Chordata; class Amphibia; order Caudata; family Salamandridae; genus Lissotriton; species Lissotriton helveticus. The sequence goes on from NC_136061.1 coordinate 1,499,345,406, forward strand.
AGGATTTCCCCCCACATATTGTGGCCCTCATTACGAGATACCCGGTAATTAGAGGGGGAGATACCAATTGTACAGTATCACAAGTTTACTGTGCCTGAATGGAGATTGTAAATACAAAAAATACAGGACATTCGACCAACATAGCAGTAGGACTGCAATTTTGCATCAAAAGTGGGACATAGATCTGCTTAATTGAAAGTACTCACCAGCATGAGAAAAGACAGACGACAGAGAATTAAGGGTAATTAAATGCAACTTTTACTCACAGCCACATCGGATTAATCCTGTTAAATGATCCTGCACTGGAGGAACACGTGAAAACTTGCTTCCCTCCCTGCTCAGTCGACCCTCTCTGAAAACCAGGACATGTGCTAAATATGCTGAAATTTGGAAACAAGGGCTGCCCTGGCAAATCCGGGATGCTTGGTCACCCTAAACTCCCGGCACCCGTCCGGGTCTGCAGAAGTTTGTCCATACTCCCTCAGTGTCCTTTACTGTCCAGTGAAAGCAGGAGAGGCCCGTGCAGGTAAGAGTGGTGGGGCCGGGTTGGAGGGGGGATTCGACAGACGACCATGAGGGAAAATTAAATAAATATTTCATTTTCATCGTCTGTCGAAACCACCCCTCCCCCTGACCCGGCCCCACTGCTCTTACCTGCACGGGATGCGGCCGAGTGAAAGGTGAGGCTGGCATTAGGGCTTAGTCAGAGGAGGGAGCGTGAAAGATTGTGCCAGTCATAGAGAACTTCAATTGATTACAAGGCAAAAGGGTGAATGAATATTGGGTCAATTGTACTCCTATTAAAATTATACTTTAAGCAGGAATATGTCTTATTTATGATCAGTAAATTACAGATGGTAAACTGGTTAACAGTGGTGAACATTAGAAGAAGCAACTTACACACACACTGGACACTCTCTGTTTCTGTAATAATACCTCCTGTGAAATGTATACCGCCGTGTTCCGCTTTTATGGTATTGAGTTGTGACCCATGTGGTTTCTACCTAGCAATAAACAGCATAACCAAGATGGTGGCCACTGCCTATTAAAGGAATAGGGCCATGTTTGCGTACTAACTGGAATTAGTCGAGCCATGAGACTCCTGGTCATCGGAGGTGTCACTGTTATTGTTCACTAATGCTATAAGTTCAATAAACCACTGTTACTACAGAGGGACAAAAAGTACGAAGAGTTAACTCTCTTGCATAATGTTCTTCTAGTGAATTGACTACAGACCCTTGGAAGTCTCAAGTGGGTCTGCCCACTAGGGGTCCTCAAAATGTAGCCTGCAGAGTCTTGGTTACCCTGAATACGGAAGCCGACAGGGGTTGAGATATTATTGTAGCAAGCTCATTGTCTTTTGCCCGGTGACATGCTGGGGAATATCCATCTGGCAAAAAATCCTCTGTGACATCACTGGGTTCCATCTTTTTGAATAATGCAAGTTCAGCTACTGGCTGTGCCGTGCCTGGCTGCCTCGTGGGATTCTGTTGATGAGATAAACCTATGTTGTTTAAACCCTTGTGGAGGATCCTGACTTTGTTTACAACATTTTGGCGACGACTTTCCAGGCACGAGCCTGGCATCAGGGGAACCCAAAGGCTTTCCTCCAGTTTGCATTTGACAGATTAACCTACCTCTCAGTGACTTGATTTGCCAGACGCGGTAACATAGTGATTTGCCGGCACCCCGTACACCAAATATCCTCAAAAAGGAACCTGAGCTAGCAAGGCTGATAATGGGAACAATGTGTTAAAAAGAAAAGTTTATCTTGGACTGTAGAAATTCTCCTATCCTTTGTTACCTTCCGCACATCCCAGGAGTAACTACAGCACAGCACTCCTCGCCCGGCAGGCTGGAAGATCTTAAAAACCAGGATGAAACTGAGGCTGAAATTCCAGCTGATGAAGCACAGTTTGAAATGGATATTTGAAGTATCTAGCCTGTGTATAAAAGTATTTTTTTTTCTTTTAATGAGGTGCATACCTGCAGTTCATCCTAAACATTCTTCGCCTTCAGGAAGAAACCAAGAGGAAGATTGTTTTATACCTTGCTGCAGCATTAGAATGTCAGTGTTTATGTTTATTTTATGCTGCCATTTTGCAGCAGTAGTTTTGTTTCTTTATCATGTAATACTGTTTTGTGATAAAGAAGAATTGATATAAAAGGGGGAAAAGAAATCCATCCCAAAGCCAATTTTGATGTGAATGGCCAAGTCATATTGTTGATGGTGGATTCAGGGTCATTGCACACCATAATAACTACACAGTTGTATGCCAGAGTTTGGCCCAAAGGGAAATTTGGAATCCGCAGATGTAATCCTAAAAGGGTTCCAAGGAGCAGACATTGGAATGATTCGTTATATTTCCGCTTTGATCAAATTTGGGGGGCAAGAGACTAGAGGAAAAGTGTACATGATGACTGAGTGTCCACCAATTCTAGGGTGGTTGCACCAATACGATCTGCACATTGTTGCTAAACCCAAGAGCCGACTATAGGAAGGTGGAGTATTATGTAGTGTGGGCTAAGACTTCACCATGTAATACTATCAAGATACCCCAAAGATGGTCCCTTCACCATAATAAATCATTAGCTCAGTCCGGTAGTGTGGCACAGAGCAGTCAGGCTTTACTAGAGGAACATGTGTTAAGAATTTCAGAGTACCGATGTGGATGATAAATAATTGACACAACTCGAGAGAAATACGAAACCAAGTTTTACAAATAGAGTGCATTTTTATCTTAATTTAGACATGAATGGAATAACATATATATATAACCTGAGTTATAGATTTTTGAAGCAATATAAAATCTGTGCCAAATAATACAGTGACATTTTATCATTTCGGTCAATGGGAAAAAGCCACTAGCGACAATTGGTCATTTGCAGGTCAAGTTGTGTGGTACCCCTGAAGGGTAAAGGTGATGCGGGTTCCAAGACCAGGCCATGACAGTCAGTTCAATTTTATCTGGCCCATGGAGCCTGGATGCAAAGTTGTCCTGACCGCCCCTGGTGCTGAAAAGGATCCATGGGAGAGCTGATTTTACAGCTGAAGCGGTTCAGCGGGGGGAAAGAGATGCTAGTCCGCCCCTGAAGTGACCCCATCTGGGGACGTAGGTCACCATTTTCTACCCAGAACCCTCTATTCTGCCACTGCCAACAATGGCAGTAATCTAATTTTAGTATACAGACCAGGTTGCCCACCCTGTAGTGTTCCGGTATGTACACCTCCTTGACTAACTAATTATCCGCTGGTCTGGGTGCAAACATGCCTTTGTTGGTCAAAGGTTGGATGGAGCTCCCGCTAGGTGTAGCGTCATATAAAGGGGTCAGTTGTCTGACTGGCGACCAACAATCCTTGGCAGCGGCAAGTAGAACAGGAAGTAACTTCGACGTCCAGATAGCCTAAGACCAGTCTCGGTCAGGCAGTTCTAGAAGCATTGCCACAGGTGCAGGGTATCCCTCTTTTTCTTTCTGCAAGTTCTGTTGTCACAGACACAGGTCTCTTCTTCTGTCCTCTTTGATGCAGTTTGTTCAGAACTGAGGTTCTGGTGTCAGGGGTGTCTCTCAAATCCTAGATTTACGGGGGTTAGTGGTGTGGGAGTAAATGGCCAATGGGCTTCTAGTCCCTACTGCTAATCCGCCCCTGAGGTGACCACATCTGGGGATGTGGGTCACCCTTTCTCCCCAGAACCCTCTATTCTGCCACTACCAACAATGGCAGTAATCTAATTTTAGTATACAGACCAGCTTGCCCACCCTATAGGGGTGGCTAGTGTTCTCGGGGTGTACACCTCCTTGACTAACTAATTTTCCACTGGTCTGGGTGCAAACATGCCTGGGGCAGGGAGAGGGCTGTTTCCTCCTTTGGAAGTCAATCCTGATGCATATCAGAGATGGTGCAGTCTTTGAAGCTTACTGCCTTGAAGTGCTACTTCACTAGCCTGCTTGGGAGGAGGGAGGTATGACATCCTTCCTGCCTAAGCCTTTGTTCCTGACTCCTGGGAGTGGTCACACCACCTAGCATGAGGTCAGACTCCTGTCTTGGTGGGATCAAATGCGGGATGCGCAGTCTTGCCAGCCAGAGCACAGAGGAGCTGGAGCAACCAGGTGAACAACCTCTAAGGTAGCCACATGGGTGCATGCCACATGTCTCATTGCCCTCCACACAAGATTCATGTTAGGGGTGAGAAGGCAAGTTGCTTGATAGCAAACACAACATACTTAGGCTGTACCATAAGAAAGCTGCAAACCTTAGGTTTGCCAGGCTGCCAGCCCATATTATGCTATTGACCGTCTATCACTTATAGTGTCCTTTAATGGTAAAGGGCACTTTAGGGTCATAAAAACTTTCAAATACGTGCCCACACATTTTATAAAATGCAGCCTGTCTCCTGGGCTTTAGTAGGCCTTCCTTAGGGTTGACTGGCATATATCAAAGATAATGCATTAACTTTGCCACACATGGCGAGAGTAAGGACGAATTTTATCAGTTTGCATTGCTCCTGCAGTCTGCAATGGCAGATCTGCTGTCGGTAGTTTATTTGGGTCCCTCAGGGAGGCACAACCAGTGCTGCAAGCCCTAGGGACTCTGCTATCACCCATGCCCTGGGTACCACTGGTATCTTATACTAGGGACTAATTAGGGGGTAAAGTCCTTGTCAATTGATTGGGATGTCCAATTCACACATAACAGTTTTAGGGAGCGAGCACTGTCAGTGGGGTACTGGCAACAGGTTCCAGTGCAGGATCAAAGTCATAACCATCAGCATTGGAGCAAAAATTGGGGGAAGGTGACCATACAAAAAGGGCACTTTCCTACACCGACAACCAAGTAATGGTGGTCAAAGTCAAGGGCCTGGAAGACATTTTAAATACATTTAAATAGTTTTTTGAGAATAGGTTTAGAAAGGACAAGGAATATGTGCACAAGTTTAAACTCAAGAAAGGAGCGGTGCCAATAAAGCATGTGGCTAGAAAATACCAGTGGCCATAAGGGCAAAAGCGAAGGACATTTTGCAACAGATGATCAATGACAAGGTCCAAGAAAATGAGGAGGCCATAGAATAGTTATAGCGAGTGGTCATCACAAAGAAGTCAGATGGGTTGCTTAAGTTTTGTGTTGACTTGAGCAGTCTCAACTAGAGCATAGTCATGGATTACTCTCCTTTGCTAAATATAAAAAAAACTGATTCTGATGTTGCCTGAGGGGAAAATATTTTTCCGAGCTTGACTTACGGAGTGCTAACCATCAGCGCCTTGAGACCCTACGGGTGAGTAGTGCGCTCTACAAATGACCTGATTGATTGATTGATTGAAGTGAAACTTAACCCAGACTCCAAACATCTAACTGCTTTCATCACTACCAAGGGTACTTTCCAATTTCATAGGCTCCCCTTTGGTTTGTCCATGGCGGCAAACCTCTTCCAAAGGTTGATATCCAGCTTTTTGTCGGGGGTCAACAATGTAATTTTCTTATAAGATGACATACTAGTATGGGAGACAATATTGCTGAACATAACAAGATTTTAGGTGAAGTGCTGTCCAGCATTGATAATCCTTGCTTGACATTACGGAAAGAAAAGAGTGTCTTCTATTTCAGGAAGTTGAATACTTGGGGTACCTCATTACTAGGGAGAGGGGGTTAAACCAAAGATGAAATTGATAAGTGCAATTGTAAATGCGTAAGTGCCGGCTGACAAGGATAAGCTTCTGTCTTTTATGGTTTTGGTGGAGTATGATTCCAAATTTGTGCAAGATTTTGCACACAAAACAGAAGCATTGAGGGTGTTGTTGAGGAAGAGGAAGAAATTCATTTGGGGTGAAGAACAGCAGTTAGCCTTCTTACACATTATGACAACATCGCTAATGCAAGTATTTTAGTGCAGTTTCAGACAGGGTTGTAAATGATTATTTCAATGGAAGTCAGAACAGCTGGGATTGGGGAGGTTCTCTCACAAGTGCATGGGAGGGTGAAGCGGATTGTGGCATTCGCTACTCGCTTGTTGACTGGCGGAGAGAGAAATTACTCTGTCATCGAGCAAGAGGCATTGGCTGCAGCCTGAGCCACCAGTTGCTTCAAAACATTTATTTGCGAGAGTACTGTGCTTTTGAGGACAAACTATAAACCATTACTCAAGGTCCTGGGGCCAGGCGGTACAAAGTATTGTTCTTGGAGGTTGGCAAGGCTTGCAGTGATATTAGAAGATTCCAATTGTAGGGTTGAGTACGTCCCAGTGTAGAAGAACAAGGTTGCAGACTGTTTATCGAGACACCCTGACAAAGCATCAGAGGAGTGTGACTTGTATACGGAGGAGTTGGGGCAAATGTGAAAGAAGCTACGGTGGGCTTGGAGTGTTGTGTGTCCCAGGATGATTGGATGAGTGCGATGGAGAGTGATAACACCCTAAAGGTGGTGGTAAAATTGATTAAAGATGAGGTAAGAAGAGAGAGTACTCTGCCAGGAGTGGTAAATCCTTTTCACAAAGTGGTGGATGAACTGTCAGTTTAAGGCGATAATCTGGTGATAAGAGTAGAGAGGTGTGTTCTGCCTAGTCTATTAAGATTCAAGTTCGTATGTTTGGTATATGAGGGTCAACTGAGTCAAACCTTTACTCTAAAAAGAATGAAAGAGAGGTTTTGGTACCAGCTCATGAACAGTGATGTGAAGAAATGGTTGGAGGAGTGTGAGTTGTGCAAGAATTCTGAGAAGCGACTTAGAGTGGGTATAGGTGTTTTGGGAGACAAGTGTGGTTTGGGAGAAAGTTTGCTTAGACTTCATTTGTCCATTTGGTTTTCTCTCTGAACAGGAGAAGTTTGCTGCTGTCATGGTGGACGCTAAATCCAAGTGGGTTGAGGTGATAATTATGATGTGTTTCAGCATTAGGTCCACCATAGAAGTCTTGGGGGACATCTTCAGAAAGGAAGGCATTCCTTTTGTGTTGGTGACAGAAAATGGCGCACACTCACCTAAGAAGAAATTAGTTGGTTTTTGGACAACATTGCGTTGAGGCATATGTGCATGTCCTTAAAGAATCTTCAAGATGATGGATTTGTGGAGAGGATTCACATGTTGGTGAAGGGTACCATGAAGTTGGCAGGCATTTCTGTGTTGTCCATTCTGGATGCCATTAAAGACATGCTGTGGACTTATCATACTACTGTGAGTACTAACACAGGGAAGATGCCGTTCGAGATTATGCGTGTTAGGGCATCAGGGACTAAATTGGTGCCTTCGTGGATGCGTGAGTATGGTTAACAAAACAGAGTTTGGGGATGCAAGTGAACCAACAGAGGTGTTTCATCAATAAAGGGGATTGGGTTCAGGTGAGTCTTGGTGGTGTTGGTAAGGGGCTGCCCAACTTTCATGGGCCCTATACAGTGAAAGCTGTTGGCAGCAATAAGGTCAAACTGGAGAATGGTCAAACCTTTACTCTTTATTAAAGGCATGGAGAGGCAGAGGAGAAGCCCAGTAGCTGGCAGAGTTGTTTGACTTGGCTGCTTATGAGAGATAGTGAGTTTCAAACCGAACAGGGGGTAGGAGTGTAGAAGTGCCTGCGGCTGGTGATGGAGGTAACCTTGGGATCCAGGTGGAAAGGGTTGTGAGGTCGTGGAGGCCACCTGTATACTTGGGGGAATAAGTCTGATGATAGCATGTTTTTTGTTCTTCTCCGGTTATAGCTTTCTGTTCTATTTGGCGGTTTGGTATGTCCGCTTTCTTTCTGTTTTGCTTGTCTTGTCTGAGTGGTTGCTGCGTTGGCGTGGTTAGTGATTGTTCTGTCTGAAAGGGAAGAGGATGTGTTGTTGTGAGTTCATTTTCTTTTGCCCAGTGATGTCCTGGGAAAAATGCACCTGACAAGTCACCTTGTCTATCTTTTTTAATACTGCAAGTTCAGTTGCTGGCTGTGCCTGGCCTGCATGTCTCATGGGCTCCTGCTGGTGAAATAAACCTACATTGTTTAAACCCTTGTGGAGGTTCCTGCATTTATTTACAACAATCACATACAAACTCTAGAAGCTAATGAACATGAGCTTACTTAAAATTCTTATCTGGAATGTAAATGGATTACATTCTCATTCAAAAAACGAATTGATTAAGCTAGAGCTGAGCAGGTATAATTGTTTACCAGTTTATTTACTAGACATTCATGCCTCCAATGCAGAGTGAAATCACTTTCAGCAAATCGACCAAAGTATAATACCCTGTTCTCCACAAAGGAGGATTCAAAAGGGGTTTTTAATTGCAATGCTCAGGCAACATAAAGATCAGATTGTTGTTGTTGAAGAACGATCAGATGGCACCGGGTGCTGGAGTATTACAACAATAACATCCACAACACTTGTAAAGCACGTATCACCCTTGGGTTTCAAGGCGCTGACTAACAGATTTTATTGATACCCAAATCAATGGTGCTCATTTTATCGACCTCAGATGGATGAAGGGCTGAGTGGGCCCACCACGATTTGAACCTGTGAGCATGAAGTAGCACACAGGCCCCTGCAGTAGATGCATTAGTCCAATGAGCCATCAGACCAGACATAGCATTCAGAAAATTACTATTACTATATACAGACTCAATATAGATGATCCCTAACTTTTCAACTATTTAGTATTGGAACTATCAACACTTTAGAGACGTCACTAATCCTTCAAGGAAGGAAAGACTGGTAAAGAATAGTCTGGCAATGAAGAACCTAGTCAGTGGTTTGGGTCTGGTAGATTTATGGGAACAATCACTCTTAGAGACAGAAAGGCATGATAATGGTTTTACAAACTATTCCCATGACCCCCAGCCTCATAAACAATATTCAAGGTTGGATTACTTTTTTATTTCTTAAAGAATACGCATTGGACGTCATATACACAAGATGCTAAGGCGTGGATCAGCTCACAGTCCATTAGTAATGTTTCTAGAGGATAAGGTGCCAGCTGCAGACAAAAGATTAAGCTTTCCAAGGACACTCCTGCAAGGTGAAGAATTCAGGAATTATATTTGAGAAGAGATTACACTGTTTATACAAGATAATAGAAATTCTACAACACTGATTATGCTTTGGGCCGCCATGAAAGCGGGGGTGTTATTACCAGCTATACCATTGAGGAAAGAAACAAGGACACTATGAGACCTATAGAACAGTGCAGCAGATTGCCCAACTGAAAATGAAATACATCGAAACTATTAAAGCCACTGCATCCAATCATGATACAATATATTTAGAACTTCTGCAACCTAAAGTGTAGATACATATTTGTGCTAAAGAATGCACATGTTAATTTACAGAATCATTACCTAACCTATGAGCGTAGAGAATCTGTTGGCCGCACATTGCCATGCAGGGCTAAAAAACAACAAAGTAAAACTATTATTAAACATATTAAGAATGGCAAAGGGGTGTTGGTCACATATTCTGTTGCAATTTTAGAGCTTCTCAGACAATTTTACCAAAAATTGTAGACAAGTAATCAGTTATTTATATTTGATGTGTCCGACCATCTTGCATACATTCATTTGTCTACGGATTCACAGTGTTCAGATTCCCCATTCGCTAATGAGGAGTTGTGAAATGCAATATTTAACTTAGCTAATGGCAAAGTTGTGTGGATGCCATAGCTTTAGACTTCCATAAAGTCGTCTTAGAAGTAATTTTCCTGTTATGTGGATGTGGTCACTAGCATATAACATGGCAGCTCAGTCCCAACCATTTGGTAACAGACTCTGATATCTGTCTATCATGTTATAAAATGAAAAGTCTGCAGAACTTTGCGGATCATACTGGCCTATAGCCCTAGTTAATTCGGACTATAAAATGTATGCAAAATTGCTGGTGAGGGGGCTTTCCACAGTAATATCAAAACTGATCTTTGATGAACAACATGGGATTTATTCCTGTGATATTAACTACTAGCAATGGCTATAACCATTTGTGATGCTGAGGGTGGTGTAGTGGAAAAGGCAGTATGATCTTTCTTGAGAAAGCTTTTAACAAGTTGGGAATACCTTTGGGATACACTATTCAAAATGTACTTTTGTCAGAGATTCGTACAATTGATACACAAATTATATCAGCATCCTACAGCCCGGATCATCCTAATGGGAAAGGAATCCACGACATTAGCAATTCTTCATGGAACCTGACAGGGATGCCCATTGTCCCCACTACTTTTTTACTTAGTTCTGATATAAATATTGAAAGCAAATAAAAGAAGACTCAAGCATACTGCCCGTCATATTGAATAATTATCAATTAAATATTGTTCCCTGACGCAGATGATGCGGCAATCTTCTCAAGCGACGTGGAAGCAGCCATTCTGGTTATAGAAGAAATAACCGCTGAGTATGGGAATATGTCGGGATATAAACTAAACAGCATTAAAACAGAGGTCCTAATAAATTATTAAATTATGAACCAACACGAAAGATGCTCACTACAAATAAAGCAGCAAAATGCTTGGGAATATATTTTTTAACTAATATTTATGACATTTTTCATTTATATTAGCATGTGATTTTAATAATATTAAAACCTTGATGAAAAGATGGGACCCCTACCAATATCTATAATCTAAAATCACTATAATACTCACGTTTTTACACTTGTTTTGCTATCTATTAATATATGTTCCAGTACTTTTTTTCAAGAAATTCGATAGTGCTATATTGAGATTCGTGTGGGGATGTAGGGAAGTGTGTCATGCCTACAAATGCCTTAACAGTGAATTGGAGGAGAATGGATGGTCACTACCCAATTTCCTGTTCTATCAATGTGCAGCTATGGGGAAGAGACTTCCATTTTTGCTCAACACCTTAAGCAATGACAAAAAACATAATATATATTCAGTATGGTTAGACCCAAATGCAGGGGTGGCTATCACTTCATTCTGACACCAATAATTTCAGAAGCGTTAAGGTCAAGGTCATGAGGGTTACCCGCAATATGTGGCTGCAATGAGGAAAATGCTAAATATACACATAATAAATAGATATACGCCAATTGGAATGCATGGGATTCAATTTCTGCATGTATTCCAATTGACGTATGGTGCCATCATTTTTTTACGATAAGATGGCACAAACGTGGGTTGAAAAAGGGGTGGCCCGGATAGGCACTTTACACAGATCTCAATATTTACGCACATACTAGGATTTCAAGCAAGGGCACCGACTACATAAAGTTTTTTTTTCAAATGTCTGCAAATGAGGGAATATCTGATGAGGACTATTATAAGGGGGGAGTTAACTGCAGTTATGGAAATGTAATGGAGTCAGAAACTAGCACAATAAAAATGTATATACACTCTGGCACAAGCCATTGTCCAATTATAATAACCAATTAGCCAAGAATTGGACCACAGCTTTGAACGTCGCCATATCTATTGATATAATATTGCAAAGCTCCAGCCACGGTCATAAGTATTTATGAACTGCTAAATTACTAATGCTGCAATATGAATTTAACTCATCGACTATAATCTACGCCCAAAAGATTGTACTAAGAGAATTATAACCGAGGCTCAAAGTGCCCCGGATGCTCTACGCGAGCAGCAAACGAGGTACATATCTTAGCTACCTGCCCAACACTCAGGGCTTTGTGACGTTCGATAATTGGCAAATTATTGTCAATTTGCCAGCCCAGGAGTATGGCCTTTGCTGTTTTAGAAGTAGATCTAATCGAGGATATGCCATATTTTTGTTTAGGAATTTCTTCTGTTGCACCTGTGGTAGCAAACCTACTTACTGCAACCTATCGGAAAAGTCGAAGTCCACCAGAATGTGCTGAGTGGAGTATGTGCATTATTTATGAAGCACAATATACAATTTGTAGGGTAAAAGGCAGGGCAGGGAGAAGCCTGGGTTTGGAAATATAGAGCACATTCCACTGATATTATGGCTCCTGGAATATGGATGAAAGGGTAATGAGACTGATACATTATTGCGATGTAATGAACTTTGTTATGTATTTATGTAATACTTGCTATGTATATAATTACATCTTCTGCTAATAAAAGAAAAATTCAATGTCAAGAATGTTTACGTTTCTGCTGTGCTATAAGTTCTGATTAATGAAATTATGTAAAATTGATCTGTATGCACATAGGTTTTTTTATAATTCACATATGTTGATGTTTGCCTGTGATGTTATCAATAAATAGGGTCTAGTTTTTACTCAAAACCAATCCCAGTCTAGTCTTAAATTGTTTATTCTCAGGTACTGACATTTGGGGCTCTACTCAGCTCACTGATTCCGTTCCAGAGTGATGTTACCACAGTTTACACTTGGTTGTGGCTCCTATGGCAGTGATACTGTAGTATTCACACAGTACTCTTCTCAGAGTGATGTTACCACAGTTTACACTTGGTTGTGGCTCCTATGACAGTGATACTGTAGTATTCACACAGTACTCTTCTCAGAGTGATGATACCGCAGTACACTGTGTAGTGACTCCTACGGCAGTGATACTGTAGTATTCACACAGTACTCTTCTCGGAGTGATGATACCGCAGTACACTGTGTAGTGACTCCTACGGCAGTGATACTGTAGTATTCACACAGTACTCTTCTCGGAGTGATGATACCGCAGTACACTGTGTAGTGACTCCTACGGCAGTGATACTGTAGTATTCACACAGTACTCTTCGCAGAGTGATGATGCCACAGTCTACACTTGGTTGTGACTCCTACGGCAGTGATACTGTAGTATTCACACAGTACTCTTCTCAGAGTGATGATGCCACAGTCTACACTTGGTTGTGACTCCTACGGCAGTGATACTGTAGTATTCACACAGTACTCTTCGCAGAGTGATGATGCCACAGTCTACACTTGGTTGTGACTCCTACGGCAGTGATACTGTAGTATTCACACAGTACTCTTCTCAGAGTGATGATGCCACAGTCTACACTTGGTTGTGGCTCCTATGACAGTGATACTGTAGTATTCACACAGTACTCTTCTTAGAGTGATGATACCACATTGTACACTTGGTTGTGGCTCCTATGACAGTTATAATGTAGTATTCACAAAGTACTCTTCTCAGAGTGATGATACCGCAGTACACTGTGTGGTGACTCCTATGGCAATGATACTGTAGTATTCACACAGTACTCTTCTCAGAGTGATGATGCCACAGTCTACACTTGGTTGTGGCTCCTATGGCAGTGATACTGTAGTATTCACACAGTACTCTTCTCAGAGTGATGACACCACAGAACACTGTGTGGTGACTTCTACGGCAGTGATACAGTAGTATTCACACAGTACTCTTCTCAGGGTGATGATACCACAGTCAACACTTGGTGGTGACTCCTATGGCAATGATACTGTAGTATTCACACAGTACTCTTCTCAGAGTGATGATGCCACAGTCTACACTTGGTTGTGGCTCCTATGACAGTGATACTGTAGTATTCACGCAGTACTCTTCTCAGAGTGATGATGCCACAGTCTACACTTGGTTGTGGCTCCTATGACAGTTATAATGTAGTATTCACAAAGTACTCTTCTCAGAGTGATGATACCGCAGTACACTGTGTGGTGACTCCTATGGCAATGATACTGTAGTATTCACACAGTACTCTTCTCAGAGTGATGATACCACAGTCTACACTTGGTTGTGGCTCCTATGGCAGTGATACTGTAGTATTCATACAGTACTCTTCTAAGTGATGATACCACAGTCTACACTTGGTTGTGGCTCCTATGGGAGTGATTCTGTAGTATTCATACAGTACTCTTCTCAGAGTGATGATTCCGCAGTACACTGTGTAGTGACTCCTACGGCAGTGATACTGTAGTATTCACACAGTACTCTTCTTAGAGTGATGATACCACAGTGTACACTTGGTTGGGGCTCCTATGGCAGTGATACTGTAGTATTCACACAGTACTCTTCTCAGAGTGATGATACCACATTGTACACTTGGTTGTGGCTCCTATGACAGTTATAATGTAGTATTCACAAAGTACTCTTCTCAGAGTGATGATACCGCAGTACACTGTGTGGTGACTCCTATGGCAATGATACTGTAGTATTCACACAGTACTCTTCTCAGAGTGATGATGCCACAGTCTACACTTGGTTGTGGCTCCTATGGCAGTGATACTGTAGTATTCACACAGTACTCTTCTCAGAGTGATGACACCACAGAACACTGTGTGGTGACTTCTACGGCAGTGATACAGTAGTATTCACACAGTACTCTTCTCAGGGTGATGATACCACAGTCAACACTTGGTGGTGACTCCTATGGCAATGATACTGTAGTATTCACACAGTACTCTTCTCAGAGTGATGATGCCACAGTCTACACTTGGTTGTGGCTCCTATGACAGTGATACTGTAGTATTCACGCAGTACTCTTCTCAGAGTGATGATGCCACAGTCTACACTTGGTTGTGGCTCCTATGACAGTTATAATGTAGTATTCACAAAGTACTCTTCTCAGAGTGATGATACCGCAGTACACTGTGTGGTGACTCCTATGGCAATGATACTGTAGTATTCACACAGTACTCTTCTCAGAGTGATGATACCACAGTCTACACTTGGTTGTGGCTCCTATGGCAGTGATACTGTAGTATTCATACAGTACTCTTCTAAGTGATGATACCACAGTCTACACTTGGTTGTGGCTCCTATGGGAGTGATTCTGTAGTATTCATACAGTACTCTTCTCAGAGTGATGATTCCGCAGTACACTGTGTAGTGACTCCTACGGCAGTGATACTGTAGTATTCACACAGTACTCTTCTTAGAGTGATGATACCACAGTGTACACTTGGTTGGGGCTCCTATGGCAGTGATACTGTAGTATTCACACAGTACTCGTCTCAGAGTGATGATACCGCAGTACACTGTGTGGTGACTCCTATGGCAATGATACTGTAGTATTCACACAGTACTCATCTCAGAGTGATGATACCACAGTGTACACTTGGTTGTGGCTCCTATGGCAGTGCTACTGTAGTATTCACACAGTACTCTTCTGAGAGTGTTGATACCACAGTCAACACTTGGTGGTGACTTCTACGGCAGTGATACGGTAGTATTCACACAGTACTCTTCTCAGAGTGATGATACCGCAGTACACTGTGTAGTGACTCCTACGGCAGTGATACGGTAGTATTCACACAGTACTCTTCTCAGAGTGATGATACCGCAGTACACTGTGTAGTGACTCCTACGGCAGTGATACTGTAGTATTCACACAGTACTCTTCTTAGAGTGATGATACCACAGTGTACACTTGGTTGTGGCTCCTATGACAGTTATACTGTAGTATTCACACAGTACTCTTCTCAGAGTGATGATACCGCAGTACACTGTGTGGTGACTCCTACGGCAGTGATACTGTAGCATTCACACAGTACTCTTCTCAGAGTGATGATACCACAGTACACTGTATTGTAGTTCTTGTACGAATGCCCCTGCAGTATTTAACAGGCCCTCATGCCAGAGTGATAATTCTGAGGTATGCACACAGCATGTGCAAGCATAAACGTGAGGACCCCACGCATTGTGGGTACACACGTATTGTGGGTACACTTATGACAACCATGATACCTCAGTTCAGTCGGCTGTCTTGTCAGAGTGGTGATACCACTGTATGAACACAGTGGCTACATATGATAGTGTGAAGAGACTGCAGCATCCACACAGTAGGAATACTTGTCAGACTGATGACACAGTAGTATCCATTTTGTGGTAGCTCCTCGGAGAGAGATACTACAGGATTCACACAGTGGGCTCTCATGTTAAAGTGATCATACAGCAGTATATACCATTTGTGGCTGCTCCTGTAAGAATCAATGAGAACTGTTCTCAGAGGGGTTGATTTCTTAGTATACACACAATAGGCACCTTTGCTGATTAAAGATACTGAAGTATACACTATGTCATAGCTGTTGTTACAGTGATGCCACAATATTCACACAGTGGGGCCTATGTCAAAGTGATAATTGTGAGTGTAATTATAATAGTATTTATATAGCACGTACTTGAGTGGTAATACCACAGTTCAGTAGGCATGATACTGCAGTACTCACAGTGGGCACTCATGAAAGTGAGGACACAGCAGTACAATGTACACTTTAATGAAAGAGAGGTTACTAAAGTTCTGTGGACAGAGTGAAGAAATACTGCAGTGTACTTCCAAGGACACATTCATGTGAAAGTAATGATCATGCACTACATACCCATAGTTTATACTCTTATGATTGTATCGTGGTACTTTAGCCACAATTGTCAAAGGGATGGTACTGCAACGCACACACAGTGTTCACTCTTGTGATGATGCAGGGTATTCCGCCAAATTATAGCTTAAAAATATTGTGAGACACGAAGATAGTGTCATAAATAATGTGGTGTTAAAAATATTGGGAGATAGAATACAGAAAGTAAGAATATTATTTTTAAGTATGCTATATTGTTTCTTATGTAAATAGTTGCACATAACATTGTTTTTTTAATAACATTTAGTTGAGGTTTATTAATTTTTTTGTGCGAGTCATTAATTTTTTAATGTCAACTATGTTACAAATTTTTAAGTGTGGTATTGTTTTATTGATTTGGTAATATATATTTAAATAATTGTTAATTTGTATTGCGTGGGTTTGTCGGAGAATAGGGTGGGGAGTGTTTCACTTATTTATTTTTAATTGATTATATTTGTTTTATACGTTTTGATTTTGTATTAGATAATTTTTCTTAGTTAGTTAAGAAAAAAATATTGATATATTTTAATTTGTCCATTGGTAATTACTTAATTGTGTTAAATATTTCATTGTATTATTTATTATTTATGTATACATATTTCGTTTTAATAATGCTCATTATTTTTTATTAATATTTTAAAGTATACATTTTATTTTATGCATGTAAGTCGCAAATTTGTTTCTTTTTTATAAGTATTTAATTTGAAATATACAATATTATTTTCAAATCTGCTATTTGTTTAAAGTTAATATAGTGTATTATAGTTAAAGCTCGATACACTTACCATTTTATGATAATATTGCAGTTTGTCTATATTTTTTGTTGTCAATATTTATGACATTGCACAAAAAATATGTCAAGTCTATATTTATGTCCTTAATGTTTTTCGGTCATATTTTTGCCACCAATATTTTTGTTGCCGCTATTTCGTCATATAACCAAAAACAAAGTATACAACTTGTGGTAGAGTCTGTGAGATTCTATTACACTATTACACTGAAGGCTCACTTGTAATACTGCTCTATACACATTGTGCGTACTCTTGTCTCTGAGATGATACCACAATGTGTGCACTTTCGGATAGCTATTTTGAGATTTGTATCACACAGCTCTTAATCAGTGGTAGAAGTGGGCGGGATTTGAAGGGCATGGCCTGCCCCTACTTTTTTAATTTAACCAAGTCCGTTCCCCTACTTCTTTATTTTTAAAATGCGTCCCAGGACGGCAGGAATCGTCCAAACTTGAAATTCATTAGAGCCCCGCAAGGTGCACATTGAGGACGGCCTCTTCACTTGCGGGACCTCCTCCCCCTTCCTCTCTGTTTCGTCGGCAGGGGCCTGCCCAAGAACACTGTAGGAGCCGTTTTGCACTATAGCAGCATGAAAATGTGGTTTCCAATGATGCCCCTGCTGCTGCATGATTTACATCTCATTTTGACTATGTTACCTGCCTGCACCCCACTGTGAGTAATACAATTTGTCACCTCAGGATACATTGGCGGCCCCGCCCTCACCCAGACTGACGACGCCACAAGAAAAGGAAGAGGACTCCAGTGTGGAATTTGTTACAGACTGTTCCCTAACCTTAGTGCTCAAGGTGCACATTGAGGACGGCCTCTTCAGTTGCGGGACCTCCGCCCCCTTCCTCTCTGTTTCGTGGGCAGGGGCCTGCCCAAGAACACTGTAGGAGCCGTTTTGCACTATAGCAGCATGAAAAAGTGGTTTCCAATGATGCCCCTGCTGCTGCATGATTTACATCTCATTTAGACTATGTTACCTGCCTGCACCCCACTGTGAGTAATACAATTTGTCACCTCAGGATACATTGGCGGCCCCGCCCTCACCCAGACTGACGACGCCACAAGAAAAGGAAGAGGACTCCAGTGTGGAATTTGTTACAGACTGTTCCCTAACCTTGGTGCTTAAAAAAAAAAAAGCTGTAGAAATGTCTTCCTTATTTTATTTTATAGATTGTTTATTGTTGCTCTGTCTGAGTTCAGGGATGTGGTAATTTTAAAAATACTGTTTACCTTTTTAAAGGATACAACATAAAAGCAGGTCAAGGTGTCCAGTTCTGAGACACCCGAGCACCAGAGCCCCTTGTGGACCCCACCCAGGGTCGGACTCTGAAAGCAAATAGGCCCAGGCACCAAGGCCTGACTGGCTTAATGGGCATCGGGATGGAGGCTGGAGGAGTGGGAGACTGGTTTTGTTACTGGGGGCTGCAAAACTGTCACCCTGTAACAAAACCAGCAGGGCTGTCCAGCACACTAAGGGGGAGACTTACTAATATTTTGCATTGTGTTTGCGACACAAAAGTGACGCAAATCGGCGCAAAATCTTTTTTTCCCAATTTTCTTTTTAGAAATAACCGAAAAGTAATGCGAAGCTGCGCATTGCACTTCTTCGAATTACTCAGCACCATGGGTGCGTATCAAGGGTGGAGCATGGGTGTTCCCAAGCACCCACACAGGGTTTCTCACACTACACCCAATTTACTAAATGAAGTAGATTGGGTTTAGCGTGAGAAAACTGCGCCTTTTTCAACTAGGTGTACGGAAGGAGAAATGCTTTAATTTCTCCTTCCTTTTCCAACTTTTTCTGTACAAAACCTATGCTGGACTCACTCACACACCGTAGCGCTATGGCGCTAACATGTGTGTGTGGCCCACGGCAGCTGTAATGAGCATCGGCGCAAGGGAAAGGGGCGGAGTGAGCAACATCTCTGAAAATATGGTACACTCCTGCTCCTTCCCTGTCGTGCAAAGCTACACTGGTATGAGAGGCGCTACATAAAACAAATTAAATACATGTGAGAGCGGCTATGGAGAGATGAGGGGCAGTGTTGGTGGGTGATAGTGAGAGAAACATTGAAGAGCCCCAACAAGATTGTCGTATCCTGGTGCACTGTAAGGTCATCATTTACTGTGCTCTAAATGCCAATACAATTGAATATATAATAGCATGTGTTGTAGAATGCACACTTTATGTATTTAAAAAAAATAAATCTTGGATAGAGACTTCCCATGACCCCTTTGTAGTGGTCAGGCTTGCTTACTGTGTTGGCTCGCAACACACCGTACAGGGGATGGACAAAGTGACAGGGCTGCATTGGGTTCCCAGTTCAGCCTTGTGTGGCACCAAATTAAAAGTGCCCCATTTAGCAAATGAGATATAAAAACAAGCAGTGGCAAAGCCAATAGGTCTTGTCTTTGGGACCTCTTTGCTAGGACTGCTTTGGGTTCCCAGTTCAGCCTTGTCTGGCACCAAATTAAAAGTGCCCCATTTAGCAAATGAGATATCTATACAAGCATTAGCAAAGCTAATGGGTCTTGCTTTGGGACCTCTTAGGGTTATGAATTGTTTTAGCAACGCTTTTCAGCATCACTAACATACTATAGCGTCACACAAAAAAATAAAGTTGGATGTATCCTTCACTTCCCAAATGAAAATATAATTTTTGCCTTTTATTCTCAAGAAGTCAGTTTTTTTGTGGGAAGGGAGTTAGCCAAGCCGGACACTTCAAAAGGTATCATTTGCAGGGCACTTGAATGCATAATGTCGATGTTTGGGAAGCTAGCTGGCTGACATGAATGTGGAGAAGCCATTGTGGGTTTCCGTGAGTCAGATCAGATTTTCCTGAAGAGTCCCTTTATCTTCTGATTCCTACTTAACCCTTTCCTTGCTGTCCACGAGTGCAACATAGGCACTTCTGTGTACAGGAGGAGCCCTGTATTCGTGTCCTCAAAGTTTTTGACAAAAAATACTCATTGATTTCTGACCAGTGAGTGTTAAAGCGTTAAGGTAAGCATGTTGTTCATGCTTATATTTTGCATGCTTTACAAAATCTTGCATTCCCTATGTGTGGTTTTTTTTCCAGGAGGTTATTATTTTTTCCAAGCAGTGCATAATTTGAATTGAGTCACATATAGGCGTTTATAACATGGCACAATAGGGTTGTAGCTAAAGGCAGTGCATGTTTCCCTCAGTGGGGTAGACAGGTGTTCAGGGAGGAGAGAATGTGGCACTGTGACCAGAGCTACCAAATTTGGAACTGGGGAACCAAGATCAGGCATCATGACCAGTCACCCAGACCACTATCCTGAGGGAGCACATTTCCGCACTGGACTGTAGATCATAGAAGTCCTGGTCTCTTAGCACCAGCAGGTGGACCCTACCAGTTTACAGTGTGGGCTAACCTTTAAGCCCTGTCCACCACAATCCATACTGAGGTTCACCTCTAGTCTTGCAGGCAGGCCTACAAAGCAGCACAACCTAGATGAACAGACACAATGTTATTGATGTTACAGGACACTTGAGGCCAGTCCGCCTCACCCATTGGTGCCTCCATTGGACTTGTTCCAGCAGTAGTAGTGTAACTCACCAGGGATCGGCAATGCATGATTTGCATGCACACCAAACTAATGGGCATATTTATGAGGGCCTTGCGTCATGCTTGCACCATGGAAAATCATATTTATGAAGCCACACAAAGCCACTTTGCATGGCATTGAATGGTTTCATAAATATGGAGTAATGCAACACAGCGCAAATTGTTGCTTTGCCTTACTCTCCACAAGGAAGGCATTGCAGTGGGTATTCCCACTCAACTTCCATGGTTGTTGAGACATTCCCATATTTACAAGGACTTGTTAACCTGGGAATGCACCAAAAATCTTACGCCTCCCCAAGGAAGGCACAACAAGGATAAATATCTTTATTTCTCCCTGTGTTTCTCCCTGTTTTCTCCTCTTTCTATATGTGCAGCACACATAGAATAAGGATTGTTTTGTGCAGAAAGGTACACTGATGCCAGTGTGGTATTTATTGTAGAATACACTCAGAGGGCATCTTAGAGATGCCATCTAAAAAACAACCGGCCTCTGGTGGGTTCCCTGACTGGTAGACACCAGCTTACTACCACAAGACATGTTTCTGGACCCCTAGGGTGGGAGCCTTCGCTCTCTGAGGCCAAAAACAAAGTGATTCCTGGACGGAGGTGTTCACACCTCCCCCAGGTCAGAAAGAGCCATCTGTGGCAGGGGACCTTCAAAGTCCTTGCCACCTTTGCAACGCCACCCCCAGCCTCTCCTGCTATCAGGAGCAGGCCCCCTTCCTGCCTCACCTCCTTTTCGGCGGTAAGACAGGCAGGCAAAATTAGGACATCCTAGAAGATGTGTCCACCTCTGCCAACCCCACCCCTCAGGTGGGGGAGGCGAGGTGAAGGCCACTCTTCAGTGCCTGCCTTCTTGCAGATGGTAGGCCCTCTCCAATCAGGGTTAGGGATTGTGCCCACTCCCCCAAGTGGGATAAGCACACCAAGGGTGCAGTCACCCTAAGGTCAGTAGCCTATTGGTTACTAGTCCGAGGCCCCTAAAATGCCCCCTGAATACTGTGATTTGGGGGCTGCCCTGGACCCAGAAGGGAGATTCCTACAACCTACGAAGAAGGACGAAAGAAGATGCACAGCAGAGGAGAACTGTCTTGGCCCCAGCCCTACCAGCCCATCTGCAGTTTCCAGAGGTCCTGCGCCAGAGGTCATCTTGTCCTGCAGCCAGAGACCTCCAGGACCCCTGGGAGGACTGACTGCCTTCAACAAAGGATAATCTGTGAACAGCAAGCCCCAAAGAAAGAATCTGAGCCGGCTGAAGACAAAGAAACCCAATGACTGGAACCACCACTCCACCCGTCGCCTATGGCCCAAGTCAAAGTGGCCCACCAGTCCCAGCGAGGTCCCCCAGCACTCCATCGTCTAAATCCTCCATGGGTTGACCCCTCCAGGACTCCCTGACATTGCCTGCAGCCTCTGTGCGAAGAACTCCCCAGCCTTGAGTGGCCTGGTAAGGTGAAATCCGACCTCAAAAGGTACCCCTGCATCCGGCCTTGTGGCACCCTGGAGAAGAGGACCTGAGGTGGACCTATGTCTCTGAGCCCTCAAACTTACCTGCCCAACTGTTGGTTCCTCCTAGAAGACTTCTTGGACCGAGCCTGCAGCTAAAAAACAAAACAGGCAATCTCCATAGGATTGCATTGGGCTCCCGACCCCTCCTAAGTACTCTGTACTCGGCCACCCCGGCACCACTCGTGTTGTGGACTTAGTGCTGACCTGGGACCCCCTTAGCCCTGACCTTAACCCTAGGAGCTTGGCTACCAAGACCGAGTAGCCTGCCCGTGAGCAGCCACCAACCAAAGGCCCCCCCTATCCCCATAGGCTAACATTGGGCATCAGCACTCTGCACCCAGCTGCCCGCGTGCCGCTGAGGGTGCTTTTTGAGTTAATTCTTGACCCTGGAGGATTCCTTCTTCTAACCCTTGAAACTCAACCCTTAAGACCGATTACTTACCTGCAAACTGATAACCACATTTTCCTCCATAGGATTGCATAGACTGTTTTTCTCTGAAAAAGTTCTGTGTTCAGTTGTGTTTGTATGGAAACCTAAGTAACTGTGTTTTTAATGTAATAGCCTTTTACATACCCTTGTCTAGGAAATGTCCTAGTGTGATATCTACGCATATCACACTAGGTAGAAAAAGCAACCGCAAACGTCATCACAAAGTAATCAAAAAGTAAGTACAACTGTTTTTAAGCATTGTACCAACCTGTAACAAAGTCAAATTCATTCAGCTTGCATTTTCTTATCAACCTGTCTGTGAAATTACAATTTTACTTTCCATTACCAAGTCCTCCTTGGTTCTAAAAATAAAATACAATAAAAGAAGTGTTTTTATACAAACAATTGGTCTGAGTTCCTTCTTTGAGTGTGTGCTATCATTTCTTGCCTGAGTGTGCACAATAAATGCTCACCACTACCCTCCGATAAAGCATTACTGCTCGCCCACACTACCACAAATAGAGTGTAAGGTATTATCTCCTTTTACCTTTTAAGCTTTTGGGGATCCACTGGACTCTGTATATACTATACCAAAGTAAGGTATAGTGTACACAGAGCCAGCTTCCTACACTGATAATTCCAGAGTTGATACATTTTCAATTCTCAATGCTAACTACCTTGAGTAGTAACTACACAAACTACTAATATAATAGTTGTATCTCATTCATCTGATACTACTTAAAGCATCTGCAAAACCAACATGTCTGGGTTGTATTAGGTGTATATATTCACTTTTGTGTGCTATGTCTAGATACAATAACAGGAAATAAGAGGTGTCTAATGCTGGCTTCATGACATGTTGCGTGAAGCACATAAAAAATGTAGGACTACAATTTTGCATTTACCGTGGGGCACAGAATTATATAATCAATAGTGCTCCCCAAAACGTGGGGTCTTCTGTCATAGAATTTAAACCCAAATCTTATGCTCAGAAATGGTTTGCAAAAGGGAGAAGTGCTGATGAAAGAAACTGCATGGCTCGGAGACAAATGGCTAATGTTTTCACTTGAAAGAGTATTTGGGACATACTGTGATTGAAAAAATATGCCAAATTGTAAATGTATTTTAATGGCAATAACTCATATATCAAACCTCAAATAAACGTGTATCTATTGGATGCATTAAATAACGTTCTAAGCTGTAACTGGTCAGTGAAATACCAAACATACTAAAAATTGGTATGTTTTGCTCTTTTTAGCCACACCTCTGACTCCACCCACTGACCCAATCCTCTGGTCATTCCCGCCCCCTGATGCTCCGCCCACAGTTCCCCCTACTTTTTACCCCCCACTTCGACCACTGCTCTTAATAGAGGGGTAGCACCAACGGTGGTCCGTGCAGGTAAGCACGGTGGGGTGAGGCAGGCTGGGAAGGGGGGGGGAGTCAACAGACGACGGAATAGGGAAAATTAAATAAACTTATTCTATTCTGTTTTCTGTCGACATCCCCTTGCCCCACTCCACCGCGCTTACCTGCACGACAGCTGCTGAATGGTACTGCACTGTGTCCGCATAGCAAACACACCTGAAAGTGATGATACTGCAGTCCATAAACATAGTGTGTAAACTTATAAAAACAAATGCTGTGCTACAGTACAGTAGGAGCTTTTGTCTGACAGACGACACCAAAGTATACAACTTATGGTAGCTACTGTGAAATGTATACCACAATACAGTGGACACTTATGACAGAGTGATGTGCAGTCTCAAGGTAGAGATAACACTGCAGTATACACACACAGCGTGCACTATGTCAGAGTAATGATATTGTTGTACACACACAGTGAACACATTTTACAGAGATGATACCCCAGTACCATCTTCTTGCTTTGAGATTGTGTTTTTAGGGTACAGTGGGTACTCTTGTGAGAGGAATGTTACTGCAGTGTACACACATTTTGCACTCTTGCCACAGTGATGGTACCGCAGTACACATCCTGTTGTAGGTGCTGTGAAATGCATACAGTAGTACAGTGGCATCCTGTGTCAGAGTGATGATACCACAATAACACACATAGTGTGATCATCCCAGTACACACACTGTCTCCACTATGTCAGAGTGATGATACTGCCACACACACACACACACACCCACACACACACACACTGGACAATCTTGTCACAGATATGATACCTCAATATAAACTATGTGGTAGCAACTGTGAGATGTATATGGCAGTAAAATAGCCACTCTTGTAAGAGAGATGCTCCCAGTGTACACACACATTGGACATCTTGTCACAAAGATAATATCGCGTGTGAGATGTATATGACTGTATTCATTGGCTACCCTTGACAAAGGGGTCATACCACAGTAAGAGACACATTATGCACTATTGTCAGAGTGGTAGTACTGCAGCATACACACAGAGTGCATTATGTCAGAGAGTGGAGATACTACAGTGCACTCACAGTGGGCCCTCTTGCTACAGATATGATACTGCAACATACCCTGTGTGTGGTATCTATTGTGTGATTTGCATCAAAGTATAGTGGTCCCTCTTGCCTGACGGACGGTATTGATGTATACACAGACTGGACATTATTTCACAGTAAGTATACCGCCTGAGAGATTCATACCATAATATTCAGAGGGCACTCTTGTCAAAGGGATGATACCGCAGTATGCACACAGCTTGCACCATGTCCAAAGAAGACACCCATACTGGTCAAAAGGATGATACCACAGTAATAGACAAATTGTGCACTCTTGTTAGAGTGATAAAACTACAGTACACACAGAGTCTGCACTAGATTAGAGCAGTGCATTAACCCATTCACTGCGGCGGCTATTCCGCCGCAGTGCTAGGGGGGGGGGGGCGGCCGCATGCTGGTGACGGAACCGCTCCGTCACCATCCGCGGTTGCGCTGTGCTTATGACGAAGCGGTTCCGTCACGGCCCCGCCCGCTCAATGGAACGCTCAGCGCAGGCACGGAATCCGCGCCGCGCAGGCGCTCCGAGCAGGCTGTGACGGAACCGCTCCGTCATCAGCACAGCGCGACCCCAGCTGATGACGGAGTGGTTCCGTCACCAGCAGGGGAGGGGTTAAATAGGCCGGTACTTATCGGTACTTAGAACTGCCCCTCTTTATTTTCTCGCCTTGAGTACCCAAACGTTTGTTCGCATCAGCAGTGCTTAACTTGTAAACAAATAAGTGCCAGGACCCTTGTCCAGAGGGCATTGTAGCTCCCACCATTAATTGCCCTTGCATGCTCCACCAATGACAGTACCAACACAACTACTAACCATCGCACTCCTCCAAGTGTGACAATGACTACTGGAGGCCCCCGAAGCTATAACAACAGCTTGGGCAGCAGGTATTAGTCATTTTTAACATATATATTGAATTAATAAACTACTGTTGCTGTGCTGATCTCTAAATTAGACAAAAAGGGCTGCCAAGTGGCAGACTTACATAAGTTGACAATTAAATGCCGTGCCAAGCACTGGAAACCACCGGCTCAAATTAGGCACTGCAGATAAGGAGAGTATCGGAACTCAAAGGGGCCTGGCTTCCATGCAGGAGATGTTCCGTTCATTAGCATACCTCGGCAGCACCTTCAACACTGATTCACTCACAGTGGAAACCTGGGCTGAGCTGACACAGGGCGCCATAACAGCAGCTCTTTTAACCAAGACACAGCGTTCTCCATTGGCTGCTATGAAAGTCAACAGAGCAGGGTATGGGTGCAGGGTGTTTAGTTTATCCTTGAAACTTAAACAGTGAGGGCGGGGTAAATCTTCGCCTATTAGCAATTTAAATGAAAGATATTTACTGGAAAGTACATTTCTGCCATGTCCAATAATTTCCTTATTAATCTCATAGAAAAAAAGATTAATAAGGAAAAACATTTTTCTTTTAATTTTTACAAAATGGTTTGGTGTATTTAAACCCCACATCCTCTTGTTTCACATGGAAAAAGTCATAAACCAAATGTGACAGTGTTCTCCATGGAATGTGTGACACTCTCAGACAGTTCTGGATTTTAACTGTCAATGCGTTTGCATTCTGGGACTTGTCGTTTCCTTTTCTAATTATTAGGGATAAAAACATGTCAGCATACAAAGCGTTGATAGAAAAATCAAGGGTCTGGTTGAACGTGACACATACCACGAAACCACTTGAGAGCTACCAAGCCCTTCATTATATATTTTGTGGGAGTCCACACAAATATCAAAAAGGAATCTAGTCTTAAATGTATGCACTAATGATTCTAAAATATCTGAAGTACTAGAATTCATTCCTTTGTGTTTCATTTATATATACAAATTTATTTAGAAAACTAAACTAATTAAGAGATATTTAGAAGACAAATCATCATCTAAGTAAATCTGTTCCAATGAAAGACAGCCGTGCAACCCTCTAAAACAGTTTTGAACACGAACATACATGCAATTCGACCGAAGACTTGTTGTTGCACCTGTTAAATTTGTTGGGAGTGGCCACTGGCTGGCAGTGTGCGTTGATGAGATCGTATGAGAGATGGAAATTAAAAGCAAAAAGTGGATGCGTTTGCAAGTGTGAGTATGACTGAGTGTGATGGGTAAAATGAAATGTTCTACATGATATTTGTGTGAAACAATGGGCCTAACAATGGGCCTAATTACAATGTCGGTCAGAAGGACTCCAACCTCTGGTCGGAGGCTTTTCGACCGACATTGCAGGTTTAAAGTCCAACCGCTGTATTATGATGACGGCGGTCGGAGTTTAAAGCGGTCGGGGAATCTGTAGCAGTTCCAACGGGCTCAAGGAGCCAGTCGGCCAGTCGGACAGGCCTCATAATCCCTTTAGGACGACGTTTCCGCCATCGGGATTTTGATATCGGTTTCCGACAACCAATCCATGTCGGCCTTTCCAACATGGATTAACTGTTGGAAATTGACTTTGGGGGCGCATAGTAGGGCCACCTCTCCCCCTGGCCCTCCTCATTTGGCCCTGGGGGTCTCCTATGGTTCACCCCTAAACAGCCCTGTGCAGTCTGGCTGACACTGTGAGGTGCCTGCCACATGGGGCATGGATAGTTGGAAACGTCAATTTTTCTATGGGAGCTTATGCTGCTGGCTTTTTCCGCCCGCCACACAAGCTCTCATAGAAAAATTTATGTTTCCAACCGCACTGTATTCGGTCGCACCCAAATGATGCAGTTGGAACTGCCGACCTGAGGATGGACGGTTCCCATTCCACAACAGTTTCTCGACATTGTAATCAGGGCTTATGTGTTTCGGAGACAATGAAATGGCCATTTAAGTGTGTGATGGGGAGAGAGTGTTTGCGCATGTGTGTGTGTGCACGTGTGCATGCGTGTGTGCGAGTATGTAAGGGGGAAAATGCATTTACACTTTTTTAGTGTGTAGAGTAAGCATGTGTTAACAATCCATCTCTTTAATTTCCAGAGTAGCCAAGTTACAGTCTTGACATATTCAGCAGAAGTGATTACACCTGCTGCCTTGGCAGCGAAGGTTAGAAATTAGATGGCTAGAACACCACTTCAGACTCCAAACTTCGAGGCCAGGGTGCAGGGAGTGCTTTTTCATTATCTTGCTAAGGACATTGAATTGACTGTTTGGGAACCGTTGACATTTTGTGATGCTAGTTTCTTTAAAACAATGCCAGCGTTGTGTGCAAATGATGCAACAATTTTACCTTTGTGGAGACAAATATATTTTTGAATGGCTACTTATTAGGTCAACAACAGTTTTATTAATTGGGAAAGGACAACGGCCGAGGGTTAGAAGCAGAAAATGGGTGCAGCCACAAAGAGCTAAATCGGAACTTATGTATTACTTATTTAATAAGGGTGCCCCAACAAATATGACAACAAGACACATTTCATAGGAACACTGGCCTGGCTTACTAACTGGTCACAATGGCCAGCATTTCAAAATATTACGTTGTAGGGATATCTTTGTGTATCCAGCAAGTTTCAGGGTACAATGGCACTTAAAAACTCTGGTGGTTAAATCACTTGCTTGAATGATCTGCTTGCATTCTAATCAAAGGTTTGGCTCACCATAACTTTGCACAGAGAATCAATATGTCTGCTGGAAAGCACAGCATGAAACATGCATATCACAGATTTGACTCTTTTTATGTAGATAGGATCAATTGGTCACTGTTTTTGTTGAAGAGATCAGTGTGTTTCTTGCATGTCACAAGTTAAAATCCTTGACATATAGCTTACAGAGTTAATACCCTACATCAAGGATCTGCAAGCAAACAACAAGATGTATATTTAGAACCTACTGGTTTCCCCCCAATATTTTGATATTTTAAGGTTGATTAAAAAAATCATTTGGGTAGTAATAAACGCTTATTAGTAAGTGGTACATAAATCGTTATTAGTTTGATAACTCATGGACAGATACATCCGACATTCTTATAATGCATGCTGATTATTTGCATACAAAGCTTGGAAAAAACAAAAACCTATCCTCGCCCTTGTCCCGCCCTTAGCACTGTCCTTGCGCCCGCCCATCCTCCACCCCGAGTCCACAGATGCTTTTGATGAGTACCTGCAGTTATTGTTTTCCATTTAAAGCCCAGGGTTAGAGGAAAGATACTGCAGTACATAGACTGTGTTCACACTTGTCACAGTGATGAGACCGCAGTACACATTTTGTGGGAGCTGCTATGAGATTTATACCTCAGTATAGAAATCAGTCTTATAGCTGCCAAGTTTTCCAAGCCCATGCGTGATGTGCTGCTCCAGTCCAGATTTTTTTCTTTTATTTCTGAGACTTGCCGTTCTGTTTTACAAACAGTGAAATAAACAAGAATACAAGTCTCAGAATTCAAAGAAAAAACAGAACAGGACCAACACATCACTCTTGGACCTGGGAAGCTTGGCAGGGCTATCTTGTCTGAGGGACATTATCAACACACAGACTGGACATCTTGTCACAGCCAGAATACCACCTTAGAGGTTTATTCCACAATATTGGGTGGGCACTTTTGGATCCAGCACTGCTTAGCTCACAGTTTACAACTATGGAGATGGCAACAACATACTCCTTAAACTGGAAAGCCCTAAAGACATTGGGAACTCAAAAATCTTCAGTTGCCTCAGAGCCATAAATCAGCTTTCTCAAATTGAATGCCTCCAAAACGGAAATACGCACTTGTGGCTGTTGGAAAAATGATGACCCACTCTGCGCCTGATGACCTGGGAACACCTCCTAAAGTATCTAAGGAAGTAAGAAACCTTGGAATTACCATGGACTCTAAGTTAACAATGAATGCCCAAGTTGACAAATTAGCAAGATCAAGCTTCATCACCATAAAAACTCTGCAACACATTTTCCCCCATGTGGGATTTCCGCACACGGTCCAGGCTACTATCTCTCCTGTACTGTCTAAACTTGATTAAGCCAATGACCTCTACACCGGATCATCTTTGTCAACTATGAAAACACTACAACTAATTTGGAATTCTGCTACCAGACTACTCCTACATGTAAAGCCACAAGCCCACCTCTCTCCTGTCTTGAGGGCCCTACATTGGTTACTGGTTGCCAGACGATCCACCTTCAAGCTGCTTTGTATCACCCACAAAGCAATACATGGAATAGGGCCGTTTTTCATCAGTAACAGAATCACCAAATACATTCAACAAAGGAACCTTCGCTCAAGTTTGGCACCTCGCCTCAAAACCACACCATACAAGATAAAAGACCATAGGTGGAACATCTTTCTCTGTTCAAACATCCAAACTATGGAATTCATTGCGCCCAAACATAAGATCCACAGATAACTATCTTATCTTCAGAAACTGACTCAAAGGTTGGCTCTTTCCTACATAACCACCATACTCAAACACAAGTGTACAGTATATCCCTGTGTATGTAAGCATTTATAATTTGATTATATGTATGTATCTAGCTATGAGTATTTCTTTGTATAAATATATATAATAACTATTTTAGGTCTGCTTAAAAAATGTATATATTACTTTTGGTTAAATATATCTATATATTATTCTATGCTTAAGATGTTTAAAGGTCACTGCATAGTTTCTATATGTTATTTGATTGGATGCTTATGTGTCTCTGTTTCATTTATCTATCATAATATGTAAAGATTATCATAACTATTTTATCTACAAGCGCTTCACTAATAAAATATTCAGGAAAAGATCAAATAAAAAAACTGTTACAAAGTTACACAAATAAATTAGCTTCAGGTACAGCAACACTTGAAAGTCTGAGTTTATATAATACAACTTTAGATCTCAATATATTATCTTCCTTATACATATATACCCTTTCTATGTTGTCATGTATCTATAGTTTCATTACTTTACTCCTACCTTAGCAGAAAGATAAATGAAAACATCTTCGCTCTCTCCAATGCATCTCTCTATGTCGCATCCTATAGCCTTTTCAATATATCACCTACCTCCACACTCATCCCAAACCTCATTCTGCTACTGTGATTTCCCTAAGATCTTTCCTTGACTCTGCCCTCATCTATCCCTCCTTGACTCACCCCAAACCTCATTCTACTACTATGATCTCCAAAAGAATCCTTCCTAGGCTCTTCCCTTCTCTATTCCCTCCTAGCTCACCCAAACCTCATTTTACTACTCTGGTCTCCCAAACAACCCTTTCTAAATTTCTACTGCATGTATCCCTCCTTTGACTCATCCCAATCCTCATTTTACTACTATGAACTCCCGAATCCCTTTCTACAGACTCTTACCTCCTCCATCTCTCCTTTTTACTCATCCCAAACCTTACCTTACTACTATGATCTCCCAAATAACACTTTCTAGACTCTTTCCTCTTTAATCCCTACTTATCATATTCAATCCAACTAACAAACTCACATGTCTGCCCCTCAAATTAACTCATATTTCCCTATACTAATCCACCACTAATCATTTTGGGTTCAAAAGTAGTGTGCAACTCATTGAAGAGTGCTTTGACGCCTCGTCAACAGTAGTAAGTGCTATATAAATACAATTACAATTACAATACACAGTGTGCCCTCTCCTGAGAACCAAGATGAAGGGGCTCAGTACAGCTGATTGGGATGCAAGGATAACGGGCCCTTTGAACGGGAAATAGCTTCTGTCAGACTGTCACCGCGGTGACACCATCACACATGCCTTCCAATGCTGCGCTCAGGGAGCAGGCCATTTGCATTTCAATTTGTGTGTGTTCACATGAGCTTCATGAACCCTGCCTGTGTCTGGCTGTGACTCACACTATCTCTTCCCACTGTGCTCCCTGGGAGCCTCTTTTCCACTCTCTCGCTGAGTCCATTCATGTT
Organism: Lissotriton helveticus; assembly: GCF_964261635.1. Classification (NCBI taxonomy): domain Eukaryota; kingdom Metazoa; phylum Chordata; class Amphibia; order Caudata; family Salamandridae; genus Lissotriton; species Lissotriton helveticus. Next base: position 1,499,377,281 of record NC_136061.1, read on the forward strand.
TTCACCATACTCATTCCTATTCTTGTGCTGTCTGCAGCCTGCAGTCTCTCATTTCAATGGGCTGTGCCATCCCTCCCATTTCTCTCTTTCTTATTACTGATTTGGTCTCCTACTCATTCCCCTTCTTCATTTCATTTTTCCTCCCTCTTCCATTCCTTAACACTACTGTGCGCCTTGGTCATCTGTAACTTAAATCCATCCATCCATCCATCCATCGTTCTTTCTTTCCTTCTTTCTTTCGCTTGATAGCCCTGCTGTCCTCATAACATATGCTTACCAATTCTTTAAAATATACGAGGACTGGGCACAGTGCTTAATTTGAGCTGGTGGTTTCTGGTTCTCTGCATCGGCAAACAGCGTAAACTCGACCCAAAGGTTTATTGAGCACCAATTATAGACCCAATCATTTTTGGTAGGCACAGGGAGATTACGTGATTTGCCCAGAATCACAGGATCTTAAGCCTAACCGAGACTCAAACTTGGTTCCCCAGCTCCAAAGTCAGCAACTCCGGCCATTACACCACATCCTTTCCCCACTGGTAGGGTTTCATGGTTAGTAGCTGGTTCTTTTATAGGCGGTGCTAATAGGAGCAATGGACTGGAGCAAGCTGCCTCTTGATGACAACCCTGGCACTACATTTTTCACAAATTAATCACTGATTGGGCATTGGGTCCTTCTGGGTGAGATTCGCTCCCTCGCCTCATGCTGTTGGCTGTATAGTGTATCATTCTGCTCCTGTGGAATGCATGCTTTGTAATACACGAGGGACTATTTACATTTCAAAAGTACGCTGAATCAACACACATTAAATATTTGTCTCATAAATGCATCCTGTAGAGAAAGCAAGAATTTTTGTTCTGTTTTCACTGCAGCAGGCATGTTTTTAATGAGAACTCATAATGCAAGCGAGACATATGAGCTTTGCCAATACTTCTTTCTTTTAAAACCCCCACCGTGTATCGCCCACCCCCATTCGCAGTCACCCGTAATAGCGCCTCAGTCTAAACTGATTTCGACACTACAGGGGGAGAAAAAACCTTTAATTTCTCTAAGTGATCTCATCTGCAGTTCATTAGCAGTGCCGTGTGCCGTAAGATTATGTCTCTGCCCAGTCTCTCTCGTGCCCCCATACCCTCCCCCTTCAGGCAGCGCCAAGGGACGCACTGGTTCTGTACATGGCACAAGTCCTATAAAAAGAAGTGGGGGGACTGACCATATGCAAATCAGGGTTGGATTGGGATTGAAAATCGACCCGGGCACGCAAAAAAAAAAAATCGGCCCACATTTGCATAATGCCTTTCCCCAAATTACTGCTTCGGCGTAATCTTATAAAAAAAAAAAGCGGGGGTAAAAAAAAAATGCACACGTTAATTAAACACTGCTGAAACACACCTGGAAACAAGCGAGGCCACTTCTCCTCAGGCCCCCTGCCCCTCGCTCAGTATTCACACGTTAATGGACCGGCCCGCGAGACAAAGGGAGTGACACCTCTTGCTAAACGGAGGTAATGAGCGCCCATCTGCCTATAGAAAGGCCACTCAGACACCCACTGGGCCGCTGGCTGTTCGAACAATAGAGACAGTGCCCAAATCGCCCCCCAGGCTGTTCAAAAAAGCAGCCCACAGCTGGAATTCGGGTACCGGCCCCTCGGGCATTGCCCGAATGCCCGCGTTACCAATCCGACGCTGATGCAAATTACCTATTGACGTCACGTGCTGAACGTGTCCCGGTGTCTCAAAATTACACCGGGACATGTTCAGCATATTTCAGTGGGGCCCAGCTTCTTGGCAGGGGGGACGGCGTCCACCCTGTGAAAAGAGTGGGGGGACACCGTGTACCTGCGTGTACCCCCGACTCGAGCCCTGGTTCTAAATGTATAGCCCTCGCACGATATGGCGGTCAGCAGTGCCCACTCGTGGGACGAGCGATTGCTCTCAGACACCAGGATGGAGTTGACTGGGGAAGGACATCAATTTTTTGCTGCGATCCCTCCCGGCATGGACAGCTTTGCGACCATCACCCTGACTGCACCCCCCTCCCCCGCAGCACCATCATAGCATCAACTGGCAGGAATATCATCACAGGCCTGAGCACGCGCGGCGCCTGTCAACCCGCATCTCATTCACACTCTGTCACAGAGCCGTCACTCCCAGACCTGTCAGCCCGTCTCCCAGGCGCTGCCATCATCTCTCTCTCTCGCTCTCTCTCGCTGTCTCTCTCTGTTCCTACACTTCGTTAACTGTGTCTTTCTCAGCTTACAGGGTGTCTCTCTTTCTCATACTTTCTCTCTCTTCCCTCTCAAAGTCTCTCTTTCTCTCTGAAGTTCTCACTGCCTCTTCCAGTCTCTTAACTACGCTTTCACATACTCTCGGTTCAAGTCACTTTTTCATTCACTGACTCTCTCTCCCTCTCCCTTTCCCCTCCCAGTGGCGGCACCTCCACCATAGCAGAGGAGTGCCGCCCCACTGCCTGGCTCAGAGCCAGCAAATGTAAAATAAAACTATGTTCTTACATCGTTTCATTTTGCATTTGCTGGCTCTTAGCCAGCGCTGTAGGGAGGGGCGTGCCATGGCATGGGAGGGGGACTGCTACGTGCCCTCCACTCCCTAAGTGTTCATGTGTGTTTGGCCGCCCGTCTCAGGCCGACCAAAACACACATGGGCACTCAGGTTTACTCAAGCCCGGCTGCTCAATGAAGCTGGGCTGGAGACACCCCACAGACTCCATGATCTGAGCGGGACGTTTTTCCAGTCTGCTCAGGCCAATCCCCACGCTGCTCTGCAGCACAGGGATTGGATGGGAGTATGTCACAGGGGATGCTGGGACCCAGGAAGAGGAGAGGTGGCAAACAAGACGCTGGAGGTGGCCAGCGGCTAGAGGTATGTTTTTTTTTAATAATGTATTTCTAACCCACCCGCATGACCCTCCCGCGCAAACCCTCCTGCGCTCCCTTCAGGCAGCCACCACCCTTGTTTATGGCGGCCGCCACTGCCCTTCACCCCTGCCCTCTCCCTATCTCTCTCTCTCTCTCGCCAGGCTCGAGCTAGATGTGTGGCTGTGGCTCAGCTCATGGGCTTCTGGGGACCTGGCGCCAAAAAACGAGTTGAGCTTTCAGGGTGATGGTGGGGCATATTACCAAGCAATAGCGATAATTATCGCCATTGCTTGGTTAGAGACAATAATTTACCGCTGAGCTGTGGTGGTTTTTATCGCAGATAAACCTTGGTATTACCAAGGTTTATCGCAAATGCGATAAAAAAACGGCCGCAATGCATGAATATCGCTGAAAAGTCAGCGATATTCATGCATTACCGAGCTAATGCTCTTAGCCATGTTATCCACCTCCCATTGGATAACATGGCTAAGAACTGCTCAGGGCAGGTGTTAGCTTTTGGAGATATTCGCGCTTAGCGCGAATATCTGCAAAAGTTGGTAATAGGAGATAGCGATGTTAGTGACTGTTTCCAGTCGCTAACATCTTGGCACGCCCACTTTGCATGTCATTAGTGATAAATATCACTGACATGCAAAGTGGGGCCCAAGATGGTCGCTATCTCCTACTAGCTGTCGCTAACTGGTGTTAGCGACAGCTAGGTAATAGGGAGATAATTTTATCTCCGCTTTCTTTGCTTTTAAAGCAAAAAAAGCGGAGATAAACCCCCTTGATAATATGCCCCGATGTTCCCTGGTGCTACATCTGTCATGTACTATCTGGTTTGAATCCCGGCCTCAGCTGAACATCTCTTGAATTCTGGTCAATCTCCCCATGCCAGAAAAAAACAGAATAGGTACTATGGTCTGTCTAAAGGCAACATTTAAGGTATACATGATAATAGGGTTGGATTGGATCACACTTAGGCCGGGCTCGCCCAAAAATGTGGCCCACCTTCGCAGAGCGTCCCTTTCATGGATCAACATCTGTTAGTCTCATTGGAATCTGGTCTGAAATTTTTTGTTGTTAATTTTTTGTCGTTTTATATCGCTTGAACTTGCCCTAAGGCACTGAAGCAATGTACATGAGCACGACTTACATTGAACAGTTCATTCCTGTTTTACGTCTGGAGATTAAGTGATTTGCTCAGAATCACAGGGTGTTGAGCTGACGCTAAGACTGAAACCTAGTTCCAATGTCAGCGGCTCTAACCACAGCACCACATCCAATTTTATTACAACCCCCTCTACCCTCCCCAACAAGGCCTACAAGACACTGGGGTAGAGGTGACAACATCTGGCCCCTAGAGAGGCCATTTCTCTTACTTGCCCCCTCCCCAGCTGACAATAGTCTCAAGGCGATGACCTGTCAGGGGAGGGATCAGGAAAAGCACAGTACCCCTGCTGCTCGCAGGGGACTTAGGTAAGAATGGCCCAATGGTGCAAAATCACCTGATGCAAGGCCCCTGCGTACTACCTCCCTCCCCACACCCACCAGGGCCTAAACGTTATGTCCCAGCGGGGGATAACATAGCTTCTGGCAGGCCAGGCAACACAAGGCATGGCGCCATGGGGAGAATGTCCCAAAGGCCAAAGCAGGACCTGGACGCCAGCCTCAGTTTACAGCATCGCAGGGGAGTGACCAAGATACTGGTGCCACATTACAGTGGCCTGTTGACTGGGGAAGAAATTCAGTCTCTGGGGCCAGTTTACAGGGCCCCAAAAAAAAACCCCCAGGTGACCCTGAGACACCGGCCCATCGTCCAATGCCGGCCTTCCCAATCCAACCCTGCATGACAAATAGTTTACTAATAGCATTGTCTTCAGGGTGCTGGTAAGACTGTCTCTCAGTTCATGTTGAGAAATTGTCACTTTCAATAAATACTTTTCAAATAATCTGATGTACATATGTGAAACACTTTAGCATGTTCAAGAAATACACTTGAATTCTGAAGACACCTTACCACACTATAATACACATAGTTTCTGCAATCCCTGTCTCTAATTTCTTTACAATAGGCGACTTGTGATGCACCCAGTTGCTTAACACAAAGAAAATACTGGCTGATCAACTGTAATAACTTATTACAGTTGAGTTCTGACATCCCAATGCCTGCTGCCAGAGCCAGCAGTGAGGGAAAAGGCAGGTCAGGTCTGGAGCATAAATATAGCAGCTGGTAAAGAAGGAAAAAGAAAGTGTTTTTTCTTTCTTCTGAGCTGTTTTTCTAAAGTGCAAGTAGAAAGGAGATATTTATGGCACAATGATTATTTCTGTGCACTCATTAGCTACCTATAGAAAAGTTTGAATCTCTGAATGTTTCTATACATTCCGTGCTATTGTGCCTTTTTTTTTTAAAAAAAACACTCACTTGCATTACACTGATTCAAATATCTTTTCGCAACAAATACCTAACAGTTTTTTTGATGTATTTCATTTTCACTAGAGATTTTATTTACATTCTTTACATTTGCAAAGATGGTCTCTCTTTTACATGAAAAGCTATTCACCAATGATTTAAGTGGTTTGTGGGAAAGGTGATGCCAAGACCATATATTATAAGGGATAAATTATGCCACGATGTACATGATAAAGATATTACAAACCACCTTGGAGTTTCATAACCTTATAGAGGAACGCAGCCTTCATCCTCATTCCTCTATATGGTCGCTGATCTTCTCAGTGACTTAAAATGCCCTTAAAACGTATGACAGGGGATACTTCATCCCATAGCTAATGTAATGCTTGTTGCATGATTTACGTGACAATTATTTTCAGGGCTCTGCTCAGCTCTCCTTGTTAATTTTTCTGGCTCAACTCTCTCTGTACACATCTATAAACCTTTCTAACACTCTCAGGTTTAAAAGGCTCTCCGCCCTAAGAGTCTGTCTCTATCTCGCTCTCTATTAATATTTGTCTCTGCCTTTCTCACAATAACACTGTCTGTCTGTTTATCTCGCCCTCTCTTTTTCAGCCCTCTCCCTCTTCTCTTCCAGTCTTCTCTCGCTCTCGGATGTATGACGTTACAACGCATGCTTTTACATCGCATGCCTTTACAACGCGGTTTTTACATCGCATACCATTACAACGCATAGCACTTTTGGGTGTTGGATAGTGAATAGTTTAATTTACTATTCCAACTCCAGTCCCCGTGGACACTAGGGAAGGTTATTGGATAGTAAATTAACCTATTCCCTATCCTAGACCGCCCCCCAGCGCAATGCATTGTAATAGTTTGCGTTGTAATGACCGCGTTGTAATGGTAGTACGTTGTAAAAGTTTCGTTGTAAGTGATGTTTCCCCTCGCTCTCTTGCTAGCTCTGACTTGACTATTCTCTTTGCAATTGTCACTTTCGAAAGCTGTCATTTCTCTGGCTTTGTCCCTCTTTCGCATGAGATCTCATCTTTATTGACATGGTTCTTTCCTGTGTTTACTTTTGATTGTTGTGTTTGTTTGTGATCATTGGGTGCAGTGGCGTAGCTAGCACTTTGGCCGCCTGTGGGGGTTCCCCGTGTTTGCCGCCCCGCTGCGGCCGCATCAAAGAGCAGGGCAAGGGGGTGTCGATCAGGGCAGGACTGGCTACCGGGCAGTTTGGAATGCTGCTGAGCTGGGGGCTGATTTCGTTCATGGAGACCTGTGTGTGCTAAACGAAATTCGTTTTGCTTTAATTATTTCGAAGCACACGCAGGTCTCCATGAACGAAATCAGCCCCTACCGCAGTGAAATCAGCCCCCAGCTCGGCAGCATTCCAAACTGCCCGGTAGTCAGTCTGGCCCTGGTGTCGATTACCGCCCGAGATGGCAGGTAAGAGCGGCGGGGGGGGGAGGCTGCTGCCCCCAAAACTCATGCCACCCGGGGCAGACTGCCCAGCCCCCACCTTTGCTACACCACTGATTGGGCGACCGGACTCTCCCCCGACTTCTACACTGCTGAGAAAGGAAATGACGACAGCATCAGAGAAAAAATTGAACGCTTCTGAGATGAAGTTTCCAAGGTAAGATTTTGGTATTGGATATAAAACTTCCATCTTTGGTAATGTGATGGCTGCAGGAAATATAGTGATTAAAATGCTGTCATTATGTCAATGTTTCATCCTCGGAAATGAAGTGTAACTGCGCATGGCTGGAAGGACAAACTGTCATATCTCATATTCATTTGGCTGAATTTCTTTTTCCCTGCAGTGTCAATCGTAGATCCAAGAGTCCTGGGTACATGACACATTTTCAGCCACGTAAAATGAATTTATTTACAGTGAGTTGAAATGGGATTTATTTAAATAGTCATAAACCTGAAAAACTTCATTGGAGAAAACACTCTCCGATATCTCTGCTTTAGTCAAATGTAAAAGATTGTAATTGCATTTATATAGCGCTTACTAGGACGAGGCGTCAAAGTGATTTTCAGCGAGTTGCATGCTACTTTAGAACCCAAAAAGGAATAGTGATGAATTAGTATAGAGAAATATGAAATTATTTTGCGCGGTGGACCTGTGAGTGTTATATGGGTTGAAAAGTATAGCAGGGGGATAGAAGAGGTAAAGTTTGCATTTATATGGACCTTGGTACCCCTGATGAGGCATCAAAGTGCTTTTAGGAGTTCATGCTACTCCGGAACCCAAACAGGATTAGTGGTGAATTGGTATAGGGAAATATGAATTTAATTTGAGCGGGGGACATGTGAGTCTGTTAGTTGGATTGAAAAAGATAGTGACGGGATAGAAATGGGAAGGGTCTAGAAAGGGTTTATTTGGAGATCATAGCATCAGGAGCAGGTTTGGGATGAGTAGATTTCAAGAGGGCTGAACCCACCAATGGGGTATCATTGCATTGATGTGGTTAGGGGTGGCTGTGTGAAGACTAAATACAGAAAAGCAGATGCCATGGGAAGAGGCTGGTTTCTCGACTGAGGCTTGGGACCGACGTGCCCATGCAGGACAGATGTTTAGGTCTCGAGATGCCTGAGCTACCCATACTGGTGGGTTCAGCCCTCATGGTATCCCTGAAGGAAGGTATGTGTGAATACTAGATGCAGATGCCATGGGAAGCGACTGGTGCCTTGCCTGGGGCTTGGGGTCCTACCTGTCCATGCAGGACAGACGTTTAGGGTTTCAGAGTGCTTAAGGTACCCCCACTGGTGGGTTCAGCCCTCTTGGTATCACTGAAGGAGGGTCTTTGTGAGGATAGGTAAGGAGCAGCAGATGCCTTGGAAGAGACTGCATGTAAAGACTGACAAGACCGTCAGTTTATGAGAGCCCAGATTTTCCTATGCGCTCGCCTACATGATAAGGAGTTCTGGCCTGACTATGTATTAGATTAATGTGTGAAAATACCTTTGTAGGATCACTTTCAAGGTACCAGATAGCCATAAGAGTGCTGTATACCCAGGAAGATGTGAGACAAGGTAATTTAATAGTCACCAAAATGTTATGTCCTGATAAACCTGCAGTAGTAAGCAATGAAACATGATGCCACTTAGAGCCTTATTACAATGGCGGTCAGACGAATGTCCGTCCGCCATCCTATCGGGCAGGTGTCCGACTGACTACATGTCGGTGGTTCCACCTGCCCAATTATAATGTGGCAACAGAGTCGCTGCATTGCGGCTGGAAAAGGGCTGCAGCACAAGCCACAATGCAAAAGGGCAGTTTTCAAGCATCTACGCACCGTGTGGCTGACACCATGTGGTGCCTGCAACATGATGCATGGATATTTGGGGTGGATCCTGGACCACATGTGCCCCCTGACTCAAGGGCCCCACAGGGTTCTGACACAGGGCCCCCACAGGGGATGGGGCCCTGTTAGGACCCACCAAAATCACTTTCTGGATGCTTGCTCATGGCGGTGGGAATGCCATGATCAGGCAGTCGAAATGGATATCCTAATCCCTACATCAGTGCCAGCGCAGCCACAGCCCCAGTGAAGGGATTAGGAATCCCATCATCATCCCAACAGGCTCCTTGAGCATGTTGGAGGCGGAGGTCTTTCCCCAAGCCTAACTCTCTCCGACCGCCGGAATCGTAATCAGGCGGTCGGACCGATGGCATAGACAGTCTGACCGACATCGGAATGAGCCCCTTTGTTATTATTCAACCTGTAATTTGTGCAGGGTTTTGGTGCTGGCACGAGATTAATAATGGATCTGGGCCCGATTCACAAAGTCCAACTTTAGACCAAAAATGTACATGTGTCAAGTACTGAGTGTGTCATAACATGACATCTGTGCGCTGTTTCGATATAGACAACAGTAAAAACAAGTTTTGATGAAGCCAATAGGTCTCGCCTTGGTAATCTGTTGGCTTTGCCAATGCCTTCTTGTGAATCTCTACAGCTGTGTCCAGGCCCGGACTGGCCATAGCGGGCACCGGGCGTTTCCCCGGTAGGCCGCTAGGGTGAGGGCCGGTTTTGGGCCCCTGGGGGGCCGTTTTTGTTGCCGAGGGTCAGCAATATCGGTCCCCGGTAATAAAATCGGCCGAAACCGGCCCTCGCAAACTGCTCGGCTGCACTCCCCCTCACTCCAGGGGGGGTGCAGCTGAGCAGTTTGCCAGGACCGGTTTCTGTTCCCCGACACTGTGCAACATCGGACTAATTGTGCAAAATAACAATGGTTTGGGATGTGGCCCAAGTAATCAAAAGTGGCTGAGATTAATTCAAGCATTCCATCCATCACATTTTGTATACTTAAGTGTTTCGCCCAAAGTGGGACAGGCATATCCAGACGTGGGTTCTGTGCCCACTGTGCCACTGGGCACAAGCTATACCCGGCTGATGAGCTCTAAGGAGAGCGAAACAGGTCCTGGGTTACATACGTTCCAGTTCGGGGATTACCTGGCCTGGCAGATCGGCTGGACCATTCCCATTGGAGCATGGTCAATACTGATTTGCATATTGCTGGGTCCAAACTGAGGTGGCATGGTAAGCAAAAATAATGATGGATTGGGATGTGGCCCAAGTAATTACCAGTGGCTGACATTTATTCAAACAGTTCCATCCCTCACTTTTTGGTGTTTTTTATGAACCAATCTAAGATGGCATAACACAGCCACTTGGATAGGTAAATAAAAAATGTTTGTACGAAAGTGCGCATTTGTAAATAAAGTAGGACAGCTGAGATTGGGAGGGGCATGTGGAGGAGAGAAGGAGAAAACTGGAAAACACATAAACATTCATGGAGTGCTTAACCATAAAGAAAAAAGAGTTCCCTAAAAGTGAGCAGTGGAAGGATAGAGACATGCAAATCAGGTAGATGGTAAAACGGTTATGCCCTAGCGTATGGACAAACACATGACGGACTAAGCTGGGGCAAGAAAAACCAATGAATTCCAAGAAAGCAAAGGAAAGTGTCAATAAATCCAACCAATGGTGTGCAATAGGTGGGCTGTAAACCTCTGTAAGTTCTTAGGAAGCCCATAATGGGTCTTTCGTGATCAGACAGCTTGCGCACAACATAAAAAAAGGAGGCAGAGATCCCTTGGAGGTCATGGGTTACAACTCTAGAAATCCTGAGTTGATTGGTCAGATAGGGACCGAGATTCAATAAAAAACTGGAAAAAGCCTTATTTAGACAGTTATTGGAAAATTAAAACATGCTCCTTTTCTTTGTAGTACAAGTCACCGCTGAAAAACCACCACCTACCAAAATGCTCTGGAGAAAATGTCTCCAACTCCACAGCTAAATAGGTCTCTTTCTTTCCTCATGATGTGGGGATTCTAGGATATCAGGGATTCACTCTAAGGCATTGCAATGCCATTCCTTCTCTTGAGCCACAGTGGGCAGCTTCAGTTTGTCTTCCTTCCTTCAGTTCCCGGCAATGCCCCCTTTTCTAGACATTTGTACTCGTGGTGGGGTATCTTCAAACCACCTCATAAGGGGAATTTCTTTCACTACACAAGGAAATCTGTCTCCTCTACTCCATATCCTGGAGACTGGTCCATTATAAGGACTATCCCAGAGGATCCCTGCAAATGACATGGTTGTCTGGGACTCTCTTCACTTTCAAAACTGATGTGGAGGAGTGTGGCTCACTGATTAGAGCGGCAGACCCTGATGCAGAGGTCTGGCCCGGGACCAGGGTTCAATTCCCGACGCGGCAGGGTCCTGAGCCCAAAATGTCCACGGACTCGATAATTCTCGCCTCGGTGCCTATTCTAATCATGGGGTCCCACGCTGCAACTCTGGGCAATAGTTGCTTAATCTCCACTACGGCGGCCCACCCGCTGCGGGATGCCTGGCATTCACCCTGGGGATACCCAGTAGGGGTTATCTCACAGGGAAAAAGCCAGGACGGGTTCCCAAGGCAACCTTGATGCCTTCGGGTGATACGTGTGCTATATAAATCGCAATACATTTACATGTGCCACTTTAGTTCAGGAAATCAAAATGGACTCCTCAGTTGCTACAGTCTCATTCAGCATGCTCCCTTTGAATATAATATCATTTCCATCTAACATGCCACTTTTTTTTCAGGATATCAAAATGAATTTTTAAGTTGCAACAGTCGCTTGCTCCGCACACTATCTTCTGTTTATCACACATGTGCCATCCATGTCCCACATGGATGGAGTGAAGGAGCCAGTTGTAGTGGACTGCCCCATTTAAAACACAGAATAGACGAGTAGGCATATCTACCTCAAAGATAACATGTGAAATATCCTCTTATGTCACTAAAATCAGTTGGTGTCACAACTGCTAGTCTTCTACAGCTCACTGAACGGTTGTATGACATTACAACTGTGGCAATTACCATGCACGCCTTTTACCCTGCATATGCCTTTACCATGCAGGTTAATATAAATAAGGTAAGTTTGATATATATATTTCTATTTTAAATACCCTTTACAAACTATGTCCCTAACCAACCGAAAACCCTAAAATAACTTCACCACCCTTTATCCCTACCCAATCCTAAAATAACGTTGACACCCTGTGCCCTCTAACCACCTCTAAACCCTAAAAACACCCTTATCACCGAATTACCTTACCCACCCCTAAACCCCCAAATCACCCTTACCTCCCAATGCCTCTACCCACCCTTAAATCCTAAAAAACACCCTTACCACCCAATATCATTACCAACCCCTAAAATCACCCTTACCACCCAATGCCCTTACCCACCCCAAACCCTAAAAATACCATTACCACCCAATGCCCTTACTCACCCCTAAACCCTGAAAATACCCTTACCACCCAATACCCTTACCCACTCCTAAACCCTAAAAATACCCTTACCACCCAATTTCCTTAACCACCCCAAACCCTAAAAACATGCTTACCACTTAATTCTCTTACCCATCCATAAACACTAAAAATACCCTCACCACCCAATACCCCTACCCAATCCTAAAACGTAAAAATGCTCTTACCACTCAATATCTCTACCCACCACTAAACCCTAAAAACACCCTTGCCACCCAATTCCCTTACCTACCCCTAAACCATAAAAATAATCTTACCATCCCGACCAGACTCATCCCTAAACCCTAAAATACCTTGACTACCTTATACCTGTATCCATCCCTAAACCCCTACCCATCAGGGCCGGACTGGGAACAGAAACTGGCCCTGGCAAACTGCTCAGCTTCACATATCCTTTATTTCTTTTTAAAGTGCATAAATGCGGTCATGGCCGAGTCGTTTCGGGCGGAGCCTTCCGCCGGGCCTTAGAGTTTCAAGGGTAGCGTGTTGTTTTAAATTGACATGCCCACATCCCAACACCTGTTAAAAAGTGACTGCATTCATCTGGGGCCATATATAAAAAGCAAGGACTCCTTTCCCTTTGTAAATGTTGGGAAAACATTTTTTGAGAGCAGGCAGTCTCATGGACCACTACCTCTATTAAAAAATTAAACAAAACATTTCATTTTTCATTGTTGAAATGTATCCTGTTTTTCTGTAAGGAAAACGAGATGCATTTCAACCAAAATAAAACCTTTATTAAAACACAACCACAGACATGGTGATCTGTTGCCCTCACCAGGCCACCATTTCTGTGATGGCTGCGATTCCTAATGGGTTGCAAACTGTTTTCCTACCTCATTAATATTTATGAGGTAGGTTGATTTGCGACCCACAAGGAATCGCAAGTATGAAACAAAACGTTTCATACATAAGGAATAGCAATTTTCAAATTGTGATTCAGAAGGAATCGCTATTTGCAAATCGCTATTCCTAGCCTATGTACATCCAGCCCCTGGTTTCTCCCGACATCTGCCATTTTGATGTTTCTCATTTATATACACTCCATTGCAGGAGGAGGGAGAGGCCAAATAAAACAGACATTATTTACATTCTGCGTTATAGGGCCTGAATACGAACTTGGTGGATGAGAACCTCTGCCACAAACTTGACAGATAGCCTGTCTGTCGTATTACAAGTTACATAGGTTATAATAGGATTGTAATTTGGCGTACAGGATATCCGTCACGTTTGTCCGCCAAGATCGTAATCAGGCCCTTAGTATTTTCAGGTATGGTACCTGTATATACAACATGGGCGTTACTGTTAACAGTATCAGGATATGATCTGTGACAATATTTTACAAACTGACACATTGCGCAACTTGAAGTAAACTTTCACTAACAGTTATACTTTCTGTGCATCACTTTTACAACACTTCATATCTCTTCTTCTTCAAGCACATTCCTTTACCACGCTACAGTGCAAACTTTATAAAATACCTTAATTTCAAAGATTGTGTGTGAAGTACACAATTTCCGGAGAAAATATCTCCTCCATAAAGTGGATCAATAAAATGCAATGTGCTATGCATATATCTCTCCTCCAGGTGGATTAATTTGCCATATTAAAGTGCCACCTTCATAAAGTCCTTAATCTCAAAGTAGCTATGACTTCAGAAGGGGTCCTATTAGGAGTCATCCATGGTATGACTTTAATATGAATGCAAAAGAGGAAGGAAGCATACCAAGTCATACCATTTAGTACTATTGATAGTGTTGTGATAGTAGCTACATAAGACAATATTGCATTAGTGACCACCTTAGGCAAGATTATCAGCCGTCATCACCTCGGTGCATTGGGAAGGGTTGCCAGAAATAATGTAAAATGGCTCTGTCATTTTGGAATGCTTCAATGTCAGTAATACATGCCATCCACAGGTGCAGTGCCCCTGGCACAAAAGTAAGAATGTTAATAATAAGTCTCCCTGCATGATTGATCACTCACAAATCAGCTTCAAATATCTTTTCGAAATTCCGGAATGTTTCTCCTAACATCAGTTAATGAGTTCCAAAAAGGCGCCCAATTTTGTCGTGGAATGCAAGTTTTTGTCATACATATATTAATTTAACCCACGCAAAAGGTTCCATTTTAGTAAGTTTGGACGCAAACACCAGCGCTACTTGCAGGTAGGTACCTGGAGAGAACTACCTGTTGCTCGCGAGCTACTCGTTGGAGAAGCCTTTAGGTGGTGTTTCTTTGTTGTTTTTTTGTGTACCATATATTGGCTAACCAGTGTGTAATAAGTTTATTTCTGTGTGATGTCTACCAATACATATTATGTTTACTTCTTGAGGAAAAGATTACTTGCAATTAGTGATTTCGTTTAAAAAGGCAATTGGCTAGAATTCCGCGTGCTTTGGCATGCTTTATAGGGACAGATTTTGGCTAAAGTTTAATTAATTTCGCTACAGGAGCGAAAAGGGCTACAGGGCGAGACGGGCTAGGCCAACATCTGTTCTTGTGAAGCAGGTTTCTTCACTGAGAAGCAAAATCGCGAATCACATCGCCTGGATGGTGCATACACTCGCTAAAACGGTCCTCTCTCTCATCCCCCCATCACCATCGTCCCTCCCTCCCTTTCTCTCTTTCTCTTTAACGACTCCCGCCGTATTTGACAGGGCGGGGCGCTGAACAAAGATGCGTGTGGTCGTATGACGTTGTGTCTGCCTTTTCTATGACCTTTCACCCTTTGCGTCCTTCCACTCCCTACAGCTCCGTTATGCCCTCAGTAATTGATAGCAATATTCTGACATTACCATCTTCCGACATTACTGTAACCAACGTGTGACCTTTCAATTTTCTTCACTTTATAGTTTGCAGGAAAAATGAGATTTGTGTCCTTAATTCGGACTTTGTACGCGCAGCCTGGCAGCTCTCTTCTTAGGCCCAAGAGTGCGTCCATCCAACAGGGCTGACGCCTGCACGCACAGGAGGGGGCCAAGGGACAGTCACCGCTATTGAGCGCCGATATCTCCCTGCCCCCTGCCGGACGATCAGCCACCTGCACATGAACAAGATATCCATGAGATAAGAACCCGGGCAGTGTCCAGGGCACAAGGCTTACAAAAATAAGTGGGGGGACGCTGACGTCACGAAAGGCGGCTTGCACCATCAAACTCATTGCCTCCCTTTGCTCACCCCTTAGATGCAATTGCATCAGAGGAGCCAGCGCGTGAGCAGCGTTCTGAATGAGCTCCGATCTCGCCCCAGAGAGGCCATAGAGTGAACGTGTGGCTCCATTTACTCCTGTTATCGAGCTCACGGTAAAATAAGTGGGGAGATGCCGTCCACCCGCGTGGTACCCCGACTCGAGCCCTGGCAGTGTCCATACCTCACATGCCTCCTGCAGGTGCTGCGGTGCTTGTCTGTGCAAGGCTCGAGGAGACAATGACCCGAAGGTGACCCGGCCTCTGCTGAACATTCGAACACCTGCAGGCCCACAAGGCAGCCACGCAGTAGTGGTCGGTAGACTCGGTGCTGTGCTCCACCAACTACTCCAGCCAGGGCTTTAAGTGGGCCGGGTCTCACCAGGTCTGAGCACCAGCAGTTTTTTAAAGGGGGCCTCGAAACGGGTCTCTATTGGGCTCTGTTTTGTGCCCTGGCACAGGCGGTCCATTTTTTACGGACTGCAGTGACTGCAGGCACATTGATGTGCACTGCTCACTTTTCACTAGTAGAGAAGTTACTGCATGATGTCATGTCAGGTCAGTGTTGTAGAGAAAGCGAAATTCCTTAAAGAGAGTCCTTTTCTCTCTGGATTTTCCTTCCTTTTTTGTAACTCAGGAGCAGCAACATTGGCGTGGTGCCATCAGGGCTTTAGGTAGAAGCTTTTTGAATATTCTATACAAGCCATAGTTGCTGCTTATTTCTGTTATGCAACTAACTACCATTGACAAAGCCAATAGTTCTGCCTTGTTGTAGGCATGATGTTACTTGTTGTGTCATATATCTGGAGAGACACCCCCCCCTCCGTTTTCTCATCCCACTTAAAGCCCTGCCTCCAGCTATAAACGAGCATGGTCTCCCGAGGCAGTGACCAAGAGTGAGCCGAGCTCTAGAACCATCTCAGCACCAGTGCACGAATGAGACATCCACGGGGTAGTGACCAGCACTGTCAAAATCCCTTCCTCGCAGAATGCTCCACATCCTGTGAATGAATGAACAGGGCTTCCCTGAGCTAGTGTTAATATATGGGGCAGGCGCATGGTGTTACCAACAGAACATTTCAGCACCTGCTCTTGTGTGAGGTATGCACGAGATGAAGAGCAGTACTGGTGTCCGCGCACGTCTGGCTCATAAATGACAGATATGCATGCTTGTTGAGGATCCGTGCACGCGGCACTGCTCGCTCCCTGAGGTCGCGGCATCACTCACCTTTCCCGAGGGCAACCAGGTGCCGCCGTACCTGCATGCATAGCAGGCAAGCATTAGTTTCAGCTTCCCCCACTCCCGGTCAGTACTCGCCTGAGTCCCAGTGACACTTCAGACGCAGGATGCCTGCGTGGTGGGTGCTGCATTCCTCTGGTCCCAGTAGGCACCCTTCCCAAGTGCAAGCCGGTACCTTCATGCATAGAAGCCATGTATAGTGTGCAGCTTTAACCCATCATGAGAGCTTGGTGATAACTTCAGACGCAGGGAGCCTGCTTGGGGAGGGGACCACTCCACCTCTGTCGTCTCAGCAATCAAACCGCGTAACCGCCTAGTGACATCTACAGGTAGAGGTGGGCGACCACTGAAAGCTCGAGCTCTGAAGCCTGGCTCTGGCTCAGCTCACGCATAACTATCCAAGATTTCATGGCTTCTGCCTGCCTCACTTCCTATACCCTCGATGTGCCATTAGGGCCAGAGGTGCCGACTTTAGAACTGGGGATTTCGTGGATGGGATATCATATGGGAGAAACTTGTTGCCTGGAGCTTCCGTTAAACCTCCTTAGTGTACTTAAATCCTTGCATTCCGGTAACTGGGCCCAGGTGGAGTTAGACAAGTCGGGTCGGTTATCACAAAGAATATCCATCGAGAATGGCCTCCGGCAAGGGTCTATTTTAGCACCCCTGCTTTTTAGTCTAATTTTAGCTGACCTTCCCACCTTCATTTCCCACTCTAAGTCTTTTCCCCCTAAAGTCAGGAAACATCATATCGACTATCTACTATCCGCAGAAGATCTGTTACTACTGGATTGTACCCCAATTGGTCTTCAGAGGGAACTAGATGCTCTAGCAACTTATAGTAAGCAGATCTAGCTTTGCATTGACCTGGAAAAGGCCAACATCTTACTTTTTGGAAAAACTTAAAGAAATTCAGTTGGTACTTAGACACACGGGAGGTAGAGCAAGTCAACCAGTATAAATACTTGGGTCTGACCTCTAGGAGGAATTTGAACAGGGGCACACATCAGGATGACATTAATCAGAAGGCCCTATTGCAGGCTACTTGTCTATCAAGATTTAATAGTAGATTTGGGGGGCTGTCCCATACTCAACTACTGAAGGCTTACAAAGGGAAGATTCTTCCATTGGGTCTGTATGGAGGAGAGTTTTTTTCCCTTGATCTGACATATGAATAGGACAGATTAGAAGGGGCAGTGCTTAGAAGACTTTCATCACTCCCTCAAGGCACCATGGTACAGGCCATAAGGAGAGAGTGTAAGCTGGTCTCCTGGAACCTGATGGCCTTTGCTCTGGCACTAAGATATTTTAATGCACTCTCGGACGTTGATGAGATGTCTAAAGTATCCAAATTGTGTTGAAAGAGATTCAGGGCAGTGAAAGATGGTGGGCAAAGGATGTAAGAACGAGATGAACTGCTCTCAGGATCCTCCATACAGACAGTGGTACAATTACATTCCGGCCCCCCTTCTAAGGCAAGACTGCATTGATAAAGTTTGTTGCTTTGGTGTCTGAATCTAATTACCTATTCTATCTCAGTAAGAAACCATCTATCAGTTTCTCAATCTCTACTCTGGGTCAGTACTCTGTCTTTCTCCACTTGTTACAGTTATCAGATCCAGGGCTGCAAAATGAAATATGAAGGGTCATGGTGGGATTTAATCCAATACACTCTTCCCACCCATAAAGGCCCAGGGTTCAGGATAATAGTGTTCCTGCCCCTACCCACTGAATGCAAATTGTCCCTTACTGCATAAACGTATGGACTGCATCTTTTATTTTCACAAATCAAATGAAGTTTTTAAGACCTCTGTTTTTTAAATATGATACTCTCCATAGAAGGAAAGCTGTGTAGTTATCAGAAATGAGTTATTTAGATGTGGCAGTTGGAATTGCTCAGTTTTTATGGTCAGTTAAACAACATTTTAATGATGAATTATAGTAGGAAGGGGGTGTCAAGTAGTTAAGATGGGGCCCTTTTATCAATTTTAATTGTTAAATATGTTTTTAGAATGTTTTATGGACAATTGTCTAAATAAACCTATTTTCTACCTACCTTCCCAAGGTCAAACTGGTACCTTCATGCATAGAAGCCATGTATGGTGTTCAGTTCTCACCCTTCTTGAGAGCTTAGTGATAACTTCAGATGCAGGGAGCCTGCATGGGGAGGGGATCACTCCACCTCTCTCGTCTCAGCACTCAAACCGCCTAACCACCTAGTAATATCTACAGGTAGACGTGGGCGGACCACTGAAAGCTCGAGCTCTGAAGCCAGGTCTGGCTCAGATAATGATCCAAGATTTCATATGGCTTTTGTCTGCCTCCCTTCCTATACCCTGGATGTGCCATTAGGACTAGCGCTGCCGACTTTAGAATTGGGGAGCCAGGTTCGAGTCTGGGCGTTAGCAAAATATTCTGTGATTGTTAGCAAATCTCCCCATGCCCATAAAAACAATGAATGTGCTCTTGAGTTCCTGTCGAGATTGCACTATATAAAAATTGCAGAAAATGCATAGCTCTGACATTACCTTAACATGTGGAAAGATAAATCGATACCCATCCACCGGCTAAATTATACAAAGTAAAACCAGAAAACTTGGATATATTGCAGCTTCCCTGCTTAAAATGTGTGATCTTAAGCAAATGTTTTATTTAAAAAAACCTCCCTTTTCTTCATTATCACATATGAAAACTTTCAAATATGTGAATTCAGAATACCAGTTGGACAAAAACCCACTGTGCTCTATTTAATAAACTATATTGTTGTTCTTTAATATTCTGGACCACATACAGAGATTACACGATTAGTTCACTGATTGTTCATGTTTAAAAATTACCACTTTTAATAAGCACTTCTCATTCCAGTCTGATAATATGACATATTAATGTCAAATCTTTCATATGTTAAACAAATACTCTTTTTTGAATTTTAAAGAGAGTTTAATATGTTTTACTTGATGTTTGTTGTATGATTTACATAGCAAACATGTTCAGGGCTCGGCTCGTGCATGAGCTCTAAGAACCAAGCCCGACGCTTGGTTTGGCTCTGGCTCGGCTCTCCTTGCTACTTTGTCGGCTTGCCCACTTTGACCTACCGGCACCAGAAGCCAGCATGGGAAGGGGCTACTTCCTCCCTCATGTCTCTGAACTTACTCCTCCTAAACACCTAGTGATACCTACAGGTGCTGGAATCCTGCATGGGGATAGGGCTATTCCACCACTCTGGTCTCAGTCCTCTCCTGATCAAGGGCACACGTTCAGCTAGAGATGCCGGGGCCACGCATTGGCTGATCCCCTTCCTCTGGTCCAGTATTACACTCTTTCTCACAGAGCAAATAACTGAAGGTGACACATATACATACAATAAACTGCTTCTCTGTTATGGCCACAGCCACAACAGACATCTGTGAGTACAGACTTCTGCTTCCTTCAATGGCCTGTCTCTTCATCTGTCTGTCTAGCCCCCTAAGCACCCTTCTGTGTGGCTTTTCAACTTTGTCCTTTCCAGGTGGAGTTCCTACAAAAAAGAAAGAAGTCACTTCCAGACAGGACTTAAGTATTCCAATCCTTGGTACATGGGCTAGAGTGGGGATGCCTGGATTAGGCTGAAACAAGTGTATAGTATGTCTTTAGGGTGACCAACTGGCATGGGTGTAAATTCAGGAGGGTCAGTGTAAAAAATTGAGGACAAAGGGTCAAAATATAGGACAAAAATTCAGGACGGAAGGTCAAAATTGAGGACAAAAATTTGGGGCAAAGCATACATTTTACAGAGAAGGTCGCACAATAGAATATAAGTAAATAGACAACCAAAATAAGTGCAGGTCAAAATAAGTTTATATAAGGTTGAGACAATCGTGCACTTGACAGTTTTTCAGTTTGCGCACAGCTTAGCAAAGAGACATCAGGCCCTTTCTGCAATCAAGATTTGTGCAGGAGAAGGCACACCACATGCTGTCACTACAATAAGGCACATTGTCATTCTATCTGTGATAATCGTCTGTAGTCTCAGAATGACAATGGGCCAGTCCACAGTCTCGGGAGGGGCTGCTGCAGGCAGCCTCAGTCTACAGATTAAAAGATAAGTGCTAGAGGCCCCGAATGGAAACTTTCAAACTCATGAGGCCTCTCGCAGGGGAACAACATACCTTCCTGAAAGTCCCCGATCTGATTTTAGCATGATGTCTGTAAGGCGTCCGTAATTTGGGGACCCACACCTTTCAGACATCATACTAAAATAATGGACGGCCCGTGAAATTTAAGGACTGTTGGTCACCCTAAAAGTTCTATGTAGAGTGATGGTTTGCTGCCCCTTAACTAACAATAAGGTCATATCCGATGCCTCTTGAGGCAACATGCTCCCAAAGGTGGTGGGGTACCAGGCATCTGCCCAGAAATGTCTCCCTTAACTCTGGACTTGCCAAGTAGGGAGGTGTTGATTTTGAGCACAGAAAGCTGAACATTTGTAAAATGTCAAGAGCTTCACTGGTGTCTTGTGCTAAAGCTTCTTGGCGGGAGAGTGCGGCTGAACATTAATTCTTGGAACCAGACCTGCAGTGTAGATGAAAAGTAAATGATGATAGTGTTGGATTGAGGCCTTTACTTGTGTGAAAGGATAAGACATTCTCATGATCAGTTAAAATTAGTATAGGGCGCGCATCCCTTAAAAATGGCACCATTCACAAAATTCTTTACATTTATTTAACTCTCTGGAAATAATCATTTTACTCAAATGTGTATACTTTTCCTCTGCTTCGTGGAGTTTCTGTTTTAAAACAACATATTGTGAAAGTGTACATTGTCACTGCTGCTTCAGTGAAATTGCAATAAGGCAACGTTTCATGGCTCTGAAACTGTTGGGAAAGGCAGGGAAGGATCAGAATGCAACAACCTTGTGTCAAGGAGGAATACTGTGGAAAATCTGTTCCTACATTAATCCCATCAAAACTAGGACTTGTCCTTTGCCTCTTGAATAGTAAACTCTAGTTTGTTTTTCAGAAGGTCAGTAAATAAGCTTCTCTGACCTTTGATACAGTCAAATACGTTTCACATTCATTCCTTGTGGATATCCTGAAAAAACGTGACTGTTTTTTTTTATTAAGTGGCTTTTTCGTAACATTATATTGCTTTTAAGTAATTGATTGATTTGTTTAGGGAAAAAGAAAGAACGTTATGAAATTACGTAATGATAATAATGAGTAAACACATGATCTAATTGACTAGATTTGGTGCAGATGGAACAATGTCACGGAAAGTAATCCGTCTTGATGAGACAACTGGCCTAATGGCTAGGGCGGTTGACCTTGAATCTGGAGAACCGGGTTCGGGTCTCGGCAATGACGCTAAACCCCTGTTTAACAAAAATGAATGTGTCCTCATGTAAGGCAACTGGTGCTATGTAAAGTGCTCTGATACCAGGTCAAGTTCGCGCTATATAAAACTCTGTTAAAAACAAGCATTTGCAATGCAATAGTTCTCGCATTTGCGAGAGTTTGAGCTTCTGGCTTTGCAAATGACAATTCATTTTATTTGTGTGTTTTGAAAACCTGCGAGGGCGCACTTTGTACTTATAGTCATTGCTTACAAGATGCAAGGATGCCAATAACTGTGCTTCTTTTACTGCCACCCTTGCTTCTCATAAGCAAGGACTAGAAGTACAAAGTGTGTGTTTACGCACCGCTTGCAGCTTTTCAAAACACATAAACAAAAGGCATTGTCATTTACAATGCAAATAGTTCAAACTCTCTCAAATGCGAGACGTATTGCATTGCAAATGCTTGTTAATGTTAGTGCTGAGTCACGTAAACAGCAGCCCAGGGTTTCTATTGACCAGCCTGCTCTGACTAACTATCACTGCATTAGATTGGAGATAATATTGTCACACATTTCTTTAAACAACTAACATACAGTCTGGGACTGTTGACTCAGGGGACTTATGCATCCACTTTAGAAACCTGTGTTTGACCTCATGGCCGCAGGTTCAGATGCTAGAGGGCCCACTAAGGTGTTCATCCTTCCGAGGTCGATAAAATTAGCACAATTTTTACCTATAAAAATATATCTATTTTCCATGAAGGTGAACTTTAAAACTACATGTGTTATGTCACTTACATTTGTGTGGACACTCATGTATTCAGACTCACCCACGCAGTATTAGCAGTAGTTTCTTATAAGCACTACATTTTTGTGCCAATACCTTCACGTCTGCCCACTTACGCTTGCGTTTTAGCCCTGCTCCGCACTGTATTAAGTATAAAGACACACACACACACACATATATATATATACACGACAGACAGCACACACAAATCACTCAAACACACACACTGACACAGAAAAATGCTGACACGCACCAGTGCTTGTCAGGGCGTCACTGCTGGCATCCACACGCAGGTCCTGTATGTCCCTCACTGGTGCACACCAGGGTTTGCCCATATATATCGTGCATTGTATGACATGTGTTGACACAGCCCTTTCTCTGCACATTGTAGGACCAAAATGGTCACTGTCCTAGCAGGATTGTAACTTCTGAACTGCAAGTAACACAAGGATCTATGTGACAAAGGCAGAACCCACTGAGCTATCCACATAAAATACAATTCATCTGCATTTAAAAACTACTAACCGACAAATGATTGCTCTCCAGCAGGATCATTAATCACCAGCGTTATCTGGGCATTTTGTATTGTCCTGCATCAGCCATGATAATGATAAAAACTGTTTAAATGACGCACGAAGTATGTGTCCTGCTGGGCCTGTGCAGATTTCCAGGAGCTCTACATCAGTGCGGGTACTAGGGAGACTGTTGGCTAATACTCATGGCGGGGGACATGTGCTGCTGTTATTGTCCACTGACACACAGAATTCAATGCAGCTCAATGGTGCAATTTAATGGCACTGGTGGTGCCCAGCAAACGTCACATCCCTCCCAGCCCGCTCTCTTCCCAGCTGGCACACTGGACTCCGGTGCCTGCCGCTGTGTCCTCTGTTTACCCAAGCTTCCGCCCTCTGATGCCTTTAATTAGCTGTGGCCGCGCGCAGCGTTTCTGCCTAATTGTTTTTGGTTTTTTTGCAGAGTTTTATGTAGCGCGAACTAGACCCGAATCGGGTATCAGAGCGCTTTACATAGCACCAGTTACGTTACATGAGGACACAAATTCATTTTTGTTAGGCACGGGAGATTAAGCGATTTGCCCAGAATCACAGGATGTTTTGGCGTCATTACCGAGACTCGAACCCGGTTCCCGTGTTCAAGTGCCCTAGCCGTTAGGCCAACTCCTCTCCCCATATATATGTATACTTTTGAATACATCCATCTATGCAGATACCTCACCAGACAACCTGGCGTCTTCTCTGTAATCCTAAAATCTTATTGTTGGACCCCACTCGCTTCTAGGCTCTTTACATTTCCAAGACATTGTTTCTCTAGGCGCTCTGTGAATAGAGATTTAGGGTAAACATGGGCATAGAGGGCGAACTCAAATCTGTTGTTTTATTTTGCAGACAGGTCATTAACAGGGCATAAATTAAGGCCAAGAACAAATGGAGAGACCAGCAAATAGCTAAAAAAAAATAAAGGCAACGAGACCCGAGACCGCGGGAGGATATGGAGTAAGCTACCGCCTAAGACTCTGGAAGGGTGCAAGCTCCCACTCCAGACCGAGGAAGGGTGTAAACTATTACATGAGACCGTGGAATGGTGTAAACTCTTACCCGAGACCGTGGAAGGGTGTAAACTCTTACATGAGACCGTGGAAGGGTGTAAACTGCTGCCCTGGTGCGTGGAAAGGGGTGTAAATCATCAGCCCTGTAGCAGCATCCCTCCCATTCACTTGTTTAAGCTGTGGTCCTGCGTCTCTACCCAAAACTTCTAGAACACGGAAGGCCTCCATTCCGAGCCACTTGCCCCGTCGGCTCTGCGGAACTGAGTGAATAACACTAGCACACGATATTGTTTTCTAGTGGCTCACTGCCTGCCTCAGATAAGGAGTGTCTGGGGGTGCCTACCTCAGCCCTTCCCACCTCGCCTCGTCCGTTCACTCTGTGCAGTTTAACCCCCTCCCCGACCCTCTGATGCACACGGTAAGGTCTCGAGGCAGCTCCCGCCTCGCTCTCGGGACCCCACGTTTCACCTGGGCAGGTGGCAACAGCATATCGCACCAGCTGACCCGTGACTGGACAACTCCAAGGGTGGGTGCTGCCCGCGGAGACCGGCTTCATCATAGATGCCACCCCAGAGCACACGGGCTGCGCCCCCACACACGTGCCAGCCTAAGAGGGGCACAGTTCTGTAATCAGACTGCATCTACACGGACTAGAATTGAAGGAATGACGCTTCACTACAGCGCTCTGGGGAGTCAGCCTCGAGGTGCTGGCTGAAAAGAGCCACCGCGTCATGCTTCTGTCATCAGAGACCAAAGGCGTGAGGACACCGAGGGCGGGGCACCGGAGGGGGCTGCAGATGACCCTAATTATATCATTAAAGATAGGTATTCTCAAGGCCACAAAATCAGTGCTGGGAAAACCGAGCCCCCAGGCAGTCTGGAGTGGAGCGTTACCGGACCAAGCAGCCTGAAGGAAGTCAAATGCCAAAGGATGTTAATGAGGCGCTTGCAAACTTTCGAAGCGCCAGTGCCTGCCCCCCTTGTAAGAAATACTGTGACTGAACCTTTCCGGCCCGGCTCGTGACGCCCGCCTAGTGCCATGGTGAGGGTGAAGATTGATTGCAAAGTGACTGACTGCAAGGACACTAGACTCACCTTCTCTGGGATGCCTCCTCGCTCAGCTTTGCCTCTGTCACGCACACTTTTGGTGGCGCAAGCCCCCCCGCCACAATGCGCATGAACACCAGCCCCACCCTAAGACTGCGCAGACGCGGCTCGGCTCCCGATTATTAAATGATTAAAGCCTGCTACACCGGGTCACAGACACGGGCGGTGCAGCACTAGATTCCCTGAAAGCATTATTATGCAAATAGTTATCCCCGCACAGAGCGGGCGACCAGAGTACACAAGAACAAGTCGGCCTGGAGCGTGCCTTGGAAGAGATGCGGGAGGGCAGGAGCGTGATGCCGTGAGCGTGCACGTTGGCATTCCCTGCGGCTCGCGCGTTCACAGACCGGTGTCTGCTCGTGCACCGGTCTATACCACTTGGGGAGGCAACACAACGACAATAAGGCACGCTAGCGGCAGCGCTTCGTGCTGCAACGCCAGGCGAGCCCTAAAAAACTGTACTACACTCATCGCAAAACGAGAACGACACTTTGACAAAAAGACAAACTATGATAACATATAATGTTTTTTTAATTACTTTCATGATAAATGAGGAATTCTATTGTTCATTATAACTTGGCCTTGTGAAAGTGACCAATGGGCACTGTAGGTCAGTTCATAACACTATTTTGGCAATGTCTAATTTTTGTATATCAGTATAATAATCTCCTTTTGACTACAAAATTCGCTTATCTGTCCAGTTCTGTATTGATGTCCGTGACTATTTTATTCTTGAGTTCATATAGTTACTCAACCTTCTTGCTTATGGTACATTTTATTGTGACTGAATATTTTCAATCAGTAGTGATGACATCAGTGTACTGACCTCTTATTTCTACTGATGTGACCAAACATGGAATTACCAGTCACTAGGAATGTGATCAATTGATTTTACTTATAAATTATGTAATCTATCCTGCATAGGAGGATACTGACGTAATCAGTGATCGTCTCTGAGATTTCAGGTACGAAGCATTCTGGGAAAAAAAGTTAATATTGTACCATTTTGGGGACTTTCATTAAATCCATTATCTAAGCATGACTGGCTTATTGACCCATCAAACTGTAACCAGGATATCCACAATTAATTGAGGCACATTTTCACAATTTGGCACAGATTCCGTGTCTATGTTTTGACCAAAATGAAAAAGCATCTGGATTTTATTGTTCGGTAGGCTGATGAGCCCACCCATACCATATTTTAACAAAATGAGTCTGTATGATCAAAATCTTCCATTTATTGTCCAATAATGTTACCTTGACTAATATTTTAATAATACTTCAAGTAAAGTTTTTTAATCAATGACCAGGTTCCTACTTTTATGAATGAATGAATGAATGAAAAGGCATTTATAGACCGCATGCATACTCCTGAGAGTGTCCCGGCGCTGAAGATAGGAAATCCTGCCAGCAGAAAATGATTGTCTTATTCAATTTGTTGGAAAAGCCGGGTTTTTAGCTTCCTCCTGAAAGCAGGAAGTTCTAACGTGGCCTGGACTTCCCCTTGGAGTTAATTCAAGGCCTTTGAACCAGGAAAAGAGAAAAAACTTCCACCAGTTCTGGTCCTGCGTATTTTAGGAATACTGTGTGCAGATCGCAAAACTCTGGGAGGGGCATACACACATATCCTCCTCCACAGGTATACAGCTCCATTCTGATGAAGAGTTGTAGGGGGCAAGACCATTGGCTTAAAAATAATGCTCTTCTTCATGGGGAGCCAGTAAAGCACCCTCAGATGTGGAATCATATGAGATCTTGGAGCAAGATTAAGAATTATTCTGGCTACCACATTCTGGACCACTTGTAAGCGAAACAGAAGATTGGTGGATCACTACCCTAAACTGAAACTTGCAGGTAAGCAGTGGTTCTCACATAGAGCCGGTGAGAATCATTCAAGACAAGCAGTAAGTCTCTATTCTGCATGACAGGCTAAGCCATATTTGGCACTGATGCATTTTCATGGACAGGCCTGAATGTGACTAATAAACAGCTATAGTTAGCTGCAGTGATAAGTGACTGTATCCAACTAGCACGTTTCCGTCGATGAATAGAGCAAGCCAATGTAGTCAAGTAAAGACTGTGGAATCAGGAATCTACAGTCAGATCCCTGTGCTCCCACTTCACCACATTTTGTAATCCAGGGAAAATCACGTGTTCATTCTTTGCCTCCGTTTTTCTATGAGCTAAAATGTGAGTAGTGTACGAAATTCCTGAGGACAAAAAAATCACATTCCTTCTTGGTATAGTTTGTGCTCTTAAGATAGGGTTCCATCAAGTGAAACTCCAGGATAGAGCATGAATTATCATTGTCTGTGTGATGCAACTGACAGAGGGGACTCAGTAATCCTTCTTGACTGATCGCTTATCACATTTTGTGAAATCGAAGGGCCTCCTTTGATTGAAATATCTGGTGTAATAACATCAGCTTGTCACCATGAAAGCTCATCTTGCATTACTGCGGTGGGAAGTTCTGCTCCATTACAAGCAGCGTGTTCTTGAATAGAAAGCCTTGCGGTTCAAGGTGGCATGCACTGAGGTATTTTAGTTAGGTCCACTTATCGAATGTAGCCAGTTCCTTGTGGCTCCAGTAGCATCACACTCCCTATCTCAGGCCATTTACCAAAGTGTGGTCAGAGCCCACAGTTTTAGGACTAAACTCCAGGGTGGCAGGTCTCATAACCCAGGAGCAGCTCCTCCGCAATGGAGGAGGAGCGTCACCCCACTGGGAGAGCCAGCAGCTAAAAAAAAACCCTGATATTTGATTATTGTTTTATTTTTAAGCAGCTGGCTGGCTCAGCCACCGTGTGTAGGGAGGGGCGGGGTGGGGCATGCAAGGGGGTAGGAGGAGTGCTATGTGTACTCTCTAAGTGCACATGTGTGTTTGGCCGGCTGCCTCAGGCCAACCAAAACACACAAGCACTTTTTGGTTTCTCCAGCCCAGCTGCATTGAGCAGCCGGGCTGGAGAAACCCCACAGACTCCCTAGTTTGAGCAGGGCATCTTTCAAGCCTGCTCAGGCCAATCCCAGCGTTGCTCTGCGGCGTGGGGATTGGGCACGGAATCTGATGCAGCCCCAGTGTCTGCTGGGATATGGAAGAAGAAGCACCTGGAGCAACGCGGGACGCGGCAGTCAACTTAAGGTACTTTTTTTTTCTTTCACCTTGCGCTTCCCCTCCTGCGCACCCCCCTCCCCCACCCCCCTACCTTTTGCATGTGGTGGCTGCCACTGTCAAACCCTATGTGGAAAAGTTACCGCCTGAGTCAAATTTCCTGGACAATTACTGATTCACCATTAGTCTAACCTGTACAACAGCATTACAAAAGACGAGCACTCTGTATGGGCCACTATATTTGAATTGATGCAACGTGCAAAGGGCAAAATCACAGACACACGCTTAAATTACTGTTGAAGGGGATAAGTGATTCCGTGACCAGGTTGTTGGGTTGTGGAATGCCAAACCACCAGTGTATGTTCTTAAGCCATGTGCTTTCTCTTGCTCTATGTCAATTACATTTTCTTCCAAATTGAAAGACTCTACCTCCATATATATATATATATATATATATATATATATATATATATATATATATTTATATATATATATATATATATATATATATATATATATATATATACGTATTCGCAAAAGGTTATTTTTCAAATAGTTTAGCTATACTTCTGAGAATTAACCAACTTCCAAAACTGACCCCCCTCTTCTCTCCAAGCATCCTTAAACACTCTTGAGTAGTATTTCGCTGTTACAAGGAAAATTGTGGGGCTTTACCAGCACACCTAATATCAATTATTAAGTCTTATATATTTAAATTAAGTCCATGTGTGTGCACAATCTCATTGATTCAGCTATAGGGACATTCTCAACAACACTATTCCAAAGTAGAAAATCCAGAACAAGTAATGATCTTGCTGTTCATTAGCCTTTATTCCAAAATCAGTTTCTCCCTAATAAAACGCCCAGCACACGACTTGCCGACAAGTGTTTCGTCTTACAAAAGACTTTTTCAAGGCATAAGACTAGTGCATATCACAAAAATCAGGACCAAATATTGGTATCCAGTTTAGAGGCAAAAGAACAGTCCCACTGCCATGGGTGTCGAACCAATAAGTTGGGCAGCGTCTCTCGCAGTGAAATTACGTGCACTCGGTACCGGAGGCACGTAATTTCACTGCGAGAGACGCTGCCCAATAGGTTACTGCTTAACATGGTGGGACCGGGGTATAATCTTGCACAGCATCATTAATATTTTGTTGTTTCGCATCGGCGACGGCACTGGAACAGGAGTAGTCAGCTATTTATACTGGTATACTTTACTGATTGGATTTGAAGGAGAGGAGCTATTAATATCTCCTGTAGAATGGTCTGCGACTGTGCATCACAATAGGTGTGGCCAGCCACCTATATTGGTAAATTCCATCTTTTGGACTTGAAGGAAAGGAGCGATAATATCCTTATTGGATATTCCTTTCTGCCAACTTTATTGTAACTTATTGGTTCGACACCGATGGCAGTGGGGCTGTTCTTTTGCCTCTAAACTGGATACCAATATTGGGCCATCTATTTATTGGGAGATCTGTGAACTTACATTCTGATTGTGGTGCGACCAGATATGGTCCTCACTTGGTTCCTGATTTCTGTAGTACGTCATTTGGTCCTGATTTTGGTGATACGCGCTAGTCTTATGCCTTGAAAAAGTCTTTTGTAAGACGAAACACATGTCGGCAAGTCGTGTGCTGGGCGTTTTATTATGGAGAAACTGATTTTGGAATAAAGGCTAATGAACAGCAAGATCATTACTTGTTCTGGATTTTTTTCTTTGAAATAGTGTTGTTGAGAATGTCCCTATAGCTGAATCAATGAGATTGTACAAACACATGGACTTAATTTAAATATATATGACTTAATAATTGATATTAGGTGGGCTTGTAAAGCCCCACAATTTTCCATGTATTATTGCACATCCAGGTGTGCGAATAACACCTTTAGGTAGTAGGTGTTTTGGGCAAACTCAGCACCCATACTCAATATTCTATAAAACTAGATACTTATATTGCATGCTTTTACTGTATTACATCACAATTTGGTAACGAATGTGCGGACGTTTCCCTGTTAGGGAACACTACTACCTAGTTCTACTTATCTTTTGCATAGTATTTTGCTGTTGACTGATGACTTATGTCAAAGAGCCCCAGTGATGGAGACAGTCGGAGAGCAAGCCTCCACCTCTGGCTTACATTTGCAGTCCCAGTGCTCCCCCTTTTGCCTTTAAGTGGCTGCCAAGATCTGCTTATCTGCTTTTTATTATGCATGATGATTTCATGGCAATGCAGACGCTACAATTCAATTCCTCAATCACATGTTCAGTGTGAGCGACAGCACAGGTGGGTCCTCAGTGCTACAGAACACACCCAAATAACATGTAGCGCTGTGGGTCCCTTCAGGCTGTCAATCATTCTCATACCAGGCCTTCCTTGCAGAGCGGCAGTGTGAAGAAGGCCCAGCTGCATGCAAGAGCCATGCTGGGACTGAGCAGACAGGTAAGTAAACAAAATAAGCATAGGCAAATCCACCAAGTCTCACTTTGGGACCTGTTGGATTTGCCAACGCCCTTAGGCGATGCTGTGCAGTGCTTAATTTGTAAAAGAATGAGCGCCAGTGCACTAAGCTCTGCTCAGAAGCCCGCAGCAAGTACAATTAAATGCCGGCCAGCTTAATACCAAGGCTGCATAATCTTGAATTGACCTCATGCCTTTTTAATCCACTACCAGACACTCCATGTCCATTTTACTACTCTAGCTGGTTGTTGCTTTCTTCTTTTATGATGGTTTTTCCGTCTTTCTCTTCCTCCGCCTTTCCACTTAGTTTTTTCCTCTCTTGCTCTCCATAAATTCCTGAAGCAGAAAAATAAATGCCAGTCCCCAAAAAAAAAAATCCTGGGCCCCCATGGTGCAACTTCTGGCTCAAATTATGGACTGGCTACACAGCATAGTCAAACGGTAAAAAAAAAGAAAAAGGCACTATGATGCGTCCACATAGCCTCGACTTTTTGTAGGACTGTGGGCCATTTCATTTTCCTTTTTTTACCAATTTGTAAATTAAAAAAAAACAAGTTGTGCAAAAGCACTTTCTATAAGCCAGAGGGGCCAGCAGCAATTTGCTGCCTATAAAAACGAATACAAGTTTTTTTTTAAAGATGATGGGTGTGGGAGGCAATGAAGGAGCGGAAGGGGGAACAATGGGAGTGGGTGGTCAACGGAAAAAGCAGAACATATTTTGGAGCAACACAGGTGAGGAGAGAAGCAAATGAACAAGAAAGGAACACGGAGTGCAGGGGAGGCAGAGAGTTTTGGGGAAAGAGCACACAAGAGAGAGGTGGTAATGTGAGGGAGACAGCAACATGCAGTGCGGGGCGGGTCTCACCAAGGAGAGAAATTACAAAAACATGCACTGTCATGGAGTACTTAAGCAAGAAAATGTGCTTTTCTAAACATGAGTAGTGGATGGCAGAAGGACCAAGGCCAGCGAATCGGGAAGATGGAAAGTCATTGATTAAAAATCAAGCAAATGAGAGTGACAGTAAAGCCAACCAATGGTAAGCAATGGGTGAGGTTAAAGACCCTGTAAGGTCTCTGTAAGCCCAAAACAGTTTTGTTAGGCTTGACCTAAAAGACAAAGAGATGGGAGATTACTGTACGACTGATCTGGGGTGTGTGTAAGTGTCTGGGTGCCTGCATGTCTCTGCATATCAAGTGTATGCGTGTGTGTATGTGAGGGATGTAGAAAGTAGTGCATGCAGTTGATAAACAGCAGCTCTTTTCGGCTTGGCCGGCATTCTGTTTATGTTTAACCGTCAATCTGTATCTGTAATATGCTGGCTAAGAGCAGTGATACTGCCAGTTTTATTTACACTTTGTCTTGGAAAGCTTCTACTTGTTTAGCACCTGTTCGGTCCATGTGCTTTCTCTCTAAAGGATGTGTTAAGATTGTTGTCTTCTGCAACAGTTCAGAGCATGCATCATTCTATGAAGTATCCCCCTGTGATAACCAGTCATTACTGCAGACATCCAGGTGTTGGTCTTTTGTATACCTGTTGTTTTGACAGCACTTTTCAGGGGACCAAAACGAATACATTCTGTTAGCATGCATAGCCTTCCAAGTGCTGAAATGCTTTGCACCATAACAAGTCAGTTTTCCCAACCTGGCTCATTGATTGCTTGACGACATAAGAGAACATGCGCGTTGCTTTCCCTAGGTGCCCAAGTTAACCGTTTGACCATGTTATGTGGAATGTATGACGGTATTTCGCATGTGTTTATCATGCATGCCTTGGGAATGCCGTCATTAGAATGAACGCGTCTTTAGCACGCAGTCGTCTGGACGCAAGTCGTTATAACGTCTTGCCTTAGGGCAGTTGCTGGATTTTGGAATAGTTTAATTTGCTATTTCAACTCCAGTCTACGCAACAGCAGGGAAGGGTTTGGACTTTAATTCCAACTCCATTCCACCAATGCCCCCACATAAGGCAAGTTGTTGTAATGACTTGCGTACACAACAAATGCGTGCTTAAGACATGCTTGTTCTGCTGCTGGCGCTGTGAAGTCACAGCATGATTGGGCCTTTGTCCTAAAGGACGTTTCCCCATCATGTCATCTTCATTTGTAAAGTGAACTGTCACCTGAAATGCTATCTTGGTGCTGAGCAGGTGTACGTGCCTAGCCCTACCTATGGTAGGTTGTTTAATTGAAAAGACAGGTCTTCAGCTTCTTGAGGAATTCAAAAAAAGAGAAGGAGGCTCTGATTGGGAATGGGAGGGCATTCCTTGATTTAGGAGCAATGTAAAATAACAGCCATCCTCCTGATCTGGTTCTGTGTTTGTGTAACATGTGTGTGAGTAGGAGTCCTGAAGAGCAGAGGTGATGTGTGGTGTTTAGACAGAATATCTGAATCAAAATTATTGTGGGACAAAATATCCAGTAAAGAACATCGAGGACAAAATTGTTTTGAAGGTCAGTTTCTATATGGATGTAAAGGTTTACAATATATAATTCCACATATACGTCCCTTGAGGATATAAATATATATTCAAGATACGTAGTTGTGGCGTTAAGAATAGTAAATCTATACTTACCTATTTGCAATTACCTTCTCGTTATATATTAGTCCTTGATATTTTTGACACGATATTCTGTCCACACAATATTTTTGGATCTGATATTCTGTCAGTGACCTGACTGGGTGGTTGGTGGAATGAAATGCGACTGTTGAGATAGTTATGGCCTAAGTTGGGTAGTGCCTTGAATGTGTGTGTAAGGAGATTGAAATGAGCATATTTGTGTATCAGGAGCAAGTGGAGCTCCCTGACGTGTGGTGTGAAGTGAGTTCTTCGTGGGAGGTTGAAGATGAATGTGGCTGCCAGGTTCTGGATGATTTGTTGTCTTCTGGTGAGTTCCTTGGCAATCCTTGCATAGACAGTATACCCGTAGTCCAACTTGCTGGTGACTATGGCATGATTCGCAGTTTTTCCAATGTTGCTTGGGAGCAATTACAAGATTTTCCATAGCATCTTGAGGGTGTGGAAGTAGGATGCAGTAAGGGCATTGACTTCTGCGGTCCTGTCCAGTTCGCTGTCGATGATGATTTTGAGGTGCGTGGCATGTGTCCTGGGTGTGGGTCAAAGTTCGGCCAACCACCATTTGAAGTTAGATGATGAGATGCTCTTGCCAAAAATCACGAATTCTGTCTTGTCGGTGTTGAGCTTGAGGCAGTTGGCTTTCAACCAGTTAGCATCTTCAGTCATGCAGGACGACAAACTTGTTTCTTGTGTTGGGGGTCCTCTCCTGAATAAGTTGTGTGTTGGTAGCTTAGGAGAGGATATTGATATAGTGTGTGGATGATGTTGACCAGAGGGATGCTGTATGTGTCAAAAAGGGTAGGGCTGAGTGATGAACCTTGAGACACTCCACAGCATCTTGGAGCTGCATTTGAAATTCTTCTATACTTTTATCTAATTTGTTAGCGTTTTGCTTAGTGCAAACATGTTGTCTTTTAATCTCTTCTGAAGGCTTTAAGACCTCGAGGAATGTGGAAATGGAGGAAGGAGGGATGGACAGCACAAATGTGGTGAATGGGAATTCAGAAAGGAATGGATGGAAGAAAAACTGTAATTGCGGACACACAGGTCCTTCATTTGTAGCTTATTCACTTAAAGTGGCTGCCTCCATTCATCCCAGAGGCCAACTTGCTTTTAGAAACCTGTTGCTCTAGAAAAATTACCAGTTGGGAACTGTAGCGGATTGACTCATGAATAGAGGTCCTGGTATTTAAAAAATAGAATGTACATCTAAGATGCATTTGTCTGTTAAATGAAGCGTGCTCATGGTGGTAGTGAAACAACTTTGGAGGTTCTGTGCAGAAGTGGAGTATGAGAAAGAAGCACAAAAGTGCTATACCATTCAGTACAGCTATACAATGTCCTTATGTTCCATTTTGGGCAGTGTAGTGGGCCAGAAAGCATATGGTATAAGAATTGTGTATGTTTATCCTGGGTGGAATTACAAATGCATTCACCTATCTGTGCATATTGTTTGTTATTAACCCCTTCCATGCTCATGACAAGGTCAGCTCGTCATGCAGTACACTGGAGCTGTGCTAATGACGAGCTGACCTTGTCATGAACAATGGGAATCCAGACTGGTCAGCACCCAGCGGGAATTGTCTTAGCACCAATGTGGTTAATAGATGGCAGGAACATATTTGTGCCACCAAGAGATACAAATCAGGCGTTATACTATCTAACATAACTCTGAACTCAAGCCATGCAAAAGCTTTTCAGAAATCGGTTGAGCAATGGCTGACATTAAATGCAATTTGGCACATGACTAGAACTTGCCCCAGTTAGTTTAACCAGGATGTTATTTGCTGTGTTCCGATAGCATGATCAACTGATCTGTTAAAAGAGCTCCATCACCTCAGCTTTGGACCTTACAATGTTTATTAGTTCACTCTTTCCTCCTCTTATCGCTCCCAGAGGACCTGTGAAGTTTACAGCTATTGATGGTGCCTTCCTGTCCTGTTACTATTATGTGGTATTATATGATTTATGCAACCGCATATTTTGGGTGCATTGCAGTCTTTATCTCTTCCACCGCCGATTGCTTTGTGTAAATGTATGAGATGAGTTTGCTTTCCCAAGCTCAGCTCTTGAAAGGTGTATTATGCCTCGTCAGGTGTTAATGTGTCACCTTCAACAATATCCACCTTACTGGGTTTCCCTCTTGCTTACCTTTTTTTAGGTCGAGCGTAGCGATGGACCTGTTGCCGGCGTGTTTGGGGGAATGTGAGACAGCTTTGGCGCACGAGCCTCGCTGTCTCAGATTTCCCATCGAGGGCGCGCACGGCGCCGTGCACATCCCTGGGCCCTGCCTCGCCATGCAGTCGCGCGCGCACACAGCCACAGCCACACTCACACTCACACACACACGCACGCACGCAGGCAGGCAGGCACGCACACACACACACACACACACACACACACACGCACGCACGCAGGCAGGCACGCACACACACACACACACACACACACGGCATACACACACGCTCCCCCCCCCTTACCTCACCGGGCTCTTTTATTGCTGGAATCCCTGTTTTCTTGTGGGTTCTGATGGGCAGGGGCGACGCGGCCAGGGGCTCCAGTGCTGCTACGGCAGTCCCTGCGGTGCACGAGCTGGTCAAGACGGCGGCTGCGCAGGATTCGGCTGGATGACGTCAGCTTCCTTCAGCCCGTCCTCCTTATTCATTGGCAACTTCAAAGAGTCGGAAGTCAAGTCTTGTACTCCAAAGGCGCAGAAACCACACAACGATGACAAAAGCAGCTGGAGGCTTTTTTTCGAGTATATTTGTCTTAGGGCGCCGCGGAGCAATAATTCGCGTTTGATCAGAATGGAAAACGATGACGCAGCCCTGGCCGGCTCGCTAAAAGCTGTAATTGACATCTTTCGGTGTATTTTTGTTGGTTTCCGAAATTACTGCGTGTGCGCGAGATGAATGAATGTGCATGTCTGTGCAAGTACTTTACTACAGACTGCGGTTCTTTGATGTTTGTGTAGCCCACGTGCCATCGTAGGCTTCAGGGCGGGCCTCGAACTCGTTCAGAGCGACTAATGATTCAGGAATACATTTTTTTTTTTAATTCGGTGGATTTTTAAGCATATGTTATTTATTTTATTTTAACTTCTTTTCATTATTTTAGTAGAGGGAATGTTCCTTTTTACTATTAATACAGCTTTACTGCTGTTATGCGGTCGGGTCTAAGGATTTTGCAATGGGATTCACGGTTAACAGTTCAGACTTTGTCATTGTCTTGCTATTACCATAACAGGTATTTTTGAACCAGACTAAAACGTATTTATGAAATCAAGCATTTCGGTCTGAAGGACTGTAGACTATTACCTGGTGGTACAACATGTTATTGGTGCTAGACGACTGTGTACATTTCTGCCCATCCCTCTTCTAAATCAATGCTTTTAAAGCATGCCCTTTTAAACTGGTCGGTGGTATTTTTAAATATTCAGCTATTTTTTTTAGGTCTTATTCATTTCTGTCTCTACAGTGCATTTTTTTTGTTGTCAAGGATGTTGGAGAGTGAAATGGTTAATAATATACAACTGAAATCAGATTACGATTCAATGCATTTGTGTCAGTCAATTAAAACCATTACAAAAGGATAACAAGCATTTCCAATGCAATAGGTCTCGCATTTACGCGAGTTTGAGCTATTTACAT
The DNA here is from genome assembly GCF_964261635.1 of Lissotriton helveticus. NCBI lineage: Eukaryota > Metazoa > Chordata > Amphibia > Caudata > Salamandridae > Lissotriton > Lissotriton helveticus. Next base: position 1,499,414,400 of record NC_136061.1, read on the forward strand.
TGGAAATAACAATGCAGTTTATTTTCGTTTTCGTTTTAAAAACATAAATAAAAGGCATTGTCATTTACAATGCCAATAGCTTAAACTTGTGTAAATGCGAGACCTATTGCATTGCAAATGCTTGTTTCATCTTCCTGTTCCTTTTAGTCAGTTTTATTGCCAGCTCTATGATGTTGTGGCATGCAGCCTGGCCTCCTCTTTCTTCTTTCTGCGAGGTCATTTCCATCTTTGCCACTTTTTCCATCAGTGGTAGAGATAGTCATCTATGTTCCAGGGGCCTCAGGGGAAAAGACAATTGCATTGGATGTTTGACCAAGTTTCTGTTTAGGTCACAGAGGGGGAGGGACTAGAGTGTTTTTATCTACTGAACCTAGGGCCTTAGTCTGCAGTAAGGTTTTTTGCTTCAGTGGTTTTGTGAGAGGTATTTTTAATCGGGGCACCAAATGTTTTGAGGAACCCAGCCAAGAAGGAGTCTGGGAGTTCTCAGAAGACCCATCTTCAGGGGCCAACCTGGACTTGGGGTTGGAAGAACGTGGACCAGAGTGGGGGATGAGCAGGAAAGACGTGTGAACAGGTCTGCGGTGGGATGATTCAACGAATGAATCCCTTATTCCAAAATTAAAAGCATGTATTTAAGAGAAAGGTATGTATATATCCACAAACTGATAGCTGGATGTTTGCAGTGAGTGACAGCAATTCAAACTGAGTTTGGGAGACTTATTGCTGAATATTTCCAGTGGTGCCACAGAGCACTTTCTGCAGCAAATGCTATTTACACATGTTAACATTTTTCTGGCTCTATATTGATTAAGCATTTTAGGACAACGTGACTCCTGCTGTTTAATGCTTGATCCCATCCGGTTTTTATTGGTGACTTTGCTCTATGAGACGTTAAGATGTGTCTACCTCTCCTTTTCGCAGCCTTCAACTGTAACTTCTGAGTAACATCGCTTTTTTACCGTTCCCCATTCAAGGGGATCATCAGTTCTAAAGTATGAAAGATAACCAACACGTAAGGGAAAAGACGAAAAAAGGAAGGACTGAAGAAACGATGAATGAACAATGAAGAAAGGTGCTTTATAAACTGAAAGAATGAATACACCCCTAACATCCCTGGTGAGTGTTAGACACAAGGACAGTATTGGACTATTTCATGGTCCCCCCTACAAAGACCCCCGCCCCCACACTCCGGACCCAGTCAGGAGGTATCAGGCCAGGTGCCTGCCCCCTGTGCTCAGTACAGGAGGGGGCCCCCTGGAGCTCAGGGGCACATTCACACCGCGGGTCTGTTGTTACGCCACTGTGCAAGCTCTTATTTCTTTAACTAGTTGAGGAAAAGCTTAAATTCTTAATTGGCCCCATTTTAGCATTTTGTTAGGTTAAGCCTGGGCAGCGCATGCGCTGCTCTGCGAGGCATGCTGTATTAAGGTATGGACATGAAGCCCCGCTCACTCCCCGCCCAGTTTTTTCATTGGCTTGTGTCATTGTCGATTGTAAACGGTGGCTTTTCATCAGTCAATAGGCTTAGTAGTCCCTCCTTAGTACCACCTTTTCCCATTTTGTAACCTCCTATGAGGACACCCCCTGTTACGTGTGCTGTTGCTCTGTAGGCTTTAATTACAGCCTCCGAGCACTATTTTCTCAAAGAGCTTTGTCCTGCCTGCTGTTGCCAGCAGAAAAAGGCAAGACTGCTCTCTCCTAACGCATTTGCAATGCAATAGTTCTGGCATTTTCAAGAGTTCAAAGTGTTGGGATTGTAAATGACAGTGCCTTTTATTAATGTTTAAAAAAAATACATAAATAAAAGGCATTGTCATTTACAATGTCAATAGCTCAAACTCTCTTAAAGGCGAGAACTTTTGCATTCCAAATGCTTGTTTTCTCGGGGGGCACGAATCTCCCTCGGATAATTACAGCTTGCTTACTTCCCTCACTTGGTCTGTGCAATTCTTACTGGTTACCAGGCCCGGACTGGCGGTTGCGGGCACCGGGCAATCCCCCGGTCGGCCGCATGGGTGGGGGCCGGTTTTGGGCCCCAGGGGGACGATTTTGTTACAGGGCCGTTTTTATGCAGCATAGCTGCAAAAACGGCCCTGTAACAAAATCGGCCGAAAACCGGCCCTCGCAAAGAGTGCGGTCGCACCCCCAGGGGAGAGGGGGGCCGGCTGAGCACTTTGCCAGGGCCGATTTCGGTCCCCCGTCCGGCCCTGCTGGTTACTTACATCCCACCTCTGTCAGGCTTCACCAACTTCCACAGTGAAGGGCTAGACTTTAATGTAAACCCTCCTGCACCCCTTGTGTGGAAATTTCAACAGATGCAACCAACCATGGAGCCCCTTCAGGAGCATGTCTCCTGCCCCCTCTCCCCCCACCCCAGGCACAAAAAAGCTGTCACTGCCAAGGATCCCAGGCTTAATCAGTTTGCTAATGACAGGTTTTCATCATTCTGAAGAAATGATAAAGTTAACAAGGAAATTATACCTGTTCTTTTTAACAATTAGAGTGTTCATTATCTAGTTATAGGTCGTCATTATTAGGATTATTGATAGGAGTGTGCAAAGGTTTTTGTCACCAGGTTCATGGTGTTGGCATTTTAAGTGACAAATCCTGCAAAAGCTGCTCATTGCCACCCCAAAAAAAAATCAGGAAAAAATCTTCACAAAAAAACGCATTTTGTGGGAAATGTCACACCCGTGGAAGTCCTAGAAAACTCAAAAGCCCTGCAGGCCAAATTTTTTATTTCATCCACCTTAAGTCATTAGTATCGACTGAAATGAGTCAATTAGAATGTGGGTCAGAATTCCATGCCCAACACATGACTTTTTGTCCTTATTTTATTCAGGGCCATAGCATGATAACAAAATTTTAAGTGTTTGTCTCTTTGAACACTTAAACTGAACCCATCCAAGCATATATTGTGTTTTGTCCTGTTCCTTTTGATTCTTCTGCTTGATTTAGTGTTCTGTGAACATGTGGATTTTAGGAGATTTTTTAAATTAAGTGATTGCATTGCGGATGTAAATCATTGCTTGCTTTAACTCCCCTACAGTGGATCTCTTATTTATCGGTAATTATCAACTAGCTCAACAGAGTAAGGAGGTGACACTAGGTAGCTTAGTTGATCCCACAGATTAGCATGGACAAGTAGACTTAGTGCACAGTGAGGCAAATGGGCAACAGTCCACTTTGTCCCCCAGTTCAGCACGAGGGAAGGTTGCTTGGTAAACCCCAACCCATGGCTCATTGACTTTCAACGTCAGCCAATTTAGAGAACCTAAATAGGTTGGTTAGGCGCAACCTAAATAGAACCTAAATAGGTTGGTTGAGGCGCAAAATGGAAATCTACCAGTAGTATAGTGGACCGTCAATAAATCCTCTCCTCGAATTCTGTACCTTGGTATCCCTGTGACATGACACGACTGACAGTCCTAGGTGAAACCCAACTGATGCAACATCTGCTTTAGTCCTGTCAATTATCTAAAGATGCTTAAAAAATGTGCAGGCAAACTTGTAACACGCAGGCATGAAGGCACACCACATAACTCTCTCAAGCCGCAGTACACTTGTTTGCATGGTATAAGCAAATTTGGAGCATCTGTGTACTCAAATGTACAACTAACAACTTTGCAATTTTTTATAAAGCATTGAAATTCTAGAATCATGGTTCATTCTTGTCCTGTGTGACATACTAGGGTGATCTGAAGTTTTAGTTAACTGCACTGTCTATGCTGATACATTCAAGCCTTTGTCCATAAAGGGAAAAGTGCAACCACAAATTCCAGAATGCAAACTGCTATTGGCCAGATAGTCAGGACTGGGGTGACACATGACAACGATTCACTTGATAACTGGGCAAAATCAGGTGACTGGAATATATGTTGTGCAGAAGGATGTCAATGGATGGACCTCGGAATAGATGCAAACATGTATTTTTTCAGAGTCAAGGCAAAACCCCTCCCCCTGATAGCAATTCAGGAGAACAAGTGTTATTTACTGTAGTCCTACAAAATTAAGTAGCGGCAAGAGTTGTACATTCACCTTACATATGTGTCAGTATATGGACAGAACAATGCTTCCTACTCCCTTGCCAGAGGTGCCCACAACCACTCATCAGAAAACTTTTTGGGGACTCTTGGGTTTAGAGTTTTCATGTCCCCATTACAAGTAGGGTCGTCCAGCAAACAAAGTGCACTGCTGCTATAAAGCTAGGACTGTGTGAAGGTATTGCACAGCCACTGGTGAAGAGCAAAGTTTGCAAGGGAGAAATTGTCAGCACATGGGAATAGGGAAAGTATCCCAAATATTTCAGAGAGAAATATGTTTAGAACTATTTTCCTTGCCATTACATGAAAATCAGGATTATTGATTCTTGAATAAATCACAGATTTACATTATGCAGCTGCAAACTGGCCTCATGTTAGAGAGATGGCCTTCACCCAGTCGTGGTTTCTCAGCTATCTGCACTGTGCATTCTGGGACTTGTAGTTTCACTGTTCCTACAGGCACCAGCATTCGTAGCGCTGATGGATTTAAAAAACACAGGACAAGCTTAAAGTCACGCTCACTCTTCATTTGCAAATAGCCGACAGATTTGCAGCCGTAATGGTTCTCACCTCTATGGCCTTTGCCGTCCCCAGCAATAATTGCCTTTGGATTGATGTCTGAGAGGCAGTGCCATCTGTCAGCGGTGATTAATTACAAACATTGATTGCCATTTATTTGCAAGGTGAAACTGTTTTGATGAGCACATTTGCCTTTTACAAATTGTTCTTGACCTTTCACACTAAGCTTCATATGCTAGAGTTCATGAATTTTTAAAGAGGGCCCCCGTGCTGATGTCACACGTAATCCCCAGATATGTAATGTATTTACTTTTTTTTATTATAAGGCGTACATCTTAGAGAGGTGTCATTTAATTCCCAAATGCAGTGTTACATTTAAATCAAACCATAAGGAAAGTAATGTACTAAACCAATTACAATAAAGTCACAATACCACATACATACACAATTAACAAACTAAAAACAAGAAAGAGAAAACACTTTCCATACCCTCAATTCACAGCCACAATTCTGTTGATATTCCCAATACGTCCATAATCCAGCGTGGCAGCTCCTTGAAACACTTTTGTCACTTTACATGGTTTGCTAAAACGAGTGCCACCTTGAACTCTCTCAGGTAAATTCATATTTGCCAAAACACAAATACTTATGGGCATAGGTTTAACAGTTTGTGAAGAGCAAAATCTTTCCTTTATGTTTGAAGATGTGAGTCCTTCAATCTAGACCATTTCTTCAAATCTTCAGAACTCAGAGAGTTCTAGCAGTCCACCCACCTAACGAGGACATACTGTGGTGTAGGGTTCATGCTTTTTGAACACAATAGGGCCTACCCGAATTTGCCTCCACTTATTTTTAGGTTGTGCCTAGCGCAGCGCGCATACGCTGCTCTGCAAGGCTTCTTGTATTTACTGTGTGGTTCTGACTCCTCCCATGCATTGGGTTGGCTTTTGTGTGTGTATTTTTAGAATCAAAGCCTGCAGATGGCTAAAGGTGGGTGTATGTCCCACTTTTTCTGAAAGGTTCACTCCCACGGCGTTTTGCCGCGGGAGCGAGCAGCGGCGCACAGGGCGGCAGCTGTAGTGCCTCTTTGTCTCCCCTGCACCACTCCCCCTTGTCTCCCTGTGCCCGCCCCACCAATCCTCTTGAGCTGCTTGTTATTACAATACACTGGCCTCTCGCAAACGCATGCAGAACCTACTGGCAGTGCTTCCTGTGCTGATAGAAAGGGTTAACCATCCATGCCCTCAGCACCCTTGCCTTCGGATGCGTTGGTACATTGTTTTCCTAATCCATAACTAATTCACAGCCCTTCCTTACAAATTGAAGAGCTGTTACTGCATTTAAAAATGTATTTGTGAAAGTTACCTGTTTTTCTGTGCTTATTTGTTGTTGACAAGGCAGCTTGGCTTTCTATTTAATTTCTTATTTAGGTGTGAAGGGTTTCTTTGTTTTCAATAGGGTGCGCAAATCACTTAACCTTTACGTGTAAACAACCTCCATGTATGCCAATCACAGCATTGATAGAGATCTTTATGGGTATGCTAATTCTCTCATTAGTCAAGCATGACTGTCTCCTTTCTTAACACAGTAACAGACTATTTAACCCGTTCTCGCCACTCCAGACTCACTGACTCTAATTTGGTGTTGTTCGGGTGGAAAAAACAACGTTACTGCAGATGGTTTAAAAGGTAAAATGTGTATTATTAAGCCTTCAGGCTACTTTAGCATGTAAGCTGATTATAAGGCTCTTACGCCTTTGGTTTTTTTTTTTAAAGCAAGAAGGGTTCGACAGGAAGTTTGGAGTGACGGACGATTGATTAATTTGTAGTTGTATTTAGAAAGATAGCTATGCTATATGAAAGGGAAAGTTAGCATAGCTGTAAAGATTGCTCTCCCCGCCACGACCTGCATATGTGTGTCTTTTTGTTACGTAAACATTGTGTGGACTGCTGTAAATCACTGGTTGTGAAGCTTCCCACCGGGACTAAAACCTATTTCCTAAGCTGCTAAGTTATTGGTTGGGGATAGCAAGCCACATTTGCTGTTCTTTATTGTTACTCAATAGAGAAAGAATTACTGGGCTATTGTTGCCAAGATGTAAAGGATCAAACCAAAACGTTGTGTTTCCTTACAAAAAAAGCTCATTTTAAACACACCCAAAGCAACATTTACGATGGTATAGAAAGTTGTAGCAATTTTTTTTGTGCAATCCATGATGCGCTAGGACACTACTCAATGACATACAGATCAAAATGCTTACACTTTAGGCATGAACCAAATGTAATCTGCATATATAAAATGACAGTGTTAGACATGTCTAATAAGAACTCCCTTCTCTAACTAATTAACTGTTCTCTGCCATTTGCTGGGTTTCACATTTTCCCCTTTCATAGTGCAAGGTAAGAGAGCAGCATAGCTGTGATGCCAGATAACCATAAAAGGGAGAAAATGCATTTTTAAGTATGTGGGGAGTGCTCCAAAGGCAAAAAAAAATTTACTTTGTATGGTGCATTGCAATTCTGTGAAGGCCTTTTTCACTACATTCACTTTTCTGTTAAGCTTGTTATGGTATATCATAGAAGAAAATAACTTCTTTGCGTAGCTACACAGCTTTCTATGAGCAGTGTTGCCTTCAAGCCAGTCATGTACGCAAAGCCACTGCACACAATTGCACTCCAACAACGCCAACAGAAGCACAGTACCACCTTAGTACCACTCAGCCCAAGCACAGCAACAGCACAGACCACCTCCTCACCAGCACACCACCTCTGCACCAGTGCAGCATCACCGCACTAACTCAGCATCAGTGCAGCACCACCACATCAGCATCAGCACAGCATCCCTCAGTGCCACCACAGCATCACCCAGCACCACCTCAGCACCAGCGCAGCACTACCTAAGCTTCACTCAACACTACCACCTCAACACAGCACTACCTCCACCTCAGTGCACCACCAACTCATCACCAGCGCAGCCCTACCACAGGATCAGCACAGCACCACCTCAGCCGCAACACAGCATCACCAGCGCAGCATCACCTGAATATCACCTCAGTATCACTCAGCACCATCTCAGCATCACTCAACACCACCTCAGCATCACTCAGCACCACCGCAGCATCATTCAGCACCACCCCAGCATCACTTGGCACCCCCTCAGTATCACTAGGCACCACCTCAGCATCACTAGACACCACCTCAGCATCACTCAGCATCACTAGGCACCACCTCACCATCACTCGGCACCACCTTGGTATCACCTTGCACAAGCACACCACCACCTCAGTATCACTCTGCACCACTTCAGCACCCTTGCAGCACCACTCCAGGATCAGCATAGCATCAATGCAACACCACTTCAGCATTAGCACAGGACTACCTTAGCACCAGCGCAGCACCAGCTCCACAATACTAAGCACCACTTGAACACCAGAACTGCACCACCAAAGTATCACTCAGCACCACTTCTGTATCATTCACTACCACCACAGCATCACTCAGCACCACCGCAGCGTCACTCAGCAGCACATCAGCATCACCTGAGCACTACCACAGCACCACCTGAGCCCTGCATCAGCACAGTACCACCTCCTCATCAGTGTACCACCACCAGCAGTGCAGCACCAACTCAGCATCAGAGCAGCACTACTTCAGCTGCAGTGCAGCACCACCTCATTATCAGCACAGCATCATCTCTGCACGAGCGCAGCACAACCTCCACATCAGTGCACCACCACCAGCACAGCCCCACCTCAGCACCTGCGCAGCCCGACCTCAGCAGCAATTCAGAACCAATCCAGCACCACTTCAGCATTAGTGCAGCACCACCTTGGCACACAACCAACTCAGCATCACTTAATACCACCCGAGCACCAGTGCAGCTCCACCACCTCAACATGACTCATCGCCACAGCATCAGTCAGCACCACCTCATCATCACTCAGTACCACCTAAGTTTCATTCAGCATCACCTCTGAACCAGCACAAACCACTTCAGCATCACCTCAGTATCATTCAGGATCACCTGAGCATCACCTCCGCCCCATCACTTTGCACCACCTCAGTCTGCCCTCGGAATCCGGCATCTGTTGATTCTCCCCAATGTCCCTCCCCTGCTCCTATTGTAATTGAGGTACTATTTCCCAACCTCCACCCTCCCGTTGTTTATGTATGTCCCACCCCCCTCCCCAATAACAAAAAAACCTATAAAAAATAAACATTAGAACAGGCAGGGAAAGTTGCTAGCATTACATGGACAAAATAACTAGAACACATTTTTTGTGCTAATTCTGGTTTTATTAGGGTCGTTCAGTTGTATATAATGTTTTGTTGGTTATGTGTAGGGTGCCAAAAATGGTTATCATAACTTTTCAACATGCTGCACAACCTTCACAATGCTCTACAGCACAGCTTAAAGACATTAAAAAAGTCAATAGCTCTGCCTAAACACTTATAAGTTCCCAAAGGCGAGACCTATTGGATAATGCCACTGCTTGTAACTGCTTGATTTCAATTGTTGCCACAATGATAAGCAATTTAAATATTCTCTTTAAGTGTTCTGTTTAATCTTCCAACCATGTCATTGGTTTCAGAATGATATAGGGCACACTTCTTATGTGTTATGCCTCTACCCACCACAAAACCTTCCATTACTTTTGATGATTAACTGTAATCCATTGTCTGTAAGATTAGGTTTGGGATTGCCTCTCCTCGCAACAATTTTGGTTCAGAATGTTATGACCACAGTGGTGTTGATCTCATCAGTAACACCCACCTGCAGTCATCTAGACGGAATATCCATAAACACCAATAAGTACTTGGCAGAATTCCCAACATTAACGGGTCCTACGATACCCAACGCAATCTCCTCCCAAATCTCTTTAGAAATCTACCAGCAAACCATGGGAGATCTCATTTTGATGTTCTTATCACTCATCCTGCACTCACTACACTCCCTCACCAGTCGCTCAACAGTTATATTCATTCTAGTATATCAGTAAACCCACCTAAACGTTTCTTTAGTCTTAAAAATCCCCTGATGATCTGAGATGTATTAAATAGTTCATCAAAACACTTTCGCAAACCCAACAAATCTTTTTTTTTCTTTCTAGCTGTCATCCCGTGTTAGAACAAATTGACGAAAGAGATTTGAAACATCATCCTTCTCCAATTCAAGTAGCCACTTCCTGACACTCAACCTAATATAATATTGGAAACTTAGATTTTTGTCATCTTTCCACCAAGTAACTTCTTCAACATCCTGATCACTGGGTCAACTGCCATCCTAGACAGACAGTCAGCAACCGCATTGTCTATCCCTGGCTGGTGCGAGACTGCCAATTGAAAGTCCTGGAGTGCCACCAGCCATTTGCAAATGCGGGATTAAAATGCAATCCAGGTCCTTTCTACCAAAAACGTTTTAATTCTTTTTATTTTCCAAAATAGACAGACAATGGTATCACATAACATCCCCTTCAGCAAAATCACATGGAATATATAACAAATAGTCAAATGTATTCCTAACATTCAAATACTTCAGTGTCTCCATATGTCTGAGAAGAGGTCAAACAATATCAAAAACAAGCAAAAGAAGGGAGAAAGAGAAAACAAATACAAAGGAAATGAACCACATCCTTACACATGATATAATCCTAAGTTACACAGTCGTGTTGGGGTAGTGCATCCTCTTCTGGTCACCATTCAGCCCACCCCCCTCATCCTCCCGCATCATTACTTAGCATCAGTCACTCTTATTCAGTAAAAATAGACGCAGTGGCTCCCAAACGTCTCTCGGCCTCGAAATTGTTGGCAATTCTTCCGCATATGTTTCCAGGTTTTCCCTACAGTAGACCAGGTCTTCTAACCAATGTTCGACTTTCGGTCGACATCTGCCCCCCACACAATCGCCACTCGCCGTGTCTCCAGTAACAAAGCCAGTCGCACAAATCTACCGCTCACTCCCTTAATGTGTAGTACGCAGCAAAGCAAACAAACAAGCGGAGTGCACTGAAGCTTCACAGGCACCATGTCTTTTAAATTTCTCACGACCGCTTCCCAAAACTCATACACCCATCTACATCCCCAGACTAGATGCAAAATATCTGCATTCTCCTGTCTGCAACGCATACAGTTATCAGACTCACGCAGCCCGAACCTATGAAAACGTGAAGGAGTGTAATATACCTGATGTATGTATTTAAAATGTATGATAAGTAAATTCCCATTCATGCTGAGAGTCCCCATCAATTCACATACATATTTCCAATCCGCCTCCAGGATCGGCTCGGGTAAACTAGCATTCCTTCTCTCCCAACTCGAGTCCGATTCATTTATGCTTTCATCTTTAATCATCATGTAGAGTCTGGATATCAACTGTTTATTAGTAGGCGTGGTAAGTGCAAACTGCAAGGATAGCAACGTGGTGGGTTCTTGTGGGTAAGTGGTGTAGTGCACCCTGGTCGCCTGTCGCAATCGATGTATTGCAAATCTGAATAGCGATGACTGATTACTAATGTATTGTAGAGTGGCCTGCGTGATAAACGAGCCATCTGAATAAATATCTAGCATTCGCCTGAGTCCCGCCTCATGAAGTAAGCGCTTCGTGAGTTACCGGCATCGCAGCGTGATGCTCCAGATACATATGCGGCGCATACAACGGCAGTTTCCGTGCCAGATGCCCTATCTTCTGCCAGGCGGCTATAGTGGTATCCACTGCATTTATTTCCGTTCTCGGGGTGCCACGCGTCCGGTGAGTAAGCATACTGTGCAGCGGAACCGGAGAAGCATCACCTTCCTCCACTGCGACATGTGGGGTATACGCATGTGGTCTATACCAATAAAATATATATTGAGCCTGTGCACTCAGATAATAAATATAGAAATCCGGTGCTCCGAACCCTCCCTTCTCATACCCCTTAGTGAGAACTGACCATTTCACGCGAGCACTTTTGCCGCCCCACACCAATCGCAACATTAGCTTGCGAATATTATGGAAGAACCCCATTATTAGTACCACCGGGAGGTTAATAAAGAGATATAGGAACGGTGGTAAGACCACCATCTTGATAACTGCAATGCGGTCCGCCAGTGACAACGGTAGTGGGATCCACAAGTCTAACTGTTTCTCTAGTCTAGTTTATGCTCTTCCATAATTCTCCCGAACCACTGTGTTTGGATCTCGGTGAATCCAGACTCCAAGATATTGCACCGGGTCAGTAGACCACACTAACGGGAACTCCATATCCGGTTGCACAGTGGACTCCGTCAGCGGAATAAAAGGGATTTATCCCAGTTGATACAGAGGCCCGACAGACGTCCAAACCTGACGTACTCCCGAAGCAGCTGCGCCAGGTATCTGGAGGGTTCACGCACAAAAAGTACCATGTCATCCGCATACAGCGAAATGGCTACTGGACGGTAGTCAAAATTGAGTGCCGTCTCCCTGTGTCTTTGCCTAATGACACACGCCAATGGTTCCAATACGATTACAAACAATAGTGGAGATAGCGGACAGCCCTGACGTGTACCCCTGTCTATATTAAATGGTTCAGAAGTCAACCCTCCAATACGCACCCTAGCAGTCGGTTCCGTGTAAAGCACCGCTATCCGCTGTAGGAACAAAGGTGGGAAGCCCATGCGCCGCAGCACGAAATGCATATATTGCCATTCCACCGAGTCGAACACTTTGGCAGCATCTAATGATATGGCCGCTGTTGACAAGCTCAGTTTGAGTACGTGGAACATGGAGAAAATAGTTCGTAGATTGTGCGAAGTAGATCTCTCAGGTATAAAACCCGACTGATCTGGCAACACCAAGCACTGCATCAAAGGTTGCAACCTGGTCGCTAAGATCTTGGCCAGTATTTTAGCATCTATATTGATCAGCGGCAGCGGACCGTAAGAGTCACACCTGTCTGGTGGCTTATCTTTTTTAAACAAAGTAATTATCAATGCTTGTCTCAACGACGGGGGCATTTCCCTGATTCATGCGCCTCAGCATACATCTCTAGGAGGTGCAGCGCGAGGAGGTCTGCATATTTCTTATAAAATTCCACTGTGAGGCTGTCTGGCCCGGGTGCATTACCATTATATAATGCCGAAATCGCTGCCTTAACATCTTGTTCATCTATAGGCGCGCATAGATATTCCCTATGTGTGTCCGACAGCCAGGCACACGCCACATTCTCCAAATATGCCTCTAATTCTGACTCCTAAGCATCACCCCGCGATGTATATAGATCCGTATAAAATTCTCGGAACCGCTCCGTGATGTGAATTGGATGATGATGTTCCTCCCCATGCGCGTCCATGATCCTATCTATGTGCGATTGCTCCAGGCGTTTCTTAATCTTAAACGCCAGTGTACGCCCTGGTCTTCCCCCCTCCTCATGACGCCGGACTGTGTGTCTGCGCGACAGGTATTTTATCTCCCTGTCAGCCAGTTCGTCATAATCTTTAAGCAATTAATGTATGCGAGCCAGTGTGTCTGTCTCTGGTGCCACGGCATACCTATGTTCCAGTTCCCGCAAAGAGTCCTCAGTATTCTCTAGTTGCGTCCTTATGTCTCTCAATATACCCACAGCAGTGCTAATACACACTCCCCTTATCGTGACCTTAAAAGCCTCCCAGAGCATCAAGGCCCCATCAACAGTGCCTTTGTTGATTGCAAAGTATTGTTCTATAGCCTCCCGCACTGTGTTCTCATATATCGGATCAAGCAGCGCCTCACACCGCAACCGTCATGTAAAGGGGCGATGTACAGCTGTCAGGATCTCTTTATCCAGCTGCACAGGATTGTGATCCGATAGAGTGCAAGGTAGATTCGCCACCCCTTCCACCTAGTCCATGACTTCCGCTCCCAGCAGCCAGTAGTCCAACTGCGGCCAGCTCTTGTGCAAAGGTGTCGCATGTGTCCCTTCCTTCACCAGGGAATTCCTCACACGCCACACATCACTCAGACCAAATTCCTCCATGGCGCAAGCGATACTCCTGGCAACCTTAGGGGTGCGATGAGAAATGGGATTGGACTTATCCAACTCAGGATTTACATACATATTCAAATTCCCCCCACCCCCCATAATACAGGAGCCTCTGGCCAGTCTCTCAATGCCCCATACATGCAGGAAAAACAGGTTGGATCATCCATAATTGGTCCATACATATTTATTATAGTGACCAACCTGCCACTCAACTTACCATGCACCACGGCACATCTGCCCTCCTAATCCAGATACGCACGAACCGGCTGAAACGCTACCCCTCTCTTAACCAAAATCATTGCACCTCTAGCGTACGATGAGTATGACGCCGCCAACTTAAAGCTCGCCAACCTCCCCGCAATGCCACGTTCCATGTGCTTTGTCAAATACGTTTCCTGCAGTAGGGCTATATGTACCAAATGGCGATTCAGATATGCCAGCACCTGTCGTACTTTTTTAGGTGAGTTGAGGCCTCGGACATTCCAGGTCAACATCCGGCATCCTTCACCCATCACAACCACAAGCGTCTCCCATCTGTCCCAATCGCGTTATAAGCTCCTTTCTACCAAAAACTTCCTGGAAAGGTTTATGGTTAGCCTTCACAAAGTACTTGATACCCCACACAAATTACTGACATTTATTGATTGCCCAATAAACAGCCAGGGCTTCCTTTTCAACCATGGAATAGCATAACTCAGCTCCTCTGAATGACCTAGACGCAAATGCTATGTTGAACTTTTCCTGATTTTGTTTCAAAACGGCACCAAGCCGCTTTTCACTTGCACCCGTAACTACCAAGCAAGGTACCACAGGGATGAAACTTTTTTTTCAAAATTATGCTGATGCAAGACAGCTTTAAGGTCCTCAAACTCCTTTTGGCCAAGAGCTACAGGAAACTTTAGGATCAAACCATAAGTAAAATAATGTACAAAATCGATTGCAATAAAGTCACAATCCCACAAGATTCTATCTACATTATCCCTTGGAGCAATATTCCTATCCTAGGGCGAATTCTCAACACAGTCCTCTATAAGGCAGATGGGAATTTGTCCAGCACACAAAAGATATAATTCATCTCTTTCATTTAACTATTTAGCTCAGTTAGAGCTTGCAGCAGGGTTTAAAGGTGAACTGAACTGGGACTGGTGTCAACTCCTAAGCAAATCAAATTAAAGTTCTCACATTTTCTTTGCTTGAAGTTTATCACAGTGTGACTCTGTGTGTCGGGAAGAGGGCTTCACTGGAAAAACTTCAACCCCAGACGTTTTTGTGTTAAAGGAACAAGGTCAGGATGATAGCTTAAATCTTACATCAAACCTTTCTCCAACTCTCCCTAAACTTTGATTAAGACAAACTCACTTCTCCTCCCAATGGACCAAATAAACTTCAGGACAACAGGGAAGTAGTCCAGTGTGGCTGGATAGTCCCTCCTAAAACCTACATGCGGTGAAAATCGAGTTTGAAGAATTTTCCTACCAAAGAGTTGTAAAAATGGGTTACACCAATAATGTTGCATTTTAAAATGCAGGCTCCTTCTGTATCTGCAGAAGATATGGACGGCTGGGCTCAGGTTATCTTTTTAAATGTTAGTGAGGAAACAACTATCATTTCGGGTTTGAACACTATGTAAAGGTGCAAAATGTTCTGGGAACATTTAACACTCACTTTCTAAAGTGTTAAATCATGAATTTGCTAAAACTCCTTTCATCTTCATTTAAACACAGTCATACACCCTATTGCAGTCGCATCTACTGCCTACAAACAGGATACTTTTATATGGTTGTGCTTTAACCAAGCCCTTATATTTATATATTTATTTATTTATTTTTTCACACAGCTTGTCCCGTCACAGGGGAAGCACTTTCAGTCGGTGCCGGCGTTAAGACCAGGACAGTGTCTCAGTTAATTACTCCATACAAAGAAATATCGCAGCACACTTCTTGGTGGTTTAAAGTTGATTTATTTTCAAATCGCGAGCAAAACTCCTACGCGTTTCGAACCGTAGTCCTTGTTCACGGCAATGTTTTACAAGTGTCCCTTTTCAATTTCACTATTTATACAGCCCCACCTCTGTGTTTGGTGTGGTGCATGTTGGGCCATGCAGTGTACTTTTCAATAAACTTTATTGTGCGGATTTTGTATACACACTAAAGTGTCATGATGGTGATAGTGACTTTATGCGGGGATGCAATTGTATTACTCCACACACAGCGTTTATCTAAAGTTAGAACTAACGCGCTTTTATCATTCAAGGTGCAACTGTGAATGACTTGCCAATGTCGCGATAGCGTTTTCATTGGCTGTGTAGGTAATTAGTTGACTAAGTGTCTGATCGTGTTTCTAGGGCTGAGTGCCCTTGGCCCCCGCTATGCACATCCCACCATCTAGACTAGTTGTTAAAATATATTGTTCTATGGCTCAGATGCAACACTTTCCACTGCAGTTTCCCCCAAAGAGAGCTTCAATTTGCCTCAGTCGGGTTCTAACTTTAGATAAACGCTGTGTGTGGAGTAATACACTGCTACACTCTACTCCACTCTTTGCAACTCCACTCTACAAGACCCTACTACACTCCATGCCACTATAACACACTGTACTCTATTCTAAGCCCCTACACTCCACTGTGCAACACTCTACTCCACTTCACGACACTTCGCAACACAGAACTTCAATAAACTGTACAAGACGCCACTCAAATTTATAACAGTTTACTCAACTTTGTGCTAGATCTGTGAGAGTGCTCTCTACACCACTGTAGTATACAACATGCCACTGCACTCTATGACACTTTAGTCCACTGTATGCTAAGCCACTCCACTCCACACCACTCCCATTCACTCTATGACAGTACACTTTACAATGCTACACTATAAGACATTCACGGATGTATGTCATTACATCGCTTACCAATACCACGCGCGCCATTACAACGCGGGTATTACTACGCGATGTCAATGACAGCGACAAGCCATTATATCGCAAACTTTTACCACGACTTTGCCTTTACCACGCATGCCATTACAACACAAAGGCATGCTTGGTAAAGCTATACTTGGGGTAAAAGTTTGTGAGGTACGTGACTCTACCCTACCCCTGCACAACCCTCCCCCGCCCCCCAGTCCTCTCCCTACAATAACACTACACTACCCTGCACGATGCCCCGACACTACCCTAAAACACTACACTACACAAACACTACCCTAAACCCTAAAACACTACAAGACACAACCACTACAACACTACCCTAAACACTAAAACACTACACTACATAAACACTACAACACTACCCTAAACCCTAAAACACTACACTACACAAACACTACACTACTAACCTAAACCCTAAAACACTACACAAACACTACAACACTACCCTAAACCCTAAAACACTACACAACACAAACACTACACTACCCTAAACCCTAAAACACTACACTACACAAACACTACCCTAAATCCTAATGCACTACACTACACAAACACTACAACACTACCCTAAACCCTAAAACACTATACTGCACAAACACTACAACACTACCCTAAACCCTCAAACACTACACAAACACTACCCTAAACCCTAAAACACTACACAAACACACCAACACTACCCTAAAACAGTACACTACACAAACACTACAACACTACACCCTAAAAGACTGACACTACCCTAAAACATTACACTACACAAACACCCAAAAACGTAAAACACAACCCCACACAACATAAACATTACAACACTACTTTCACACTACCCTAAACCCTACAAAAGTAACCCCCACCCCAAATGCAATTCCACCTTACCTCTCCTTCCTCATGGTACCTCTCCAGCGTCGCCGTCTCTGCTCCCGGTTCCTGCTTCCAGCGTCATCTGAGGGGCGGTGCACGTCGTTGTGAGGAAACAGCCTCACTTTCCTCACAACGATGTTGATAGCCATTACATCGCATGCGTTATAAAAGCGCATGCGATGTAATGGTATGCGTAGTAAATGCTACGCGTTGTTCCATCGCATGCATTTTAACGCATGCGATGTAATGGCGGCGCATGGTAAAAAACACGTAGTAATGGCTGTTTGCCCCTCCAGTCTACTCTACGACACCCCGGTTAAGAACTCCAGGTCAACGACACTGGACTCTACAATTGAAAACAAATTTGTCTTAAAATAAACATTTAATTCCCTGAAAAAATCTAAGGTTAAACCTTTGTTGCAGTCAGGAAACATTTATTTATTATTTCTATACAAACCAAACTTAAACTACACAAACGTTAGAAATGCTGGGGATTATTTAGAAGCACCTTGCGCCACCGGTGCATCAGATGCACTGGCGGCGCAGTGTGGTGTTCCATATGTAAGAGGACATGTAAAGCCACCCTGCGTGGCTTTTTGTGTCCTTGTAAATATGGCCCCTTTTCACACAGCACTTGCGTGAAAGTGGCATTTCATGGGTGTTGCTGTGGGTGTTCCCACGCAACACACATGGATTCTGCAGCATTCCCAATGTTTTGTAAACATGGGAATGTGTCAGAATCCTACGCCTCCCCAGGGGAGGCATAAGAAGGTGCAACAAGGTAAAATACTTTTATTTCTCCTCGTTTTGTCCTCTTTCTATGCGTGCTGCATCCTGCAGCACACATAGACAGAGGAGAAGACCTTTCGTGATTGTTTTTGTGCAGGAAGGTGCCCTTTCCTGCACAAAAACAATCATCTCCGCAACTTAGGCACCCTTGCACTATAGCCAATTGTGCACTAGTGCAGGGGAGAGTTCAGGGAACGTCAAATTGTTGTAAATCGGACATATCACTTGGCTCCAAAAGTAACGCAGTGCAGCTCAGCCAAATGGCTTGCAGCATTACGCTCTGTTACTTCCTTGTAAATATGGCCCGCAAAAGTTATAGTTATACCATAAATTTCTAATTTACATACCAGCTTTAAATAACTATAACTTTATTTATTCTTTCTACACAAACAAATCTTAAACTACAGAAAATGTAGAAGTTCTAAAGTTATACTTACACCGTTTATTTAGAATTTACGAAGAACCTTCAAATTATTAAAACACATGCACTTCCAGAGACAGTGTATTCAGCTCGGTAGCCACAATACATTAACTATATTTCACCAGTCTACCATTCACTCTGTTCTTAAAAATAATGTGATTGGCAATGTTATAAGTGTTGTTGCAAATGGTATTCTTTTAGATGGCATAAACCCCTGTAAAGGCAGCTAACCTCACACTGAGCAGGGCCTTCGGTCATGCGCAGTGGGGGGATGGTCATCATTGACGTCATTTGAGATGTCATGTCATCAGTGGTGTCATAAATAATGTCATAGATCATAATGTGTGAGGTCATAAGCAGTGCATGGCGAGTGCGCAAGTTAAAGTTAGCAGAGCTAATTATAACTTGCACACTGGTGAATTTCCTTTTTTTTTTAGTTCATAACATTAATGATGTCACTGACATATTCACCTAACTATAAAGTTTAAGGATTTTTTTAAAACAAAAACAGGTCTTTTTTATCACTCCTTACTATAACGTTACTTTAACATTCGATTTTTCAGTGAATTTCATGTTTTTTTTTAACGCAAAGTAATTGTTTTCCACCATACGTAAAGCCAAAACCCCTGCCGCGCATTGCCTGCGGCCTGGCTCTGCAACCAAGTCCCAGCAGGCAACCAACCAGACCGTGTGCAATATAAGGTTGGTCTTGGGACAAAATATATGATCAAATTGCTAATCCCATATACATGGTTGATTGGAAACAACATGGGTACTATCCCTATACGAAATATAGGTAAATATAAATAATAAGACTAAATTTTAGGCTTTTGAAACCCATAGGCAAAGCCCAGGAGGCGCGTGGCAAACTGAGTGGAGGGCCAGCACAAGTAAAGTGATCTGTTGATCATCATCAGCAGATAACATATTACATACCTAACATGGTTCTAAGGCAATATGCCTGACTTCTGACGATAAGTATGACACGTGATTTGGACATTTCAAAGTACTTAAACATCAACTCAAATTACACTTAGGATACACAGTACTGCTACCGACAAACAAGAAAATCACCTGTATAAAGTTTCAATTATATTTTATGAATGTATGGATAACTATGGCACCAGCACTTTATCGGTTATTAAAGGTTGTCAATCATGAACTGAGAAGGTGAAATATCATAATTACAATTATCATCTTTTCTTTTCTATGCTCACAATACGATTACTACGGTGTATTGGGTGAATTCGAAGTATGTCTTCTATGTTCATGAGAGACTCAAGTCCATTTTTAAAAGGGATGGAGCACTTGGGTTGTAATGGTTGGAGAAAGGCGGCATGCCACAACGCGTCACCATCTGTACGATTTAGTAAAACGGTGGAATTGGATAATCCGGAATGCCGTCTGTGTGGTTTTTTTTTTAATGTGGAGGAAGATGTAATCCCTAATACAAAACGGAAACTGTCACCTCTACACAGCATGCACATTCAGCTAATATACCACTAATGATACCAATGAATGCTAACTTCATTTAAGTGAGGGAAAATGGCCACTGGTCTCAAGGTCATGAGTGGTCTAGAGTACCAGCGCTTGGATGACAGATGCCTACTTCAGTAGTGCACTGAAGTAGGAATGATCAATTCCCCCCTCAAACAAGCAGGTTTATTATATTAGGGTGCTTTAGAAGTTGAACGTCCCATAAGGGCATCCGCAGGTGGAAAGGTGCATTCGCTTGTGTCCAGCAGGTCTCTTCCATCTGCCTGACAGCTGTCGAAATCCATAGGAGGACATGCCTCCCCTGGCCATAGAGAGAACCATGAAGCCTTGATGGATGCATTGCAGAACCTGAGTGAGCGTTCCTGCGAGCAATCGAAATGATAAATCTCAGCAGAGCGTCTATCGGCTGCACACTCTGATGAACATAGAACAGCGCTATACATCTCCGAAATGGTTGGTGAGGGAGCCATCGGTGAGTGGTGAACTCTTACCTCGCCACGGGCCATTTGCCTGGAAAACTATTTCTAAGGAAAGGTCAGTCTGTGCAGAGGCGACTTTCCCCTTTCTTCACTTACAGTGATGTATTGGGTTGACTGGTATAAATATTGCTCACGAACAATCAAAGGCTGTGGAAATCCAAAACTGACCACTGACAAATGAGCCTACATGTTCTGAAGGTGGACCACATAAATGAAAACACAAACTCTGCAATCTATTCTACACAGCTACAGAGATACACAGAAACATGTGTGGCTGATTAAAAAGCCACACAGGGGAACATTGACTTCTAAAGCAGACTAGGGAACATATATACTCCAAAATAAACATCTACAAGATTGGACCACCACTCTATTCAAGTCAGAGTCAAATTTTATTTATACAGACCCAACTAAAGTCAACAGAGATTTGAGATAATGTTTTCTTGCAATAAAATAGAGATAGAAATATTTCATTGAATTTCACTGCACAGCATGCAGAAGATGGGTATTATGTAGCTTTAATACATTTTAAAAATACAAAACCAACCACATTCCTTGGGGAAGAAAACAAAAGTGTATAGATTTCTCTAGGAGGTGTTATAAAAAGGTAATAGTTACCTATGACGCTCTGTTTCTAGCTCCCAATAGCAGGGGAGTAACTTAGTGAGATTCTGGGTTTCTGAGCCTCCAATTCCCCAACTAAAAAAGCAGTGGGCTGCAGGGTGGAGGGGTGCGATGACCAAGGTTCTGCATGGACTGTTGCTATGATGAACATTTGCCATTTATATTGGACAAAAATCTTCAATTTTTTTTTTTAAGTCCATTTTTTACCATGTTGAAGAGTTTTACCTTAGTATATCAGATTATATCACTACATAGACAGATCCTTAATAAAAGTGAAAACAGAAACTTAAAACCCTTAATGGCCCTTCCAACCCACGACAATGTCATTAGTGCACTAAGAGTAAAGTCAGAAGTCATGTGAACCTTAAATATGGCCTAAATTCTTCTTACAGATAAACAATATTATAGTCTATTAAATCAAACATAAGAGGTGCTTGTACATTGCACATCCTGCGCTCAAGTATTCAAAAGCGCACTCATATGTGATCATAAAGAAAAAGAAGGGGCTGTTAAATAAAATATTTGCCCAGGAACACACAATTTGGTGAAGCAGGAAACCCGCAAGGTTTCAAGTTAATCTGGTGTCAGATTTTGAAATTCGGCCAACAGATGTACATCTGTGTCTCTCTCCTGCTTTACATCACAGGTCACTGTGACCTACAGGTTGCAATACATTTCTCACAAAGAAACCCATGTTTTAATGTAATACTTTAGTTATGTATTCCTTCCTGGGCCAGTATCCAAAAGATTGACTATATGATAATTTCTAATATTTTTTTAATATAATGTTGCATTAAAAATGGAACGCTCAGAAGCGACATGTACACAATCAATATACACAATCAAATGGAAAACGCTTTCTGCTTAGTGCGCAGCAGAGGTTCTGGGAATTAAAAACTTGACGCAGGGCATATGATCACTGCGAGACGCGGACCCCACCTAAGAATGCTTGGTACCGTCCATCGGGTGCATAACCCAGTGTGCCGCCAGGGGACACCAAACACAAAACTACCATCCAGCGCTAGAAACCTGCTCAGGGTTATAATGAGACTCTGCAGGGATGGCCTGGGGGAGGAAGGAAGCCATTTGTTAATCTCTCTCCTCTGAAGCAATCTATCTCAGCAGCAGGATTCTGAGCAATAATTCCCAGTCTGTCTTCGGGGCCTCGTCCCGCTCCATGCCGTTCGGAGCCATCGATCCGCTCTTTGTTTGAAATCACTTAGACTCACTGCCACGGACGTGCTGGGGGTGGGGCCCGGGGGCACGGTACCTCTTGCAGCCGCCACGCGCCCTGGGATGGCCGGGTCAGGAAGCGGTGGGGCTAGGGTGACCAGAATTTTAAAGTAAAAAACCGGTACATTTCACAAAAATAGAAGAAGGACTGCAATTTTACTTCAAGCGATTAGAGCGCCCCTCAGTAGAGAATTACAGAACAGGCAGAAAGAACATACACACAACGCAATTTTTAAGCCCAGGAGATTGCCTGTTAATTAAATTGCTTTCTTGAAACAACTAACTACCCCTGCTTTGTAAAACATAAAAAACACCTCCCACCGTTTTCAGTCGACCCTCTCCAAAAACAGGGACATAAGCTAAATTTCTTGAAATTTGCTGGGACAGCTGGTTAAAAACAGGGACCATCCTGGCAAAACGGGGACGCCTGGTCACCCTAGGTGGGGCGGATACGTGGCTTATGGGGGGTCGACTTCAGCGACGTGAAATGCAGTTGGTGACCCCAGAATCACAGGTCTTCTGTGTAGGGGGCGAGGGGAGCGGCGGCAGCGTTCTGAAGATGTCCCATGTCCCTCCTTTGACATGTTCTCCCGGATTTAGGCTGGGGCGCATTTTGGGACTCAGTCCAACAGTTCTATTTATGTTTTTGAATGATTGGAGTTGGCTTTTCTCTTTAGCTGAGATAGAAAATATTTCTCTCAACTGCATTCCCATTACATTTTTCCTTGTGATGTTTCTTACCTCAATGTCTGAGTAGCCAAGCACTAATAACTGAGTGGACTGTTTAGCATTTGACGGTTCATCACCTCTATTTAGAGTAGGGCAAACCATCATGTTCCTGTTGGTGGAGGCCAGGGCAGCTACGTCAGCATATACCATAGACAGGCAGAATAACAGGAATCTAAGTCACAGGGTCTAAGTAACTTAGACCACCCTTCCTATTTAGGGTAGAAGTTATGGTGTATTTATGTTCTATTCTGAATCGCACAGTTTGGAAGTTTGTTTTTTGGAAAACAATAAAAATGTGCTGAGTGACCACAGGAGACATGGCAGCCACTGCACAAATTTCCAGTGCCTTCAGAGAAGTTGCGATGAGCGGCTCCTTTGAAGACACAAAGATGTCAACCAATCAGTTGGCGATCTCTAAATATGGTGGGCAATGATCTGTTAAAGTGCCAGGCGTTATAACATCCACCAATCAAAGAAGATAGTGAGATACCCTCCAAAGCTTAAGTAACACCCTCTATTCTTATGTTTGACTGAAAGGTGTTAGCGCACATTTTAAATCTGGCAATTTACAGTACCAAGTAGAGAATGGCCCCTTGTTTGTAGAGTCTCGTCGCCACTGTAGTTTTTGCTTCCTATATATCCCTAGTTTCTGATCATGGTCATTCACGATGGCTATGTAACACAGTTCCTGTCAATGGAAAATTCAGCAAGGACTTGAAACACAGTGGCTCTTTTGGAGGAAGATGGGAGATGAAGAGCAGTTCAAACTAATATATGGTATGTCTGGTGGCACTGGTTGCTAGGCTTAATCAGGAGAATTGACTCCTATCTAGCAAACTTGTAGTATCTTGTAGTAGAACCAATAAGTACTATGGACTAACACGTGATTTTTTTTGACACAGGGTGGCAGGATAAATGGTTTCGTACATTGTGTGTTTTTGTGGTACTGGGTGGCAGAATTAATCTGCAGAATGGTTTCCCGTGTGGGGCAGCCAATTTTACGGTACTTGCAGATTTTAATATTCATCTAGATGACCCCTCCAACCATATAGCCAGTGAACTACTATCAAGCTTCCTGGCGATCCAACTCAATCAAAAAGGATTTGCCTCCACACATGTTAAGGGTCACCTTCTTGGCCATGTATTTAGCAATCTGCCCAACCTTGTTGTAGGCACTCCTACCCCACTCCCCTGGACGGATCATTTTTTGATCCCTCTAAGTTGGGAGACCGTCGTGCTATTGTCACCCCAGAGAGCAGTACCGACTCTGGAAAGAAAGTGGTCAAGGCTCTACCCAATCAGTGGACTATAGCGCTTGATAATACACGGCCGCTAAGAGATCCTAATCCTGATCGTGCCCAGTAGTAAGTTCAATGCTTGGATCCAAAGTTCCCTTGACTTAGTTCTCCCTAAGGAGCCCACCTACAGGAAAAACAAACAGAAAACAGCCCAATGGTTTTCCCCTAAATTGAGAGATTTAAAGCATTCATGTCGGAGACTGGAAAGAAGCCGGAGACAAAATTTCTCAGAGACTAGGAAAGTGGAATATAGGAAAGCAATCAGGCTATATAAATCACAAGTCAAAATTGCCCAAACTACATTCTAGAAGGAAAAATAAGTACAGCCGCAAACTCACCCAAAGAGATTTTTCGCATTGCCAAATCACTTATCACCCTACCTCAAAAACCTTTACTAACAGAAGGAGCACTTACAGGATGCAATAATTTGGCAAACTTTTTTCACCCAAAGATCCAAAAGATTTATATGTCCTTCCCTATCACAACACTCGAGCCCATGGTGACCGCAACAAGTAGCTCTAACTCTATTTCCAAATGCTTGTTAGAGCAATTTCCCCCCCTAGATGGGGATTCACTGGATTCGATCATCACAAGATTAACCTTAGGCTCTCCATTGGACCGTGCTCCCCCGCAACATCTCACTTCAGTCATTAATGCCATTCGCCGTGTTATCCTTGATATTCTGATTTCATCTATTACCTCCGGTAAGGTGCCCAAAGCTTGGAAATGCGCGATGGTCAGGGCCCTTCTGAAGAAACCCAGTCTGGACCAATCCAATCTGGCCAACTATCGCCCAATTTACCTCCTCCCTTGGCTGAGTAAGCTGGTTGAGAAGCACATCAACACCATATTGGTTGACTATTTGGAATCCAACGGGCTGTTGCATGATTCATAAACAGCAATTCGTCCTCAGAATGGGACGGATACGGCCTTATTAGCAGTAACAGAGGAAGCAAGAAGGTTACTGGACCAAGGAGGAACAGCAGCAATCATCCTCCTGGACCTCAGTGCCACGTTTGACACTGTTAACCATTACATCTTAGCCCATCGACTTAAAGGCATGGGAGTGTCAGGCACAGCACTGACTTGGTTCCAGTCCTTCCTCAGCAACCGCTTCTTCCAAGTCTTTGAAGGAGATGTGGTGTCCTCTCGGTTGACTCTCAGCTGTGGGGTTCCTCAGGGCTCCGCCCTGAGCCCCCCGCTTTTTAACATCTACATGAGTCCCCTGGCGGAGATTGTCCATCCAATTGGCGTTAAGATCATCAGCAATATAGACGACACTCAGTTAGTGGTAGCATTGAATCACTCTGAGGGGTCCTCTAGCACCCTAGGTCCTTGCCTAGAGGCCGTGGCTGAGTGGATGGAACTCTCCTGCCTCAAGCTCAACGGGGATAAAATGGAGATTATGTTCCTGGGCAACCCTCCGTCTTCCATCCGTGTCCGGTATGCCTGGGCTCTGCTCCACTTCCAAAGGCACAAATCAAAAGCCTTGGTATGTAGCTTGACAGCTCACTTGATTTTAACCACCAGGCCACCAAGCTGTCAGCCACCTGTTATGGACTGATGAGAATGTTGTGGAAAATCATTCCCCTTCTCCCCTTCCAGGCTAGAAGGATTATGGTACAGGCCCTTATACTCTCCCGCCTTGACTATGGGAATGCCCTATATGTCGGAGCTCCTCAATTTACCATTCACAAACTGCAAGTAACTCAGAACTGCATAGCTCGCCTGCTTCTCCAGATTCTGCGGTGGCAATCTGCTAAACCAGCATTAAGGAGTCTTCACTGGCTCCCTATTCCTGCCAGGATACAGTTGAAAGCCATGTGTCTAGTTCATAGAGCCATCCAGAAGACTGGTCCGACTATCATCCACTCCCTGGTCACCCCCTATTCTCCCCACAGAACCCTGCACTCCAGTTCCTTATGCCTGGCCACCCCCAAGAAAATCCAAAGATCCAGATGGGGTGGACGCTCCTTTTCGTTTAATGCTGCAAAGATATGGATACCCTCCCCCTCACTGTACGTAAGGACAACAACCTCTTGACCTTCGGAAGCTCTTAAAAACCCACCTCTTTATGACATCCCCTTAACATCACGGCTTCTGCTCTTTCTGCCTTTCTATTAAATAGCGCTGGAAGGCCTCAGGGTAGCCATGCGCTATACAAGTACAATTTCTTTCTTTCTTTCTTTCTTTCTTTCTTTCTTTCTTTCTTTCTCATTCACACAGCATATAGTGGTAGGACTGATCAGCAGTAGTGGGTCATATGGTGGCTCTTATACCACCAAGTGGGTGGGTGATTGTTAATTTAGACCAGCGTCTGCCAGTCTTTTGTCACAATGTGGTAAGAATAATTGGCAGTATAGACTCACATGTGGAGGTTATTAGCGAAAGTGCAAAAAAGTTTGACCAGTGGTGTGGCCTCAAAACTGAAGATTGTTGTGACACAGGGTTATAGGATTGATCTCCAGTGTAAACTAATGTGGCAGTTCTTATGGCACAGTGTGGGGATGATCTACTGGGAATAATGGACAAACAAGTGATTGTTCTTGTGACGGAGAGTTTTAAACTACAGAAGTAGACCAGTGTGTGCTATTTGTTGTGGCAGGGGATGGTGGGATAGAGAAATAGGGCAGTGTGTGAACGTTCTTACAGCAACTGGAGGTAGGTAGGTAGGTAGAGACTTAGATCATTGTGTGTGACAGTTTTGAGGTAAAATTGCTTGGTAGACTGAACCAGCTTGTGATGCTGCTTGTGGTACAGGTTAGTACAATTGCTAGGCAAGGACTAGCATGTGGCTGCTCTCTTGTCACAGAGTTGTAGGATAAATTACCAGGTCGAACCCAATGCAGGGCACAGTTATCGAGTACCTACATGATCATTTGAAAATTGAATCTAAAAAGTCCAACTTTCACTGCTGAGTGAGGGAAAGCCCTATAGGTGTAATCATTAAGAAAATAAGTGATGCCACATAACTATTTGTATGTAAAAGCTGGTTGGCTTTACATATTAATCAAGAATAATTAGAATTTAACTTGTGTGTAAGTGAGATGTCGTGATCACATCGGGAAAACAATTGTGCTTTCTCTGTGCCCCAGGAGTGAAAAACGGCTTATGGCAATACTCTCGCCGGGCAGCTAGAGAAAATAATAGTACACCACAAGATATATAAACCATGAGAATGTGCATAAATGTATATAATCCACAAACTGCTATTTTTCAAAATATGTTTTTTAATGCTCAACTGCACAATTGAAAACAAAGCTTTAGGAACTAGTTTCAGATTATCTTAAATGTGTTTAAAAGCGGAATGCTACCTTCAGCAAAGGCTGCCATAGTTACACTCAGCATGCACATCTTCATGCATAAAACTTGTATTTTGAAGACTGCAATACCACTGTCAACCTACAGATGTCCTTGCAAAATAATTCATATTACAGTAAGGTAGGGGAGTGGGAAGTATTTACTTTTCCTGTGAAATCAGCAATGTGAACTCTGGCGAATCTGAGTGAACTTTTCCTGTGAAGGCAAAGTTTCTTCACCTGACTGTGTTGATAATTTCCTACTGCAAGATGTCTCATAAGGAGGCCATTGCACAGCAGGGAACAGACAATCAGTCAGCAACCCACCCGATTCTCTAATAGTAATGAGGTACAGGTGAGGACAACAGGAGACGATGCAGGGGTTGGAGGACACAGGAGGGTTGGAAGTGCTCTACAAAGGGGACTTTGCTGGAGTCAGAAACGGTGGAAAAGAGGCAGAACTGGTGGTGAAAGCAAGCATCTGGTAGTGAAGGCTTTGTCAGGGGGGCATCAGAATATAGGACGGGGACAGCTGCTAAGTGCAAGAATGGCCCCAGTCAGACATTTGTACTTTAAGGTGGCACGTTAAATGTAATAAACAAATTACGAGGTTATTCGTGATGTCATATGCGTATACAGATAATAAAGGCTGCTACAATAACGCTCAGTTGCAATACACAGTCTCCATCATTATGTTATGTTTATATAGTGCATGTACACTTTTTTGGGTTTGCCAAAAAAGGGTCTCTTTAGAGGTAAAACGAGTCTGCTGGTCAACCAACCAACCATAGTTAAGGGATATCGTTGGGCGGCTGCTTCTTAGGGTGTTCACGGTTCTTTGCTATCAAGTTAAAACTGTGCCCTAAGTTAAAAATCAGTTGAGGTCTATTTTCACAAAACTCTCACAATGGGCACCCTGGTGAACTATGTAAGGAAGAACATGTTTCATTAATCGAAAATTAGAAAAGTAATTTTCAATAGGACTGTACTAGTGTTTCCTCATTACGAGAGTACTCAAAAAGTTTGAAAATGTATCTTGGTTTAAGGAAACACTGTTATTTGGTCATTTCTTTATTCCACTCGATCAAAGTTGAAGAAGGAAATGGGTTTAAATGTATTTGGTTATTAAATAAATGTATTCACAGTCAGGTTCTAGCATTTCTCCAAAGGTGGACTCAGATATGTGCAGACAGCCGTCAACATTGCTCAACTTTGTCAGGGCCTTCTGAAAGTCACCCAAAGTTTGTCTCAGTTCTACACTGTGTGGGCACCTGTGCAAAGTATCCCGTCCAAGGATTGTCTCACCACACGTTCATATTGTTTCTCAAACTACATTTGATCACCCATTAAGTACATTTAGTGAGCTCTTGGCAGTGCTGTGCCTAGAGATAACTTTGCATCTATAAGGACACTATGTACACGTATTCACTCGCTCACAATCTTGAGGTTGAGCTTTGCTAATCTAGGATGTTCCATATATGGCCTAGAAGAGAGTCTGATGAGGACAGCACTATTTATGGGGTCTGTTCACTTCCCTTAAAAATGGAACCCCATCTATATAGGCCATCCACTTGGATTTCTAGATCATATTCTATTTTCTTAACCATCTAGGTCAACCTACTTGACTCAAATATGCTTCTTGTCCCCATGGACCTGGTACTCTTACCTCCTCATCCGAGTATTTCCCTTTAGATGTAAAGATCCAACCTCCATTTCCACAAAAAAGAAGCCACCACTGTGGATGCATCAAAAAGCACGCAGGATAAAACTTAGCAATTTGTATTAAATGATCTTACGAATAGCCAAAAACAGACTAGGGTTTCCTAAAGTTAGATCAGCTTGAGAACACGAACTAAAGTGGCTAAACCAACATCTTCATATATTTGACTGCCGATCCCCTTGGAGATCACCCATAACCTATTTCACCCACATATACATTTGAACAATAGTCACAAGACCCACCACACTTTCTGGAACACCACCATGAGGAAAACCCTCACATTCAAAATCACTCCAGGTGGGCCAGGATTAGTCTACAACTTCCCTCCCATGAAGGATCCTCTATTGGCAAACCCACAACTGCAGAGCTACAAGATGCCAAGTAATTACTGATTGTGCACTATATGACAACAGCAGCATAACAACACAAGAGATGTGTGGCACCATGGATAAGGATTAAAGACCGCCCCTCCTCCAAACTTGACAATGGCTCCCATCCAAAGTAGCATGTCTATCGAAATCCCAGAAATCAGTATTCGATCCCTTGAATCACAGTCTTATTTGCTCAGCGGGGAAGAGCGAGGTTTGCTTTGTCTTGTGTCTTCCAATTTGCTCGCTGTCTGAGAGAACGTCTGTTTGTTATTGTGCGCTAAGATGATTAGTCGCATATCTCCTGCTCTGGGAAGCCACTGCAATTATTCCTCATTACTGAGCAATTGGCAAACACAGACATATCCGTTTTGTGGTAGATTGGCAATGGCTTGTGCTTTACGCATCAGGATGTGGGTAGGAGAGGGATGGTGACAGAAATCAGCTATGAAACCGCTCTTTGTGCCTTTTTTATGAGGCTCACAGCTTGGTAGTGTCTGTAATTCTCACCTGGCGGTAGTTTTCTAAGTGCTTTGTAATATCTGGAAGGATCTTCAGTACACATCCAAGCAGTTGCCCAATTTGCAATTGCCAGCTTTCCGAATCACAAATAAAAGACCTCTGCCATATACAAGGCTGTCTGTCTTTTTGTTCGAAAAAGAGTTCACGAAAAAGGTATTCCCTCTCGAATGCATTTCCAGGTTCAACCCTTTCGTGCCAGATTCCAAAGAGCTCTTCAACCCCCTTTGACATGAAATGTGCAGTTATTGATTATTATCTCTTACAACTGCTCTCTTTGATGTCCCTTACAGTTCAATACACACCAGTGAAATAAAGATCCTTCTTTTTAGTGGGTTGTCTAGTTGAGGTATCTTGAGAACCGTCAGCATATTACCCACTGTATGGGGGCGTGGCTGACCGTGGCAAGTTCGCGGATGCAAGCTTTGTGAGCTCTCAGCCCGATCTGCAATCTGGTGCCAACCATCCTGCCATCATGGAACCAGCACGTCAGCTGTGAGCTCCAGGCACAGCAAAGCGCCCTTGGAGCCTGCAGGAGCTCGGAGAGCAGCATTATGTGGCCCTGGAGCCCAACGGGTTCACTGTGAAAGAGTGGAGCCTCATGGTGGCTGCCTGTGGGCCGGCTTGATCTGGACAGCGGGCCCGCTGCGGTGGAGTGGGGGCTCGAGGGGTGGCCCCTCCTGTCTCAGTGGAGATCCTCCCCCCATGGCATCCGTATCCTGCCCTGCAGAGGGGGCGGCTGCCAGGGAAGGCCTGAAATCGAGACGGAGCAGCGTAGTGGCCTGCATGGCTTGGGACTGCCAATTCCGCTGCCTGAGGCAGGCACTGCGGCGCAGACCAGGCTGGCTGGACGTGTGTGGACCATGCTTGTTGACAGTATTGGTGCAAGCGGCTTGAGGTGGATTCGGTCCTGACCTACCGACATGGGCCCGGAGACTTGCCAGAGATCCCCTAAAGTCAGCGAGAATCTGGGGGGATCTGGACAGGCGGTGGCTGGGGCTGCCCATGTCTCTCTGCCCCCTTTTCCTGCTTATTCATTAGGGAGATGCTTCAAGCACTGAGGAGCAGGGAGGTGGGAGTCGGTTCCCTAGCTCTGGGATGGCTAAACCTGCTCTTGTGAAGGTCCAAGGCCAGTTGTAGGGGCGGTGATACTTCTGATCTTCCTCTCCCCCTCCTGGTTAGGAGCTAGGAGGTTGCAGCGAGCACGAGAGGGATGACATGGATCGGGCGTTGCCTGCTCTGGGGCCCCCCTCCTGACGCCATAGCGGGGTGCAGTTGGCGGCAGCTTGGCTGTCCTTGCATGCTGGCTCTGGGCTCATGTGTTGGCATGGCCTGGGAAGCGGGAAGATTTTGGACCCTCCTGGAACCCCCCGCTGTACTGATGCCAATGCCTATGATGGTGATTTGAATCCCAGGCTTCTTATCCCCTAGAGGAGAGGACTGCGATCACGAGAGTGGGGTCCTCAAGACTGCATCATCGCACCGCCTGGAAGCACATCACGCTGAGTGGCTTGAAAGTAGATTGACAGTTCTGCTGCCCACTGTCAGCATTCTGGATGGATTGTCTGCTCTGAGGCGGTCCCCGTGAATCATGGGGCGGCAAGGAGGATCTAGGCCGCATTCCCTGGGCCACCAGGATGTGAACCACCTTGGTGAGCGGAGAGATGGATGAGGTGGACTATCCACAGGTGACAAATTTGACCAAATACTAGCCGCCATTGTGGAGACACGACAAGACTTGCATAATCACATAGATTCAGTGACATTAGATCTGAATCTGTTTCGGGATAACAAGAAGAAGCTGGCTGGCCGAGTGATGCAGATGGAGGGCACTCTTCAGGAACTACAACCCAGTGTGAAGACAATGGAGGGTCAAATCTGTACACTGAGAAGGAGCTAGAGGATGGGGCCGAGGACTCTGATGGCCATTCCCGCCAGAACAACCTTCGGGTTATGGGGCTTCCAGAGGGAGCAGAGGGCCCAGACCCAGTCTCTTTCTTTGAACAGTGGCTGGCACAGGTGGTGGCTCCATTGGTTCTCTCTCCACAGTGTCAGAATGAGAGAGCGCACAGGGTCCCGGGGAGACGACCACCGCCGGGATCCCTCCCTAGACCGGTGATGCTTCACCTATTGAACTTTAAAGACAAAGAGACAAGACTGAGAGTGATCAGGGGTGTGGGCTCACTACACTACCAGAATGCCCACATTTACATTTTTTAGACTACACCTTGCTGGTGCAGCGTAAAAGAGCATTCTTTTTGAGTGTTCAAAAATGTTTGAGATGGGATCGGCCTCAAGTATTCACTGCTATAGCCAGCGAAGCTCAAAGTGATAGCCAATCAAGCAAGCTATTTCTTTATGGAACTAACAGATGCCTGGGAGTGGGTAGAACAGAGAAGATATGAATCATCTACTCCTACCACGCCAAGCCAGCAGACAGGGACAGAGAGGAAGGATCACACTGGGAGATGCCATTATCAGGAGAAGGCGATATCCCGAACGGAGAGGGCTTCCTCTCTGGAACAGAAGCGAGACCAACAGCAGTGCACGTTGCTCGATGTGCCGCTCCTAATGACGGAAGGCCGCTCACCCGCCCAACAAACTCACTGATGACTTGCTATCTGACAGTGGATCACCTGATGCACCCAGCAGCACCAACTCACTTATTCTACCGATTGTCACCCCACAAACAGCAGACAATGATCTGACCACCTATTGTTGCTCAATTGGTTATGTTGCTGACACTTACTGCCAGGTTCATTTCGAGAAGCTCTTGTCTATGGGCACACTTGCTGGCTAAGATTACGCTTATCCTTATTGCAAAATGTTGATGTTATGATGGATTGGACCACACTGACTGTGTGGTTAGGTTGTGGGCTACCTGCTTTCCCTGACTTTTGCCTCATTTTAGGTGTTCAATCTCCTGGTGTTGTAGGGGTTAGAGCAGTGAACCTTAGCAGATGGTGCCCCCAACCTTCTTTTTCTTCTCTTTTACCTCATGTGGTCCTACTCATCCCCCCTGGACTGGGGGATATTTTGTGGGGCCTGGTGGGAGAATTCTCTCGTAATGGGTCTGTTGGTTTACGGTTTGAGTGACTGCCCATTTGTGCCTACCTTGGGAGGGGAGTTGGGAACTTCGTATTTTATGGTTATGCAGGACACGAAACAGGTTACACATGGGCTCAGAGCTCTCCACCGGTACCGTTTTTTATCCGCAGAATGATGAACCTCAGTGTCATCACCTGGAACGTACAGGGGATGGGGCCAGCACACAAGTGACATCTGGTTCAGCAGTACCTTTGCAGGTGTGAAACACATATCGGGCTGCTGCAGGAGCCACACATGGCAGGTGGTGAGGATTGCCGCTTAACAAAGAAGTGCAGCACAACATACTCTGGGTTTGCTAGAGAGGTGCTAATTTGGATCCGTCCAGCTGTCCTTTTTCGGCCTCTGATGGTGGAAAATGATCCTGAGTGGCGCTACGCTTTCATGGAGGGACAGCTATTCAATATTGCTGGGTAGTGTCTACACCGCGAAAGTGGCGCAGTCTGCCTTCCTAGCCCGTAACACTGCCCACCTCATGAGATGGGGGCATATTCCTAGGTTAATTGGGGGAGATTTTAACAGTGTGCTAGACCCTGGGCTAGACGTTCCCACCCCGCCGTCCTCACCTGTGGTGACAGCTGCACTGGAGCTGTCACAATGGATGGCACATTGGTCCCTCCTAGATTCCTGGTGTGCACTTCACCCTGTGGCCAGGGAATATTCCTGCTATTCCCCACCACATGCCTTACACGTCCAATTGTATCAGATCCTTTACTCCTTGACAATACATACACATGTAATGGCTGGAGAATATTTAGACTGCACCTTCTCTGATCATAATCCCCTTCTCTTACACCCACCTATACCCACAGGGCGCCTGCAGCTGGCAATGCTGGAAGGCAGTAGCTTCAGGGATCGAATGCGCAAAATGCTGAAAAGCTATTTCACAGATAACTGGGGCACAGCAACGTCCAGACAGATGGAGTGGGAGAAATTCAAAGTAGTGTTGCGGGGGCACTGTTTCAGCTCTGTGACGCGGGTGTGGGTGGGTTTACATAAATATTTGAAAGTGTTAGAGACAACCCTGAATGCAACCGAGGCAAAAGCGTGTGAGGCCTCTGCAGAACATCGCACCCTCACTGCTGCCAGGGACTGCCATGCCCAGCTTGTGGCGCAGTTGCAGCCACTCGACTTTAGGACATACCAAGCCTGGATCAATGGGGAGGGAGACAAAACTGGCCAGCTCTTGACCTGGCTCCTGCGCATTGTAAAACCACAGACACCTATCACAGCAATAAGACAATCCCCAACAAATATGGTCTTCACCCAGCCAGAGATACAGAACGCATTCACAACATACTACAGAGCTCTATATGACCCACTCCCAGTTGTCCGTACAACACACATAAAGCCTTCTTGAGGAGCTAGAGTTTCCACTATTGATTGCGCAGCCTGAGAGGAGTTACAACTGCCCATAAAGGAACAAGAACTGAGGGTGGCAATACGGGGGGGTAGCCACCTGCAAGTCCCCGGGCTGGATGATCTACTGGCAGTATTTTCCAAAGTATACAAGAGTATACTAGTCTCCAAATTATTGGAGATTTACCAGGAATCCTTGGAGGGAGGACAGATTCCGCCAAAACTCGGGGAGGTTCTTATAATATCCCTACTGAAGCCTGACAAAGACCCACTTGATGTGACATCCTATTGCCCCATGTCAATACTCGCCACAGATTATAAGGTACTTAGTAAAGTGATCGCTGGTCGCCTAAAGGAACATATGCCCACGCTGGTGCACTCGGACCAGAATGGCTTCATACCTGGTTGTTTGACCACCCTAAACATACGCAGACTATATAGAATACTAGAACAGTCTCCAATCTACTGGCCCTTTGCCCCCTGCTTGGTAATAGACCTAGAGCGTGCATTTGACACCATCGACTGGGAATACAAGTTCACAGTTCTCAAGCAACTGAGGCTTCCGAGGAGGCTACTTTGACTCATGTACCTCTTTTACACAGGTTAATGTGGGACAGCTCATCTCGGCCCCTTTCGAAATAAGTTGAGGCACGTGCCAGGGATGTCCGCTGTCCCTGCTTCTATTTTTAGTGGCAGTAGAATTGCTGGCCCAGCATCTGAGACGCTCAGGGAAGGAATGGAGCACATTTATAGGGACTGAACTAAATGCAGTCTCCCTGTGTGTGAATGATGTCCTCCTGTATATTCAAGATATCCACTGAGGACTTGGAAGCATCAATTCAGTGTTTGAGCACTTTAAGAATGCTTTAGTGCTGAGAGTAAACTGGGATAAGACCTGCCTCTTCCCACTGAGCTCGACCTGCCTGCTGCAACTTCTTATGGCATGACCCAATCAGGTGCTTTGGGAATCGACCATGTTCCGATATCTGGGCATTCGTATCTACGACGATGCCCGTGACCTGCTAGAATGCAAACTGATGAGAGTAATTACCTCCCTGAGACCGAAGATAACTTTCTGGAGTATGCCACCCCTCACAGTTCAGGGGCAAGTTTAACTCTTAAGATGGTGATACTCCCCAGGCTCCAGAACTTTCCAGTTGCTATCCGATTCTATACATTCTGGAGTCTGCATGGGGATGCTGGGCTTCTTTATGTGGCATAAAGGGTGAAGACGAGTGGCACTGAGGAAGCTTCAAATGCCTGTTGCTCTGGGGGGCCCAACTTCAAGCAGCACAATTACAATGGCCATCATGATGGCTGGCAGATCAACATTGGCAGACTTAGGCTCCTCCTCAGTGGACCGTGCCACTGAAATTGTAAATGAATTGCTGCTGCCAGATGGTAAACTTCCCTCATAACCCAACATCTTATTGGCTATCGCACATTCCAACTACACTAGAAGTCTCCATTTGATGCCGGCACAGGCAACTTACACACCAAAGATTAGAGTACGATCTATATGACCTTTTAGGAACTTGCTCGGCAGGAAGGGGGTGGAACACTGGGAGGCGGGGGGAGTAGACACAGTGGGCTCCTTATTTCATGATGGAACTCTTGTGCCCTTCAAACACCTGCACGAACATTATGGCAATCCCCCAGGTCATTACCTAGCACACAGCACACTATAAGCGGCATTACAGCAACTTTGGAACATCACGAGTGAAGGATTAGAGACGCATCCATTGCTATATGCGGTCCATGTGTTGGGTTCGGGCCAGCACCTCATCCTGTGATTCGCAAGCTCGATGGCCTCCATCTCACAAGACTTGATGCAGCCCACAAAACTGCATTGGGAGCAAGGCATTGGCTGTGAGATCACTCCTAAAGAATGGGATAGTGCGCTCATCTATCCCCATAAGCGTTCCCGCAATGCGCAATTTCAATAAATCCAACACAACATCTTACAAAGGGCCTACCTCACCCCGAGCGACTGCACCCAATGTATGGAAGCTCACCTGTATGCCCTAGATGTGGCTCCAGTAACGCGTATATGGTGCATCTGTTCTGGAATTGCTCAGAGGCATAATCATTATGGGGGGTGATCTTAAATACCTTAGCGGAGGTTACGGGTCAAGCGGGTCTTGGCACTATGGAGGCTGGAATGCAGGGCGATTGTTCCCCATGGATGTCACTGTAACTGTATTCAGGGCACTACTCCATTGGAGCATTGTACATGCATTTCCTGAACCAGTTTATGACACTTTACTTAGGAATGCATATTGCCATTTTTCCCATGCAAAAGCTTAATAAAACCTTTTTTTTAATCATTATCCACTGTACGCACCAACTCTGAGTCAAGCTTAATAATAGGATATATTGGTGGTTGAATACTCCAGTGGACTTCTTTTTCTACTGGAGTCTTTAGACATGCAGTTCTACTGACTCCAGGCCTAAAAACTCGGGTGCTTTGCCTTCACCAGGCACTGCTACAACCTGTATACGGGCCTTGCTCAGATTGGTGTCGTTCGATAAGTCAGTGTCCCACCAGTAAGCGTTCTTGCGCTTGAAACTGCCTCAGTGCCATTAGTTGCTTCATTTCTAGAGCCGAGCAGCTGCCTCATTTGCTTAATTTCTAGACCAGATGAATAGCATTAATCTGTGTCTCCTGGCACAGTGTGTAGTATTCAGCTACCTGCATCCAAATGTAGTACATCAAACGTACTAGTGTATTAAATGTACTCTTATTTATCAGCCCCACTCTACCAGTCGCAATCACCTACCCTCTCTTCCCGTAGCTAGCTCCAAACTGCTGATAACTGATGTAGGGGTGGCAATTTGGAAAGGAGGATTTTGCCAACAGTCTTAACAACACAAGGCGGGTAAAAAATCTCACAAACAAGGTTTGCGGAAAGAAAGGCATAAAAAAGTACACATTTTCAGGAGACTGCAGAAAAGAATTTCCAGCAATTGTTTTCCAGAAAATTGTTGTATCGCAAAGCTGCCTGGGTCCAGACACGTTATTGCACTTTCAGAGTGCACCACTATGTGGGACATTAAGAGACCTTGCTTGTGGGGACCAATGAACCATTAAGTGCCTTCTGAAGGAAGCTGACATGATCCATAATGATGATAAACAAAGTTGAAGTTCAACCATGAGGTCATTTGACTGTGGAGCCAATGTAGTGACAGCTTTGAGATCCATGCCAGTGCGCTGGGTCTGGACTTGACAGCCCCTAAAGGAACTACCATACTACAATATGATGCATCCTGGCACCATTTAAGACCAATGCTCAATGGTCAACCGCCCAGACCACAAAAGGGGGGAGTCATTAGAGGAAGAGTGGTCAGATGCAAACGGGTAACAAAAGAAGTCAAAGACCGAAGGGTTAACTGCTTGGAAAACTAGACCGCTAAAGAGACATCCTCTGATAGACAGTGGAGTGTCAACAGTGCCTGCACAGCTTAACCTCAGCCACCATGACTGTTGGATAAAGAAGGTCCAAGGCAGAAAGCCCTGAACGCTTTGACCCTCAAATTTTGCACTGAGCTGTTCCGGAGTCAGCAGTAAATGGGAAGTCTGTCAAAAAGTGAAATTTGAATATCAATTTCGCACTTTAAGTCAATTTGGCAATGTGTACTGGTGAAAGAATGGAACGTCTCTGTTTAGCAATGTGCCCATGGTGGAGACGCACAGAGGCTTTAATGAGTGAAAAGAGGCAAGGATTACTCTGTCCGCACAGTCCCTCGTTTACTATACTTCCTTTAATTGTTGGCGAAAACCCTAAATAGGGTGGATGGAGCTGGCAGGTTGAGATCTTTCAAGGCACGGCCTGCGCATGCGCCACATGCATCAAAACATCCTTCCCCCGCACCGAGCCAGTTCACAGCAACACAATGGAATTCCAGTAGGGAAGAAAATACACCCAACTTGTATTTTAAGATCATAATGATGCACTATTATGAGGTATTTTTAAACTTGTTGGTGCCCCCATCCTGGTCATACTCGCTGGTAACCCTTTTGCTGCCGTTCTATGTTTTCGGGGACTGAACACCAGGTTCCAATGCTGAAGGCCACAGAATCTTGCTTAATTGTAAATGCCACTGTTTTTTTAACCTGTCAACCAGGGATGCCCACCCACTCATGAGGTTACAAGTCAAGTACAAGAGTCGTTTAAGGCATGGGCAAAGTGTGCCCTGACCCAGGACCCCCACCTTTTTTTAACCCGTTGCGTTCTAATGACGAGCTCAGCTCGTCATGATGCACGGTTGAGCTGCACTCATGACGAGCTGAGCTCGTCACGGCCGTTGGAACGTTTGCACGCGGGGCTGATTACCCCGCTGTGCTGAACGTTCGAAAAATGTGTACGGCCGTGACGAGCTCAGCTCGTCATGAGTGCAGCTCCGCTATGCCTCATGATGAGCTGAGCTCGTCACCAGCACAGCGGCGCCGCGCGCGGCCCCCCTCGCCCCCCGCACAGGAGGTGAAAAACTCCCGCAGGGAAGGGGTTAAGGGGCCCCATCATTAAGCTTTCAGAACAGTTCCAGACAGTAGCAAAACACAAAAAAAGATGGGGCTCCCTGCACAATATAAAAAGGGGCTCCAGGTATCCAAAATCTCATAAATATTCAAAGGCTTTGCAGTGATTGGAGGCCCCCTAAAAGACTTGGGTCCCCTTAAATGTTTGGGTGCCAGTGAAGAAGGTTGTGAATGATCAGATCATAGTTGCTAAGGGCTTGAATGAGCTGAAAATGTTTAACAAATTCTGAGTTTATCTGAGCAGGGGGGCCCAAATTATGTTTGGCCCGAGACCCCCAAAATTCTTAAGATGTCCCTGAGTGTCACGTGATATATCAAACATTCGTATCAAGGAGTCAAGCCACACAGCCTCAAGACGTGACAATCACCCAGTCAAACCCGCAAGGTATTCTGAGATGAAATAGACGGGGAAAAGCTCCGTCCCCTTCGCAGATGGCCTATCTCAGTATAAGATTCGCATGTTATTTATGCTTCTCAGCCTGCAGCGGGCAGGGCAGATCATAAATCGTGCACACGCTCTCCCCTCAGACGAGACTGGTGCCCAGAACAGTAAATGATGTCTTTCCAATACAGACCATGCTGACTCCATCGCTAAACACTTCCCACAAGGCAGTGCGGCTCGCTAGTGCTGATCACACATCTTGTGCTCTGCGGGAGGACGAGCATCTGAGATTCGGGACACTGGTCAGCATCCCGGGAAGGACCGACAAGCCCGATTGAAGGGGCAGAAAATTCGGCAACACAGTTCACGAGGGTCTGGTTTTCAGAATAAGTTGACTGTTTAAATTATTGACGTTTTGATCTTGCTTCTGTTGTAAAAATTATGCAACTTTGTGGTTCACCCATCAAAGGTGGCCCTCTGTCGAGTAGAATGATATCCATGTTAGGTTGTATGAATGAAGCAAGTTAGCCCACTCTGCTTCCTGTTGGTAATTTTTCTGCAACACTGTTTTTTCCCTGGAGTGTTCTCTCACAATAAAGTAGTTTCAGCAGCCAGCTTTTTTTACTCCTAAAAAGCCGATGCTTTGCAAACCTTTTCACCCACTTTTTTAAAAATATAGGGGCATATTACCAAGGGTTGCAATTGGCAATTATCGCCGGTTTAGCGGCCGTTTTAGGCCGCTAAGAGGCGATAATTCTATCGCTCTATTAGCAAGCTGTCGCTAACTGATGTTAGCGACAGCTTTTAGGCGATAGCGAGCGGTTTGGGGCCCGCTTTGCATGTCAGCGATATTTATCGCTAATGACATGCAAAGTGGGCGTACCCAACCTGTTAGCGACTGAAAGCAGTCGCTAACATCGCTATCGCCTATTAGCAAGGCAGGCATAGCGATGGAAATATTCCAACTATCGCCAAAAACTAACGCCTGCTCAGACCAGTTCTTAGTCATGTTATCCAATGGGAGGTGGATAACATGGCTAAGAGCATTTCGTCGCTAATGCGTCAATATCGCTGTATTCTCAGAGATATTCTTGCATGTTGCCGCTATCGCTGGATATTTTAGCACAATGGAGAAAAACGTTGCTAATAGCATGTTTTCTCCGCTAACATACCCAGCGATAGGCAGCGATAAAAAAATCGTCGCTAAGCCTATTTAGCGATAATTATCGCTACTTGTTGGTAATATGCCCGATAAATTTCTGAAAGGTAGCCAGGTTTTGAAAAAGTCCTGGATTTGCAAAAGTTGGTCAACTTCGTTCGCACATTCCTACATGTATCTACTGCTTGGCACTTTCCTCTTATTACTAAAGATAGGATGGGCAACACGTTTAACAAAGAGATCTGAGCTAGAGCCGAGCCAAGGGCACGTCTTGTTTCTAAGAACCAGCGCATGAGCCAAGCCATGAAAATGTTTGACATGTAAATCAAGCAGCAAACAGCACGCAGAAATTATATATGTTTCTTCAAATTAAAAAAAAGGCTAATTCTTAAAATTGAGGGAGCCTTTCACCTTTGTACATTAGATAATATCATCGCATTGAAAGTGGCAGTTTTTAAACATGAATTTAGAAAAACTTATGTCCCCCCACCGACAATGGCATAAGTGAACTAAGAGGCAAGTCAGTTGTTATCTGCACACATTATGTATCCTAGTTTCTTAGTATACATGGAGCGACATTATTGTCTATTATAGTCTATTAAATCAGACATGAGAGGTTTTTAGAATAGCGGACATCGTGAGCTGGCATATTTCAATGTGCTATAATTTGCAATATTGAAGAAAAAGAAGGCAGAGTGAAATAAAATATTTGACTGAATTTTCTAGTAATTTCTCACACAAAATCTAATTTCGCTTTTGTTTGCTTGTGTTATATGTAAAAAAATTGCAAAGTTATTCACAGAACTTTATGAAGTGAGCCAAGTCTGTTGCACAACTTGATTGTCAGAAAATATTGTAAAAAATCATTTAAAAAAAAGGAAACTTTAACATGTCATAGAGTCTTTTTTAAAAACTTTTTTAGGTCACAGAGTGCAATCTTAGAACCAACCACTAGAAGTCCCCCTACTCCAACTGCAGAACATCCAGCTCTAGCTCAGAGTGCTTTTGAAAAATATTGTAAGCTGTCCTGGGGTCATGTTTTTATAGACACAGGAGAGTTACTGTTTTTTTTCTTTTGTAATGTTGCAGCAGGGCTGCTGCTCTGCCTGCAGTCCCCCACAACATTAAAAAATGTTTGGTGGCGTCCCTGCCTCATCCAAAGGCACCACCAGCAAGGAAATATGCAATTCCAAAAAATCCTAGCACATTATGGGGCGCTCCATGCTAGGAGCAGTAAATAATACATGTTAGGGATCCTCTGTGACCACCTGGGGCACCCCACAGCATTTTGTTTCATTTGTTCTTATGGGTGGAGCCCCAAAGCTCCTCAGCCCCATCAGCTCCCCTGCCTGAATCCATCCCGGGTGCAGCGGGAGCCGGCATTGCTCCCACACAACAGTATCATCTTAACTTTTGCTCCAGCCATGCTACACACACACACACACACACACACACACATATCTATATATATATATATTCACGGAAACTCCACAACACCTCTGGCAAGCAGTCCTGCAACGTCAGCGAGAAAGGAGATGGACCACAGGATCAGGTGCAGTGATTTTATTTTGGCACAGAGAAAAACAGCTACGCGTTTCAGGCTACACGAGCCCTTGTTCACGCTGCAAGTCAATAAAGTTTTTGTTGCTTTTTTATATGTATACATAAAGGTGCTCGCCCATAATAGTGACATCATGCATCACATGGTCATAGAAAGAAAAAACAAACTATTAGAGGTATGTTTTCTTATAAAACAAAAGGTAGAAATGATTCCATAATTATTTCAGCATAAATGCAAAACCTAATAAATGTACTTAGGTCCATAATAACATAATATTGATGGATAAATCCAATATTAACCTTGTCAAACAATTACATTGTATCTGTGTAAACACAAGACAAGTTTCCTCAGAACCTAGTTGTTGTAAATCATTCCTACCCTCCATGATTATTCTGTACATGGGTGACTTAAGTATGCTATATTTAGCATGACCGTAATGAAATGCAAAATTTGGCAAAGCAGCAAAGAATTTAAAGTGCAGATAGTTGTGCAAAATGTTTTAAGTGCAAAGAAGACATCTTAAATATAAAGTGCAAATGACTGTTTGATTTAAGAAGCATATCAATATTAATAACTAAAGTCCATTACAGAGCCCTGTAACGGATTTGTTAAAATCATATACATTACCTTCTAAAATTCATCAAAACAGTAAAAATAGTGCTTTAGAAAATGAAATGAAGGGGGGTTGGGCCAGAGGGAAATGAGAAATGGAAAAGTAAGAATATATTAATATATATACAAATATACACATACCAATTATTTCATTAAAATATTTCATATAACAAGACAAGAGATACAAAGAGATGTTCAAATTGATACTATATACACATAGATTAATATCCAAGATATCAAAATAGTGCAAAAATAGTATAAAAATAAATTTACATTGATGTAGATATTAATTCAGCTTAAACGACCATACTGCTGTAATGTATTGCATTACCCACCCATTATGAATCTTCATTATTAGGGAACCTATTTATTGAGAGTTTATGGTACAATACGAATGGGGGAAGCAATAAATAAAATAATATAAAACATGAGATGTGTATGGAAGCTAGCTGTAAACATAATAATCATCAATTTATACAAAACTGTGCATTTCCTCAATATTATTCAGTCCATTTGGCCACTTACTATCAAACTCTAAAATCATTTTAGTTTCCAGTTGTCTCATTAAGCGCTCACGATTGCCTCCTCTTTTGAGTTTAGGAATAGCTCCCACCACATAATATCTAAGACAGTCCAAATCTTTATTATGGACGTCTTTGAAGTGGCGGGCCACCGGGTAGGCTTGATCGTTATGAAGTATGGCCCTTAAATGTTGCAGTATTCTCACGTGCACCTGTAGCTTTGTACTTCCTACATAATTTAAGCCACAGGTGCACGTGAGAACATATACCGCAAATTCTGTTTTGCAATTGAAATTGCCTCTAATGGGTACTTCATTTAGCCGAAGGGGGTTGAATAGGTAGTTTTATTGAGACCAAATTTGCATGCACGGCAGCTAGTACATTTCCTAAAACCTCTATTAGTTTGTAGCCAGGTCAATTTTTGCTTTGTTTCCGGTGCTGCCTTATCCAAGGTAGACCGCATGTTTCTGGCTCGTCTAAAGGTGATGTTTGGAGTGTCAGGGAGTTTACCATTGAGGATTGTATCAGTTAAGACAATTGGCCATTTTTTATTAATGATGGCTCTTAATTTCCTATCTTCACTACTAAAGGTTGTAATGAGACGTGGACATATGTTAACATTGCCTGTTTTAGGTATCACTGCAGAAATCACATTACTAGGTTCTGTTTCCACATTAATCACATCAGTCTTTTTAAATAGACTGCCTCTAGATCGTAATTTGGCTTTTTGAATAGCTGTTTGCAGAATAACATCAGTGTAGCCACGTGCCTTGAATACATATATATATAGCGGCAGGTTGCGTGATTTCACTCCATTGGTGGGCGTGGCGCCTATCTACAAATAGGATTGCGGCATGGACTACTTTTTCGAGCAGCAGAGTCGCCTGAACACTTTCACTGGCATCTGAGGAAGGCCTAATCCAGGCCGAAATGCATTATGCCCAACTACAGCTTTAAATAAATGGTGTCTCCTGTTTCCCCGCTGAGGTCTCTGCTTCTGCTAATTTTGGGAGAAGATGGAGTTTTATATATATATATATATATATATATATATATATATATAAATATATATATATATATATATATATATATATATATATATATATATATATATATATATATGTATCCGTCTAATGATAAGGTTTTGGACCCATATGAATGAAGGATGTCCCTGCTGTGTGTGTGTGTATATATATA
This sequence comes from Lissotriton helveticus, assembly GCF_964261635.1. Taxonomy (NCBI): domain Eukaryota; kingdom Metazoa; phylum Chordata; class Amphibia; order Caudata; family Salamandridae; genus Lissotriton; species Lissotriton helveticus. Next base: position 1,499,459,131 of record NC_136061.1, read on the forward strand.
TATCAGGACCCGAGCATATTACAGTATAAATATTTGCACATTGCCTATTTTGCACATAATTATGCACTTTCAAAGCACTTATGCACTTTAGAAAGTTAGCACGTAGCACTTTATATGTATTTTATGCTGGGATTCCTGAATTGGAAAACTAAACTGGGGAAAAAATTCTTCTCACAGTTATGTAATTATAATGAACGGGGTTTGTTTTTATCTATTTATTTCCTATAAGCATGGTTTCAAAACGGGACAGTACAATAGATCAGTGCGCTTTTCCTTTAAACTTTTTTAGTCATCGATGTTATTTAATCTGTTGAAAGTCACTCTTATAAAATTTGAATCCAATTGTATTTTACATGTATTAAGAAACTTTTTGGAAACTTTACTGTATTTTACATCTATTTGGAAATTGCATTGCTAAGTGTAAAAGAATGGTAGTATGTTTTCCATGTTTATTAGTAAATTTGCACAGGTGTTTTACGTTAAACACTCGCTTCCACTTTAAAAGGTGTACCCAGTCAAAAATACGCTGTCATGTGATCAAGGCTCCGTTAGAGCCGAAACGTTGGTGACTCTTTCTGCGTAAATAAAAGCTGTTTATACCTCGAGGTCCGTGTCCGGAGTCTGCTTGCTGGGTCTGCGCGAGCGTGCTAGCTGGGAGACAGACGGTGCACAGGATATATATATATATATATATATATATATAGTCCATCATTTCCATACAAAACAACGATCCACCACACCCAATTGCTTGAAGCAGATTTTAATTCAGCAAATGCACCACTCACTGCGTTTCAGAAACAAGGGGACTATTGTTTCCGAAACTCGTTGAGTGGTGCATTTGCTTAATTAACATCTGCTTGAAGCAATTGGGTGCCGTTGATCGTTGTTTTGTATGGAAATGATGGAATATGGATATATATATATATATATATATATATATATATATATATATATATATATATATATATATATATATAGATAGATAGATATATATATACATATATATATAGATAGATAGATAGATAGATAGATAGATAGATAGATAGATAGATAGATAGATAGATAGGTATTTCACTTGTAATTGTTCTAAAGGACAAAGGAAAGCAATGGTACCTAGGTTAGGCTAAGACATCTTGTAGAAACAGAAGGGACTTCCTTCATTCAAATGCGTCCAAAACCTTATCATTAGACGGCTGGCAGACAGTCATTTGCAATGGAAATATGAATTCATGCAGTGCATCAGGGAGGATGTTGCATTACAATTTGGCCGTACCTTCAGCTTAAAAGTAATATATTTGCCTTGTTCCCTTGAGTGCAATTAACCTGGAGTATTCCACTGTAGCCAACACTGGCGACGATGAAATGGTAATGTGGGTCATTAGTGAGATTTAGATGAAATCGTCTGGACTTGTACTGTTTTTATTTGAACTAATGCTACTGCACGTGACCAACAAGATATATAGATACACTCCATTGGGCAAAATATGTATGATGTATGTAGGTGCATAGAGTGCGATATGTTGTTAATTGTCATTGTTGAGCACAGGCATGGGCCATGAAAAAATATATATATTAAACAGTGAGGCTCACCACTAAGTAGCTTCCATAGGAAATACATTTTTTGGTTTGCTTATAAATTTGGCACCATTTGACAAATCTTCACACACCTTTAAGAACAACTTCCTGAAAAGTAGCAAATGGTTCCAAAATGCATTTCCCCCATGCAATTTTACATAGGAAAATTGAATAGTGATACAGCCAAAACGGCTGATCCGAATTAGAAAAACGTTAGCAGAAAGCTACATCTTGATACAGAAAGTGTGTTTTTGCAATTTGGTATAAATCTGTTTAATGTTTTAAAGAAAATAAGGTATAAAACGTATGGAACACTGCATGACCACAAACTCAAAATACGAAGTCTGAATGGCAGGCTGCAACCTAAAGACAATAATACAGTTGCTATTTTATAACTCTGAGACTCAATCCCTGTGTTGTAGGAAAAAGAAAATAAGGAATAAGGAGGCAAGGTATGGTACACTTGTTGGGGGGGTTAGGGTCCCCTTGGGATCAGATTAAAATATTTTTTGGGGGGGTGTCGTGGTAGTATTACGATGACCCGTGTGGCCCCCTCCCCATGAAAATTTGCAGAAGTATGGCTGGACCTCACTTCTGCAATAAAAGAAATGGTGGGGACCTTGGGACATTGCATAACCACAGGTGGCCAGGTGGTAGCCAGCAATGGGCGGTGGGGTCCAGCACCCAAACCCCACACTGCACACAGCCAAAGGCTATGTGCTGTTGGTATAGTAATGTATGATAATAAAATATTATTTTACGTTAAAAAAACTATAAATTCACTGAAAAACCAAAGGTTAAAGTGACATTATAGCTAGGTGAAAATGTCAGTTAAAAGGTCATATTTTAAACTAAAAAAACACTAAACTTCAGTAGTTATAGTTAAATAAAGAAACTATAACTTTTGCCCTGGCAATGCACTGCCTATAATTACACATATTACATCACTCATGAAATGGTCAACAACATCATTGAAGCCATCACTAATGGCATCTGTAATAACATCACTGATGAGAGCACTGTGCATAAGGTAAGATAGTATTACCCTACCTAACTATAACATCACTATACCCTTTAGATTTCTCAGTGAATTTAATTTTTTTCAATCATATTCCCCCAACTATCTCACTGAGCACAGCTTTTTTCAGTGCACAACCATGTCTTGAGCTTAAACCAATGCTGACGGCCAGTCACCTGCAGCACATGGCCTTCACCTGGTGCAGGGTGGCATTAGTCACAGGGCCTGGCCTGCAGCCAGGCTCTGTACCCTGCTCCCCATTTGAGGCCAACACCTCAACATCCACAACCTTCATCTGTGTGCAGAGTGGGATGCCTTGGGAGGCCTACCCAACACGGACCTCCAACCCACATTATCCTTGTTTTTTAATTTTTTTAATTTTAAGGTTACTGCAGAACTCTAGTGATACCGCAGTATTCTTGCAGTAACACAGCAGAAGTGCCACCTACAGTACTACAAGACTGTGCAAGCTTCACTTGCTGAACGGCTCCTGATGGAGTTAGGCAGTACTACAAATGGGGCTGTGCTCTGCGGGAGTACTGCAGGACAAGAAAACAAATATTTTGGCCTCGGAGGCAGGGGTCCCTTTGGGACTCCACCACTCCAGCAGTGCCCGGGGTCCCCTTTCTTATGCCTTTTAAACTTTTATTTCAGAACATTGGAACCAAGACTCTGAGTCCTGTAATGGCAACTGCAACATTTTTCTTCATGTTGTGGCAAGCTAATCAGATACTTCGGTTTCACCGGACATGACAGATGGGAAAAAAGCCCTCTAGGCCAATCATATGGCTCTATTTTGTAAAATGACGGGACTCCCATTTGACCAACTGTTCAATTATCACTATAATTTTAACTCCTTCATGACCACCCCAAGCACCACTGTAAATGCAAACTTCATGAAAAAAGATGAACAGATTTACACCAAATAATGTAAGGCATGCTTTTTGGGTAAAACGATAACTTCCTGCCACATTTGGTGAAGTTCTGGTCATCAGTGATTTCTGTATCGCTTCCCAAAATTTTCTATGAGAATTAACACGGAAAAATGTTAATTTGGGACCCATTTTCTCGGGCCCTCTAGATGGATCACCTCAAAACCTCAGAAATGAAGCTGAGGTCACTGGAAGTTTTCTGGGGAAAAATATATACGTAAAGATTTGTCAAACAGAGCAAAAATTGTATACTTTTCCTACTTTATATATATATATATATATATATATATATATATATACATATATATATATTACCTACTGGCGGTCGTCAGTAGGTAGTTATAGTTAGGACCTATTTTCCATAGGAAATCCGCAACATTCTATTCCCACTAACTTTGGCGGCAGTTGACGAATCTTTGCGAAATTTAAAAAACTTTTGGCCAGCTCTGGTCCGCTCCTATCCTGAAAGTCTCAAGGTGATTCGTCAAGTGGGGGAACCTTTAGTCGCAGCTACAGCCCGAACTGCTGAACGGAATTAAACCAAATTTGGCAAAGAGGTAGTCCTTGGTTCAGACTCGTGCCTTTTTGTTAAATGGTGTAAATCCCTTCAGTAGTTCCTGAGAAAATCAAAAGTAAAATCACATATATTTCAATGGGCGTGGAGGATCTGCGCACCCCGAGTGCACCCTGCTGAGCATGAGCTGTATGCTAATTGCTTGTCAACACTCCGAAACAGGAGCGTTAGCAGCCATCTTGTGCCTCGGTAGAACTGAGGTACAAGAAAACAGAAGAAACAACTCGCAAAATGCAAAAAAAGGGGCAGGATAGACACACCCTGACCCCCTAGGCCTGCTCAGGGGGTCCCACAAGGACCCCCAAGGCCCCAAAAATGGTAATTAGCCCCCGGGGTGACCAAGTCCCAGGGGCAATATTCTTATGTGAATGGGGCCCAGAGGGGCCCCCCAGCCCTGGGGACCGCCACCCCCAGGGCTTTATAAAATTATGTACGGGTGGCTCACAGCCCCCCCAGCCCTGGGGACCGCCACCCCTGGGCCTTCAATATTCATGGGGGGGGTCTCAAAGGCCCGCCCAAGCCTTGGGGACCGCCATTCCGGGGCTTCTTTAGCATATATGCGGGGGCCTCACGGTCTGCCCCGCAGCCCCAGGGACCGCTACTCCCCGGGCTTTTAAAAAAAGAAAATAAAACTGTGTGTGGGGGACTTGAGCACCCCCACACCCCTCGGGGACGCCACCTCCCCTGGGCACTAATTATTGTAACTAGGGAGTCCGTGACGGACCCCAAGCCCCGGGGAACACCACCCCTCTGGGGCTTTGTAAGTGGTTGGAGGGGGGCCATAGGGCCCCCCTCTTGCTGCCTGTCATGGCCCTGGGGGACGCCACCCCCGAAGGCCAGCTCCTGCAGTGTCCCAGGGTGCCCAACCCGGGACACTGTTGTTTGCAATGTCAGGGCGGGAACCTCGCGGCTCCCACCCTGTCATTGCAAACTGCTTTGCTCCTTCAATGAAGCAAAGCAAATTGCTTTTCCACAAGGAGAGCAGAATGTTAGCTGCTCCCCATGTGGAAAAGCAATGCCGGCTCCCACAGGCTTCCGCAGGAGGCGGGGAGCCGTCTGGGACCGTGGGGGGATTGGGGTCCCTAACGAGAGACCAGGCCCGGGAGATTGAATTGAATTGAATTGAATTGAAACAACACTTGTATAGCGCTATCTACCCGGAGGCCTCGTAGCGCTTATGACAGGAAACTTATCTAGCGAGGGCTCAAGGCAGATCAGCAGGGTGTAGCATACAGGTGTGTTTTCAGGGTTTTCCTGAAAGAAAGATGGGGTCCCCGAGGCCAGAAGTGGCCCAGGAGGGGTGCCACGCAGCCCCCCTCCCCCAAAAAAGGAGAAAAAAACGAGGCAAAGCCCCAGGCGATCGGGTCCCCGGGGCTAAAAGAAGCCTCAGGAGGGGGGCCCGTAGCCCCCCTCCTTGAAAAAAAAAAATTAAGTGGCCATGCCCCGGGGGATGGGGTCCCCAAGGCCATAAGTGGCCCGGGAGCGGGGCCACGCGTCCCTCTCCACCAAAAATATTTTTTAAAACGAGGCAGAGCCACAGGGGATGGGGTCTTTGGGGCTAAAAGAAGACTCAGAAGGGGGGGCCACGCAGCTCCCATCCTTGGTAAAAATATGAGAAATTAATTGGACATGCCCCGGGGGATGGGATCCCGAGGCCGAAACAGTAAAGGAAGGGGCGCCACAAAGCCCCCCTTCTAAAAAAGAAAACAAAAACGGCATCTCGCTGGATGCCCCGCCCCATCCCAACAACACTATGCAAACGCACCCTGTGGCACATTTTAAGATGGGGAATTTTTCCCCTACAATCCTGAGGGTCCCTGGGGGCTAACTAGCCCACCAGGTACCTCCAGTTAGCGCCACAGGGCTAAGTTGCAGAGAGGTGGTCTGAGGCCACGCCCCTTTTTACACCTCTCTGCAACACAGCTCTGTGGCACTTACTGGAGGTACATGGTGGGCTAGTTGGCCCCCAGGGACCCTCATGATTGAAGAGGAATTCATTTCCCAACTTAAAACGCACCAATGGCGTGGTTGCACAGCGGTGAAGGGAGGGGGCGGGGCCTGAGGTGACATGTGTGCAAACACGCCCTGTGGTGCATTTTAAGTTGGGGAATTAATTCATCCTCAAGCCTGAGGTCCCCTGGGGGCAATCCAGCCCACCAGGTACCCACAGTAAGCGCCACGGAGCTGCATTGCAGAGTGTTGTAAAAAGGGGCATGGCCTCTGAACACCTCTCTGCAATGCAGCTCCCTGGCGCATACTGGAGGCACCTGGTGGGCTAGTTGGCCCCCAGGGACCCACAGGATTGAAGAGAAATTAATTCCCCAACTTAAAATGCAACACAGGGCGTGTTTGCACACATGTCACCTCAGGCCCCGCACTCTTCCTTCACCATTGTGCAAAGGCGCCCCCTGGCGAGTTGTAAGTTGGGGAATTAATTCCCCTTCAATACTGAGGGTCCTATAGGGCCAACTAGCCCACCAGGTATCTCCAGTATGCGCTAGGGAGCTGCATTGCAGACTGGTGTTCAGAGACCACGCCCCGTTTTACACCTCTCTGCAACGCAGCTATGTGGCGCTTTCTGGAGGTACCTAGTGGGATAGTTTGACCCTAGGGACCCTCAGGATTGAAGGGGAATAAATCACCCAACTTAAAACACGCCATGGGGCGCGTTTGCATAGTGGGGAAGGGAGGGGACGGACCTGAGGTGACGTGTGCAAACACGCCCTGTGGCGTATTTTAAGTTGGGGATATAATTCCCCTTCAATCCTGAGGGCCCATTGGGTCTAACTAGCCCACCAGGTGCTTCCAGTAAGCGCCGCTGCGTTGCAGAGAGGTGGTCCAGGCTGTGGCCCTTTTTACACCTCTCTGCAACGCAGCTCTGTGGCGCTTACTGGAGGTATCTAGTTGGCTTGTTGGACCCTAGGGACTCTCAGGATTCAAGGAGAGTTAATCTCCCAAATTAAAACGGGCACAGAGCGTGTTTGCACAGTGGTGAAGGAAGGGGACGGGGCCTGAGGTGAGGTGTGTAAACATGCCCTGTGGCGCGTTTTCAGTTGGGGAATTAAGTCCTCTTTAATCTTGAGAGTATCTGTGTCCAACTGGTCCTCCATGTACCTCCAGTAAGCACCAGAGAGCTGCGTTGCAGAGAGGTGGTCCGAGGCCATGCCCCATTTTACACCTCTATGCAATGCAATTCTGTGCCATTTACTGGACATAACTGGTGGGTTAGTTGAACTCCAGGGACCCTCAGATTCAAGGGGACTTCATCCACCAACTTAAAACGCCCACAGGTCGTGTTTGCACATATGTCATCTCAGGCCCCCCGACCCTTCACCGGTGTGCAAACGCACCCGTTGGCGCATTTTAAGAGGTTGTTTTAATTCCCTTGCCCTATTATATACTAGGGGCTTACAGAGGAGGTCATGCTAATAACAGGGGTACCCCAACGCATAGTGTTCCCTAGTGTATGTATGTGTTTTAGCTGTATTCTAAGTGTCTTTTAGCATAGCACTAGCTCTAGGACTGGTTAGTCAGAGTCAGTTACCTCCAGTACCCATCTGAAAAAGTTGAGGGTACAGGATGATTTTGCAACAGGGCTCTTTCTGCTCCTCTGCTTGTTTGTTCTGCACGTCTTCCTTCTTCATGAATTTTTCTTCGTCTTTGAGGACTTCTGTTGCTTCTTTCTGCATTTCGTTTTATTCTTTCTATGTGTTTTTCTTCTTTCTTCACATGTCCTACCTCTGTAGGCATAGTTAGAAACTAGCATTTAAAAAACCTTTGAAATTCACTTAAAAAACCATAGGTTTCAGTTACATTAAAGTTAGAAATTAGCTTTTAAAAAACCTTTGAACTTCACTGAAAAAAACATAGGTTTCAGGCACGTTATAGTTAGTAATTAACATTTAAAAAACCTTAGAAATTCACTGAAAAACCATAGGTTTCAGGAATGTTACAGTTAGCTGGACATTTCACTCATACAAAACCATTGAAATTCCACTATTATAGTTAGTTCCGCTAACTATAACTTGCGCGCCCGCAATGCACTGCTGATGATGTCACATATTACATCACTCATGACATGGTCAGTGACATCACTCATGACATCACTGATGACATCTCAAATGACATCACTGAGGATCCTTCATAAAAATACATAAAAAGATAGAAAAAACATGAAGTTAGTGAATTAAAAAATCTATCTAAAATAGAAAAACATAATGCAAGGTGCAGCGTGCTGAAATTAATAATGTTGAACATTTAGGAATTGTCATTTAAAAGAAATGGCCAATTGATGCAGTGATTGACCATCATGATTGAGATTTATCTGGTCCCAGATAAATGTATAACCATGTGTGAAAATCCTTGCTCGTATTATGTCCATTAGGATTCTCTGTATTGAGTTTGAGGATGTATCTTGTCTCAAGGCATCTGAGTTTAGCCTCTCGATCGCCTCCTCGTCTGCAAGCTGGTACGCAATCAATTAGAAAATATTTAAAATCCTGAAGGTTATTCGCATTCCTTTCCTTAAAATGGCATGCGATGGGGTAAGTATGGTCTCTGTTTGTAATTGCCCTCATGTGCTGCAGTATCCGCATGTGGGCTTGCAACTTGGTGCTGCCCACATACTGCAGTCCACAAGGGCAACTCAACACGTACACCACAGATTCAGTCTTGCATGTCAGAAATTTCGTTATTTTGATAGGATCAAATGTAAACGGGGAGATGTTTGTAGTAGTATTGACCCCATGTTTACAGGCCCTACAGTTGGTACATTTAAAGAATCCTTTCTTGACAGTGAGCCATGTTGTGGGATTTCTGCCTTTCGGGCTGCTTCTGACTATAGAATTCCTCATGGGTTTGGATTTTCTAAAGGTGATACTAGGTTTAATTGCTAGAGACTTGCCAATGATGGGGTCTCCATGTATCACACTCCAATTTTTATTGAGGATTCTACGTAAGGTGTGGTGCTGCTTGCTGTATGTAAGAATCAGTCTAGTTTCCATCTGAGTGCTATCCTGACCTCAGGGAATTTCTGAAGCTCTGTTGGTTAGCAGATCTACCCTTGCTTTGCTGTTAGCTTTAGAGATGGCCATATCAATTGTCTCTACTTTGTAGCCTCTCTGCAAGAATCTTGCTTTGCTGAGTTTTTGTGCTGCTAACAGATCCTGATCGTTGCTGCAAGTACGTTGCATCCGCAGCATCTCTCCATATGGAATACTCTGGATGAGATGCTGAGGATGATGACTGGTTGCATGCAACACACTGTTGCCTGGAGTGGGTTTGCGGAATAGTTTTGTGTCTATCTTATGATCCTTGATGTAAATCTCCACATCAAGGAAACATACAGATTCCTTGCTGATTGTAGCTGTAAACTGCAAGTTTAGGTTGTTATTATTCAGATCCTGTACAAACTCCTGTGCTGATTCAATTGTACCACGCCATATGACAAACAAGTCATCTATATAAAGCAGCCAAACCTTTATCTGGGTATCAACTACATTTTTAAACTCTTTTCTCAGGATCATTTGGTCCCACCAACCCATATATATATGGTAGGAAAAGTATATTTTATAAATATATATATAGAAGATCCCCCTGGCAGGCCCATTATCTCAGCGAACAACAGTCTTAAAAACACATCCATGTATTTGGATTACTTTTTACTTCCCTTTTCCTCGACCTGCCCTGATACTGTAGGGATAGTACAGATTTTATTACTAAAATTCATGACATCCCATGGAAATAGAGCTACGTTCTGGTTACCATTGACATTGTATCACTCTACTATACACCTGTATTGACCATGATTTGGGCATACAAGCTTGTGAATATTTTTTTCAGGGGCAAACCCTTGTATCTATATGACCATACCATGATGTTATTAAGTATGTTGCGCTTCTGTCTTGAGAACAATTTATTTTTATTTGGTGAACAATGGCATAGACAACTCACTGGCACAGCGATGAGAAGCTGTTTTGCGCCCAGTTATGCCAGCATATTCATGAGTTGGTGGAGGGCACAATACATTTGAATGGATGCCAATGAGATCTGAATTAAGCATTTAGAATTCTGGACGAGTTACATAGATGATCTCTTTATTATCTGGAATGGGCCACAGAAAACCTTCCATGCAAATAATAATTTAAATTTGAAATTCACACAAAAATTACATACATCAGAGATGGAGTTTTTGGATGTCCTGGTTAAGTTGGTGGGTGACACTATGCAAATTAGCCTTTTTAGGAAGGGCACTGTAGGAAACAGTATATTGCCTGCCAATAGTCACCATCCTCTCAGCCTCAATTAGAGCACTCCTTTTGGGGAAATGATGCAGTCCAAGCAAAAAATCTGCACACCGCAAACATTTAAGGCAGAACAGAGTAAGTTGGTTGGTAGATTTGTGGCCAAGGGTTACCTGAAGAAGATTTTGAGGGCAGCCTGTGAGAAAGTGAAAGTGCAGCCCAGTAAGAGGTTGTTACTGCCAAAAAAGAGAAAGGACAAGGGCTTGAATATGGTCAAACTAATAACTACATACAACAGTGAATCTAATAAGATTAGACACATGTTGGGGAAGAATTGGCATCTGGCGAAGTCGGACCCATTAATTGGAAGCTTAGTGAGTCCACACACTATTGTGACCTACAGAAAGAGCAGATTGATGAGAGACTTATTGGTGCATAGCTACCCGAGTAGACAGGTTAGCACTGGTTCCAGGCTGAAAGAACAACATAGCTTTTACAAATGTGGAAGGGTAAAGCTTGAGAAGCGCCTGAATTGCCGTGAGCAGTCTGGGCTGATGCTAGCCCAGGCACAGGGAGCCTGTAGCTTTTCTCCTACCCAGCTGTGCCATACAGCTGGGTTGGAGAAATATAAGTGTGCATCTGTTTGAAGGGCCTAAGATAGCTGGCCAAACTGACAAGCACACTCATAAGTGCCCACTAATCCTCCTTCTGGCTATGGCACGGCCCCACCCAAGACTCCATGTCTTACTCAGGCTGCTCAGGCAGTGATAAATAAAATGATAAAAAATGTTATTATCATTTTATTTTTTATCTGCTGGCAGTGGGGCAATGCTTACGGAGGAGCCGCACCTGTGCGTATCTTCTGTTATGCCCCTGTGGATGCCAGTATGTGGGCAGTACCATCTTCCCAGTGAAAAAAAAATATTGAAACCCCTTTGTGCAAGCAGAAATAAAGATCCGAGTTACCCTGTAGCACATCACTGGCACCAGGTAAGTCAGCATAGTACTGATCAATTCTCGTTTTTTGGAATTGACAGGGTCCCTATGAACACACAAGGAGGGGGAAGAGAGAAGACTTTGAGAAGGATGGAATTAGAGTACACTGTCATGCTTAACAGTAAGCACCCCAGAGGTCTCAACTTCGATGAGGCACTTCATCTGCCCATTCAATAATGAGACAATGTTACAGTACAGGGATTCACACTGTTTGTTTTATCTTAGCCGCAGACTGGGGGTCTTGGGATCGTTGCAGCCTCACATTTCATTATGTCAAATTCTTTTGCGCCTTTATTTGATTGTATATTTTTGTTTCATATGATAATGATAAAGGGATTTCTCATTTTTGATGTTTGCGGTTTGTGGGAGCACTTACGCACCATTTGTGGGAAATATGAATTGTTACACATTGTATTATTTTCCTTTCATTTTGTGTCCAATTTTTGTACATGGGCCACTGGATCAATTATTCCAGCCATAGGCAGAACCTTTGAGACAAATCTAAATATGTTGGTCATTTCCTCTGGGATCTCGTTAGGAGTCTCCCATCCTTTGTTCAGGATACGGGAGACTTCCTACAAAAAATATATGATTTACCATGGGAGGACGACTATCTCTTCCTTATTATTGATGTAGCTACCCTCTACACAAGTATCCAACACCAAGATGGCCTGAGGGCAGTGAGTCACTTTTTGGGGGCCAGACCTTTAAATCTCTGGTGCCATACACAAATGTTGCAAAAAATTATACAGAGATGTCTAGAAAGCAACTACTTCATTTTCAACAACATTTAAAAAAAGAATTGTTGCATTACGACAATGGGAACCTGCTTCACCCCCAGCTTTGCAAATCTGCATTTGGGCTGGTGGGAGGAGCAGGTGATCCAGGGCGAACATCAGCTAGACTGGGATCATCACATCATACATTGGAGTAAATACATCAATTACCTCTTCATTGTGTGGAAAGATACAGAAGAGGCTGCAAGGGGATTTTTGAGGAAGACTTAGGTCAAAGACCTAAACCTTCACTTTACAAGTACCATGAGTAAAATGGAGGTTAATTTCCTTGAGCTCACAATATACGTAGAAAACAACAAATTGGAGACCAAACTGTATAGTAAATCAACCTCTGGTAATACTCTATTACATTCCAGCATCTTCCACCCCCGTAATGTAATTAAAAACATCCCCTATGATGAAAGCTTACGGGTGAGGTGAAATTGTAGCAAGTTAATCAAAGAGAATACAGCACTAGAGGACCTTACCATTAGATTCAGAGCCAGAGGTCACACATCCACCAACATAGAGGAGACCAAATCTAAAGCTAGGTTGAGATCGAGGGAAGAGCTTTTATTCAAAACAGACAAGCCAAATGAAATTCATTCACATTTCAGACTCATCACAACTTTTTATAAGCACGTGGGAGCAATATAAGTGTGGCTCAATGGTTAGAGTGGCAGACCCTGATGCAGAGGTCTAGCCCGGGACCAGAGTTCAATTCCCCACCTCGGCGGGTCTTGGGCTCAAAAGTTCCACGGACCTGATAATTCTCGCCTCGGTGCCTATTCCAATCATGGAGTCCCACTCTGCAACTCTGGGCAATAGCTTGCTTAATCTCCACAACGGCCCCCACAACGCTAAGGATGCCTGGCCTCCACCTTGGGGGTGACCAGGAGTGGACACCTCACAGGGAAAGCCAGGATGGGTTCCACAGCGGTATTCGTACAAGCGCCTTGAGACCCTTGCGGGTGAGTAGTGCGCTATACAAGTATCAATTGATATACTCTATAATCCAGAAGTATTGGCACCTAATTAGGAATGACCGCCTCCTAGGCAAAGGGGCACCACGACCAGGGGTAACTTTCAGAAAAGCCAGAGCGATGAGGGAGGATTTGGTGAAGAGAAGCCCTGAGAGTAGCAAATCTGTAAAAACAACTTGGCTGAACCAGAGTGCAGGCTTTAAAAATTGAGGAAAATGCAAGGATTGCCAATACAGGAAGAGTGTTACAAAGTAGAAATTGCCTTAAGTTTAAAAAAATAAGCAAATAAAAAGTCGGTTTAACTGCACAACTGGCTATGCAGTATACATCCTTCAATGCCTCTGTGGTTTAATTTACTTGGGGAGTACCAAACTCCCTGTGCACAAAAGAATACTCCAACACTTAAGAGCCATAAAAAATGGGGACCAAGCATACACGGTAGCCAGGCACTTTGAAGGAGTGAATGGAAGTGCAGTGTCAGGAGTAACCTAGTATGTAGTGGATACAATTGCACCAAAAAGAAGATGGGGTGACAGAGAAAAACAACTAAGGCAACTTGAATCCAGGTACATTTTGGAGTTTAATGCAAAGACACCAGGAGGCTTTAATACGGAGGTAGACTTACACACACATTTGTAATAATCCATACTGCATACTGACCCATCAATCTTTGTCTTATCGGACAATATACAAAATGTTAGTGGTTACTGCACCTAGTTTTAGTTTATTATTGGGCTTACACTATGCACTGTACATACTATCAAGCAGCAGTTATCACACATCACATGCAAGTCAGACTCATGTATATTCACTTAGATCATTTGGTTTCTGTTAGTATTTGCCCCCTTGGGTGAAATTTCATGCATCCTATTATGGGATAAGAAGTTGGTGTGAAGTTGAATAGGTCATGGTTATCGACCCCTGGCGTGCACTCGTGATGAATGAATATCATGAGCGCTTGTCACGAGCCCCCACCAGGGGTTATTAACCATGACCTATCCACTAGATGGTTATCACATAGTTTGCACAACATCTCGGGTAGCCCAAGGACTTAGGGGCCACCATGAACACATACAGAAAACTTTATTGACACAACGAGTAAACAACATTTTGGACAACCTCGTTTCACGAACCCAAAAAAATAAATTAAACGAATTTCGTTACCCGCGCTGCATCACATTTTTCGGTACTTACCTGACATCATCCATATACCGCATTTTACAACCCCCCCACCCTGCCCCTCCTCTGCCTGATGTCACCGCCCGATGTAACACCCTGCACGAGCCGTGGCTGTTCACGAAACAAATTTCTATTACTCGAATGTGCAGGTAATATACTGTTTAGAGAGCACAACATAGCTGATCGTACAGATGTGAAAATTAACTGAATCTAATGCGGTCCGAACCCCTATATGATATGTAAAAATTGTGTGCAATTTGAATTATGGTTCTTGGAGCCCGTGTTGAGGGTTTGTTGTCTATGTCCAATAGTGCATTGAGCAATCTTATTTATTTTCATTGACCACACAACAACTCTGGCCCGACAGTAAACAATTCACAACGAACCATCATTATAAGAAATGCCCAATTACACTGAGCCTTAATGCCCTAGCAGAATCAATTCACTATGCTGTAATGTATAATTAACCATTACAAAATGGATGCCACTTTAATGTTGTTTTGAAGTGCATAAATATATTGTCCTCTGTTTATGTCCTTGAACTTGTATGTAAACATGCGCTGATCCAACACGCCAGTGTGTGATATAGACTGCCTTGACAGTCGAAACGCGTAACTGGCAATAAATATATGGTAGTGCAGACAACCTGAATGTGCGCCTACTTGGTCTTATGGAAAAATGGAATTCGCCGGAGGGCCCCACTGGCGAAGCGTACCACCTATCTACGGGCTTGCATGGGGGCAAGAAGGAGCAAATAGAGTGATCGTGTTTTTGTCTATATATATATATATATATATATATATATATATATATATATATATAGATAGATATATACCACACACCTCCTAATCAAAGAAAAGAAGTGCGCCCGACCAGACTTCAAATTGGCTGCATTTTACCGAATAAAAGTACCTGGCAACCTTGAAGTCTGGTCGGGCGCACTTCTTTTCTTTGATTAGGAGGTGTGTGGTATATTAATTGGAGGTTGTTCGCCCCCAGCGACCTGGCCGCCCGAAGAAGTGTCCATGCTCTTGCGAACAAAACGTGTGGCAATATATATATATATATATATATATATATATATATATATATATATATATATATATATATATATATATATATATATATATATATATATATATATATATATTTGAGATATAGAATAGGTCTCTACCTCCCAGGGTATGCTTATATATCGTGCTTGGATTTCCCCCAATGCACGACTTTCTGACCATGTGTTTGACCATCCTATTTGACCTTCCTCCCTGCTCCTTGTTTGATAGTGAGATGACAGCACTACTATGGGCTATGGGCATTAGTTGGCACTCCATCGTTGTCGCTCACCTAAGTCTCAGGGACAAGTGGAGAACCTGTCCTATGGGGCAGCGCTGCTACCGTACCCCATGAGATCAAAAGCAGCAACCTACTTGGCATTTGGTAATTTAGAGGCCCGGAGTA
The DNA here is from genome assembly GCF_964261635.1 of Lissotriton helveticus. Classification (NCBI taxonomy): domain Eukaryota; kingdom Metazoa; phylum Chordata; class Amphibia; order Caudata; family Salamandridae; genus Lissotriton; species Lissotriton helveticus. Next base: position 1,499,474,864 of record NC_136061.1, read on the forward strand.
TACTACATTTCGGCAATGCAGTCATCACGCCCTACACCATCACGGGCTAATAGGTACACACACATTACCTATTTCAAGCCGCTGCATCATTCAATATTTAACAGGCACTGAGAGACTTCAGTTCACAAGGAGCACCACACACTAGTAGATGGAGTTGCTACACTCTAGAAAGCGGCACGCTCATAATAAAGGTGGTGGTGCATGACGGTCTCCAATAAAGGGATGGGGCTGCACTTAGTGCGGCCACCAAGACCGCACAACATACCTGGTAGTAGGCACAACACCATATTGTGACTTTGAATATTGCTTTACATGTTTGCATTTCTATTTGCTACTATGAATTATTTTGAGACACAAATGAGAATTATATCCTTGATTATTCTAACATGTATGTATTACTCAGGATTATTATGTATATTGTGTACATTTACAAATGGCAGCCGTTCAAGGCTCTTGTTTTCTCTCATCACTGACGTGAGTCTTTGTACTTTGCTGTTGACCAAGTCGATCTAATTGGTCACGTCTGCCTCTTTTCCCTATCATGAACAAGGCTACAGCCGATCCGCGTAGGTGAGGCTACACTAGGCACATTAAATCTACACAAGCTTTCTTGAGTGTTTGAGTGATCCTTTACGGTGGGGACATATGACTCCGATTCGAGGGCTACTGGAGCCCAACTCAGACTGCAGCAATGAGCAGCCCCTGTTGTCCGGATCTTTTATAAAGGTGGTTATTGCAGTTGGCCATTGAAAAATCCTTTTTTACGTTGCTTATAGCTTTCACGCCATTTGATAACCCTGCATAAACACAAAACTTTCCAGACAAATAAAAGTGGCTACATGCAGATCCATGTAAGGAGGAATAAATTGGCTGTCAAAATATCTGCGGTCTTCCTTTCAACTCCAAAAGGATACTTTGGCCTGTGTCCATTTCTGGTCAGCACACCGAAACTTGGGTTCTGAATACTCTGATTGTCTGGATACAACTGGAAGACTTCTGGCACAGCCTTGTGTTACATCCAACACAATTTCATATACATTTTCTATTGTTCTCTCCCATATATATATATATATATATATATATATATATATATATATATATATATATATATATATTCACTGAAAAAACCATAGGTTAGAGACCATATATAGTTAGCTGGACATTTTATTGACATAAAACCAATGAAATTCCATATATAGTTAGTTGCACAAACTATATATATCGCGCACCCGCAATCCACTGCTGATGATGTCACATATTACATCATTCATGACATGGTCAGTGACATCACTGATGACATCACTGATGACATCTCAAATGACATCACTGATGACATCACTGATGACATCTCAAATGACATCACTGATGACATCATCTAGTGTCTGTGTGTTTTTGTAAAGTTTAAATATGTTTTACATATTGAAGAATGAGTGGATGTATGGAAGACTGAGTGTGTGTGTGGCTGGCTGGGAGGTGTGTGACTCTGTGCATATCAATGTGTACTTGTATCAGTGATTGTATAAGAGAGTAAGTATGTGTTAGTATATGTGTGAAAAGTATGGTGTTCTGTGTTTAACTGTATAGATGAGGAAATGGAAGTGTGATTGATTCTTCACAGGACTGACTAGGTGTATGAGTGCATATGATAGTGTTGTAATAATGAGTGACTGTATGTATGAGTGATTGTATGGGTGAATGAGTGAATGTGTGTGTAGACTTAGGAATCAGTGAGTGCGTATGTAGTAACTGGTATTGGTGTGTCATGATGTCATCAGTGATGTCATTTGAGATGTCATCAGTGATGTCATTTGAGATGTCATCAGTGATGTCATCAGTGATGTCACTGAAGTATGGTGTTCTGTGTTTAACTGTATAGATGAGGAAATGGAAGTGTGATTGATTCTTTACAGGACTGACTAGGTGTGTGAGTGACTCCATGGATGAGTGGCAGTGTGTGAGTGTCTGCATAGGTGTATGAGTGCATATGATAGTGTTGTAATAATGAGTGACTGTATGTATGAGTGATTGTATGGGTGAATGAGTGAATGTGTGTGTAGACGTAGGAATCAGTGAGTGCGTATGTAGTAACTGGTATTGGTGTGTCATGATGTCATCAGTGATGTCATTTGAGATGTCATCAGTGATGTCATCAGTGATGTCATTTGAGATGTCATCAGTGATGTCATCAGTGATGTCACTGACCATGTCATGAATGATGTAATATGTGACATCATCAGCAGTGGATTGCGGGTGCGCGATATATAGTTAGTGCAACTAACTATATATGGAATTTCATTGGTTTTATGTCAATAAAATGTCCAGCTAACTATATATGGTCTCTAACCTATGGTTTTTTCAGTGAATTTTCAAGGTTTTGTAAATGCAAATTCCTAACTATATATGGTCTATAACCTATGGTTTTTTCAGTGAATTTCATTGGTTTTTTAAAAGCTAATATCTATAGCTGTAAAATATATTCTTTATTACGTGACGTATCACGTAGCCACGTAAGACGCCTCATGACGCGTCGCATAACCGTGACGTATCGGCTCTGCAGCGCAAACAAAACCCGTAACGTAAGCGTGCCGGAGCACGCTTACAGATATATATATTTTTTTAACCTTAATTAGACAAAATCCACACGTGCACATATCTTGAGGCTTTGCAAAGGCACATCAAACAAACAGTCCCTACAATTTTGCCAAGTTTGCTGGAAATTTATTCCCATATTTTTTTTTTTACTGTTTCTCTTGGTTTTCCCCTTGTTACGCTTACCGAGACGCTACCCGGTACGCGAACCGGACGCTCCAAAAACACAAGATGGCGGACTCCCGTTACGCTGCCGGTTAGCTGCCCGGTTCGCGTACCGGGAAGCGCCTCTACCGCGAACTTTAATATCCCCCTCATCAATCCTAGGGGGTCAGGAGGGGTTTACCTTGCCCCCTTTCCTTCATTTCCCCCTTCTTTTTTCACCACATCTTGTCTCTCGAACCTACCGAGAGACAAGATGGCGGCCGCTCCGGACTGTTTACAATGTTGACAGCTACGCTGCCGGTTAGCTGCCCGGTTAGCTGCCCGGTGAGCTGCCCGGTGAGCTGCCCGGTTCGCGTACCGGGACGCGCCTCTACGGCGTAAAATCGCAAAAAAAAATGTTTTTGTTTTTTTTGCCCCGCGGGGCACTTTAATATCCCCCTCATCAATCCTAGGGGGTCAGGAGTGGTCTACCTTGCCCCCTTTCCTTCATTTCCCCCTTCGTTTTTCACCACATCTTGTCTCTCGATCGTACCGAGAGACAAGATGGCGGCCGATCCGGACTCTTTAGAATGTTGACAGACACCGGAGAGCCAATCAGCTTCGCTTCGCGAAGTTCCGTTACGCGTCAGGTACGCGAACCGGGGCGCTAACCGGAGCGCTGTCACAGATATATATATTTTTTTAAATGTTAATTTCTCAAAATCCACTGGAGCACATATATTGAGACATAGCAAAGGCACGTCGGGCAAACCATATCTACAATTTTGCCAAGTTTCATGTAAATCTATTCAGCCGTTCGAGCTAAAAGTGAGTCCAACCGCCCTATGGAAAAATGAATGGGAAAAACGCGTTTTGGGACCCCCCTTTTTTCTCGGCCCCCCCTTGACGAAACCCCCCCAAATTTTCAGGGGCTGCTCAGAAACAAAATGTGCCATTTTCCTGAAACTTTCAGCCAATTCCGTCAACAAACGCCAAAGTTATTAGACATAGAATTTTCAGAAATCCCATAGAGAAAAAATCCTAACTATATATACCCACTGGCTATCGCCAGTAGGTAATATACATATATAAACATATATAATCTGCATATCTATATAAATATAAATGCATGCATACATATACATATATGCATACATATGCATGTTATTTACATGAAAGTTTTAAAAACACTAATAAAAGCAAAGCTAAAAAGCCACCTCATTACAAACAGAATGGCTTTAACTTAAACGAGGGCGAGATCTATTGCATTTTCAATGCTTGTTTACTTTGGTTCTATCAAGAAGGCATTCAGATGTGTCACACATTTGCCATGAATTCTGAATGTTAGCACTCTAGTTGCTCATTAGATCACTGTAGTAAAGCTAGTGCTCACCAGGGAAGTCTGCTGCTAATCATGGTTTGCAGCCATTTTCCCGCATTTTTTATCCCGCAGACTTTCAGTCCGCATACCATTATCCCGCAAGGTCATTGACCTCGCATACCATTATCCCGCATTTTTTCAAAACGCATGTGCATTTATCGCGCATGCCTTTACAAAGAATTACGTTTTAAAGGCATGTATGGTAAATGCATTTGCGTTGTGAAAACCACGATGACGAGAGAGGTAAGTGGGTTTGTGTTAATTGTTTCGTGGGTTAGTGATTGTGTAGTGTAGTGTAGTGTTGTGTAGTGTAGTGTTGTGTTAGTGTAGTGTAGAGTTGTGGTGGTTGTTTAGTGTAGGGTCATGCTGGGGGTAGTGTTTTAGGGTTTAGGGTTGTGTTGTAGTGTTTGCGTAGTGTAGGGTCATGCTGGGGGTAGTGTTTTAGGGTTTAGGGTAGTGTTGTAGTGTTTGCGTAGTGTAGGGTCATGCTGGGGGTAGTGTTTTAGGGTTTAGGGTAGTGTTGTAGTGTTTGCGTAGTGTAGGGTCATGCTGGGCGTAGTGTTTTAGGGTTTAGGATAGTGTTGTAGTGTTTGCGTAGTGTAGGGTCATGCTGGGGGTAGTGTTTTAGGGTTTTGGGTAGTGTTGTAGTGTTTGCGTAGTGTAGGGTCATGCTGGGGTGTAGTATTTTAGGGTTTAGGGTAGTGTTGTAGTGTTTGCGTAGTGTAGGGTCATGCTGGGGGTAGTGTTTTAGGGTTTTGGGTAGTGTTGTAGTGTTTGCGTAGTGTAGGGTCATGCTGGGGGTAGTGTTTTAGGGTTTTGGGTAGTGTTGTAGTGTTTGCGTAGTGTAGGGTCATGCTGGGGTGTAGTGTTTTAGGGTTTTGGGTAGTGTTGTAGTGTTTGCGTAGTGTAGGGTCATGCTGGGGTGTAGTGTTTTAGGGTTTTGGGTAGTGTTGTAGTGTTTGCGTAGTGTAGGGTCATGCTGGGGGTAGCGTTTTAGGGTTTTGGGTAGTGTTGTAGTGTTTGCGTAGTGTAGGGTCATGCTGGGGGTAGTGTTTTAGGGTTTAGGGTGGTGTTGTAGTGTTTGCGTAGTGTAGGGTCATGCTGGGGGTAGTGTTTTAGGGTTTAGGGTAGTGTTGTAGTGTTTGCGTAGTGTAGGGTCATGCTGGGGGTAGTGTTTTAGGGTTTAGGGTAGTGTTGTAGTGTTTGCGTAGTGTAGGGTCATGCTGGGGTGTAGTGTTTTAGGGTTTTGGGTAGTGTTGTAGTGTTTGCGTAGTGTAGGGTCATGCTGGGGGTAGTGTTTTAGGGTTTAGGGTAGTGTTGTAGTGTTTGCGTAGTGTAGGGTCATGCTGGGGTGTAGTGTTTTAGGGTTTTGGGTAGTGTTGTAGTGCTTGCGTAGTGTAGGGTCATGCTGGGGGTAGTGTTTTAGGGTTTAGGGTTGTGTTGTAGTGTTTGCGTAGTGTAGGGTCATGCTGGGGGTAGTGTTTTAGGGTTTAGGGTTGTGTTGTAGTGTTTGTGTAGTGTAGGGTCATGCTGGGGGTAGTGTTTTAGGGTTTAGGGTAGTGTTGTAGTGTTTGCGTAGTGTAGGGTCATGCTGGGATGTAGTGTTTTAGGGTTTTGGGTAGTGTTGTAGTGTTTGCGTAGTGTAGGGTCATGCTGGGGGTAGTGTTTTAGGGTTTAGGGTAGTGTTGTAGTGTTTGTGTAGTGTAGGGTCATGCTGGGGGTAGTGTTTTAGGGTTTAGGGTAGTGTTGTACTGTTTGTGTAGTGTAGGGTCATGCTGGGGGTAGTGTTTTAGGGTTTAGGGTAGTTTAGTTGTTTAGTGTATGCTAAAGGCATATTCGTTCTAAAAGTTTTCGTTATTTTAATTTGCGGCCTAATAGTACATGCGGGATTTTTTTTGCGGACTGATGGTATGCTGGATTTCGTCATATATTCGCTAATCATACTTTCTATGGTAAAATGAACCCCCTCATTTTGTTCCTTTTTAAATTAAATGTTTTAAGAGTTACCACTTTATTCCAATCAAGATGGCTTCAGGTGTGCCATACCTTTGTAATAAGTAGGACTGTTAGCACTCTAGTTGTTCTTTAGAACACTCTGGGACATTCTGTCATTGGGCTATAGTTGGGCTACATCTGGCTGATATTTGGGCTACATTTGTTTTTTTTGTCTCTGGTGGCCATCTTTGGGCTACATTGGGCTACATTGGGCTACATTGGGCTACATTTGGGCTCCAACATATATATAGCCCAATGTAGCCCAATATATATTTTTCAAAGTTAATTTTCGTAAAAACCACTGGAGCCTATATCTTGAGACATAGCAAAGGCACATCGGGCTACCAGTCCCTACAATTTTGCCAAGTTTGGTGTAAATCCATTCAGCCGTTCAGGCTAAAAGTGAGGCCAACCGCCCTATGGAAAATTGCATGGGAAAAACACGTTTTGGGACCCCCTTTTTTCTCGGCCCCCCCTTGACGAAACCCCCCCAAATTTTCAGGGGCTGCTCAGAAACAAAATGTTCCATTTTCCTGAAAATTTCAGCCAATTCTGTCCTCAAACGCCAAAGTTATTCGACATAGAATTTTCAAAAATCCCATAGGAAAAAAATCCTAACTATATATACCTACTGGCTATCGCCAGTAGGTAATATATATATATATATATATATATATATATATATATATATATATATATATATATATATATATATATATATATATATATATATATATATATACACACATATTACCTACTGGCGGTCGCCAGTAGGTATATATAGTTAGGATTTTTTCTCTATGGGTTTTTTGAAAATTCTATGTCTAATAACTTTGGCGTTTGTGGACGGAATTGGCTGAAATTTTCAGGAAAATGGCACATTTTGTTTCTGAGCAGCCCTTGAAAATTTGGGGGGGGTTCGTCAAGGGGGGGCCGAGAAAAAAGGGGGGTCCCAAAACGTGTTTTTAACATTGAGTTTTCCATAGGGCGGTTGGCCTCACTTTTAGCCCGAACGGCTGAATGGATTTGCACGAAACTTGGCAAAATTGTAGGGACTGGTAGCCCGATGTGCCTTTTGTAGGTCTCAATATATGTGCTCCAGTGGATTTTGAGAAATTAACGTTTAAAAAAAGATATATATCTGTAACAGCGGACCGGTTAGCGCTCTGGTTCGCGGACTTTTCGCGCAACGGAGCTTTGTGAAGCGAAGCTGATTGGTTCTCCGGCGTCTGTCAACATTCCAAACAGTCCGTAGCGGCCGCCATCTTGTCTCTCGGTAGGATCGAGAGACAAGAGGAGGTCAAAACAAAGGGGGAAATAACTATAAGGGGGCATAGTAGATCCTCGCTGACCCCCTAGGTTTGATGTGGAGGTTTTAAAAGGGCCCCGCGGGGCAAAAAAAAAAAATAAAAATAATAATTGAACGGCTGAATGGATTTGCACGAAACTTGGCAAAATATTAGGGACTGGTAGCCCGATGTGCCTTTGCTAGGTCTCAATATATGTGCTCCAGTGGATTTTGAGAAATTAACGTTCAAAAAAAGATATATATCTGTAACAGCGCTCCGCTTCGCGTAACGGAGGTTTGCGAAGCTGATTGGTCATTCTGTCACTGGGCTATAGTTGGGCTACATCTGGCTGATATTTGGGCTACATTTGTTTTTTTGTGTGTCTGGCGGCCATCTTTGGGCTACATTGGGCTACATTGGGCTTCATTGGGCTACATTCGGCTAATTAGCAAATAGCTCATCGCAAACTAGGAATGGTAAAGAATCGCTATTTATTCCTTAAAGTTCGCTATTTAGGAAATGCAAATAACTTTGATGATACATATGGCGGTTCATCTCTAACAAGATAAGAAGCATAGGGATAGATTTATGATGACTGGCGCATCACCAGGGATGTGTTAGTCATTCTGTGCCGCTGTTCCGTCACCTATGGTGTGCTGCATTTACAATGCGGCGCATCACGGGGCAAAAACAGCACAGATGCGTGATGTATCTGTGCCGTAAAGGTGGCGCATTGCTGGAGTTGTATCGCAAGTGTGATGAAGCTCCAGCAAGGGTCGGGGGTGCCCCTGTCGCAGGGTTTCTGTTCTCACACAGAACTGTGGACAGAGGATTGGAACCTCGGCGAATTAGGGTGTCCCAAAACTCACGTTAGTAATCAAAAACTATTTAGCAAGCTAGGTACAGTGTCACATTGGATATAACAAACTCTCAATGTTTAGACAATCCAGAATATGAACTTATAGTACCTCAGGATACGTGGAACTCATGAACAGTCGGTCGTTATATATTTCTTAGAAACCAGAACATGGAGTTAAGAAGAACACATGTGTATTTGAAATGTTTATTTACTAATGCCGTCTTCTCAGGCGTAGTACCTTAGATAATAAAAGTACACATATTATCAGTAGCAAAATTACCAGCATAGTTACTAGTACATAAAAAGTGAATGGTGATAGTATGTTAACATGCTGTAAATGAATAAGAGTTAGCAACACTTATAAGCAGCCGCGGGCCGTGGAGGGAGTTACGGTGAGGCATGGAGGCGGGGAGGGGGAGAAGCAGGGTGGAGAATACAAGTACACATATTATCAGTAGCAAAATTACCAGCATAGTTACTAGTACATAAAAAGCGAATGGTGACAGTATGTTAACATGCTGTAAATGAATAAGAGTTAGCAACACTTATAAGCAGCCGCGGGCCGTGGAGGGAGTTACGGTGGGGCAGGGAGGCGGGGAGGGGGAGGGGCAAGGTAGAGAGGGCTCCACCCTGCTTCTCCCCCTCCCCGCCTCCCTGCCTCACCGTAACTCCCTCCACGGCCCGCGGCTGCTTATATCTCACCCTCCCTAATACACATATTATATTATTTGCTAAGAAGGTCTCTTTGTGTTGGTTTAGGGCGTGCCCATACTTTAGTGTCTTAGATTTGAAGGAATCACATCAGCATACACCAGCTCTCTCTTCATGTGAACCGCATCAACTGTTGTGTATGTGTGTTCGGCAAAGCAATATAAAACCCGCCTCATGCCCAGAATTGGCAGAAGTTGCACTTATGTTATGAGTATGAAGTCGTGGAGATCAGACCTCATAACAATTCTGTATCGTGTTGTTCTTGAAACTTTAGCACTCGCTGTACAGATATAGTTTAACAAGCAAAGCAGATAGTAGAGCAATAACATATTATTCTCATGTAAACCACGATGAACTACTAGGTGGAAAGCTAAAGCAACAACTAAATGTCGTGTGCAGAAGTTGCAAAAAAGGAAAAATGGCGTTTAAACCGGTAATGAGCCCATGCTAACTTAACACGGTGTAAAGATATCCAGGACCTAGATGACACCTCCTCATGATCCGGAAACGAACTGAATAAGATAATAGAAGTGCCATCTCATGAGAGCAGATTGCAAGTTTATATGTGGACGGTCCGCAAGGTAAAGCATTAAAAACTAGGAAAATTCAATGCTAAAGAAAAATAAAACAGCCAAGTACTTTATCGAGTCTTAAGCCAATAGGCAAGGTAAATAATAAAAACTTGACAATTAAGTCAATGAATTGTCAATGAAATGCTAGTACTCAGCATATGAAACATGAAAAAGGTCTATGACATAACTGTGTATGCAAAATAAGCTGCAACAGCCTCCAACAGGAAGTCACCGTCTTCATCCGAAAACAGTTCAGCCATCCAATTTAAAAGCGGAAAAGAACATACGTGCTCTCCCAGCACCGGATCCTCTATCACCATCAGAGGACAGCTCGGTGGGTTTTCAAGAAAGCTGTGTTCCAAGAAAGACTGTGCTGCCGCCAGTAAATTCCAGGGACCAAGTAGTCCATGCATCAATGCCACAGCCATAATCCTTTCGCCAGGACAAATCAACTCGTGAGTAATGATAGGAGTCATCAGCTGATTAAAGTCGACGTCAGGAGAAACCGGTCCGCAGAGACACAAATCAATGGCCCAATCGAAATCACAGGTCAGGCAGTGAAATACAGGCTGGACACAGGTGAAGTAGGAGAACCGAAAAGATAATCCATATGCCGTGCTTAATATCGCCAACGGCATTGTGCCATAATATTCTAGCATGCGATTGCGGAACAGTGTCAGCAGCTGCAGGGTCGGAGGTTGCATAGGAGGGACATCCATATTTAAAAATGTAAAAAAGTACAAGAGCGTCCGCTGGTAATGCAAGTAAAAATGCAATCCACGAACCAGAGTGGAGAAAATGGAATGAAAGGGAGTAGGGATGACTCCAAAGATTTTCTCAAATGAAGTCACGAGACCACTGGTAACAACTTTAAAAAAGTGTGCCAGGGATTTTGTGGAGGATGCGTTAAAGATAGTCGGAAACATGTTGCTGAAATTGAAAGGCAAACCTGTGTACGGGTGTTCGCTATGTGAAGTACGAAAGTTTCACGGGCCGAACTCAAGGCCACCTCTCTCTGAGACAAAAGAGCTCTTATTCTTGTCATGCTGTTGAAACGTGTCCCAAGGTTGGTATTTGTGGCCAGATTGAAAACTCCCTATGTTCATGTGTGGGAGGAAATAGAACATTTCTGCAGCAAATAACCCGTTCACTTACTGTTACGATAAAAGGAATACTTTTAATTAACTCAGAACAATCTTCATTATTGAGCATCAAATAACTACCATTTTCCAACAACTTGAACGTGGGGATGATAGCAGGAACTGGCGTGCCTTGCATCACGCAAGCCATATTTGGTCGCTGTTTGTTGCATGAATCGTGTAACTGTATGTGCCTACACATTAGTGAATGATCTGGCGTCTCAGTGCATTCCTCTCCATTCAGATAAACTTCTTGATCATCTTTGAAACATCTGTATGTGTATGGAAGCGACCAGACCTCATGAACAAAAGCACTACCTAAAGGTTCATAAAGACCTATTGGTATATATTTCATACAATTTGAAAACTTATATAAAGCAAAAGGCAGCGTTATTAAACCGTCGATAAGGCATGTTGCCAAAAAACCCGCAATCCTCTGCTGATGATGTCACTGAGCATGTCATGAATGATGTAATATGTGACATCATCAGTAGTGGATTATGGGTAATAGTATCTCTAGTTTACTCCCCTATAGCTGTCTTTCTTTTAACATAAGTGTGTGTTTCCTTCCCTTATACTTACTGTTTTTGGTTCGCTTCCAGTTCGCGTACCAGCGAGCGAACTAGGAAGCGAACTAAGAGAAATAGAGGTTGGCACAGTTCCAAATATTGTACCAATTTTTTAATAACGGGGAGGTAGTTCTGAAAAGAACTTTTTTTTTTATTTTTCTGAACATTTTTTTACTGTAAGGTTCCCGATTCGCGAAGCGGGAACGAAGAAAAAAAAATATTTAAAAAAATAATTATTCATAAACATATAAAATATATTTTTGGATTTAAAGAAGAATAAATTTTACAGCTACAGATATTAGCTGTTAAAAAACCAATGAAATTCACTGAAAAAACCATAGGTTATAGACCATATATAGTTAGGAATTAGCATTTACAAAACCTTGAAAATTCACTGAAAAAACCATAGGTTATAGACCATATATAGTTAGGAATTAGCATTTACTAAACCTTATTTTACTCACACAAAACCATTGAAATTCCATATATAGTTAGTTGCACTAACTATATATCGCGCACCCGCAATCCACTGCTGATGATGTCACATATTACATCATTCATGACATGGTCAGTGACATCACTGATGACATCACTGATGACATCTCAAATGACATCACTGATGACATCATCTAGTGTCTGTGTGTTTTTGTAAAGTTTAAATACGTTTTACATATTGAAGAATGACTGGATGTATGGAAGACTGAGTGTGTGTGTGGCTGGCTGGGAGGTGTGTGACTCTGTGCATATCAATGTGTACTTGTATCAGTGATTGTATAAGAGAGTAAGTATGTGTTAGTATATGTGTGAAAAGTATGGTGTTCTGTGTTTAACTATAGATGAGGAAATCGAAGTGTGATTGATTCTTCACAGGACTGACTAGGTGTATGAGTGCATATGATAGTGTTCTAATAATAACTGACTGTATGTATGAGTAATTGTATGGGTGAATGAGTGAATGTGTGTGTAGACGTACGAATCAGTGAGTGCGTATGTAGTAACTGGTATTGGTGTGTCATGATGTCATCAGTGATGTCATTTGAGATGTCATCAGTGATGTCATTTCAGATGTCATTAGTGATGTCATCAGTGATGTCACTGAAGTATGGTGTTCTGTGTTTAACTGTATAGATGAAGAAATGGAAGTGTGATTGATTCTTTACAGGACTGACTTGGTGTGTGAGTAACTCCATGGATGAGTGGCAGTGTGTGACTGTCTGCATAGGTGTATGAGTGCATATGATAGTGTTGTAATAATAAGTGACTGTATGTATGAGTTATTGTATGGGTGAATGAGTGAATGTGTGTGTAGACGTAGGAATCAGTGAGTGCGTATGTAGTAACTGGTATTGGTGTGTCATGATGTCATCAGTGATGTCATTTGAGATGTCATCAGTGATGTCATCAGTGATGTCATTTGAGATGTCATCAGTGATGTCATCAGTGATGTCACTGACCATGTCATGAATGATGTAATATGTGACATCATCAGCAGTGGATTGCGGGTGCGCGATATATAGTTAGTGCAACTAACTATATATGGAATTTCAATGGTTTTGTGTGAGTAAAATAAGGTTTAGTAAATGCTAATTCCTAACTATATATGGTCTATAACCTATGGTTTTTTCAGTGAATATATATATATATATATATATATACACATACATATATATATATATATATATATATATATATATATACACATACATATATATATATATATATATATATATTCACCGTAAAAACCCAGGTTTCAGGGACTTTATAGTTAGTTTGACATTTCTCTCGTACACAACCGGAGAAATTTTGTCATTATAGTTAGTTGAGCTAACTATAATTTGCACCCCCGCAATGAACTGCTGATCACTTCACATACTACATCACTCATGACATGGCCAGTGACATCACTGATGACATTTCAAATCACATCACTGATGATATCATCCAGTGACTGTGTGTTTCTATAAAGTTTAAATATTTGTTATATATATATGCCAAGGTGTATTGAAGAATGAGTGGGTGTATATGTGTCTGGGTGGTGGATTTAAAAGGAGTGTGACGGACTGTATATGTGAGTGATGATTAATTGTGTCTTACTGAATGCATGGGTTAGTCACTAAACTGTGAATGTCTGTATCAGTCTGTCTGTTGTTGTGTAAGCTGCTGCATGGGTTGGTGGGTAGCTACACAAGTGTCTATATGGCTTATTTATTGGTTGCATGAGTATCTGTATGGGTGCCTCCGTGTTTGTGTGGGTGGGTGGGAGGTGTGTGACTTTCTGCATAGATGTGTGAGTGGGTGATTTACTGTGTGGAAATAGCTGTATGGGTGGGTGAGTGTGTGTATGGGTGTGTTGGTGAGTGAATGGATGTCTCAGTGGTATATGTGTGAGTAACTACATATGTGAAAGGCAGTATATGTGAGTGTTGGAGTAAATACATGACTATAGGTGAGAGTGAGTGATTGTGAGAGTGGCTGTATGAATGAGTGTGTGCTTCTGTCAGTGATTGTATAAGAGAGTAAGTATATGTTAGTATCTGTATGGATAGGTGAGATAGTGAATGTATAACTGTATAGGTGAGTAAATGACAGTGTTATTGATTCTTTACATGACTTGCTAGATGTGTGAATAACTCTATGGATGAGTGGCAGTGTGTGAGTGTCTGTATAGGTGTATGAGTGCATATGATAGTGCTGTATTGATGAGTGACTGCATGTATGAGTGACTGTATGGGTGAATGAATGGATGTGTGTGTATACCTAGGAATCAGTCAGTGGGTATGTAGTAACTGCTATTGGTTTGTCTATGGTTTCAAAAATGGTAGTTTGTATTTTAGAGTAGGTGTATCGAAGCTTAAATTAGGGTGTGAGGAGGTGCATACAATTATCAAATGGATGATGTCATCAGTGATGTCATAAGTGATGTAATTTGAGATGTAATCAGTGGTGTCATCAGCAGTGCATTGCGTGGGCGTGAGCTATAGTTAGCTCTACTAACTATAACGGCCGAATTTCTCTGGTTTCATATGAGTGAAATGTCCAACTAACTATAACATCCCTTAAACCTATCTTTTTTTCAGTGCATTTCTAAGGTTTTTTAAATGCTAATTTCTAACTATAACGTCCCCGAAACATGTTTCTTTTTGTAATGTCAAAGGCTTTTTAAATGCTATATTCTAACTATAATGTTCATTAAACCTATGTTTTTTTCAGTAATTTTGAATTATTTTTTGGTGATATTTTGTAACTTTAATATCCTGAGAATATTTTTTGTAATTTTTTTGTGTTTGTTATTAAAAGTATTCTATGTAGAGAAAAGGTGTAGCAAACTCTGAGAATGTATGTAGACCCTAGACCAACGTATAACAATAAATACTGTACAGCATCCAAATGAATATATACTGAAACAATAATATATCCAAAAATCTTAGATCTTTTTATTTAAATTATAGTATATTTTCTTATTTTTTTCATTTTTTCTTATTCATTTCATGTCTTTCATTAAAAGCATTTGTCAATTTTATAAATGGCATTCAAATTCTGTGAATGAGGATTGTTACAAATTGAACAGTGCAACAACAATCAGTGTAAACAAAAAAACTACATAGACACAATATCATAAACAAAAAAAGAGAAGGTGATATACGATATAGTCAGTCGTTGGAAAATTGGATGAAGGCAAAGCGGTTTAATGGTTATTAAAAGTATATAATGTCTTATTTTTTATTAAATACTAAAATATATATATATATTTTTTTTAGAAAAAAGTGGAGTTGCGCACCCATGTGTACCTATCTCGATGGGTGCGCAGATTCAAACCGCCATATTGGTGAAGTCGTGAAGGATGCGTGTTTCAGTCAGCCCACTCCTCTAACGCTTACAGGGAAGGAACGACAACGCTACATGACCCAGGTCTTTCCTGTAGTGATCTGCTGATCACAGGTCTAGTTGTCAGCATGCGACAGCCACTCCCTCACGGCTGGTTTACACCCACACCACACACATGCAACACAGGCCTGCGATGATGTGTAGGCCTTGATACACCATCCTGGCAATCAAGACCCGATTTGAATTGTGAGCTCAGCTGGACCGCGTGTATGCCACGCAGAGATGACTCCTCGGCGCGGTGCAGCAGGATGAGCTGGAGGTCTGTGCCGTGGAATCTCGCGACGGCTGAGAAGTTAGCGCCGGCAATACACCATTCTGGCAATCGAGACCCGATTTGAATTGTGAGCTCAGCTCGACTGCGTGTACCCACACAGACATGACTTCTCGTCACGGTGTAGCAAGATGAGCTGGGGGCCTGTGCCTCGGAATCCAGCGACGTTTGAGGAGGTTGTTCCAGCACGTGGTGGGCCCTCTTGGAGACACGCCAGGTGAGCATTGAAGTATGGGTGCGCAGGGTTGGGCAGTCATCGCTGGGCAGAGGACTGGTCTGGAGACCAGGGTTGGGATGTTTGCGAAAGATGTAGGAATCATGCACACTGCCTGAGAAGTTTGCGACAACATTAGTGTACAGGACCCGGTGGTCCAGCTTTGCCTGCAAATAGTTAGAATGCGTGTGGTTTCTGTGTCTGCAAGATTCATCTATCCTGGAGGATAGCTCTGTGCCCCTAGATTGTAGGAGGTCTATAACTTTTCCACTCTGTCCCCCAATAATTATATTTGACTGCTCATCTGATAAGGAGGAGCTGAATTTGAAAGTAGTGAATGTGGCATGTTTGATTCATTTTGGAATATGATAATTAGTTTTAAAAAAATACGTGTGTTTTTTCAGGTAAAACTTATAAGAGTGAACAAAGATTTTTATCTCAGGTAAATGATGTTTTCAAGGCTTTGAAGGTTTCATGAATTTCGAAAAAAATGTAAGATTTCAAAAAACATTCACAAGACAAAAATCATGGGTTCTTGTTCATAGTTGCCCTAGATTAGATAATTTTTTCCAGTTTTACTTCTAGTAATTTTTTTAATTGCTTAAAACCCTTTACAAACATCCTTTCTAGCTGCAAACCAACTCCAGAAGTTATGGTTTCCTAATTCCTTTAAATAAAATTATAATAAACTGTGGATGAAATATACAAAATAATGTCAGAGCGTGGTTTTACTCCAAAAATGCTAACGCCACACTCTGACATTTTGTAAACCCGGGGATTACAAAAATACGGTACACCCCTGCATTTTTTCCCCTAGCACTGGTGCTAAAAAAGCTGCCTAGCGCTAGCGCAGGCACCCTTGCGCCATGTTGCAGGGGTGCCTGCACTGCATGGGTGATCGTTTATGTGCAGGAAGGGACACCTTCCTGCACAGAAGCAATCTTTAAGGTGATTTACTGCTTCTATGTGTGCTGCATAATGCATTCTACAAAGTCATGAAACAATTTTCTTGATAAACTAATAAACAAACTATAAAATAGGGAGTGTGTGGTGTCCCCTTAGCATGTTGTATCTACTGCTTTGTAAGTAGCGTCTGCTTGGGAACCAGCCCAGGCAAAAATATTCAATCCAGTCTCTCTCTCTCTCTCTCTCTCTCTCTCTCTTTCTCTCTCTCTCTCTCTCTCTCCCCCTCTCTCTCTCACTCTCTCTCTCCTGCTGTAATTACCTAGAGGAGCTGGTGAAAGTGACAGAGACAAGAAACTACCAGATGAGGAAAAGAGGGTCTGAGGGAGGTTTACAGACCTGCATGGATAACTCCCCAAACCGTTTACATTAACAACAGAAAATCCGCGGGTCTCAAGACAAAAATATATAGATAGATGTAGGGACTGTACATACCCCAGGAGAAAACAATAAAAGAGGACTCTCCGTTAAGAGGACGGAATCCCATCACTCACCGAAATGGCATGCTTCATCATTTGGGATCTCCTCTTGGCTGCACACTAGTGCATCCAAGGAGCTACCACTCCTTGCTGATGTTAAGGAGGAGCTTGTGGATGTTTTGATATAATCCAGGGCTAGATCACCTAAGATCGATGAAGCATAAGGCAGTGTGGTGACAAAATGTAGTGCAGTGTGTATAATAAGTGTATTTAACCCGTTGACCGCGGCTGGAATTCTGCCGCAATGCGGTTGATTTATGACTGGGCGTGGTCAGGACGGCCCCCGGCCGTCCTCCGTACTCGCCCACCCTGACGTCGGACGGCCGGGGGCCGTCCGACGCGCGCAAAGGGTTAAAATTGACTACCAGGAGAGAAATACGTTTTATTGGGTATCCCGTGGTGTCAAGGGTTATAAAGCAGTAGTAGAGCAATCTAAATAATTGTGCGAGCGTGCTAGGTGAAAAGGTCTACATGTTTCAGCCAATCTATATCTTATGTTAAGCATGGCTTTCTTCAGGACCAAGTAATAACTACTGCACAATAATTATAGTGAAAAGAAAAGAAATGACACAAACTGTGTAGAACGATACAACCTTATACCGTGTAGTATTTTTATGTAGGCACTACCGGTATAGGTGTTGCACTCCCGTATCAAATCAGGAGGATACCCACCGCTCCTGGCAACAGCTCAGGGCGTGAGGCAATGCTCTAGTCTAGTCCGTCGTTACCCCGGGCCATCTTCTGGGTATTGCAAATGGCTACATACAAAATACATAAAAATGTTAAGGTAATCCATGTCAGTAATGTAGTTCCTGTTTTCTTGCATCCCTTAAGAGTGTATGCTTTTTCCAGCACATTGTATTTCTGTAGCTTTTTTGTGCAACATACTACTGTTGTATAGCGCGGACTGTGAGCTGAGCCATCTCTAGGCATCTGTGTGAGTTCAAGTTGCGATTGAGAGCTCTGGAAATGAGGCTGAAGGCAGTGAGAGTTTCTCAAAGTGCCTGACAGTGGCTCATAAGGGTGTTAGGAAAACATGTTCATCTCCTCCTTGGCCCCTTTGCAGAGCACACAGAGCAATATTCACGCGTGACAGTTGTAAATGTGATTCTATGCGAAGCTGAGCGAAGGAGGTACACAGCTGTCGAAATATTGACAGGTCAAAAGTAAAAGATAATGCGCTGCTTACAGGTGAGTGGGTGTGTTGTGTGTGTAGGTGGATGCTGAAGAGAAGGAGATGCGAGAAAGTGCAGTCAGGAGAAAGTGGGAACAGGGCACCGAAGAGTAAAGAGATAAGGAGTGAAATATGCAGATGGAGGATTTCAGACACATGTGGGGAGAAAAAGAGCCTCGGTGTCTTAAAGAGAGACCGCAGAGAAAGGTGTTGTGAAGGAGAATGGGAGTGAGTGTGCCACTCCAAAGACCCCTATCATTTTCACAGCCCGTAGTAATGTTTGTTATCAGTCTCCTATTTTTAACCTGATTTGTATTAACATGTGAATGAATTATTTTATTACTTGTACAAGTTTAATGCACATTTTTGTAGTTATATAATTGTCCCTTTTATTGCTGAAATATTGCTTTTATGGTTTGCTACTTGTAAAACCGAATAAAGTATTTTGACTATGACTACCAGTCCCATATTTTCTTAATTGGAGCATTTTTCATTCTAATTATTAACAAAATAAATCATTGTTGTTTCTCATTTATCTGATACTGGTAACAAGCACTGACAAGGCCAATAGGTTGGCTTTTTTTCAGTCGGATGACCATTACTGTGTGATGTGGCTGGATGAAATAACATAATGCTCAAGGACGCCAACATTCTGGTTGTGTAGTATGCTATAGGAAGAGCAGAATTTTAGCTTATAGTTTTAAGCCTTTCTCCTTAATTATATAAGCTGTACATGCTGTCAAGTATTCCTAGTTACCCTTCTTAGACCATGCCATCCTTTTTTATCCCACTTATTACCGTGCCACAATCATTGCCTGCAGCAAGCACAAATGCATACAGTCCACCATACCTTGTAAAGCATCTTTACACTGTGTCTGTACAAGTTTCAAACTGCCCCATTTTGTAAATGTGTGGCACCTTTTTGTCTTTCTCATTCCCTAATTAGAGTCATTTTTATTTTGGTTCTCCGGCATCAAACAATCAATCAATAAATAGCTTTATTCGCAGGTATAATAACATCCATAAAGGCACATACAACATTACATCAAGAAATAATTGATAAAATACAGATCAAGCAATAGTTAAAAAGTTAAAACGTAAACATTTATTTTAAAATAATTTTAAAACAACCTAGACCTGCGAACTCGAACAGCAGATTTTTTTTTTAATTGCATTTTTCCCATCCCTGCCCAACTCTGAGAGAATGCTCAAGTCTAAACCAAAAGAGATTCCAACAGGAACATTGCCCGCGCTTGTCCCAACCCCACTGAGAGACACCTCCTACAGGGATTGACAGGCAGTCACTATTTATAAGCCCGTGACATTATCACTTGTAAACCACCCAACTCCCCCTTGCAGAAACATAGGCCACTATTAGGCTACTTTATCAACTAGAGTTAAAATACACACTATTGTTAACAGTTTCAGTCATTAGCATGTATTGATTTAGAGAACCAATCAGGAAGGCTAATCTTCCAAACATTGTGCCTTAATCAAAACTGCGGCAAATGCCTTAATTCTGCAGCTGCCGGCAAATTCGCACCATATTTGAGCAAGTCATCATCTGTATACGAGAGGAATGGAAATCCCAAAAAAGTAAGATCAGTGACTCCAAGGATCGTCAGGCAGGGCAGGGTTGGACTGTTTGAGGATCATATGTGACTACTTCTGTCCCTGCCTGGCAGGTCGTTTAGACACACTGGCTTTTTGTAAACATTGGAAGCCCTAATAACCGGTCAGCCTCTAATACATCATTCTACCAATCAGAAGCGTGACACATCATTGACCAATGCAAAGAGAATATGATGACACAGCCCAAACCGCAATTGCGACCATAATCAATGATGCGCAATCAGGCTAATGAGGAAATTGACCACTGAGCCGACTAGAACGTTTATGTTCTAATGATGCCTCTCGCAATCCAATCCATGACACTTATTGACCATTAATTGCTTAAAAAGCATGACCCGTCAATACCCCTGCATATTTATGTTGCATTTCTAACCTTGATCCATCGACGACAATAGCCAACCCAAAGCGACTGACGCAGACTGCCATTAACTGACCGCTATAGCTCCTCCTTCAATTGCAAGTTTGTTAAATGCAGTCACGGAGACCAGGTTGTACTTACCGATGCGCAATGAGCTGGGGCTGCCGGAGATCTTCATTAGCCACAGCAGCAGCAGCACCAGAGGCGCCAGGACCGGGGGCATTTTCTATGAATCCTCATGGAGCCCTCTGGTGATCTGGGCATGACATAACTTTCTGAAAATAAAGAGAGAGACAGGATACCTCCATTAGTGGAAATCTACATCTACTCCAGGCCCCAAAAAAAGGCATGAAAAGGTCAAAGCTGTCTTGAAATGGGCCCCGTCTCTATCAGCACCGCTCTCTCATGACCACTGGTATCGATGAATGATTCATCGTGTTCCCTGATTGGCTGGTGGTTCCTTATTCTCCTCTTCCTTGATTTATCTAAATCTGGCAGAGAGAGCAGCCCCTCTACCTATCTCCCAGCAATACTCTTCCCGCAACTTCTCTCTCTATTCCACAAATGCAACCCAAATTTAACATTTTCCCACTGGCAACAACTTTCCTCTAGCTAAAGAATGAATCTGTCCCATCAGCCCTATCCCTTTCCTGGTGAGTCCATTCCCTCTCACCACCTGAACCCAAGCCCCTCTCTCCTTAGCACAGGGTTGTTCTTTGCAATAAAGTCTCTTATGGCCTCGCCAACCATTCTCCCATTAACTCCTTCATTGCTTTCCTACACCCCTTTGTCTCCAAATGAGTGTCTGCTTACACTTAACACTTACACTGTGCTGTCAACACCTCCATCTCCCACAGCAGCAATTCCATCTACTCAGTCAGCTAATTTCGCTTTACATTTACGACACCACCTCTATCAACCCCTTCCTCTTCTGACCACACCTTCGTCATCATCAGCAACCATTGCTCTCAGTGTTACCACCGCTCCTCTAATCAATCAACACTTCTCCGATCAACTTATCCTTCTCCTAATTCTCTTACTTTTCTCGATCCACCCCTTCCTCAACACCAACCGCTTTTTTTCCTGGTCAACCCTTTCCTCTTCTTATCAGTCTGTCACCCCTTGGCACAATCACCTTTTTGTGGGAAACGGCATTAACTAAAGCCATGTATGCCGTTTCCATGCAATTGGAACGCCGCTGGCCTTAACCACACACATGCCTTAACCATGCATATGAGTGGTTAAGACAGTCAGCGATCTAGTTACAGAGACCGGATTGGTGGGGAGAGGGACAGGAAGGATCATGAGAGGAGGAACAGGGATGCACCTTGGTAAGTAGAGCTTGTGGGGGGGTAATTTTCATAGGCATGGGGTAGTTTTAGTGCTCACGGCAGGGGGGAAGGACAGTTTTCAGGGTGAGGAGCCGTTTGAGGGCTCAAGGGAGGGGGCTGGGATCGGGGTCGTTTTTTTGGGTTGAAGGCCATTTTAGGGCTCACGGCGGTGGGCTGGGGTCGGGGTCGTTTTTTGGGCTGGGGACAGGTTTTAGGGTTCCGAGTGGAGGGGCGGTTTTTAGTGCTCAGAGCAGGGGGGCTGGGTTGTGACCTTTATCACGCATGCCCATCATGCCTTTACAAATATAATTTTTGGGAAAGACATGCGTGATAAAGGAATGCGTGATAAAGGCATGCGTGATAAAGGCATGCGTGGTAAAGACGCGGTTGCGGTTGAGACCCATTATTGACGCATGCTTTGTTGAGGGGTGCGTTGTTCTATCATACAACTCCTCTTGGTTCCCTGACAGGACCCTAAAACAAAAGTTGAATTCTACTTATGTCAGCATGCGTGGCATCAGTTTCCGCTCGACTCCCCGCCCCTCAAAATTACTTCCCTCACACCTTCATCTCTCCTGTTCAAAACGCTGGGCCGCAATTGATGCTTTGCTCAGCTTTACGCTAAAAGTTCAGCCACTGCTCACACCTGTCATTTGTAAGCCTTAATATCTGGGAGGTATCTCCTTTCTTGGCTTTAGCCTAAATCAGACTCACAATCTATTTTGTTTCATTGTTTTCTTTGTTGTTCTGGCTTTTAAGTATTCTTTTGGCTAACGTCTTTCAGTTTGGTTATTTAAATGTTTTCAAAGCCCAGGTAAATACATCGGTATCTGAGTGCTGGACAAAACCGTATTCGCTTCCAGCCAATTCTAAATGTTTCTAGTCACCATCAAATGTAATATTGCCGTTCCTCTCCACTGTCCCTACCTAGACCAGTTGACATTTGAACTAGGCTGGCAGAATAATTGGGATATTTGTTTCACAT
The DNA here is from genome assembly GCF_964261635.1 of Lissotriton helveticus. Lineage (NCBI taxonomy): Eukaryota > Metazoa > Chordata > Amphibia > Caudata > Salamandridae > Lissotriton > Lissotriton helveticus. The sequence continues at coordinate 1,499,497,404 of NC_136061.1, forward strand.
GCAATATGTGAAAATCTTGTGAACTGTCTGCGTTTTACGCATTTTGCACGTGGATGGAAGTACGCATGAAAATTGCAAGCGAGGTATGCCATCGTGTTTAAAAAGAATCTGAGGTAACATCTCAGTGAAATTGCTTACACATGGGGCGTATTTACAAGCCCATTTCACTACTGGGGCGTCACTTTTTCCCATATTAAAATGTTTAGTCGTGCAGTGAACATTGATTGTACAGCTCAAGGGACTGTGGTACACCCACAGTTTCCATGAGAAATTATTTGTATAAAATCGAATTTCTTACAAGTGAAAATCATGAGAAAAACTGGGAGCAGAGTAGAAATTATGTGAAAGACGAAATGCCTAAAAATCAGGAGTTTACCTGCATGAAAAAAAAATGTCCACACGTACTTTTTACCCATTCTATATGATATCAATGCAACTATTAAGATCCAATGGAGGTGCAGGGCCACAGGGACCAAGAGTTTCATGATGCAATATTGTTATGTAAATCCTAACAGACAGAACTTGCAACAGCTCCACTGTCATAACTTATCATCCTACTGTTCTGATCCATCACAGTGAGCCTGATTCACAAAGGTAAACTTTCACACTTGTGTAAGTTTACTATTTTCTTGCAATTTAGAAACTTCAAGCTAATTGTAAGCCTACGACTGCGGAGACTCCGCACTTAAAAAGATAAGCATGCCTTCCACCACCCTTCTGTGTCGCGCCCATCCCTCTCCACTGATGCACCCTATCACACAAATTGACCCTATTAGGTCCTTAATTTCTGATCTACACTAACCTATTAATGTCCCACCCCGTGCTCTTTTCTCTCCACTTCTGATCCACTCAATTCTCAACTTCTCCCATACACTCCTCTCTTCCTCGCTCCGTATCGGTGTCCTCTTGTGTATTGTCCCCTTTTCGTCCACTCTACTCCTGGTAGTGTCTTTCTGCATTTCTCTGTAGTGACCAGTGCTCCTCCTTACCCCAGAGTCTTGCCTCATCACCAGTTTGAGCGGAGGAGCTTCGCTCCACTTAAAAAAAAAAGAAAGCCCCAGATGAAAAATACAATGGTAATTCATTAACATTTTTGTTTTCATCCTCCCATCCTGAACCAAGCATCAGGACGGAGGCAGGCTGCTGATAAATGACAGTAGCAGGGAGGAGGGTGAGCGGGGTATGCACTTTTCAAAGTGCGCATGTCCCTTTGGCTGGCCATCTTGCCACGGCCAACCAGACATGCACAGGTTAGAGCAAGTGCAGGCCTCCAGATCGCTGTGGAGCACTGAGTGAGGCCACTCCCTCCACTCAGGGTTATGCTCTTACAGCATGAGAGCAGAGCTAGGATTGGTCTAGGGAGTTTTCTGGTGGCCGAGTTGCTGTAGCAAGAGGCCCGGAGCAGGAGTAAGGTAAATTTACTTTTATCTTAATTTAAGTTTATGTGTGCCTGCGAGCGTACAGGTTTATTTTTATATTTATTTATTTTATTTGAGCACACGTGTCCGCCTCCGTGGATGCCAGCCGCCTCTTCCAGCCACTCTATATCATCAAGCTTCTCTCCACAGCCACTCTGTAAACATGTTGTGTTCCCTATGAGTGTCCAGCACTGTCCCTCAGGACTGTCTTACTCCAGGCCTAATCTGTGTCCCACCCAAATACACACTGCTGCCTTTGGGGCCTCCTCTGACTTGTTCCATTTTCATTTCCTTGCCCTTCTGCAATATCCTGCTGCACTCAGCCAAGACACGAGCCTACTGCACTCGCCTTCCGTCACTCAGAAAAGCCCCTCGAGGTGGGCTCAGTCACTTCCCCTGAGGGTTCTGCTCCGCATAATGTCCACTGACCCTCAGTGTTACACCCAGCCCTACCCCTGAGAGCGCTTCCGCGTCAGGCCCCTCAGATACTCCCAGTTTAGCTCCTCCGCTCTAGCACTACTATTTCTCATTCCCTGTTAGAGGGTCTTGCATTCAAGCAGAGGACAACATTTTGGGGGCTATGAGGAGGATGGAAGTTGATCCATCAATGTTTGAAATGGTCATGCCAAAAGGCTGTATTTGTACATGATAGTGTCTAATTACCCATCAAGCTACGTCATGCAGTAACAAATGACCAAGAGTTCAGTGCTCACTGCTGGGATATGTGCGTGGTAATTGGACAGGTCAGTCCAGGCCTCATCATTCTGATTTCAAGCAAATGAGTAAAATATATTTTTTGATTGGGTTCTAATTTATTCTTGCTTATATAGTTGGTCTAAATAAAGCACTTTAGTAAAAGTGCCTTATAAATTACCTAATATAAGTATTGTTGTTTTATTGTTGTTTTTGTTATTAAAGTGTATGCTTTTTCCTTAATCTTGATACTTGTCTATCTCCCACCAACCTTTCTCAGAAACCTCCATACTTTCCCTGAAGCTCTACCCTGACACATCAAACTCTCTATGTACCCATGAACCTATGGTTCCCAGCATTATTTTCCCATAAACCTCTTTTTTAATTCGCCACAGACAACGACGGATGAGAGAAAGCCATGGTACACCATTTTCTTAATTCTCCCTTCTACACAGGGTTGACTCCTCTTTTTGAGCGGAGGTGCGACGCCCCACACGCGAAAGCTGAGAAATAAAATGGTAACAAAGTTTATTTATTACCATTTTATTTTTCAGCAACCAACCCGCCTTGAAGTAAGTTTCAGGATGGGCGGGCCAGTGCTGCTGAGTGGCAGCAGGGAGCTGTGCACTTTAAAATGCATATGACTCTTTGGCCGGCAGTCTTGCGACACCCAGCCAGACATGCACATTTTAAACTTCTCTAACATAACTGTCTTAGACAGCTGGGTTAGAGAAAGCGCAGGCCTTCAGTGCTCCTGAGAGCGTGGAGTAAGGCCGCTTCCACCAATCCCGGGGCTGCTCTCATGCCTCTCATGCTGGTGAGAGCAGCACCAGGAATGGTTAGTGCAGTTTCCTGGGTCCCACGTTGGAGCCTGCCTGGAAGAGAGACGACGGGTGGAGGAGGACGTCATGTCGCACCTCAGGGTACGTTTATTTTGCATCCCCGCCGGCCTCACCACCCTCCGTACATGGCAGCTGCCACTGCTTCTTCACCATCTAATCACTCACCATCCAGTGTTCCGACAACCCCTCCCCAAGTTTCTCAGACATCTCTTCCACAGCTTGCTTCCTCTTGCAACGCCCTTCACCCCATGAACACCCACCACTGCCTACTATCTGATTTTCCTCTTTGCTGTCAGACACGTTCTCAACCATAGCTCTCTGCGTTTTACTACGAGTTACCTCACGGGGAAACTTCTCCCATCACAGTAGTCCCCAGCCAATGAGTGACGCTTTGCCCTCCTGAAATGAATTTAGAATCTGACACCCTAATGCACGTTTTCTTTACAACAATGAGGCCTGTTAGATCTGTCACTGAGAAGGTCGTACGCGTATGCAATGTCTGCACGTCGGTACACACTAGAGTATAACATCAACCCCTTTCTCTCCATACACTTTCATATCCATTTCTAACACATTTTTAATTCATATCACGTTTCTCGGAATATGATTGTCCACCTCTCAGCTTTTCTTTTTTGTTGAAGCGATTTTCAATTTCACTGTCAAATTCACTAAAACAAAACCCTGTGTATCTCAAGGGCGATAATTGTTAAGACATATACATGTTTCAACAAGATCATTTAAGACCATTTCCGAAATACTCAAGAGAGTATAAAATATTTGCCAATTGGAGATAGAAATTATATTGAAAAAAAACACAAATTATCCTGGAACCGTTTTCAGAACTTGAACTAGTGATAGATTCCCACAGACAGAGCACAACAAAGCCCAGGTGAACAATGACTAGCTGGGAAAATTTAGATATTTCTGACAGATCTCATCAAACGTGTAATACGTTCCATTGCTGTCAATTGTGAGATCTCCTCAGATCTCCCCTCTACCTACTCCTGTCTCCTTTTCTCTTTTCCTCAAACCTACTTCTCTTCTTGCTGGCACCAGATCAATCCGCCCTACCACATTTTTTTTTTCTCAGCGGAGATGCAATTGGCCGCAAGCCCGGGTAGCAGCACCACAACGAGCTGCCTGCCAAGGCCCTGTTTTTCTTTTAACTTTGTTTTTTTTAATTTTCCAACAGCAATAAAATACGAAAATACAAGATGCTATTTATCACAAGCTGAGTAGAATCCATTGATTCCCGAACAACAATTACAGTGGTGCATCGGAGGATCTCAGAGGAACACCACGCTTATGTTCTTCAGTTAGTTTTATGGGGACGCTCATAGATTCTCAGCTAAGCGAACAACCGCCTCGGGTTCTCGCTAGCCCGTGGTCGTGATGCGAGTTTGATAGGTTAACAATGTTCCAGCATTAAATGCTCCAAACAGGCAATGCTCGTCAAGGACCCATCTTGTCTGCTCTCCTTCAACCTGACTCAAAGCTCTCAAAGCGGCTGCACAGAAAGCTTCTATCTCATTTTTTCTTAAAAAGCACTCACATATTTATGGCGCTTGCATAGCAAGCCTTAGATCATCAAATTCAGAGTGCACTTTTCAAGTGGGAGGCAATTTCCTAGACAGATGAGAAGCCTGGAAACGATCTTACTTTCTGCTTAAATTCATACCTGATCTTAAGGGGAAATTGATAAACAGATCTTCGGTAAGTTCAACGTGTTAAGTTTTGACATTGACGCTTCTGCCTCCTGACGATACTTATTATGGGTGCACTTGATTTGGATACGAGTTACCCACCACCATTCCACATGGATCCAACCTGCTAAGACCTATCCCTTTGACTCCCACCTCTTGTCCAAATAGGTCAAATCTGTTATCCCATGGCCTTCCTCATTGGTTGCCACACTCCTTCCCTAGTCAGTCTGAAAATGTTGATTAATGCCTCATGTGCATCAGGAATGACCTTCAATTCTCCAATTTATCTACAGAGGCAAGTCTATCCCCAGCGCTGGAAAAAAACATATTAAAGGTAGCAAGCAATCGGAAGAAGCAGAAGGGAGATCCCCACCACACCTGCCGCCTGACTGGAACAGGATCGTTCTCTAAGAAGAGGGGAGAAAAGTCAACCGGTGAAACCTTCTAATGAGCATGATACAGGAGCCTCACTGGCCTAACACATGGCTATCGATTACTGACGTAGGTCACTGTCACACTGTGCGAGGAGATCAATGGATGATGCTTTGTACTCAAAGGTGTCTATTGGATCTTTCATAATGAGGTTATTATCGGACTCTCTGTCACATGTTTTCTTTACCTCAATGTGGCCTGTTAGTGCTTTTATTCTGAAGGTTATCAATAAAGTAACCTAATTTCTGCAAAACAGTAAATGCCATATAGTATTGTATGCCTTCAGCTCCAAAAACATCAGCGCGACTCGTCTGCACACCCATAAACATCAGTCTATAACATGCCTATAACAATAGAAGCATTAGTGTATAGCAAGTCATCACCACTGTAAACATTAGTATGTAGGATGCTTGCATCACTGTAAACACTAGTGTAGAATATAAGAGATAAAGTATGCCTTGCAGTACATTTCAAGGATATTGTATGTCACTGAGGAAACCCATAACCATATAGAGAAATTAGGCCATTTGCAAAATAAGTGTGAGTTCCGTTATAAGGTCATGGAACCCTGAGGTGACCTGCAATGTCCTTTTAATATACAGCAGAGGGTATTCTATTCCTTATAATACATGGTCACACTATCAGCCTTCCCACAAACTGCTTGAATTCTTAGTATCTTGCCATTTCATGCTTGTTGTATACACACAGGATAAAAGCAGAATCTGTACTGTACTTAACCATTTTTGCCAAAAGCTGTTAGGCTAACTTTCATGTAAATCAGATTAAAAATACTGTGTTGAAACATGCAGAGCATCTATCTTTCCTACAAAGTCCTATGGTGTGAGAAAAAAATAAAACAGCAGTGGGTAACATACTTGTTTCCTCCTAGAGATCAAATGATAAAGTGCTTACACCACAGTTAATATTAGTCATGCCAAATGAGAGAGGGTAAAGACAACAGGTCAACATGCTGGTGCTTTAACAGACATCTGAATATAACAAGCTTGTCTCTTCACAAAAGTCTGAGTACAAGGTGCTGCACCTCAACAAACATCACTGTGGAACATATTAAGACCACTGTAAACATCACTCTATGATATGCCAGTATCTACATAGCCGCAGCATTTAATGGCTGCACACATACAAGCAGAACACATCATGCCTTCACCTGTGTAAACGTTAAAATGCTGCCGCTTTACAAACATTGGACTATTACATGCCTGTACCCCCATATCACAGTAAAGCTTTTCAGCACCATTACAAACATCATAACAATGTATAACATCCCAGAACCTATATAAGTATCTCAGTGCAGCATGCCTGCATCTCTCCAAACACCATGGTACTTCATGCCTGCATCTGCATAAACATCAGGGTATTCAGGGATTCAAGTACAAAATGCCTGCACTTCTGAGAAGCTCCACACTAGCCGACTGACTTGCGACCCTGGGTTTTTACATTAAGGACGCAGGGATTGGCCTTTGGAGTGCCCCTTACTAAATTAAATGACTGAATGATTAGAGGTCAATATTCGGGCTCTTTGAGTAAGAGAAATATGTTTGGGGCACTTGGCACTCAGAGATACCGGATGGGCTAAAATTTCGTTTTTGTCCTGATGAAGACCCCAGTGCATCTTCCAAGTCAAATAGATTGAATAAGGGGTCGCAACATCAACACTTGACGGAATAGTAGGGTGACGATAGTAGGGTGCTAACAAGTGGATCACTGCCAAGTTTTTGTGAAAACCTTGTCAATTCACTTTATTTCATGTCAATTAATTTGTGTGAGTAGCGATGGGTGCGTGACCTCTTATAAAACGCATAAATGTTGCTGAAATAACTCCGACAGAACCACACGTGCTTATACCGTGCAGTTAGTAAACAGCAAAGTAAACCAAAACTGCACCTCTATAAGCATCCGAGAATACCAGTCAAACATGCTGGCGCCTCTGTAAAGATCGGACTAGGGTATACGAGGCTTGGACCTGTGTACATATGTATGTATAATGACCCCGCCTTATGCCCCCCCTGCCACCTCCATGGGTATCAGCACTTCGTAAGCAGAAGAGCAGTAGGCAAAATACATGCTAATCCATATGCATTGAGAATAAAACAGGTTTGCTTTGTTTATGGTCTTTAAGTGCACAGACACCCAATTACGACCATTTCAGGGCTCCTGAGCGACAGTAAACAGACAAAAAGAGAAAACAACAGTTCAGTTCCAAGAATACAGCCAGTCTCTGCTGGAAGAGTAAAACTACACAGGATAATAAAAAGCGTCGACTCAGCCTGCATTATGCTAACCAGTTCATCTAAATCGCTCAGGTCTAGGCCATTCCTATGCTCTTACACCCAGACTCATATTAGTGATATATAAAGCCACACATATATTATATTTTTAAATACATTTCCATCCACTCATAATTTGTCTGGGAGACGGTGCCACGCCTACTAGGCAGGCTCTGTCTACCAAAACCTTTGTTTTTTTCAACATCCTCGGTAGCCCTGCGGCTGCAGGGTAGAAAAGCAGCTCTCGCCACATGGTAATACCGCACGTCTCAGAGATCTTACTGCTGATAGGTCAGTCTGACGCAACCGGCGCCTGTTGTTCTGCGCCTCATAATAAACAGTTCATAATGCAAACGAGGCCTGCGAGGATCTTCGTGCTAATTGCGGTAAAAGCCCACTGCACATAAAAGTTTAATTCGATTTAAAACTCGGAAAGGCCAGTCTTATTAAATAACCAGGCGAGACAGATTAGCTTTTTTTTAACGGACCAGCTAAGCAATTTGGTAAGGCGTCTCCTAAAGAGATTTCTAACGTATTCCATTAAGGTACCAGACGAGCGGAAATGAACCGGGCCCCTGAGAGGTGGAGCCGGGGTAATGTTTTTCCTGGTCTGACATCGCTTGAGGGGTCCCTCGGTCTCAAGGCCGCGCTTACCGCCTGCCACCTGTCACCGCTGACCGATACCTACGGAAGTCAAAGATGGCGTCTCTCCATTTTCGAACATTCTGAATAGTATGTTACTCAACACGTGTATACATCATAAATGGAATTAAAATCACGCAATGATATGTTTTAAAAATAACGGGCCATATTATCAAGAAAGGGCGATACATTATCGCTGCTTTTATTGGCAGGAAACTGCCGCTAAAGCGTCAATAATGGGCTTGATAATATGCCCTTGTGAATTCCCATAGAAGCCCGGGTTGATAATATGGCCAACGTCTCTATTTTAGAGCACTTTGTACTGTCGTAGATTTGACTGCCATAAATACACATATTGATTTTACTTGTATTAATTTATTGGTATTGAATTTATTGACCCTGTGAGATCGAAAGGTTGAGTTGGCCTTGCTGGGATTTAAACGAGTGACTTGCAGATCACATCAGAAGTCCGCAAAGACCAATTTAATCTCTGAGACTTGTTCCTGGGTAACTATTAGGACATTGCAAGGCACAGAAAGATCACTCTCCATATGGAGGCCACAGGAAGAGGCAGGGATATCTTAAGGTCGGGCCCCCTGGGCTGAGATTTAAGATCTAATCTCAGCTCTTCTTGGCCAGGTCACTGACAGTGCACAGGCACACTCCTCCTAATTGTAAATGTTTTTACATCTAATATTCAGGGATAGAGACGTGTTTTCAGTATTATAACACAACAGCAGCTCACTGATATTATTAAAAATGATCTATGTCGCATCCGCGACCCCTGATGACCCCGAAATGACATCCATGCAGGCAACATGAGGTGAGAAAATAGGATCTCAGACTTGTTGGTAAGCACCTCTGTGTGGTCTGCCAACTTTAAAAGAATTTCTGATTGATGCGTCTGTAAGCCTTGATATTTTGAATGCGAGGTTGTTGCGGACGAAGGATGTACAGGTTCCCTCAAATCCAAGGATGGAGGCAGCTGGGAGGTGGCGCGACGCAGTCGCGGCTGAGATGACTTGCGTGGAGGGGGTTATGGGGGGGTTTCGCGCGGCGGGAATTTAAAAAGAAAAAAAACTTACCTTACTGGGTCCCACACCGCCTCTGCTCCTGGCCGGGTCCAGCGTTTTCCTGCTACTTTCCTGCTCTCCTGCCTCCAGCAGGAACCGAAGGCAGGAAGCCTCCCTCTTCTAAGCCAATCACAACGCTGCAATGGCAGCATTGTGATTGCTGAGGACAGCGCCCAGCCGGGTGCCTACAAGGAGGCCATTTTCTATAGAGAAAATGCAGAGTGCGCATTTAAAAATACCATTTCATGTTTCTGCTTCGCGCACATGCTCCTCTGCCCTAATAGAGGTAAGTTGAACCAAGATAGGGGTCAGGCCCAATAGACAGAAACCAGGTAGGGCCATATATAACATTATAAACATGAGATGACCTGGTGTCTTAATTCATTAACAATAACAACCACACTATATACTTTTTACCCCACCACCTAAAGTGTATAGTGTGGCTGTTATTGTTAATTAATTAAGACACCAGGGGCCATATGTATCAAGCCGTTTGTGAATCGCAAAGGCCGAAATTCGCCGAATTTCGGCCTGTGCGAATCGCAAACGGCCTATTTGCATGTTTTGGTATGTATGTAACATTCGCAAAATAAGGAATAGCAAAGATTTGCGATTCCTTATTTTGCCATAGCATTTAAGGAATCGCAATTTTGCGATTCCTTAAATGCTATGTATGTACCATTTTTGGGTTGCGAATTATGATTAGGAATTCCCAAATTACCACCAACTTGTAGTTGATGGTAACTTGCGAATTCTTCCAAAAATGCACAATTTGGCATTTTTGAAAGTGGCATGTGATGCACACACATGCCCACAGGGCATGTATGTGCGCCATATGCACACACATGTACATTTCAGGGGTGCAGCAGGTTGTCTTTGAGACACCCCTGCACCCTTGAACTAATTCTCAAATTGCGATTAGCAAATTGCGAATTCGCAATTTGAGAATTATTTCGCAATCAGAGGCCCATAGGAATGCATTGGAAATTATTCCTTAATTGCGAATTCGCAAAATGCGAATTCGCAATTAAGGAATCGCTAAAAAAAGCGATTTTCTTCATACATACCATTTTGCAATTCCTAAATAGCGATTCCTTAAAAATCGCTATTTAGGAATCGCAAATTAGTTTGTTGATAGATATGGCCCAGAGTCATCTAATGGAGGTAAGTGCCATGGTCCTCGTCTGGAGGCCACTGCAGCTTGTACCACCCACTGCCCCTGCCAGTGCTGCCTATGACTGTACCAACCCAACTACTAACCCTCACACTCCTACAACTCAGACTACAGCAGGCTCCAAAAGCTATAAGAATGGCCTGCGTGGCTGGCATTAGTCCTTTTAATGTATATTGAATTAGTAAACAACTGTTGCTCTGTTCATATCTATATTAGTCAAACAGTGCCACCATGTAGCAGATTGTCATAAGTGCCTGTGTTGGAAATAATGTGCTGGTGCCTAGCACCAAAACCCTCTGCACAAATTAAGCACTGGCTCAAGTACAGGCCTAGAGTATGGGACTCAATCCCACTGGAGATGCGGTGCCAAACATCTATAGAACCATCCTTACCTGTGTTTGATATGTACTACTTCATCATTAAGATATCAGGACATCTAAACCAAAACACGTCTTAATGAAACACTAACCCTCAATAACACAGCAAGATGACAAGTTGGTCTTAGAAAAAAAGGGAGCCCTCTCAACCAATCTTGGTGGGGTCACCTGCCTTAAAACTATACAAAATTAATGATAACATCTATAATTTAGTTTCAGTTCTCCTGTTTCCCTAGGGCCCATTTACCCAATTCCATTGAAAAACAAATTAATTTATAATGTAATTTCTTTGGGTAGGGAAGCCACCATTCATGGCACTCCTAAAACTTTAGTACTCCAAAGACTGAGGGGTGCTGTTGTTCCAAACCGTGAAAACTATTATAATAACTACAGGTTAGAACTGGCCATATTACAGTCACCATCCACAAATCATACCCAAAACACCAAGATCAGTGTTTAGGAGGAAGCTATAATCAACTATTTCCAGTTGAATGTCATGTGCCCCATGAAACCCCACCCCAAATTATTCCCACAGATGTGAATAAGAGGCCTCTAGAAGCTGCTTATCTCCTTGAAAGGGGTATACAATTTCATAAGAAGGTTATCTAACTCACACTTATGGTTTAACAGAAAAGCCCAGTGGATATGGAAAACAAAATATGTTGATCTTGGATTTATAAGGGCATCTTATCAGGCGGTCAAGCCTTTTACATGGGATGCCTTGAGTCTTTTGTCGAACTTAAACAAAATGATCTTTTTCCACCACAGAGTTTATACAACAGAACACATTAGATAGGGTGTTTGCTAAAGTTGAAATCATACAATTCAAAGAACAAAACTGTAAGCCTGCAATTTAACAATTTGACATTCATGACACAGTGCCACCTCGTTCAATTAGGAAAACAAGACAATCTATGATATCGTCAAGACACATCCCACGCAAGAAAACGTTGATGTGACAGTTTGGAAGAGAATTTTCAGTTCTCAGTTTTGGCCTCCCTAAACCACTCAGGGCCTAATTACGATGTTGGGAGAACTTGCGTCCACCCAACACCCTTGCTGTCTGTAACCGACCAATCATAGGACGGCGGTTCCGACTGCCGGATTTGGATAGGACCGCCCTATGGGCAGTCGGAAACATCCATTTCCCAATGGCAGCTTGTGCTGGCGGGAGGAAAAGGCCTGCAGCACAAGCTGCCATTGGGAAATGGATGTTTTCAAACATCCCTTCACCGTCTGGCAGGCACCATGCAGTGCCTGTCACACGTTGCAGGGATCTTTAGGGGGGCACCATAGGTGCCCCACAGGCCTCTAAGTGGAGATTCAGGGGGGAAGAGACACTTGTCGACAGCTTCTCCAATTCGGAAAGGCAGAAAAGAAAAGGCTGTCGGAAAGTGCCAACATAATCCTGACAAGTTCAAAAAAGAATATGAGGTGGAGGAAGAGATATTCCAAAATAATTACATCAGAGTACATTTAATTACTCTAGTGCATAGGGTCCTAATCCCATCGAATTTGGGTTTATTTTTTAAAAAAAGTCACATTCATAGTTCATTCTAAGTCACAACAGTAATTTATTTCTTATTTCATAACTGGTTGGGACTATTAATCTTTTTACATTTATTCACCAAACAATTTTATAGATACTCAAAACATCAAATAAAACATACAAAAATAATCAAACTCATTTCCTAGACCCCAATATTCAATCCTGACAGCAGGGCCGAGTCTGGCTCCGCTGTCATTAGGGGATTATGGTGGCTTCCGATGATCCGACGGGCACCTTGAGCCCATCGGAAGAGCATCGTAATCCCCCGCAGTTTTCACTATGACTGCCATCAACCTAATACGGCAGTCGGACTGAAACCTACGATGTTGCACAGAAAGCCTCTGTTAGCTGGTCAGAGGCTTTCCACCCAACATCGTAATTGGGCCCTTATTGCTCACACATCAAGTCTTTAAGCACCCAAGCAAAGTTTGTAAAGCAAGCAATATAGACTCCGATCAATGTCAAAGAGGTCATATGAAGAAAGCAACCCCAAACCCAACTTCTTCCTGTGCCTGGCATCTACCAACGATTGGTTTAAAATCCAGAACAGCAGTAACAGTATACCACACCTAGGTGCCTGCATCAACATACTAGACTTGATCCTAGCCCCAGTAAGATGCACTAAAAAATCTCTACCAATAACAGCTAATGATCGGACCAGGACCAAATGTCCTCATTGTATGACCATTTGTGAAATGCTTTATGTCACATTCACCTCTTGGAATTCACAGCAGGAAAAGATGTAGGTGCCAACTTCTACTGTGAAAATCCTTGGTCCTACCTGATCCTTTAAATTAAATAAAACGGCACTCAAAGAGGTTAAGTATGCAGAAACCTATACTTAATACAGAACAGAAGAACACTTGTGACGGTAAACAATGTTTACCACAAAACTTTTTCCCCGCAGGGAATCACAACGCGGTCGTTACAACGATGTTTTAATTCCGCATACCATTACTCCGCAAGTCGAAACAATGACTTGTGGAGGGGGGGTAGGTGTTAGATGTAAAATCCAACACCTCCCCTACTGTCCGCACAGACTGGAGGTGGAATAGTAAATTATACTATTGCAACATCCAGCGCCCCCTCTCCGCAAGTCATTGTTAACGGCTTGCGGGGTAATGGTATGCGGAATTACAACGCGGTCATTGTAACAACCGCGTTGTGATTTCCTGCGGGAAAAAAGACTGCGGGATAACGACACAGATTTGTTGTGACATCTTACCATTGATAAGACGTTTCTTTGTAAAGCCATTCCAAAAAAGCCTCTTATAATATTAAACTTGTGTTCAGTCCACTCTATCTCAGTTAAAATGTTTACTCTCTCTGCCATGGCTTCTTGCTCAATCATATATGTCTCTAGAAAATAGACTTTGTATTGTCCATGTGAGGATGAAGATATTATCTTCTTCATCCCTGTATTCTTTTCTCTCTCTCTTCCCTCATATCCCCCTCCCGTCTGTCTCCCCACTCACAGAAAAAAATATTGTTTCATTTTAATTGTTGTCATCACAAGAATACTCCTTTAATAATTAGGCCTGGGAGAAATGTAAATTATGTTGGTGAGGTGAATAGATATTCTTGGTGTCAGAAGCACCAGTCAGGAGGTTACAGGTCACACATTTAGATCTGCGCACACAAACACACACAGGGCCTCGTTTATATTCTTTTTTTGCCGTAGGGCCTGCTGCTGCGTTGCAGTACGGCAAAGGAAGAGGGCAGGGATGCGCCATATCTATTGGATATGGAGCATTCCTGTCCTTTTTCCCCACACCAGCGCACAATAGGCTGCGGTGTGCCAACGTAGGCACCTTTGCACAATGGTGCAAGGGTGCCTGCGTTGCAGGGATGATCATTTTTGTGTAGCAAGAGAAACCGTCCTGCACAAAAATGATCACAAGAGGCTTTTTCCTCCTTCTATGTGTGCTGCAGAAAGAGGAAAAATGAGGAGAAATAAAGATATTTCTCCACGTTGTGCCTCCCTTACGCTTCCCTGGGGAGGCGTAAGTTTTGGGCGTTGCCTCTGACTTACGATTTCTCGTAAATCTGGGGCAGTGTCAAAAAGCCATGGATGTTGCTGGGAATGTCCTAGCAACATCCATGGAACGCCCTTTTCAGACAGTTTCAGCATGAAAGTGATGTTCCAGCATGCAAAAGTGCCGGTAGGGCCTCATAAATGAGGCCCACATACTTTTTATGGGCACTGCTGTGTTTTTCATTTGTCTTACACAGTAATTTCCAGCAGCGGTCGGTAGTAGGTGTTCCTGCAGGGCGGTGCCGTGGGGAGGGGGAGGGGCAGGGTGGGGGGTAGTAATTTATGGATTACGGAATTCAACAGGTAAGTAAACATAAAAATAAATCAAGTGAATTTCGTTGCTTGCACTGCATTACAATATGCGATGTAGTGCACGCAACGAAATTCGTTTTATTTATTTTTATGTTTACTTACCTGTTAAAGTCTGTAATCCATAGATTACTACCCCCCACCCTGCCCCTCCCCCTCCCCACGTCACCGCCCTGCAGGAACACCTACTACCGACCGCTGCTGGTAATTTCAGGACTTTTGCGTCCTTGAGGATGGGGTCCAATAGAACTTGACAATTTCCTCCTTTGAAGGCTTCTGATTGAAGATTTGGTTTTTGCAAAAGTTGGGTCACTCCAGTGGTAAACACGTTTCTGACCAAAGTACACTTTCCTTGTGCAATTGCCTACACTACAGCCCATGAGCAATTTGTGCAACCAGGTATCCATCTCACCAGCAGGAATTATGGAAAACACATATGCACCTAGGTTAGGGATGGTAAATCTTTCTGGCAGTATCTCTAATGTATTGAAATTCCAGGAATCACAGCCCTTGCCTCTGCAAATGTGACCCAGAATATCCTAATGCACCAGATTTTCCCAGCCAGGGAATTAGGGCAGCATGGAAGCAAATTAGAGATTTGAGTTTGCTCCTCACAAGACAAAAGGAATGGACTGTTTTAATAAGGAGCTCAGCCTTAAGTAATTTGGAGAGTAAAGGTGTGGGGTCTTCAAGAAGTTGGATGCATTTTGTTTTCACAGATGCGAAACTGTGTGCCTTTTCAGTTTAGCTATTTTGGCATCCTTAAATACCTGGTAACATTCTTAGTGGAACACAAATGTTGTTACTGGTTCAGTGTATTGCACTGCAAAAACACCAAAAATCCACAAAAAAGGGAATTTTGTGAAGCAGAACAGGTGTGTCACTTGGAGGAGTGCAAAAATGACTCTACCCCGAGAGATGTGTTAGGACTGCACCTATATGGATTCTGTGATTAATGTTGAAAAGGACAGTGGGGGTTTTGCTAAATTAAAATATCCTCAAAAACTAATAAAATATATGTGTGTTTAGGGATGTAACTGATAGAATTGTGGTGCTTATGTAAATATTTCATGAGAAATATCTGCCAAAGCGTTTACAGATAAGTGGTATATAGAGCTGTTTACTAAAAGAATACTCATATTATTAGTGTGTCAATTACTAAAGCATATGAACATGTGATGTGTTTGTGTGTAGAGAAGTGCACATAATGTAATTCGTGTACACGTTAACTTAGCCTAACTTGTGGGCCAGAGATGTATTTGAATTCAAACTCACATTCCAGTTCTCCATGAGTTGATTCCTTGTGTTTCAATGAAACCTTTCACCAACCGCTACCTGTAAGCATTCCTGGTGGTCTATTATTCCAGTTAGTCTATGGTGGGGCTCATTATGCAGGACAGAGTAGGGTGTAGGGAGCATAGAGCATGGAGTAAGATATTGATCTGTGTTCCACACCAGCTTTGTGCTTCCTGCACCGACCTAAGGGGCCGATTAGGATGGCGGTGAATCTGCATCCTCCGGGCTGGCGGAAGCCACCGCCGGCCTGGAGGATGCGGATTCACTGCCGCGGCCACAGACATCACCCACTGCCAGATTAGGATGGCGGTGGGATTGGGGTGGGACCAGCGGCGGACGGCAGGTCCGTCCGCCGCTGATCCGAGGGGTGTGGAGGGCTATTTGGTGGCGGTGTCTGCAAGACACCGTCAGCCAAATTAGGATGTGCATTGACACATGCTTTTCCACGGCGGATTTCCTGCCGTGGAAAAGCATGTGGTCTTTGGTGTTTGGGGGCCCCCCGGGTGTCAGGGGTGGGGGGTGCACAAGGGGGGTACCTATGGTACCCCCCAGCATCTACATGCACAAAGGCTTTGTGTATGTAAATGTAAAACATGCATTTTTAACCTTGCGGCGGGTGCTGCTTTAAGCAGCACACGCCACAAGGTTAAAGATACGGGATGTGATCGCCAGGGTGGCGGTCACATCCTAATTGCACCGGAGGGACCGCCGCTGCCCCTGCGGACGGTCCCTCCACCTCGGGGGTGGCGGACGGACGCAGGCCCGTCCGCCATCCTAATAGGCCCCTATATGCCATAAACAGGAGGTAATGCCGCATGTTTCTCTTTTCCCACACCTATCCGCTCTCTCTGCAGCAGCTGTGGAGGTGAGGTGATTCCGCGAAACAGGCCTCAGTACTCCTCTGCCAAGTACTGAGCTCACAGAGTTATTGAACATCCGGGGATCATAATGCACCGGCAATTTCCATATCAGCAGCTTATCAAGTTTGACTTTGTGAAGGACTATATATATAATGGAGCTCAATGACAAGTCTTAGAATCTCAACTGTTTTGAAAATGTAGAGACCGTCGTGCTGTGAATCAACTGCCCATCAGCCGCAGCCATGTAGGTAAGAGCGGTGGGGCCAGGTTGTGGGGGGTTGTGTATCGACAGACAACAACGAGGGGAAATTAAATAAATAATTACTTTTCCCTCCTCGTAGTCTGTCGAAATGCCCCCTCCCCTCTTACCGGCACGGGCCACGGCCCATGCGCACTGCAAGCTCAATTAGGAATACACAGAAATTCAGCAGGGTAAAATTGGAGAACAACTACACAAAAACTAACTTCTACAAATACAGTTGCAAAAAATAAAATAAAATCTTGGGACAAAACCCATGTATTGTTTCTGTAACTTACTGCTTATTTTTTCTAACACACATAATGATGCATATGTTAAAAAAATAACCTACATTCTTAGCTAATGCAAGACCCTTTATCAGAGACCACAAGGAGAAATGAGATATCAAGATTTTATTCAAAATTATTCCCAAGAGGAGTTTGGATATGTTTTTTTTAATTCTTGGCTGAATTTTCACTCAAAAACACAATAAGGAAAACAAGCTGTGTATGGAGCAGAGGAGGGCAATAAATAGCCGCGAGGTTCCGTGCATGCTGGTTCACTGACACAACATTGATGTACAAAATATTGATGTAAAAAATATTGATAAAAAATATAGACAACAAAAATATTGACTCTTATACTTACAAGGTGAGTACAAAAATATCAAATAAAAAATATCGATGTAAAAAATATTGATTAAAATATATAAATATATATATATAATAAATTAATATATACTTAATATATTAAATATGAATACTAATTTTAACAAAATAAATTACATTTAATATACATTTTTTTAAAAAACCAAATAAACTTAATTGAAAAAATAAACAAACACACAAAATAATTTATATATATATATTTACTTTAATATAATTAATGAACTAATATCTTTAATTTATTTTAAAACTTTAAAATGATATAAAATTAAAATATATATATCTATATATATAAATCATTTAAAATATAAAAAGAATTTTACAGTAAATTAAAACATTAAAGTACGAAAATATATTAACTTAAATAAATGTAACAGTAGGGAAAGTGTTAAATAGCAAAATGAATACATTTACTATTCCAACTCCAGTGAGTGCAACATTAGAGAAAATGTTGGATAGGGGAGGGGCAAAAATTACTATTCCCACTCCAAAGAGTGCAAGAGTAGGGAATGTGTTAGATAGCAGAGGGGTAAAAAATACTACTACCACACCACTGACAAAAACAGAAGGGAAGGTGTTGGATAGCAGAGAGGAAAAAATGATTATACCCACTCTAGTGAGTGTAACAGTAGGGAAAGTGTTGGATAGCGGAGGGGTAAGAATTACTATTCCCACTCCATTAACAGCACCAGTAATGACAGTATTGGATAGCGAAGGGGTAAAAATTACTATTCCCACTCCACTGAGTGCAACAGTAGGATAAGTGTTGGATAGCGGAGAGGTAAAAATAAAAATTCCCACTCCAGTGAGTGTAACAGTAGGTAAAGTGTTGGATAGCGTAGGGGCAAAAATTACTATTCCCACTCCAAAGACGGCAACAGTAGGGAAAATGTTGGATAGCGAAAGGGTAAAAATTACTATTCCCACTCCACTGAGTGCACCAGTAAGATAATTGTTGGATAACGGATCGGTAAAAATTACAATTCCCACTTCAGTGAGAGCAACAGTAAGGAAAGTGTTGGATGGCAGAGGGGCAAAAATTACTATTCCCACTCAAAAGACTGCAACAGTAGGGAAAATGTTAGATAGCGGGGAGGTAAAAATGTAGTATTTCCACCCCACAGAACGCAACTGTAGGATAAATGTTGGATAGCGGAGCGGTAAAAAGTATTATTGCAACTCCAGGGAGTGCAACAGTAGGGAAAATACAGGATAGCAGAGAGATAGAAATTACTATTCCCACTTCAATGAATGCAACACTAGAAAAAATGCTGGATAGTGGAGGGGTAAAAATGACTATTCCCACTCCAGTGAATGCAACAGTAGGGAAAGTGTTGGATAGCGTAGAAAAAAAATACTATTCGCACTCAAAAATTTTAAAAAGGAATATAAACAATTAAATAAAATAATAAAAATAAATAAACAATATTTAAAAACTAAAAATAACAAATATTAAACATCTAAAAATAACACATATTATAATGTTAATGACATATAACAAAAAACTACAAATATTATGAAAAATAAAATAATATATACATTTACAACAAAAAAATCTTTTAAACTACAAAATATTTACAAACAAAAACATTGGTTTAAACATAAATGTCTTTATTTAATTTCCTACCTATACCACCACACCAATAACAAAACACGTCTGCATTTTTAATAACAATTATTTACATAATTAACATAATGAATAATCAATGAAAAAATATTAATAAAAAACATTAATTGACTACACAAACTTGAACACTATAATATCCACAACATACACACAAATTAAACCATAAAATAATAAAACACAATTAAAACGTATTTTAAAATTAAAAACTATTAATATTAACAACTAATATTTACATAATTAAAATGTATTTAATACCCACCCTTTACCCCTTCAAAAGTAAAAACAACACACACAAAAATAAATAATTACCCAAAATAAATATTAAATAATTAACATTAATTAACAACTATATATTATTTAATTAAACACAAATTATTACCCACCCTTTACACCTATAAAACCACAACACATACCTAAAATTAATTACACAATTACCAAAATGATTTACAAATTAATTAATTAAAATTAATTAACAACCAATTATTAATTCATACATTGAAAATAAATTACTTCCCCCCTTTACACCTATAAACACCACAACGCACACCCAAAAATTAATTACACAATTAACAAAATCAATAACCAATTAAATAATTAAAACTAATTAACAACCGATTATTAATTAACTAATAATCAATTACTTTACACATTTAATACTATAACAACTCCATTAAATAACTATTAATAAACAAAAATTAATCAATACATTTAATATAACTAAATTATGGCATTTAGCATGGCAGGGGGTAACGCAGCAGACGGAAAGACCATCCGCCGCTTTTCTGCCGGTAGGCAATCGTCACGATTGCTTAACGTGCGGAAAAAGCATATAATATGGTGGTGGTGCCTTGCAGGCACCGCCATCCATATTATGATGTTGGTGGTGTTATGCCTTTCCATGGCGGAGACCCCGCTATGGGAAGGCATGCGGGAATCGCTTTGGGGGCCCGTTGTAGGCCCCCGTGGGGTGGGGGGTTGCATTTGAGAGGTACCAACTGTACCCCCCTACATTGGCATACACAAGGTGGCAGGCACCTCACGGTGCCTCTCACATTGTGCATGCCAATGCACGACATGCATTTTCTACATTGTGGCGAAGCTGCTCACAGCACCGCTCGCCACAATGTTGACTATGCTGGATGCGATCGCCAGGGTTGCTGTTGCATCCAATTGGCGGGGCGGGACCACTGCACCACTGGCGGCCGCTCCCAACACCGCTAGGGTGGGGGGCGGACTTCATAATGGACCCCTAAGTCTGAAAGTTCCAGGCTTAAGTGATGCAGAAATTGTGGGAGAGAGAAAAGAAAACCACAGCAGAGGGGTGGAAAATGCACACTATGATGAAAACCTTCTTTAGGGGATGACAGAAAACATTTCTAGAGGTAAAGGAACATTGTCTACTTTTTTACCCCAAAGTTGACTCTAATGATAACCATTAGTTTATTATCTGAACCTTTTCTCAGCTTGGAAGCTCTTCAGGGGCACTACCTGACAAAATTGGCACAACAGACATAATCATATTGCTATTTCACACTTTCTGGCCGCTCTGAATTAACCATAAGGGTTTCTTATCATTCAGCATACTGTTTTGTCAAAAATAATAAATATAGGACTAAAAAAACATAATACTGATATGAATCTATTCAATCAACTGTTCAGACATGTAAATTTGATTCAATAACTTGGCCCTCCTTTTGTAGAATGAGAAATCAAATTTGTAAATTGTGACCTTGACCAATATTGCATTAGTAGGAGGAACAATAAGCATATCATAATCCTATACTAGCAAAGGAAATCTTCAATATCTATCAGGAACTGTCTACTCCAGATGCCCTGAAAAGCAACCCATGACCTTCTCCACAATGCTTTGAAAAACTCACTGGGTTCTTTACCTTCAAATTTGCCAAAATCTGCAAATGCATCTTCTGCTTGCCAGAACTCTCCCCCTAAAGCTCCATAATGTCTCCCCAAATACAAGCATTTTCCATCTCATGTCAGTTCTGGGGTATCACTATGGTGATCGCGTTAAAGGCATCCAAACACTATGGGCCCCTGCTGAGTCTCCTGCCTCAAAAGGCTGCTCCCCTCTATTGTGATGCATGAAACAAACGTATTAAACTACTCACTCCATTCTGGAATTATCCAACTCTTCAAAAGATGACACTGTCGCTCACCTTCGGAAAACCACCTTCTTCAGATCTAAACCTTCTGCTGAACAATCGCCCCCTCTTTAACTTTCCAGTCCTCAGAAGTATCTTAGAAAGGGATGTGGCAAGACAGCTTGAAGAATACATGGAACTTATCTAGCTTGTCCACATGTCAGTCAGTATCCACAGCTGCTAAGTGTATGGAACCAACCACAGCAACATTAAGGGGGAGCGCCTTTCATGGACAAGAACAAAAACAGCCCTTATGCTTTATAGTCCATTTACAGCTTAATGATCATGAAATGCTATTGGCAAGGCTGGAATAGGAGGTGCGCATATCCATTCCTGTCCTCTCGCGAAGACAATAGTTTCGCACAAACTTCAGTGAAATAGCCAGGTAGTTCAGTCCACCTGTTTTACCTTTGACATATGGTGCATCACAAGGCTCATTCCTCTAGTGTCTATTGTTTAACATCTGTGCATGTCCCCTGGCACAGCTACATGATCAGTAGCATGTACATTTTCAAATGCATGCTGACAATACCCACCTCAAACACTTAACATGATTGATACCCCAGTATGGACGCAAGCTCCCCACACTGAAGGAGAACTTCCTTAACGCTGATCATGATAGGGTTGGATGATCAGCCGACTTTGCCCCTATCAACGAACAGGCTGGCCATACTCTTCTATCTGTTTCTTCTCGCTAGGAGAGAAATTTGTAAACAATGGACAGTCGCTATACCTCCTCGAGGGTCGGACTGGCTCCAGGCGGTTGAAACTATTTGAAAAATGGACATAGGACGTGAGACCCGTATGCATTCTAAGATCTGCAATGAATTTTTGAACTGGAATGGAACTATAAGAACTTAATCCCACGTGTCCTATGATTACACCTGAGTGATACTAGCAACCAGGTAACTTGGCCGGCTGGGAAGCAGGACTATTGCATTACTGCTAAAAGCCTGGAGCGGTACAGGTCAGATGCCAGGCTAGACTCTTCAGGAATGGTGCCTATGCTGAGACCCTAGTCAAGGGAGCCACTAAGTCTGACTCTGTACCACCTGACCATCCCCCAGGTATCAACACCCCGGGCCCTGTTTGAAAATAAAGAACCTGGTGGTACTCTGCAGCACTGTCGCTACGGGCATCAATCTCCGAATCTCCCTCCTCCAAACAACAGGACCTTCACCCCAAACTAGACACTGAGTGGTGCTGACACATCTTTGGACTATGCTGAATTCATTCGCACTGGTCTCTCCAAGGAATCCAAGCGCAGTCTACAACGGATATGGAGCCAGGCAGCCACAATGAGCCTAAACCCCATGAAACATGACCACATTATACCACTCTGAAAGCATCCCACTGTCTCCCAGAAGATGCTCTGACCAGATTTAAAGCTCTATGTACTGCCTGCAAACGATGCCAAAACAAAGGCATTGAGCACCTGCAGAAACTGGCTCAACACTATGGGGTCCATTAGGATGGTGGGCGGCTATGCCCGCCCGCCACCCTATCGGAAAACGGGACCGCCCGCCTGAAGGGCGGGGGTCCCGGGGGTGCCATTAGGATGTGCCCGCCACAGTGGCGGGCACATCCTGTGTTCTCAGCATTGTGGTGGGCGGTGCTCTCTGCACCGCCCGCCACACTGCTGACAATACATCACAGCATTTTCATTTCGAAAGCGGCAGGCACCGCGCGGTGCCTGCCGCTTTAGAAATGAAAATGAAGGGGGGTACCACAGGTACCCCCCGTGTGCACCACCCCACTCACCTTCACTCTGGGGGCCCGCAGGGGGCCCCCAGAGTGAAGACCGCCTGCCTTTCCGCCACGGAAAGGCATTGATTGCACTCTTGTCATTGTAATATGGCTGGCGGTGTCTCATAGACACCGCCACCATATTCAACATTTTCCGCCCGGCCGCAAGGCGACCGGGGCGGAAAAGTGGCGGGCGGTGTTTTCTTCCGCCGTGGTCCCCCCGCCATACTAATATGGCGGGGGGAATTCAGGGAAGGATGTCGGGCGAGTTGCCCCCGCCAGGCTGGCGGTGGCTACCGCCAGCCTGGCGGGGGCAATCCGCCCGACATCCTAATAGGCCCCTATCTACCAACCAGAAACCTCCATTTCAAAAACCTCTCCTCCTCCTAACAATACTAATCGAGGCAGAAACACTGAAGCTGATGCTGGGTCGTCCCTGGCCCTAAGACTTGTGGAATACTTTCAATGTAAACTATGGAATGCCTGGAACCCTAAATAGAGATATGAACCAACTACATGTTGTTTCTGAAGATTTCTGAAAATGGAACAATGTAGATTTGATATATCTTGATTTTTGCATTTTTCTAGTGCAGTGAGTAAAGAACATTGGGGGCCAGATTTAGCAAGGTTTTGTGTCTCCCTTGTGCCCGGCAAGGGGGCACAATGGTGATGCAAAACCCAAGTGAGATTTATCAATGTACGCAAGGCCACTTTGCGTGGCCCTGCATGGCTTGATAAATCTGAAGTAATGCAAGACAGCATAAATCGTTGTCTTGTGTTACTCTGTCCCATGGAGGCATTGCAAGGGTGGAGCATGGGTATTTCCATGCATCCACCCTTGGATTTGGGCGCATTCCCAGATTTACCATTAGTAGTAGTCCAGGGAATGCGTCAGAATTCTATGCCTCCTCTGGTGAGGAATAACAAGGAGAAATATCTCACACATAGAAAGAGGGAAATGCCTCTCAGAATTGTTGCAGAAACAATCCTGCCCACAATGCAGGTACCCTTGCAACATGATGCAAGGATCTCCGTGTTCGTACTAGGCGGCCAAAAGTTTGTTAGCACTAGAAAAGGAGAGGAATACACCGTATAATTTCAGCCGTGGTGTGCAGCTAAGAGCAGTGGGGCGGTGGGACTGGGTGGGGGGTGATTTCGACAGACGACCACAAGGGGAAAATAATTCTGTTGTAAATAGAAGTCCTTGAGCCAGGAGTATAAATAGGTTATCTTTATTCACTTTGAGTTGCAGATCAAGTTATTAAGATGAAAAGGTAAAACCCCACCAGGAGTGACCTCCCAGTCACTCAGCCTGTCTGCACCAACTGCCAGTTGACACACAGGCCAAGCCCCCAACATTCCATGATGTCACCAAACATTCTGGCAGTGACACCATGTGAGCCACAGGGAAATCCCAGCCAGGGAAAAGAGACATAGATAAATATACCAGATTCTTTATTTAAATTTCCCCCGTGTCGTATGTCAAAACCACCCCCTCCCCCAATCTAGCCCCACCGCTCTTACCTGCACGAGCCGTGGCTGTATTATTTTAAATAAGGAGCATTCCTGCCTTTTCACGATGCGCAAGGCAGCAAGGTGGATTGTTGTGTTGCGCCGTGTGAAAGATTGATATGCCCTAAAACCTAGAAACTTGGGGCCTCATTTATGAAAAGTGACACATCGCTGCGTGAAAACAGCGATGCGTCACTTTTCACTGCGTCCTCCTTGCGACACCAATGATGCGTCATATTTACAGTATGACGCATCATGTCGCAAGGAGTTACAGATACGTCAGTATTTCTGACGTATCTGTAAGCGCAAAAGTCACGCATTGCTGGGGTGTGTCACAAAAGTGACGCAACTCCAGCAATGCGTCCTTTCACATGGGGAAAGCCCCATGTGAAAGGGCTTGCGTCAGTCTTACGCCTGCTGTGAGGCAGGCGCAAGATTCTGACGCAACAGCGTCCTAAAAGTGATGCAGTGAAATCTCATAGATTTTACTGCGTCACTATTACGAGGCTTTTTGCGGGGGAACGCCCCCTCTGCATACATTATACCTGACGCAGGTATAATGTAGCGCAGGGGTTTACAAAGTGACGCATCTGCTTAGATGCGTCACTTTGTAAATAGTGCGCAACAGGAGGCATGTTTTACGCCGCCGATGTGTCCCAAAAAGTGACGCATCGGAAGCGCAAAACTGACGCAAGGCCTCATAAATGAGGCCCTGAATGTACTCTAATTTCTGCTTTCTTTCCCTGATCTGTATTTCTTTACTCTGACGTAACTAAACGGGTGCATGATGCTCATTACAAAGCCTCTGAAGAAGTTAATTGACAGATGATTCTACCAGGATCACGGATTCACAAGTAGGGGAGGCATGTATTCGCCAGAGGAGGGCCCCTACCCAAGCTTCCCAACCCTAAGGAAGATGCAGTACACATTTAAATGAAATATGACAACGGCTTGCTGGACTTTCAAACGGAATATCTTTTTCATAATTTGTAATGCAGTCATCCGCGCTGGAGGAAATAAATCGCGCCACTGGCGCGCAGAAGGAGAGATTTATAAACTGAGGGATAAATAGGACAATCAGACTGAGTAACCAGAATTGTGCAATGGGCGCTAGATACCCGCAGCCTGGAGAAACCGAAACATGTAGAGCCTGGAACACACTATCATCAATATTTCATTGCTAGCATTATCTGACTAAACAATTGTGTCATCTTGAGCAGCAAGGGCCAGGCGCCCAGCGCATCCATGCATGCAACCTGCAAGATGGCGGAAGGGCTGCGGCAAGTCTGGATCACCATAAGGTCCAATGCAGCAGCAGCAGTGCGTCATTTGAGACGGTGGTTGCCAGTGGAGGCCACCAGCACTCATTTTTGGGGACCTGCGCCTATTTTTCCTCATCAGACACTAGAAAACCGGAACCTTCACGAGCAGAGGCGCAACTAGAGCCACATTTCGGGGGGTGGGGGCAAAGAAAAAATTTCGGGGGGGGGCTGAAACTTTAAGCAGTAGGTAGAGTGGCGCTGCAGGGGCTCTTAGAAGGGGTGAAACAACAACAAAGCCTCTTTAACACGCACTTGGTCTTTTAAAGACCTGTGAAGTGCTCGGGTGAGGCAGTTTGTGTGCCCGGGAGCTGTCTGATCCCGGGCTGCCACACACGACGGGGAGGGTTGGGGGGGGACTGAAGCCCTTTGATTCCAATGGGTGTTGCGCGCCTGCTCACCAGTGATATACAGGATCGGAGAGTGTCTGGGATTCTGTTAAAGAGGGATGAATTGGTTTCCAGGGATCTCCAGTTTGGTGGTCACCATGCTGATATTTAAAAGCACCAAAGCCCGGCTTCTGAGCAGCTCTTTCGGCACCGGCACTCCTCATTTTACAAATTAAGCACTGATTAGCAACAATAGCAGTAGCAGTAGTGTTAACTGCTAGGCTTGTTATCTTCATTAATACTGTTCTGATTTACTCCTTTTTTTTAAAAATTGGAGGTATTGTTAGTATTGCTTATTGTCATTACATTTTTATTCATAACTAGTTCTGTTTTTTTAGTACAACAACAGGTGCAGTTTCTCTATTAGGGCTCTGGGGCTGTGCCCCAGCGAAAATTCCTACACATTCCTAGCACAAATATTAAATAGATCGATTTATTTTGAGAGACGACTTTGTCTCTAAACAAATTGTTATATTTAAGTATTGGCTGTCTGTCCCAGGCTGCCTATCCTGCCTCACTGAGAAGCAGCAGGCGGAAGCCAGGCACTAAATTAACTTTAAGAACTGTGGCGCAACGGAGGGCTTACCGTTCTAAAGCCCTTCATTTCAATTGTGAAGGAGTTACGGGCTTCAGTTATGTGTTCTTTATGTTAGATATGTATGCCCTTTTTAGAAAGCAATTTACAAAAAGAGGCCTAGCCTCTCAGTACCGCACCTATCCAAATGTAGGGTGCTAGTCTAAAGAGTGGTGCTTAGATCAAGTGAGTACAGCCTCCTGGCGGATACAATCCGCACATTTATACACAAAAGAGATCCGCACCCACTATCTATTGTTTTTCCAAATGATGCCTATTCTAATCAGAAGTTATTTGATTGCAAATGCTAGATTCAAACATTATTTAGTAAACATAGTTTATCTCCAAAGTTCATTAAAGTTTCTTCAGACATGTCGTATGTCGAAAATTCTTTATTGACAATACGCAAAATTGTTCACATCAACGTTTCCTACTAGGTTTACTACATAATGTTTGAATCTAGCATTTGTAATTAAATAACTTCTGATTAGAATAGACATGTATGCCCTTTTTCTCTGCATGTCTCACCCATCTGCACATCTTCAACTGCTTCTCTTTCCTCTTCAGCTCCCTCTTTTCACTCCTCCCACTATGCATTTCCTTGCATCTCCCTCACTTCACTACTTCCAAACATATACTGCGCTCAGTCATTCAAGTACTTTATTTCCTTTTGCTCTGTAAATATTTTGCTATCTGTATCCCCTCTTCACACACATTTTCTTAGAATTTCAATTACAACTGGAATACATGACTATTGCTCTGTGTGCTCTGCAGCGGGGCCAGCCCGCTTACAGGCCCTTTGCTTTGCCTTCAGCCTCAGCCAGAGTAATGAGGTGCACAAAATAATACAGAAACACAACATGATGAAATAGCGAACACTCTTGGAGAATGCAAGATTAAGTTAAATGTGAAATAAGAGTGGAACTAAATAGCTGGCATGCATTGCCTAAATGTTTTTACCCTTCATTGTTTGTAAATCAATCCACGTTTTTGGCATCAATGTTAAGGGCATGAAGATAGGGACAGTTTTATCACCATACAGCAGATAACTGTCTTTACCAACAGCACATATTAATCCCTTTGCGCTTTACTCGGTTATTTGGATATTCCCTACACTGCTGCTACACTGGTTTCAATAATAAGAATATATGTGCATGTTCCCAGACAGGTTTTTCATGTTTTACATAAGTAATTTTTGCTTTTAACTGCAAGCAGCTGATGTTGGTAAAAAAAAGGGAAACTCTGCAGCCATTTATTTTGTTTTTATTTATTAAGGAGTTTTATATAGCGCTAGCCTGACCCGAGGGTATCGGATCGCTTCACAAACAGTTTTTGAGCAAGATTCATATAATAAGCAGTATTCTACATATACATTCGGCAGTCCAAGTGTGCTCAGCAGCATTGAGGTAGTATGTGAGTCCTGAGATAACCTCATAGAGTGCACATTGTCTTGGGGATGATACAATAAAGCAGGATTCTACATATAGGTTCAGAGGTCCAAGTGTGCTAAGCAGCATTGAGGTAGTTCGTGAGTCCTGAGATAACCTCATAGAGTGCACGTTTTCTTGAGGTTGAACAAATTAGGGGGGGGGGGGGCAGTTGGGGGTCGAATAGCAGGGAGGAGGTAATTCTTAGAGCTACCATGTCAGGAAGAGACGACGAGCAGGGAATAGCGTTTTGATGGCGGCTATCCATTCGGGAGGGAGCGTTCGAGGAAAAGGACTTTAAGTTGTTTTTTAAATTTTGTTTAGGACGAGATAGTCCTGATACCGACTGGGATGGTGTTCCAGATTTTGGGCGTGTTTCCGGTGAAGGACCGTGCAGCAGTTTTTTGTTTACGTGTTTTCATGGGGATGAGTAGTAGGGTGCTGGAGCTCCTGAGGTTCCTTGTCTGACCAGCCCTCTTGAGTTTGGCAGACAAATACTCAGGGTTTCCTGTGTGCAGGGCTTTATGTGTGATGCAGGCAGTACTGTAACTGGCACACAGTTCGAATGGGAACCAGTTTAGTTCTCTGAGTGCTGGTGAGATGTGATCGTATTTTCTGATTCTAGTGCCCATTCTAGCTGCTGCGTTGAGAGTAGTTTTGAGCAGAGCTAGGTGAGATTTTGTTGTACCAGTGAGGGTGGCATTCCCATAGTGGAGTCTGGATAGCACCAGTGATAGGGTGGCTTGTTTGAGGTCGTTGGTTGGGATGAATGGTTTTATTTTGTTCAGTAACTTCAGGTTGACAAAGGCACTCTTTGTCGAGTTCTTGATGTGATTGGCCATGTCGAGGTTTGAGCCTAGGGTAATTCCTAATGATTTAACCGAGTGGGTCAGAGTGTCATTGCATTAAGAGCATCCAAAGCTTTTAACCATTCTGAAATATGAGGTTTCTCCTTTTTGTTGGAGATGAGGAGTATTTCAGTTTTGTCTTGGTTGAGTTTTAAGTGGTTTAGTGACAGCCAACGTCGGATTACTTTTAGAGTGACATTTAGTCTGTGAATGTCATGAACGGAGGAGGTTTCAAGATAGATTTGGGTGTCATCTATATAGAGGTGGAAAAGTATGTTAGCATTTTTTAGTAGGGTGATGAGGGGTTCCATGTATATGTTGAACAGTTGAGGTGAGAGCACTGAACCTTGGGGGACGACCCTGTTGACAGGGTGTAGGTCGGAGGTAAAGTTTTTTATTTTGATCCTTTGTGAGTGGCATCTAAGAAGGAGGAAAACCAGCATAGGACCACCTCATCAGCTCCTACCCTTTCTTGTAAAGCCTTGATGAGAAGTTGGTGATCAGTCATGTCAAAGGCTGCAGATAGTTCTAGGAGAGCGAGGATCGCAGTCTCCATGCTGTAGCCTTTTCTGAAACACGATTGGTGGGGGTCAAGAAGGTTTATATTATCCATGTGCTGCGTCAGTTGTTGGAGGACGCATTTTTCAAGGATTTTGGATAGGAGTGGGAGATTGAAGTCAAGGCCTGTTTTTTTTAGTAGTGGCGGGACTTGGCCAATGTTGAGGCATTCAAGTATGATGCCGGTTCTCAGAGAGCTGTTAATGATCTTGTACCAGAACGGGGCTATGGAGAGTCTCCGTTTTTTGGTTAGTTCGGAGGGAATTGGGTCAAGGACATGAGAGGCTGGTTTGGAGGAGGAGATCAGTTTGAGGATCTTGGTTTCCGGGATGGGGTTAAAGGACTTCCTGGTTATTGTGGGGTGCTTGGGCGAGCTATCTACTGTCACTGGAGGTAGGTTTTTGCAGACGAGGTTGACGTTGATGTCCAGTGAGAGCTCAATCTTGGTGATTTTTTCTTCGAATAAGTTGTCGAAGTTGTCACACAAGTCTTTAGAGTCCTGTAGGGAGGATTTCGGGGGTTTGGAGGCTTGTTGTCTGATGATTTTGAACAGTTTGTTGGGCCTGTTTTTTGCTTTGTTCAGGGCGGCGCAACAGAAGGTGGATTTTTCTATGCTGATGTGTTTTTGGTATTTCCTCAGGCTGCTTTGAGTTGTTCGCGTAGGCTTGGGGAGAGGTTGCTCCTCCATAGTCTTGCTGTAGCTCTTAGTTGTCTCCTTTTATTGCTAATGTCCATGTTGAACCAAGATCTGGATGGGATGTTCCTGTTTTTTTTTAGTTTCTTGATCTAGAATGGATGTCATGTTTGTGTTGTAGTGGGCGGTGAGTTCTGTTGTGGATAGATCGTCTGTGGAGGCAGTGAGGAGAGAGTTAACCCTTCCCTCTAGGTCAGTCATGTTAATCTGGGTGAAGTTACTAGTCCATGTCAGAGGGTCTTGGGTGGGGGGTTTAGGTGTGATAGGCTGAGTGAGGTGGAAAAGGATTAAGTGGTGGTCGGACCAGTCCACTGGCAGGGTGTGGTCTATATCGTGACAGTGTCGTGCTGGGCTTCTTTGTTGTGGGTTTCCTCTAAGCAGTGTTGGGTAAGGTTGTTGCTGTGAAGCAGCTCCTTCAGGTTCTGGATTAGCGGGTTGTTTTCTTCATTCCAGTGAATATTGAGGTTGCCCAGAATAAGGTTGTTCATATCCCGGAGAGAACAGTGGGCAATCAGGTCGGACAGGTGTTAAGTGAATGTGGTGGTGTTGCCTGGGGGGTAGTAAATGAGGTGGCAGATGCGTGTTTGCGTGTTTTATTGTTGCTGGTGTTGATGATGGCGGCTAGGCACTCAAAGGTGTTGTAGGTGAAGGAGTCTATTTCTGTCACTGAAATATTGTTTTTTTGGACAATGGCTATTTCCCCACCTCTTTGATCCTTTCTATCTTTGTTGGTGATAACAAAGCCAGGGGGGACAATGGTATCCATGAGTGGAAACGAGGAGTCATTTAGCCATGTCTCTGTGATGAATGCTATGTCTATGTCGTGGGTGAGGATGGGTTCCGCTAGCTCTGTGGGATGCTTGGTGGCTGATCTTCAGTTTATGAGCATGCAGTTTGTGGGGGACGTCACTGTTGTGTGTTTTATCGTTTAGGGGACCGTGGAAATGAGACTGCGTCTGGCCGGGGACTAGGGGATTTTGCAGGGGTCTGTTCACTTCCCAGTCCGGTGATCACCTGTATTTTGGATTGGAGGGTGGCAGTAATAAGATTGTGGCACGAGGAAGTGAGAGCTGCCACTTCACTCGCAGAAGTGTCATCTCTAGTTCTTTTTGGTCTCTGTGTCTGATGAGAAAGGGGGGTAGAGATCCCTTCCAGATGGGGAGCACTGGGAAGCCTCTGTTGAGAGAAATAGGGAAAGGAAGGGTAATGGTGTGGCTTTAGGGTGGCGGAGAGGTTGGTAAGGATTTCACTAAGACCCTGGATTGTGGTGGTTATTTGGCTTTCAAGCAGCGTGAGCCGCTGTCCAGTCAAGCCATCTTCTGCTAGTTCACTATATAACAGTAATTACCATCTGAGGTAGAATGTAAGGCTATGGCAGTCATACATGTTTCTTAATTTTCAGGGATATACCAACCATTGTTCATGCCCAGGAAGCATTCTGTGGCTGGCAGCTCCTTGTCTCTAAGCTACCTTTGGTTGTCATTTCACTGTAACCCTATTACAGTGCACAGGTTCAACACTCTGAACCTACAGATTACCAATGGGGGGAGCGTCTAACTCACTGAGCCATCTACAGTTTTTTCAAAGCATTTAATTATGTGTTGCATATTCTGTCATAAAGTTCAGCAAGCATTTACAAATTTCCCCCTACCACTGTTTAGCCAGGGTAACTTTGCAGCGCAGTAAGTGGGGAAAAAAAAGAGCTGGGTAGAAAGGCGTTTTCAATGATTATGTATAGATAAGGACATTTTGCTAAAAATGTTCATTTGAACCTGAAATGTGCTCTGTGCAGGCTGCCTTGCTACCTAGAATCAAACTGAAACTTGGGGCAGGAAACTGCCGCTAAAGCGGCGATAATGGGCTTGATAATATGCCCTTGTGAATTCCCATAGAAGCCCAGGTTGACACCAGAACCTGGGTTTCTATGGGAATTCACAAGGGCATATTATCAAGCCCATTATCACTGCTTTAGCAGCATTTTCCTGCCGATAAAAGCGGCGATAATATATCGCCCTTTCTTGATAAAATGGCCCTAGATGTCTGCTGCATGGGAGGGCCTAATGTATGGGGCCTCATACTAACAGAGAGGGGAATACAACTCACAAACAATAAAATAGAAGAATTTGGAAATTTAGTGTAATTTAAATGCACAGATAACAATAATTCAGCAACTAAAGTGAGTGCCCACAAGATATTTGGATCAAATTCTCAAGGGAACAAAAACCCTGCTCGTCTTTAGGATCAATTTCAAGGGGGATGCAGCAGCTCCACTTCTAAAGGGGCCAGTGAGGTGCAGTCATGGTCTGGGGTGTCACAGTGGGGGAGGTTAGTGTGGCGAGGGGTCTCAGCACAATATACATAACCCAAGATTAGCATTATAACACACCATTACTGAGGACAAGGCATCAAATCACACAAGCTTGCATCCACTCCTACGTGTGACATGTAAAATTGGAATGGAGTGGGATCTATGCCTGTGAATGACAGACGTCTGCCTTCACACAGGGATGAAGACTCCGAAGCCCAAAACCATTACGCCAAAAGCGTCGCTGGCCTACAGTGGATACTGCCTTAGACCACAATGGAAATGAAGGGCTTTAGAATGGTAAGCCCTGAGTCGTGCATCACAGTTCCTACAGTTTATTTACTGCCTGGCTTCTGTCTGCTGCTTAGGAGCAAGGAGGGGCAGGAAGCCTGGGACAGACAGCCCAGTCTTAAATTCATTGATTTGTTTAGAGATATGGCCCTAATAGAGAAACAGACCCTGAACAGACTTACAATTTCAGCAGTGAAACTTTTCCAAAGTTAATTATTTATAACAAATCGTTGTTGTTACTCATTTATCCTAAACAGCTAACAACTGACAAAGCCAATCATGCTGACAGGTTTTAGGTGTATCTCAGTTGTTGTGTTATATGGATGCAATAACATCCCAGAGAGAAACCAAAATACTGGTCGGGTCGCACACTATGGGAATTAGAAATGCATTTTACATGTTCCTTTATAGAGGGCCCCCACTTTTTTCATCTCACTTAAAGACCTGTCTGCACATATTTCTATATGACTGATTGCAGCCAGTAGCTGTGGGTGCTTCCCGAAGCCTTGTTAGATCATTTTCTTCCAAAGTTGATGCTGCATGCATTGCAAGACACAGGGCAAGCACACACTTTAAGGGGCCTGAATTTGTGGCGCTGTACAATTTGCACATTTCAGTAACTGTCTAACATATTAATACAGTGAGCTATGGGGCAGTTACTAATGTGTTTATTATTTCAAAACTGTACGCTCCCACTGCTTTAAAAGCCAAGCTTTGTCACTAAATTCATTTGCATTCAAATGCATCATTTGCCAATATTCTTTAAAAAATATTCTCGGGGGGGAGAATCCACTCTGGAGCCCACGCTTGTCCATTAAGCTTGCTCACGTCGCTCGCTTCATAAAAGTCATACCCAACTTTTATACCTCACCACTTTCAAATGTCACCAGCCGTCACTGAATTATGTATTTGTAAATTGTAGTGTTGTAATTATTACCAATTCCCCCCAAAAATATTATTATTATCATGATTGCTGCTAATACTAACATCACACTAATTATTTACTGCTGCATTTCTAGTTGTCTGTATTATTAGTATTGTTTATATGTATTGCTTTTGAGGATGATAATGCTATTTCAACCAAATTTATTATTGTGTTTTTTTTTCTCAATAAACAGCAGGTCAGCATCATTGATAAAATCATTGTCCTCATATTCCTTAATATTATTATTGCTGTATTACTGTTGGTACTAGTAGTAATGCTAGTATTAGTAACACTATTAGTATTAGTATTAGAGTAGCATCAATGACTCCCCAGTGGAAATTGTGCTGAAGGATGCATGATTTTAAGTTTAAGTTGTATTTACAAATGAAGGTTGCTAGCACGCCCACAGCTGTAAAAGAGCAGAAGCTGTGAAGGGTACAGTGAAGGGTGCACCTGGGAAGGGTGCAGTGAAGGATGCAGTGAATGCTGCAGTGAAGGCTAAAGTGAAGGGTGCACCTTGGAAGGGTGCAGTGAAGTATGCAGCGAAGGACACAGTTAAGGCTGCAGTGAGGAGTGCACCTGGGAAGGGTAAAGTTAAGGCTACATTGAAGGGTGCACCTGGGAAAGGTGCAGTGAATGGTGCAGTGAAGGCTGCAGTGAATGATGTATTTGGGAAGGGTGCTGTGAATGGTGCAGTGAAGGGTACTGGGAAGGGTGCACCTGGTAAGGGTGCAGTGAAGGATGTAGTGAAGGCTACAGTGAGGAGTGTATCTGGGAAGGGTGCAGTGAATGGTGCAGGGAAGGCTACAATGAAGGGTGCACCTGGGAAAGATGCAGTGAAGGCTACAGTGAAGGCTGCAGTGAGGAGTGCACCAGGGATGGGTGTAGTGAAGGCTACAGTGAGGGGTGCACCTGGGAAAGGAGCAGTGAAGGATGAAGTGAAGGCTACAGCGAATAGTGCACCAGGAAGGGTGCAGTGAAAGATGCATTGAAGGATGTAGCGAAGAGTGCACCTGGAAAGGGTGCAATGAAGGATACAGTGAAACTTGTAGCGAAGAGTGCACCAGGGAAGGGTGCAGTGAAGGCTTCAGTGAACAGTACACCTAGGAAGAGGTGCAGTGAAGAGTGCAATGAAGAATGCACCTGGGAAGGGTGCAGTGAAGGATACAGTGAAGGCTACAGTGAAGGGTGCACCTGGGAAGGGTGCAGTGAAGGCTACAGTAAAAGGTACACCTGGGAAGAGTGCAGTAAAGGATGCAGTGAAGGTAGTAGCGAAGAGTGCACCTGGGAAGGGTGCAGTGAAGAATACAGAGAAGCTTGCAGCAAAGAGTGCACCAGGGAAGGGTGCAGTGAAGGCTGCAGTAAAGAGTACACCTAGGAAGGGATGCAGTGAAGAGTGCAATGAAGGATGCACTTGGGAAAGGTGCAGTGAAGGCTGCAGTGAGGAGTGCACCTGCGAAGGGTGTAGTGAAGGCTACAGTGAGGGGCGCACCTGGGAAAGGTGCAGTGAAGGATGTAGGGAAGGCTGCAGAGAATAGTGCACCAGGAAGGGTGCAGTGAAGGCTGCAGCGAAGAGAACACCTGGCAAGGGTGCAGTGAAGGATACAGTGGAGCTTGCAGCAAAGAGTGCGCAATGGAAGGGTGCAGTGAAGGCTTCAGTGAACAGTACACCTCGGAAGGGGTGCAGTGAAGAGTGCAATGAAGGATGCACCTGGGAAGGGTGCAGTGAAGGATACAGTGAAGGCTACAGTGAGTGGTGCAGTGAGTGATACAGTGAAGGCTACAGTGAAGGGTGCTCCTGGGAAGGGTGCAGTGAAGGCTACAGTAAAGGGTATACCTGGGAAGAGTGCAGGGAAGGATGCAGTGAAGGCAGCAAGTCTAAGGAGATTTTTAAAGTCCTTAACGAATTCACTTCCGACCCCAGGACACTTCCGACTCAGGCCCCTACACAGGAATCATGTAACGCGCTGAGCACTTTCTTTGTTCAAAAAATTGCCTTGATCAAAGACACCATCCCGACTACCCTTCCTGGCGCTGGCTCTGTCTCTTCCCCCACAATGCTCTTTCTTTTACGCTTTTCCCCCCATTAGACTCTTCCGTTTTGGCCACACTGGCCACCCGTGTTAAATCTGGATCTCCAGACGACTGTTGCCCCCCCCCACCATACTACGAAACATCTGTCACTCTCTACCCGACTGTATCCTTCCCCTGCTGAATTCTTCTCTGTCGTCCGGGACGGTACCCCGCTCCTTCAAGGAGGCTGTGCTGGTGCCTCTATTGAAGAAGCCTGGGGCTGATCCTGCCGCCCCGGCGAATTACCGTCCCATCTCTCTCTTGCCTTTCTTCTCTAAAATCTTGGAAGCCCATGTCACCACCTGTCTCTCACAGTTCATCGAGAGCTCCAACTTCCTTGAGACCAATCAGGCCGGCTTCAGACCCGGCCACTCTACGGAGACTGTCATCTTGGCCGTGTTGGATGCCCTGAGAGACGGTGCTGACAAGGGTACCCCCCAGGCCTTGGTCTTATTAGATCTGTCGGCTGCTTTCGACACGGTGGACCACAACATCCTTCTCCACCGTGTCGAGCAAGCTGGCATCCAGGGCCTGGCGCTGGCATGGGTCAAATCCTTCCTGACCGGGAGGTCTCAGACCCTCAGCCTGGGCACTTTTAGAACTCCTCCGGAGCACTTGCCCTGTGGGGTCCCTCACGGCTCCTCTCTATCCCCCCTTCTTTTCAATCTTTATCTTCGACCCCTTCTCTTTTCCTTGAGGCAGTGGGACGTCACCGTCTTTAACTACGCGGACGACCTGCAACTCATCTTTCCTCTCGATTCCCCTTCTGCTATTCCCAACTTTCAGGCAGTTATGTCCCATATCTCATTGTGGATGAGCCAAAACCAGCTCAAACTGAATCCCGGAAAGACGGAGCTTCTTCTCCCTGGCAAGAGCTCTACTTACTGGGGTCCACACTTTTGGCCGGTAGAACTTGGCCTCCCTCCCACCCCTGTGGCCTCGGTAAAAAGCCTAGGGGTCACTATCGACTCGGGTCTTTCCCTCGGGTCCCAGTTGGGGACAGTTGTCTCCTCCTGTATGTTCCAGCTGCGCAGGATCAGGAAGGTGGCCTATCTCCTCACTCCTGAAGCCCTCCTGCAAGTAATCATGGCCCTTGTCCTCTCCCGCTTAGATTTCTCGAATGCTATCTATCATGGTCTGCCCAAAACATCTCTTTCCAGACTACAATTCGTTCAGAATCAAGCGGCGAGATTGGCCTTTGGGATTCCGAAATGGCAATCCGCCAAACCCCTCCTTTTAAAACTGCACTGGCTCCCGGTCATCTCGAGGGCAGCCTTTAAGATCGGCTGCCTCACCTTTAAATCTTTATCTGGTTCCTGTCCTGCTTTTCTGAAATCCCTCATCAGGACCTACAGTCCCTCACGGAACCTGAGATCCTCCCACCTGCACCTCTTACTCACTCCCCCTGTCAAACTCTGCAGATCTGGAGGCCGGATATTCGCATTTCTGGCCCCCAAACTTTGGAATTCCTTCCCCCTCTCTCTCAAAACCTCCAACTCCCTCACCCTTTTCCGTAAATCCCTAAAAACTTGGCTCTTTCCCTGATCCAGCTAAAACCCTCCTAGCCCCTCAGTAGTCTGCCAGCGCCAGGAAACCCACGGTGTCAGCGCGCTTTACAAGCTCCCCTTACAATACAATACAATACAGTAGTGAAGAGTGCACCTGGGAAGGGTGCAGTGAAGAATACAGTGCAGCTTGCAGCGAAGAGTGTGCCAGGGAAGGGTGCAGTGAAGGCTGCAGTGAACAGTACACCTAGGAAGGGGTGCAGTGAAGAGTGCAATGAAGGATGCACCAGGGAAAGGTGCAGTGAAGGATGCAGTGAAGGCTGCAGTGAGGCGTGCACCAGGGAAGGTTGTAGTGAAGGCAACAGTGAGGGGTGCACCTGGCAAAGGTGCAATGAAGGATGAAGTGAAGGCTGCAGCGAAGAGTGCACCCGGAAGGGTGCAGTGAAGGATGCAGTGAACGCTGCATCGAAGAGTGTACCTGGGAAGGGTGCAGTGAGGGCTTCAGTGAACAGTACACCTAGGAAGGGTGCAGTGAAGAGTGCAATGAAGGATGCACCTGGGAAGGGTGCAGTGAAGGATACAGTGAAGGGTGCACCTAGGAAGGGTGCTGTGAAGGCTATAGTAAAGGGTATACCTGGGAAGAGTGCAGTTAAAGATGCAGTGACTCTGTAGCGAAGAGTGCACCTGGAAAGGGTGCAATGAAGGATACAGTGAAGCTTGCAGCGAAGCGTGCGCCAGGGAAGGACGCAGTGAAGGCTGCAGTGGACAGTACACCTAGGAAGGGGTGCAGTGAAGAGTGCAGTGAAGGATGCACATGGGAAGGGTGAAGTGAGGGGTCAGTGAAGGCTACAGTGAAGGGTGCAGTGAAGGATACAGTGACTCTGTAGCGAAGAGTGCACCTGGGGAGGGTTCAGTGAAGGATACAGTGAAGCTTGTAGCGAAGAGTGCGCCAGGGAAAGGTGCAGTGAAGGCTTCAGCGAACAATACACCTCGGGAGGGGTGCAGTGAAGAGTGCAATGCAGGATGCACCTGGGAAGGGTGCAGTGAGGGATACAGTGGAGGCTACAGTGAGGGGTGCAGTGAAGGCTACAGTGAAGGCCATAGCGAAGAGTGCACCTGCGAAGGGTTTCTTTGGGGAAGACTGAATGGCGTCAGTGAAGGTGCTTATGTGAAAAAGAGAGACAGAGAGAGAGAAATAAAGAGAGAAAGGCAATGAGAAAGAAAGAGAACTAGAGAGAGAAAGCGAGAGGTGATCAGAAGTGCTTCCTGCCTTCAGCACTCTGGCACTTAGGTACGAGGTTTAGAATGGGACGGGTCTCAGAGGTCGTGTCGCCCTTCTGTAAAAGCGCGAGAACTGGCGACGTGTGATTGCCAAGTCTCTTTGCACTGGGGAGAGAGCGGTAAAGTGCCGGGCGTCATCGAATGCTCTTAGAACTAGATAAAGACTTGCTGGGAAGAAAGGCGCGTAAAATCTCTACATACCTCACGAAGAGCTGTACTTATGGAGAGGGGCGTCCGCGCATCGCCCAGTAATTGAGAAAAGGGTCTAAAAGAGGGTCTTGCAGAAAGAGCTCATGACGTGGCAGAAGGAAATCTTCGCGTGACACACAGGGCCCCATTAGTATGGCAGGGGGACTTTGTCCGCCCGCCATACCCTCGGGAACCGGGACCGCCCGCTGAGGGTGCGGGGGTCCTGCACTCCCGATTTGCATGCGCCCGTCACACTGGGGGGCGCATTGGGCATCTGCAACAATGCAGCGGGCGGTGCAGAGAGCGCCGCCCGTCGCAATTCCACAGAGGCAGGTTGTGCCTTTCAATGCACAACGTGACAGGCACCTCGCGGTGCCTACCACGTTGTTCTTTGAAAGGCAGGCCCGTGTGCACCCCCCGGAGTCTCTGGGGGCCCGCAACGGGCCCCCCAAACAGACTCTGCATGCCTTCCCGTGGCGGCAATGCTGGCACGGAAAGGCATGTTCAAGACCACATTGTAATATGGCTGGTGGTGTCTGTCAGACACTGCGACCATATTAACCCCTTTCCATCCGCTGCGGACCCCCAGCCATTGTAATATGGTGGGGGTCCTTTCTGCGGGGATGGCGGGCGGATTGCCCCCACCTGGCTGGGGGGGGGGGGGGTGACAAAATGGCAGAAATATGTGTTTAAAACACTTATTTTTGACATTTTGTCACCCCCTCAGTGATGACACCCGGGGCGGCCCGCACCCTCAGCACCCCTCTTCCTACACCCCTGCACCCTGGAAGAGGAGGCAGTTGTTCACACTGCACATGCAGGAACAACAAGTTACCTGTGTGAAAAGAAGGCTAGATCCTTGGTAAACCCGAGGGCGTCAACCTAAATTAGAACACTTGACTGTTGGGAGTTCCATTGAAAACAATTGAGTCTTCTAAGGGCCTGTAGAGGCTGGAGCTACAACATTCCAATGTTTGTTCACAGCTGTTGCTGTGAACAAAGGCCTCAGGGAGCAAGAGGGGATTTCAACCCCGTGGGCTCTCTGAGGCCTTCCTTGTACAAATTAGAACATTCAACCCAGTAGTGGCGGATTGTTCTAATAGCCTTATAGCCCTCTGTAGTGGGATCTACCGGCCATTAAAGGCCCACTCCCTTGTCAAAGGCCCTCGCTGCATCCAATCAAACACTATGCAGGAGAAGTTAGCTAAAAGAATAGCTGAGATGCTTTGTGGCAAGGAGTATGTCTACCACCGTTATATCAGACCATGACCCCACAAACAAACACACAAATGATTTGGCCGTGAAAAGAGAATTACAATAATTCTCTGTAACACAGGCACCGTGCACTATGGTGCAAGGGTGCCTGCGATGATGCTAGGCAGTTAATGTTAGCAATAGGGACATGACATTCGGTATGCCTTATTAAAGTCATGAACCATCTTCATGTTCAAATGATTATAATGGGCTTTTATAGTGTCCTGAAAGTCTAGGTTAAAACCATATATTTATTCATGATGTTATAAATATCATTTCAGATCTCTCCTTTCTCAATGGGTATGAATTTAATAATGTGGAATTGCTGAATCTGCACATATCAACAAAAAGCGTTTGATCGCCCTTAAACTGTGAGTTTACAGGTTTGACAATTTAGATATAACATTTATATTTTTGGAAAGACCATCTGTATCATACTATCATTTGCTATCCGTACAATGTAAAACACTGTTTTTATCATTTGTTTCTTTTTAAATGAATACCCTCTTTAGTAGTCTTATCAGATAATGACTAATTAGGTTTGTTTGTAAATGCCATTGTTAGTAGAGACATATTCATTTCATGTTTCTCCTCCTTCATGTGGTTGTCGATATGAGTTCTCTTGGTCCTTTGAATAATGCTTGATCCTTTAAGCTGTGAAAACATGATGTAGACAATAATACTCTGACAGCAAGAAAATTGTATGTTTTTTAGATTATATGACAATATGTAAAAAAACTCTCTCGTTGAATATGTGACAATGCCTTATTGCATAAATGTTTTTTTTTAAAATATGTAGTGTAACAATGAAATGTTTTTTCAATACATGTTTCAGATCTGTATGTGTGGCTCCTGAAGAAGGCGTTTTTTCTACGCCGAAACGCGCGTCGAGTTTATTCGCCACTACTCCACAACATCTACGATAATTATATAATTCTTTCCCTCTAGGGTGTCCTTGTTTTAAGATTAATTTTATGTATGAATTTCTGATTGTCTTTTGATTAGTGTATTGCTATCATATAGT
Organism: Lissotriton helveticus; assembly: GCF_964261635.1. Taxonomy (NCBI): domain Eukaryota; kingdom Metazoa; phylum Chordata; class Amphibia; order Caudata; family Salamandridae; genus Lissotriton; species Lissotriton helveticus. The sequence goes on from NC_136061.1 coordinate 1,499,538,698, forward strand.
CCCTGGTGTTCAGGGCTTTATATGATTTTTAACCCTTGTTCATTAAAATAGCAAATGTTTTTATATGATTGTGGTTATTTTTTCCTTGCTGTCATTTGTAAGTCACTTGTTTTGCAATAATTGAATTGTCTAGGAATTTTTACTCGCATAGCACTAGGGAAAACACAGGGGAGCGCTGTATTGTATTAAATCCTGCATATACATGCGATTTGAAAAAGTCGGTGAGTAGCGCTGCCAAATTTGGCGATGCTCCATGCTCCGAGATTTTCTAGTAAATATGCCTTGCAGTTTTCTTCATTCCCATCATAATGTTGACAGTTTTTCACGTGGAAGAGTGCCAGTGAGCTGACGAATAGAAAGAAAGAGCGAATCCAGGAGACGCTCTGAGGAAGACAAATGATGGCGAAATGGAGTTGAATAGTGACAATAAAGTCTATGAAAAGGTGAAGGGCGGCTGAGGAAACATGACTGACAGGGAGAGAAAGGAAACCAATGGTACAGAGAAAACCTGGAAAACTGCTAATGGTCATGAGGAACAGTGGATGGGAGCAGAGATGGAGATGGCAAGGTCCAGGCTACCATTGATGGAGAACAAGAGTGAAGGCGGCCGATGATGGGTGGGTGCAGGCTGATGACGGGACACTGTCTGGAGACAGTTGATGAAGAGGAAGAGTGAGAAGAGGGTGATGAATGCTTGGATGATTCGAAGGAAGTTGACAAAATAGAGAGGGAGGAGATTGAGAAAGAAGTGAGTAGAGACCGTGGAGGGAAGCGAGTCACAGGATGAGGATGATATAGAGGAGGGAAGGAAAGAACATCGTCATGGAGAGGGGGTAGGTGGATTAGAAGAAGGAGAAGGATGGAGAGAACGGGAAGCAGAGATTGTAGGGTTGGGGTGGAAAGCCAGAGAAACCTAACACCATGGAGCATGGCAGTGATCCTCAGCTCTGAAGAGTGGAATGATGCTGATGAACTACAGAATGCGCAGAGAGGTGAGGAGAGTGGTACGCAGACAAAAGAGGATGATTAAGAAGACTTCCAATCAAGGGTTCAAGGAGAAAGTCAATGATAAAATAATAAGCAGCCAATGACGCTGTGGTACTTCCAACAGAAAGGGCTGGCAGATTAACAGTGGGCAGGAGGGATGGGGTCAGTGAGCGGGGTTGATGGCAGTGACATGGAGACAGTGAGCAAGGGCAAAGATTGCATGGGTCTGATCAACAGGGAAAGCGACACGCAGCCAAGGAGGCAGGATGAGTGTTAGGGGGTTGATGACAGAGATGGATGTGTACCAGGGAATGATGCACAGGACGAATGATATGGAGCAGATGAGGGACAGCACTGGTTGCGGTGAGCTAGAGTGACATGGAGACGGCGGAGAGCAATCTAGCCTATGGACAGGAAGAGCAGCTTGGGCCTCTGATGGAAAGCAACAGTGGCAGTGAGCAAAGGACAGGAACAGTAGCATAAGGCTGATGCTAGGGTATGGAAGCACAGGACTGATGGAGGGAAGGAGTCAGGTGAGACCAATGATGAGGAGTGATGTAAAAGCTGGGCCATTGGACCACAGGAGTAAACAGTGGTTATGTGTTATCTAAATAAAAAACAGGAACATCCCAACCAGATCCTTGTTCAACACGGACATTAACAACGAAAGGAGACAACTAAGAGCCACAGAACGACTATGGAGGAGCAACCCCTCCACAAGTCTACTTGAACAACTCAAAGCAGTCCGAAGGAAATACAAAAAACACATCAACAACGAAAAATCCACCTTCTTCTGCACCGCCCTACACCACGCAAAAAACAGGCCCAAAGAACTGTTCAACATCATCAGGCAACAAACCTCCAAGCCCCCTGAATCCTCAATGCAGGCCTCCTAGGACCTATGCGAAAACTTTGCCAACTTCTTCGAAGAAAAAATCACCAAGATTGAACTCTCTCTGGACAACAACGTCAACCCTGCTTGCAAAAGCTTGCCCCAATAACAGAAGACAACACTTGCATGCACTCCACAAAAACATGGCAGTCCTTCAACCCCATCCCAGAAGCCGAGATACTCAAACTGATCCCCACCTCCAAACTCCTCTCTCACGTCCTTGACCCTATACCCACCCAATTGACCAAAAAACTGAAACTCGCCAAAGCCCCGTTCTGGTGCCAGATTATAAACAGCTCCATGAAAGCCGGCGTCATACCAGAATGCCTCAAAGTTGGCCAAGTCACGCCGCTACTAAAAAAAACAGACCTTGACTCCAAGTACCTGAATAACTTCAGACCTGTCTACAATCTCCCCCTCTAATCCAAAACTTTCAAAAAAGGTGTCCTCCTACAACTGACTCAGCACATGGACAGCATCAAACTTCTTGATCTCCACCAATCGGGCTTCAGAAAAGGACATAGCACCGAAACCGCGATCCTGAACATCATAGACGATATCCACAAATCCCTCAATACCGAGCAATGCTGCCTCCTCATGCTCCTGGACTTATCCGCAGCCTTTGACACGGTTGCTCACCAATTACTCATCTAGGCTCTACAAGAAAGGGTAGGTGCTGAGGAGGTGCTCCTACATTGGTTTGCCTCTTTCTTATACAGCTGCTCAAATGGGATAAAAGTCAAAAACTTTACTTCAGACCTTCACCCTGTCAGCAGGGGTGTTCCCCAGAGTTCAGTGCTCTCACCACACCTGTTCAACATATACATGGAACCCCTCACCACCATACTTAAAAATGCCAACATCCCTTTCCACCTATATGCAGATGACACCCAGATCCATCTAAAAACCTCCTCCATAGACGACATTCACAGACTAAATGAACCTCTAAAAGAAATCCAACACTGGCTGTCTCTAAACCATTTAAAACTCATCCAAGACAAAACAGAGATCCTCCTCATCTCCCACAAAGAAGAGAACGCTAAAATTTCAGAATGGCTAAAAGCAATGGATTCTCTCAACAGCAATCTTACTCTGGCCAACTCCGTAAAATCATTAGGAATCCTCCTAGACCCAAAACAGGACATGGCCAAACACATTAAGAACTCAGCAAAGAGTGCCTCCTCTCTCAATCTGAATCTACTCAACAAAATAAAACCCTTCATCCCAACCAAAGACCTCAAACAAGCCACCCAATCACTGGTGCTATCTAGACTCGACTATGGGAATGCCACCCTCACTGATACAACACATCTCTCCTAGCTCCCCTTAAAACAACTCTCAACACAGCAGCCAGAATGGTCACTGGAGTTAGGAAATACGATCACATCTCACCAGCACTCAGAGATCTAAAATGGCTTCCAGTGGAATTGTGTTCCAGCTTCAGAACTGCCTGCCTCAAGCACAAAGCCCTGCACACAGGAAAACCTGACTACCTGGCCGCCAAACTCATGAGGGCTGGTCAGACAAGGACCGTCAGGAGCTCCTATACCCTTATCTTATCTTATCTTAATAGGAACTTATAAAGCGACGGCCACCCAGAGGTTTCATGGCGCTGACTAGGCAGGAATTACACTGAGGGAAGTCACCCGAGTGCTTGCTCGTATAGCCAAGTTTTAAGCATTCTTCTGAATGTCAGGAGGTTATTACTCATCCGGATTGGCAATGGCAGAGAATTCCAACCTACCCTACTACTTATCCCTTTGAAAACACGCAAACAAAAAAACGCAGAACGGTCCTTCGCCGGAATCGCTCCCAAAATCTGGAACTCCATCCCAGCAGATATCAGGACTATCTCGTCCTTCACAGAATTAAAAAAACACCTAAAAGACCTCTTCCTCAACCGCTCCCTCCCGAACAAACAGCCGCCGCCCTGACGCAACTCCCTGCTCGACGTAGCTCCCTGACAATGTATCACTAAGAGCTGCCCCCTCCCCCCTTGACCCCCACCTGTTCCCTCCCCCCTCATAGAGGCTCAACCCAAGACAATGTGCACTCAATGAGACTATCTCAGGACCTACGTACTACCTCAATGCTGCACAGCACACTTGGACTTCCGAACCAATATGCATACTACTGCTCTATTGTATGACTCCTGCACTAAACTGTTGTCGCGCTCCGATACCCCTGGGTCCGGCCAGCGCTATATAAAACTCCTTAATAAATAAATAAATAAATAGTGTGAGGCTATTTTGGACCCATTGGTTCCAGTGCGCTTCTTAGCATCTTTTACTGAGGCTCAGGGCCTTCGCTGCAAGGTAAGCCCCGTGACTCAGTCTAAGGTCGCCCTTCATCTTGGAAGATGCACCGGGGTACCCGGGGGCACGCAGATCTTCCTGATTTCACGAGAGGCTCCCGAGTGGCAGCAATCAGGAGGTACCCAGCTGTGCCTGTGTTACCGCCCAGCATTAGCGACACAGCAAAGCTATAAACAAGCACTACCTGCTGGTCCCGACTGCGGAACCTGCGGGGCTGCAATTAGCCAGAACACGAGACACGGTCGTCCCAGCACTAGGGGTGTGCGACGAGCCTCGGCGAGGGAAAACTGTTCATCCCTGATTACACGCACAGCAGCTCAACAGCTGGCATCATCGTAAAGGAGATTTCTTCCTGTTTACCAAGTGTTACTTACCATCAGGGCACTCTGCCTGTCTGAGATCTGAAAGCAAAAACAGATACAACCATGCTGAATGCATGCCAGCAGTTTTAGAGATACCCGCGTTTGACCTTTGAACCCCTCTGTTACCGGATGTGTATCAGCTCGTTCCCTGGATTAACCTGGTGTCACCCCCCTCAGCTCAATGCCGCAATGAATCACCCCATACAATGTTACACCCATCTAACCTCCTTGGTGCCAGCGTCCATCAATCAGTAGGCCTGCCCAGTGACAGTAATACCCACCAACAACCCAGGCCATTGCCATCCACCCAACCCCGCACCGCCATGAATTTAATCTCAGATCATCCCAGTGCCACGCCTATCTTCCGTGAAACCTGCTCAGTGCATTATTCATTAATATTCATTGATACACAGTGTGATGATACATTCACTATGAATGCTGCCTTGTGCCACCAACCATTCATTATCAAACTGACATACTCCCTCCAACCATTCACTAGTAAACCTTGCTAATGCCACCGTAATGTTCATTCAGTTGCTATCCATACCACCATTCATTCAGAATCAGTAGTGCTCTGTGTCACAAACCAGTCACACTAAGGAAGGCCCAATGTTTCAATGTCCCTGTCATGCACCATCAATGCTGTCCATTGCAACAATCTGCTCCATATAAATATTGCCCAATGCCACTATCTGTTTACAGCAAAAGTCACACAAATGATGGACGGAATTTCACATTCCGTCCATCATTTGTGTGTCTTTTCCTTTCCTGCCCTAAGTGAGCCGTGTATGCCCAAACATGGGTCCTGGGCTCACTGTGCCACTGGACTGAAGTTACCCTGGCTGATGAGGGGTGTTACCCTGGACCCAGTCCAAGGATACTTGTTTCTGTTCCAGGGAGAACCTGGTTTGGCAGTTCAGGATGGACTGTTCCCATGTGGAGCAGGGTCAAGACTGATTTGCATATGGCTAGGTTTAAACAAGGGTGGCATGGTGAGCAAAATAATGATGTATTTAACCTATATATCTTGTTTGGGGGTGAATGTTTGATTTGATCTGCATTCCGTCCATCATTTCTGTGTCTTTTACTTTCCCGCTCTAAGTGTGCCAGGTATGCCCAGACGATGAGGTATGTCCCTTGCTCACTGTGCCACTGGATACAAGTTAGACTGGCTGATGAGAGGTGATATCCCAAAAGAGGTCCCAGGATGATTGTTTCTGGTCCAGGGAGGACCTGGCTTGGCAGTTCGGGCTGGATTGTTCCCATGAGGAGCAGGGTCAAGGCTGATTTGCATGTGGCTGGGTCTAAACTGGGGTGGCATGGTGAGCAAAATAACAGTGGATTTAACCCAGATCTCTTGACTGGAGTGAATGTTTGATTTGTTCCATATGCCGTGTCCATCGTTTGTGTGTCTTTTGCTATCCATTTACAGTCAGGCGTAAATCAAAATACAGTCTCAAGCTCATCCAACAGACAGTACAAATTCACTGCTTCAACTCGTAAATTCATCCTTTAAAAGCCAGGTATTAGTACAAAATACAGCCTGTCAGTGAAACCTTATTTGAATTTACCAAAGAAAATCATAAAAGTAAGGATACAGATATACACATTGTAAAAACATAAACAGATGACCTATGATAATAATACCATCACCAAATAAAACAATAGGTTCACAGTTATTTTGAACTCAGAACAGCCAAGAGGAACCACGATAAAAAGAAACATATATTAGACGTAGGTACAAGTTGTAAAAACTGTAGCGCTGATCTCACTTGCTTGAAATTCATAGGTAACAGGAGAGGCCAAATGTATTTGTGACATAGTGTGCTGAGCCTACGACAAATAGGAACATTATGAATGATGTAAAAAATAGATACGTTATCACAAATGCGCACTGGTAATTCTGAACCTTTGAGCCAGCCGCTATTCGCAAACATGATTTGGGATATGACCCCAGCAGGGCACCATCCATGGGAGTGCCATCCATTCCCAATGAGGTCACAAATTGAGACAGCCTCATTAATATGCATGAGGCATGCAAATTGCGACCCCATTGGGATTCGCAAACAGTGTCTCAGACACTGTTGTGTATACCAATTAGCGATTCGCAAATTGCGAGTTGCAATGCGATGCAATTTGCGACCTGCTAATTGGCTGGTTGTACATCTGGCCCTAGATTTGCTGCATTCTGCACATTTTTTAAAAGAACCAACAGCTATATGAATATATGGTTGACATAACATTTGTAAAAATAACAAGGCAGGTCTACAATATCTAAACGTGTGCATTTTCAAAATGGGAAGAAGGAACTGTGTAGTGTATTTTATACAACAGGCATAAAAGAACACAAAAAGCAAAAGCGTTTGAGGGGACGTGTTATCACAGAGGCATACAGGTACATTTGTTACCCCAAACAGACCTAATAGGAAATAGAGTAAATTTCTAAAAGATGCAAGTCTGAATTTCATCAACAGCCCCCGTTCTCATGAATTGGGTGTGGACAGCAAATATGGTTCCACGCCATTTATAATAAATAATAAAAAGATATTGTTGACTACAGAGTTTTTTTTTAATTCCACCTCAACCATCTGCTTTCTTCCTAAAAAACAGTTTTCAGCCAAAATATATTGGATTTCCTCATACAATTTGGATCTTCAAATAGAATGCGTCTACCCAACCATAAAAAAACGTTATTTTACGTAAGCGATCCAAGGGCTGTATCTTCCATTGTTGCAATCCAAACAGTCCCCTTGTATGAGTTGATTTAGAGATGCCTTAGGGTCACTCCAAATTTACACCCAAAGTTTCAGGGAGGCGAGCCTGTGCCACTATCCGTAAATGCTGCCCAATGGTCCCAACCTTCAACTACCAATCCTGCCAAGTGCCCCTGCCCATTCACTACTGCCGCCATCATTCACCATCAATCAATCGTGCCCAATGCGAGGATCCATATGTTGTCAATGCTTTCCAGTGTTAACATCCAATCACTTCCATACCTGCCTATTGCTTCTTACCAATCACCTATGAACCTCAGTGTGTCAATGTCACTGTTCAATTCACAATTAACCCCTTGGCTGCGGGGCACATTCCCCCGCTGTGCTGGGGGGCGGGGAGGCGCGTACAGCTCCCCGGTGCGCATGACGAGGTCAGCTCGTCATGAGCTACGGCGCTCTGGTGCACATGACGAGCTGAGCTCGTCATGGTCACACCCATTCCCATGGAACGTTCAGCACAGCAGGGGAATCAGCCCAGCGTGCGAGCGTTCCACGGAACGGGCGAGGTCATGACGAGCTCAGCTCGTCATGAGCGCCGGAGCTCATGACGAGCGAGCACCCAAGGGGTTAATTAATGGCACCCGTGCCAGAAACACACTAGCCTATTGGCCACTGTCATCCATTTTTTTTTTTTTAAATGTAGTTTTATACAACACGAATTCTACCCGAAAGTATCAGAGAACTTTACATGAGCACCAGTCGTGTTCCAGACAGACACATTCATTTTGTTAGGCACGGTGACATTAAGTGATTTGCCCAGAATCACAGGATGCTGAGAGTCCCTGCCGCAACTCGAACCCGGTCCCCCCACTTCGCGGTCGACCGCTCTAGCCATTAGGCCACATCCTCATCACGCATCCTCACTGCCAGAGTCCTTCCTCTGTTTCCCTACATTCATCGATGCGTCTTTTACGTACTGTCCCCGCCTTGTACCTCATCTGTTCACTTTTCACAGTTCAGGCTACATTGATACATTTCGCCTTCCAGTCTCTGAAGGATATCAAAAAATCCCTCAAAAGCCCCTCCTGCAGGAGCTCAAGCCGATTGTAGCGCCCCAACCTGACCCTGCCCCCTCCAGCGCTAGACCGGGAGAATAGAACTCTCCTCTCCAGCTCTCGAGTCACAGCAGCCGCATTTATGAACTGGATCTCTGCTCCCGGAGGATTTCAGGATAAATTGGTGTTTTTCAAGTGCCCCTGGGGACTGAATCGAACGTGAACGAACCTTCCTCTGGGCAGTTTACATTGGTTTCTAGAGATGAGAATAATACCGCAATTTTCGACTGGAATACCATTAAAATGGTGAACTATTGATGTAGTGGGAATACACCTATTATCACCACTTCACACACAGCCCACTTATAACATTCTCAGAACAGCTCGGAAATTACAATGTGAGAAGAAAAAGCACCAGGGAAATGAACACCCACTCCAATTGTCCAGAAATAATTTAAAAGAAAACTGTATTATTTATTCCTTCTCTCCATATCCTATATCTTTGTCTGCTTAAAATGTATTTTGCTTTCATACAAAAATCACACGGCTTTCACTCCTACTTTTATAAAAAAGAATTGTAGGCTTTAGTGTATATGTCTTAGAATGTCACTTTTTGTGATGTGGCTCTTAGGAGATATAACCTGCCCCTAACAGAAATATAGATATACAAAGAGGGTCCTCTCAGGGAACATCAAACACGGATTAAGGTTTCTAGGCCCCAGAATTCCAATTTTCAGTTTGTATTTTACTCCCTTTTCTTCTGCCACACAATGCTTTAATTCGGTCTGATTACATCTCATCTTCATTAAATGATGTTTCTCATCCTATGAAGGTGACTGAGGCCCACTTTCATTGATTTACACCCTCTTAACAAGCCCTCCTGTGGCAGATTTGTTAAGATCCTCTCATGTGAGATTTTATATTATAGTTACAGTGAAGATAAATAAGATTAATATTAAGATATAGCACGTTATATCGGTATCTATTTTTCTGCGTATTCTGAGAAAAAAAATTCTGTGTAATCCAAAACCTAAAAATAACCGGAATTTGCCAGTTATGTAGAGCTATGCAATGATAACACCCCAGAGGCATTGCTAATTATGTCATGAATGAACTCATCAGTGAGCTCATTCATGACATCACAGACTTAGGGCCAGATGTAGGACGGCAAATACCGGCCTGTAACGGCCGATTTCGTCCGTTACCGACCGGTATTTGGATTTTCAGATGTAGGGGGCTTAAAAATTACCGATTCGGTAAATTTACAGAATCGGTATTTACCGATTCGGTAATTGACATTGGTTCCTATGGGCCTCAAGGCCCATAGGAATCAATGGCAATTACCGAATCGGTAAATACTGATTCGGTAATTACCGAATGTTAAAGATTCGGTAATAAAATCGGAAAAAATACCTACATAGCATTTACCGATTTGTAAATACCGAATCGGTAAAATTCGGTATTTACGAATCGGTAAATGCCATTTATCTACATCGGGCCCTTAGTGACCAAAACTTTCACTATCATTATGGTTATAAAGTAGACTTCGAACTGTTCAGCCTGATACTGTTAACATAATTTAAAAAAATTATCCAGCCACACTGACACTTAACAGGAATCTGGACTCCTTCCACGCACAAATCATCATGGAATCACGATCAACGTATGCCTTAAAAAAACAGTATAAAGTTGAAAAGTTGGAGTATACTAGTGACCAATACTAGACGTCACCACAGTTCTGTATTCAAAAGCGAGGACGCCGTATGACTGGCTGGTACTAGCAGTGGCGGCTCGCAGAGGGAGTGCTGCGAGGCGGCGGGGCGGAGGAGGGGCAGGGTGGGGGGTAGTGGATTCTGACATACGACGGCAAGGAGGAAAGTAAGTAAATAAATAAATAAAACTATTTACCTTGCGCTCGCTGTATCGCCGACGCAGCGAGCGCAAGGTAAATCGTTTTATTTATTTATGTATTTAGTTACTCCTTTCCGTCGTATGCCCGGCTCCACTACCCCCCCCACCCTGCCCCTCCTCCGCCTCACCGACTCTCAGAACTCCCTCTGCGAGCCGCCACTGGGTACTAGATGTACCTAAACTTGAATTAGATGACGGAGCATGGCCGCAGTCTTACTGAACATTACTAGATGTTGTTGCAGACATTAAGAGGCCTATTTACAAGGGGATTGCTCCACTGGAGCATCACTTTTTACGGCGCTGCAGTGGCGCAATACAATGCTCCATATTTATAAAGCGGCACTAAGCAACTTTGCATGGTTTAACACCACTTTGGAAACATTGTACCCTTTCACGCAGGTATCTGCGTGAAAGGGGCGTGCAATGGGTGTTGCTATGGGCGTTTCATGCATTGCTTTTTGACGCTGCCCCAGATTTACAAGGATCTGTACAGTTGAGGCAGCGCCAAAAACTAACGCCACTGAAAAGCAGGCGTTAGAGTGGTGCAACGAAAAGAAATACTTTTATTTCTCCTTGTTTTTTGTTCTTTCTATCTGTGCTGCATTCTGCAGTACATATAGAAGGAGCAAATAGCCTTTAATGGTTGTTTAACAATTATTCCTGCAACGCAGGCCCCCTGGCACCATGGCGCTATGGTGTCTCTATTGGCACTTCTTTGTCTATTGGCACTAGGCAGCTTTTTCACCATCGGTGCAAGGGAAAACACAGGGGTACGTCATATTCTTGTGAATATGAAGCATCCCTGTGTTTTTTAAATTATACAGTGTGGCACCACTAAATTGCTTGCAGCGCCGTGCTGCGTCATTTCTTTGTGAATATGCTCCAGAGTGTGACAGAAAGGCTGTGGTATCCTTCCAAAGTGTCCTTAAAGGCACACATTGTACTGCCATGTTCCCAAGATGGTCTGACCTACAATTTAAAAGTGGCATTGTGTGTTAAAATACTCCTAAACTATATCTTAAAACTTACATTTTTTGCAAAGCCATCATAAGTATAGGTAGTGACATGACATTGGTTCCGAAGGCTGTCAGGGACTGCTTCACCTCAACTTTACGAAACCTGAGAGAATGGGGGCCCATTTTCATTTATTGTATTAGTGCCCATAAAACCCTGGCTGTACCACTGCACTAAAACCTGTCATCATATACAAAGTAATAGAAAAATGGAGCTAAAAATTGTGTGAAAAAAAGGTCAATGAGTTTCGCAAAGCGTGATGATCGCAGAATTTAAAAGAACTGATGGGTAGTTTTAATGTTCTTTCGTGGAGGTGAAAAACCATTTTGCAACCAGGAGGGGGCAGTGGGTAAACTGGCAAAGTTGGAAGCCATTTTTTGTGATAGGCCTTATTATCACTTTCCAGTAGGTCCACTTGACACTCACAGCCTCTCAACTTAGCTTTCATCCTTCAACAGCAAAAAACCTTTTTCCACTCTTCTCACTGTTCCACACACCCCTGAATCTACCGTCTACCCTGTCCTCTGCCAGGTGTTGCCGGTGTTTCACAGCCATAGGGTGTCTCACCTTCCCAGGCTGAAGACCATGCATCTTGAACACAGATCATTTGTACATACAGTGGTTGAGGGAACTGGTGGTAATATCTGACTCCAATACACAGTTACCTATTAAGGCCCTGATCTCTAGTTGGAGTGTACAGAGGTAATGTTAAAATTGATGGGTGGGGGGGAATGGAAGGCGTTTTACTCTGTCACAAAAAAATTGAGGAGTGATGCTTCACTGCCACTGCAGCAGAAACCTCATGAAGTTTTTCCTTCCGGATCTACCGGCTGAAAAAATTGAGTCTGATTCTCCCACACCAGATAAAAATGGTCGTGGAAAAAATTCTACCAACCCAGAATCAGAGAGAGCAGAATTCTATGCAGCAATTTTGCTAACCTTGATTCAGACTTGGGGCCTATGTGTCCTCCTTAAATAAGGCCATACAGGAGGATCCTACCTTTTGGGTCGGTTTTGTTAGCCTATAACTTTGAGCCCTCTTTATCAGTTGACACATCATTTATAAATGTTCCCAAAACCTATTGAAACTGCAATTTAATTATTGAGGAACTTTGATGAATATATTGGGAATAAGTACCAGGTCACCATGAGTCATTGTGTTGTAGTGTGATCAAGTAATTCCATGGATGTAAATCAAGGGGAATTAAAAAAAATGGTATGTGTTCCATTTGTTTTGAATCTATAATTGTCTGAAATGACTCTGCTGATTACGTATTTTTCCTGAGTACTGCAGGTTGGGAGATGGGAAGTGTGAAGGGCGGGGCTACAGTTTTCATTGCTTAGGTGAGGAAGTCTCTAGGCAGGACTTTTCCTTGTGTGTGTCTGACTACCACTACAGGAAGGCTGAATGACAGCAAGAAGCAGAATCTCTTAATTTATTGTGCCTGTGTTGTGGGTGCTCCAGATTAGATACAGCCCCAGTGCTACCTGCCATTAGAAGCATTGCTTTACACAAACCCACTAAAATTGACTCTGTTCTCTTTCATCGCATCCTGATCATCCAAGGGGAAGAGGAGGAGCATCTCCAGCACAAACATTTAAAGTACAGCATTCCTATTCTGGGTTTTCCTTCCAACTGATTCAATAGGAAAATGTAACCATATTTATTTTAATACTATTTACTCAGGGAGATGGTGGTGTGTGTGCACAGTGGTGTTCTTGTGGCCTACAGTGATATTGTAACACATGCAAATAACATTTGCTTCTACAGTTTTGCATTCTATCTCAGAAAGTCTCCACAATATTCCTAAAAACCCAGCGCAAAAAAACAACCTTGACTTGAAACATCCGATTGTCGACTCTCCTTTTTCTTTCCAGTGACTCTCTCCTTTATCCCCATCCTCTACATGCCTCCGCTCTCTGAGTACAGCCTACTCTAAGCCACATGCACGTTTGCATTAATCCTTACTGTTGTATCTCTGCAAACTGCCTACACCTTCTTTCAAAGGCACCAACCTGCCCTTTAAAAGTCACACTCCTGAACCCTAACATCACCTATTAATACCATCAACCGATGCACGAAATTCCCACATCCCCCTCTCCCACTACAGATCACACCTAACTTCCACCAAAGCAATCTACTACATAGAAACTGGAGTAAATCCAAGGAACGACTCCTGTAGAGCGCAAGAGTAATCCCAATCACCAACAATAACTACAAAAAAAACACTAAAGCTGGGACCTGGAGTAGCGTGCTGCCCAGCGTAAAGCACAATAATGCCTCATCAGGAGTAGTATGTGCTATATAATGCAACAATTCAATAACCCCTGCTAAGACTGACACCATCACACTCCGCAGTCGTACAGTTGACTGTAGTTCATACAGGCCGCCTAATAATTCCCTTTACTGCTGGACACTCATACAGATAAGACACACCTGCTCAGGGTCATATCCATCACCCAGTGGTGTACTGCTCCACCGTAAAGAAAACACCCATTACCATCTGATCAGACATGGAAAACCTTCAGAGATCCGCCACATGCCGCTGGCCAACAGGCCTCTAATTTAGTCCATCACCGCGGTTCGCAATTAGCCACATATTACCATCACTTAATGGCAACTCACCATTACACACATACACGCTACAAGGTGCACGATGCGACCCATGTAGGCAAACACTTTAGTGCCCCACATGGGGATAGTAAGCGCTATATAAATGTTGCAACACAATATAATATAGTGATTAATGCAGAATGGTGGCAGAATATGTTGAAAGGGGCCCCTGAGACCCCCATATGTCACAGATAGTCCTACTCTTGAGGATGAATGAGGGGGCCCCTTAAGGGTTGGGGGCCCTCTGCCCTCCAAGGGCTGCAGGAGCAGGCATTACGCATCTCTTAAACTATCGGTACATTTTTCCTCATAGTTCGAAGGCGCACTTCACCTTCTACGAATTACGGTCTTTGAAGACAGTCGTATTACATAAGATTACGCAAACGTGCACGAGGAACGTATTTACAGAGACGCCTTCCGTGAGGGTTCCACTTGTGTGCAAGTCTCCACAGCCAGCCGTTCTGGCGCCTCCTTGGCTCAGCGCTCCGGCGGCGAGGTCTCCTCCGGTGCTTGGAGCATAGTTAAGGTTATTTATATTAGGAGAGCGTCCCTGCCTGCCTCCCGCGCTCCCTCCACACCGCTCCTCTCTCAATTCAATTACGAGCTGGCGCCGTGACCGGAATCCGCAAGCGCTGACCAAGTTATTACACATCCATAAAATTAACAATATGTAAAAATGGCATTTCATACAATCTAATTAAAATCTGATATCGAACCCAGACGCGGGGACCGGTTCTAGATACAATTTAATTGTTTATAATGCCTGTTCTGATGCCGACAGATGCGATAAAATAGTAATTCCCAGGTGAACTTCTCGGCGGAATATAATGCAGTCCTTTTGCGGCAGCCAGTGACGGGCAGGCACGCGACAGGGCGAAAAAGAGCCACCCACAATAGCAGACATTCAGTAAACAACACCGCTCGGACCGGCCTATGTAGGGACAGCGAGAACAACTACTACAGACTGACCAATCTGTGAGGGAACCGACTCATGCAAACATACTGAGGCGAGTAACCAGCGCCCACTGAGGTTTTCCAGCACAAAGCAAGGATAGGACAGGCCCACATCGAACCCACTATAGGAACCTGCCTATTCACCCAACAATCACATGAAACTGGCGCGTAATGAGTCATCCAGGTCAACAAGGGGGATTGACATTGGCTATCTGGTCAAAAAAAGTGCCATGAGACTGGTCCCTAACAGAGACCCTAAAAGAGAAGGCCATCTGGGAGAGAACCTCAACTGGAGTGGTCCATACAGAAACATTGAGACCAACAACCATGGAACAGGGTTGTCCGTCAAAGGAACCTTGATAAGCCCAGACTCTAATAAGCAAATCCTTTGCAGAACAACCAAATTGTCAGCATACTGGAAGTGCAGGGCATGGTGGAAATGAACCACCCACGGCAGCACACATATAGACTAGCTGTTGAGCAAGCAACCAAAATTCAAAAACGCTCATTAATTAAAATCAAGAAAAAACAGGAAACCGGTCTGCCCAGCAACGTACTGAGTGGTCAATACCCAGTCTGAAATTGAATGGAAACCAGGAACTGGTATATACAATACGAATGAAGCGGAGGGCAAGTCCCGCCACTAAAACAACAACAATGCACATCACAGAACTCACAAAAGACGGGTCCACACAGAGACTCCAAGTGCAGAGACACCAGAGACCGGTTCATTCTGTAGAAATAAAGAAACACTCAAAGAAGACCCCTAAACTGGACCATTGATCACAAAGCTATAAGACTGGTGTAAAAAAAGTGACTTAGCACAAACAGAATAGATCAGGGCCATTTAGGGCACAGTCATAATACTGTATACAGCCACCCAGCACATTACCAGTGGAACCGAGCCATTCACCACAAGCCCATTGGACTGATGTAATTGAAAGCATCCAGGTCAGTAGCAAAGCAATTATCCAAATGGCAAAGGTCCATCAGTCGCTGGAAGAAAAACAACTTCCTCCGTAGCAATCGTCGAACTGGGCTTCCGCAAGGAACCATCAAAGGGCTGGTCGCACCGACATAGCTGTCGAGGGAACCATGGAAATGAGCTATCTGCAAGAACCCTTCCAGAATTTGTTTAAATGGAGATCCGCTGCATAGCAACCATGAAAATAGGCTATCTTCAAAGAACCATATTCAACACGTCATGTGGACAGATCTAGCACAGAAACCGAGGAAATTGCAACTCGGCAAAGTGACCCCATAAGGCCCATGCAAATGGAATTATAAGACTAGAAGAAAATGACAACAAAGGACATTTTTACCACAGTCCCATGAGCAAGAAAACGGATAAGCACGCGTTTATTCTGGGACCGGGTCAAGGGTAGGTTCAACCTGCAGATGAATGTGCTGTGAGAAAGCACGGCCAAGGAGGTTTCCTCAGAAAACAGTAATCAATAGTGAGGCACATGGAACTGTGGTAAGGGTTTGTTGGTAAAGGAGTAGTGGTAAGGGTTTGTTGGTAAGGTAGTAGTGCTAATGCTTTGTTGGTAAAGGAGTAATGGTAAGGGTTTGTTGGTAAAGGAGCATTGGTAAGGGTTTGTTGGTAAGGTAGTAGTGCTAATGGTTTGTTGGTAAAGGAGTAGTGGTAAGGGTTTGTTGGTAAAGGAGTAGTGGTAAGGGTTTGTTGGTAAAGTAGTAGTGGTAAGGGTTTGTTGGTAAAGGAGTAGTGGTAATGAGTAATGTGAGTGGTGTCCTTGGTAAAGGAGGAGTGGTAATGGTTTGTTGGTAAAGTAGTAGTGGTAAGGGGTTGTTGGTAAAGGAGTAGTGGTAAGGGTTTGTTGGTAAAGTAGTAGTGGTAAGGGTTTGTTGGTAAAAGAGTAGTGCTTTGTTGGTAAAGTAGTAGTGGTAAGGGTTTGTTGGTAAAGGAGTAGTGGTAAGGGTTTGTTGGTAAAGGAGTAGTGGTAAGGGTTTGTTGGTAAAGGAGTAGAGATAAGGGTTTGTTGGTAAGGTAGTAGTGCTAATGCTTTGTTGGTAAAGGAGTAGTGGTAAGGGTTTGTTGGTAAAGGAGTAGTGGTAAGGGTTTGTTGGTAAAGGAGTAGAGGTAAGGGTTTGTTGGTAAGATAGTAGTGCTAATGCTGTGTTGGTAAAGGAGTAGTGGTAAGGGTTTGTTGGTAAAGGAGTAGTGGTAAGGGTTTGTTGGTAAAGGAGTAGTGGTAAGGGTTTGTTGGTAAAGGAGTAGAGGTAAGGGTTTGTTGGTAAGGTAGTAGTGCTAATGCTTTGTTGGTAAAGGAGTAGTGGTAAGGGTTTGTTGGTAAAGGAGTAGTGGTAAGGGTTTGTTGGTAAAGGAGTAGAGGTAAGGGTTTGTTGGTAAGATAGTAGTGCTAATGCTGTGTTGGTAAAGGAGTAGTGGTAAGGGTTTGTTGGTAAAGGAGTAGTGGTAAGGGTTTGTTGGTAAGGTAGTAGTGCTAATGCTTTGTTGGTAAAGGAGTAGTGGTAAGGGTTTGTTGGTAAGGAAATAGTGCTAATGCTTTGTTGGTTACGGAGTAGTGGTAAGGGTTTGTTGGTAAGGTAGTAGTGGAAATGGTTTGCTGGTAAAGGAGCAGTGGTAATGAGTAATGTGAGTGGTGTCCTTGGTAAAGGAGGATTGGTAATGGTTTGTTGGTAAAGTAGTAGTGGTAAGGGTTTGTTGGTAAAGGAGTAGTGGTAAGGGTTTGTTGGTAAAATAGTAGTGGTAAGGGTTTGTTGGTAAAGGAGTAGTGGTAAGGGTTTGTTGGTAAGGTAGTAGTGCTTTGGTGGTAAAGGAGTAGTGGTAAGAGTTTGTTGGTAAAGGAGTAGTGGTAAGGGTTTGTTGGTAAAGGAGTAGTGGTAAGGGTTTTTATTGGTAAAGGAGTAGTGGTAAGGGTTTGTTGGTAAGGTAGTAGTGCTAATGCTTTGTTGGTAAAGGAGTAGTGGTAAGGGTTTGTTGGTAAAGGAGTAGTGGTAAGTGTTTGTTGGTAAAGGAGTAGTGGTAAGGGTTTGTTAGTAAAGGAGTAGAGGTAAGGGTTTGTTGGTAAGGTAGTAGTGCTAATGCTTTGTTGGTAAAGAAGTAGTGGTAAGGGTTTGTTGGTAAAGGAGTAGTGGTAAGGGTTTGTTGGTAAGGTAGTAGTGCTAATGCTTTTGTTGGTAAAGGAGTAGTGGTAAGGGTTTGTTGGTAAAGGAGTAGTGGTAAGGGTTTGTTGGTAAAGGAGTAGAGGTAAGGGTTTGTTGGTAAGGTAGTAGTGCTAATGCTTTGTTGGTAAAGGAGTAGTGGTAAGGGTTTGTTGGTAAAGGAGTAGTGGTAAGGGTTTGTTGGTAAGGTAGTAGTGCTAATGCTTTGTTGGTAAAGGAGTAGTGGTAAGGGTTTGTTGGTAAGGTAGTAGTGGAAATGGTTTGCTGGTAAAGGAGTAGTGGTAATGAGTAATGTGAGTGGTGTCCTTGGTAAAGGAGGAGTGGTAATGGTTTCTTGGTAAGGGAGTAGTGATAACTGTTGGTAAAAGAGGAGTGGGAATGTGTTTTAGTTATAGTTCTTAGGATTAACGTGTAGATCCACTAAAACAGATACCCACTGTATAGCTTCCATATGTGTGGTTCATGCGGCAACAACTAGCCCCACAACAATTGAAATGCACTGTCAGGTAAATAACCACCAGAGGACGAGGCCACATGGAGATAGTTAGAAAAGCTGCTAAGAAACTATGAGGCATATTTACCATTACCTATTTATATTTAGCCAAGAAGGCTAATGCCGCACTCCAACAGTTTCCAAACACAGGGGTGCACCGTATTCACATGAATACGGTGCACCCCTGCCTTTCCCTTAGCACTGGTGCTAAATGTAGCTGCCTAGGACCAACGCAGGCACTCTTGCACCATTGTGCAAGGGTGCCTGCGTTGCAGGGAAAAATTGTTTATGTGCAGGAAGGTGTACCTTCCAGCACATAAACAACCAGTAATGGCATTTTGTAACTTATATGTGTGTTGCAGAATGGAGCACACATAGAAGTTGTAACTCTTCATTTTTTAGGTCTCACAGACCTGCGTTGAGTGCGCATGCGCCGCTCGCTCTGCGTGGCTTCTTGTAATCGGGACATTTCAGAAGTGGAGTTTAAGCCCCGCCCATTATTCTAATTGGCTGGCGTAATTGTTTATGGTAAACGCTGGCCTCCGATTGAAAATGAGGCTTCTTTGTTAACGCCCTGTCTCCTTTTGGGACAGCCCATACGGACTGGATCTTTTACTTGCGGCGTTATACTGTCTCCTTCAATTAGTTGGTAGGCTCTTTCTTTTTGTCATTCGGCCGCGAAGCGCGATGCTGCAGCGCTATGCGCTCTAAATTCTATGTTTTTTTATTACTTTATTGAGTGCGATGCCCGCTAGGAACACCGCGCTCACTTTATTTATTTATTTTTTCGCTTCGTCCACTTCAGGGACACCGCGCTTTGATGGGCCATGGATGTGAAAACTTTGGGCAAATGTGTGTCTCCTCTGTGGAAGATTGATATCCTTGTTTACAGAGTGCTGCCAGGTGCAGACGATGAATTCAGACCGTGTAACAGCGGCAGTGTGGACACAGGCCGTCAAACTGTACCAGTAAATCAGAATCTGTACAAACCTCCAGGCTCCCCGCCCCCTCTCCTCCAGGGCGGAATCTATGAGTTTTTCCCTCTCTACATCACTGTACAAGGGGCCTGGTGGCACTGCACTTCCCCAGTTGAACCGGTCCCTGCTGCTGGCTCACCTGCAAGGGAAGACCAGATTGCGCCTTGCACCGAGTGAACCCTGTGGCTTCTGGGAGCTAGCGCACTCCTGTGCATTCTAGGCGGGCTCCCAAATTGCGAGTGGAGCTGAACTGCAGGAACGGGCCTGCAACTTTCTCAAGAAAGGCTCAGATTAATTTTATCTCTTTCTCATAGTTCCTGGGAGGATGGGCCAGTCAGTCGACTGATTCACCGGAGACCGCTTCTTTCACAGGTAAACGGCCTGTTTCCTGTATTTTTTGTAAAGTTTGTATTCGTTGTTATACTCAAGCATTTAGACATTTCACATTTATTTACACCGGAGGTGAACTGTGTACTTGAAGGGGTGTCCTAAAAGACGTTCTATGTCTCCATCACCTTTGATTCGGTGGCTTGGCCCTCGGGCTGTGCCATATGCTGTTTTGTATGCTGGTGACGCAACGGGCAGCACGAACCAGCCAGCCAAAGGATGGATGGCACATAACTGTCCAAAACTAAATGTACTTAGAGAAAGTTCCTGGTCCCTGGAAAAGATCCTGTGTGCTGGGACCACAAGGTCTGGCCGACCGGCCTAGGTTATTTTCGTTTTCTGGTGGCTAAATAATAACAAGCCTTTGCAATGCAATAGGTCTCACATTTACGCGAGTTGGAGCTATTGACATTGCAAATAACAATGTCTTTTATTTTTGTTTTCATTTTTAAAACATAAATAAAAGGCATTGTCATTTACAATGCCAATAGCTAAAACTTGCATAAATGCGAGACCTATTGCATTGCAAATGCTTGTTTTTAAATGATTGTTTATGTGCAGGAAGGCACACCTTCCTGTACATAAACAATCATTCATGGTGTTTTGCTCTTTCTATGTGTGCTGCAGAATGCAGCATATATAGAAACAGCAAAAACGAGGAGAAATGAAGCATTTCTACTCATTTCTCCTTGTTAAGACCAGGTTTTCCCTGGTATTAATTTTGGGGTTGCCCCATATTTACCCCACCCTTGTAAATATGCGGCTGAGTCAAAATCAATGGTTGTTGTGGTGGAACGCCCATCACAACACCCACTGCCCACCCCTTTCACACTAAGGGGCCTATTAGGATGGCGGACGGACCTGCGTCCGTCCGCCACCCCAGAGGAGGAGGGACCGTCCGCATGGGCAGTGGCGGTCCCTCCGTGCCAATTAGGATGTGACCGCCACCCTGGCGGTCACATCCTGTATTCTTAACATTGCGGCGGGTGCTGCTTGAAGCAGCACATGCCGCAATGTTAAAAAATGCATGTCCCACAACCCCGAAGAAGCGTGTCACCGTCGCATCATTGATGTCGCCGCTCGCTGTAGCTGTCGCATTGCACCGCATCAAGAGAAGCATCTCACAAAAAGGAAGAAGCGTGTCGCCGTCGCAGCTGCTGTAGCTGTCGCATCGTGGATGTCAGTACATAAGATAGGGGGAGGCGGAGGATTTAAGACTAGGTCGCCCTCCTTACATGTATATTCAAAGTAAACCCAAGTTATTGGGTTTTCAGACCTAGCTTAAGACTGTGGCCTCTGACCAATGTGATCAAGAAAGAGCCTAGAAGAAAGAAAAATGTGTTTCTTGAGTCCCCTCACTCACCAGGGTTTCCCCACAGTGACATGCTTCCTCATCGGGGGCCATGCCAGCTCTCTCAGCTACGGTCGGGGGAAGGATGTAACAGCGACAACAATCGGAATGAGGGGGGACGGAGGAACAAAACGGACAAACAATGAGGAGAAATGCGATCAAATGGACTAACGCCAAGAAGACTCTACGAGCTGGGGCGTGCTACGACTTGCGGAATTACATATGAGCACTTTTTTGTGGAAGACTGTGTGGTGCAGTGTGAGGTGGAGTGGGTAGAGTGATTAAAAATACCTTACTAGTGGGCCTAAACAACTTTATTCTTGCTCCTAGGTAGGTATACTTAAAATGGGGTTGACACTGTGAAACTTGACTTAATTGGGAAGGAATTCAGTGTATGGTCGACATGTTTCGAGCTTCCCCTAGCTCTTCCTCAGGACCACACAGGGACCAGCCCTGTGTTTGCCACTCCTGTAAACCTTAATTGGAAGATAATAAAGACAGTGAACAAGTGAACGCTGCTGCTAATAAAGCATGTGTTTGTTATACATACGATCGCTAATTCTCGTTGTATATTTGGTAATGTGCGTGATAGCACTTCATGATCTCAGGGGGGGGGTAGCGGTGTCTCCTTTTGAAACAATCTTCAAGCTTGGCGACGCCGCATCTGGGCACCTATATCTCTACCCCGCCGGACCGCATCTTCAGATGGTAGGAAGGTGGTGTTTCCCAATTTGTCAATACCAGAAGCATCCCACTCTCCAAGACAACTCCAGTTCCCTTTGTGCAGCAGCACCAACATGTGTTGTAACAGTATGTTAGGAGAGTAGGGGGATTGTGTCCGGGTCTTCTGTAAAGAGCACAGCCAGCAGTGTGTAGCAATCACCAGTGTTCTATGGTCCACTGGTGTAGTGTGCTTGAGCTTCAACAGAAGTTAGAATAGTCCAGATATGACTACTGTATCACTTTTCCAATCCCATGCCTTCCTGTCCTAATGAGACATGCTGCCTACTCCTGTGCAAATCCTCCTCAGAACGCCCAGCCTTAGAAGTGGAACATGCCGGTGTATCCCTCCTTTCCAGTATTGAACCACACAGCCTCTAGGTGATAGCCTCAGTAGAAGTGAGTCAGTCTTCCCGGTCACACTCACTTCTAGAGGTGAGAGGCACGGCTCGCTACACTTGCCAATTTCAGGCCACCCAACACAAGAGGATCTGGGCTCTAAAGCCATGTGCCAGGATCTCTCCCATTTTAGGAGAGACATTGCAGGTATGTGACTGCAATTCCAATACCACTCATTCTAGATTTTAAAATCTCTGTAGCAGAGTGCTACAGTCCCAAGAGCTAGCGTATACTTTTTAGGCAATCCAAATAGCAAATAACTGAGTTCAGGTGAGTGAGTGAGTGAATGGACTGAGTGGAGTGAGTGGAGTGAGTGAGTGGGGGAGTGGGGAGCACACTTCAGAGTGTCTCTGCCTGTAACAAGATTGGCCGACAGTAAACCACATATGTTTCTGCGAAAATGCCAACATGTCCTCTGTTTAGGTTAATGCATTCTTACCCAGGGGCTTCTTCTACATCACACCTCTAATTGTATCCCAAAAGCTTGTTTTGACTGCTAGAGAAGCCAGAGAGAGCAGCCTGGCCCCACTTCTCAGGAAAAGCCAAGAGCAGCAGAAACAACGCTGACCAGAAAATGAAACCCGATGGGATAAGCTGCAATACTTTGGAGGGACTGATGAGCGCCTTGTTCCTTTTGCAACTGAATAACTGTGTATGACTAACAGGTCTTTAAAAAAAAAGGCTCCTTAAAGACCAGGGGCCTCATTTATGAAAAGTGACGCATCGCTGCGTGAAAACAGCGATGCGTCACTTTTCACTGTTCCCTCCTTGCGACACCAATGATGATGACGCATCATTGCGCAAGGAGTTACAAATACGTCAGCATTTCTGACGTATCTGTATGGCGCAAAAGTGACGCATTGCTGGAGTGTGTCACAAAAGTGACACAACTCCAGCAATGTATCCTTTCACATGGGGCAAGCCCCATGTGAAAGGGCCTGCGCCAGTCTTACGCCTGCTGTGAGACAGGTGTAAGAAATTGACGCATTTGTGTCCTAGAAGTGGCGCAGTGAAATCTCATCGATTTCACTGCGTCACTTCTACGACGCTTTCTTGCGTCAAAATGCCCCCCTTGCATACATTATACCTGGTGCAGGTATAATGTGGCGCAGGAGTTTACAAAGTGACGCATCTACCTAGATGCGTCACTTTGTAAACATGGCGCAACAAGGCGCATTTGTTATGCCACTGGTGCGTCACAACGCACAGCCTCATAAATGAGGCCCCAGGGTGTCTTTGGATAATAAGACGCTCAATGAACAACAAACAGAGTCTTGGCCAAAAGTTCACATTATGGAAATAGACGGCAAAAGCTCCGGAAGAGGAGGGTCTCTGCAGTAGAGCTATAGCTTCGAGAAATCAAAAGAACCTTGTGCAAAAGTGGAGCCTGACGAATGGTGAGCCTTATTTAACAAGAGGAGCCATGAACAAGAGACACAGCAGTGAGCAACAAATGAAAGCTGGGGGAATAGGATGTTCAAGTTTGCAGAACAAGAGGGGCACTTTGAAAACAGCTAAAGATTGGGAAGCAAAGGTATCGTGAGCTGCAAGCGAAGCCTTGAGGAACAGTAAGAAATGCGGAGAGGAGAAAAGGTGGAGCAGTGAACAATAGACACAGGCTTTAGCAACGAAAAAAAGCACTGTGACACAATTTGTAAGCTATGGAGAACAGGGAGGGGCACTGGAGAAGAGACGGATCCGTAGGGAATCGAGGGAATCTTGGACAGTAAGTGGAGCTTTAAAGAACAGTGAAAACATGGCGAACAGGAGAAATCATACACTGAGTCTAGTTTTCGTCTGTCAGATTCCTTCTGACAGTGGTGAGTTTTTGGATACCGAGGCGGTAGCCTCATTACTCCACATTCATTTTGAGTTTTTTAGTCGCTGTTTAAGTTGTCTTATTGATGTGTGACGCTTTGTCACAGTTGAGGTTGTATCACAAGGTCAGCTCTGTGATGCAGAGAAACCATGAACAACAGACCCAGCATTGGGCAATACATTCAACCTTGTCACATAGGTTGTAAATCTTTGGTAAAGATGACCTTGGAGAACAGCTAAACACATCTAGAATGGAAGGACCTTAATACAAAAGGTGACTTCTTGGAGACTTGTGGGATCTTTGGAGAAAAGGAGGAGGCTAGAAGAGGCACCCACAACTCAGGAGAGGCGCGCAGATGCCGGCGAGTCGGGGCCCGAACCGGCTGCAACCTTTTGATGGAGGTCGGGTCAGGATTGGCAGGCCGGTGCGTTGATATTTGCACATTGATTGCGGATTGGCCTGAAAGGGAGGAGGGCAAGTGGTGCAAGGAGTGCTACCATTCTAGAGCTAGCTGCCACTGGCCTTACAAAAAGGGGGTGGAGAGACATTGTTGAATTGGATAAAAGGTTTCACGATTTTCCAAGCAATCATTGTGGAATGTATTCGGAACTTGGGGGCTCAACTGGTATGCTACCAGAATAGAATAGTGTGCGCACATGATGAGTTTGGTGGCACAGCCTGGAGGGACTATGACAAAGAGTTTAGAAGGATTAAGGACACTGGCCTCCCGCTGGCTTGGGATCAGATTGATGTGAACACCTGGCTACACTTTATGAAGCCCCAGCAGCTTGATGCTACCCCTAGTCAGCCCTTTCTGCCGGGCGCGGGGGTGAGCGGCAGCCTGGAGGGGAGGGTGAGAGGGGTCATGTTGGGATTTCAGTGTGGTGGGTTCCTTTGAGTCCATCCCGCAAGAGGATTTTGTCTGCTCCGCTCAGGGGATGGTCCCCAAAAAAGACCCTGGAGAGACCCGGTTGATACACAACCTATCAGCACCTAGGGGTCTGTCTGTGAATGAAGCCTTTGATGGAGCGTTATGCTCAGTCAAGTAGGCCTCTGTTGATCAATCGATCAGGAGGCCTCAGGAGTTTGGGCCTGGGAAGCTACTAGCAAAGTCAGACATAGAATCCGGCTTTAGGTTGCTTCCCGTGCACCTTGATGATTTGCATCTACTGGGTTTCCAGTTGAGGGCTCATGTTCATTTGACAAGTGCATGTCCATGGGCTGCTCGATCTCCTGTGCATATTTTGAGAAATTAGGCACTTTCTTTGAATGAGTGTTCAGACAGAGGTCAGGGCACCTGTGGGTATTTCACTACTTGGATGACTTTCTGCTTTTTCAGCTTTCAGTTCTGTAGAGTGCTAAGCAGTGCCCTGAGGGCATCAGGTTTAGACCCTACTGGGTATGGCTCACATTTCTTTAGACTTGGGGCCACTACCTCTGCAGCAGGGATGAAGCTGGCAGGGCCTACGGTGGAAGGCATTGGGTGTTGGAGATCTGACAACTTCAAGCGCTATGTGAGATTGAACCTGCTGAAGGTGTATTCCCCTAATTCATCTTCTCCTTTTGCATTCTCCTGTTGAGGCAGGTAGAATAGCGTGAGGATTTGAAAGAGCCACCTGATACCTCAGCACCACCTGTCAACGCAGGACCAAAAGGGGTTACAGAGGTGCTGGTGTTGGGCCACTCGTATGTGAGGCATTCAAAGGTTTTCTATTCTGCTGGTGGATTTGCAGCCAGGGCAAAAGAAGCGGTATATCGGCTGAGCTTCTGTGGTCAAGGAGGATGGCACTTGGCCCATTTGAGAACTGCATTGGACAAACTCTTACCCCAGTGGTATACGCACCCAGGGATTATTATTATTCATCTTGACGGCGATTACTTAACAGAGATTGGAAGCAGAGACTTGTTTTAGTTGGTTATCTCGGAGATTGGTTGGCCCACGAAAAAATTCCTGAAACTGTGATGGCATGGTAAAATATTGTTCTCAGATTGAATTAGAGAGGTGATAGCTTGATCAGAGCCATCAATGATTCTGTGAAGGGGGTGAACAACACAATTGGCAAGTTGTTTAGGTCAGTAGTCTTGTCATCAATACCTCATGGTTGGATCAAGGGCGAGTGTTTTTTCTTGCAGGATTGGGTCCACTTATCTAAGAAAGGCAACAAAATGTTGGTGTGGTTAGTTCATCGCCCATGCTATGGTGGGGGGGGGCAAGATAGTAGGTGAACTATGCTTGTCTGTATTCGGGTGAGGTCATGATTGGGGGGACTGTTAAAGTCCATGTAAGGCATCCTTCTAGACCAAAAATAGCAGCAGCATCAAGGGGCCCTCTAAGCTGTGCTGGCAACAAGTCAAAAGGAGGTTGCAGGGGTGCAGGAGTTTGGGGTTGGTCGCTGAGATACCAGGCACGGTGGGAACAAGCTGACACAGGCCTTTGGGGGGAGGACGATGGGTGTATGGGTGGCCCGAGGTAGGTATCCTAGCGGGCAGACAGGCCCCTTTCACAGGAACATCCTGGTATAGGAGGTCTATGAGTGGGGTCCATTTTATTTGTCAAGGGTTTTTGAGAGGAAGGGACACTGGGACCACTCATGATCTCACCCATAAAAGTATGTTTTACAGGATGCACAGGAGCAATCTTAGCTATGATTAGATAATTCCCATGTATTAGCTTCTCTCTTAAGGCTAGGACTTCATTTCTGTAAGCAAAGATGTAAAATTGTGGGGTACTGTGCATAAAGTTTTGAAAATGTTATTGTATATATGTGTAAATTAATGCAGCCAGGGGTCTTATGACCCCTAACCCTAAGAACTTGATTGGTGATCTTGTCAGTGACAAGGGTGTGTTGGGGCAGGTGTATGTTGGGGGGGAGGGGTGTTTCCCAAAGGACATCAGCAATTACCTGGCAATATGGCAGAGGGTCCCCCAACTCGGGGGAGCCGTGCATATGTATTTTTTTTTTTTTGTACTTGTATAGCGCACAGCTACCCGCAGTGGGTTTCCCTGTACGAATACCGCAAGGGAACCCTTCCTGGCTTTCCCTGTGAAGTGTCCACTCCTGGGCACCTCCATGGTGCAGACCAGGCATCCCTCGCGTTGTGGGGGCCGTTGAGGAGACTAAGCGAGCTATTGCCCAGAGTTGCAGCGCGGGACCCATGATCAGAATAGGCAATATGCCGGTGAGCCAGAGCTCGAATTGGGGTCGCGACGTTAGCCACCGTGACCATTTGGCGAAGGTCGGGCAGGATTGGCTTGCCGGGCGCGACACCAAACACTAGAGTGCTTCCAGGGTCGTTCCCAGCAACGCAGTGGCCATGCTCCTTAAAAGGCACTGTGAGGAGGCAAGCAGGTCTCTTTTCCCGCTCACCAGCATGAAGGACACCAGGAAGGATCCCCCTGCCGGCTACTCCCTGCATTATGTTTTCCACACCCACAATCCCCAGAGCAAACAGCTCCGGTGGGGGGAGTGCTCGGGTGTTGTGGCTTAACAGGAGGGATAGTTGTATGGTTATGCAATGTTACATGGTATGATGGGTTTTTATTTGAAGTCATGGTAATTGCTTTTCATGTCTAACCCCCATTTTTCTGTTGCAGGTCATGTTTAGTATGTCGTATTTATGTTGGTCGGTGGGTGAGGACATGATTGGTGGGATAGTTTAAGTCCATGTAAGGTAGGTATCCTAGCAGACAGGCAAGTCCTTTGAAAAGGAACATCCCGGAATAGGAGGTCGGTGGGTAGGGGTCCTCCCATTAGGAGGGACCCATAAGAGGAAAGGACACTTGAAGCAGTCATGATCTCACTCGTAAAAGTATGTTTTCCAGGATACACACGAACGATCTTAGCATTTAGTGAGGTAACTCCCATGTATTAGGGTCTCTGTTAAGGCTAGGGCTTAATTACTGTTAGCAAAGATGCAAAATTGTGGGTTACTGTGTTTAAAATGATGAAAATGTGTTTGTATACATGTGTAAATAAATACAGCTAGGGTCTTACGACCCTTAATCCACAGAACTTGATTGCTGTTCTTGTCAGTGACATGGGTGTGTTAGGGCAGTTGTGTATGGGGGTTTTTTCCTAAGGGACATCGGCGATTACCTGGCCATATTAATTAACAAAAGGCAGAGTTTTGGAAAAAGAAAAGTTCCCCATAGCACATATGTTCCCACAGATGGAGTCAGGGGAAAGAAGGGAAAGATAAGAGGACCAAACCTATATTAGAATATTCTGGCTGTAAACCTCTAATGGTACAGGAGGACATTAGAGAATAGCGAATGCTATAGGAGACAGGGGGAACCTTATACAATAGCAGGACACTTGAAGAACACAACAGGTGAATGTTTGGACAATAACTGTTAGCCTGAAGAACATAACAGGTGCATCTTTGTACACCAGGTGCTAACTTGAAGAATGCAACAGATCGGACAACAGGTGCTGCCTTGGGCAATAGGTGGTAACCTAAAGAACACAACAGGTTTAGCTTTGGACAACAGGTGTAACCTGAAGAACACACCTGGTGCATTATTGAAGTACAGGTGTAACCTGAAGAACACACTAGGTGCATCCATGGACAACAGGTTTAACCCGAATAACACAACAGGTGCAGCCATGCACATCATGAGGTAACCTTAAGATACACAAGATGCTTCCATTGAAACAGGTGGCAACGGAAAACACAACAGTTCATCCTTGGATAACAGGTAGTAACCTGAAGAACACACCTGGTACATCCTTAGACAACAGGTGAAAGCTGAAGACACACCTGGTGCATTATTGGAGTACAGGTGTAACCTGAAGAACCCACTAGGTGCACCCATGGACAGCAGGTGGTATCCTGAAGAACACACCTGGTACATCCATGAACCGTAGGTGGTAACCTGAAGAACACACCTGGTACATCCTTAGACAACAGGTTTAAACTGAAGACACACCTGGTGCATTATTGGAGTACAGGTGTAACCTGAAGAACACACTAGGCACATCCATGGACAGCAGGTGGTAACCTGAAGAACACACCTGGTACATCCTTAGACAACAGGTGTAACCTGAAGACACACCGGGTGCATTATTGGAGTACAGGTGTAACCTGAAGAACACACTAGGTACATCCATGAACCGCAGGTGGTAATCTAAAGAACACACCTAGTACATCCTTAGACAGCAGGTGTAACCTGAAGACACACCTGGTGCATTATTGGAGTACAGGTGTAACCTGAAGAACACACTAGGTGCATCCATGGACAGCAGGTGGTAACCTGAAGAACACACCTGGTACATCCATGAACCGCAGGTGGTAATCTAAAGAACACACCTAGTACATCCTTAGACAACAGGTGTAACCTGAAGACACACCTGGTGCATTATTGGAGTACAGGTGTAACCTGAAGAACCCACTAGGTGCATCCATGGACAGCAGGTGGTAACCTGAAGAACACACCTGGTACATCCATGAACCGCAGGTGGTAACCTGAAGAACACACCTGGTACATCCTTAGACAGCAGGTTTAAACTGAAGACACACCTGGTGCATTATTGGAGTACAGGTGTAACCTGAAGAACACACTAGGTGCATCCATGGACAGCAGGTGGTAACCTGAAGAACACACCTGGTACATCCTTAGACAGCAGGTTTAAACTGAAGACACACCTGGTGCATTATTGGAGTACAGGTGTAACCTGAAGAACACACTAGGCACATCCATGGACAGCAGGTGGCAACCTGAAGAACACACCTGGTACATCCTTAGACAACAGGTGTAACCTGAAGACACTCCTGGTGCATTATTGGAGTACAGGTGTAACCTGAAGAACACACTAGGTGCATCCATGGACAGCAGGTGGTAACCTAAAGAACACACCTGGTACATCCATGAACCGCAGGTGGTAACCTGAAGAACACACCTGGTACGTCCATGAACCGCAGGTGGTAACCTGAAGAACACACCTGGTACATCCTTAGACAGCAGGTTTAAACTGAAGACACACCTGGTGCATTATTGGAGTACAGGTGTAACCTGAAGAACACACTAGGCACATCCATGGACAGCAGGTGGTAACCTGAAGAACACACCTGGTACATCCATGAACCGCAGGTGGTAACCTGAAGAACACACCTGGTACATCCTTAGACAACAGGTGTAACCTGAAGACACTCCTGGTGCAATATTGGAGTACAGGTGTAACCTGAAGAACACACTAGGCACATCCATGGACAGCAGGTGGCAACCTGAAGAACACACCTGGTACATCCTTAGACAACAGGTGTAACCTGAAGACACACCTGGTGCATTATTGGAGTACAGGTGTAACCTGAAGAACACACTAGGCACATCCATGGACAGCAGGTGGTAACCTAAAGAACACACCTGGTACATCCATGAACCGCAGGTGGTAACCTGAAGAACACACCTGGTACGTCCATGAACCGCAGGTGGTTACCTGAAGAACACACCTGGTACATCCTTAGACAGCAGGTTTAAACTGAAGACACACCTGGTGCATTATTGGAGTACAGGTGTAACCTGAAGAACACACTAGGCACATCCATGGACAGCAGGTGGTAACCTGAAGAACACACCTGGTACATCCTTAGACAGCAGGTTTAAACTGAAGACACACCTGGTGCATTATTGGAGTACAGGTGTAACCTGAAGAACACACTAGGCACATCCATGGACAGCAGGTGGTAACCTGAAGAACACACCTGGTACATCCATGAACCGCAGGTGGTAACCTGAAGAACACACCTGGTACATCCATGAACCGCAGGTGGTAACCTGAAGAACACACCTGGTACATCCTTAGACAGCAGGTTTAAACTGAAGACACACCTGGTGCATTATTGAAGTACAGGTGTAACCTGAAGAACCCACTAGGTGCACCCATGGACAGCAGGTGGTATCCTGAAGAACACACTAGGTGCATCCATGGACAGCAGGTAGTAACCTAAAGAACACACCTGGTACATCCATGAACCGCAGGTGGTAACCTGAAGAACACACCTGGTACATCCATGAACCGCAGGTGGTAACCTGAAGAACACACCTGGTACATCCTTAGACAACAGGTGTAACCTGAAGACACTCCTGGTGCAATATTGGAGTACAGGTGTAACCTGAAGAACACACTAGGCACATCCAAGGACAGCAGGTGGCAACCTGAAGAACACACCTGGTACATCCTTAGACAACAGGTGTAACCTGAAGACACTCCTGGTGCATTATTGGAGTACAGGTGTAACCTGAAGAACACACTAGGTGCATCCATGGACAGCAGGTGTAACCTGAAGAACACACTAGGTGCATCCATGGACAGCAGGTGGTAACCTAAAGAACACACCTGGTACATCCATGAACCGCAGGTGGTAACCTGAAGAACACACCTGGTACATCCATGAACCGCAGGTGGTAACCTGAAGAACACACCTGGTACATCCTTAGACAGCAGGTTTAAACTGAAGACACACCTGGTGCATTATTGGAGTACAGGTGTAACCTGAAGAACACACTAGGCACATCTATGGACAGCAGGTGGTAACCTGAAGAACACACCTGGTACATCCATGAACCGCAGGTGGTAACCTGAAGAACACACCTGGTACATCCTTAGACAACAGGTGTAACCTGAAGACACTCCTGGTGCATTATTGGAGTACAGGTGTAACCTGAAGAACACACTAGGTGCATCCATGGACAGCAGGTGGTAACCTAAAGAACACACCTGGTACATCCATGAACCGCAGGTGGTAA
This sequence comes from Lissotriton helveticus, assembly GCF_964261635.1. Lineage (NCBI taxonomy): Eukaryota > Metazoa > Chordata > Amphibia > Caudata > Salamandridae > Lissotriton > Lissotriton helveticus. Next base: position 1,499,570,556 of record NC_136061.1, read on the forward strand.
CCTGAAGAACACACCTGGTACATCCTTAGACAACAGGTGTATACTGAAGACACACCTGGTGCATTATTGGAGTACAGGTGTAACCTGAAGAACCCACTAGGTGCATCCATGGACAGCAGGTGGTAACCTGAAGAACACACCTGGTACATCCTTAGACAGCAGGTTTAAACTGAAGACACACCTGGTGCATTATTGGAGTACAGGTGTAACCTGAAGAACCCACTAGGTGCATCCATGGACAGCAGGTGGTAACCTGAAGAACACACCTGGTACATCCTTAGACAGCAGGTTTAAACTGAAGACACACCTGGTGCATTATTGGAGTACCGGTGTAACCTGAAGAACACACTAGGTACATCCATGAACCGCAGGTGGTAACCTGAAGAACACACCTGGTACATCCTTAGACAACAGGTGTAACCTGAAGACACTCCTGGTGCATTATTGGAGTACAGGTGTAACCTGAAGAACACACCTGGTACATTCATGGACAGCAGGTGGTAACCTGAAGAACACACCTGGTACATCCATGAACCGCAGGTGGTAACCTGAAGAACACACCTGGTACATCCTTAGACAGCAGGTTTAAACTGAAGACACACCTGGTGCATTATTGGAGTACAGGTGTAACCTGAAGAACACACTAGGTGCATCCATGGACAGCAGGTGGTAACCTGAAGAACACACCTGGTACATCCTTAGACAACAGGTTTAACCTGAAGACACACCTGGTGCATTATTGGAGTACCGGTGTAACCTGAAGAACACACCTGGTACATCTTTATACAACATTTGGTAACCTGAAGAACAAACCTTGTGCATCCTTGGAAAACTGGTGGTAACCTGAAGAACATAACAGGAGTCGCCTTGGACAACAGGTATAACCCGGATAACACAACAGGTGCAGCCATGCACATCATGAGGTAACCTTAGGAACACACTAGATGCCTCCATTGAACAGGTGGCAACGGAAAACACAACAGTTCATCCTTGGATAACAAGTAGGAACCTGAAGAAGACACCAAGTGCACCCATGGACAATAGCTGGTAACCTGAAGAACATACCAGTTGCAGCTTTGGGCAACAGCTGGTATCCTGAAGGATATACCACGTGCATCCATGGGCAAAAGGTGGTTCCCTGAAGAGCACAATAGGTACAGCCTTAAACAACACATGGAATCTCGGAGAAAAAGTACAATCTAGAAAGCAAGAAAACATTTGGGAACAAGTTCCTCTGAACGCCATGTACCCTCCTGCACCTTAGTCACAATTTACTATTCTGGCATGGGAGCCTTTCTCTACAATTCTATGTTTCCCTTTCATTCCATTTCCCCCTCTCTAGTCTTCATTTCCTTTTTCCATTAATTTGTCCTTATCCTTCTCATTTGTCTGAGTTTCTGTTGCTTTACTTTTTCTCTTAATTTCTAATTTCCAGTACACTGATCTCCAAAGTTCTCCTTTGCTCTCCCTCCTCTGCCCCTTTGTCATATTCCACACTTCTCTCTACCTCATCCATGCATGTATCCCACATCAACTTTCTCTTGCAATATACCCAAATTGCCCATTACCTTCCAATTTGAGGTTGTCCATGGACCCCTTGGGAATAGCTGACAATAGGTCATGCTATTTCGCAGAGCTCTTTCCCTGCAACCTCCTTGTAGTTATATGAAAAACCTTAATTTGAGAAAGTTGAGAAGTTTTGCGTTTTTCGTGAATTTCTTGAAACTTGTGCCTTTTGCTGCAGTTGTGATTCAAGGGGTAGATAGGAGAATAGTTCTGCATAAATTTGCAACAGAAATGCTTTGAAAAGATGAATTAGAAGTCTGCATGCATTTTTGATATGGCTTTGTTTAACTAAAGTGTTTTTTCACTTGCAATGTGCAGAAAAACTTTGGGTAGATGAAGGTGACCTTAAACCTTGAAAGTACTTAATATAATATGCAAAAATCGGGAACTTTGCTGACATACAAAAAAACACAGCCCTAGACATTTCTGCAGGAAAGGATGCTAAAATTGTCTGCGGACGGACAACACATTCAGGATTGCTGTGTATTTCTGAGATTGCAGAAGGGATAGGGGAGTTATAACAATATCTAAGCTGCGCTGCAGTGAATACCTTTAGCTGGACGGCAGGGGGAAGGTACTAAAATGTAAATAATCCCCTATTTTTGCAAAACCTCTCGGAACCCTTGCGCAGTAGAAAATTGTAATATTTTAGAGACTTTTGCGCGTGCAGTAAGTTTTGATTTCTCTTGTGCAACACAAGAGACTCCTTTCTTCTTTTTTTCGCTGTGTTTCTTGGCAAAAGAGCGTTTTAAAGTCCCTCTGACAGACCCAGTGGCTGAAACAGTAGAAAGACGTCGACGCTGCCAGCCGCGAGGGGCAGCAGCGTCTGAGTGGTAATGAGGACTCGAGACAGCGCCTCCTCGGTGGCCTCGCCACAGACAGTGACGCGTCCGCCCACGCAGCCCTCTCTCCCCGCACATCTCCTGCTTTTTACCTCTCTCCCCCCCTCCTCCCAGGTGGCCTGGCTGATGCAGCCATGAAAGGGCCAGGCAGTCGGTCTGGAGGCCTCGCTGCTGACGTAGGTGATATTTACAGAATGAAGACGATTTTAGATAAAACCCCTTGTCTCAGGCAGTGTTGAAGAGAGCCGTTTACTGTTCCCAGCTGGGTGGGTTCCACTTGTGCAGCGGGTGCAGTGGCACCGGGCAGGGCCGGACTGACTACCGGGCGTTTTGAAATTCTGCCGAGCTGTGGGTTGATTTCACTGTGGTGGGGGCTGATTTCACTGCGGTGGGGGCTGATTTCGTTCATGGAGACCTGCGTGTACTTAGAAATAATTAAAGCAAAACGAATTTCGTTCAGTACATGCTGGCAGGCCCGGACTGGCAATAGCAGGCACCGGGCAATCCCCCGGTGCGCCGCACGGGTGGGGGCCGGTTTTGGGCCCCTGGGGTCCGTTTTTGTTACAGGGCCGTTTTTGCAGCATGGCTGCAAAATCGGCCCTGTACCAAAATCGTCCGAAAACCGGCCCCGGCAAAGAGCTCGGCGGCACCTCCAACTCCCCCCGAGTGGGGAGGGGGGGGGGGGGGGCGGCTGAGCACTTTGCCGGGGCCGGTTTTGGTTCCCAGTCCGGCCCTGCATGCTGGTCCCCATCAACGAAATCAGCCCCCAGCTCGGCAGCATTCCAAAACGCCTGGTAACCAGTCCGGCCCTGGCACCGGGATCCAGAGGCCTGAGAGGCTCACTAAACCTTGATTATTGGCTGCGTGTGACAGTGAGAACAGTTAAAACATGTGTCAAGATGAGATCATGGTGCCATCCCTGTTTTTAGGCACTCCTTTGGTTCTCCCAAAAGTGAGACTCCAAAAATTCTTGTAAAGAATTGTTTATTCATTCATCTGTATTTTCATCATACTTCATGTAGAGTAGTTCAAATCAACTCATCTCAATAGAATTTTCACAATGTAAATGTATTCGAAATGCTCCATGCTCCAATGCATTTCGGGCGGAACATGCCCTTCATCGGGGAGCTTCTGTAACAAAAACGAGACATAGCGCTAAGGATGGATTTCCATCATGTGGGCTAAGTGATCAAAAAGACAATATACGCAAATGCCGGAAATAAAGATTACACTGGACCGTCATAAGAAAAGTAGGGAAGGCAGTGTACGTTAGGTGGTCGGAGTCAATGAAAGTGAGAACGTTGGAGTGAACTAACGCAAATTAACACAGCATTGTGTCAAGTAGTTAACGCTACGTGAGCTAAAGGCAATGTGGGTCAAAATTATTCATGTGAAAAACGCAAGTCTATGTGTGTCATATCATGCGGTTACCATGAGTGTATTGAGACGCTAAGCGTATTCAATATAAAATAGGCAGCATGGGAACAGTGACCAAGCTCCATTTCCTTTCTTGCACCAGGGTCAATGGCACACTGGCTAGTTATGTCACTGCAGCTTGCTGTTTCAGAGCGCTGCTGAGGGGGGGCTCACAGGAACATGCATCAAGCGTTTAAGAATTTGCAAAAATTGCGAATCGCAAAAAAATAGCAATTGCGATCGCAATTTACCATGTCGCAATGCATTAACCGTATTTTTGCGAAAATGTGTACGTTTTCGCAAAAATTAGGAATCGCAAAATAATTCTGAGAAAACCCTTGCGAATTCTTATTTGCGATTCTCAAATACAGAATCGCAAATAAGGAATCGCAAACTCATTTCTTGATGCATGTGCCTGTCAGTCTCTTCCTCATGTTATCCCCCTGGGCAATGTCCTGCATTGATCCTTCCTAACGCCTCCCTTGACACAGCTGCTTCAAAGTCTTCTCTCTCATACTAGCAGTGAGCGTCGCAGATGTCCCAAACATCTCCCATCACTGCTCCTTCAAAGATATTTCTCTTGCAGAGCCATGCGGAGACCCTTCAAAGTCATCTCATGTCAGATCCCACTGCTGAGCTGCCAAATGTCTCCCATCACTGGTCCTTGCAAGACATTTCTTTCATCATAGCCCCTTCAAAGATATCCAGGGCCATTGGAATTATGTGGCAGGGAAGCATCACATTATGAAGCAGGGCTTACTAAATTATTCAGCAAGAAAAGGTAAATTATGCGGCATAATGTAGCACATTTTTCATAGTATTACTACATTATTTTGTGATTTTTGCACATGGTGATGCTGCCTGGGCAAATATTGTGTCTGATTAGTACCAGTTTAACAACCAAATGCAGATTTAAGCAACTGAAAGATGACCAGTTTTCCTATTTGAAGGGCCTACCACTGCACGTGAACAAGTCACCATATTTTTAGTTGTCAAGTCAAGAGATACTTTATTTCGGCCTGATAAGGCCATAAAAGCACAGGTAAAACATACAAAAATACAGTATAATCAATACAGCTACGTCACCATATTTTTAGTAACTTTTGATCAGTTTGAGGTAGAAACTATTTTTTTGCTAAAATCTTGATATTATGCAGTAGATGATGGATTATTATGCAAATATGTGAGATCATGCAGCCGCAGAATTGAATAATTCCTGTACCCTGAATATATCTCATTCCATACAGACACTCCAAAGACATCTTTGACACGCCAGAAACCATCACTATCTACCACACTTTTCTCTCATCACAGCTCCTTCCATAACATCCATCTAATCACAGCCCATTCTGAGATATCTCTCTCATGCCAGAGCCCAGCGCGGATCTTCCAAAAATCTCTCACCATGGCACCTAAAAAGACCATCTCTCACCTAACAGCTCCTTCAAGGTTATCTCCCCCATCCAGAGCCTGCCCTGGATCTTCATTGACATTTCTCCCATGCCAGTGCCCATCACTTAGCTACCAAATAGTACTCCCATTTCCTTGTTTGTGGGCCCTTCAAATGCATGATTCTTTGAGAACAGCACAGCACTCTTCACAGCCTTGCTCTCATCACAGATCAGTGCAAGACACCCCTCTTATGCCACACCCAGCCCTCCTGTATTTTACATATCTCTTCAATTGCCCAACACAACACCTTCCAAGGCATTTCCCTTATTACAGCTCCTTGGAGGTTATTTCTCTCATTCCACAGACATCACAGCTCATTCCAAGACATATATTTCCTCACAGGTCCTTCTACGAAGACATTGCATCCCTTACAAAAAAGCAGCACAGCTGATTGCAATGCATGTAAACACAAAGCCTTTTCAGAATATCTGTTGCATCAAATATTCTACCGGGATCAATCAATCAATCAATCAATCAATCAATCAATCAATCATATCATTTGTAAAGTGCACTACTCACCTGTGAAGGTCTCAAGGCGCTGGGGTGGGGAATGCTGCTACTGTTCGAAAAGCCAGGACTTGAGGAGTTTTCTGAAGGTCCGCAGGTCTTGGGTCTGCCGTAGGTGGATGGGGAGGGTGTCCAGGTCTTGGCGGCGAGGTGGGAGAACGATCTGCCGCCTGAGGTCGCTCTTCGGAAGCGGGGAACTCTAGCGAGGGCGGCGGAGCAGAGCTGGCGGGTGGGGGTGTAGAAGCTGAGTCGTCTGTTGAGGTACGTTGGTCCGCTGTTGTGGAGTGCCTTGTGGGCGTATGTATCTCTCTCCACAAGAACATCATCAAAGCTCTTTCTAAAATAGTTGTGTCTTCACACCTCTTTCCAAGGAAACTCTCTCCTCCCAAACACAGTGATTCTATCTCTACAACATCCTTCTCGTTGCAGCCTCCTCGCAGACACCCATACATCTCTCGTGTCATATCCCCTCCCAAGACATCTCTCCGATCAAAGCATACTCCAAGGCATCGCTCTCATCTCAGCTAAACCCGAGATGTTTCTCTCCTCGCATTCTCTTGCAAGATGTCAATCTCCCCAGCAGCGGCCTTGCCTCGGACCGAGACATCTCTCGAATCAGAGACTGCTGCAAGGCATCTCCCTTCTCACAACTTCTGTCAAGAAATGTCTCTCTTCACATCCGCTTACACTATATATATCTATATACACACACACACATATATATATGTATATACACACACATATGTATGTATACACACACACATAATATATATATATATATATATATATATATATATATATATATATATATATATATATACACATATATATATATAGCACCTTCTAACAAGACCCCATCAATGCGCCTTCCAAGATATCATCTTATGACAGCTGTTTACTAGGCACATCTCGCATCACATCACCTTCAAAGACACCTCTGTCATCACAGCCTCTTTAAAATCATCTCTCTCTGGTCCCGCAGTCTATCATCGGCTCAGTGTCACCGACCGAACCCCTGTTAAGGTGCTGGAAGGTGCGCTCACTGCATCTGCTATTTGTTTTCTCCAGCTGCTAGCTCCCTTTTGCTGATCCCTTTCAGGGATGCGGTGTGCGTGGGGGGGGGGAGGGGGTCAGAGAGAATCGACAAACCACCCTCTGGTTTCAGGCTCCACCTGATGAGCTGACATTGTTTACATGAAAACGTAGTATGGGGTAACCCAGTATCCCTCAGAACCTGGGCAGTACTATTTAGATACAAACAATGGTTCTGTCGGGTAATGTCACTTTCAAGTAAGAAGCAAATCTTTCAACAGACAACAGACATATGCGTTATAAATCAACATGTCCTTTGTTTTCATCAAAAGAGATTTTCATCAAAAGAGATTGACCCCAGTAAACTGGTCCTATGGGAAAGACTGGGGTCAAGTAACTTTAGTCTACTAGGGTCTATCACATGTAAGATATGAACGACAAATTGAGCAAATACAGTGATTAGAACTGTTTATGACCCCTACTTCTTTGGTTGGATTTGCGTTTGGTGATTCTCTTTTGATGAAAACAAAGGATATGTTGATTTATAACGCATATGTCTGTTGTCTGTTGAAAGATTTGCTTCTTACTTGAAAGTGACATTACCCGACAGAACCACTGTTTGTATCTAAATATGACATTGTTTACAGACACGGGCTCAGGCCTGCTGTGTGACCGCAGGAGCCAAACTGCCAAAGGTTATAATTGAAAACTATTCAAATGCAAGTGGAAATCTCCGGTCATTGGTAATCACTCTGGCTCGCATTTCCTTCCATTGCTTTTCAGCTCGTCTTTGCAACTGCAGACCGGGACCAGCCAAATGTAAATCAAGATTGGCACCACTTCTAAAAGGACATCCCGCCGGAATAGTAGGCCCTGTACCTCTCTTTGGCAGAGGCCAAGATGCCCTCACGGATGAAATCCAAGATGGCTGACACCGTCTGGGGTTGCTTGTGTTCCTATTCAAAAAGGGGGGGGGGCCAAAGCAGTTCAAGTAATACTGTTCTTACTGGGGCCAGACCACCTCTGGTATCCATATGGTTGGTGCCACTGCCGGACTGAGAACGCCAAACCAGTCCTGGCAATTAATGCGGACCAGCCCTGCTTTTGTTACAGGGGGGCGATATTGCAGCACTGCTACAAAAACAGCTTCCAGTAACAAAAACAGACCCCACTGCTCCAAAACTGCCCCCCACCCTTCCAGCCCACAGGGAAAATGCCCGGTCCTGGCTACACCCAGTCCGGCCTTGGTTGGTGCTCTCTGTTTTGGCACAGCGAGCAAAAAAAGATGTACTGGAATGAAGCTGATTGTAATTACAAGTGGCTTACATAACATCAAGCATCCCACCCTCCACTTTTTTTGTTTATTCTCAGTGAGGCGCATCCTGACGGAAGAGCCAACTCACCGGGTTTGTGTCTGTGCTGAGTGAATCTCTAGAGAACACCAGCTGTAGTTGTGTGTGATGGAAAGTTCTTCAACTCTCATTCTATTTTATCACGATCAGCAAATATGCCTTGTGTAGCTCAACAGAGTACTTTGGTTCGAATGTGGTTCACGGGCACATTCACAGTTTTCACTGATCTGGGATTCTTTTGGCCAATAGGAATAAGTGAACCGCTAGCTGCGAGTTGAGACAGAGGGAGGAAAGCAAACTAACAGCCAGAGCTGCCCACTTCGGAGCTGGGGAATCAGGTTCGAGCCTTGGAGTCAATTCAACATCCTGTGGTTCTGGGCAACAGATGAAATCACTTGAGGCCTCATTTACAATATTTTGACGCACGGCAGCGCAGCAAGCCTTTCTGCTGTGCTGCAGTGCGTCAAAATAAAAAGGCAGGAATGCGCCGTATCTACAAGATACAGACACTTCCTGTCCTTCTGCCCTGCTCCGGCGTGCAAACAGCAGCCGTGCGCCAGCGCAGACACCGGTGCGACATTGAGCAAGGGTTCCTGCGATGAGGGGATGATTGTTTTTGTGCAGGAAGGGATATCTTCCTGCACAAAAACATTCATTAAAGGCATTTTCTCTTCTATACATGCTTAAGAATGCAGCACGCACAGAAAGAGGAAAAAACGAGCAAAATAAAAGTATTTCTCCTTGTTTGCGCCTCCTTATGTCTCCCCTGGGAGGCTTAGGATTCTGACGCATTCCAGGTTTACAAAATGTTGAACATCTGGGAATGCGTCAAGTTCCATGGATGTTGCGTGGGAACACCCACAGCAGCACCCATGGAGTGACCCTTTCACGCAGAGTAATGCGTGAAAGGGAAACATATTTACAAGGCCATGAAAAGTTCTGCAGGGTGACTTTACAAGGCTGCGTACATATGCGGAAGCCCATCGCGCTGCGTCAATTAAAGTGACGCACCGGCAGCTCAACGGGCTTGCAAATAAGCCCTGTGATTTCCTTTGCTAAAAAATACAAGCATTATGAAAGCCAATAGGTCTGTGCAGCATGGATAAAGTCTAACATGGAAGCCTTGAAGTGAGCACCACGTCAATTTGTAGGTGCATGCGCAAACCTACTAAATGACACAGGTGCTTTGAAGAAAATTAAATGTGCAAAGTGTTTTGTTTCTTTTATTTACAGTGAGTAGGTGAAAAGAAGCAACCAGGAGGGGGGGTACAAGCAACATGGGGTGGGGTGGGGAGCCAAATCAACACAGGGGAGATTGGGGTGGAAGCCAAAGCAATACGAGGGAGGGAGGAGGAGGGAGAAGGCAAAGCAACACGTGGGAAGGCATTTGGAGGGCAGGGGGATCGGAAAACCACACGGGGTGCAGGTGGAGGGAAGCAACATAGAAGGTGTGAGTAAGCAATGGGAAGAAGCACACAGGCAAGCGCAAAAGAAAAGGAGTGGGTAGAAACACGGGCAACAGAGAGCAACATGGAGTGCAGGAGAGAAAAGTACACAAGTTTAACAGTACGAAAACACATGCACTCTCATGGGTGAGGAAGAGAAAAAAAGTCAAGAAGTGGAGATGCCAATCAGCCAAAGCAAAGGTAAAAAGGCCATGCTCCATGAGTGGGACCACCTCCAAGATTGACAAGGTGACAGACAAATAACAAGCAGAGAAATGAGAGCAGGAAAGCACCATATTTATAGAAATAAGGCACTCTCCTCCCCTTTCCCTAGTACCGGCACAGAAATGTGCTACCGTGCGCAATGCACACTCCTGTACACCATAGTGCAAGGGTGTCTGTGTGAGTCTAGCCTAGGGTTTGTACTGGAAGGATACCGTTCCAGCACAAGGTACTATGCTTAGACTAACTTTAAAACGTTTCCCACCTTCTATGTCTGCTGTACAGTGCAGCACAGATGCAAAGTCGGAAAAGAAAGGAGAAATAAAAGCATTTCTCTATAATAGCGCCCAGGGCCGGACTGGCCATAGCAGGCACTGGGCAATCCCCTGGTGCGCCGCACGGGTGGGGGACGGTTTTGGCCCTGTACCAAAATCGGCCGAAAACCGGCCCCGGCAAAGAGCTCGGCGGCAAATCCACCCCCGAGTGGGGAGGGGGAGGCCGGCCGAGCACTTTGCCAGGGCCGGTTGTGGTTCCCAGTCCGGCCCTAATAGCGCCTGACTGAAGTGCTATTTTTTTTACTCAAAACCCTGTCTACTTTGTTTAGCAAATAGGGTTTTGTTTCAGAGACCCTGGGTGGTTGCATGGGAAAGCCCATGAACACTCCCTTCAAGCTAAGTAATGGAAAGCAGGGATATGCACAACTTTGCGCTACTTTCAAGTGATTTCAAAGAGATTTTCCAGGGCAAAACCAGTTGTACGCTGGAAAGTAATTAGTAAAAAAAAGATTTATCATCAATTTGCATCCCTTTTGTGATGCAAACACGTCGCTAAATCTTAGTAAACATGCCACTTTGATGTTATTTGCGTAAACAGTTTTTGAGCTGGTGATACACTTAACCTACATTTATTACTCAACATATTTGACAGGATCAGTCATTGAAGAGCAGTGATATAGATTTTTCTATTCTCTGCCCCTTTACATCTGTTATCAAGTAGCCCATTCAGCCCAATGCCACTAGGGGCTTCAGCTACTCTTCCATTACTCTAGTGGTCAATACACCTCAATTTCTCGTGCCAGACCTTTTCCATTTGAGCTATTATACTATGCTAGTATTCAAAACATGTTCTATTTCTAAGAGTTGTAACCTACTCCAAGGAGTGCAGGATCCACATGCACATTCCAGTATTAACACCGACTATGAATATGATTGTCATTTGGATACATTTTATGTCAACTTTGCATGTTGATGTCCTGGAAATCTGCCATGTATTCAGCCATCCTGGTCCTATGTTGGACACTCATCTTCTAAATGTTTCCATCAGAGACGTTTTAAGGCATGGGCAAAATGGGCAATTGCCCAGAGCCCCCACCTTTCAAGGGGCCCCTTGGGGAAATTAACATTCTCTTTTTTTACCCCTGCCTATTCTATTCCTATATTTAAAAAATTCCTTGGTCTCTGTTATCTTACTGATTTTTAGTCCTAGGGAAAGCCTGTTACAACTGTTTTTGTATAACCTTGTATTTGTTTGTTGCAGATTTATATAGTGCAAACTCTGCATGAGCACCAGTTATATTACACAAGTACACATTTAATTTCTTTTTTTGGTAGGCAAGGGGAGCTTAAGTGATTTCCCAAGAATCACAGGGTGTGGAGCCGACCCCGAGGTTCGAACCTTGGGCCTCAGTTATGAAAAGTTTGCATCGCTGCGAGAAAACAGCGATGCGTCACTTTTCATTGCGCCCTTCTTGCAACCCCAATGATGCGTCATATTTACAATATGACGCATCATTGCGCAAGGACTTACAGATACGTCAGTATTTCTGACGTATCTGTAAGCACAAAAGTGACGCATTGCTGGAGTGTGTCACAAAAGTGACGCAACTCCAGCAATGTGTCCTTCCACATGGGGAAAGCCCCATGTGAAAGGGCTTGCGTCAGTCTTACGCCTGCTGTGAGGCAGGCGCAAGATTTTGACGCAACAGCGTCCTAAAAGTTACGCAGTGAAATCTCATAGATTTCACTGCGTCACTATTACGAGGTTTTTTGTGAGGGAACGCCCCCCCTGCATACATTATACCTGACGCAGGTATAATGTAGTGCAGGGGTTTACAAAGTGACGCATCTGCTTAGATGCGTCACTTTGTAAATAGTGCGCAACAGGAGGCATGTTTTACGCCGCCGATGCGTCACACAAAGTGACGCATCGGAAGCGCAAAACTGACGCAACGCCCCTTGTTTTTTTAGCTCTAAAGTCGGCAGTCTACCCGCAAGACCAATTCTCTCCACAGAAGATAAAATTTAACATGTTATTTAGTCCTGTCTGTCATCAAGCAGGCTTTAATTAGCACAGAGTACGTAAAACAGTCAAATTGGTTCCATACCAGGGCTTCTAAAATATGTCTTGCCCAGGCCACCAAAAGCCTAAAGATGACACTGGTTTCCATGCGAGGGAGACAGCTCATGTCACGGCTGCCGGCTTCAGAAATTGGTAGAAACTGAGGAAGGAGGCCGGAATCCAGGCAGCCACACACTGCAGGCGAATGCGCCTCGTCGGTGAAGAGTGCAAGAACCTTGACAGCACCGACGTGGCACCTCTGTGGGAACCAACCAATCTGGTTGACATGGTCTGTGCCCCATAGAGGCGGCCACACGCGCGGATCAACCAGACAAAATACGTGTTTGCTTATGTTAACTGATCATGAGTGAATGCGGGAATCCATGTTCGCCGCGGAGAGGGACACCGCGCTTACCGCAACAGATGCCGCGTCTCCCAGTGCAAGGGCGGGAAATGCAGGAACAAGAAATTGACGAGGGACGGAATACAAAATCAACCGGCAGCTTTATCGCAAACTCCACCTACCCGAGCACAATTTGCCTTTGTGTCATTTTTTTTAATTTTCGCAAGGAGATCCTCAAATGAACCTGTTCTCGCGTGTGATCTCTTTATGTCCACTTAGAGCTAGGGCTTTAAGTGGGCCGGGTCCTGCCGGTGCTTAGCACCGGTAGTTCCTTTAAAAGCAGGTGCCAAAACACAGGTCCTATCGGGCTCTCTATTTTCGCCCTCACTCTCAGAATGGGAAAACAAGTCTTAACTGTGCCCCAGTTCACTGTTTTTGCTGCAACTTTTAATTTTTTGCAGTTCTATAATGCAAAACTCGAATTGCTTTACATGAGCACCAACGAGGACATATTCATATATTTTTTGGAAGACATGGACGATTAAGTGATTTGCCCAGAAACGCAGGATGTTGAGCCGATGCTGAGACTCAAACCTGCTTCCTCAGCTCCAAAGTTTGCAGCTCTAGCCATTACACCACAACCTCTCGCAAGAACTAAAGTATTTTTAATATTATATACAATTAATGCCTTAGTTGAATGGCTGCATGTAGCTTATTTATCTCATGCAACTAACAACCTTTGACAAAGCCAATAGTCCGGGCTTGTTGTAGGTCTAATATTACTTGTTGTGTTACATATGTAGAGGCAAAAACAGAAGCATTGAAATACCAGTTGGGAAGCACAATATGCTTAGCACAGATTTTTTGCATAAATGTTTTAAGACAGGCCCTTATTTATATCGACCACCCCCCTTTGAGAGACCCCCCAGTTTTTTCATACCACTCAAGCCCTTCTTAGAGCTACTTAAAGCGCTCCATCAAATGACACAGGAAGTCAAGTCGCCAACAGTATCAGTTTCCCACTGCTCCTTCTGGAGCAAGCCACTCCACCTTCAATTTTGCTGAACTTTCTCACCAGAAAATGTAATTTCCTGTGGACCATGGAGTGTCCCGTCAGCATATGTTGGCCCAATTGCTAATCAGCACGCCACTAACTTGCGGCGACGCATGAAATAGAAAGCACTCTCTGTGGCTCCCAGGAGGACGGTGGGACGCGCAGTGAGCCCACAGCTTAATTTCAGAGCTGGGCATAGGGAACTTGATAGCTGATCTCCAGGAATTAAGTGATTGCTTCATCTTAGACCAACTTGGTATGTGAATTATCTAAACTGTCAATCAATTGTGCGTATTGACTCTCCAAAACTTGCAAGGCCAATTAATGGTGTTATCTATTTTTAGGGACAGTAATAACTGAAGATGCTGACTTAAAAAAAAATGTTATCCTCTATTCCACCCTCATATTATTCCTCCCTTACATCCTCAAAGCAATTAGTGATGCTCTCAACAGTCAAAAAAAATACAGGCAGATCAATTTATAGCACAAACTACTGCATTGGCAAAACCATTCAGTTTGAAACCACACAGGGACTCAAAGTCCAAAAGTGTAAATGGTTGTGGAATGAATTGTTGAATGATGCTATTGTAGTACTGCACTTTTTTATACAGGTAGTAACCAATTTACAAATTGCAGCTTTAGTAGAAAAAAAGTCTTTGTGTTATGAAGTACTAATAAAGATAAAATACAATGGGGTTCACTGGAAATACTATTTATCTTTCAGGGTCACAAAATTGAATTGGTGTTTGGCTCAATTTTGCCATTTGGCTATATCTTATGAAAGAGAAAACAAAGATGTCTCAAAACACTCCCTTCGATTATAGTCCAGGAGAAAGAGTTATCAAGCCTCATTTCACGCATCGAAGAAGAGAATCTACAAAGATGTCAACCTGATTCTGCCTTACTATTTTTTAAATTAATGACAATCTCTGAAGTTTTTTGTATGATAGATTATCTCTGTTTCAGGTTCTACAAGCCCTCTCCTAAATCTGTCCATTTTCGAGTTCCACCGGGATTGGTCATTTTCCCATCCTTTTTCAACGACAAATGGAGGCCAATGACCTTCCCGCTCCAATCCGTTATGGTGAGTTTTTTCATGTACCATGATCTTACCCGCCTGTCATAAGGCTAAAGAACCAGCTGTGATGTCAACAAGCAGATTTGGCATCTCTCCTAAAAGTAGTCAGACATTGGATGAATAACAATTACCTGTTCGTCTCTTTTCCTCATCCAAGTAATTACTTATGAGGTGACTCCCACCTTGGGACAAGAAAACTCCAGGAAAAATGCTTTGAATAAATCCCTTAGACCCTGGCTCAGCAGAATGTCATTAATAAACTGGCATGTCCAGCATTTTCTTTAATAGAAAATAAGATGTGAGGTTCCAGGCTTGGCTTTCCGATATTACCACCTTATGCTCTTCCCCTTTTTGGTTGACGTCAGAGAAGGGGATGCATCACTAGACTATTGGTTTATGGGAGTACGTGAACGGATCTTTGCCTCTAGCGACAAGTGAAATGATGTACAGAGTACTAGGCCTCTGGTGAGCGATTCACTGGAAAATCGTTGTTAACAAGAATTACCCCTCCATGGCGAATGGGCATGTGCCCATGACTTGAGTGCCCAACTGTTATGAATTGGTATCGTAACCTTTATTTTGGCCTTGTCTTTATGTTAAGCTAGCATGCGTGCAACAGCCTAGGCATGTCCTTCATAATGCAAGGCCCAGCCCCTGTTTTGTGACCTTGAGATGAATGCCAAGCGAGCTCTAACAGTGGGTATTAGACTATTATCCATGACCTGGTGCACGATGGTAGGGTACCTTGTTTTGTGACTCGGTAGTGTGAATACACATTTTTCTCTCTGTTAAGGAGAAAAAAGCCCACTGGCATCTCTTGTGTAAAAGTTCACTGGTTGTGAAAACCAGAGCCTTGCACTGACATCCTGAGTTCATGTTGAGTGTGTGAGTGTGTTGCAAATGTACGATAGCAGGTCTCTATGGGCCAGATGTACGACCATCAGGGTTTGTGACTCGCAAACTGCAATTTTTACTGACTCGCAATTTGCAACTCGCAAAACCTGGTGTACAACAATGTCTGAGACACTGTTTGCGATTCCCAAACGGGAACGAAGGGCACCTGCCTCATTAATATTCATGAGGTCGGTCGCAATTTGCGACCCATTGGGAATGGCCGGCACTCACAGGGATGGTGGCTTACTGGGGGAAGCAGGCAACCATGTTTATGACTGCTTGTTAAATAAAACAGTTTTTTTGTTATTTTAAATGCAGCCTGTTTTCTTTAAACAAAACCAGGAGGCTGTTCCCCCATAAAATGAAGGACCCTCTTTACAAAGAATTAACGCAGCACAGTGCCGCAAGCCATTTGGCTGTGCTGCGTTATTTCCAAAGCACAGGGATGCATCACATCTACAACAATATGATGGATCCCTTAGCTCACCCTGCGGTGGTGCACAATTAGCTGCTATGTGCTAATGCAGGCACACTTGCACCATGGTGCAAGGGTACCTGCGTCACTAGGATGATTGTTTATATACAGGAATGTGTCCTTTCATGCACATAAACAATCTAAATTGGTGTTTTTAAACTTCTATGTGTGCTGCTTAAAAACTGCATTTTTTTCTATTAATGTTTATGTGCAGGAAGCAACACCTTCCTGCACATAAACAATCACAAGAGGTGATTTCCTAATTCTATGTGTGTTGAAGAATGCAGCACGCATAGAAAGAGGGAAATAATGAGAAATTAATACATTTCTCCTCGTTGCACTTCCCTACGCCTCTCCTGGGAAGGTGTAGCATTCAGACGCATTTCCAGGTTTACAATTTCTCGTAAATCTGGAAATGTGTCAGGTTCCATGGGTGTTGCGTGGGAGCACCTACGGCAACAAACATGGAACGTCCCTTTCACGCAAAATGCTGCATGTTAAGGGGCCGTATTTACAAGGACAGGAAAAGCCACGCAGGGTGGCTTTTGGTGCCCTTGTAATTATGGGGCACCAAAATGCGCCTCCGGTGCATCACAAAAAGTAATGCACCGGTAGCGCAAGGGGCTTATAAATAAGACCTGAAAAGTTTTCTTTTCATTTTTTTCAGTGTGGGCAATGGTCCATGGGACCACTGCCTTCTCAGACAAAATGTCGGCACCCCCAGTCATAAAGGGGAAGGAGTCCCTCAGAGACCCCTTCCCATTTGAGAATGGCTTACCACCAATTTTAAATTGGTGGTAAACTGCGAATGTTTTTGCGACCACATTCATGGTTGCAAAACAGTCCTACATACCAGTGCGACTCGCTATTAGGAAGGGACGCCCTTGGCGTGCCCCTTCCTAATAGTGACTCGCAAACCCTATTTTGAGAGTCGGTAATAGGTTACCAACTCGCAAAATATGGTTGGTACATTTGAAAATGCATTTTACAGATTGCAAGCGGCCCATCGTACATCTGGCCCTATATGTTGTGTGAGTCTGAGTAATTGACCCAGTGGAATCCATTTTGGAAGCCCCTGGTCTAGTATGGCAGAAGATGGAAGATGAGGAAAGCTTCCCCTAGACAGCGAAAGTGCAATACCTGCAATCCTGTGGCTGGATGCTGTAGGCCCAGCATTTGCATAAAAGTGGGATCAAACGACCTAACTTTGTTCCCGTTTCAAGTTATTTTTGACCAATGGAGGGAGTGCTCCACAGAGTACTCAGAGCTGCAGTGCAAACAGCATTGGTGAATTCCTGACAGTCTGTCTCCCACAGATTAGGGCACATCGCTTGGAGTCTGCACTTTCTGCGGGAAGAGTTAAAAGTCTGACCGAAATCCCTAACAGCTTGTGTAAATGTGAATGTGATGTTCTGCATGAATCGACCCCAGCTGGGGTATCTCGGCGCTTGTACGAATACCGCTGTGGAACCCTTCCTGGCTTTTCCTTGTGAAGTGCCCACTCCTGGGCACCCCCAAGGTGAAGCCAGGCATCCTAGCGTTGTGGGGGCCGTTGTGGAGATTAAGCAAGCTATTGCCCAGAGTTGCAGAATGGGACCCATGATTGGAATAGGCACCGAGGCAAGAATTATCAGGTCCAAGGAAATTGACCCCAAGACCTGCCGAGGCGGGAATTGAACCCTGGTCCCGGGCTAGACCTCTGCATCAGGGTCTGCCACTCTAACCATTGAGCCACACTTCTCCATGCCTGCCAGTGTGAGAAGGAAGGAGTGTCCATGGCCCAGCAGGAGGAAAGACTGTCCAGGAGGAGACGTCCAGCATGTTTTATGTGTGAGGAACACCCAGAGAAAGGTGATTTTCCCAGACAGTGAAGACCGGAGTGAACTTTGCCGTGAAGGGTCTGGCCACCTCCCCGCCTCCCCCCACGCAGTCTGTCTGAGTTTCTTCTAGAGTGATACACATGGAGACTTTCCAAAGCCAATTGCATCCATCTCACCCAACAATCAGCTGTGAGGTCTGGGACTAGGGCTGCTGATGTCGGGAATTAATGTTGCATTGACCTGCTAGAGATCCAGGGAGCCCAGATCTGTCGATAAAAAACCTGCACATCGATCTGCTAAAACTGAGCACCTGTCTGCATCTGGCTGTGGAGCCGCTGCAGCCAAGGATCAGTGTTGCTGTGCAGGCCTGCTCTGCCGGCTGTATCCTGCAAGCTCTCTTCCAATGCAAGGCTGACACCATGCCCCTGCAGAGGAGGAACCAAAGCAGCAAGGGTGAGAGAGCAAACTACTCCAGCCACAAACGCTGGAATGCATGGATGAACAGCAGGCAAACATCTTGCCCACACCTGGAAGCAAAGGCTAGCACATGCAGAGACTGTCACCTAGTGGTGGGACTTTTACTGTGAAAGACATTGAACTGGCTTGTGCATTTGACCAGTTAGAGTCTTTGAGGCCTTCTGAACCTATCCCTAATAGATGCATATTTTGGGGGTCGCTAACCAAGGGATGCCCACCATAGCGGGACGAGTATACCAGAAAGGGGGTGTAGCTTCTCACTGATAACTGCAACTTAGATTACAGATCTATATTGATGTCCTAATGTGCTGTGTAATATTTAGTTGAACAAAAACAATAATTGATGGACAGAATGCAGAACAATGTCATGCATTCACCCCAGTACAGAGATCTGGGCCTAAATCCATCGTTTTTTTGCACTCCACACCACCCCAGTTCAGACATGGCCATATGCAAATCAGCCTTGATCCTGTGCCTCATGGGAACAGGCCAGCCCGAACTGCCAAGCCATGTCTTTCCTGGACCGGAATCAAGCATCCTAGGACCGGTTTCTGGCTATCAGCCGTCTTCAGCCAGGATAGCTTGATTCCGGTCCAGGAAAGACATGGCTTGGCAGATCGGGCTGGACTTTTCCCATGCGGCACAGGGTCAAGGCTGATTTGCATATGGCCATGTCTGAACTGGGGTGGTGTGGAGTGCAAAAGAACGATGGATTTAGACCCAGATCACTGTACTGGGGTGAATGTATGACATTGTTCTGCATTCTGTCCATCATCTGTTGGTTTTGCATTTTTTAATATTTAGTTGAGCCAAAGGCCCTCCACCTTTAAATGTTTTGCTCACAATGGGATGCATTTCAGAAGTAGTGTGCTAACCATTCTGTCTCACACATACATTGTAGTTTTCCTTCTATTCTTTAGGCTGCAAATCTTATTCTTTCCATTGCAACTTTACAGTCACAGAGGGTGTTGTTAGGACGTTCCTGGAGACCTGTGAAAGTCTGGAAGATGGGGAAGCTTTGAGAGCAAAGCCATTGGTTCATTCCCTTGCTCTCGTTAAGATTTACCGCTAGTTTAAGGGCCATAGAACAACTAGCTATTTGAGCCTTTAGAGCCAAGGGACATATAATTATTGATAATTAAAGTAGACTGACATATCAAGCAGTGTTATGTATCCACAGAGGATGCAAAATACAGCTGCTAAAGTATTTGATCACATTTGTTCCGCTGTATATCCTTGTGTTGGTTACCATGAATGCCTCCCGTTGTTTGTAATCTTTATGCATGGTCCACTAAGACTTTATTGATCCAGGATCTGTGTTTCTTAGAGAAAAAAATCATATTATTCCATGTTGACCAGAAGATCCGGTCCAGAAGTCCATTGGAAATTCACTTTCCTTCCCATGGAAAAAAGGTGGGCTTGTCGCGTGCAGGTGGATTTTGCATGGAATGCCTTGCCTCTCAATTATCATCTTGAAAAAGAACAAGTAGAATTTTATAAACACGTTTTAGGAGATGGCTATGTTTTGATAATTAGGTGGAGGTGTTTTGCGTCATCTACTTTTGTTCCCTCCAACATCCTTACAGTACTCATCTATGGTAAACAAGAGCTGTCAAAAAAACATAATGGAAGCCATAGTAAATTCCAGTTTTGCCTGGCTCCAAGGGAAATATCCCAAACCCCCTACCAAGTAAATTTGTTAAAGATTTGATCTACCTTTGAACTTTGCTGCATGGCAGAATATCAACTTGAAAAACGTCATGGACAATATTAACAACTAGGTTATGGTGACAGAAAGTGTATATAGTTAAGTATAAGTGTTCTTAACTCTTTGTATGTGAACCTTAAAGGTACTTCTATGTGGATTTAGGTGTACTAAACCTCTACTTACCTTCACTATCTTGTTGCCGTTAATATTCTGGACACCGTGTTTTTGCTAGTCGATATTTAAAGGTCGATTTTCCAGTAATAAACCATAAACTTTCTAAAATTGGTCATTCCTGCACACAGATTTTCCAGACAGCACTGTTTTTAGAACTTTATAGCAAATGGCTTTGGCTTTACTACGATTCTCCTCCGCGATGGATCCAAGGATGGAAAGGTTTGACTCCACGGGTAGTCAAGAATCCATCAACTGCATCTAAAAAAATCTATCTGACCAAGGAAATTGTCAAGATCTGGCCCTATCGTGGTCTTTAGACACCCCTCTATCCTGCAATCGGCTTGCCGTCTCTTGAAATCGCAGTTTTTCTGCGGTGAGCCTCTCAGCCTGATCCCCAGGGTGCAGGGTGAGAAGATAAGATGGCAAGCATCCATGCAGCACCTAGGCCCTTCTCGTTACCGCCCAGTCACGGCTCTAACGTCTCATCTTCAAATGCAATTACACACCCCGGGCTCCATGAAGACGAGCTTCAAGTTCATTGTAATTATTTCCTTGGCACTTTAATCATCAAAATGCTTTTGTGTATCACATAAGCGAGACAAGCCGTGCCTCCATACTGCCCTCGCCATCTGTGGAGCTTCGGAACATGGCGGCTGTGCAGGAGAGAGAGCGGAGTAAAGCTTGTGCTCAAGTGTCCAAGCTAGGGGACGACCATTGTCTCATTTACTGTATCACTTGCCTGTGAACTAGTACCAAGAGAGGGACTGTCTAAACTAGACAATTCACAGCAGCAGCAGCCATCCAGATCTGAAGCAGTCAATCCCTAAACTTGATATGTCAGAGAAACGGTAAACATCCTTTACAACGAAACTTTTTTCACGCAGTACCTTTACAACGCAGGAAATACAACGCAAATCGTTACAACGACTTGCGCTGGAGGGCGCTGTAGGATAGGGAATAGTTTAATTACTATCCAAAACCTTCCCTACTATCCACGGGAACTGGAGTTGGAATAGTAAATTAAACTATCCAGTGCCCCCCAACGCAAGTCGTTGTAACGACTTGCGTTGTAAAACCTGCGTTGTAAAGGCATGCGTGGAAAAAGCATGCGTTGTAACGACATACATCCCAGAGAAACCATT
The DNA here is from genome assembly GCF_964261635.1 of Lissotriton helveticus. Taxonomy (NCBI): domain Eukaryota; kingdom Metazoa; phylum Chordata; class Amphibia; order Caudata; family Salamandridae; genus Lissotriton; species Lissotriton helveticus. Next base: position 1,499,591,892 of record NC_136061.1, read on the forward strand.
CACACGACAGGCATTTACTCTCACCAAAGACACTCAAGCCAAAACTAGACTGCCTCACAGTGGCGGCTCCTCCACTAAGGCAGAGGAGCGGCGTCTCACTGCTTTTAAGCAGAGTCACTAAAGGAAAAATAAAATTATATTAACTCTACGTTATTATCATTTGATTTTTTTACTTGTTGCTGCAGTTTTGTGGGCGGAACGGGGCGGGCTGCTCTGCTGACAGAGCAGGGGAGGGGAGGGGAGGACTGGCAAAACATTTATTCGCACTGTGCATGTTCTCCATGCAGACTGCATAGAGAACAGGCCCAGCCTCCAATTTTCTGGCTGAGCGCCGATCCGCAGTGCTCAGACCAATCACAACACTGCATTGCAGCATTGTGATTGGCTATCGGGAGGCTGGGATCCGGGTGCATCTGCTTCATGTCCTGAAGCGGGGAAGAGGACAGAGAGGAGGCGGCAGTGACCTCGGGCGGCAGACAGGTAAATATGTTATTTATTTTTTCATTCCCACCTTCCCCTCACACCTGTGACCCGCCTCACCACCTCACCACCTCCTTCAAATACCAGCCGCCCCTGCTGTCACACAGTAGTCAACCACTCACAACAAAGATGGCCACTGAAGTCTGGGACAGTCCAAGCAGGACATGAGCTGTCACATACGAGACACCCATATAAACCAGAGAGATGCACTTACAGCAGAGAGATCTGTTGATACTGGCACAGCCACTCGCATCAGAAACAGCCATTCAGGACAAGACACTCAATCCAGAACCAGCCAGTCACACAACTCACTCTGAAAATCTGCTCAAACAACAGACACTGAAAATAGACATAATCAGCAAAATAGAGAGGATTATTCAAGGAACAGAGAGATCAATTGACACCAGGTACAATCATTTACATAAGGGACACCGAAACCAAAACAATTGGTCATCCCAGATAGGACCACTCAAAATTGAGATAGCCTCTCACATCAGAGACACTCAAACCAGAAATAACATTTATACCACAGTGTACTATTTGTACCAGAGATATGATCTCAGGCCACAGACAATGAGACAGAGTCAATCATACACACCACAGACAACCACTGAGATTTAAGACACTCAAACGAGAGGACAAGCCAGGTCATACTAGAGGGAGCAATTGGCAAAAGGCACAAGTGTTTACATCAACGATCCTCAGACCAGAAGTACACAGTTATACCTTAGACAGCAATGCACAGTAAGGACACCCCTCACATAAGGCTTCCACCCACATTGGGGGAACCTGCTCAAACCATAAACACCCTGTCTCACATCAGATACCCATTTGTGCCAGAAATGCTGAAATTAGAAAGCAACTGATGAAACCACAGAAACCTGCTCACATTAGCGACAGCCTTTCTCATATGATATAGGCAAACAAATTCATATGGGATCACCCACTCACACCAGAGACATCTGAGACAAAAGTCTAACTTTATGACTTTTGGTATTCACAGAGATCATTTATATGTCGTATCTTTATCTCTGCACCCGGGCTGTACTCTCCGCACCCGGATTGTACTCTCCAGCTTGGGCCGTCCTCTCCGGCCGGATGAAATGTAATTAATGGGATGCACTTTTTTCAAAAGGGAATGTTAGGAACTTGTGATAAATGGTAGAGGAGGTCATGAAAATCAGTGTGGGCAGGGAAAAGGGTGTGGCCAGACACTACATTATATCCCCAAAAAGTTTGCTACTTTGCATCATGGTACACGGAGTGCACAATTTGCGTTCCCCTCAGTGTTGACTGTAGTGTCAACACTACAGTCAACACTGAGGGGAGCTGCCTTAGTGTGGAATGTAGTGTTAACACTGCAGTCAACACTGAGGGGAGCGCAAATAGTACCCTGATGCACAGGAGCAAACTTTTCTCGGATATAATGTAGTGTCTGGTGACACCCTTTTCCCTGCCCAAACTGGTTTTCATGACCTCTTCCACAATTTATCACACGTTCCTAATGTCTCCTTTTGAAAAAATTGCAGTCCGGCCCATTGATTACATTTCATCCGGCCTGATCTGGAGATGCCTGTTCAAGCAGGAGAGTACGGGCCGGGTGTGGAGATTCCGTCCCGACTGCGGATGTAAAGATATGATTCGTAAATGAACTCTGTGAATACCAAAAGTCACAAAGTTAGACTTTTGTCTCAGATTACCTTTGTGAATCGGCCCCAGTGTTTTTTGTTTTTTAAATGTTTCTTTTTATTTTATTTTAATACCTAAGTAAAATGTTACTCTAACATTTGGTTTATCAGTGAATTTCTATTTTTTTTTAATGTAAGTTAAGATCTTTTTACCCTACCTAACTATAACATCACTTTAACCTCAGGTTATTTTTAATGAATGTCTTGGGTTTTTTTTAACATAAGGGAATATCTTATTACCATACCAAACTATAAAATTACTCTAAACAGTGTTTTTTAAATTACATTTCTGTTTTTTTACATCATATTCAGCCAACCCCGCCATGGACGGCCAACCCCCGCCTGCATGAGGACAAAGGCCATGAGTAGCAGAGGAGTAGGCTACAGGGCCTGTAGACAAAATCTCTGCAGATGGCCAGCCCTGCTGCACAAAGCTGAACACTGTCCACAGCAGGGTTATTGGCCTCATGGTGTGGCTGCCAGCCAGGCCTTGTGGCCAAACCAGCTGTGGGCAACCAGTCCTTTGCTGCACTTGGCCAGAGTTGAGTGCAGGGCCTTGCTTATGGCCAAGCCCTGCAGCTAACTCCGCATGTTTTTTTTTTTTTTGTAGAGTTTCATATAGCGCGAACTAGAACCGAACCGAATCAGTTATCAGAGCGCTTTACATAGCACCAGTTACGTTACATGCGGACACACTTTCATTTTTTTAGGCACGGGGAGATTAAGTGATTTGCCCAGAATCACAGGGGGTTATTGGCGTCGTTACCGAGACTCGAACCCAGATCCCCAGGTCCGAGGTCGAGCGCCTTAGCCGTTAGGCCAACCCCTCTCCCAAGGGTGGTTAGCCAGCCCCCTGCAGTGCACATCTTTTGCCCAGGAGCTGGGGGAATTGATTGCAGGTTCTAGCCCCCGGACAGACTATGTGCCCAACCACTCAGACGCAACCAACCTCCATGGGCGACCAACCCCTCACTACATATAGCCTTTGCCCAGCCCTCGCAGATGCCACCCCCTCTTGAACACCCAAATCACATTTAATTGTATCTTTTATTTTATTTTTCACTGTACCAGCACTCAAGTTTAACACTATGATACCGCAGTACCGTGCAAGCTTCCCAAGGTAGCTTGCACACACCAAGGTACCCTAGTACGCTGGGGGTGGAGCTTGAATGGCAGTACCAGAGGAACTATCGCAATGACTCTCATGAGGGCACACTGGGTCCCATTGGATTACAGTAGCACTTGTGACACAAAAATAGTTTATTTTTTACATTTTGACCCCTGGGGTTGCCTCTGGATTCCCCCAAAAGTGCCAGGGTGTCTCTACCCTGCACCCTACATTTTCAAGACACAGGGACAAGTCTTGTAATAGTGGCTGCAACTTTTTCATCCAAAGTACTGGCAGATAATCGGATCGCTTGGTACATCGGGACCGATCCTTCTGCTGCGGGACCGAATGGCCTATGGGAGAAAAATCTCCCACAGCTGATCAGAGGGCCCCATACTTTACAATTTGTCAGTACTGCAGGACTCCTGCATGTCTCCTGCCAGACCATTCGTCCAGATATACATAACTTTTTAACTCCTTCAAGCCCATCTGGAGCACCGCTTTAAACATGAATTTCTAGGAAATGGCTGAACTGATTTACACTTAATAAAAAAGTAGTCCTTCTGAATAAAATGTGGACTTTTTGACAAATTTAGTGAATGAAATTTGTCCATGACACCACAAAAAACTTCTGACATACCTGGAAAAAAGTGTAAGAAGTCACTTAGGTCAAAAAGGAGACTGCCACACACACTGGAGACAAAAACAAAAACTAAGAGAATAGACAGTCATACCAGAGATACTCATAAACCAGGAAAGCTCATTCAAGCAACACACCAGCTCTTTAGAGATAATTACCTTAAATATCAACTCGCACCAGAGGCTAACCACTTATCACAGACACACACAAGACATCCACAGATCCCAGAAAAATTCAAAGCATTTCTACCATAATCTCAAACTCACACTAGAGACATCGCTACACAGCTGTTACTCACAAAAGACATCCGCTTTCACCACAAATCTGCAAAGGTGAAGAAGCAAGAAAGGAGAAAACGAGCTGAGAATGGAAAGGCAGGGTCGGACTGACCTATGGGGCAATCAGCAATGCCCGACGGGCTGATCTGATGGATCACTGTGTGGGCTGGTTTTTTATTAGGTTGTGGACCTATTTCATAGCCAGGTGGGCCGGATTTTACTGTTGATTTCGCTGATATTATCTCAAACATTGCCGGCAGCAACCACAAATGCTTGCAGTCTCCCATGCCTTGCAAAACACTCACACAGCATGTATGTACAAGTTCAAAACTGGCCGGATTTGCAACTGTGGGGCACTTTTTTAGCTATCTGATTCACTACTGGGGGGGCACTTTTATGTTGGAGCCTGGGCCTATTTTTTTTGTCTCAGTCCGACCATGAGTGTGACTGACTATGTGTCATCAGCACAGTACCCAGAATCGTTAAATCTGTAATTAAACACAACACTGTGCAGAAACGGTGGAAGAGAAGAACTCGAATTTGGGCGCAGGTCAGGCTCATTCGAAAGTCACTCCTCGAATGCTCCTGAAAGGGCGAGATTTTGATCGATACCTTATATCTATTGATCCAAACCTCGATCTGGTCGACTGAACCTTTGTTGCCTGTCTAGGAGGAAAACAGTACACCCATTTCCAAGCCAGTTCACCCAAGAAAGGACTCTGCTCTCAAAGATCACGGACAACTTCTAGTTTTCAAAAGTTTATTGTAAAGATATAATGAGCTGCAAATACAGACATCTCAGAATGAGATTCACGAGATACACAGGTCCAATTACATACATGTGCTCTCGAAAAGCCCTTAGACGAGCAACAGAAATCACTAACACAAGTTCTAGGAATAATAAAGCTATCAGCATAGACGCATATCTCTCCTTCATTTAGGTTGGAGGAAAACAAACACAGGTTAGGCGTCCCTACCCTGTTCTAGATGGTATCCCTACTTAACCAAATCCCAACCTAACGAAGGTGTCAGCAGTGAATGACCCCCAAGGGAAGTCACTCACTCTAAGTCTCTTGGTGAAAACCTAAAGTTCTCCAGTCATGACCCCTCACTGCCTACCCATCCGCTCTCTAAAGGGTCCTCAGGTCTCTGCTCTAACTCCACCCAGGGGTGCTGTCCCTAATACAAAACAGTCAACAACATTTGAGACGCCCCTTGCGAAACGCCTCTCACGTGGTGCAACTTCAGGCTTTTTCCATGATGCTTTGTATTGGGCCTCAGACGTTAGAGTTGACCTTGCTTCTCAGACTCTTCTCCGGCCCGCTGATACCCCTTAAACATTCCAGAACCCTCCTCCATGTCTGGGCCGGCTACTGAACAGACCTCTATTCATTCATTTATAATTGGATCCCCCCTTTCCTGTTGCAGACAGATATCTGCCGCCAAGAACCCAACTCTCATATACTTCTAAAAAGGCTTGCAACATTTCTCATTATGATTATAGCATTCAACTTCTTCATTTAATTAAAGCATGTTAATACTCTTATTCTATTATTCAGTAAACATTTTATAAATCCTGGCCCATTAATGCAATGACCAAAAACGTTAATATAATCTGTGTCATGAAAAGAACCATCTTCCCTTTCCCTCCAGCTCTGGCTCTGAGGCCTACCACGTTCTGCTTTTAACCACATACCATCTTATGCTTTAGCAGCTTCACGACATGGATTCAAAAATAATCACGTCTAATAAAGTCATATAATGTCACACATTTCTGTATTAGTTCCACTTCTATTAAATCTCTACATTAGCTATACATTTTTGATATATTTGCAGATACTATTAGCACTCATGGCATTTCTCTTCATGATTTGTGCTTACTACAAGTAAGTGTGATGTACTCATACATTTAAATCAGTTTGCGCTCTCTCAGTTCCCCCCTTTGATGACCTCTCGGGGTCATCACTAACATTTAAACTGCAGTTATTGCTGGCATTCTCTGCGCTTCCAGAGCTCTCAAATTCCTGTACTGATTATCTTGTATGGCAGCCAATCTCCGCAGCTGCTCTCTTTGGGCCCTTTCTGACCTTCTTGCTCTGTACCATTTGAATACCCTCACCAATCCCCACAATATTATCCCACAGATCAATATTATGATGATAGGTTTTAGGATATACCATACAAAGCTTTTGCCTAAGGCGGAAAACCACCCTCCAACTGTACTCATTCCGTGGCCCACCTTTTCCCAGACATTTTCTCTACTCAAGTCTTCGATCTCCTTGTGAATACTAGTTATGTTCTTAATAACTTTCTCAAGGGGCTTCGAATTGTCTGGAATGTAAGTGCAACATTCCTGGACCTTCAAAGCCTTACAGACTCCGCCCTCTTTTGCTAGTAGGACATCTAATGCAAGACGATTTTGAAGAACCATAGCCCTTATCGATTGCATCTCTCCTTCTACCAGCATTAAGGACTGAGCAGTGCTGGCAGACAACCTGTCGACAACTGTTGCCAGTCGTCTAATTTTAACATCATTAAGGATTATTCCCAAAAGAGGAAACATAGCTCCAAAGACATCTCCAACCATTTCGGCATCACCTACATCTCTCCTTCCCCTCGATGATGTCTGACCCTCAATGATCACTAAATCTTGTGCATGATATATTTTGGGGAAGACAATTGCCAAGTAACATGATCCATACCAGTTGTCAGGTAGTCTCACGTAAGCATTTCTTCCACATACAAAATACACATTTGGAATCACTTGCATTCCCTTCAGGAAATCCTTAGTGTAGTACTCTAAATTAAAAGCATGCTCACAGTCAACTTCACCCACGTATACATTTTCATAATACGTTTTGGCTCGGTGAAGACATAACTTTCCTCTCTGTGCTTTATCTAAAGCTATTGGACCACTACTACCCTTTCTCTTGTGTGACTTCTCTTCCTCGGTCCAATCTATTTTCCCTTGTCCTGATTTTTTCAAAATCTTTTGTCTCCTGTATCGATCATCCACCTGCCCTATGAACTTCTTCTCGACTTCTGACACCTTGCATGTCAGGTTATTTCTACGGGCATGTGAAGTATCTAAGGTAATCCAAGGAATGAAGAATTTGGCCAATCTGTCTTCACTCTTCCAGTAATCCCATTTATTCATCTGCTTATAATTCGGGACTTCTGGCAACACTGAATCATAGTTAGAGAAATAGTATTCAAAACTATCTCTCTCATAAAATATACTAAGCAATAAGCTACATGTAATGCCATATGTCAGAGGGAGGTGATGATAGCGAATTCCTTCATCTACAGACGCAGGCAACTGCATGCAGACGTAGCAATCCTTAACCTCCATGGCATCCACGTATTCATACAAGAGTTTAGCATAAGCATTTGACCTAAAGTCTCCTTGGGACTCGTCTACATGTAACCTGCGGGCTTCTGCAGCTAATAACGCTTTCTCTTGAGTGTTTTCCTTTTTCTCACCAGCAACAATAGGTGTAAGCGTTACTACAGAATTCGCATCAGTTACCTTTACCTCTTCTTCATTTCCCTTTACATAAGAAATTGTCACCACTAAAGCTATTAATATTATCACTCCTACTATTAGTGTACCTATTATACATTTAGCTCTGCGGTTCGGGGTGCCGGCCTCCATTTCGTCAGACAATCTAGCTCTCTCTTTATCTTTGCAAAAAATTCTTTTCCTCTCGTTCCTTTACAGTCTCTTTTCAATCCTTTTGTCTTTAGAATCCACACAACTGGAGGCTGACAACCTTCTTCGCAAAAGTCCTTTAACAGTTCAAAAAGACAACCCTAGCCCTTCTCCATCAACTCAAGGGAAGTTCCCTAAAATTCTCCGCTTCCTGGGCGCTAGGTAATCTTCTTTTTCTGCTTGCTTTATTTACAAAGTCCTTTAACAATCTACTATCAGATTTGTGGTTGCAGCTTCAATAGCATAGTTCAGTATTTCCAAACGAAGATTGTGCTCTTCATGTGCTGTTATCGTTGTACCAAAGTCGGGGAATTGCAATTCTGTAAGAAACATGTGTTTTAACTTGCTGAGGCGGGGAGGTCTGGGGAGCACGAATGTTAGTGACCCTTCTTGTTCGACACCGGGTACCAACAGTCGTATTTCCACGGTGATAATGGGCTCAGAACTGGACACCACCACCGCTCGGATCCTCCCTGTCTCCGGTTTCACAGACATTTGTCGCCAGATATGTCCACTCAGGTGTGGAGTATCTTCTGTTAGGCACTCGCACTCTTCTTGACCTTCTTCGGTCCGGTGCTTCAGCGCCCTGAGCACCTTCTTCTGGATCTGAGTCTTCTGATATCGGAGGAAGGGTTAACTCTGGAGTTGACCTCAGGCTAGAGCTCCTTCTTTGCGGCCAATTAGCTTCTCCACGTGCCCTTCTACTCCTTCTCCTTCTGGTCTGTTCTCGCTCTCTTTCAGACCTGTCAGGGTCAGACTCGTACTCCCAGCTACTTTCTCCTTCTGTAGCGTCTTCTGTTTCGCTGTTGTACTGACCGTCCTCAGCTTGGTCAGACTCGTTCCCTGCTTCCGCTGGCACCTCTACAGCTTGGCTAGCCCCCTCTATGGCTTCTCGGTCCTCTGCTGGACGTCTATCCGAGAGAGGAGCTGTTTCCAGAGGTGCTGGAACCCTTTTCGTATGTGACGCGTGGATCCAATTGGGCAGGCCTCCCACCTTTACAGCTGTGTTTGTGATCAGGATGACCTGGAAGGGCCCACGCCAACGAATATCCAGACAGCTTCTTCTCACGTGTTTTCTTACCAGGACCCAGTCCCCAGGGTTCAAGTCATGGCACGGGCCCTGGCACGCTGGAACCTCTGCAGCCTGCACCTGAAGGGACACAGAACGCATGGCGTCAGACAGCCCCTTACAATAGTCCAGGATCATATCATCTGTGATATTTAACAATGCAGTAGCTGGAATAGATGGCAGCCTCATTGCTCTCCCCATTAACACCTCATGTGGTGACAACCCTGTTCTTCTGTCTGGGGTACTACGAAGGCTCATGAGAACTAATGGCAGGGCATCAGGCCAACTCAGGGTCGTTGAGGAGCACACTTTCGCTATTCTGGCCTTGATTGTGCCATTGATTTGTTCCACAATTCCTGAGGCTTCTGGTCGGTAACTGCAATGCAGCTTTTGGTCAATATTTAGTGCTACACAGATCATCTTCACAAGCTCGCTGTTAAAATGTGTTCCCCTATCTGATTCCAAAAAGGCCGGCACCCCGAAGCGAGGGATGAGTTCTCTAAGCAGTAACTTGGCCACTGTGAGGGTGTCGCACCTACGTGTAGGGTATGCCTCAACCCATCTGGAGAACACACAAACAACCACCAGGACATAGCGGAGGCGGTTGCACCTTGGCATTTCAATAAAATCTATCTGCATTCTATTGAATGGACCTCCAGACCTTCCTATGTGACTTAGTGCAACTGGTGTTCTTTTCCCTACATTCAGCTGCTGGCAGGTCACACAACGCTGGCACACTGCTTCTGCTGCTATTCTAAACTTAGGATTGTACCAAGTCTGTCTAAACACTCTCAGCATAGCATCTCTCCCTAAGTGTACGGGACCATGTATGAGCCTAGCCATTGGACTCACCATCTCATTGGGCAACACTGCTCTGCCGTCTGCTGAGACCCAAAAATGGGTCTCACCCATTACACATCCTGCCTTTTCCCATGTTTCTTTTTCAGAATCAGGAGCATTTTCTTGCATGGTTGACAATTCATCCCAAGTATCAACAGTTTCCAATATCATGGCTAATTCAGTTCTTACATTTATTCCACCCACATCCACCTCTGTGAAAGAGTAACCTTGTTCCGCGCAATACCGCGCAACTTCATCAGCATATCTATTGCCTTTCGAAACAAAGTCCTCACTTCTGGTATGTGCGATGCACTTTACAACTGCGATACTTGCTGGGCATTGCAATGCTTCTAACAACAGGCGCACAAACTCTCCATTGCGAATGGGAGAGCCTGAAGAGGTCATGAACCCTCTTTGAGACCATAACTGCCCGTAATCATGAACTACCCCATAGCCATACTGGCTGTCGGTGTATATGGTGACTCGAATTTGATTGCCTGCTAAGCAAGCACGTGTCAGGGCAATAATCTCGGCTACCTGAGCGGAGTGTACTCCTTCCAGGCACCCTGCTTCCACAACTCCTTCAATTGTGCAAACAGCATAAGCTGCTCTCAACTGCCCAACTTCGTCTCTTACACATGAGCCATCGACAAAGAAAACTTCGTCTGGGTCGGTCAGTGGCTCATCTACGATGTCGGGTCTGGGTTTGGTGCATAGTTCAGTCACATCGAGACAGTCATGGTCTGTACATTCATCATCATCATCGATATCATTTGGAAGTGGCATCAAGGTAGCAGGGTTCAAAACAGAGCATCTCTTGAGGGTCACGTTCTCTGCAGCAAGAATAACTTGCTCATAGCGCGTGAGCCTGCTGTTGGTCAGATGCTGTGTTTTGGTCCTGGTCATTAACAGTTCAACAGAATGTGGCACGCACACCTCTAACGGGTGCCCCATAACGATATTTTCACATCTTTCAATGCTGACACCCGTTGCAGCAACGGATTTGAGACATCCGGGCAACGCTGCGGCTACTGGGTCTAAAGTAGCCGAGAAATAAGCAACTGGTCTACGGGCATTCCCATGGATTTGGACCAACACAGACAACGCACAACCTTCTCTCTCACAACAGTAAAGAAAAAATTGTTTATTGTAATCAGGCATTCCCAATGCCGGAGCACGACACAGGTCCTCTCTCAGCTGTAGGAACGCCATCAAACAGTCTTTGTCCCATGGTACCGGATCACTCACCTCTTTGTGCGTCAGTTTTTGCAAGGGCTTTGCTTTCAGTGAAAAGTTCACGATCCACTGTCGGCAATAACCCACCATCCCTAGAAACATCCTGACCTCTCTCTGTGTCTTAGGCGCATTCATTTTCATGATCGCCTCTATCCTGTCTGGTGACACTTTTCGTTTGCCTTTCTCAATTCTGTGTCCTAAGTACTGCACTTCTGTCAGGCAGTACTGCAATTTTCCCGGGGACACCTTATGCCCATTGGCAGCTAGGTGATTTAACAAAGCAATGGAGTCTTCTCTGCAAGCTTCCTCTGTTTCTGACGCCACAAGGAGGTCGTCTATGTACTGGACCAGAACTGACTTCTGGGGCAGCACTAGACTTTCAAGATTTTTCTTCAAAAGCTGGTTAAAGATCGATGGGCTCTCTGTATACCCCTGAGGGATACGACACCATGTTAGGACGCGATTTTCCAGCTTAAATGCGAAAAGAAAATGGCTATCTTCGTCCAAAGGGATCGAAAAGAAAGCCTGACAAAGATCGATCACTGTGAACCACTCTGCTTGGAATGGAATCTGAAACAGTATCACTGATGGATTCGGTACCACTGGACAACACGAAACGACTATGTTATTAATCTTTCGCAGGTCCTGTACTATCCGAAATTTCCCATTGGGTTTCTGCAGACCCATAATCGGGGAGTTGCATGGACTACCCACGATTTCTTTCAGTATTCCCTGTTTAATCATGGACTCGATCACGGGTTTTATGCCTGCAATCGTTTCTGGAGTCAATTTGTATTGGGGTGTTCTTGGGAACTCAGCATGCGGTTTCACTACAATTTTCACTGGGTCCACCCCTTTGACCAATCCAATCTCTTCCCCAGTGAAATCCCATACTTCTGATGCCACTGTCTCTCTCAAGTCCCAGGGAAGCTCCTCTACTGTTAAAGTAGGGTACAGTTCCACGCATATTCTAGAGTTTGCAACCTTGAAATCTGCGTCATCATCATTGGTCAATACCTCCACCCCTTGAGGTGTACAATATATAGTACAATTCAATTTACACAACAGGTCTCTTCCTAGCAGACACACAGGGCTTGAATCGCAAACCACAAACTGGTGCTCATCACTGTACTTCCCTATTTTCACCTGTACCGGTTCTGTCAATTGGCTGGTTATTCTCCTGTTTGCGACCCCTACCACCTGTATGGTCTCTCCAGACATGGGCAGGTCTGGAACTGCAGCTGATCTGATTGTGGATCTAGTGGCTCCTGTGTCCACCAGAAATGTCGTAGGGCACCCTGCTACTTCTGCTTCCACATAGGGTCCCCTCTGATCTACCTCTAAGGCTGCCCCAAGGGTGCAGTCTTCTCTTTCCACTCTCTGTCCGGTTAATGGGTCCACATAATAGCACTCTTCCCCTTCCACAAACAGGGGCATTTGTCTATAGGTCTTACCCATACTCCCTACTCGAGGAGGTTGCGGGAACTGGGCTCGGGGAGGAGCCCCCCCTTTGAGCACCTTTCCTTGGTATGGCGTTACCCCTCTTGTAGGCGCGCTCTGAACCTCTTCCTCCTCTATCTCTTGCTCTCCTATCTCTACATTGTAAGGGCACTCGCGTTTCCAATGCCCCAGCTCGTTACACTGGTGGCACCTAGTCGTTTTCTTCAAGGTAGCTATGTCTATTCTGGGTCTAAAGGTGGAACTCTCCTCATTACCCTTGTTCTGACTGTACTGCTTCTTTCCTCCTGTACCTGTTCCTTGCTGCTGTTGCTGCGGCCCCCCCTTCCCTGCTGCTTGCATCTGTACCACCATCAATTTTTCCTTTAGTTTCTTAGCCTTGGAATCTATCTCATCACAGCAGTACCTTGCATATCTCAGTATTTCATCTAGGGGTTTAGTTTGCCAACAAATCGAGTGTTGCTGAATCATTAAACTAATATCCGGTCTCAGTCCCAGAACGAACTTGGACACAAATTGCCCTATGTCTTTTGGATCCATTACATCCAAGCCGCTATACTGTTTAAACGCCTTCAGCAGTCTCTCGTAATATTCGTGGACTGTCTCTTTGGGTTCCTGTCTCGTTCGGTCTATTCTGACCCAATCTATGTCTTGCATTGGCACCTTTTCTTTCAGCCAAGTCATCACTCTCTCGAATTTTGCCATCACAATCTCAGACGGTCCATTAGTCTTTGCATCTCTCTCTGGCTCCGTTATGGGCCACTCAGCGCTAACCTTGCATGCTGTCCACAGATCGCCTGGTACTACAATGTCAAACAGCGTGTTCAGATCTATCCATAGGACTTTTGAGATTTTCACAAATCTCTCCACTTGCTTGTACCACTCCACAGGGTTCTCTCGTAACTTGGGGAAAGAGGTGGTAAAAGCAGCTAAATCTCCCCTACTCCAAGGGACATGTACATAGTTCCCATTTGCAACTTCCCGCAAAGGGTAAGCTTCTATTCCCTGCTGTCCTGGTGTCATACCAATCATGCTTCTTCTGCCGGTCCCTTTCTTGGACCACCTCTCTTCCCACTTATCTAGTGCCCTCCATGTCCTTATTCCAGTAATCAGTTCCCTTATGTGTGTTTTCAGCCCAATCGTTCTCCTCTCATCTAGGTCTCGATCTGAGTAATGTAGCCTGTGGTTACCCTGTAATGCTTTGGTTCTTGACAAGTCCACCATATATTTGCCTGCTAGTTCGACTAACTTCTCATGGACTGCTCTCGCCTTTCGAGTGATGTCCTTTGCCATATACAGTATTTCATCCTGTTCATACATTTCCATTCTTTCTAAAGGCAGGGTACCATCTACCATGTCATCCAGATCTGACCTTAAGCTGGAGACATCAAGTCTCTTGGCTTTTATCTCAGCTCGCAATATGTCTTTCGAAGGGGGCTCGCTGGTCTCCCTACCATCCCAACTTCGAGCTCTGCGTTTGGGCTCAGGAGAGTTAATGGGTGGCCTCCCTTGCTCCCATCTCTCCAGGTCCCATGCTCGGCCATCCGATCTTGGAAGGTGATGGAACACGGGCCTGTTACCCCTATTCTGGCTCTGCCCATTCTCTTCTTCTTCTCTCCTCTCACTGCACCCCTCTCTGTTATTTTCCCTCTGGTCGCTACTCTCCCTTTGCCTCGTATCGCTCAGTATCCGATACGATCCTTCCGGGTTCCCCATATTCCCTGGGCTGCGCTCATTTCTGTCATCACAGGGATTATGGTGCGTCCTCTCACAACTCCCATTCAGTTCTCTGGTGCCAGGTACACAGTGTGGACACTTAAAGCTGTTTCTGTACTCTTGTGCTCTCCTCTCCTCTTCACTGAGTATTGGGCGCGCCACCCCTCCACTCCCGGGGCCCCCGTTTTCCAGGTCTATTCTACCTCCACTCCGGGCCCAATGGGTGACTCCCCTACTCCCTCTACAGTCCCACTCCGGGCTACTCTCCCCAGCCCCGCAGTGAGTCCGTGCTCTGCTGTCCTGACTTTCCCTTTCAGCTTCCGCAACATTGATGCACTTTTGAGCCTTCACTGCCTCATCCCACTGTTTCATGTACTCATTTAGCTCTTGAAAGGATTTTCGTCCAGATCCCCTCAAATCCATTGGCCATCTAGGACCCCCAGGATCTCCTCCTGGGTCCCCTGCTGTGTGCATCGGGGTGCTCCACTCTCTGGGTATCGGCATCTGACTTGGGGAATTAGTGGTATCGTTCCTCCTTGCCTCCTCTGCTCTTTCTCTGTCTTTCCGTTTCCGTTCTTCCCCTTTTGCTCTCTCTTGGTCATATATCGATATTATAGGACCTATGGTAACAGGTACCTGTAGTGCATCTGGTAATGGGTAGGATGTGGCGCTTTCCGTTTCCGGCGCTCTTTGTACCACAAACCTACCGACTACCTGTTGCACCTGACTAGGCTGGAACAACTCTTTCTTTGGCTCAGGATCCCACTCTGAACTGGGAAGCGGTCTATGCTCTCCTGCATTGCCCCCCTTTGCTCCTTCAGTATTCTCGACCTCTCCCCCTGCTCTATTATACGGGGGTGGCCTGTCTGTCAGTAATCTGTTTATCAGGCTGTCCTCTGTTTCGCTCTCATCATCTTCTTCCAGGGGACTTTTATTTACTGGCGCCTCTAACACTGGGTACAGTTTATTCACTTCCAGGTTATGCACTCTCCATCTTTTAGCATCCGCATCCCACCTGGCATCCTGCACTGCCCTTACCGAGCGTTTCACCCTTTCTTGTCGTCTGTTCATATTCTTTTCATGCGCTGCCCTAATCCATGCTTCAAGAGCTTCAAACTGGGTTGGTCTAGGCAAGGGTCTCTTTGAGGTCATGACTGATTTCAATCGATGTAACACCTCTAATCTGAACGTCCCGTACTTCGGGAACGTCAGTTCCTCATTTCCTTCAGTAATCTTACTCCACTCTGATATCCAAAGGATCGTATGCAACCCAACATTTACTGCCATATAACGAGCTGGCGTACCCTCCGGCGGGGCTTCTTCCCCTTCATACGATCCCCGCTTCTCTTTTTTAAACAGCGCTTTCAACCATTTAAAACACTTCATAATTATGCGCACAAAATCCAGCCTCGCTACTCTGTTTACTTCCTGATGACAATCCACCAATCCTGTCGCGGCTTTGCTAGCTTGGCCTATCACAGCGCGGTCTTTCTCCTGTCGGCCAATCACGTCGCGACCCTGTCTGACGTGTTCGCTAGCTGGCCTATCACAGCGCGGTCTTTCTGACGTCACTTTTCTCCGCTTCGCAGCAGCACCCCTCCTTTCTCAACTCGTCTCCCGGTTATGCATGCGTCCCATTCATACACCGAAAAATGACTACTTCCGACCAAGCGGTCACTTCTCTCGACTGTACGTCCACAGTCTATCTGTAATTGTCAACACAACTGACGAGATGTCTATCGTCTCTCTGATAGGTTGCTTACACACACAGTAACTTCCGACCAGCGTCCGTTACTCACGCACTCACTCTTACGTTCCCCCTATCTCGGTCTCTCGGGTGATCAATGGTACCTCATGACCCCCTTCACACTAGTTGACAATTACTCTGAGTGTCCGATACACCCGAACCACTTAAGCTCTCCTTGAACTTAAGATTTCCACCGGTTGCGCGCGCTCACAACCTGTTCCACAGTCACTCTACAGACATTCAACTCCGCCAGACATTACAACATAGATACAATACAAAAACACCGCAATCTAACACGCATAACCCTTTATACTCACTCTCGACCGATACTGCTGCTTTTTCTGTCTCACGTCATCCGGATCTTCATCTGCGGGCTGTTCTTCCGATCATCGATTTCTAGGGGCCTTGGGGTAAGCTAACCTGGCCTAGGTCACCGTCCTCAAGAAGGCAACCATCCTCTATAGCTACCAACTGAAAGGGCGAGATTTTGATCGATACCTTATATCTATTGATCCAAACCTCGATCTGGTCGACTGAACCTTTGTTGCCTGTCTAGGAGGAAAACAGTACACCCATTTCCAAGCCAGTTCACCCAAGAAAGGACTCTGCTCTCAAAGATCACGGACAACTTCTAGTTTTCAAAAGTTTATTGTAAAGATATAATGAGCTGCAAATACAGACATCTCAGAATGAGATTCACGAGATACACAGGTCCAATTACATACATGTGCTCTCGAAAAGCCCTTAGACGAGCAACAGAAATCACTAACACAAGTTCTAGGAATAATAAAGCTATCAGCATAGACGCATATCTCTCCTTCATTTAGGTTGGAGGAAAACAAACACAGGTTAGGCGTCCCTACCCTGTTCTAGATGGTATCCCTACTTAACCAAATCCCAACCTAACGAAGGTGTCAGCAGTGAATGACCCCCAAGGGAAGTCACTCACTCTAAGTCTCTTGGTGAAAACCTAAAGTTCTCCAGTCATGACCCCTCACTGCCTACCCATCCGCTCTCTAAAGGGTCCTCAGGTCTCTGCTCTAACTCCACCCAGGGGTGCTGTCCCTAATACAAAACAGTCAACAACATTTGAGACGCCCCTTGCGAAACGCCTCTCACGTGGTGCAACTTCAGGCTTTTTCCATGATGCTTTGTATTGGGCCTCAGACGTTAGAGTTGACCTTGCTTCTCAGACTCTTCTCCGGCCCGCTGATACCCCTTAAACATTCCAGAACCCTCCTCCATGTCTGGGCCGGCTACTGAACAGACCTCTATTCATTCATTTATAATTGGATCCCCCCTTTCCTGTTGCAGACAGATATCTGCCGCCAAGAACCCAACTCTCATATACTTCTAAAAAGGCTTGCAACATTTCTCATTATGATTATAGCATTCAACTTCTTCATTTAATTAAAGCATGTTAATACTCTTATTCTATTATTCAGTAAACATTTTATAAATCCTGGCCCATTAATGCAATGACCAAAAACGTTAATATAATCTGTGTCATGAAAAGAACCATCTTCCCTTTCCCTCCAGCTCTGGCTCTGAGGCCTACCACGTTCTGCTTTTAACCACATACCATCTTATGCTTTAGCAGCTTCACGACATGGATTCAAAAATAATCACGTCTAATAAAGTCATATAATGTCACACATTTCTGTATTAGTTCCACTTCTATTAAATCTCTACATTAGCTATACATTTTTGATATATTTGCAGATACTATTAGCACTCATGGCATTTCTCTTCATGATTTGTGCTTACTACAAGTAAGTGTGATGTACTCATACATTTAAATCAGTTTGCGCTCTCTCACTCCTCTGCATGAAGATCCAATCACAAAATGCAGCCGCGGTCCGTGCAGGTAACAGCGGTGGGGCCGTGTAAGGGGGACTTCGAGGGACGATGCAGAGGGAAATTTCATTATTTATTTAATTTTCCCTCTGCATCATCCCTCGAAATCCCCCCTTACCCGGCCCCACTGCCTCACCGATGTTACCTGCACGGACCGCTGCTGAGAAAATGGCATTAACATACAGGTCTGTTTCTTTTAAGTTCAGAAAAAGTTTATTAGGACAAAAGAATTACAACAATGTGCAGAATATAAAAAAAACAATGAAGGCAGTAGGTTCATATATAATGTTACATACAGGTCTTTTTCTGACTCGGTCACCAATGAACATTGGTGGACAATAGTATTTAATATGCTGCATTGCCTGCTTCAAAGTGATCCCTAATGTTATAAATTGGGCCCTCCGACCCAGAAAGAGGAAAGAATTTGGCTAGAGTAACCGAGAGTAGCCAAGGATGGAAGCCGAGAGTTCATCTAGGAGAGTGATGCTATTGACAGTACTGTATTCAGAAAAGGGAGGTGATTTTCCACATTGGGGAAGATTGACAGCAAAGGCTGCCTCATTCCTAATTGCAGTTGGCCATAATTAAGCTGAGGTGACACAACGCAGTATAGGTACAGCATTAGACTAAATCATTCTGGAAATGGAACCGAAGGTCAGAGTAGACTGATCAATATAGATGCAAGCTGATAGATCAATGCATTTTGGTGTCCGAGTTAAGGTTTGTCTATTGGTTGTGCATGTTATGGCTTGTGGTCGAACCGTGACTTGAGGATTTCAGTGTTTTTTCGTTTTTTATTTGCAACCAAAACTCCATTATAACTGTGTTTTTAAGTACATTTCTAATGAGTTTTATAAACGTATTTTACGGTCTTATAAGTCCAGCCGCGGTCCGTGCAGGTAACAGCGGTGGGGCCGTGTAAGGGGTGACTTCGAGGGACGATGCGGAGGGAGATTTAATTATTTATCTAATTTTTCCTTACATCGTCCGTCGAAATCCTCCCTTACCCGGCCCCACCACCTCACCGCTGTTACCTGCACGGACCGCTGCTGCTTACAACCCAAGCTAATTCTAGCTTAAACTTTTGGTTTTCTCAGATTTTGGTGAGGGTGAGTTTAAGTTACTATGGGAGTATGTCAACCCGGTAATTGGATCTATGGTACTGTGTCTACTCTTGTGTCTTTTGTGCTGTCTAGGGTGAAGACATGTTATTCTGTGATGCTGCTGTATGTGGAGCAGTGAATCCTCTCTATGACCTATTAGATGCCGGCACCTGGGCGTCAAATGTATTGCGTGCGAGAAACAACGCACACGATGTGGCGTGATTGTGTTTTTTTGTGATGTGCCTGGCAATTAAGCATTTAAACATAATTATATATTTGCTCTTGCCTGTGCAGACATCCTCGTCATGGTCGGGTATCAGTACATCAGAGTCCATCTTTTGAATGATTTTGGCGTAGTTGTAAGGAAGTTCCTCCCCCATCGTGCACCTGGCATGTTCCATTGTGTAGGCAAGGCGAGGGCTGTTAGCAAGCAATGCTCTCTTACAACACCAGGGGAGGAAAAAAACGTCAAGGTCCATCTCATAGGCAAGGAAACCAGTGGCGGCTCCTCCGCTAAGGCGGAGGAGCGTCGCCTCACTGATCAAAAGGAAAAATACAATGAATATAACGTATCGTTATTATCATTGTATTTTTCCAATTGGATTCAGTGACTCGTGGGGCGGGGCTGGGAAACACAAAGGAGAGGAGGGGTTTGCACTCCTCAAGTGGACATGACTGCTTGACCGGCCCTCTTAGGACGCCTCAAGCAGTCCTGCGCACTTTGCATGTCCCCCGTCAGGTTGCATTACACAGCTTGGTGAGGAACATGCAAAACCTCCCATCTGAGCTGCCGCTACTAGGGGAAACCTACAAGAGAGGCTTATGAATCAATGAAAAAGTTCCTAAATCCAGAGAGAGATTGCAGCAATGGCCCACTCCTCTTACCCTTTTAGAAAACTCACCGAAGCGCCCCCAGTTTAGCTTAGAAGCAGCAGGAAGCTTAGGCTAAGCTCCTGTGAGGCTTGAAGAAGCTAAGTTCGTGGTCATCTCTGTGATAAGAAAGGCTTTAAGGATTTAAACAGTTGTGACCCCTTGAGTTTCTCAATATACTGCCAAAGCTTTAAATTTGTTTCTTATTTTGCTTTCGTGTTATATCGACTGGATTTCCATTTATACCGACAATTCATGCTTTTGTTGTCCCTTTAAGTGTTCTGTTTCAGTGATAACAGGGATCTGAAATTGATGCCTCGAGGTAATTCGAAATAATTGTAGAGCAATGGAGCAGCAATGCCCAGAATGAAGGGAGAAGAGTAATGTCAATCCTTCACTAATCTGTAGTGGCGACTACTGTAAATAAGAAACGGTGGGGCGCGAAGACGCACGACTCACCATAAATTCAGGAACACGACCGGTGGCACTTCTCTTCGCTTGCCACAGCAGGACAAGGAAGGACATCCTTCCTGCTTGCGGAACACATCGCCAACCAATCCTGGAGCTGCTTTCATTCTGTGAAAGCAGCTCCAGGATTGGTGGGAGTTGGCTCACCCAGGGCTCATTTTGAGGATGGGGGCCTGCGCCAGCAATCCCCAGGCTGTGAAACAGCCTTTGGATTGCTGGGTCTACAGTGCGCATGTCAGATAGGATAGCTGTAGACAGCTGGTCAGTCTAGCATGTGCACCATGTACCAGTGCTGGCATCCTGCCTTTGTAGGATTCAGCCCCGCAGCCACCCTCACACTGTGCACAGCGCGAGCCGGTGAGGTGGCAAATAAATAAAATGCCATTGATATGGTATTTTATTTATTTGTGTTTGCCTGCTGAGACACAGCAGGTGGGGCGTCGCTCCTCCGCTCCCGAAGGAGGAGCTGCCCCAGCTAATCTGCTGCAGATGTGGAGTCAGAAGTGCGTGGTGTTACCTTAGCTTAGTTGTAGGGTGTGCGAAATTTGTGTAATTTCCTTTTGCATAATTACATGACATTTCAGAAAAATTATCCAAAATTATGCAAAAATGCAAATATGGCATTTAGGGCTATATTTGAGTTAGAACTGTGTCCGTGCAACGAATGTTGCACACAAAAACACGAGTGGCGCAAACAACAGCTGCTTGCATTCAGAGACGTTTTAAGGCATGGGCAAAGTGGGCTCTGGCCCAGGGCCTAAGCCTTATAAAGGGGCCTCCTGATAGAGCCAGGTCTGTCGTCCACACAGTATTGCCCCAATGACCCTAAATGATTCTAAAACATAGATTGTTTAAATACCACTTCCCTTTAGTTTATTTTAATAGGGGTGATGTATGGGAGTCTTTTACAGACATTATTTAGAGAAATGTTGGGGCAGATTTACAAGGTCCTTGCGCAACTTTTGAGTATATTTTAACATGCGAAAAGTGACGCAAAAGTGGCGCAAGGGCCTTGTAAATAAGCCCTGTTGTCTTTATGTTTTCCAACACCATGCCACATCCACAAAACAAACGTCTTGAACTTCGAAACAGGACCTCACAGAAATGGCAGTAGCTCACAATATTAGTGCGCTGCTGCTATTTTAAAATATTGAAAACACACATCACTACCCCAGAATGTTAGATGGAAACACATTTAGGATTTAGAATAGTGTGCCTGTGAACTGTCAGTGGCTTGGCCAAAGACAATATGAAAAAGATGAAATTTGGATCATAAACTCAAAGCTGTTCCAAACAGGGGCCCCCAAAATACGTTTGGGCCAGGGCCCCCAAAATCATTAAGATGTCCCTGCTTGCCTTCTGTTCGTTTGTGATATTCCCGCGCTCTCAGGACAGAACCTTTACCCGACTGATTTTGATATTATATGGTGTGGCGTAAGGGCATAATATTGGGAATATTCATTAACTAGCGTAACGCAAACTGAGATTACGTCACCCGGGCCTATTTAGTTCACCCTCTGAGGCAGCGTAAACAATAAGGATTTATATTTCCTTCAAACATAAGTGACTCTTCTTCTGAAGTCTGATCATCAAAAAGCAGTAGATGGCAAAATGAACAGCCACATATGGGAGAATGTCTGTCATCCACAAGTATTCATCAAGGGTTATCGGCTGATCTAGTGCTTCTGAATGAGGAATCAAGTAGCTTTTGATGCTCAAACATGACAATTCAGATCCATAGATAACATTCTTATATACAGCTGTCAAGACTTCAGTCGGGATGGAGAACATTATGAGGGCCTCCAATCTGCAGAAAAGGAAACTGATGACACCTTGAAAATAATTCTTATTGGCACAGTGTCTGATTTGTCAAAATGTGTTGGTCTCATTGGTACTGATTGTTATTAGATGTGCATTTCGGTTATTGCTTTATTTTCAAGGGGGGAATAGAGTTTGGAGTGCAAGATTAGATAGACAAATGATTCTCTTCCCATTTTAAACGTTGTTCTGTCCAATCCTTGCTCATCATTAAGGGGACATTGTGGGCCATATTTTGTGGTTCAAAAGTATCAGAATGTCAAGCGCCTAATATCAACCGACAAACATATTGTATCGTAAATATCCTTTCAAGAACTATTTCTGCATTGAAGTAAATAATAGGAAGTCTACACTCAATAAAATGATATTGTATCGATAAGACAATATTTATATAATTTACTATCTTTGTCAAAGATGTCCTGACAGACAGGGGGGCGTGGCCGAGCCAGCCAAGATGGCAGGTGCACCGTGCACATGAATATGCTTCCGGACCTCCTCACTAATATTGGGCCATCCCAATGCTAGGGGGCACCGATTGAAGTCTGGAGGACTGGGGAGGTGATCCGGTGGTGGACGTCCAGTTGAGTGGAAGTTACCTCCATTCAGAGGGGCTCTGGCAGGTGGTGTTCCTCCGAAGGTGAAAGCTGCATGGATGCCCGAGCCGGTCTGGATGCACCAGTGATCAATGCGGAAACTGCCTCTGAGGCCCTTGCTGAGGGGCAGCCGAACACGTCGGCATGGACGGAATCACCCACTCAACACTGCTTTGGGACTGGGAAGGTGCCGCTCTG
Source organism: Lissotriton helveticus (assembly GCF_964261635.1). Lineage (NCBI taxonomy): Eukaryota > Metazoa > Chordata > Amphibia > Caudata > Salamandridae > Lissotriton > Lissotriton helveticus. Next base: position 1,499,614,771 of record NC_136061.1, read on the forward strand.
AGGAGAGACCCTAGCGGCGAAGGAGGAGTTTTAGCCTCTTCATCTGGAACGGAAAGCCTGATGACTGGCAGTTGAGGGCAGGGCATAAGTCCCACAAAAAGAAGTGGGGGGACTAACCAGGTTAGGCAGTATGCAAGTGAAATCATGACACATGCCATCACAACGCATGATGTCACGATGCGTGACTTTGCACGTGACATAACAGGAAGGGACCTCAAAGGTATATCATGAGTACATTTAAGCACATTATGAGATTCAACAAATGAGAATTGGCATGGGGGTTGTGCCAAAAAAGTGGTGCAATCCTGACACTAAATCTGGGCCTCAACTAATATATTAATTTGTTTAAACCCTGTCACATAGAAATTGGCAACAAGGAAAAGCATGGCAGTCGATCTCTTCTGCTTAATTGGTTGCAAAGTCTGCATTTTAAAATATTTTATGGGTTAAGGCATCTGCGATAAAAGGTGCCCAGTTAAACTCAGGGTATAATAATAATGGTAAGATAACTCTGGAGGTGAACGCATTTGTTGGAGAGATCTGTGTTTTGTGAAGTCCCAGTTTTGAATCAAAGTAGCATAGAGGGTTAATGTGTCTCCTGCAAAGCACATCAGGTAACATGCAGAAGACAGATTTTTATTTTATGTAGATAGTAAAGTGGGTTACTGCTATTAACACAGAGATCCTTTTGTTACCTGCAGCTCAGAAATTGTAATCCTGTTAATAAAACACAGTGAGATATGAATTACATGTGACTCCTACACCTTGTAACCCTCACTGTCTCATGTAACTCACCTTGTACATTGATTTACACATGTACATGATTTATTGTCAATGTATGAATGTGCATGTTACATAAAGAGTTCTGACACCCTGCATTGGGTTGCGTAGCACTATATATGAAATAAAATAGTGCTACTGAAATTGCTATTTGTGTAAATACTGGGACAGACCAACACACCTGACATTCTTACATTGCATGCATGTCTTATATACAAGGACTAAACAAAGTCAAAAGAATGCCTCTCTTAAGTACCTGTGGAGAGATAACAAGCGGTGTGCCTTTGTTTCCCTCCGTTGCATTTACATTTAAGTGTGAGGTTCCATGCCAGCTCCAGGCAGGATATTCAAACGAAAGGAGGCCTGATGATCCCTTAACTTCAGCCCAGCAGGAGGTTAAGAAAAAAGCCCCCTCGCTGCCTGCACGTAGCTGCTGGGAATGGAAAGCAGACAACGTACAGGCGCTGTTTAATGTGTCCCGGTGTCTGACAATTCCATCAGGACATGTTCAACATATTTCTGTGGGGCCCAAGCTCTTGGGTCTTGGCAGGGGGGATGGCGTCCACCCTGTGAATATATTGGGTGGACGCTGTGTACCTGCGTGTACCCCCCAATTGAGCCCTGCTTTAGGGACTGGGTGAGGGGCCACCTATTCTGCCCAGGGGTGAACGACTGGCATGGCGGACTGGCCCCGGGTCATGAACTGTAACAAAGATGCCTCTGCTCACCGCTTGGCCGATCTCCCTGGTACAAGTAATATAAACTAGCTGACACCACTAGTACTGGAGGCGGCAGGATCCTGACTGTGCTGGGGCAGAGTGGGTCCATCCGGACCACTGCAATATGAGTCAGTGAGCACTGACCATTTTTGGCTGCTCTGCCTCGTACTTCCTGTCTCGGTGCATGTGAATGGTGCAAGCGGGCTGGGCTGACCTCTGGCTTAGTCCTGCCGGCTGCGCTCCCCTGGTCCCAGTTTTGGATGTGCTGGGCAGCTTCTCTTTTGGACTTTGGTGACCTGACTGGATTGACACAATTGACACTCTAAGCTGCATAATTATGTGCCGCTAGCAGCAGCAAAGGGAAAACCTAAGACACCTGGCCTGCCGACACAGATAAACATTGGCTGATACACAGCCCTCAGATGGGATCACCCAGGACTGACCTGGAAGATGGACCTAACCCAGTGGTATTTTGTATAAAATGGTATTGAGATTGAGTGCCTTGCTTAAATTAGTAGGGGGCGGGACATGGAAGTGTGACAGGTGTTTCAGAAGAGTGGGAAGTGGGTAGTTTTGGAGGAAGGGAGGAGCAGTTGGGGGTATTGGAATGGAGATTGAAGAAATAGAACCGACTGCATTGCAAATCCTCTCCTGGAATGTCAATGGGCTGGCCGATACAACTAAGAGAGGGGATGTGGCCCAATATCTCAGCAGACAGGCTAATATTGGCACTGCTTTAAGAAATTCATCTACTGGGATCATATTGCAGGTGCCTCCAGAGGGGCCCATATGTCCCCCTGGATCACACAGGTTTATTAAGGACTGTAAGGGAGAAGCAATCCTAAGAAACCCCCATTTCAGGTAACCAGACAATGGGAAGACCCTGCTGGCTTATGAGTCGTACCCCTGGAAAAGTGGGTCCAGCAATCCATATTAGCCCATATTGTCTATGCCCCTCCCAAGCTTTAATAACCGGTCCTCAATGCGATAGCCCCCATATTGTTGGAACCTAGTGCCACGAGATACACAATAAGAGACGTTATTTAATTTATAATCCTTGACAAGGGAGTAAATAGATCCGCACCTCATTCCGACTCACAAACATGGCACCATTCATTCACTCCCTGGGCCTGACAGACATCTGGGGATTGAAACATCCACCAGACAGGCAGTACTCCTTTTTCTTGGGAGCCCACAAATTTGACTATGTGTTGCTGCCTGATGACGAGTCCACCGCTATACAAGAGGTGGAACACTTAGTCCAGGATATCTTCAATCACTCCCCCCTCAAAATTGTCCTGGAGCGGAAACAGGTTGGGTACTGGGATTCATGTGCCACCTCAGCTCCTCTGATTTGTAAGCTACAGGCAAGGTACGTGGCCTACGGAAGCCATCAAAACAATATTTTTCTGAAAATGTAGCGACAGTGAACTCCCCGATCCCCCTTTGAAAAGCCTCCAAAACCATTCTTGGAGGCAGGGTCCAAAATCAAGTAAGTTGGGTTAAGAGGCGTAAAGCCCGACAGTGGAAGCCTTAGAGCAAGAGATTAAAGGTAAAGAAGTCCTCTATTTAACTGTCATGATGACCTGCAATGCTCAGAGGTGTGGGGGGAGGAATACAAGAATATTACCCGCCAGGGGGGCCACAAATCGGTACCTCGCACAGCAACCAACACTGCATGAGATTGGGGACAAATCGTACTACCTTTTGGCCTGGCTCAGTAGGAGAGAGGAGGAATTGTGATGAGTAGGAGAAATGCAGCAGATCAGAACTGATACCACAAGAATTCACACAGTATTACCAAGCATTACAGTGGAGGCAGCAACCTCGCAAGCCATGGCAGACTTCCTTGGCGAGCTGCACTTGTCTGTCCTAGCTAAAGATGACAGGATGGCATTGGAAGAGCTGTTTTCCCTTACGGAGCTCACTTAGGCCCTCACTGGCCCAACAAATGGGATAGCACCAGAGCCTAATGGACTCCCACTTGAGATGCTCTCCTCAATTATTGGCCCTCGGTTTCTTGATATGCTCAAAGCGGCCTACTGTGAAAGGGTGCTTCCCGCAGTTCACCACGTGCAACCATACTGTTGTTACCAAAACCAGGCAAGCCTAGGAACATCTGCAGCTCCTTTTGACCCATATCTCTCCTTAATGTGGAGGTGAAGCTGTTAGCCAAAATGCTGGCTAATCATCTCCTGCAGGTCATTAATACGTTAGTGCACGTAGATCAAACAGGGATTATTATGCCAAGGAGGGCAACCCAACAGAACTTGCGGTGATGGCATAACTGGATCAATGTAGTGGTCCACACCCAGGAACTGTTGGCAATCCTTTCCTTAGACGCGGATAAAGCGTTTGATTCTAGTGGCTGGGCACACCTCCATCAAATGCTCAGAGCATTTGGGTTGCTTTACGATGCACCTACTGAAGTGGTTAAAATTAATGAAGTGACATCCACACTGCTTCCCCCGGAATGTGGTACTAGACCGGGGTGCCCCCTGTTACCCCTGCTTTTTGCCTCCTGCATAGAGCACCGGGTGTGTTGGTATGGTTGAGGGCAGAGATATCAGGGATCCCTGATGTGATGGGACAACGGGAAAAAATCTTGTTCTATGCAGATGACATACTCTTATATCAATCAGACCTGGAAATGGCAAATCCCTTCAGCTCTGTCAGTGTTCCAGGCCTTTGAGAAATATGAAGAACATAAGATCAACTAGAAAATGACGCTATATACACTCAACCTATAGGACAATTTAAGTGAATCCTACTGCAGCCTCCGGGTCAAGAGATATGGATTTCAATACTTATAGATTGAAATAAGTTTAGACAATGTGCAGTTCCTAGAAAGGAACCTTGATAGGGTCATACAAGAATATCAGGCTGACACAGAACAATGGCGAGGTTCACCCCTGTCCCTGATGGGGAGGGCAGGCATTTTAAACATGATAACACTACCAAAGTTTCTTTAAGTCCCACTCCGGCCTTTGCACTGGTCACTCTATAATGGTGGTATTGCATTACCGGATATCAGGGTATAGTGGTAGGTGACACAATTACCGACCATTAACAAATGGGGATTCGCTTTGCGACTTGATCCTATCTCTAGACTAGAAGAGGTGGGACTGGAGGAGCATACATATATACATTATCTTTATAGTAAAAAGAGCAGGTGGTGATTGCTGCACCCCACCCAGGCAACACTAGATGTATTGGACAAAGCAACAAGGCACCTAGGCTAACAGGGAAAGGTAACCAAGTAAACACAACTGTGGAAAGGGCATATGCTAAAAGAGGTAGCGAAGCTGACTGGATTTCGCCAATGGGATATCATAGACATCTCCACAGACATCTCCACAATAGGAGACTTTGTAGATACGAGTGGGTTGAAATCTTTCAAGGTCCTGCAGAAAGATTATGACCTGATTTCCACACAGAAATACTGGTTCCTTGAGCTATATCCCTTTCCATCTTCAGAACGTCTGTGAAGACATGGCTTTTCACACAGCAACAGGATAACTGAGTTCCACTGTCCCTTGTCTCGTACAGTGCTAAGACGCCTCCAGGGTTTCGATTGCACTTAACAAATCTGATTATTCGTTCAGATCATGCTCTGAAACCAGAAATTATGGACTGGGAAACAGTTCCAGATTATAGCCCCCTGGAGAATAGGATCCTTGGAGAAGAAATGATCACCAAGGTGGTCGCCCAAACACATCACACCATCATCAACAACAAACCTGTGTGACATGGGAGGGTGAAGTGGGCCCTATGGAAAATGTGGACTGGTACGTGGCCTTGGTACATCCTGAGGAAGTGGCCATCGAGTCCAAATTGAGATTACTACGGCAGCAAATCCTCCACAGGATGTACTACAATAGAAGCCAATTGTACAAAACAGGATACGATTCTACAATGCTTGCACTGTGGGGTGGACGAAGGTACATTCATGTACACTCTCTGGGAGTGCCCCCTCATAGCCAAATATTGGGTCACCATGATAGAAGTAATAGAAGTTTTTTTCTTTGGGAGTGCTCCCTCATAGCCAAATACTGATTCACCACCGTAGAAGAAAGAGTGGCCATCCTTACAACACCGCAAATCGTCCTATCAAGAGTTGCATGCGATGTTGACCTCACGCAAGCTCACCCCCTGTTCTCTACTTTAGGATTTAGGCTAGCGATCAGGGACATTGCTATGCTGCGACATAGGCTACAACTGCCAACAAAAAGAAATGGCTCGTAGGCACGGACGTGTGTATGGAGGCAAAAAACGTGGTCTATATTAGTAGAAGATGCCCTAGAAACTTTGAGAAAGTATGGGGTAGATGGAGGGATCACTTCGGTTTGGGATCGGAAGGAGGACGACCACTATCCTAAAGTTTACTACGGGTGCATTATCAAGGGAGATGTTACTCCCACATCCAACCAGGCCTAGAATGAGGGATTCAGCATACGTGGACATTAATGGGAAGGCCAGCTGAGATGTACTATCTCTTTGCAGATGGGTTGCACTATGATAAACATGGTATAAAAAAGTGCATATGCTGTTTTCGTATGGATGTCATGTTTTATATTATAAAACACACAATATATATATATATATATATATATATATATATATATATATATATATATATATATATTCACTGAAAAAACCATAGGTTATAGACCATATATAGTTAGGAATTAGCATTTACAAAACCTTGAAAATTCACTGAAAAAACCATAGGTTATAGACCATATATAGTTAGGAATTAGCATTTACAAAACCTTGAAAATTCACTGAAAAAACCATAGGTTATAGACCATATATAGTTAGGAATTAGCATTTAAAAAACCTTATTTTACTCACACAAAACCATTGAAATTCCATATATAGTTAGTTGCACTAACTATATATCGCGCACCCGCAATCCACTGCTGATGATGTCACATATTACATCATTCATGACATGGTCAGTGACATCACTGATGACATCACTGATGACATCTCAAATGACATCACTGATGACATCACTGATGACATCATCCAGTGACTGTGTGTTTCTGTAAAGTTTAAATATGTTTTACATATTGAAGAATGAGTAGATGTAGAAGTGTCTGGATGAAGGATTTAGTAGGTGCGTGACTGACTGTATGAGTGAGTGATTAAATGTGTCTCACTGAGTGCATGGGTTAGTGACTAAACTGTCTTAATTTGTGCATCATTATGTCTGTTGTTCTGTAAACTGCTGCATGTGTTGATCAGTAGCTATATGAGTAACTATATGGGTTATTGATTGATTGCCCAAGTATTTGTATGGGAGACTGAGTGTGTGTGTGGCTGGCTGGGAGGTGTGTGACTCTGTGCAGATCAATGTGTACTTGTATCAATGATTGTATAAGAGAGTAAGTATGTGTTAGTATATGTTTCAAAATGTAAGGTGCTCTATGTTTAACTGTATAGATTAGAAAATGGAAGTGTGATTGATTCTTTACAGGACTGACTAGGTGTGTGAGTAACTCCATGGATGAGTGACAGAGTGTGAGAGTCTGTATAGGTGTATGAGTGCATATGATAGTGTTGTAAAGATGAGTGATTGTATGTATGAATGATTGTATGGGTAAATGAGTGAATGTGTGTGTAAACATAGGAATCACTGAGTGCGTATGTAGTAACTAGTATTGGTGTGTCAATGGTTTCAAAAATTATACTCTGTATTTAACACTGGGTGTAACAGAGGTTATATTAAAGTGTGAGGAGATGCATTGTATTGTCACATGAATGATATCATCAGTGATGTGGTCATTGATGTCAAATGAGATGTCATCAGTGATGTCATCAGTGATGTCATTTGAGATGTCATCAGTGATGTCATCAGTGATGTTACTGACCATGTCATGAATGATGTAATATGTGACATCATCAGCAGTGGATTGCGGGTGCGCGATATATAGTTAGTGCAACTAACTATATATGGAATTTCAATGGTTTTGTGTGAGTAAAATAAGGTTTTTTAAATGCTAATTCCTAACTATATATGGTCTATAACCTATGGTTTTTTCAGTGAATTTTCAAGGTTTTGTAAATGCTAATTCCTAACTATATATGGTCTATAACCTATGGTTTTTTCAGTGAATTTTCAAGGTTTTGTAAATGCTAATTCCTAACTATATATGGTCTATAACCTATGGTTTTTTCAGTGAATTTCAATGGTTTTTTAATAGCAAATATCATAAGCTGTCGAATGTCAAGTACGTGGTAAGTAAAAACATTTTCGTGTTTATGCACACTGATCTGCTTTGATTGCTGCCCCCCACCCCTCATTTCTATTAGGAGTACTCTCTCTTTGCAGATAGTGAAGGGTAGTTAACGCAGCCCTTTGCCCCCTTTGTAATCCGTCGTGCCTGCTTCTCTCTCCATTTGATTGATTGTTCTCTTTGGTTCATTCTCTATTTACAAACAAGCACAGAGTCGCAATACTCTGTTTAGTCTTTGCAGATAGCGAAAAATCGTGTAAAAAAACAAAAGGAATCGAGCAAAATCAGTAGGCCACTAATGGGATCTCTTTTGACCTCGCTAAAATAGAAACATTAGGAACAACCTGTTGAAAATAGCAATGCGTATGTATATAAGCGGCGTTCATTTGTGTTCACAGTACCCCTTGTTGATTGTTTCAATCGAGCATTGAATTGTTCGAAGTTAATTCTCTTAAGGATCTTCTCTACCTGCAAACGAGGAAGAATAGGAATATTCTATCTCCCTTTGCAGATAGTGAAGGGTAGGTAACGCAAGCCTTTAACACGTCGTACCTATTTCATTCCTCATTGATTGATTGATTGTCCGAACATTGACTGTTTGGGAATTAGTTCTTTTTGGAGGTATTCCCTGTTTGCAAATAAACGTAGGAAAATCTTTGCAAGTAGTGAAAGGGTACGTAATGCGGACCGTTCTCCCCCGTTGTAATCTGTCATGCCTATCTACTCCCCACTGATTGATGCACCTTTTTCACCCGGACCATTTACTAGAGATACGTCATCTGGCCCGACCAGAGAGCACCCCTAGTGAAAAGGACATATGCAATAATAACGAAGTGATCACTGTATCCTGTTAACAGAAACTTTACCATGAAACAACCTGGAAAGAAAAAAATAGGAAAACGAAAATCAGTAGGCCACTGATGAACATGAACTTTTATTAAACAACGAACAAAGAAACGATAACATAACGTAATGATAAAACCTATTAATGTCCTAGAAACAAGAAAACGTTAAAATATGCCAGTGGTGAGAGACCAGAAAAACAGTAAGAGAAACCAAATCACCCCTCGCTGTCCCACCGCCTGCCACGCCAAAAAAATCGATAGACTAGGGAAAATGCAAGTCAGTAGAACATCCACCCCCACTCTGGAAACTTCCAAGGTGGGGCAGGGTTCCGGCTACGCCCAGCCGGGAGCAGCCCATATAAGGCAGGTCCTGCTGCCACGCCTCGGCCAGGAGATCCTAACGTAGGGTGTAGCCGAAGGAGAGGCCGAGGCCAGCGGGACCCGGCCAGGGGATTGCCTTTACAACGCTGAACAGTTGCAGGGGGGGGGGAATGTCTCCTCGACCCTCCCCTCTCTCTCCCAGTCCGGCCGCGGTGGCCCTTGAGAGTTGCAGGTAGTCCCGCCACATGCTCTTCCGGTCCGACCACCAACGGTCGGGGGGCCGAGGCCGACGGGATCCGGCTGCAGCCGATAAACCAAGAAACCCGTTCATGGGGCCAGAGCCAGGGGCGTCCGGCCGACATCCACCGGAAGCCCGGCCCGAAGACGGACGGGACACTTCTTTCTTTTATAATGGCTGCGACAACACTGGGGGGGGATGTCTTGCACATGCCTCCGACCCCCCCTCGTCCTCATCGCCTGGTCCGGCCGTAACAAATCTCAAGCGAGACGCTGTGGGGTGCACTGGGAGGGAGAGACGGTGCGAACAGGCCTCTCCCGCCTCCCCAGGTGGAGACTTCCCAGCTGCACCCTCAGCGCTCCAGGCGCCCGGAAAACGGTTCTTCCACTGTGGCCATGTTGCAACGTCTCGCCCGGCAGGGTGGAGCCCGTCCGCTCATGTGACCCCGCGATCGCCGGTAGCTGCCGAACTCTCAAAATGGCGGTCGACCTGGCAAGAGCGGGCCCAGCATAAAGAAATGGCCCGGTCACTGGTTGACTCCACCACCGTAGTCCTCCACGACCTTGAAGATTCTAGAGGAGCCGCGGGAGTCTCCGACCCCCGATGGGGAATGACTGCCATGATCGCCCGTGGAGTGACGAAACTGTATCCGCGGGACGTCGGCGCTCCCATGCTGGCGCCAGCCTCACTTTGAATTACTAGAATCCTGCAGACCTCACTTCCGGTGAAAGCACAGTGTGACCCGGTAGGAAAAATTATTGCACCCCCTCCCCTTTTTGACTGATAGTTCAAACCACCGATCCTTTCCTTTGCCCTTTTAACGGAACTTTGGACTGCCTCCCCCTCTTTAACATTTTCTAGAGAAAACAAAACATTAACCACTACATTAGCATAGCAGTTGACACCAGAACTGTTTTCAAATTGAAAACCAACAACATCTTCAACAGAATCCTTTTTGTTTCTGCTGTGACCCTGCTACAGCACAGGCATTGTCCCCAGCAGTAATTCTGCAATGCCGGTAAGAATAGCTGTGGTGCCTACTGGACTCACTCACCCCCGCGGCGCCCCACGCCGTTTTTTGCTGGGCGGCAACTTACTAGACATCACTTTCGTGCCATCTAGATTTCAGCGCGTTCTGCTGCCTTGGAACTATTCGCACAACAGACCGCTACTGACAAGAATATTTCATTATTGGTGCTGTCAATTTCAATAAATCTATTGGATAATTAAAAAGAAATTGCCACGGTCTCTTCGTTGTTTAAATGTTTTTACTGTTTTTGTTTTGTTGTATATATTTATATGTTATTAAAGTTTTATATTCCTACTACTTTGTTGGAGTGCTATATATTTTTAATGTGACACATAATTGTAAAAACTTGGATGTACAAAGAGTCATTCCTGGAATCTTCCGCTTCAGGCTCGGTCCCCTCCCCAATCACAATACAGGATGGTTTTCAGATAGTAGGAACACGTGTGGTGTGACGGATCTCATCGGGTGTGGGCCTTGATCTACTATAACTCCTTTGAAGAGGGGTGATTCTTTACAGCTGGGGCCATAAACTACATCTGCAGGGCTAGCTGATAGCCTGGACAATCGGACACAGAGAAAGAGGAGTGTCAGAGGGTGCGGTAGTGAATAGGGCGAAAGGGAGGTGTCGGGCGGGCACAGAGTGTGATTCTCAGGGAAGAGCAGCGCAGATGGGGGGAGGTTTATTGCCCATGCATAAGACAGAGAGCGGTGGTGACCAGTGCCTAGGGAAGATGCTTGCGTGGGTGAGGAGCCATGCTACGAATCGACAGCGTGCAGAGAGTGGGTCTGGTCAAGACATCTAAAATGGCTGCCGTGCACGACAAAAGTGTGGCATTTCAAAAAAGGCAAGATGGCGCAGACAATGTTTTTCAACACTTCCTCATTTCCTTCGAATCGAACGTTAACAGACGTTGGGGCGTATTACCAAAGTTAAGCGATATTTATCGCTAACGATGCTTACCAACCAATTTTTTACCACTAAGCATCGTCAGAAATTATCGAAGATAAACCTTACTATTATCAAGGTTTATCGCAAATGCGATAATAAACGGCCGCAATGCATGAATATCGCTAAAAACTCAGCGATATTCATGCATTACCGAGCTAATGCTCTTAGCCATGTTATCCACCTCCCATTGGATAACATGGCTAAGAACTGCTCAGGGCAGGTGTTACTTTTTGGAGATATTCGCGCTTAGCGCGAATATCTCCAAAAGTTGGTAATAGGAGATAGATATCTTGCATGTTGTAATGCAAGTTATTGTGGTATATGGAACTCATACCATAATCTCTCAGGAAAGCAGAAACTGATCCTTTTGGGACCGCCTAAAAAGGCCTAGGGGGTGAGGAGTACTCTACTTTGCCCCCTTTTCACGTTCCGAACTATTTTATTTTACTCTCTTCTGTAATTACACAAAATAGCAGCGATAAGATGCATCGGAGACACACAGTGAGAGAAAGGAGGCCGGAGATGAAGAAGACATGTCAAATACACATTGGAGATAATATAGTGGCAGAAGGGAAGTAAATATGAGTAAACTTACCATGTAACATAAAAATGTTGCACTCTATACTATAAGTCTCATTTTATACTACAATCACTTCGCTACAACCTCATAAATTAAAAATAAAAATGAATAATGTCTCAAACAATTTTTGATTTCTAAATATAAATTTATTCTTCAGAATTTTCTAAATTTGAAAGAACTAGTAACATGTCCTCATCAGCAATGTCCTCATTAAAAGTCTCCAATGATGATTCTTGTAACTCTATGGTCTCCAAACACTCGATAAATTCGCCATCAAGAGATTGATCAAAAAAATCATTCAAGTCATCTCCTCCTTGTGACAATATTTCATTATTGGTGCTGTCAATTTCAATCAATGTAGTGGAATCATTCAAGTCATCTCCTCGTGACAATATTTCATTATTGGTGCTCTCAATTTCAATCAATGTAGTGGAATCATTCAAGTCATCTCCTCCTTGTGACAATATTTCATTATTGGTGCTGTCCATTTCAATCAATCTAATGGAATCATACAAGCCATCTCCTCCTTGTGACAATATTTCATTATTGGTGCTCTCAATTTCAATCAATGTAGTGGAATCATTCAAGTCATCTCCTTGTGACAATATTTCATTCTTGGTGCTGTCCATTTCAATCAATCTAATGGAATCATACAAGTCATGTCCTCCTTGTGACAATATTTCATTATTGGTGCTCTCAATTTCAATCAATGTGTTGGACAATTCAAAAGAAATTGCCACGGTCTCTTCATTGTGAGCCATTTTATTTTGAAATTGCTTGCTGTAAATTGCAGAAAAAAATAATCACTTTCATTTATCGTTTTTAGTAATACATAATATAAAACTAACTTTATCAAGTATTTAGTATAACAGAAGGACTGCAAATAAATAACAGAAAACATTTTTCAAATTATCTTCAAGTGTACAACATAGTTCCCCTTACAAATTAACAACTCACCTTTTTAAAAGTAGCAGAAGTGTTAGTACTGTGTAAATCAAACACCAGAAATTCACCACCAAAAATTCCTCACAAATGTACCTCAGACAGTAGTATCACAAAATGGCTGTGGTTTCCTCTCATTTGACATATATACATAACCAATTAACTTTCATCACACACAAATACAAAACCAAAGTAACATTTTAATTGGTTCTAAATTTCAACACTTTCAAATGTGTTTTCCCCATGCAATTTTCCATAGGACATTTACATACGTCTACAGCCTGAATGGCTGAACGGAATTACACCAAACTTGGCAAAATGGTACATCAAACCTAAGAGGTCAGGAAGGATCTACTATGCCCCCTTATGGTCATTTCCCCCTTCGCTTTGGCCTCCTCTTGTCTCTCAATCCTACCGAGGGACAAGATGGCGGCCGCTACGGACTGTTTGGAATGTTGACAGACGCCGGAGAACCAATCAGCTTCGCAAAGCTCCGTAACGCGAAAAGTACGCGAAGCGGAGCGCTGTTACAGATATATATCTTTTTTTGAACGTTAATTTCTCAAAATCCACTGGAGCACATATATTGAGACCTAGCAAAGGCACATCGGGCTACCAGTCCCTAATATTTTGCCAAGTTTCGTGCAAATCCATTCAGCCGTTCGATTATTATTATTTTGTTTTTTTTTTGCCCCGCGGGGCCCTTTTAAAACCTCCACATCAAACCTAGGGGGTCAGCGAGGATCTACTATGCCCCCTTATAGTTATTTCCCCCTTTGTTTTGACCTCCTCTTGTCTCTCGATCCTACCGAGAGACAAGATGGCGGCCGCTACGGACTTTTTGGAATGTTGACAGACGCCGGAGAACCAATCAGCTTCGCTTCACAAAGCTCCGTTGCGCGTAAAGTACGCGTCCTGGGACGCTGCCAGGTCCGCTGTTACAGATATATATCTTTTTTTAAACGTTAATTTCTCAAAATCCACTGGAGCACATATATTGAGACCTACAAAAGGCACATCGGGCTACCAGTCCCTACAATTTTGCCAAGTTTCGTGCAAATCCATTCAGCCGTTCGGGCTAAAAGTGAGGCCAACCGCCCTATGGAAAACTCAATGTTAAAAACACGTTTTGGGACCCCCCTTTTTTCTCGGCCCCCCCTTGACGAACCCCCCCCAAATTTTCAAGGGCTGCTCAGAAACAAAATGTGCCATTTTCCTGAAAATTTCAGCCAATTCCGTCCACAAACGCCAAAGTTATTAGACATAGAATTTTCAAAAAACCCATAAAGAAAAAATCCTAACTATATATACCTACTGGCGACCGCCAGTAGGTAATATATATATATATATATATATATATATATATATATATATATATATATATATATATATATATATATATATATATATATATATATATATATATATATATATATATATATATATATATATATATATATATATATATATATATATATCTTTGTTTAAAAAGATGTCCTAACACACAACTGTCCGGAGTAGCTCAGCTTTCAATAGATTGATGCATAGGAGCTTAAAAACAGCCACTACTGTATTCCACTCCTTCAACAACAGGAACCAGAAAGCAGCAAATAAGCTGACATTGTGCAGTAAGTTAATGTGACATTTCTTTCTGAGGCATGAGAGTTTGCAACCTTAACTTGCTTTGCTTCCACTTTCCAGCTGTGTGCCTGCCTTTTATCTCCTTTTTGGAAGTGTTAAAGTCATTCATTAGATTTATGCTTCGTGTGTTATTTTCGGTATCCACTCGCTGCGATTTCATCATTGGTGAGAAGCTGGTTGAGGTCACTACTTCTGATGTAATTGTGGTCAAAGGTCATGTCAAGTCGCTTTTTATATGTCACCGGGAGTCAAATGGCATATTATTTCACATCTGCCGTCTCAAAACACAGGGCCTGATTCACAGAGGTAATTTACACTTTTGATTAATTTACACTTTTGAATGTTTGCTTCTTTTTGGCTATTTACAAAATCTAAGTATAAATTTACTCTAAAAGTGGAGCTTATATGTCTCCGTAAATTTGGATGGCCTAAAGGCTGGTCATGAACCGCAGGGGCCATTCACAAAGGTAACTTACACTTTTGAGCAATTCACATGTGTAATTTACTCTTACACTTTGAGCAGTGGCGTAACGAACCTTGAGGGGGCCCCCCTGCAGGGTACGTGAAGGGGTCCTCTCCGGACTCAATCTAGAGCTCCCCAGCAGAAGTGCGGTGCTGATGGGGCCCCCTGGAGGGTGAGGGCCCCCCCGCACCATGTGGGCTGCAGGGGCCTGTGTTACGCCCCTGACTTTGAGTAACTTTACACTTGAATTTTGTGAATAGCCCACGGTAGTAAAATTATTCAGTAGTGTAAATTGCTCAAAAGTGTAAGTAACCGTTGTGAATCAGTCCCTACGTTACCACAGTGAACCAGGCCCATAGTGTTACGGTGTCATTGGTGCTCTCACCCGTATTAATAACCACCAAAGTTTGAGAGACTTTAGCTTTGACCGGAGGTGCAAAGGCCCGCATAATGCTATAATTGAGATAGCAGGAGCGTCTGCCCACTTACATTGCCCCAAAAGCCCCAGAGATGAATAACAAAATGGTAATTCATTACCATTTAATTTTTCATCCCCCATCACGAGCAGAGCGTCAGGACAGGGGAGGGGTCACAGGACAGCAGCAGGGAGGAGGGTGGGCTGCCTTTTGCACTTATTTAACTCCTTCGCTGCGGCGGCTATTCCGCCGCAGCGCTAACGGTCGCGGGCGGGCGCGCGGCTCACCTGCGCTGGTGACAGAACCGTTCCGTCATGGCTCGCGGGTGAGCTGTGCTCATGACGGAACGGTTCCGTCACGGCCCCGCCCCTTAATGAAACCCGCCGCGCAGGCGCGGCGGCTGGGCCGTGACGGAACCGTTCCGTCATGAGCACAGCCCACCCGAGGGGCGTGACGGAATGGTTCCGTCAGTAGCGTCGAAGGTGTTAAAGTGAGCATATCTTTTTGGCTAGCCATATTGCGACGGCCAGCCACACATACACACTTTAAACCTCTCAACCCAGCTGTCTTAAGGACGTGTTCGTTTCCAGGTACGTTTTTAAAAATATATATTATGTTGGCGTGCGTGACCACCACCCCCGTAGATGCCAGCCGCCACTGTGAGATAGTGTAATTATTAACTCAATAACATGGTATTATTTTAAAATTTATGATGCCTTCGTGCGAAAGCATTCACATATATTATTTCCAAAGCACGAATTCTTTTGTTAAGGCCATACCCAGGATGCATTTTTATGCACAGTGATCATGATGAAAATTCTGTAGTTAATCTTGGAAAATGCCATCTAAAAAAGCCCCAGAGATGTGGGATAGAGACAGAGCCTTCATTAGCTTCCAGGAATTCTGTCACTGATAATTTAACAGTGGTAAAAAAGTCAGAAGGTGCTGAATGTGTTTTTTACCCAAAGCCTATTAAATCTGGACAGCTCTTTCAGCAGTGGCGATATCTGTGGATGATCTGGAGTCACACGACAACATCATTGCTGCAATTTGCGACTAGAATTTAAAGTTCCAAGGAAGACAGAACCAAAGGAGAGGTAATTTCTCTACTAATTGGACAAAAACCCTCATCTGTTAAATATCCCACCAGATCTGTCAGACTACATCCTAATGATGTTGTAGCCTAGGTTACCAGATCAATATGTTTAAATCTACTGCAACAATATTAGCCTAAACTTGGCATCCAGGCGCTAACGCTAGGCAGTGGCAGCTCCTCCGTTAAGGCGGAGGAGCGTCGCCCAATTGCTCAAAAGAAAAAAGAAAATGATAATAACGTAATGTTGTTTTCGTTTTATTTTTCCTATTGCAGTTAGTGGCGGACGGGTCCGGCCAGACCAGGGGCAGGAGTGGTTTTAACTCCCTCAGTGCTCATGACTTTTTGGCCGGCCCTCTTGGGCTGGACAAACAGTCATGCGCACTTTGCATGTTCCCCACTAGGCTGCAATACACAGCCTGGTGAGGATTATGCACAGGCTCCCTGTCCCTGTTTGAGCGCCGACCAATCACAGCGCTGCATTGCAGCGTTGTGATTGGCTCAGGTGAGCCTGTGTGCCCGGATGCTTCCTGTTGTTGGCCGGGACAGGAAGAAGGAAGATGAAGAGGACGAGGACGGAGGAGAGGTGGCGGCCGGTCGTTCCAGGTAAGATCCCAACCCCCCTCCGCCACCCCAGGACAGTGAGAAGCCCAGCCATTTATTGCAGTTGTTCTCATCAAAGAATGCAATTGTACATTGTTGATCTGTCCTCGGAGTCTGGCAGTCTCCCATCTTACATGCTTATTAAAGGCAAAATTAATTGAGTTCCATCGTGTTGACTTTGAAATTAATGTAGCAACTCGTCTCTTAGATGCTGTTTAGGGCGATGTTGAGACACATTCTGTGCAATGATGTTTTTGTCAGAGTAGATTCAGAATAGGGTAGCTTTGTTTTCTGAGCTATATGGATGTCAATCCAAGAAAAATCTATTTTTTTGCATTTTTTTATTCAGCCTTAGTGCATTCCAGGTCAGTATGCTATCAGACAAGAGCATGTTTACAGTTTCATTCTAGTCCCTATTCCACCATTTCCTGTTATCCGTATTAATTATCTTGCATTTTCAAAATGTTGAGATGCCAGATCTGGTTTCCAGGTTAGTGGAATTAAAAATTCAAACAAGGTCTAACCTAGGTAAGTGCTGCAAACAGTCGCCTTCTATTGTTTCTTGCCTAGGAGTCCAAGGGGGCCATTAGGATGGCGGGCGGGCTTTGCCCGCCCGCCACCCTATCGGGAAACGGGACCGCCCGCCTCGAGGGCGGGGGTCCCAAAATGTGCATTAGGATGCGCCCGCCACAGTGGCAGGCGCAATCCTCATTTTAACATTGTGGCGGGCGGCGCTCACTGCACCACCCGCCACAATCTTACAATCAAATGCACGCATTTGCATACACGAAGTGGCAGGCACCCCGTGGTGCCTGCTGCTTGGTGTATGCAAATGCGGGGGGGGTACCACAGGTACCCCCCCATTGCACCAATCACCTCAGCCATCACCAGGAGGGCCCGCAGGGGGCCCCAAACCAAAGACCGACTGCCTTTCCGTGGCGGCAATGCCGCCACGGAAAGGCCTGACAATATGCTCATTGTAATATGGCTGGCGGTGTCTGACAGACACCGCCACCATATGAAACACATTCCGCCCCGGCCGCAAGGCGACCGGGGCGGAAAACAGGCGGGCGGTGTTTTTCACCGCAGCGGTCCCCCCCCGCCAAACTAATGTGGCGGGGGGGAATTGGGCAATGGATGTCGGGCGGATTGCCTCCGCCAGGCCAGTGGTGGCTACCGCCAGCCTGGCGGAGGCAATCCGCCCGACATCATAATGGACCCCCAAGTGTGCAAAATTGAGGGATTTGGCTTCCCAAAATTTGTGAAATTACAGTTTAACCACACAACCCTCATTGAATTTGGAACGAAAATTAATAACCGTTTGGGAATTAGTCCCAACACTGCATATGCAAGGGAAGATGCCCACTACCCGACCCCAATGAACTGATTTTATTTTTTCAGCAAAATAACATTTCCTTGAGTGTATTTGCTAAAAGAGAAGAGCAATTGACGTTGAAGAGGAGCAATTGTCCCGAAATAAAAGACTTGCCAAGCGCACAAATGGAAATCAAAAACAAACCTGCACAATTTTACAAAATTGCTAAACAATGAATTTCTTCATGCCAAACCGCTGGAGAAATCCTGTTGGATTTTGCACATCTCCAGCTAGGAGTGGGCAAATAAATGGTACAGAGAAGGGGAGAATTAGGATTTGTTTCTAAAGAGTGGAAATTGGTGTGGAGTTGAACCAGACGGCATACTTTTAAACTTCGGACTATTTCTGAAATATATTGTAAGTGTTGATCATATAAACACAATTGCCTTCAATGTACTCCTGTGCATTTGTTGTTAAAGCTTGAGGGATTTTTTATGAGTGAATTTGAGCTTTATACAAACTGTCGTGATTTGGATGTTGGAATTAGTCAGTGTCGGGACATGTATGATCGTGAGTTGGAATTGATGGACTTTTTTCCAGATACCAATTTTTTGGACAACTTCAATAAATGAGATCTGTTGTTTTGGCAGGACACTGTTTCCATGCTGTTATTGTCAAGATGGAGTCAATGTCAGCATTCCACCGCGTGGACAGCAAAGCAGAACCTGGGATGGTTACATAGGGAGTACAGCCTGCATCAACAAAAACTGTTTATTGTGAATGGAAATTCATTTGGAACGATTTAAATTGAATATGGAACGCAGCACAGATTTATTGAGCATGACTAATTTCAAATTTATCTGAACAGAGAAATGACCAGTTGGCAAATGAATGCCACCCAACCGCAGTTCCAATCTCAGTAAGCGTTTGTGCAGAACGGTTGAGCTATATTATTCTCTTACAATGTGAGCAGGATGGCTTGAGGGGTACGTTTGTGGGCCAAAGACAGAGGTTTAAAGGATTATCCTTGTTACAGTTAGCCATGTTTTCTCAAAATGTAAGAAATGTGGGGCATATTGACTAGAAAATGTCAGAGCGGGGCGCTGCACCAAATTTGGGAGCAACGCGTGATCTGAAATTTTAAAAACGCAAGGATGCACCATATTCACAAGAATACGGCACACTCCTCTGTTTCCCCTAGCGATGGCACTAGATTGAGTTGCCTAGTGCCACCGCAGGCACCCGTGCACCATAGTGTAGGCGTGCCTGCGTTGCAGGGAATGATTGTTTATGTACAGGAAGGTGTCCCTTCCTGCATGTAAGAATCACTAATGGCGATTTGTTACTTCTATGCGTGCTTCAGGATGCAGCCCACATAGAAGTATCAAATCGTCATTATTTAATGATTGTTTATGTGCAGAAAGGGAGACCTTCCTCCACATAAACAATCATTAGTGGCATTTTGCTCTTTCTGTGTGGGCTGCAGAATGCGGGGAACATCCTTTTCAACGCAACTTTTACCAAGCAGTGCCTTTACGATGCAACTATTACAACGCACGTCATTACAACGCATAGCGCTGGGGGGCACTCTAGGATAGGGAATAGATTTAATTTACTATCCAACACCTTCCCTACTATCCACGGGGACTGGAGTTGGAATAGCAAATTAAACTATTCACTATCCAGCACCCCTTAACGCTATGCGTTGTAACAGCATGCGTTGTAAAAACTGCGATGTAAAGGCATGCGTGGTAAAATCATGCGTTGTAATGTCATACATCCCAGAATGCAGCCCACACAAAAAAAGCAAAAACGAGGAGAAATTAAAGAATTTCCCCTCATTTCACCAGTGGCTGTAGCGGTGGAATGCCCGCAGCATCACCCATTGCATGACCATTTCAAGCTAAGTGATGCATGTAAAGGGGTCTTATTTACAGAGCGTCGCTGAGCTAAAAAAAAATAGGCTTAATGCAGCTTTGTAAATATGGAGAAGAGCTAAAAGTGACGTTCTGGTGGCAATCTCCCCTTGTAAGTATGCCCCGTGGTTCATTGTTTTGTCATTTGTTGATACTCCTTCTGAAATAGGAATTGGATGGGTATAGGGACTGGATGTAAAAATTGCGCACTCTGATTTGGTATATTGTGGTGCAACCGGTAGGTCCAATCCCTAGCCCATCTGTGAGTATAATAGTTTGTTCACTTAGGGGTCTATTATATTGGTGGGCGGATCGCCACCGCCCGTATGGCGGTGGCGATCCATCTGCCATTTTTCACCACCCGCCTCCCATTTCCCCCGCCATATTAGGATGGCGGGGGGGACCCCGGCGGATGAAAACACCGTCCGCCGGTTTTCTGCCGGTCAGGCAGGAGACCGGGCGGAAAAGGGGATTGATATGGTGGCGGCAAGACACCGCCATCCATATCAAGATGCAGGCAGTGATGTGCGGTGGTGCGGCGGTGATGTGTGGAAAGGCATGCGGATTCTGCATGTGGGGGCCTATTGCGGGCCCCCAGGGTGTTGGGGGGTGGGGGGGTACACATGGGGGGTACCATTTGCATGCACAACGTGACAGGCACTGTGCGGTGTCTGCCACGTTGTGCACTGTGCGGTGTCTGCCACGTTGTACATGCAAATGCACAAATGCCTTCTTAACATTGAGGTGGGTGCTGGTGAAAGCACCCCCTGTGGCAATGTTAAAAATGCGGGATGATCCCGCCAGCTTGGTAATTGGAGTTGCGGGACCGCCGCACACATAGCGGGCGGTTCCATTTGCCGAAATGATGGCGGGCGGACTCCGCCATCGTTATAGACCCCTTAATGTTTTGTTTCTTTTTTTTCACCATGCGTGAAAGCATATTAAAAAAAAAACTACAATCGTCCTTTCTTTTAATATGCTCCGGCTGATCCCACCCCCTTGGTTGACCACCAACATAAGCACCGGGGAGTATACGTTACCACAATGATGACCTACGCACGAAGTTATGATTTCTGAGTGGCTTGCATTTTCCAGTATTTATGCATATCTAAAACGTTAAGGAAAGGAAAAACAGCTGTAGATTGTCAATTATGCAGTGTTACTGTGATTAATGAAAATAGTAACATTTTCAAGAACAGATACATTTGCATAAATCCTTTAGGAAGAGGAGAAATAAAGGGCCAAAAGTACAAAGAGCAAGTCCTAAAAATATGGTTGCAATTTGTGAGCAGCATTTTAGCGACTAATAAAGAATTTTATGAACCGATCTTTGTACTTATAGGTTGGTTCATAAAACTCAAATTTGGAATGGGTAGCAATCCATCCTCCCTCATTAATATTCATGAGGTAGGTCGCAAATCGCAACTCACTCACATTGGAGGAGGCAATCACGGGGATCTTGGCGTGCTAGAGTAGCATGCCACCATATAAGCGGTAACCTCTCAATACAGAAAATGGTTTTTTTTAATGCAGCCCTTTTTCAATATAAGAAATGGGATGCACTAAAAACAATATTATATTTTTTAAGTTTGCTTAAGAATTTACAGCGGTCCTTTGGACTAGTGACTACTCCCAAACACTAGAGCTGGATTAACCATTAATCAAAATTAGCATGTGCTGAGGGCATCAAGGAAAGGTGGCACAGCGGAAATTTTCCTCTGTCAGGTTTACCATAGATCGTATGGTGCAAAACTGCAAATGGTGTAGCTGAACCTATAAATAAAGTGAAGTATACAATAACAAACATTAATTTCCATCTTACTGTAAGGTTTGTTTCATTTAAAAAAATCATTTTACGGTTTATTATTGTTTATATTTTGAATTTGATATATATGGGAGTACCAAATCTTTTAAGTACTAAGGGCCTCTAATCGTCTTAATCCAGCCCTGCCAAACACCCTTTTTTTTACAATTCATAAAGGAAAGGGGTGCCAAGGTACTCCTTCCCTATTGAGAATGTGTTACCAACCCCACTCGGGAGTCAGTAAATTTTCAATAATTTACTACCCGATTATGGTTCTAAAACATTTGATAGATTACTTACTGATTCGCAAACTGGAATGGAAAACTAAAACACACCCCTTCTCTTTCAAAAACAGACCCGAAGTCCCCTGCGTACTTAGATCTGTCTTACTAGCACTACGTATCATTAATCAATCTGTGCATTTTTATATTATTCCTCATTGATAAGCAGGAGAGGGGTGAGAATCCG
The DNA here is from genome assembly GCF_964261635.1 of Lissotriton helveticus. NCBI lineage: Eukaryota > Metazoa > Chordata > Amphibia > Caudata > Salamandridae > Lissotriton > Lissotriton helveticus. Next base: position 1,499,637,136 of record NC_136061.1, read on the forward strand.
CCCCTCGTCCAACACTGCATTTGGTGTAGACACGTAGTAAGGGTAACGCTCCTCGCGACTTTGCAAGTGGTGCTAGTAAGATGGGTCTAAGTAAGAAGGGGACTTTGGATCATTCATGATTGTCTCTTCATTTTTGGACCTCATCAATGGACCTCTCAAAGAATTCATATTGCATTTTGAACGATTATAGATGAATGGATCTAGTACTCTTACTCTTAGACGACGATCAATATTTCTTAAATCTTCTTAGTGCCCTGAACAAGTCCATCCACAGGTGAGTGGACGAAACACGTTAGCTAACCAAAGTTTTAATATTTTACTTTATGTTTATTATCCAGTTTCGTCTCTGATTCATCAGAGTTTGGATACTAACTTGAGCCAACAGAAATAGTTGGCTCCCACGTTGGTAGGAAGACTGTCCTTCTTCTCAGGGCCGTTTTGGCCAATGTAGGTGTCAAAGAATTTGTTGTTCTTGAGGATGTGAGATTTTTCCTTTACCCGCATGAGTAAATGTAGCTTGCTTTAGGAAAATCTGCCTACTTGGGGTGCCATATGTGTAGGAACTTATGTACTGTGGTCTGCAGCCCTCTCACAGAGGGTATGAGATCCCTGTAGCTGGACCTTTAGAAGGACTGAAGAAACACAACAAAAAGTAGATGCTATGATTTAGGTAGTAGGGATTAAGAGAGCTTTATATAAATGACCATAGAACTACTCAATTACGTTCTAGAAATGGCTCTGCCTGTGATTCATAGACCAAAGATTTCTAGGCAAAGTGGTGTTGCCAGCTCACTGACGATGTAAGACATGACGCTATGCTCTTCCACACTCCCTAAAGGAGATTCATGCACTAGGCCATTTATACTTCAGCATAGTAGATGCACTTTCCCAGTGTCCCTTCTGGCTCTAGCTTAGGCAAAGACAAGGGGAAACCATCCACTCCAAGACTTAGTGTAAGTGATGGGTCCGGGTGGCCTATTATGTTCACCTTTTTTAAGACAGAGAAGATATAAATGTGATTAAAGATGGCGATTTTACCAATTTTGGAATAATTTTGTAGTCTCACCAAACAAATGTCAAATTTTAATCTTAAATTGTCTGTCGACCTGTAACCATAAAAAAAGTCAATGAAGTTTGGAAGAAAAACTACCATCCTATGATTTGTGTTACAAATGTGTGCAGGTAGCCTTCTCGTTTGTGCAGTTTAGCCATTAACTGTTTTTTTATTTTTTAAGGGGTGCATGCGCACAAGTCAAGTCAGCTGCCAGTCCGCTGTGCTGGGTAAGCAGTCAGACATGCCGGCCTATTGGGTGTCTACAGCAGTACATAATACAGATCATTGTTGGTGGGAACAGTTGATTGGGGAAACAGATGAGGTGTGTTAAACCCCTATTTTTAGTGTGGAGAAAACAAATTGCCAGGGTGATAAGTCTTAACAAACAAGGAAAAACAGATGAAAGGAGAGGGTAAAAATTAAATGAACTTGCCATTTTTTCCACCCCCAATTTAATGAAATGAAAATGTTGAAAAGGGAGACTCATGTTTGCAACTGAAATTGTTAACCTCTAGTAAATGAACTAATAAAGGTATGTAAATTATTTTAACACATGGTACTCTGTCACATATTGGTAAAATCCCTCGTAACAGTGTCCGCCAGCATACACTGTAACGAGGAATTTTACCCTGGACGCAACATAGAAAGGCGAGCCAACTCTGTTAATATATTTGAGTGATACCAATTGTAACGTTCGATGACACTGATGGACAAGTGAATACAAGAGCCTTGAGAAAGCCCCAGAACAATGGGCCAATAGGGGGCGAAACATGTGTCGGCTGCTCCAACAGTCACTAACTCATGAAATATGTTATGAATATATTGGAAACTTCTGATGGAGAAGAAAACAAGAAATAAAGAAGCAGTATTCAAATGTATTCTAATGTACTACACTCGCTTGACGGAATAATCAATTACTTCAAATTAGATAGGAGGACGCCCTCAACCTTTTTCACATACTCTGACACATATTCCATTGTTGTGCAGCCTGAGCACAAGTTTAGACTCCAACACCACAAACACAAACGTATCATTCCTACGAAGAAAAATCCTCCAGATCTGTGCACTCTTTGTCCTTCTGAAACAGGATGAATGCAGTGATTTCCTGTGATACAATGTCTTTATGCAAGAGTTTTTTTAAACAGGGATTTTTCCATAGTTTAACAATCCAGGATTTGATTGGTCAGCCTTCATCTTACAAGCGGGTGAGGCACAACCAGGCCCAGTCAATAGGAGCGGCTGAACATGATGCTCGAGCTGCTGACACTAACATTTGCTTGGAGAGCAATTCTCCCAGGGGATAATCACTTCGGAATTGACTTACATCCTCTGAGCTGTACCCTCTCAATCAACTCCCCTCTACATACTAAACTACCTGTCAATTTGTCAGCTTGAGTAACTAATTTTCCCCCACTCACGGTGGGAAGGACTGATATAAACTGAGCACCGTTCAAAGAAAATCAAAAGGGAAACAAAACAACAGGACCTATGTTTGCCTCCCAAAATATTGTGTGATGTAATGTCTAGCTCAGGAACAAGATCCATATGTAATTGGACGGGCCTGTGCAAAGAGCCAAAAAACACAAACTATTCAGGGTGATTTGATTTAAATTTGTGTAAAGCGTGCAAATAAATACCACCGAAACAGGGAGCCGATGCACTAAGGAAGCCATGTCCCGCAGACAAATTAAAAAAGAATACATAAAATAGATAAAAATAGATAGGGCGCACCTCTTTATTGACACCACGCTGCAGGCGCGGCCGTTTCAGGTAAGAGCGGTGGGGCGGGGCCCGAGTCGACCGACAACAGAATGCGAAAAATAAAATTAAAAAAAATCATGAAAACACTTACCTCGCGCTTTTAATTCTATTTTCTCTATTCTGTAGTCTCCCCACCCTGACTCCGAATTCTTACCTGAACCAGACGCGCCTGCCATGCTGTTCACAGCTGCGCTGCTGTATGTGGAGCTAGTACTGCAGGTGGAATGAGCCCCACATACACTAAATTATGTACACGACTATGTTATAGCATACAGAATCTAAAACTTGCCATTGAGGAGACGAATAATGCTGAATTTACGTCACATCCGTCGCGTTAATATTACGCAATAGTGAGCACCATGAAATTATCTAAATCCCCATTGGAGCCATGAAAGCCTTGTCGCTGTCTAGAAAAATATGAAGAAAAATGCCCACTATCTCCACAATGGTGAAATCCTTCAGGGTCTATATCACATAAGGCTCTGGCCTGCACCATGAAGTGCCTTTACCAGGCGGTACCAGGCGCCGAACAGGTCAGCGAGCCCTTTTAGAACAAAATGTGCTGTCCCCAGAACAGCCAGGAAAATGCACCTGCCCTGCAGCATCGCACTAGTGAAAGGCAGACCAGCCATATTACCACTGCTTTAAATGGGCCGGCACTCAGCGGTACTGAGTACCGGCACTTCTTCCCCCCCCCCCCCAAGAGTACCGGCATTTCTCCGTTACAAAATAGAGTACCGGTACTCACTGTCACGCTTCACCCCTTCTTAGAGAGCCCCTGCAGCGCCACACTGACTTTTGCTTGAAGATTCAGTCCCCCCCCCCCTGAAATTTTTTCCTAGGCCCCCCACTTCCCCCTCCCAAATTTGACTTTAGTTGCTCCTCTGGTGTGACCTCACCCACCAGGAAGTTGTGCGCAGGAAGAAAGGGAAGCTCTTTAAAAAACTCAGTTTGCTCTGACTTTCCCTTCCTTCTATGCGAAAAAGACGGAAAGGAAAGGCTAGCACAACAGCTGGCAGGTAAGAAAGGGGACAACTGAGGAAAGCTTTAAGGAGTGATGGGGTGTAAGCACGGTCAGCTGAAGAAATCGAAGGGTTATCTGAAGAAGAAGAAAGGGGCAAGCAAATTATAGTAGAGAATACTCTGCGGGCACGGGGCAGTGGGTTTAAAATAAAGCACCCGATGGCTGGGATGAGGATCATCTGATGAGAGTCGGGGGTGGGTAGGTGTCCCAAGAAAGAGCCAAGACTTTCGAGAATGACACAGGTCGGTGGAAGGGGCCTGTTGAGTGAGGACAGAGCGACTGTTGCAGTGGCAGAGACTGGTATTTAAAGTGGGGGAGGGTATCCCAGAAAAGCAAGTGAAGGAACTTGATGAGATGAACGAGGGGACATTTAAGATGAAAGGTGGCGTGACCACCTGAAAAAAGAGAAAATGTAAAGAGACACATGGGACATCGGAGGGGACATGGGGCTAGTAAGTAAGGGCTGGGGACATCAGAGGGTAGAGGTAGGCGAGTATCTCGTCATCCAAAAAAGTGTTATCTAAAGCGGGGCGGCAGCTGGATAGAAAAATAATTTTGAGGGGAGGGTGGTATTTTTAAGTCATGTCTTTTTTTTATCAGCTAATATAAAGTTTACCATAATGTGACTCATTTTTTTGTAATGAAGTTAAACAACTAAAAGCCAAACTAACAATCATAAGAATTCAGATTGCATACTTGGAGGAAGAATGGATTTCTCAAAATACTTAAACACAGTATAGACTTTACTGGGGCACACTGGAAGGGGAAGAATAATGTGCACGGAGTTGAAAATACGCATTTACCAGAAAACACTGAACGTAGCTGACAATATAAGCATTCAAACACGACTAAGACATGATGTCCCATGGCTTGGAGAATGTTTCTCATTCATTTCTATGATGTTACACTTTAAATTGCGTCCAGAATGCTTGTGTCTGATGTCAAGCATTTCTCAGAAAATAGGCCTATTCCAGATTGCCAAGTACGCTTTTTTGCTGTCATACACATGCTCAGTTGCAGTTTTTGGTATTTCTTTGTTCTTTAAACCCGATAAGTGCTACTCTCCAAACAAAAGCGCTTCAACACCCCATCAGGGGTAACAAGCGCTATATAAATGCAAACCTTTTTCCCTCTTCTATCCCTCCGCTATCCTTCTGAATCCAAATAACTGACTAACCTATCCACCACTCAAATTACTTTCACATTTTCACTATACTAATTCCACACTAATCATTCTTGGGTTCCAGGGTAGCGTGCTACTCGCCGAAAAAGCGATTCGACGCCTCATCAGGGGTAGTAAGCGATATATAAATGCAATTACAATACAATACAATACCTTCAGTGTGGGTGGATTTGGCCAACTTCTACAAGCTCATGATGGGAAGTATTGCAGTGGTTAAGGTGCTTTCATGGGTGTCTGAATATTGTTAAGGAGGCTAAGGGGCCGAGAGTTGCCTCCATTCAGGTGGGTGAGGACCAGGGCTTTGACTGACACGGACATCAGGAAGAAGGATGTCTGAAGGCAGAGCTCTTACCATACTGGGACAGGCCCTTATCCTCTTACCTGTCACAGATGCAGAAATGACTAGATTCCTCAAACAGTGAATGCTACTGACATCCTACAATAATCACAAACGGGGAAATTCAGTTTTATTTCTTCATGTCAAAGACTGTCTGCCTTGGGGAAGGGCAGTTACAGCCAGTCCTTCACTTTCTTTTATAGCAAATTGATGCACATTCACATCACTTTCTGGGGGAAATAACTGCAGTTTTCAGCTAAATAAAGTAAAACCATCTATTTTAGGTGTGGTTTATCTTTCATTTGCTGCCTTCTTCTGGATGCACACCCAACACTCCAGCTTGGGAGTTCTGCACCCACAGAGTGCCACTAGTGTGTTGTGACAAAAGTATAATATGAAAATGGATTTCCATACATGTAAAATTAGTGAATTGGCAAAGTGGTACACAGACTACTGTAAATATTGCCCCAGGAATGTAGTTGTCATTTCAGATGTGGCCAGAGTGCTAGACCCCTCAGACCAGGCAGGGAGCTTAAGACCCACCCACACCACTACAGGCCAGGACACATATCCCCGCACTGGAAGGAAGGAGCAGGCAGAGAAGTCGAAAGAAGGAAGGATCATGGTTAGCCGTGGAATCGCAGGTATGTCTTTCCAGGACAATACTGTGGAGGCATCCATAAGTGTACGGCTGTGAGCAGTACAGAGATATGAACGGATAGTGCCAAATGTCTACCCCTCCCAATTTCCACCACAGCAGCTTAGAAATCTATAGTGTTCCACTGCACTATGAGGTGCACCAGACTGGTCATCATCAGTTGACACAACAGCTGGCTGTATATGGTATCCATGAAAAAAAGTGAGCCACACAGTAGGAGTGGGAGCACCAGGGAACGTAAAGCACCCTGCTTTTCACAGGATCACTAGCATGACAACTGATGGCTTCCTTCCACCCGATGCGGGCCAGAGTTGCATTTTAGGATGTAGTCTTTTTTCCTTTAATTAATTTTCAGTAAAACAAGTCTCTGCACCTTTTAATGTTTTGTTTAATATAAAGGTGCCTCAGACAAAAAGGGAAACCTGAGAGTTAGTCACCTTTCAAGTCTGTCAACTAGTACAACTTAATACATGCAAGGTTATCAACAATAAATTGCGAAGGGAAGCAATTTGTCATCATTCGCAACCGATAAAATTCTTGCGCCCTTCAAATGTTTTTCATTAGACCCACCCTTAGTCCCGCCTCTAGCCTCCTTGCCATGCCCCCAGCTCGATCTGATGAGTACCTGCACTTTTTCCCCCATTTAAAGCACTGCATATTACACAAAGATGTGGCTCACAGTTGGCACGCTCCACAAGTGTGCATTCTGAAAGAGCAGGAAAGTGGTTCCAAGGACTAGCTCCTCCAGACATTCCCCTGCAGACTGGTGCCGTAACCCACTGCACCTGCCTCCCAGGCTTAATTTGTTTAAAAAAAAAACATAAATGACAGGCCCTTCGTTAGGAGGCCTCCACAGCTTTCACCACCCACTGTGACTGGCAGCTTTGACAATGACAATACCTACAAAACTGCTACTGCTACAAGTGTGACAATTCAGACTATTCCAGGCCCACAAAGCTATAAAAATGTTGTGGAAGGCAGGCATTAGTTGTTATTAATGTATACTGAATTAATAAACATTTGCTATTCTGGTCATCTCTAAATTATACAAACAGCGCATCCATGTGGCAGCTGTCAAAGAGCAGGTGTTCACAATTAAGTGCCAGTGCCAAGCACCAAAAGTGACCGGCACTGCTGCCCCCAAGAAAATCTCAGTCCCCTAGTCTTGGCACGCCGCTTTGACACCTGTAAAGGGAAAGAGGGCCAGCTGCTACAAAAAGAAGGTCCGCTTTTCACTAGTGCCCGGCCCTACTGGTAGGCGAGAGATCACAGCTTCTCTGGGTGCAACCAATTAAATATAACAGGGAGTACTGACCTGGTCTGTGCCTTGCACACACATTTGAAGGTCTGCCCGGTGCAGACCAGGGCAGTGCACCCTTTACATAATACACCCTAAGCTGAGGCAACAGACCAGAACTCGGGTTTAAAGAGAGGGCAGGGATCCACCTGCAGGCAGGTTTAGGGAATGACTGCTCCCACATGCATAGGGATATTGGGGGAACCTAGGAGTACAGTGCCCCTCTAAAAAGTGCATTTGCATGGGGCAGAATCCTGATGCAAATGAAGGATTGCCCCTTTCAGATTGAGCTGGTGCAATCTGTATTATAGAAGAGGCTCTTCGAGCATCTGTGGCCCCTTCTTTAATCTGTAAGTGTCTGGGGTGGGGGGGGGATGCAAGCAGCAGATGCACATGCCCACTGCATTACTTAGAGAGAGGATGTGGCCTAACGGGCTAAGGCGGTTGATCTCAAATCTGGGGAACCAGGTTCAAGTCTTGGCAATGACGCTCAACATCCTGTGAATCTGGGCAAATCACTTGATCTCCCTGGGCCTAAAAAACATGAATGTGTGCTCATGTAACGAAACTGGTGCTCATATAAAGCGCTCTGATTCCTGATACCTTCGGGACAAGTGCACTATATAAAACTCCGAAAACATATATTGAACACATTTCATAGCACGACTTCAGGTGAGCAAACAATGATTCAAGATACACTTAGAGGGAAAAATAAGAAATTGTGTGACATATTAAAACATCCCCCAAGAACAGACTACCTTAAACTGGGAACAGAACGTATGTCTCTTTGTTAAAAAAATCTCTTTATTTCTACAAAATAACAAGCCACATGAATGCTGTTCTTCAAAATAGGTGTCTTTATTGTTTTTATTTATTCTTTTATGGCTATGTGCCGAAATAAAGATTCTACTAATAGTACTCATTGTTTTTACTCAACCATGTCTAGCATTGGCTGTGACTTTTTTGTATTTGTTAATGTTTGTTGGGGAAGCTAACAGGCCCTCATCAATAAGAAAAACAATCTCTAAAAGCAAAATTATTTTTGGTCCCAAAATGCACACATTGCCATACAGTCCCTGGCACTGATGGGTACGACTTTGTGTGTGAATATTCACCTTGTAAAAAGGCAACTGTCATTAATCAAAGTGAAGTTAGCCAATGTCTGAAATGGACAGAATTGCCCCTGGTGTATGCTGTTGTGGTGGAAGACAAATATGAATGACACAATAGCCAACCAAACAACGAAGAGGGTTGGCTGAAAGACCCTATAGCTAAGCATTCTATACTATACATACATACATACTATACTGTACATGTAATTTACTAAAATCAAAAGGTCTTGGCTAAAGGCTGACCTAAAAACAACGCAGCATAAAGATCAGCAGAGTACAAAGACTTACCAACATTGAACAATTCACATCACGTGAAAATTCACATCACAGCAAAGCTCCTGGTAGACTTTCTGATGTGAAACTTAAAATTTACCACTGACAGAATATAGCAACACAGGTATACTGTGATACACACACTAACGCTCTATAAGCAGTGTTGTTAGTTTATCATAGTTTCGTGCAGTCAGTGACTTCCCCATCTTGTTAGCAAAAGCCCATGAAAATATTACAAAATGGCAAAATTGTTGTCATAATGGCTCTGAGGAACAAAACACATTACTTGGCCATTAGATTTCAAATAATTTGCTTAGCAATGAGCTCCCTGCTTATCTCAGATACAAATGCAGAAAGCAATTTCCTGCCAAACTGCTGCACTCACTGCTAGCAGTGCAGTTAATGCTTGGAAAACAGATGCTTCAAGAGCTAAGTATCTCCTTTCTGCACCTTTAAACGGATACCTTTTAGTTTGCTTTCTTGATGTAGCTGGAAAGCACCCTATACAAATATGTCATGGCTTACCATGTGAACTTTTTAGCAAAAAATAAAGGCCACAAATAAAGGAGACGTCCTACTTCAGCAACAATTATATTTGTGAATGATAAACATTTAGGGGCTCATTACAATGCCGGTCAGACGAGTGTCCGACTGACATCACAGTTGGAGTTGAACCCCCGAATAGTAGTCGGCAGTTCCACCTCCGTATTACAATGCGACTGCCAACACCATGGTCAGAAACATGCCTTTTTCAATTGTAGCTTGTGCTAGGGCCCAGAAAAGGGCTGCAGCAATTGAAAAAGGCATATTTTTAAACATCGATGCACCGTGGCCAGGCACCTGGTGGTGCCTGGCACATGGTGCATGGATGTTTGGAGGGGCACCTCGTTTTCCCAAGAGGCCCATAGCGGAGGCCCAGGGAGGAGGGGGGCCTGATAGGGGCTCCCAAAGTCCCTTTCTGGCTGCCTGGTGGTTGGACCGCCAGGTACAGGCCGAGGGAAACGGGCATAGTAATCCTACGACGGTGCCTGCTATTGTAGGGATTACGGTCCCATCGCTGCCTCGACGGGCTCAAGGATCCTGTCGGAAAAACTGTGGTTTGTTCCCTCCGCCCAAATCCTCCGACTGCCGGATCATAATCCGGCATTCGGACTGCTTCTGTGGATGTCAGTGGACCCGCCACCAATGACCGGTCATTGGCAGGCCAACCAACATCCCAATAAGGCCCTTGGTTTATGAGAGATTTGAAGAATCTTTTCCTTTCTTAGAACATGTTATGATCTTTAAAAATATGCTTTTAATTACAAAAAAAGAATATTAACTAATGGCCAACAAGATGGAGATTCTTATAAACTTCAGGTAAATCCAGCTGCACAGTTCACAATTATTCTTCCAAGACCTGCATCTGCTCATGACTGGTCCACAAATTAAATTCACCTGGAAATTAGAAGAATGACTCATGAGATAATCAAGTCAAACCTTGAAACCCGAAATCATAACACCTCAATTTTCACCACAACTATTTGGGAAATAACAGGTAATCATGAAGACGAACACAGTAAGTTGTCATTTTTTTCAAATATGTCAGATAACTTGGCATAGGAGTACATAACGCTTATGTCAAACAGTTGGGTCATATAAATGGAGTACGCTATCAGAGAGATTCACATTTCCGGTGAAAGGCAGGAGAATTAAACTAACAACATATTAATTTGCAGTCAGGTAGGACAAAAATAGCTTTTGCAAATAACCTTGATCAAAAGATGAAGTGTATTTAGCAAAGTGCCCTGTTCAGGTATAAAAGATGATCAAGTTAGGTAATTCAAAACCTTTTTTTTCCATGATATCAGAGGCTTCACATATTCCTTTCCGAGAAAAGGAAGCTCTTAAGTATTCACGGAAGCAATGTTATACTAATCAGAATCTAAGAAGGCTTTGGGTGACTGCAGAATACACAGTGTTGGTATTCAGTTTGTAAAGAAGTACCAAGTAACAACAAATACAAATTGAAATTTAGAGGTGAAAAGACAATGACCCATTTCAAAAACGGGCAGGCACCATGATGAACATTATGCGCCTCAATACAATGAGACTTGGAAAGCCTCCGACCGCAGGCTTTCCAAATCACATCCTGGATTTCACTTTTGACCACCGCATAACGATGCAGGTGGTCAAAAGTGAAACTGGACGGTCATTCCGGCTGGATTCCGAAGCCTCACCTTAATGTAATCCCTATGGGTAGTATTTCTGCCGTTGGGATTACGATGTCGGTTTCCAACAGGCTTTCCATATAAGACTTTCCGACATGGAAAGCCTGTTGGAATATGACTTTGGAGGCCCCCTTCTCCCTGCAGCCTTCGGTTGGGGTGAGGGGTCACCTATGGGACCCCCCTGTCAAGGCGCCTGCCACACGGTGCAGGGATGAACAGATTCTAAATGGGAGCCTGTACTACGGCCGGTTTAGGGCCGCAGCACAAGCTCCCATAGAGAAATGGAAGTATGTGACCGCACCATGTGCGGTCGCATTATAATACTGCGGTCGGGACCGCCGATCAGAGGTGGTCGGGACTGCCGACCGGAGGTCAGTCTGACCCAATTTTGCTACGGTGTCGACATCGTAATAAGTCCCTATGTCTTGATGAGCATTATTCAATTTGTAATAGCATAGTATCTCGTTTGCACATTAGTTAATAAGCCAAAAAGAAGTAGAAAGAGATATATCGTAACTCAAAGCTTCACCTGAGAAGAAGAAACTGTGGATTTGACAATCAAATACAGTAAAAACCAATATTGCATAAAACAATTTTACGTAGTAACAATGACAACGTTGGGTTCATAAAAAATGATTAAAGCTGTTGGTTAGAAGATCCTCGATTTAATTCTATGTCTGGACACTCTACTTTTACTTCGTTTCTAAACTCTTACAGTATATTCTTCTTTTTACAGTGGTTCATCATCTTGGCTTGCACTTCTGCTCACTTGAAGTGAGTCATATTCAAAGCCCAGGGTAATGACAAGGTAAAGCATTCTTCCCTTGTCAATTATATGATAGAGGAAACAGGGTTCTCTGTAAAACAACAATGAACGCTGCAAAAACGACAATTGTGTTTAGAGTACACACCAAAATAAGTATATAAACAACAAAAACACTAGTAAATACCGAAGGATTTAAGAAAAACGAGTTTTGTACTTTATATAGTAAAACAGCAATACACAGGTCAATATTCTAGAAAACCATTTAGTTTGAAAACAGGAAAACACAGCGTAAGGCAGTGTTGTGGCTAAAGGAAAAGAATCACAAACTTAGAACTGCATTGTAAACCTCAAGTCAACCACCGCTTTCAGAAACAATTGTGTTTAGACCCAAGTTCCCAGCTGCTGTTTTCTCTCAACGTTTATCTTTTTTGTTACTGAGAAGTGATCAAGTCCAGGGTCGGCCATGTGAAGCCTTCTCTTCATTAGGTGTAAAATGGTGCAGTGCCCAGCTGGCTTCTTTAATCTCTGAACGCTATAGGTTATTAATTATACCTCATCTCTTTTCCAGTTTAGCTATGGATGGCTGCGGTCTGTTGCAGTCTTATTTTATAAATGGATGATTTTTGTACAGCCAGGGATAACAGCAGGAGGTGTGCGCATTTAAATCAGTGTCCTGTTTATATTCAAATCCAATCCCCCCTCATTATCTGGAATACAGATCGGAATTTCATATGCCTGTGGTGTATAAATGAAGTGTGATTGTGACTGTGAATGAGTACGCGGTATTTATCTTCTGTCTCAGCCGCGTATATGTTGCCCTATGTTTTGTGCGTTTCATGTAACGTCCTAGGTAGCCAAGCGTTCGGCTAGATGTGGGTCGCTTGCTTGCTGCACCACATAATCCAAGTTATATCTCACTGACGAGGCCTAGTAAGGCCAAAACTAGTCTGGGGTTGCTTGTAGCCCCTTCTGCAGGGGCAGGGCCGGACTGGGAACCAAAACCGGCCCTAGAAAAGTGCTCGGCCAGCCCCCCTCCCCACTAGGGGGGGTTGGAGGTGCCGCTGAGCTCTTTGCCAGGGCCGGTTTTCGGCCGATTTTGTTACAGGGCCGATTTTGCAGCTATGCTGCAAAAATGGCCCTGTAACAAAATCGGCCCCTGGGGGCCCAAAACCGGCCCCCACCCCTGCGGCGCACCGGGGGATTGCCCGGTGCCCACTACGGCCAGTCCGGCCCTGTGCAGGGAGCCTCACCTGGCAGTGCGGGTGGACTGTTCCCATGAAAAGCACGGTCAGTACTGATTTGCATAAGACAGCTCTTTGTCTAGAGTAGCACAGAGGGCGAAAAAAGATGAGTTGTAATGCTACCCGGAGTGATTGCCAGTGGTTGGACTATTTGCAAGCATTCCTCCCATCACCTTTTGTGTTTTACATAATGCACTACACCAGGATTGCAAATGGAAATACACACGTCTAGACTCTCAGCAGAGTATTGTGCAATTTCCTGAGTTGGACCCGACGTCACTGATTTCCTGATGGCTCAGATGGGCCGGTCTGCTTTTTCTCCTAGGCATCTTGTCTGAAAGTGTGCTATTGTTCTAACCATCAAAGTTCATTGCCAAAGACCTTTGCAAGGTTGCCCAAGTCTCTTTCTGATTTAACGCTTGAGAGTATATCTTTCCGCCTGACATCGTTGAAAGCCTGTCCTCCTTTCAGAATAATGGTCTGTTTTGGCAAGAAACAGCACACTGGTGTAGACTTCTTGTTGACATGAATACTATGGGGCAGATTTACAAGCCCCCAAGGCCACCAGTACGTCACTTTTTGTGACGTACTGGTGGTGCATGTTAATGCTCCATATTTACAATGATTACTTGATTAAATTAATGCCATGTGTTTTGCTAATGGTATTGTATAGCAAAGGAAATGGCTTCAAATTAATGAAAGGCGAGACCTATTGCATTTTTAATGTTTGTTGTAGGTATTAGCCCTTCTCGAAGACATGCCTTACTACATGTTTTACTGGTCTGACTATGTTATATCTTCTTTTACTCCACTTCCCTACCCCCACTGTAGATTTTTGTCCAGAGTGATCAACCATTCAGCTACAGACAGAGCATTGGAGCGAAGTGTCAATGTTCTACCTACTGAGTGATATTGCCCATATAGCGGGCGGGTAATGTATTGTGTATTCTTTGGCGTTACTAGACACCTACTAGCTGTTCTAATTAAGAGGTCAGTATTTGTAACTGCCTCAGGGTGATTGTATTGGTAATCTCTTAGATTTCTTAAATTATAATAATCTGACATTGGAAGTGTTTATAATAATCCGGATAACATGTATATACTAACCACATTGGGATTATTGTTATTTGTAAATATTTTATTGTGTTTTTTGGGATTTGTCACAATTAAACTACGTTTTAAAAAAAATGTATTACAACACACTTAATACTCAGAACAAACTCGTGAAAGTGTACTAAACTGCACACACATTGACATCTACGGTATAAAGGAACAATAACCCGGATCTTAACAATTACCTACACCTTGTAGGGATCTCTATCAACTCCGCACTTCACTTTTGTTGTCAACATTGTGTAATATTTTCTTAGGGGCCTTATGCTACATAGTTTGCCAAAGACCTGTGAACTGGCAGTGGGGCAGTATGTTGACAATATAGAAAAAACAATATATAGAAAAATCCCTGAAACTTTCCTGGATAATCCAATTCTTGGAGCCTGCCTGGATACCCTTATTAACCTACCATGAGGTGTGAATGTTGGCACCAAACAAAACAAGCTACTGTCATTTTCTATTAGAAATTGGAAACATCGAGTTGCTGAATTATGGATTTAGAATTGTGCATTTAAAAGACTGAGGCAATATTGCAGGAATGTTCATACATTGGCAGTCTTAAGGCTGTCTTAAACTGGAAACCCTGAGCTTGATTTAGTAAAGTTTTTACTCTAACTCAAGACCGTTTTCCCTCTATTTTAAGCTAGGTCAGGCATTTTTAAAACTGTCTTCAAGCAGGAATGAAAGCTAAAGACACCTATTTTGAGCCAGGACTAATGCCTTTAGAAATCATGATAATGTTTCCATTTAAGGCAGTCAGCTTATGCCAGGAAAAACACTTTAAAACATGTGACCCAGTGTGAACAGCAAGATCTAAAGGAAGTTTGGAAATGTGTTATTTATTTTTTTGACTTGTGACATAATACAATACCGGCAGTCACAATGTACTGAAGAACAGTGAAATCTTTTGCTCTTATATCAGTTTTACAATTTTGGTGTAGTTACGTGGTGCAACCTTTTCAAACTGGTGGCTTTTAACGAGTGTCCTGTTTTCCGTACAGCCCTGAATGCTAGGGTACCTTTGTTTCCACGTTTTCCACATTCTGGGCAGATATGGATGGCTAATTGAGGCACCAGGAGTGATACACCGAGGATGACAAGATGGATGAAAATTGGGACCAGAACACAGACCCGTCGGTGCAACAGTCACAACTTTAGCCTAAGGAATGCACACCCTCTCCAATCTATCAGCCACTGTTTGGGATCTGAAGCTATTGAAAAACATTTGACTTTTGTTGAAAGATCTTTTTATACTCAAGTATTTTAATAAAATCTTAATGCAAAAATAATATGAATTCGCATTTTTCTCTCACAATTAAAACACCGCATAGAATAATCTTTATAGCTTTTTATGTGATGCTGTTTTCTTGTTGTCTACAACTAGATCTTGGCAGTTTCCATAGTATCATGTGGGCACCATCGTCTGAAAAAAGGACTTGGAGGAATATCCACGGAATGAACCAAGAAATGAATCTGATCCATGGACTGAACCTAGGATTGAGTCAGAAAAGTGTCCATGGCTCAGCAGTGCTTATTTTCCCTTGGTCGCCAGGCAGACTGGTGCTATCACCCAAAGCAAATATCTGAGCGTGCCACATTGTAGCGTCCATTTTAACAGGAAAGTACATCAGAAGAGAAACAGGGATATTTTTACCCTCCTCCCCAAACTCGGTTCCAAGACAGCCCCACTCACGCGACGAGTAATATGACAGTAATGGGCCTCTATAAGCAGATCTTGACATTAATATCTAAGCCTCAAGGATATCAGGAGAGGTTGGCCAGAATTTCTTCATCCAGTTCATTACCTTGTTCCTGCTTTTCAGGCCAATCATTATTTTTTCCTCCTAGTTCAACAACTTCCTACCTTTTTTTCTCTCAATTTCCCCTCCATCTAGTCCTCCTCTCTTTATAGTGTGTGATCTTCAATCTAACGCCTAGCCTTCCATCTCACTTTCGATTTGACGTCAATTCCCTCGCTCCTTTCTACCGCTGACATATTCTCTACTGCTGGTTTTGACAACGCCATCTTTTGACCTCTTCCAAGTCTTCCATCAGGATATTTGCGCTTTCGTAAAAGCATTTGTCCTTTGTCTTCTTATCTTAGAGGTGGCTTCTAGAACATTTCAGTAAGTCTGCCGCATGGACAATGGGAAGGTGTCCTAGCAGGCATGGGAATATTTGCACTCTCAGCATAAGTAACTTTTTGTCCATATTGGCAAATGTATGTCATCCTGAAACATCTTGCACCTTCGAGTTGGATTGCATTTTTTATTTTTCTCTATAGCTTTTCTTCTGAGCTGTGATGAACCTGCAAGACTCTGATCTCTGCCTGTACACCTCAAAATTTAAAAGAACAAGCAATCTTCTTGTAAGATACACGTCCTTCTCCGCTGCATAGAACATTCATAGAAAACCGACATGCTCTAAAATAGCTATTTTTTGCGAATGCCTCGTGCAACCTGCCTTTTTGAAGGCACATTGTCTGTAAATAAGCAATCTCACCCAGCTCCAATTTGAATGTAATCCTATTACATTCTTTTGTAAAATGCCTTCTTATATAAATCCTGTTCTATCTTATTTCCAAGTGGCTTCGGTATATCTATGCGTTTGCCTTATCGAATTGCTTCCCTGTCATCCGTGCACCCAATTTCAATATGATTTCCAAGAAGCGGAAGAAGGGCTTAAGCACTATGGAGATCGACACTGGGGTGCTCCCATAGACTGTAAAGCGGGTGCGTTTGGCTGATTGTCTCCATTTTTACAACGCTTCTCGATTGTCTGCAACATCAAATCTGTTTCCCAATGCATCAAACCAGCATCTGCAATGCCAGTTTCATCCGGGTACCACACATCTGTGTCTATTGGCATGTATCAATTTGGGACTTCACACTAAAATAACAAAAGTTGTAGGGTATAATATTGGTAAGTTTTTCAGTCAAGGGCAATTGCTTGGGCCACATTCCAGCCAATATTATGTTTGCCAACTATGCCGATCCAGATAGAGAGCATCCATGTGCAAATCCATATTGATCAAGCCAGGTAGGACCAGTCAGCCTGAGCGGACAAGCTACCCAGTCAAGTTTTAGCTGCATTGGGCCTCATCAGCGAGGAGCACCTTGGATTCTACAGCAATTTAAGCACAGATCCTCATTTGGTCATATCTGTTGCAGTTAGGGTGACACATAAAACAACAGCAATTGATGGGTAGAATTCTAGTAAAGGTCTCTGCCACTGGCAGTTGCTCATTTCACAACATCATAATTTGACCCACTGTACCACTCTGGATGGGGAGCAACCATGAGCAATTCTCTCTAAAAATGACAGGCCAAGCCAAACTGCCAGGCGAATGGGGATATGGCTGTGTTGGTAGTTAGTGGTGATAGTAATGCGCTTCATCATTTACTGTAGCTGGTTGAATAAGACCTCCTTGTTCTTTCCATATTCTTGGAAACTAATGGACTTTCTTTGAATCTTACCCTCACCTGCTCATTGGATTTCGATGACAATACGCCTGACAGATATTCTCCACGGTTTGGTCTTCTGCGGTTCTGTGCACGGTTACCAGGGTTCACTTTTTGGACTCTGGATATTAGCCTTATCTTTGTATTACTTTGTTATATCCTGCTAATGTTAATGCAATGCTATTCTACCACCAGTGGAATGTTAATGTGATGATGCTGTCAGAATGTTGGGAATCTGTCAGAGAAGTCACAGTTGACTGGGCTGAGCTGCCTGCTGGTTGCTCCTGGTGGAGTCTCCCTGTGATCTTGTACCATCTTCAATAAAACCTCTTTGAATCACCTTAACCTGTGTGGACTTGATCACTACATACTTACTTTGCAGGTGCCTACTTAGGGTATAATTTATTACAAAATGGCGCAGCCCCGCAAGCCATTTTGCTGCACCGAGCTGCGTTATTTTAAAAGCACTGGGATGCAATTGAATTATCAACAATACGACACATCAGTGTGCTTTACCCTGCACTGGTGAACAATTGGCTGCCATGCGTTAGCGCAAGCACCCTCGTGTAATGTTGCAAGGGTGCCTACATTGCAGGGATGATTGTTTTTGCTGGAAGGGACACCTGCATTCTGCAGCACACATTGAAGGAGGAAAACGCCATCAACTATTGTTTTCGTGCAGTAAGGCCCTTCCTGCACAAAAACAATCATCCCTGAGGAGGTGTAGGATTGTGACACATTCCCAGCTTTACAAAATGTAGTTAATCTGGGAACGTGTCTAGTTACATGGATGATACATGGGAACACACACAGCAACTCCACAGGAACGCCCCTTTACTGTAGAGAAATGAGGGAAAAGGGTCTATATTTACAAGGACTTGAAAAGTCACGCAGGATGGCTTTCCATGGCCTTGTAAAAATGAGCAAGCCCATTGCACCACCGGTGCGCTAAATAAAAGTGACACACTGGCGGCGCAACGGGCCTGTAAATAAGGCCCTAAGTCTGTAACCCAACATCACAGCTGTGCTCCACTGCACTGTGGTTCACAGGTCCACCAACTGCACTGCACTATACTTGCGGCTGAGGTTTTCTGCAATCAAAAGCTATTTTTGTGACAGATTTTTTAAAACAAAAACCTGTTCACTGGATTATTCTTAGGCTCTTTGCTTTCAAAACTTTTCTCCAGTAAGATTTCTCTCGCTTATTTTTTACATCTTTATGAAGGTCACACACATTGCAAGATTGCTTTTTTTTAACTTCACAATGCTACAGAAAGCTATCTGCGAGTTCTGCTCAACATGGATTGAAGGTGGAATCTTCATTTGCATTCCCTTTACAGAGCCTGCTGCTGACTTGACATCCATCATCACACAATACCAATTGTGGATCCCAAGACATAGCAATGTCACACTGACTACATCAAGGGACTGGGCTGCATGTGGTATATCGAATGAGAAGATATGTGCTGAGTCCAGGGTTCTACCAGAATAGTATCTATTTATCTCCCTTCCTGCATCATCTCTTCTTCCTGAATCATAGTTGTCTTGCTTGTGCACTTGGCCCTTGTCAGTTTCTCTCCACATATGTGATCTGTGCTGCAGTACATTTGTGTGGTATTCATGCAGTCACAGACAGGGATGCTGGTCTTCTGCTTGTTCTTCTTTGCTTGTGTTGCTGCGTCTAATCATATCTTAACTCCAGGTGGGTATGGCCAACACAGTGAGTAATACTTTTATTCTTGTCTCCCTTCCTCCATCCTTTTCTCTAGAACTAAACATGGTCCCTGACCCTCTACTTCATAGAGGGAGCTGGATTTTCTCTATTGGGTACCTCTGTGAGTTTTGTGAGCACATACATACACATTTCTTATTAATAGTGACTTTGATCTTGGCCTCTTTTTGCAGTACTGGTTTGCTCCAGTTCAGGTCCACTTTGTGATTTATTGCTCTTAAAGTACACCTTTATGGCTAATGTGATGGGATCACTTGGTGCTGCCTTCTACTCGGCAAGTGCATTGACTTAGCGCTTGTCTTCTGCGTTCTCTTTTATTTTATTTTTTTCCGAACGATTTATTGGTGTTAAGAAAATTGAACATAGCTCATATATATATATATATATATACTGTTGGAAAGGCGACCCCAGGGGAGACAGAAGATGTCTGACTGCCCGCCCCGAGACTCACCCCTCTCTATGGAATAGGCCGAGCGCCGTAGGGAGGCCTCCTTGGCGAGGCTCTTCTCCTACAATCGTACCAGCTGAGCAATCACACTACTACAGACGGACACCACACTACGGAGTATTCACAAGTATCTTTATATAAGAAATGAAGGCACGTTCTTAGCAGGTTAGCAGGTAGGGATCGGGGGATCCATAAAGTCGTGGTTTCGGGAATAATGGGGTAGCGGGACAGTCTTGGCACCAACTAGTGCGTGGATAGTTCAAGGGGTCAGGCCGCGACAGCGTCAGCAGGGCCTCGAAGGTGGTTCAGCTTGGTCAGGCCGCGACAGCGTCAGCAGGGCCTCGAAGGTGGTTCAGCTTGGTCAGGCCGCGACGGCGTCAGCAGGGCCTCGAAGGTGGTTCAGCTTGGTCAGGCCGCGACAGCGTCAGCAAGGCCTCGAAGGTGGTTCAGCTTGGTCAGGCCGCGAAAGCGTCAGCAGGGCCTCGAAGAGGGTTCAGCTCGGTCAGGCCGCGACAGCGTCAGCAGGGCCTCGAAGGTGGTTCAGCTTGGTCAGGCCGCGACAGCGTCAGCAGGGCCTCAAAGGTGGTTCAGCTTGGTCAGGCCGCGACAGCAGGGCCTCGAAGGTGGTTCAGCTTGGTCAGGCCGCGACAGCGTCAGCAGGGCCTCGAAGATGGTTCAGCTCGGTCAGGCCGCGACAGCGTCAGCAGGGCCTCGAAGGTGGTTCAGCTTGGTCAGGCCGCGACAGCGTCAGCAGGGCCTCGAAGATGGTTCAGCTCGGTCAGGCCGCGACAGCGTCAGCAGGGCCTCGAAGGTGGTTCAGGTGCATGAGTTTGGATCAGGATCAGCCGCGACAAGGTCAGCAGGGCTTCGACTCCAAGATACAACTGGCGTCCTAATCCAGGGCTGGCCCAGATATAGGACTGGAGTCCTTTGATGTCCGGACCCTCGCGCCTGGGGGTCCGAGGGGCCGGGATGAAGGTGTCCAGACACCCAGCAGGGGGGTGGAGCCAGGGCCCAGGGAGGCTGGAGGGCAATCGACACCAGGCATCCGGGGATGGTTGGAGGCCCATCGAAACTCCCCTCCTCCGGGATCCGCCAAGTGGCCACTCCACCACCTGGGAGGATCTTGGTGCCTCGATGTTGGGGCTTCGCTGGGGCCGGGGCCAGGGATGGCTGCGGCCACGTGCTCGGGACGTGATGGGCCCAAGATGGAGTCGGGCCGGAAAGGGTGGCCTGGCATGGTCGCCAGACCGGCAGTGTTGGCGAGCAGGGTCCGCTGGGGTCCCAGGGGGGGAGAGCCGTGGGTTGCCAGGGGGGCTGCTCTCGTCGATGGTTCGTGTCCAGGGGGGTCGACGGCGGGTCGACGGAGGCCGATGTCGTCCCGGGCCCGTCACGCGGGAGGGGTAGGACCACGCCACGAGGCCGGGTCCAACATATACATATTGAGAAACCTCGATATGCAGCCACTGTCGCTGCGTTTGGTTATGCAATGCCATAACAGTATTAATGGATATCAACAGGACAGCTTATTAATAAATATTCATAATAAGGTAGATGAGAGAGGAAGAGAAAGGATAATAGACTACTAAGAAGTTGCCTAATTTACGAGAAATGACGCATCAGTGCGTGAAAGCAGCGATGCGTCATTTCTCAGTGTGCCCTCCTTGCGACATACCTGATGCGTCATATTTACTGTATGACGCCTCATGTCACAAGGAGTTATAGATGCGTCAGTATTTCTGACGTATCTGTAAGCGCAAAAGTGACGCATCACTGGAGTGTGTCACAAAAGTGACGCAACTCCAGCAATGTGTTCTTTCACATGGGGCGAGCCCCATGTGAAAGGGCCTGCGCCAGTCTTACGCCTGCTGTGAGGCAGGCGTAAGAAATTGACACATTTGCGTCCTAGAAGTGACGCAGTGAAATCTTAAAGATAGAAGACCTCACTGACGCAGGTATAATGTATCGTAGGGGTTTACAAAGTGACGCATCTGCTTAGATGCGTCACTTTGTAAATAGTGCGCAACAGGAGGCATGTTTTACGCCGCCGATGTGTCACAAAAAGTGACGCATCGGAAGCGCAAAACTGACGCAAGGCCTCATAAATGAGGTCCAAGGAGTGGAGATAATAACACAATAAGGCAAAGAAAAATGTGTGCAATAGTGACGCATCGGAAGCGCAAAACTGACGCAAGGCCTCATAAATGAGGTCCACGGAGTGGAGATAATAACACAATAAGGCAAAGAAAAATTTGTGCAATATCAAAGAAAAACCAATATTAATGATGAGTCCAATATTCATGGAGGTTTTGTTTGATCAAGATAGAGGTCTAGTTTTCCCCATAGGTCGAATCTCGTGTCTCCAAGGGATCTGTTGTAACGTGATGTTGTTTGCTCCTCTCGTGTATAATAACAGTTCTTTCCAGGCTTGAAAGGAGTTTGGTGTTTTCTTGTTAGCACATGTGTGTTGGTTCCATTTTCTTAAATGTTGCTTAGCTGATTGATTCCAAGTGTATGGGGTGAATGTCTCATCATAGTTCCGCTCTATTCTACCAGTTGTAACTTCACAGCAAGCTTTCTTCAAGAGACATATCCCACTTGCTTAAGTCTTATATAGAGCAAACGTGGTCTGAGGGCATTATAAAAGAAAGACTTTTTAAACACTGGGACAGCAAGTGATTTGTCATGAATCATAGGATGTTGAGCCGAGGTCTGGGTTCGAACCCGGTTCCCCAGTTCTGAGGGCAGCAGCCCTACCCACTAGGCGACATTTCCTTCTCTTCCTCTGGATTTCTCCCCATAATAATCCTAACCAGAACATTCGGTCGCGTTCTTGGTTGAATGGATCCCTTGCCCTGGGTAAGCCCTGTGGATCTCCAGGTGCAAGATTTCCTTCTCACCCAATCATGGTTTTGCTTACTGTTCAACCAGCCGAGGACCATGCAGGTAAGAGCGGTGAGGCAGTGGGTCCCGGTGGGGGGGATTTCAACAGATGATGATGAGGGAAAATTAATTATTTAATTTTCCCTCGTCATCGGCCATTAAACCCCCCCCCCACCGGGCCCCACCGCTCTTACCTGCACGGGCCGCAACTGTGTTCATCGGCCATGTTGTCCTTCCTATGCTTCTGCAATGAAGCCGCTGTGCTTTCACCTCGGACAGCCAGGTCTACATTCCAGTAGGCACTTTTCTGGGTGTGTTGTGGCATCCGAGCTCCACTCTGCTCCCGAACTCTAACCCGGTTTGGAGCTTCTTCTGTCATTAGACGGAGTCTTTTCTAGATTCTGTAAACCAGCCTGCGTTTATTCAGTGCACATCCGCCTTTTATATAGTAGGGCTAGTCAACAAATCACGCAATCCCATTTCCTCGGCTCAGTTGTCTATTTCTAATACTTTTCGTATATCATCCTGGATTCCCGGAGTAAGTGGTTCGCCTTTCTCCTCCTAGTACATCCAGAAAATACCTTCTATCCTATATTACCTGACAAGTCTCGGAAAAGTGGAGTCCCCTTTCAGACTAAGGGGCATATTACCAAGGGCCCTTATCGCCGCTTTAGCGGGACTTTTTCCCGCTAAAGCGGCGATAATTTTCTCGCCTAATTACCAAGCTGTCACTAACACCAGTTAGCGACAGCTTGTAGACGACAGCGAGCATTTTGGGGCCCACTTTGCATGTCTGCGATATTTATCGCTAATGACATGCAAAGTGGGCGTGCCAAAATGTTAGCGACTGAAAACAGTTGCTAACATCGCTATCCCCTATGATCAACACAGGCGTAGTTTTGGAAATATTCGCGCTAAGCGCGAATATCTCCAAAAGCTACCGCCTGCCCTTACCAGTTCTTAGCCATGTTATCCAATGGGAGGTGGATAATATGGCTAAGAGCATTGTCACGCTAATGCGTGAATATCGCTGTACTGACAGCGATATTCACGCATTTCGCCTGATTTTTATTGCTTTTGAGATAAACCTTGCTAATAGCAAGTTATCTCAGCAATAAAAACAGGTGAAGGGCAGCGATAAAAATATTACCGCTAACCCTACTTAGCGATAAATATCGCTGTAGGTTGGTAATATGCCCCTGTATGTCTTTTTCCTGACTTCTAATGTTAAAGAATAACAAGAAGTGTTTGCCCGGTCCTGGAGCCTGGTATTTTTCTTTGACTTTGCCTTGCTCTCTCCTGTGCTTCTCACAGAATCCCTCTCAGGGCCCTCTCGCCTCGCTGATAACGGTGGCTGTTCTTGTGTTGTGGTGGTGGCCTGATGTGCAACTGACACCTGCACAGGTTTTGACACTATCCCACAGGAACAAAGAAACACAGCCAAAACAAAGCTAAGTTAAAGGAACAAGGTTGGTGATGGGGCATTCAATCTTTTTCAACCAAAAAGCATTCCTGATGTGTTCTTGACATTGGAGTTGCTGGAAGACTGCACCCTCGCAACCCCCTCTATACATGTGCTTCTTCTAAACATGATGTCAAGGGCATGTTATAATCTGTAACTGTGACCAATAAAGTTTGATGTTTTAGGAGCCTGACTGGTCCGCACACCACTGCTCAACTACGGTGGGGTTTCTGTAGTTTATTTTGTGGTTGATATAAGTATTTGGGGAGTCAACCCCTGCTGGTCTTTAAGTCTCCTCTGCCCCGCCCCCTTTTTTGTGTTTTGGGTTTTTGTAGTACCTCATTTGGGATGAATAAAGGAGTGAGTGAACAGCCACAGCGCACCTTGGACAAGGTAAATACAACAGGATCTGTGAGGAAGGCGGACCCAACACAGCTCCCTTCCCTTCCTTGCAGGGCGGGAGGTGTCGTAAAGTGGCTCGGTGTTGCCTCTGTGTCCTGAGAGTGGTCAACAGTATTAGTTCATTCTCAGGAACTATGGGTATTATCAAGCAAGGGCGATACATTATCGCCACTTTTATCGGCAGGAAACTGCAGCTAAAGCGGCGATAATGGGCTTGATAATATGCCCTTGTGAATTCCCATAGAAGCCCAGGTTAACACCAGAACCTGGGCTTCTATGGGAATTCACAAGGGCATATTATCAAGCCCATTATCGCCACTTTAGCGGCAGTTTCCTGCAGATAAAGTCGGCGATAATGTATCACCCTTGCTTGATAATATGGCCCTTTGATCTGTAAATGAAAGTTAGGCGATGGGGGTGTTGGTGAGTGATCCGGCTGTTTGGTTGCTTTCATGTTGTCATAACCCATTGCTGGCAGACGCTTGCTATTTGGTAGCCGTTACAAACTAGTGGGGAAAAAACAATCAATGTCAAAGGACCTGGGTATAGTATAATATGAAAAACAGACGGTCCTGGACTGATTTAGATAAACACAACGGAAGGAGACATTCTTGAGTTAGGCCGTTCAAATATCCAACAGCTGGTATTTAATACAAATCAAGCAGAATCATTCATTAATGCGCACCAGTAAGAAAAAAGAAAAATACAGAAAAATACACACACAATTTTTAAGTACATATCCTCGTTTTTATATTGCAAAAGAAAATATAATTTATACAAGGATATGTTAAAGACACTACCACATATTCCTGGAGATAAATTGGTTGCTCAAGGAAAAAAGTGCAGAGAAGAAAGGTGCTCGTGTTTAGGAAAGGATAACAGAGTAAAGGCTGTATAACGTCAGGGTAGTTTTTAGAGTTTGAAATCAACACTGGTTAATTAGTACAACTCAAACCAGTGGGTAAGGCCTGTCCACAATCCAATTTTTAAACTGAGTCTGTCATCAGACATCAGACAATAGGGCAGGGTGGTGTGGTGTAATTTAGGTCCTTAATTGGGGGTATGCGTCAACGTTTCGACCCAGCTAATTGCGTAGAGGGCAATTTTAAACCTCCACCTGTGGGTCTTCTTCAGGACTGAGTGATTGAGTGTGGCAACCTAGAGATGTAATTGCAAAATTAATGGCGCAGACTGCAGAATTGAAAGTACATGTTTAGGTAGGTGTAGGAGTTACTAACCTAATCCCGGTGCCAGGAGTTGGCACCCCAGGTTGCTATTCCCATCGATGAATAGTCTGTAATTTAGAAAGTTGGATGTGTATGAGATAAACATATGATAATTAAGCTAGATGGTAGGTGCGAAGAATGTAAAAGAAGGGAACACTTATCCCCATGGAATTGCGGAGTGTCGCACTTAGGGCATCCAACTGATTGGAATGTCCACAAGGGTATCCAAAATTGCTGCGCAATGTGGGTTTTAAATCATCAGCAGTTGAGATGTGGAATTAATCCAATCTAAAAACAAACAATGAGAGCGAGTGAGTGCCTATAACATGGTCAAGGCACAGGAGCAGAGTGAACTGGGCAAGCGCACCGTGGTGTAACTCCGCCAGGCATACCTTGTAAGCTGCATATGGTAGGAGACGAAGTAGAAGCTCCTAGTCCATCAAGATCCAGAAGGGGTCTTACAGATGCGCCGGGCGCTCGTGGTTAAAAGCAGCTGGGAAGCATGCGCGCCTCGCGTGCACTCTGAAAAGGAGGTGGTGTACGCTGCTAAAAAAACCGTGCATACCTGGCCGGAGACAGCAGGTGAAAACAGACTCGATTGCGATGTAGCGTAAAGTCTGAGTGAGTTTACGGGAAAACAATGAATAATTGAGGAGCCATTGTGATGATAGATAATTGAACAAAACTGTTGCACTTCAGTTTGCAGTGGTTGAACGGGTTGGGCCTATTTTGAGGAAACAAGGTTACATTCATAGCGTCCTCAAGGAATCTATGCATGTAGTACTTCCACACACCTTACATGAAAACTTACCCCCAGATTCATCAAAGTCCTGTTTTGCGAGTCTTTAATAGCGAATTTTAAGGAATCGCTATTAAAGACTCGCAAAACGGGATGCATGTAGAAATCGCAATATTTTTTGCGATTTCTACTGCTTCCTTATTTGCGATTCGCTAATTGCGAATCGCAAATAAGGAATGGCTTTCCCATTCATTCCTATGGGCCTAAAGGCCCATAGGAATGAATGGGGAGTCATTCCTTATTTGCGATTAGCAATTAGCGAATCGCAAATAAGGAAGCGATTTCAAGGGTGCCAGGGTGTCCAAAGGACACCCTGTAGCACCCCTGAAATGGTAATGTACACTGGTGTTACGCACACACATGTCCAAAGGACATGTGTGTGTGTAACATACAACTTAGAAAAATGCACTAATGTTCATTTTTCTAAGTTTTCGCCACATACCACATAGTTAGACTTCGCGGTAAATAGCGGACCCAGATTGCGAATTCGCAATTTTTAAATGGTTCATGAATTGCATTTAAGGAATCTCAAATTGAGATTCCTTAAATGCAATTATTCGCAATTTAGCGATTTCTAAAATTGCGATTTTTGCATTTGGGATGGTGAATCCCAAATGCAAAAATAGTGCTCGCAAAGGGCCAGATTCCCAGAATCTGGCCCTTTGCGAGCCGATTTTGGCTTGATGAATCTGGCTGATAGCACCTTGCAATATTCAAAATAAGTGCTCAATTACATGATATTGACGGATTGTGTTGATTACGACAATGTTTGTGTTTATTTCGCTATGTCAAAATAGCAGTTTAAAACTGCACTACCGGCTGCAGTGTCAGGCCCGAGTCAGGTTTTAGAAGGCTACTTTAGTGGGTGGAACAATGAATGCTGCTACGCTCCAGTAGCATTCAATTTACAAGCCCTGCGTACATGTCGCACCATTTACTGGGGACTTATCAGGAAATGAAATCAGGTGTAGAAAAAGTTTACCATGTTTTAGGGAGAGAGCCCATGCATTTTACCACGGGTTAGCAGGGAAAATTGTCCTCAAAGCCAACATAAAGGAGTTCAGCAAAGGAAGGCAGCGAAATTAAAAAATCTGGGATGACCCTACAGAAAGGACCAGGTCCAACAGTCATGAACAAATAAAACTTCATAACTACGCGCACCCCTACAACACACCAAAGTAGTTAAAGCTTGGTACTGTGATGCACATACCAATCCAGTGTAACAGTAAACACACATAAACGCTCACAATAAGGCTGTGTAAAATCGAGGAATGCTCTAAAAGCTTAAGAAAAATGTAAGGTAGCATGGTCAAAGCTCTAAAAAAAACACATCAATAAAAAAAAAAACAATATGGATGACTTTTCAAACCCAGACCTCGCATCTCGCGGACTACGTCTCGCGGATGCGCAGTTTCTTGATTAGCTCCTCTTGGGGCTCGGTGTTTTCCAAGGCCCACAGGCTCGTTCTGCTGAGTGCGTGACAGATTCGATCAATTCAAAGCAACTCATTCAAAATAAACAAAACGCAGCAAAGGGCAGAATTGGAAAAGAGTATTTTCTAATTACCTGGCCGGCCTTCTCTTCCCAGCAAGGGCAAATCCCCCTTAATCCCCTCATTATAGCACAGAGCCATGTCACCGAGGAGCCTTTTGTTTTAGAGAATTGTGGTCGATAGAAAGATGCTGAGATTTTCTGTTCCTTGCAGAGGGAAAAAGGGCAGAAATATCTTGCATTTCCCACCTGGCATAGGACCATGGTTGGGCACAAGGGGACGTGGACGTGATGAACCAAAATGCCCGGGGCAGCAGAGCTGATACAGCTCACCCTGTAGCCGCTAATGGAGTCATAGTATTGGCGCGTTGCCCCTTGTTTAGACGCCTCACAGAATCCTATTCCCTGCTGAAGATGGCAGAGTGAGAAGAGGATACGCCTGAGATGGGCAGAGGCAACAAATTAGGGTACGCCTAGGCAGCATCAGGCAGGGTGGGCATGAAGACGAGGGGCAAAATAGGGTAAAGGCACGTTGGGAAAAGGAGGAACTGGAGCCAGCTGCACCTTTGGCACCCTCTCTGGTAGAGGAAGGAACAGCACGCGTGGCCTCAAAATGGCAACTATGGCAGTGGGAAGGGGTCAAAGAGGCGGGGGCATCGTAGAGTGTTTGAGCCCCGCCGTGCGATGATATCACTGGAAAATCATCAAACAACCCTTTTCCTCCCTGATCAGATGGTTCGAAGGGACCTCATATGACTTTTGTACCCCAGTAACATCACAAGACGTGACATCACACACCAATGCAATCATAAGAATTACATTCAAAAACCCTGCAATAAATAACTTCAACAATCTCAAATTAGAGGCTGGGATGGAAAAGGTCCCATGTGTGGTTCCATAGAGCGGGATCCCTGTCCTGAATTCACTATAGCAAGTCTCTAGATCATTTTTGATATTTTGGCCCCACACTAATCATGTGCATACCCTGAGGACCTGCATCAAAATGGATGGAAACCCAGAGCTGAGTTCTGTGATCTTAAAGAGCACAGCACATGCATCCTTCCCTTTACTTTACTATGCACAGGAACCTGAGCTCCCTGGACTGTGGGGGACTGACAGTGGCTACTGTGGCTTCACTGACTGAATGTATCTGCCGGACTCGCCGTTTACCTAATACCTGCTTGGCCAACTGAGTCCTTCGCAGTACCAGTGCGGGGCATGCATGTTGCATGCATGTTTGCAAAGGGTCTGTGTGAAGGATGCACATGGACTGCACATACTGCGTTTGTCTGATGCCGCCGGAAATCCACTTTGGATCTCCTGTGTGTGGATGCAACCTAAGACGGTTGTATGAAGCCGGTATCACAGCAGCGTTCGTTGAGGGTTCCCTGAAGCAGACCATAGAGTGTGGCAGGAAGGCTGCAGAGGAAACCTTTGATGCACAAGGAAAGTTCTTGCCCCTTTCCTGCTCCATTCTTCCACAGTAGGGTTACTCACAATAGGTTGAGACTTAGCTAACTGCAGAAGCCTCTCATGCTTTCGCACTTTTGTTTTGGTTTTCCTTGACCTGCTGCTCGCAGCTCGAGTCTTACTCTGTGCTGACATCAAAGGACAAAAACTGTGGGCCGACCAGTCGGGAGGAATACATAAAAAGGCATGAACTGCCTTAAATTGGTCCCAGAGCTGGACAAGTGAACTGCACAATCATTCTCTGCAAACTAAGAATTTGTATGGGGAAGAACCCTCCGGGTTGCCAGAATATCTCATTAAACCATTGCCAGGATCCCACACTGGCGGAGACAGTGAAAGACCTCAGAGCTTTAAGACTGGGGTCGCTGACTTCCAACTCTCTTTGTCAAGTTCGGGAACAAACCTGGAAGTTTTGCATCTACTAGAAAGAGCTGCCTTGAGCCTGCATTGAGGGAAGAAGCTAACTCCTGAGGAAGAGTGCTAGATGTACAGTTGCACAAAGTAAAGTATGACTAGAAGAGCCAAAGTTGGCCTGCTGTAGCCCAAGGAAGGGCCTGCACAGCCAGGCTGTGTGGTCAGGCCTCACAACCCAGCCCCCCTGCAAAGACCTGGAGCAAGGTAAACGTCATCCTGACGTCCACGCTGCCGCACTCCTGAGGTGGACAAGACACACAGGTTTTGGGAGTGCTCTACTGCCCGTTCCCTCTAGAAAGAGGTCACCGACACCCTCGCTAGAGTCACTGGTCATACAGACCTGAACAATGTGACCAGTCATCTGCTAACCCTACATATGTGTCAGAAAGCTGGTGGTGCCTCTGGCTGCTTATTAATCTAGCATTACTAAGGACACGACGTATGATTGTAAAGCACTGGAAGGCCCGTCACTCCCAGGCGTGATAACTTGAAAGCAGCGACCATCAAAAGGGATATGGCCAAGGCGTACCACCACGAGGAAGCCCGTGAGATGCGGTAACGCCCTATTGTGGCAGCATTGGGTGACCTGCTGTCCACTTTTAAGACACAGTGGACAGCAACACTGCCTCAAATTAACAGGACAACTGCACAATGGCTATTGCAAATACCCTACTAGTAGCAACTCTACCTTACCTCCCTTGCCAGGCTCCCTCCTCACCAACATGCCCCCGCCCGCTTTGTCAATACCTCCCCCTAAAACATAGGTGCAAATCGAATATGGCGCAAAGTGCACTGCGACATTGTAGCTCCCTGATACTGCAAGGGGCAGCAGGCAGACAACATGCTATCACTACGTACCATATGACATTTAAGCTTTCTTAGAGGGTCATGGTTTGGGATAACTATTCTGTGCTTTGAATTTAAACTGCCAAGACATGATGCACAGGTGTTTATAGGTACTGAGTCATGTTGTAGTAGAAGTATTTACTTTATTCGATTTCTATCTTAAAATCATATATGTACACACACAAAAAACAGTACAACCATAAAAAGAGAGTGTGAGTTTCTAAGTTAAAGCAATTATATCCACAAAACAAATTAATTACAGCAAACAACAGAGATGAGATACAGATACCCGACTTAAAAGAACACACTCATGGGCTCCTCAGGAGGAAAACAAGATTTGTAACAGATACTCAAAGTAAATACAATCTAAAAAATAGGTTGATGTGCTCATAGTCAATGCAATATACCTGATAAAGAGCGGGACACAAAAAACACACACTAGGAGACTGTAAAAGTTGTAAGATTTAACCTGAAGTAGGTGAGCAGCCTGCCATGGCAGCAGGATATCCCCAGGTACAAATAGGGTTCCATCCCACTTGTCGATTGGACCATAACAAAATAGCCCATTGAGCGCTTAGACAAGGCAGAAGCCTCTCACTCCGCTGCCACCCTGGAATGAAGGCCTGCTTCAGCCAACCAATGTCGCCTTTCACAATACAGTAGGGGTCGGAAAAAAGCTCTGGTCGACCCAGTTCAGTGAGATTTCTTCTAATAAATGAGAACCACGAAATATATGACATATTGCCCAGGTTCAAACAGTCTCACACTATAAACCTGTTGAGGTTTAACCCCCCCCTTCAACCAAAGAGATAACCGTAAAAGCAAATGGCATAAGGGTATATATTCAGAAATGTACCCAGGCCCCAATTCTTCATGGACAATCTCACTGGGAGTGCCCTAAGTGACGTTTAAAGGGCCTCTTAGCATGCTACCTGCAATGTGGCTTTGGACACATAACCCCAAATTTCACATACAAAGATAACTGTGTGGATACATTTGGCCTTACAGTCTTTGAGCATTGACTCTACATGTGTGTGGCCTAGATGTCTCAAAAAGGTACTAATGCCATTGCTGGCTCTTTTCAACATCATGACGTTCTTTTGGAGCAGAGGTTGCCAAGTAAAATTTGAAACCAATAGGACCCCAGGTAAGTAAAATGCTCTACCTTGCTGTTAAGATGGCCCTTTACCACAAATATTTTTGAACTAGTGTTTTAGGGCCAACGACCATGAGGTGGGACTTAGAATAGTTAGTAGAAAGTTGGAGGCCATCCATGAAGGAGACAAAAAGTTCTAGAATTAGCTGCAGGCCCTTAGCCGTGAGTGCTATTAAACGTGCGTCATCCGTGTATGAAAGTGCAGGCAATGGACGACCGCCCACACTCAGCACGTCCAACCCAAAATTTAGTTAGAGCTGACTCTAGACCATTGATATAAAAAATGAAGAGAAAGGGGGCCAGGATCTACCCTCAATGCACCCTTCTCTTCAAACTAACATGTTGGGTACATTCTCCATTTGCCTCATACCTCACAGAGGCAGTGAGACCCTCATATAAGTCTTGCAAAAAAGGTGACCAGAGCTGGCTTGACCCCCAGCACAGCCCAGAGCTTAGCTATATTAACCCTATCAAAGACCGAGCTGAGGTCAATGAAGGCTAAGTGGACTGCCCCCCAGATATTTAGAAATCCACATGTAGAGATTCAGGTTTTGCTCACCAGTCCCCCACCCTGTCTGAACCCCTTTTGGATCTCAGATAGCACATTATTTTCCTTTGCAAATAAAGTGAGGCGATCTAAAAGTACCCGACCAATGATTTTGACTTCCCTGGCCACCAGGGAGAATGGTCGATAGCAGGCAGGATCCATTATATTCCCATTTTAAAAAATGGGCACAATTACAGAATTACTCCAACTGATTTGTAGCGAGCTACAGGTGGCTGCATTAAGTCACTATGGGGGCCTACAGATTAACTGCGGATTTGAACAGACCCCCTCAGTACCCCATCTGATCCCGGGGACTTACCACCTGTAAGGGATATATTATCTTTCCTGACTTCCTCCCACTGGAAACTAAGCCCCAGATCCTCATAACCACCATGAAGCAAGTCCTTGCGTTTCTCAAAATCAAAGATGGCCACAAAATGATCAAGCCAGGCCTGAGAAGTAATAGTAAGGTTCGGCGCCGACACCTACTCTGAGCAGAACAGTGGGTGGTTCACTACCCTCCAGAACCCCACACTGTCCCGAGAGGCACAAGCCCCCTGTAGATTGCCCAATAGCTCCTTTTTTAGGTTCCTCTTTCTTTCTCTACATGCCAGGTGATATAGAAACCTGTCCTTCCTCACCTCTTGACAATTACAGGGTTGCTTTTGCACGGTTGCCATCAGCACTCCGTGGGCCTGTGAGCATGCCTTGTCAAACCACTTAGATGGAGCCGTAGATTGAATGGTGCTGGGCAAGGTAAGAGCGGCCCTAATACTCCCTGTAAGATTGGAACAGACCGCCAGAATGTTGGCGTCAAAAGCTCCGTCATCAAGGCAAATGGTCAGTGGATAAAAAAATCGGTTTGGCTAGGGAGAAACAGATGTGAATTCAAATCAGAATGGACTACCTTGGCCCACTTGAGCCTTCCCCTCAGGTCTATTAGTTTGACTGATTCCTTATAGAGGCTGTCCGCCTTAACCGGAACCCGGGGCCACCAAAAGTTGGCCAGGACAGGATATGGTCGCTCTGAGTATACCAGCCAAAGTTAAAATTAATTAAGGAGGAAAATAGGTATGCCGATATGAATATGCAATTGATTATCAAGCTGGAACCTGCCCCCTTAACAGTTGGAAATCGTGCCACACGATTGGCATCCCCCTTAATGAATAAGTTCAGCAGAGCGTGTTCTAAAATCACATTGTTCAGCAAATCCCCCCAAGGAGAATGTTTAAAATGTGCATGATCCATACCAAAAAATTCATTATCATGATCTCGATACAAACCACAGAGCAAAGATGCATATTAAAATCACCAATCACCCAGCTGTTCATATTTGTCCCTCTGCATGCTATGTGCAGTATTTAACTATGTGTCATGTATAAATTATTTTTATTTACAAGTGACAGCACTGGCTGAACAATGATGTATTAACTGTTGTTGTTGGCTTGATTGAGTAATAAGTCTCTACCATACATCCTCTCCATAAGTAGGTTTGCACCGCTCTGTCAAGCTGCTGCGAGGGTCAAGTGTGGGTGCACTTGGTGCTTAGTCTTAGGGCCAACAGGAGGCAGAGCCCAAGGACACTAGAGGTCAAACCCTCTTATTGTTTTAATTTTAGACCTTTAATTGCTGATTTATCTGGAACTCGGTAAAGAAGTACCCGTGATGGGCATTATGCTTAAGGTGGGGGCATCGGAGTTGCAGTTGCAAGCAGTGGCGGCTCCTCCACTAAGGCGAGGAAGCGTCGCCCCACTGCTGCAAAGCAGTGAAAGAAAGAACAAATACAATGATAATACCTCAGGGTTATTATCATAGTTTTTGTTCCTACTGCACAGCTTTGTGGGGCATACGGGCTGTTCTGCCATCAGAGCAGGGGAGTAGTGGTTTGCCCAATCCAAGTGCGCAATGACTGTTCTCACTTCGCTTGTTCTCGATGCAGGCTGCATTACAGCCTGAGTTGAGAACATGCCCAGGCCCCCATCCATTCCCTGGCTGTGAGCCGATCCAAGGCACTCAGACCAATCACAATGCTGCATTGCAGCTTTGTGATTGGCTTATGGGAGGGAGCCTGGCTGCTTCCTTTTCCGGCCTGGAGAGACTGAGACAACGTGGGAGAGAGTGGGAGAGCGGCAAGGAGGTACGTTTTTTTACACCCCCTCTTCCTCCCCCGCTGGCCAGCCCCACCACCCCTGATATGTGCTGGCCGCTACTGGTTGCAAGAAGTGGTTACTCCTACGTAATGTAATGTCTACAGTCAGTGAGGTTGCAAAACTCTGGGCTTCAGATTCCAGCTGAATCTGCAGTAAGACTGGTGCTCACAGAACCCCATTTTACTGTTTGAGTCCTGGCAAGTTCAGCACCGGCTCCACTGAAAGTGGAGTCTCCTTGGAACAGAAAATCAGGAATTTTAGCAAAACTCTCTACAGCCGACCAATACAGGCCAGACAGGCTAGTAGCCAAACCTAGTAGCCACGGCTCTCCAACACTGCCTCTTTATCCAGTGGTGGCCCATTCATAGTGGACGTTGGGGCTATGCCCTACCATTCAAGAACAAACATTAGCAGTCCACCAACATAAAAGAGAAAATTGTCACGCTACTTAAGAAAATGACGTAATGTTAAGCGATGTGCTTAGCATTACGAAATTTGCTGAAGATGCTGTGCCCAGCAACCACAGCATGTCTCCTTTGTCTGCTGCGCATGCCCGGGCAGCGTCGGCCCCATCCCTGACACAGGACAGTGAGACCTGTGAAGCTCCTTGGGACAGGGGGAGAGGAAGCACAGTGACGCGCCTGCTGTCAAGCGAGTAGGTGGAAGTTAGGCTGAACTTTTAGCTGAGCATTGAAGCAAGTTGGACTGACACAACAACTCAAGGCCTTCCCTGGCATGAGGGACAATAGAGGCAGAGACACCACTTCTGCGTGAGGTTCGTTAAACCCATGTAGTTGTTTATTTCCTATTAACTTTTAGATTTTGTTTTTACAATCCAACCAGAGGCCCTAGGTTTGCCCTTCCAGACTGTGAGTGCGTCAACAATGGCGCGTGGCTACATCTGTGCTATGCTTGTACCTCCAGATAGGGTAGAAAAATAAAAAGTGCTTCACACTCACTGAATGGGTAATTGGACAACTTGACCTGGTAAAAGTATGAGTGGAGGCGTGAGTGGGTTGAGGCATGAGAGGGAGTTGTTACATGAGTGAGTCACCAGCTGGATGAGTGGTTAGCTCGATGGATGCATGCATGGATGAGAGTGGATGCCTGAGAATATGGCTGCTTGGATGGGTCAGTAAGCGAATTCATTTGTGTGTGGATGTTGGCTAGATGGGTAAAAGGACTGATGCCTTAACAAGTATATGGTCTGATGGGTGAGTGTGGGTGCCTGAATTAATGGGTAAGTGAGTAAACTGATGCCTAGGCAGGTGTATGGCTGGAGTAAGTGGGTCAATAAGAGGGTGGATGGTTCAATGGGAAAACAGATGCCTGAGCGAGAGAGTGGTTGGAGTGGACGGAGAATGGATCAATGGGAGAAATCAGCTAGACAGATTGATGAGTGAGCAGATGGATGGATGGACAAGTGAGTGTGTGGATGGACTAATGGATGAATCAGTCAGTTAGATGCACTGGTGAGTGACAGGATGAATACATTGTTGTGTTCATCCTACTCAATTATTTCAGAGTGCATTGTATGTAGGTTTCTCTAAACCACGGCTCTAAGTGGGCCGGGTCCTGCCAGTGCTCAGCACCAGCAGTTCTAAGAAACAGGTGCTGAGACGGGTTCTATCGGGCTCTCCATTTTTGCCCTCATCCTCAGGGTGAAAAAATTCTTAACCCTGAATCCGTGCCCCCCTTCACGTCCTTTGATGTAACTTCATAGAGACTCGTTATAGTGCTTTCAGCCTCATCATTTCAGTATGAGGGACATCAATATTATATACAACAAGTCTATAGTCGTTGCCTATTTATCTTATGCAACTAAGAACCATTGGCAAAGCCAATAGTCCTGGATTGTTATAGGTGTATTGTTACTTGTTGTATTATATATCTGGATGCTATGACAGAAGCAGCAAAATACCAGTCAAAAGGCACACTATGCTAACTACAGATTTTTAGCTAACATGTTTTAAAGCCACACCCTTAATTACATCGGCCATGCCCCTTCAAGAGACCTCCCCATACAGTTTTTTCATTCCACTTAAAGCCTTTCTCCTGACCACCATCTGGTACACCAAGGTGCTCTGCCTCCAAGATGGAGCACCTCAGCGTCACAGCAGCAGGTGAAGGGGCAACCAGCGAGACAAGGATCCCCCTCTACATGAGTGTAGCAGCCAGAAGTGGGCGGAATGCTTGAGGAGCAGGAGGGCGGGTGGGCGGGACGTTTTAGGGGTCACAGAAGGGGGTTGGGCAGAACAAAAAAAATAACTTACCTTCAGCCGGCCATATCGCGATCCTTTTCACCTCTTCAGGAAGGCAAAGGCTCCCAGAATGCCCTGCGGCCAATCCTGAAGCTGCTCTTGCACGGAGAACAGCTTCAAAGTTGGCCTGAGCGATCTCAATTTGTGCTCCAGGACAGACTGTGAGTCTGTGCCTGCTCTGTCCAACCCATCTGTGTTGCTGGGTTGGAGAGAGCTTTCACTGCGCATGATGGTGTGCACTATCACTCCCCTCAGGTCCTGCCACTACCAGGCCCCGCTCACAGGACCCGGCAGGTAAGGAAAGATAAAACAAGTGTTGTTTTATTTTTCCTTTCCTGCGGTGTTTGGGGAGGCTATGCTCCCCCACCATAGCGGAGGAGCTACCCTTGGCAGCAGCAGTGGGCGGGCAAAGGCACTTGGCCACTGCTACCGGCAGTAAAATGCAGAGGCTAGATCATGCCATTCAAGGGACACCAGTTAGGGTTACAACCAGTAATGTTTGCTTCTGGACCAGGCAGGTCTGGTAGATCCTGCCAGTCTGAGGAGGTGATAGCAAGCTGGGGAGAGGGGATTAGCAGTCACCTCTGCAGGGAAGGCAGTGAGTAGCATGGGAGCACATAGGGGGATTGGGGAAACTCCTGTGAATGCTCCAGGAGGAGGTCAGGCTCCCCTTTTTACCTGCACACACAGTCCAACTTGAGACAACAATTTACGCCTCACCACTTGTTCACCAGCCGCCACTCTCACTGAGATAAAAAATCAAAATCTTACAGAAACATACCATGACTCTCCTAGTAGTCTAACCCACAGCAGTATTGAGATGTCTGTAAAGTACTTTTTCCAGACAGAAACTGAATGATGTTGGCAAAAGTTTTGGGCACAGACTGGGCCCCATAATCTGTCGAACTATAAGGTATTAAAGCACACTTGTTGCAAACAACACAGAACCACAAAACCCCAACTTATGTTAGAAATCATAGACCAAACTGAACCTGGTATATATGGAACTCCCTTGGATCAAGTTGGAAAGTTACTAGAACCAATAGCACTGTTGGCCAAACTAATGGCAGAATGTTCACTATGTGAACGTCTAATCTAAAATAATGATGACGGTGATACCGCTCTCCAGATAAAAGGGCACTATTTTTGTCTGACCACTTGCACCCACCCCTGCAGCTCCTCTTGCTCATCTACTTAGCACCCATGGCACAGTCATGGGATTTACAGGGACAGCTTCTCCATGAGAGTGGAGGACTGTCTCCATGCTGAAAAAATACTCCAAAACAGCTGAAAAATAAAGTGGTAATATTCGTTATTTATTATCATTTTATTTTTCAGCAACCCGTCCTGAATGGAGTGTCAGGACAGGTTAAGGCCATTGCTGCTGAGCAGCAGCAGGGAGCTGTGAACTTATGTTTAAAGAGAGCATGTTCCTTTGGCCGGCCATCTTGCGACGGCCAGCCAGACACCCGCATTTTAAACTTCTCCAATCCAGCTGTATAAGACAGCTGGTTTAGAGAAAGCGCAGGCCTCCAGCGCTCTTAAGAGTGCGGAAAGAGGCCGCTCTCTCCAATCCTGATGCTTCTCTCACGGCATGAAAGCAGTGCCCGGATTGGTTAGTGCAGTTTCCTCAGTCTGGAGCTTCGAAGAGCGAAGACAGCCAAGCGGGGAGGACGTCGTATGGCAAGTCAGCAAGGTAAGGGCCTTTTAAAAATTATTTTAATGCCACCCATATCTTGGCCGCCTCACCACTTCAAATACATGCCAGCCGCCACTGCACGGGAAGCAGCTCTTCCAGCTTCGTGGAGGCCAGTACGGCTGGGGCCTGGTAAACCTCAATAGAGGAGCCTTAGATGTGAAATTGCAGGTCAAGAGAAGCCGTTACGGGGGGAGCACAAGCGACACACGCGCAAAAAGCACGCGCCAAAGAGAAATCTAGCCCCGGGCCTTGAGCGATGGCAACTTCACCCCGAGCCCGCGCTAAATGAGGCGCGGATCATATCAAAATGTGATATTCAATATATGACGGTACTTAATGTTTCATTGCCCCGCGGCTGGCCACAAAAGGTTGGTGCAATGAATCACTTTTACAGGTGCCACTTGTGAGAAGTTCGGAGGTGTGTGGGCGGAGCCAGGGCTTTGATTCGTTCACAGCCGGGGTGGAGGAGTGCTGTCCTCAGTGGGTTTGTTTAGGAGCATGGCAAAGTGAGGTGAAGGGGAAGTAATATGTTCTAGGGAGGAGTGGGGCAGTGTCAGAAATATTTATTTATTTATACCGTTTTATATAGCTCGAGCTCTGCCCAAGGGCACTGGAGCGCTGTACATGTGCCTCGGTTACATTACACAAGGTTAGATTTATTTGTTTTATTTGTTCATTAGGCACCGGAACATAAAGAGATTTGCCCAGAATCACAGGATGTTGAGACGACTCCAGGGCTCACAACTCGCTCCCCAGTTTCAGGGTTGGCAGCTCTGGCCTTAATCATGCATCCTCGCCCTACGGAAATATGGGGAAGAGATTGAGGTGTCTGTATCATCTTCTCAAGTGAGGAGGGGAGCAGAGTCATTCATTCATTAATCTTTATTTCGGCTAATCATAACCATAAAAGATACATTTAAAATACAAGTTATACAATATCAATTAATCCAATAGATCAGGTACAGAGGGATAATTGATTCACAATTTTTTATGATCGGGTGCAAATATGCCATAAAACCTATCCAATAATATCATATATACAATCTTAAAAATACATTTAAAAGCTAGACATACATAGCATATACAGAGCAGAGTCAGAAAGAGGAGAAGAGGGGGAGAGAGGTGCCCTATGGAAGTCAGTATCAGAAAGAGGGGTAGAAGAGAGGTGCATTCATCATCTGCTCTAGAGTGAGGTGGAGCAATATCAGGAGGAAGGGGAGGTGATGGTGGTGCATGTGTTTCCACTCACGGGGTAGAGTGGGTATTGGAAAGAGGGACATGCGAGCGGGAGAGGTGGAAGGGCACCCTACTCTAAGAAGTACAGGTGCTGTGTTAGAAAGAGAGGCTTGCAAGAGAAAGATGCAGTGGTATTGCGCTTTGTGGAGGAGTGGGCCACCATCTGGAGGAGGAGAGAGGCGCAGCGGAAGTCAAATTGATGAAGAAGGGCATGGCGTATGTAGTTATAGGTGCGGCTTAAGCTGCAAAAACAACAAGGTGATGGATGGGATGCTTAAATTAATTTCAGCCACTGTGGATCGCTCGAGCTGCATCCCAATCCATAGTTTTTCACCCACCATGCCACCTCAGTTTGGACCCAGCCATATGCAAATCAGTCTTCACCCTGCTCCTCATGGGAACAGTCCAGCCCAAACTGCCAGGCCAGGTCGTCCCTGAACCAGAAAACAAGCAACCTAGGGCCTGTTTCACCCTTGTTAGGGCTCTTCAGCCACATATAGCTTGGTTCCAGTGGCGCAGTGAGCCCAGGACCCCCGTCTGGGCATATCGGGTGCACTTAGGGCATCAAATGCAATAACAAAGAAGGTGATGAATGGAATGCTTGAATTAATCTATGTCACTGGCAATCACTTGGGCATGATGGATTGGCATCCCAGTCCATCATATTTCACCCACCATGCCTCCTCAGATTGGATCCAGCCATTTGCAAATCAGTCTTGACCGTGCTCCACATGGGAACTTTGCCACTGGAATCAAGCTATACCTGACTGAACAGCCCAAACTGGTGCAAAACCAGTCCTAGGTTGCGTGTGTTTTGGTTCAGAGAGAATCTGACCTGTCAGTTTGCAAAGAGTGGGAAGTGCAGTGAAAAGGATTTTAATGGAGCAGTGGGCCACTGCCAAAAGGAGTAGAGGGAGGGAGGTGTAGTGGTGATCTGTTCTAAAAAGCAGCTGTTTCAGGAAGGGAGCGAGAGATGTAGCGGAGGGTTTGTACAAAACAGGAAGATTAAAAATATGGTAAATAGAGAGAAGAAAGACAGGACTGAAATGAGGTACATTAGAGAAGCAGAGAAGTTCTAGTGAGAGTCAGAGGGAGAAAGAAAAATGAACATCTGCTCTCAGGAGGGAAGTGGGAAACGACCAGCGAGCCAAGGGGAGAAATTGAGAAGCACAAGAAAGGAGGAGAGACAAAGCGAGGAAGGTAATAATGAGATAGTAGAGAGAGAGGGTAGTAAGTAAAACAGGGATCTCAGTGTACCATTAGACAGAGTCACACAACAGAGAAGGAAAAAAGGGGGTGGGACAAGATAAGCTTCTGCATAACTTTGCAAAAATTAAGCAAAAACATTTAGAATTTCACAAAAGTTCTGCTTTTTCTCTCTTCAAGATTAGAATTTGCGAAACTTAACTATAAGATTCTAAACAAAAAGCCCGGTATAGCGCTGAAGAGGGAGTACCGGAGGCAACT
The DNA here is from genome assembly GCF_964261635.1 of Lissotriton helveticus. NCBI lineage: Eukaryota > Metazoa > Chordata > Amphibia > Caudata > Salamandridae > Lissotriton > Lissotriton helveticus. The sequence continues at coordinate 1,499,678,315 of NC_136061.1, forward strand.
ATGTTATTCGTCCCTGGAACAATCTACTACGCTTCGAGATTCACATATAAGAGAGTTGAAAAAAAGCCATGGTAGAAAGTGCTGGAGTTCCTATTCGCCCACCAAGACGCAGCTTGGGCGAGTCTGCATCTTGCAATTAAATCAAGTAACTCTAAGCGTTTCTGGTCCATGATCGGCCATGGGCTTGTGTCTTACCACCCTGCAACTGATCATGTTATCCCATTTGAAAAACGGGAATCGTTTATGACACATACAATAGGATAACTGTGTTATAACACCCTATGCCTCAATACTGAAAACTAGAGTTTACATTAACAACCAATGAAATATTAGGGTTAATAAAGAAGTCATGTTCATCTAAGGCCACTGGGCCCAACCGAATTTCCATTGACATATTGAAAGCCGACCAAATCTTTGGGTAGAAGGCATAGGTAAACTGTCTTTGTTTTACAGTCCGGTCAAGCTCCTCCATCCTGAAAACAGGGCCTTAATCCATCCAATTTCAAGAATGGCCCAAAGAATGAACCAAAGAATTACCATCTGATTGCCTTATTGGATGCAGAAGGGAAGCTTTTTGCCAACCTTCTATTATCTCACCTGCATGACCGGGCTCGCAGCTGCAAACTTATCCCTATTATTCAGACTGGGGTTAGACCAGGTTGCTCGATTGGCGATAACATCAACGCTTTTAAATTGCTACCAAAGAAAACATTGAAAAGACACCTGACATTATATGTATGCTACATTGACTACTCACAAGATTTTGATAAAGGTAACAGGGCCAAACAGTGGAGTAAATTAATTAGCTGGGGCATTGATCAAACTCTGTTATATTTTTTAATGGCATTGCATAATAACACCTGGATGCAAATAAAGCTTGCAGGGGGAGTTTTGTCGCCAAGAATACGCACCGCAAATGGCTTAAAACAGGGGTGTGTCTTAGCACCGCTTTTTTTTCTTTATATATGGCTGGCCTATCCCTGTTTCTGGATCACACGTACAGCCTTGACACCAAATTAGTCAATAAGTCCAATCATCTACCTTGCGAATGAAGATGATATTGTTCTTTTTGCACTAACCCCTAGAGCATTACAGAATCAATTGTCTAGGCTATCTGAGTTTAATCGGTTAAATGATCTGCAGGTTAACTGCGATAAAACCAAAATAATGTCCTTTAGATACAAAAAGTATAACCGGGCCTTATACTCAAGAGCTATCCTTTAGAAGAGGTGGCAGATTATAATTATCTTGGGGTAACAATTGACAAGAAGTCCACGTGGACAAACCATCTAGCCAACAAACGAATAAAAGCCCAACTAATTACACAATCCCTGAAAAATGTTTTTCAAAGTTATGGCGGTCAAGCAACCTCTCCAGCAATTCCAGCCCTCAATATTAAGCTAATCCTGACCCTTCTCCATGCGGCCATGATTTTTAGCAATAAAATTGTAATAGAGTTGGATAAACTTCACATTAATAAAATCATTAGTTGGTCTTGGCCTTCACCTTTCTTCTCCTGATTGTAAAATATGGTTGGAGTTTGCCTTAACTTCATTAGCCCTAAAGCAGACTGGTGCAGTTATAAACTACTTATATGATTGCCTTAACGCCACTGAAAACTCACTGAAATATTATATATAAAATGAGTTACAATCATTAAGTGATTCTAACTCAACACTGAATGTTGCAGGTCTCAGTAAAGTTTTAAGCCAGAATAAGTTACCTCCTCTATCGGCCTTAACAAAACTGCCATGATCGTCTCGGAAAGGCCTTGTAAAGCAAGCTATGAAATCCACTAGGCAAGGCAACAGACTGATGTAGCCCACTTACATGTTTATAAATACTCAGATTACACCTCTGACACCTACCTGAAGACACCTCAGGAATACCTTTCCTATACCTTGAATCCGCCCTGTAAAGTAAAGTACTGGAAGTTCCACCTTCTCTATATACCGATTGCCTAATTTGAAGGTTCTTGGAGTAAGAAGCGTTATTCATCAGGACAGTGTCGACTTTGTGGCTATAAGGAAGAATCCTTAGAGCATATTGTGTGTTTGTGCCCACTTTTACTACTTGCCAGGAAAAAAATGATTGTAGCCCACATTTATAAAACTGAACTGAAGAACCAAGAAGCAATTAGACTTTGCGTATTGTCATCTTGGTTAACCTATGTGTCTTAAATTTATGGTTTCATCTTTATCTTTTTTGTATTTATGCTGATTCTACTGTTTTTATAATCGTAATTGGTATTTTATTATATCTATGCAATACATTTTATTCATTCACAAAAGATACTTGCCAATGTTTAGCAAGAAAACTGAACACAAATGCATACCAGCAGGAGACTGATTTCAGGACAAAATATATCTAGGCCACAACGTTATTGTTCCCATGAGACATCACCAGGTCAAAACAGTCTCATGAAAGTGAAAAGCACTGAGATTTCACACCAGTGAAATCTCGCACATCTTTGCAATATTCACATACGATGAAATCTGCAAATTTTGTATGATTTATTCTGCACAAGAAGAAAAATTTCCCAGACCTAATTAGAAGGGATATGATTAAATCATTAATATTCATGAGGCAGGTGCAATATGCAAGCCTATTAGGAATGGCTAGCACTCCCTGGGATGGTGGCCTGCTGGGGTCAGCAGACCACCATGTCTGTGACTGCTTTTTAAATAAAGCAGTTTTTTTTAATGCGGTCCGTTTTCCTTAAATGAAAACGGGATGCATTTAAAAAAAGAAATAGAAAACATTACTGTTTAATTTTTTAAGAGTAGGCAGCGGTCCGTGGTACCACTTCCTGCTCTTAAAAAATATTTTTATGCCAGTCACAAAGGGAAGGGGTGCCCTGGGGACCCCGTCCTGTTTGCGAGTGTCTAACCACCTACTTGAAGTAGGTGGTAAACTGCAAGTGTTTTGCGAGCACAATTGCGGTCGCAAAACAATGGTACATACCATTGGGACTCACTATTAGGAAGGGACAGCCTTGGCATGCCCCTTCCTAAGAGCGAGTCGCAAATCCTATTTTGCGAGTCAGTAATAGGTTACCGACTCGCAAAATAGGGGTGTACATGGGCTAGACCTATTTTGCTGTCACAAACGGGCCAATTTACCGTTTGCAACTGCAAAAAACGGTCGTACATCTGGACCTTAGTCCTGGTCCTTGATCCACACACTGGCTCTGGTGGAATACCACGGTTCAGATCCGTGCAACTCCTGAATTTTTGGGAAGTTCGCTGCTCGCAGGGTCTTGGAAGGCAACTTCTCCTGGTCTATGAGATGTAACTGCATGAGGTCAGAGGTTCAAAGCCCAGGGTGGGAGGTTGCTTGGCTGCTTCAAGGGGATTACAATCTTAACACTGAACTAATCAATTGATAACTCAGGGGAGCATGCTTGCCAAGCAACCACAGCTCATGGGTGTAGCCCAACTACACTTGATGACTGAATATTGTTACTTTCCACCACCTCTGGTGGTTGGTGTCTGGGGGTTTGTGCACACTGGATCAGGACCTTTTAGGTTGAGCTTGGGAAGCACATGCGATGCTCCGCGAGGCATGCTGTATTCAGGTAGGGACTTGAAGCTCCGCCTCCTCTCCGCCCACATTTTTCATAGGCTTGGGTCATTGTCCACTGTAAACTGTGGCTGCTCATTGGTCAATATGCTTAGGAGTCCCTCCTTAGTACCGTCTTGTCTCATTTTGTAACCTATCATGGCGATACCCCCTGTTACGTGTGTTGTTACTTGGTAGGCTTTAATTACAGCCTCCAAGCACTATTTTCTCAAACAGCTTTGGCCTGCCTGCAACTCTCCTAACGATTTTCTTTCTCATTTTTATCGCACGGGCGTCAAACACATTTGCAATGTAATAGGTCTTGCATTTGTGAGAGTTTAAGCTATTGGCATTGTAAATGACAATGCCTTTTATTTATCTGTTTTAAGAACAACACATAAATAAAAGGCATTATTATAAATAAAAGGCATTATCATTTACAATGCCAATAGCTCACAGTTTAGTAAATGTGAAACTTATTGCATTGCAAATGCTTGGTTCTCTTGTGAATGCTGGGTGAGGTATCTCTATGCAAGTAGATTACCAGTGCCGCAGATAGAGCTTCAATCCTAATCCCAGCCCCTATAGTATGTATGGGCACCACCCAGGGTTAAAAATCCCAGCTACCCCGCTTAACCAAACTGTGTTATTTTAGGCATATCCGTTTGCCATCCCTGGACCTCTGATTGAGGGTCAAATATAAGAGCACCTTGAAGGAACTCAGGGGCATATTACCAAAACAGGCGAAATGAAATTATCGCCGCTTTTGCGGCCGTTTTCGGCCGCAAAGCGGCGATAATTTCATCGCATTATTAGCAAGCTGTCGCTAACATCAGTTAGCAACAGCTTTTAGGTGATAGCGAGCGGTTTGGGGCCCGCTTTGCATGTCAGCGACATCTATCGCTAATGATATGCAAAGTGGGCGTACCCAACCTGTTAGAGACTGAAAGCAGTCACTAACATCGCTATCGCCTATTATCAATGCAGCCGTAGCGACAAAAAAATTCACGCTAAGGGCGAATATCGCTGAAAACTAACGCCTGCTCAGACCAGTTTTTAGCCTGTATATCCAATGGGAGGTGGATATTCAGGCTAAGTCCCTATTAGCGATAATGCCTGAATATCGCTGGATTTCCAGCGATATTCATGCATTTCGCCGCTATCGCCGGATATCTTATCTCTTTGGAGATAAACGTTGCTAATAGCACGTTATCTCTGCGATAAAATCCAGCAATGCGCGGCGGTAAAAAAAATTTCGCTAAGCTTATTTAGCGATAAATATCGCTAGTTGTTGATAATATGCCCCTCAGTTCACTATGTGTGCTATGAGAAAACCTCACACGTGTCTGGTTTAAAATACAGTAATGTTGCTCTGCATACAATAATAATTATTGGATAAATACAGTACACATTTTTTAGAATCAAACATTTTATTATGCGGCCAGTTAGCATCATACACAGCCCAGCTGTCTACATCGACTCACCGGCAGGGCGTAAGCAAGCAATAAGGAAACACAGCGTTTGGACCTACAACCCGGATGGCGGTCCTGCGTAGTAAAAACCATAGGCACCCCCCACCGGCAAAGCGGAGTCCGCAATTTTCATAGAAGAGAAAACCAACAAGAACCAAAAAGGAAACAGAGGAAACACCCCCCACACCCCCCTCCACCAATTCCCCCCTAGCCGATCCCCCCAATCCCCCACCTACCCCCCTCCCCACTCCGCATCAACCATCAGCCAAGCTAAGTGCATCACACACACCCCTCTGACCCAGACAGATCCATCCCTAGAAACTAGGGCACCGGTACAGCACCCATCGGACCCAGGGGAATGAGCTGTAGGATTTGTAGGTACTTTGGACATGTAACTTCTCTAAGCTCCTTAGACAGAAGACGTAGAAACAGGGCCCACAGAGTAGCATATTCGGACCCTCTGCGATCCATATTCAAGGAAAGAGGTTCCATCGCCAAGGCATGCCACAGGCGCATCAACCAGTCACGCACATCCGGGACGTCCGGGGAGCCCCAGCGCGCCAGCAGGACCTGTCGTGCAGTCAGTAGTCCTAGAGCAATTTGTCGTCCTAGCAACGTGCGCAGTGGAAAACAAGAGGGATGTGGGAGGCCTAGCAGTGTGTGCTCGGGGAGCCTAGGCAACGTGATCTGGAACGCAGCATCTAGTTCATCAAGAACCGTTTTCCAGTATTGTTCTAACTTAGGGTAGCGCCATAACATATGCAGGAGATTGCCCGGCATACCGCACCCCCTTTCAGCAGAGACTGGATTTAGCCTTGTCCCAGGATGCAACGCGCAGTGGCGTATAGTACCAGTACGTCGCCAGTTTGTAGGCCGACTCCGTACCCGCCGTGTTAGCAGTAATGTGATGCGTGCAATAGAATACCTGTTCCCACTCTCTCTTTGAGAGTGGACGCCCCAGCTCTACCTCCCAACGCACTTGCGCCTTTGTACGCTGCCGCCGCGGGTCACGCAAAATCATGGCATATAGTTCAGAGATAAAGCCCCGATCATCTTTTTTGCGCAGGAGCCATCGCTCGAAAGCCGTGAGGGAGCGCAACATCAACGTCACATTAGCCGGATGCGTCACCCAGTGTGCCACCTGCGCATAAGAAAAAACATCCGACACGTCCAGTAGGGAATGATCCGACCGTTGCTCCGAAAAAGGGACAAACCCCTCCAGATCAAAAAGCATACCCACCCTCTTACAACCCTTCTCCCGCCAGCGGTGGAAGACCGGCGATGCACGGCCAGGGGGGAAGGCGGGATTGTCTACAATCGGCGTCATGGGTGAAGGGAAGGTCGTCCAACCCTTACGGAGTGCTAATTGATCCCACGCCTTGAGTGTTGGTGATGTCACCGGCGAGGAGTATAACCCCCATGCCCTATCTTTGCGAGGCAGCCAGAGTTCCCGCCAAATGTTGCAACCCGCCACAGTCTGGTCCATGAACAACCAATGCTTACTCGATTCAGGTCTGTTCCATTCAACCACGAAGCGAAGGCAGGAGGCCTGAAAATAGGCCGTGAGATGGGGGAAGCCCGAACCACCAGCTGCTTTCGGAAGTGTGGTCGTTGCAAACGCTGCCCGGGGCCGCTTGTTGTCCCAGAAAAACCTATTCAACAAGCCCTGGAGTTTCTTCAAAGCTCGCCTCGGTGGTGTGGGGGGCAGCATTTGAAAAACTTAAAGTATTCTGGGCAGAAGAGTCATTTTAATAGCCGCCAACCTGCCAAACCAGGCCAGGTTGAGGCGCGACCATGCGGAGATAGATTTGGTAGTCTGTTCTATCAGTTTGGTGTAGTTTAAGGAAAGCGTTTGGGACACAGTCGAAGCAAGGCGGATGCCCAGATACGTGATGTCAGACTGCGTCCAGCGGAAGTCAAAATCCCGCTGCAGGTCAGCCACTTCCTCCGGCGGGACAGAGATGTTTAAGATTTCAGATTTGGTAAAATTAACCTTAAAGCCCGCCACGTCATGGAAAGCCCGAATTTCCGCAGAGAGGCAGCGTAAAGAGGCAACGGGGTTCTGTAGAGCTAGAACAACATCATCAGCGTACTAACTGATTTTATGCTCGTCAGCTCCCAGTACACATTTTTACATGATGTTTTCTGTATCATTTATAAGCAGAATCTTTAGATCGCTCTGCTTATGTTGTGGCTCTTAGACCCATACATAGCTCGAAACTCCCATTTGCTGACTTGTCAATCTCTATGTGGTATAGGAAGAAACCTTGACATTTCGGCGAGTTACTTCACACAAGAATAATATAAATAAATAAAAATACAGAGGGTCTGATCGAAATCCTTTAATAACATGCCAGGATTCCACTTCATGTTTAATCTGTTGGGAAACATAGTGCGTATTTCAGACAAGCATTCATCCCGACACTAAATATGCAAATAAAATGTGGAAAAGAACGGGCGTCTTTATTCATGTCATCAGGACTGATTATGAGCCTGGTAGAGAAGGGGGCAGAATCATCTCTGAAGGGGTGGGGGCTTTAATTAGCACGTGCCGATGGATCCAGGGGGTGCTCTCGGAGCAGCTGTGGAGAGGGCCCATCGCGTTCCAGGCCCCTCCCCCTAAGAAAAAAGTTGGTGCATTCTGAGGAGCCGGGGTCGAGAAAGAAGCAGGCGAGGCAGATTATGTAAGGGATGGTGAAGATACTGTGTTAAGGGAGGCCGGGGGAAGTACCTGTAGCGCCCACTGAGGGAGCAGAAGAGGGCCTCTCGGCGCTAGAATGGCCCAAGTTAGGAAAGCTGCCTGACATGGCGGCAAGCATTGTCTGCTGGAGAAGACCATTGGATAAAGGGTCGCCACGGATACTGCCAGTGACAACCACATACAGCGAGGGCAGCCTCAGAGCTGATGGAACCATGGCACTGCCAGTCCACGTCACCTATTAATGGCCAGGGAGAGAGGGCAATGCCAGGCTGAGGACCATCTTTGAGGCAATTGAGCAGACACAGCCCTAATCACCTATCAGGCGAGGGCACTGGTGCCAGCACATTCAGCATTTAACAGCACTGCCAGGCCATTGTAGTGAGGGCACTAAAGCGGGCACTGCCATCCTTCAGCAGGGATTAGAGACCAAGGTCGAGCGCACAGCACTGGGAAAAGCGAGCCTCCATCAGACATGAGATATCACGTAAATTCCCCAAGAACTTTTAGAAAGGGTTGAAAAGAAATGATTTTAAAACTGGAAAAAGCAGCTGCGGTTCGTGTAGGTAAGAGTGGTGGGGCCGGGTGGGGGGAGGGTGGTATTTCGAAAGACGTCGTAGAGGGAAAATTAAATAAAGAATTAATTTTCCCTCGGAGTCGTTTGTCAAAATCCCCCACCTGGCCTCTATTACCTGTAAAGCCGCGGTTGTGAAAAAGTGCTGCCCTGAGGGAGTAACTCAGGGCAAAAAAACTAGGAATATCACAATCAGCATTCACATGTAGCTGATTATAGCAAAGTGAGACCGGGGACAGAGGGCGCTGCAACTGACTCCTGGTCAGCTACATGCGATGCTTAATTTGAGCCAGTGGTTTCTGGTGCCCGGCACCTACATTCGATTGTTCAACGCCAGCACCTATGACAGTCTGCCACATTGTGGTGCTGTTTGTCTAATTTAGAAGCAAGTACAAAACAGTTGTTGATTAATGCAATATACATTAACAATGAATAATACAGTCCTTCGTCCTAGAATCGTCCGTATTGTCACACTTGTACGGCTGTGATGGTTAATAGCTGGTTTGGTACTGTAAGTGCTGACAAGGGCAATAAATGATGCAAGTGACAGCTGACTCCTGACGTGGGCCCTGGAACTATTATTTTACAAAAGAAGCACTGGCTATACGTACCGTGGCAAGCAGTGCCAGCCTTCATTGGCGCATTGTATGCCAATTCCCTTTAAGGACAGTCACATGCCCACACTCTCTTGTCCTCTCCCCACTCTCAGGCCATGAGAAAAGCACTTTCAGAAGGGGATACCGCACACCTTCAAAGGCGCGCACATATTAATGGCATGACGTTAATGGAACGGGCCACACCTCGCTTGGGACTGATCTCGCGACTGGAACAGCAGGGGACTGGGATGTATTCAAAGTACAAGTGAGAGAGTAAAGGAGGGAAGAGGCTCAGAGGGACTGAATGGGACAGGAGATAAAAGAATGAGATGGAGAGACTGAGATATTGAACCAGGGTCAAAGTGAAGCCTCTTTCATCCCCGCCTCCACAGAGCGAGGAAACTGCAAGGAAAAAAAATCATACAGCAGATTTTTCATTTATGGCTGCCTTTGAGGTCCAACTTTCATCCTGTTTCCTCATTTCTAGAACCCAGGATTGCATTCAAGGCAGGGGCTGCACACGGTGCTCGCAGCCACCCTGGGAATAACCACATCATTGAGGAGCGATAAGGCGCTTCGACGGCAGGGACCGTGGAGGGCTGGAGAGAACACTGGCACTTTGCGAGCTCTGTTAAATTGGAATGTTGGAGCTCCAGGCTTATACCAGCCATTATAAGCCCGAAGCACTCCATTGTTTTCAATGGAGCTCCCAACATTCCAATGTTCTAATGTGTGGTATAACTTAGCTCTCTGACTAAAATTAGTTTGTATTTGCGCTTTACACCAGTGCTTGAAATGGAAACATAGAAGTACAAGTACCCTGTACCAAGGGCATAAGTCGTAAAAAAAGAAGTGGGGGGACGCTGTCACCGGAAGTGACATCACGACAGGAAGTGACGCCACGAAAGGTGCCGAGCTCCTCGTCCCAGAGAGGCCAAAGAGTGAAGTCCAGCTGTTTGGCAGGGGGATGGCGCCCCCCCGGTAAAATAAGTGGGGGGACCCCGTCCACCCGCGTGGTACCCCGACTCGAGCCCTGCCTGTACCCGAGTACCTGCTTGTTTCTGAGAAGTGTTGGTACCCTCCAATAAAGTGTATTGCGTCACTCTTGAGAAGTGCCGAAACTCTACCTCTCAAAATAAAAAAGTGCTGGTACTCAGTACCGGACAGTAACGGCCCATTTAAAGTATTGCTTTACCCGTAATTTGTTTTTGTGCTTTACGCAGTGCTTACATGCAGCTTTTCAGGCACCCCTGAGCACTCCGAGGCACAGTTAGCTTGCAGAAATAGTCATAGCTAGCGGAGTAAAGGTAAGCATTGGGAAGTGGACTGTCTTCCTGGTAACCCCAAAATGCCCTCTGTAACTAACAAAAGGCTACTACGAAAGGCCAGCTTCTGTTGCATTGCAAGCTTCATGAGCTCGGACCGCATTCAGGTGAGGATAAGCTCTTGTCTGCGAATCCCCTGAGTGCAAATGGCCTAAACTGCTGTCCTCTGAGTACAAACATGTTGCCTCAAATTATAGGCCCATATCGGAGGGCCAGAGGTAAGGAGGGCCTGCTACAGGCCCCAAGTCACTTTCCGCCTGCCTTTTCATGGCAGGTTTACCGCCATGAAACTGCCAGTGGAAAGGGACATTGTAATCCCAGGCACTGCCACTGTTGTAGTGATTGCAGTCCCTCTGACCACCGACGGGCTCCTTGAGCCAGTCGGATGCGTGATGGTCAGGCTCTCCGCCCGCCCTCCATCATAATGTGGCAGGCGGACATGCAGGGTCCGATGGCGGTGGGAGTGCCACTGATGGCCTGACGGTGGGGGTCCCACCTCCATCATAATGAGGCCCTTAGTATTTTGTACTGGAAGGGTACCCAGCCTGATTGTGTGCCAGTGCTGATGGAGAGAAGAGGACAGCGCCATATAACTGTACATATGGTGCTGTCCTGCTCTATCCCTCTCATGCATGCATGTGAGACATTTTTGTAAATATACCCCTAAATCTCAACCATACGCCAAACTGTTCAACAGACGACCACGTGGTGAAATTAAATAAATAGTTTGTTTTCATCATCATCATCTGTCGAAAACCCCCACCTTGACCCCCTGCCCCACCACCCCACCACTCTTACCTGCACGGGCCGCAGCTGAGTAAAGTGCGGTTGACACCATGGTGCACCCGTACATCGAGATACCTTCCCTACTCTGCAGAGGCCTGGTTGCAGGACTATGAGGGTGCATGTTGTAGGTGATGCTGATGAAAATAATTCCACAGGTGAAACATCCTCTGGTAGTGGTGTGTGGGTAGGGCGTCCACTGGTAACCTAGAGACTGCCTAGCTCCAGCTGATAGTGGAACAATTCCTATTTTGGCAGAGTCTTGAAAAGCCTGCTAAAGGCAAAAGAACTTCGACGGTCCAAATTAAAAATATAGTTGAAATCTTATATTCTGCTACCTATTCGATGCACGAGGTGTATCAGTCCTTCCAGGGCGTGGGACTTTAGATGGGTCTCTTACATAGCAGAGGGCAGGGGATAAGGTATGGATCCATACGCGAGCTGGGGATCCTGGCAGGATTCCCTCTGTGAATGTTGGAAAATGAGATATATTCTTACGGGGTTTCAAGGATGCTGGAAGGATCCCCTACAGAATACGGCATCACACCAGAAGATGTTGGATAGGGGACACATTGCTGCGGGCGTTTGAAAGCACTAGATACTCCATCTAGGAAGAAATGTCACAATTACTGACAGACCCTGGAAGGGTCGAGTAAATAGCATAAGGCATTGGACACAAAATTATACCGCATAAGGATTTTACAATACTGGATGGAGGAAGGATGGAGGAACACAAAGAATTGTATTTAATGCATAGACAATGGTAGTATTGCTTATTAACTTCAATGGTGGGAAGGTTACTCAGTGGAGGTCTGGTGCATACCATGTAGGATATGTGAAATATTTGCATTTAGGTTAATTCTAGGTACATTTGGATACCCTGAAATGAGGGATCTAATGGTCAAGCGCACTCTCCATCCTTGGGCAACTCTTTTTATTCTACCTGGATCAATATTTGTGACAGTATCTCTAATGGGTTAACAGCACCCTTAGGGGTTTCTGGGCATTCGTTTGATGTGTGTTTTGCCTAGGAACGGTGGGCAACAGCTGTCCTCATCAGGCAAAATGCCCAGTGTCTTACTTCACACGCACTGAAAACATTTCGCGAAGCAGGCCCTGTTCTGCGACTGAAGATTTATACTGAATGAGGTGCCAAGATGGGAGCGGAGGTAACTAAGCATGGCTGCACCGCCCAAAGGCGATTTAGCAGTGTGACATGTGACTTGTGCCTTGCAAGAAAGCCATCCTCCTCTCGCTGGCCCAAACTCCCAGAACCACAGTGGCTTCTGGTCCCCGACTGCGGCTACCTTCTGTCCTTTAGCTACAACTCATCCGTCCATGCAATTTGCCACCTCTGTGATGTCACTCAGTCGAGGGAGATGGTTTCTATTTCTGGCTCCCAATGCTCAGAGCGGTCTCCAACACAGGCTGTGGATTGGGAGTGATAGTAATACACACGTCTGGGCACAGACATCTCCTTCCCAGTGCTTATTTCACAAAATAATAAGTGCCAGGGCTCGGACGAGGAGGCCACTGCAGCTTGCACCACCCATTGCATCGTCATCGCTGCCAAAACAACTACCAACCATCTCTCTCGCCTGCAAGTGCGACAGTTCACATTATTCCTGGTCCCCAAAGCTAAAGGAATGGCTGGGGAGGCAAGTATTAGTAATTTTTAATGTATATTGTATTCATAAACAACCAGTGTGCTGCTCATCTCTAAATTAGATGAGCAGCGCCACCCTGTGGCAGACTGTCATAAGTGAGGTGTTGACAATTAAGTACCGGTGCCGAGCACCGGAAACCACAGGCTCAAATTAAGCATTGCTCCCTCCATTAAAACAAAGCACACCTATGCTGGCAGCAGCAAAAGGGAAGAGTTGGCATCCTTAAAGTGGATGTTTGGATATTCTCTAACGGTGGAACCGGTGATGGCGAAGGCACTCCAATCTTAAAACAAAGCGCTGCCACCCACACAATGGAAGCAGGAATGCACAAAGGGGAGACTGATGTAAAGCAGTATACCAAGGCATAACAGTCCTGCTGTAAGCAAATCTAGTTGTAGCTACATTATGCAGACATGTGCCTCCTCTATGGAGCCAGTGGCAGGGGACATGCTCTCTCACCTTACCACAATGGACACGGCGACTCACAGGAAGCACAAAGAGATATCTACAGAATTGGTGAACAACAACAAAGGAGTGACTAAAGTGAAAAAACAAATAAAAATATATAAACAACAATATTTTTGATGTCTTTTTGTATCTATACTTATACATATATATGTGTATATCACAATCTATACACACACACATGTACGAGTATATTTATTTTATCTTACTCTCCCCCTTAGGAACAGAGCAACCCTCTGCAGGAAGATACCTCCAAAGGGAGCCCGTACCCCACGTGAGTATCAGAAGGAAAGGGAAAACTACCCTTTTTGAGAAGGACCCTCACTTACCACTAGTTGGTGACATGCTTCATCATTGGGTCCCCGCTGGGGTAGCCGAATGCCCCCCCCAGCGTGCTACAACGCCTGATTTACAGCGGAGCGGGATGTGGTGAGTGCAACAGTGCCCAAATTAAGATGTGAATATAACTGTGGGTGCAAGATTTAAAAATACAAGGTTGTAGCCTCTACAAAAATCTTTAATATCGGCCAACCTGTATTGGGTTAAAAACAAGGTGGACGGACTACCAAGGTTTTATATTACGAAACCTGGGTCCTTAAAAACAAACAAATGGTCAACATGTTTCTGCTGTTTGGACTGCAAATTCGCTCAGCATTCGTCAGGACATACACAAAGTCCTCCGGTGGTATGCGCGCGCTAAGGCGCACCCTCCCGTGAGGCTCTGAATGTGAAAAATTATTTTAAAGATAGTCAATATAGTGTGACTCACGGTTAGTATCCGTGGTTGCTCACTGCGGTTTGCAGGAATGCAAAAAACTTTGCGAGGGCAAAAAACTCTCCCCTTGGGTAAAGACCGCGCGGGATCCCTTCACGCGGTGTCTATTTGAGCACACGCGACTCCCCGCTTTGTACCTGCACTCTGGGCTGCTGTCTCCCTGGAAGTGACTTCTGTTTGTCTGTTTTCCCTTTCCTTCTGATACTCACGTGGGGTACGGGCTCCCTTTGGAGGTATCTTCCTGCAGAGGGTTGCTCTGTTCCTAAGGGGGAGAGTAAGATAAAAGAAATATACTCGTACATGTGTGTGTGTATAGATTGTGATATACACATACATATGTATAAGTATAGATACAAAAAGACACCAAAAATATTGTTGTTTATATATTTTTATTTGTTTTTTCACTTTAGTCACTCCTTTGTTGTTGTTCATATATTGATTGGGGTACAGGAGTGCCTGCTCATGCCCTTTCTCTCTAGTTGTTGTTGGATATCTACAGAATTGACCATAGGCTGAAGATTGCCAGACCTACTTTACTGCTCTACATGGGTAGAGACACACTATAGTCATCACCCTTGGGTCAATGATAGAGGAAAATTAAGTCAATTGTATCCTCTATGGAAACAGCGACAGGGATAAGGGAACTCATCAGAACTGTAGAAACAGGAATGATGGAAGGACACGCCCTCCAATGCCACAGACATGCATGCCTTGCAGAAGCTGTGGATGAAGGAAGGAAATCTCATGTTATGGCCAAAGAGAAGTAGGCTTATATCAAACTATAAAAATAGTGAATTAGTGAAGTGTGGTGTAGACAGATACATGATTTGTCTACAGGGTGCAGCATGTTATGTGGCAGAAAGGTCCATGATTTATCCAAACAGTGTTGGGGCAATGTGGCAGACGGATCCATGATTTACCCCAACGATGTAGGGGAAATGCGGCAGACGGATCCATGATTTACCCCAACGATGTAGGGGCAATGTGGCAGACAGGTCCATGATTTACCCCAAGGGTATAGATGCAATGTGGCAGACAGTTCCATTATTTACCCCAAGGGTTTAGGGGCACTGTGGCAGACAGGACCATGATTTACCCCAAGGGTGTTGGGGCAATGTGGCAGACGGATCCATGATTTACCCCAACGATGTAGGGGCAATGCGGCAGATGGATCCATGATTTACCCCAACGATGTAGGGGCAATGTGGCAGACAGGTCCATGATTTACCCCAAGGGTGCAGGGGCAACTTGGCAGACAGGTATATGCTTTGCCCCAAGGGTATAGACACAATGTGGCAGACAGTTCCATTATTTACCCCAAGGGTTTAGGGGCACTGTGGCAGACAGGACCATAATTTACCCCAAGGGTGTTGGGGCAATGTGGCAGACGGATCCATGATTTACCCCAACGATGTAGGGGCAATGCGGCAGACGGATCCATGATTTACCCCAACGATGTAGGGGCAATGTTGCAGAAAGGTCCATGATTTACCCCAAAGGTATAGACGCAATGTGGCAGACAGTTCCATTATTTACCCCAAGGGTTTAAGGGGAACTGTGGCAGACAGGACTATGATTTACCCCAAGGGTGTTGGGGCAATGTGGCAGACGGATCCATGATTTACCCCAACGATGTAGGGGCAATGCGGCAGATGGATCCATGATTTACCCCAACGATGTAGGGGCAATGTGGCAGACAGGTCCATGATTTACCCCAAGGGTGTTGGGGCAATGTGGCAGACGGATCCACGATTTACCCCACCGATGTAGGGGCAATGTGGCAGACAGGTCCATGATTTACCCCAAGGGTGCAGGGGCAACTTGGCAGACAGGTATATGCTTTGCCCCAAGGGTATAGACGCAATGTGGCAGACAGTTCCATTATTTACCCCAAGGGTTTAGGGGCACTGTGGCAGACAGGACCATAATTTACCCCAAGGGTGTTGGGGCAATGTGGCAGACGGATCCACGATTTACCCCAACGATGTAGGGGCAATGTGGCAGACGGATCCGCGATTTACCCCAACGATGTAGGGGCAATGTGGCAGATGGATTCATGATTTACCCCAACGATGTAGGGGCAATGTGGCAGACAGGACTATGATTTACCCCAAGGGTGTTGGGGCAATGTGGCAGACGGATCCATGATTTACCCCAACGATGTAGGGGCAATGTGGCAGATGGATTCATGATTTACCCCAACGATGTAGGGGCAATGTGGCAGACAGGTCCATGATTTACCCCAAGGGTGCAGAGGAAATGTGGCAGACAGGTGCATGATTTACCCCAAGGGTGCAGGGGCAACTTTGCAGACAGGTATATGCTTTGCCCCAAGGGTATAGACGCAATGTGGCAGACAGTTCCATTATGTACCCCAAGAGTTTAGGGGCACTGTGGCAGACAGGACCATGATTTACCCCAAGGGTGTTGGGGCAATGTGTCAGACGGATCCACGATTTACCCCAACGATGTAGGGGCAATGTGGCAGATGGATCCACGATTTACCCCATTGATGTAGGGGCAATGTGGCAGCGGATCCATGATTTACCCCAACGATGTAGGGGCAATGTGGCAGACAGGTCCATGATTTACCCCAAGCATGCAGGGGCAACTTGGCAGACAGGTATATGCTTTGCCCCAAGGGTATAGACACAATGTGGCAGACAGTTCCATTATTTACCCCAAGGGTTTAGGGGCACTGTGGCAGACAGGACCATAATTTACCCCAAGGGTGTTGGGGCAATGTGGCAGACGGATCCATGATTTACCCCAACGATGTAGGGGCAATGCGGCAGACGGATCCATGATTTACCCCAACGATGATGGGGCAATGTGGCAGAAAGGTTCATGATTTACCCCAAAGGTATAGACGCAATGTGGCAGACAGTTCCATTATTTACCCCAAGGGTTTAAGGGGAACTGTGGCAGACAGGACTATGATTTACCCCAAGGGTGTTGGGGCAATGTGGCAGACGGATCCATGATTTACCCCAACGATGTAGGGGCAATGCGGCAGATGGATCCATGATTTACCCCAACGATGTAGGGGCAATGTGGCAGACAGGTCCATGATTTACCCCAAGGGTGTTGGGGCAATGTGGCAGACGGATCCACGATTTACCCCAACGATGTAGGGGCAATGTGGCAGACAGGTCCATGATTTACCCCACCGATGTAGGGGCAATGTGGCAGACAGGTCCATGATTTACCCCAAGGGTGCAGGGGCAACTTGGCAGACAGGTATATGCTTTGCCCCAAGGGTATAGACGCAATGTGGCAGACAGTTCCATTATTTACCCCAAGGGTTTAGGGGCACTGTGGCAGACAGGACCATAATTTACCCCAAGGGTGTTGGGGCAATGTGGCAGACGGATCCACGATTTACCCCAACGATGTAGGGGCAATGTGGCAGACGGATCCGCGATTTACCCCAACGATGTAGGGGCAATGTGGCAGATGGATTCATGATTTACCCCAACGATGTAGGGGCAATGTGGCAGACAGGACTATGATTTACCCCAAGGGTGTTGGGGCAATGTGGCAGACGGATCCATGATTTACCCCAACGATGTAGGGGCAATGTGGCAGACAGGTCCATGATTTACCCCACCGATGTAGGGGCAATGTGGCAGACAGGTCCATGATTTACCCCAAGGGTGCAGGGGCAACTTGGCAGACAGGTATATGCTTTGCCCCAAGGGTATAGACGCAATGTGGCAGACAGTTCCATTATTTACCCCAAGGGTTTAGGGGCACTGTGGCAGACAGGACCATAATTTACCCCAAGGGTGTTGGGGCAATGTGGCAGACGGATCCACGATTTACCCCAACGATGTAGGGGCAATGTGGCAGACGGATCCGCGATTTACCCCAACGATGTAGGGGCAATGTGGCAGATGGATTCATGATTTACCCCAACGATGTAGGGGCAATGTGGCAGACAGGACTATGATTTACCCCAAGGGTGTTGGGGCAATGTGGCAGACGGATCCATGATTTACCCCAACGATGTAGGGGCAATGTGGCAGATGGATTCATGATTTACCCCAACGATGTAGGGGCAATGTGGCAGACAGGTCCATGATTTACCCCAAGGGTGTTGGGGCAATGTGGCAGACGGATCCACGATTTACCCCACCGATGTAGGGGCAATGTGGCAGACAGGTCCATGATTTACCCCAAGGGTGCAGGGGCAACTTGGCAGACAGGTATATGCTTTGCCCCAAGGGTATAGACGCAATGTGGCAGACAGTTCCATTATTTACCCCAAGGGTTTAGGGGCACTGTGGCAGACAGGACCATAATTTACCCCAAGGGTGTTGGGGCAATGTGGCAGACGGATCCACGATTTACCCCATTGATGTAGGGGCAATGTGGCAGCGGATCCATGATTTACCCCAACGATGTAGGGGCAATGTGGCAGACAGGTCCATGATTTACCCCAAGCATGCAGGGGCAACTTGGCAGACAGGTATATGCTTTGCCCCAAGGGTATAGACACAATGTGGCAGACAGTTCCATTATTTACCCCAAGGGTTTAGGGGCACTGTGGCAGACAGGACCATAATTTACCCCAAGGGTGTTGGGGCAATGTGGCAGACGGATCCATGATTTACCCCAACGATGTAGGGGCAATGCGGCAGACGGATCCATGATTTACCCCAACGATGATGGGGCAATGTGGCAGAAAGGTCCATGATTTACCCCAAAGGTATAGACGCAATGTGGCAGACAGTTCCATTATTTACCCCAAGGGTTTAAGGGGAACTGTGGCAGACAGGACTATGATTTACCCCAAGGGTGTTGGGGCAATGTGGCAGACGGATCCATGATTTACCCCAACGATGTAGGGGCAATGCGGCAGATGGATCCATGATTTACCCCAACGATGTAGGGGCAATGTGGCAGACAGGTCCATGATTTACCCCAAGGGTGTTGGGGCAATGTGGCAGACGGATCCACGATTTACCCCAACGATGTAGGGGCAATGTGGCAGACAGGTCCATGATTTACCCCACCGATGTAGGGGCAATGTGGCAGACAGGTCCATGATTTACCCCAAGGGTGCAGGGGCAACTTGGCAGACAGGTATATGCTTTGCCCCAAGGGTATAGACGCAATGTGGCAGACAGTTCCATTATTTACCCCAAGGGTTTAGGGGCACTGTGGCAGACAGGACCATAATTTACCCCAAGGGTGTTGGGGCAATGTGGCAGACGGATCCACGATTTACCCCAACGATGTAGGGGCAATGTGGCAGACGGATCCGCGATTTACCCCAACGATGTAGGGGCAATGTGGCAGATGGATTCATGATTTACCCCAACGATGTAGGGGCAATGTGGCAGACAGGACTATGATTTACCCCAAGGGTGTTGGGGCAATGTGGCAGACGGATCCATGATTTACCCCAACGATGTAGGGGCAATGTGGCAGACAGGTCCATGATTTACCCCACCGATGTAGGGGCAATGTGGCAGACAGGTCCATGATTTACCCCAAGGGTGCAGGGGCAACTTGGCAGACAGGTATATGCTTTGCCCCAAGGGTATAGACGCAATGTGGCAGACAGTTCCATTATTTACCCCAAGGGTTTAGGGGCACTGTGGCAGACAGGACCATAATTTACCCCAAGGGTGTTGGGGCAATGTGGCAGACGGATCCACGATTTACCCCAACGATGTAGGGGCAATGTGGCAGATGGATTCATGATTTACCCCAACGATGTAGGGGCAATGTGGCAGACAGGACTATGATTTACCCCAAGGGTGTTGGGGCAATGTGGCAGACGGATCCATGATTTACCCCAACGATGTAGGGGCAATGTGGCAGATGGATTCATGATTTACCCCAACGATGTAGGGGCAATGTGGCAGACAGGTCCATGATTTACCCCAAGGGTGCAGAGGAAATGTGGCAGACAGGTGCATGATTTACCCCAAGGGTGCAGGGGCAACTTTGCAGACAGGTATATGCTTTGCCCCAAGGGTATAGACGCAATGTGGCAGACAGTTCCATTATGTACCCCAAGAGTTTAGGGGCACTGTGGCAGACAGGACCATGATTTACCCCAAGGGTGTTGGGGCAATGTGTCAGACGGATCCACGATTTACCCCAACGATGTAGGGGCAATGTGGCAGATGGATCCACGATTTACCCCAACGATGTAGGGGCAATGTGGCAGACGGATCCACGATTTACCCCAACGATGTAGGGGCAATGTGGCAGACAGGTGTATGATTTACCCCAAGGGTGCAGGGGCAACTTGGCAGACAGGTATATGCTTTGCCCCAAGGGTATAGACGCAATGTGGCAGACAGGCCCATGATTTACCCCAAGGGTGTAGAAGTAATGTGGCGGACAGGTGTAGGACGTACCCCCAAGAGACAACAGGAGACGTGCGGCAGACAGGTGCATGATTCACAAAGAGGGCCCTGGGTCTCTGAGTAGACATGCAGATGATAACATTAACAGCAGAAGAGCTTTTTTTGCAATAGTCAGTCTCAAGAGTAACTCTCTGGATAGCACAGTGAAGGGACACACGTATGAGAAGCACACCCACCTCCCCCTCCCAGGAGAGCAGTGCTGTGTGAGAGAGGCAGATGAAACATTGGACCTTACAATGCAGGGCAGTACATGACAGGCACAGTATACCTCCCCAGGGAGCAGAGCCGGAGAGGCAAACGCTTACATCTACCCAACAGAAGTGAAACAAGGTTCAAAAAGCAAGAGGCGGTGTTTACATATCCTAAAAACAGCTCAGGGAACTGTGAGGCCACATGCTGCTGTCAGCTCTGCCTCTTCCCTGAACCATGAGGACAAGAGCATGATCCGCTGCATATATCTACTGACGCCCCCTCCCCCTTCGTATAGTTTGCGCATAATCATCATTCATTGCTCTACTACATCCAATGTATTGGGAAATTTGCATAGAAAATAGGGCTGATGTTTCTTCTTTCCACCCACCGAAGAGACACTGGTGCTTTTTTACCTACTGGTAAACAGCAGTGTACGCCCCCCCAAAAGCACCCCATACTATCAGTTCTCTATTTGTTATTTTATCTCCTTCCAGTTGCAATGTCAGTCATTGTAGTTCAAAACCTGATGCTCTTCCTTCTGCAACAGAATATCCCTCTAGACAAGTGAGACCATTGGTGATGCTCCAATGCTTTAAGTGGGCAGGGGCTAGCAGGTACTCACCGCGTCAAGTTAAGGATTTTTGAGGCACTGGGTAAGATATATTTTGGGGGCCCCTGTTCGGAACAACTTCAAACTGCAGTTCCTACTTTCTCACACTACAAGGCTACATGATCACAAACAAAAGTATACTTAAACTGTAACACAAAACAGCTGGAATATTCCTAAAATGTCACAGGGTAGAGAGGGACAGTCAAAGGTGTAGACAGGAAGAGAGAGGTTCTGATAATAAATAAATAAACGTGTGAAAGAGTGATAGAAACTTAGGGCCTGATTACGATGGCATTCGGTCAGACCACCGAACGCCATCGATTCGGGCAGGAGACCGTCCGACAATGACTCAGCGGTCCCATCCACCCAATTTGGATAAGACCGCCAGCCCGGAGGTTGGAAAATGCTTTTTGCTACTGTGGCATGTGCTGCGGTCCAGGAAAAGGGCTGCAGTACAAGCCACAATGGTAAAAACGCTTGGCGCACAATCATGCACCGAGTGGCAGGTGCCATTTGGTGCCTGGCACACGGTGCATGGATGCATGGGGGGTACTGAATGTGTCCCCCAGGCCACTTAGCCCTGGCCCACAGGGGATCGGGGGGGCCCTGCTTGGGGCCTTCCAAAGTTTGTTTCCATTTCCCTTTTCATGGTGGTGGGACCATCATGAAAAGGCAGTCGGAAAGGGACATCCTAATCCCTATGGTTGTGCCTGCGCAGGCACCACCTCCTTTGCAGGGACAGGATTCCCACCGCCGCCCCAACGGGATTTTGGATTTTGTCGGAGGCGGAGGTCTTTCCCCCGGACCTCTGCGCCCCAACCGCCGCTATTGTAATACAGAGGTCAGCCCAATGGCCTGGATATTAGGCAGACGACCACTGACGGCCTGTCGGAGCCAGTCTGCTCACCATTGTAATGAGGTCCTTAGAATGATCACTTTACAATGAGGTCCCTTAGGAGGTGGGAGCCCAACACAATGGCCAACTTTGCCCATGTCTTAATAAGTATCAAGCTCCTCAGTACTGCACTTCCTTAATTTTGAAGGATGGTACTAGCACTGCTCCAATGCTTTTAATGGAAAAGTACAAGCACTTCTTAGGAGCAAACAGGTACTCTTGGACAAGGATACATGCAATTCTATATTTCCATTTCAGGCACTGTGATGTGTAATGCAATATAGAGTTTAATCCATTTCATAAGTGGAGAAGTGTGACTCACTGGTTAGACCGGCAGACTCTGAAGCAGAGATCAGGCCCGGGACCAGGGTTCAAGTCCCGACGTGGCAGGGTCTTGAGCTCAATGTCCGCGGACTCGATAATTCTCGCCTCGGCGCCTACTCTAATCATGGGTCCCACGCTGCAACTCTGGGCAATAGCTTGCTTAATCTCCACAACGGCCCCTACAACACTGGGATGCCTGGCTTCACCTTGGGGGTGCCCAGGAGGGGCTTCTCACAGGGAGAGCAGGAAGGGTTCCACAGCGTTATACAGCGCCAGGACGCCCCGTTGGGGAGCTGTGCGCTTTACAAAATACACTACATTTACATAATCAAATGAATTGTAAGAGTTTCCATTGTGCCGCTTCTTCATGACAAATTTGCCAACTTCGTTTTAACTAACGCTTTTTAAGCATTTGTTTTGAGTCTTTGATTTTGTGATATTCTGCCATGCTACAAGGAATTTCCCTTTTCCATACAAAATTTCTATCAAATAAAATGATTTGTGGAGCTAAATTTAACCAAATCACAATGCATTCTAATGCATAATGATGTGCACTTACAAATGAGAAATTAATGCAGCTTTTCAACATAGTGTGTTCCTTTTCGAGTAAAAAATAATTTCAGTTAGAAATGTATCAACAGCCTTACCCCATAAAGGCTGACTGTGGCAGCTGCAGCACGTGTCCGCATTACGTGGGTAATAAAGTATCTGGGATCGAGTTGGAATTCCTTCAGTGAAAACTATCTTGTTTCTATTATGCAAAAATCACTATGGTGTTATTACAGATAAATCACTATGGTGTTATTACAGATTTCCCCTGCAGTAGTACCTTTTTTTGTTTAAAGCAAATGACATTCAGTCAAAAACCTGAAGTAAAGGTCAGCAAGGACTGTTTTTTAAATGGAAATTGAAATGTTGCCCATAAAAGGTTCAAATGTTATTTCCAGGAAGCTTTATTATTTTAGGAGAAAAAATACAAGACCCAGGGGCATATTACCAAGGGGGGCGATAGACAAATTATTGCCGATTTAGCGGCCGTTTTCGGCCGCTAGTCGGCGATAATTCTATCGCCCCATTAGCAAGCTGTCTCTAACTGATGTTAGCGACAGCTTTTAGGCGATAGCGAGCGGTTTGGGGCCCGCTTTGCATGTCAGCGATGTTTATCGCTAATGACATGCAAAGTGGGCGTACCCAACCCGTTAGCGACTGAAAGCAGTCGATAACGTCGATAACGCCTATTCACAAGGCAGGCGTAGCGTTGGAAATATTCGCGCTAAGCGCGAATATCTCCAAAAACTAACGCCTGCTCAGACCAGTTCTTAGCCATGTTATCCAATGGGAGGTGGATAACATGGCTAAGAACATTTTGTCGCTAATGCGTGAATATCGCTGTATTTTCAGCGATATTCACGCTATCGCCGGAAAATGTATCGCTTTGGAGATAAACCTTGCTAATAGCAAGTTATCTCAGCGATAATTTCTGGCAATGCTTAGCGATAAAAAATTGCTAATCCTAGTTAGTGATAAATATCGCTAATCGTTGGTAATATGCCCCCAGTTCCTTATTTCCTTAGTGAATAGCTAGCTAGGATCCAATGTGCCAGAATTGCTTTCTAATATGTGGTAAGGAGCATACATTCAAATAATTGTTGTACTGCATTACTATGATCAATCTTAAGCTGCCATTAATACAATGGCATAAGAAAATTACACTTTTTTACACATTGACATATAAATGAGAACACCCAGGTGGAAAAGTAACGTTCATTTCTTCTAAAAGTATTTTGCATCTTTCCAAACACGGATTGAAGTTTAGCTAAAACGTAGCTTGAAACAAAACCTTGGCAGTTTTCTTTTTCTAGGATGCCCACTTATTTTTTTCAATGTATTTTTCTCTATTGTTTCCAGTTCCTTCAATAAAACTCATTGTTCTGTTTAGCTCACGCGAAACATAACCCATCTCTTTGCATTTTTTTGTCACTTACTTAAGAAAAGCATCAGAAAGGAACATTGTAATGTGCTCCACTACATATAATTATTTTAATTTCTAATACATTTCTAAAAAGATTGTGCTACGGTGGGACATAAAAAAGTGTGTTTTAAGGATCATTCTCGCTGTCGCAATGGTTTCTTGTTCTTTTCCTTCTCGTGCACTCTACTATTTCTCTTCTGTTACTCTCTCTACGCTTGATCTGCTCAGCTTTATCTTCCTTTCTCCTCTTCTCACCTTTGCATAAATTGCAAATCATACATGTTACTTAAGAGTAGTGGTGTGCAAAAGTGTTGGCATGTTACTTCTCAATCTTTGTAATTTAAAAAAAAGATCTTTACTTCCTTCAGAAAGGTTGTAAAGTTTAAAAAATATTTTTGGAAACTAGCCTTCCAATAGTATGCTTTTAGAGGTAAATTATTGACAAAAAAACTTTTGTCAAACAATTCTTTTGTGATAAAGTGTTTTGCTGAAATCTCGATTCTTGAAAACATTCTTTGTAAGAAGGTTCAACTACATACACCGTTTTTGTGATAATGACAAACTCCACTATCCAAAGTATACAGACTGGCAACTATGGAAAAATGTGTAGGAACAATTTGCATTTCACACATTCTTACCTAAGAATTAAAAAAAAGGCTAATCTATCAATCAATCACTTTATTCGATCTAAATAAAACATAGATCATAAAAGTACAGTACAGTACAATATTAGTCATCTATTTCCAAACAATGTTGGTGCATAATACAAAATTAATATAATGGTTCCAAGGGTCACGGGCATGGATATACATCATAAAAGTACAATACAATATTAACAAAGGCTATTGTTGAGTAATCAAAGTTTACAATGGTTCCTAATAGCTGTACTAGTTATATTCAAAATACATTTAAAACAACTGAAAAATCAACAAGCTTAACCACAATGAAGTTTGGAGTTGTTTGGAGCCACTGATTCCAATGCTCACTTTTTAGAAAAAAAAATTGGACTGTACAAATTGTAAGAATCATAGCACGGAACTTCCTTGTTGATGTTTAAAACATTTCCAGATGTTCCAATTGCTGTTATCTTCTATGTAGAAAATGTTTGTGATTTCATATATTCAGATATGATTGCTGCAATCTGTAAGACACTGACTCCGGGGGGCATTACTGCATCCCAATGATCACTGCATCCAGATGTATTTTGTCAAATGTATTCAGATGCATTTGCAATTTCCGAAAACCCAATGTTGCGGAAATGAATGGGACCAATGTGCTATATTCACGAACACAGAACTCACAATAATGAAAAACGACTCAGCAAAAACTGCCAATTTATTCCTCTTAAAAATGCCTGAATCAATTCACACTCTACCGCGAAGCATTCTTCTAAAGATAAAGATGTTGCTGCCTGGGAAATAATGGGTATATTAGAAAATCCACCCATTATTCCAAGTAAGAAAAGATTCCACCAACACACACAGGCAGCACTTTGTTTCATAGCAGTCCCTTGAACAATTGAAAATAGCTCAGACAATCTACACCACGTTTTGCAAAGTTGTAAGGAAAGTGAAAAGATAATTTAAATAAAAAAGCGCTTAAAGAAAATAAAAATTTGTTTCCAGTCAAAATGGTATTCTAATGTAATTACTAGCCACCACTCGTCATGTACCAGCGTGGATACCACAGTTATTGAAATATGCCAGAATTCTAAGCATAAACAGGCTTTGACGATCAGTCAACCCCTTGAACTTCTTATACAGATGACTGTCTTTCACCGTTTGATCACCATGGTCACTTAAACTTCTCCCCTCCATCATGGGTGCAAGACTCTTACCTTTGGAGTGAGAGCAGCCCGCCTCCGTCAATAGGAAGACCTGAAATCCCCATTCTACCATTTGGGCCATGTTGACCATATGGAATCAGTCATATATGTGAAATGTGTTGTGTTGTATTACACTGTGCAGGGCAAGCTTATGCTGTTGGAGCCCGGTTCACAATCATTTTTGGCACCCATGACCTCCCTCTCAGATTCCCTCATCACCACCGGGTAAAAGTGCCCCTCATCTCCACATAGCCTCTCTCTCACATACATTCAGTTTGTTTTAAAGCAATGGTAAAGGCTGACTTTACTGATAAGTATGTATATCTACCGAAACAAACCCTTTTCAGGAACATTAGGAATAGATAATGGATGATTGGGGAAAAACAACTTAACGTCCTAACCTTTTTTATGCAGTCTGCATGCAGCTCGTTGATGACAGTTCGTAACAGTCACTGTTCTATATTAGAGTTGTATCTTATGAAGTCGGATGATTAAAGGATCTCTGTGACAAAAGCAGTAATCCACTCAGCTATCCACATATCTGTGATCTGCAAGGTACAAGTTCTTTGCAGCAGGCATATTAACCCTATGCGCTTCTTTACACTTCCACTAGACACCTTTGGCCCGTATTATGCACATGGCACATTTTCATTGTTTGCGTTGGGCACACCTTTTAAAATGGTGAAAAACGGAGAAGCTGCTTTGAAGCCGCTCCATGTTTTCACAGTGCAAGCGGCAACCAGCCTACACTTTTAACGGGCATTAGAGATCCCCTTGCAGGTGAGTGCAGTCACTCACTGCACCCGCCTGCAAGGGGATCTCTAATCTAAGCAGTGAGTGTCTGCACCTGGTTGCAAGGGTATGTCTGGGGGATCCATGGCACCCTCTTGTTCCCCTCCAGGTGGCTGCAATCAGGGGATACACTGACACTGACAGTGCGCCTCCTGTTAGCTTCTTTGCCTCTGCGCCCGTGTCTGTAATACGGCTCAGGCCCAGAAGCAAAGGGATTCTACACCACCCCCATGACAATGAGGGAACGTCGTCTTGAAGAAGCGCTGGGGCTGTATGTGCGCCAGTGCTTTCAGTATTACAGAATGGGAAGCACAAGCTTCTGCGGCCCCTTCTGTAATACCAAAGTGCCTCCAGGAGCATGCAAAGCAGGCACAAACACTCATTGCGCCCCCGGGGCACTTCTGTTATACGGACCACTATGCACTACTTTAAAGCTGCCACTAGGCAAAACTCTGATCTCTCTCTCTCTTGCGGGAATATTGATCATAAGAGTTATCTTGACATTTTTAATGCTGCCTGAAAACTAGACGCACATGGAACTCTGCTGCATGTATTTTTTAAAATCATAATTCACAAGTCAGCACCAATCAGCGGCACCTGTTGCACTGCCCTAAAGCCGGCACTGACACTGTGCTATATTATGTTGTCAGCAGGGAACTGCTACATAAAACAGATGCTACAAATGCATGCGCTGAGGTAAGCTCTAGTATCAGAGTTCATATTCTTATACAAGTGTAATGCATACATAAGAAACATTTGGTAAAAGCTGACTCCACATAAATCAATAATACCCCAAAATATTATTAACACCAAACCGTATTGCACCTTAAATGCCATACGAGACTCAACAAGTAATAAACCCTAAACTACACAAATATAAAACAGAGTTGTAATATTGTGTATGATGTAAAGTATATATAGCAAGTAACACATACAACATATTGAATATAACATGCATTCCGAATACAATAAACTACATAGCACAAATATTGCATGATAACTCATTTTAGTGAATTTGCTAACCTTCTAAAAGAAGTGCTGTGCATACGAACAAGCGGCTCTAGGAATTATTAACAGATCCGACCATTACATTTAAGTGGCTTGATTAGTGAAATATGCGATAGGCACAATTACTGGAATGAAATTTGGGAATTATGCACAGTATATACATGATTAATCTATTTGAAGGTAGAGGTGCAAATTTGCATTGGAAGTGCAGTTTGTACTGCCCAAGAAGCAGATATTTGGGTTGCACTCAAACGAGAGAGTTGAGGTGAAGTTGCACTCAAACGAGAGAGTTGAGGTGAGGTTGCACTTAAACGAGAGAGTTGAGGTGAGGTTGCACTCAAACGAGAGAGTTGAGGTGAGGTTGCACTCAAACGAGAGAGTTGAGGTGAGGTTGCACTCAAACGAGAGAGTTGAGGTGAGGTTGCACTTAAACGAGAGAGTTGAGGTGAGGTTGCACTTAAACGAGAGAGTTGAGGTGAGGTTGCACTCAAACGAGAGAGTTGAGGTGAGGTTGCACTCAAACGAGAGAGTTGAGGTGAGGTTGCACTCAAACGAGAGAGTTGAGGTGAGGTTGCACTTAAACGAGAGAGTTGAGGTGAGGTTGCACTCAAACGAGAGAGTTGAGGTGAGGTTGCACTCAAACGAGAGAGTTGAGGTGAGGTTGCACTCAAACGAGAGAGTTGAGGTGAGGTTGCACTTAAACGAGGGAGTTGGGGTTGGACTTAAACGAGAGAGACAGAAAAGAGAGAGAGAGAGCCAAGTGGGGGGGGGGGGGCAGGTTCCCCAGGAGAAAAATGTGTAGGCATGGGGCATACATAACCCACATAATATATTAAATATAGTACACCTTATGCTATAACAAGCGGTTCCCGGTTTTATGGTATTTATGTTTTTAACATTTTTGTCTGTATTTATCCATATTTTTTTTTCTGGCCATCTTGTCAGTCTTTATTTATTTTATTTTGTGTTCTGTGAATAATTGAACTTGTAAAATGGTATATTTCCATATTTATTTAAACTAATAAACGTGCGCTTATACTGTGACACCTGTCGTGTTTTACCATATTAAGTTGTCAAATCTAACATAAGAATACACCCACAGTTAAATATTAGCATTATACTACAAATTGATGTTGACATATGTTGTTATTTGAGGAAATCTCATCTTGTTTTTAACTCCCCATACCCTCTATCTGCTCAGCGGTTGGTTTTGTACTGAAGAAAGACAGCGCGGGAAGTCACTCAAAAGATGCGACATTTTCAGTATTTGTCAGTTTTTCCGTTTTAGAAATAAATGCAGACAGGAAACACTGCCTTAGCTATAACATAGCAGTCGACCTCTGAAACGAAACTCCTAAAAAAGGTATGGTAAAGTTTCTAGCTTGTAAAAGCTGGTTGACTCCTGAGGCATGTTCTAGAGATAAATTATTTTATTGGAGCACAGTACCTACGCTCTGCTGCAGCCCACTGGACAAGGTGCCGCCACAGACAGCAGAAATTGCAGCTCCTACAAGCAGGGATCACGCCTGTCCACAAAGTGGAAGACACAGCTATATTTTTGGCTTTGTCAAGACAAATGGCCTCGATTGTCCAGTCAATAAAAATGCGTTCAGAGCCGTAACTGTCATTACAAAGCAATCTCGTCCAGAGGAGGGGCTTTGCCGCGGTTCAATACAACTGCGTGGCAAGCTAGGTCCGTCAACATTAGCCCATGTCAAAGTGCTGATGACCAAAGACAGCCCAGAACCTGTACTGAGGACCTGACCAGCGAAGAGACTGTGCTGGCACCGGGTAAGATCCCAAAACAGGAGTCTGCATGGAGGAAAGAAGAAAGACAGGACTGGGCTCTGCGGAGTGCACGTAGACAAGAGACGGGTTTGGCAGATCAGACGTATGCTGAGCCGAGTCACCCAACACTGGCCCATCTCAAAGCCTGGAGGCCAAAATACAGACCAGAGTCTCTACTGAGATCGCAACAAGAACTTATCATGGTCATCACTGACCAATGTACCTAAGACATGCGTGAGTACTAGGGAACATACCATGCTAAGTCCAGAAACAACGAAGAGTGTTCAGAAACACAGATGAGCACTGGGTAAAGACAGCCGCGGTCGGTAGGGGAGTACCTGCCGGGGCGGTGACGTGGGGAGGGGGAGGGGCAGGGTGGGGGGTAGTAATGTATGGATAATGTTTGTTTGCAGGTAAGTAAACATATAAACATATAAATAAATCAAATGAATTTCGTTGCATGCACTGCATCCCTAAATGCAATGCAGTGCACGCAACAAAATTCGTTTGATTTATTTATATGTTTACTTACCTGCAAACATACATTATCCATACATTACTACCCCCCACCCTGCCCCTCCCCCTCCCCACGTCACTGCCCCGGCAGGTACTCCCCTACCGACCGCGGCTGGGTAAAGACCAAAACAAAACTCACTTTTGGTGATTTCATCAAACAATGCAGACTATCAAAGAATGTACATGAAAAGAGACAATAGAGAATAGAACCAATACACAAGCCAGCACTGGGGATTGTATCAAGCGAAGCAAGAGCCAGTATCAAGGAATGCACCAATAGAAGAGTGACTATTGGGGAATGTGTCCAAAGAAAAATAGAAAAAGCACCCGAGAACCCACAAAAGAGAGTGAGCTCCAGAGAATATGCCAAGTAAAGTAAAGAAAAATCACCAGGGAATGTACCAAGACAAGAGCGGGCACGGAGGAATGTACCAGGTCAAGGCTATAGTGAGTAGAGTGGATTGTAGCAAGAGGAAAGAACAGCCAGCGTATGTGAAGGTAATAAGACAAGAGTGAAAACCAAGGCAGTCATGGAGCATGCACTGGTGAACGTACGAGAGGGCGTACCATAACAAGAAAGGAGGCCACAGCGAGGAAAGGACCAGACACAAATGAACCCCATCAATGTACCAAGACACAACCCAACATTGAAGAATGCACCAACATAAAACAGAACATCGAAGAATGTACCAAGAAAAGAGACTGCACTGACAACAGTCAGCCCTCAGAAATGCACTAAGGCAAGAGTACTCAAACATTCTCTTATGCCTCTAAAAATGGATGATCATCAGACCCCTAAATTCACATCCTTTGCCTTCAACAAGTCCAAATGAACAATGACTCCTGAATCATATATAGTTCAGATTTGCATGGGAAGGGAAACTACAGGTAAAAATGTGCTGTACAGTCAAAATGATAATGTACCCGCCTTGCATTCTGTAACATCTCTTACCCTACATCCGCGTGGAATGTCTTCCTGCGCCATCATGGTCTCTTGAACATTCAGCATGCTGGCTACACTAAAGTTTCCTGTGGCGTGCCCACTCTGTTGCCCAAAAATCACTTTTCTATATTCAGCATTTATGGCGGGACAGTAAGGGAGATATTTACTAATCTTTCGTTCAACACAGGGCAGCAAGCTATGTTGCTGTGCTGCGGTGGATGAAAGGGAGACAGCAGAAATGGCCCATATCTACTAAGATATGGTGTATTTCTGCTGTCTCCTAGTGCTGGTGCACTTTGTGTTGCCTAGCGCCTATGCGCGCACCATTTCACCATGGTGGAAGACTGTCTGCGTTACAAGTAGGATTGTGTTGTGCGAGAAGGAATACCTACCTGCACAAAAACTATCCTTACATGCATTTTTCGCTTTCTATGTGTGATGCAGAAATCAGCACACATAGAAAGAGGAAGTAATGAGGAGATATAAAGATATTTCTCCTTGGTATGCCTGGTTCTGGGAGTCACCTAAGTATATTTGGGATTCCATAAAAATCTAAAGGTGAATGCATGATATCGCCGATGCTACAAGCATGGAACACAACCCTGACACAGAGTAACCACTTCCTTGCATTATTTTTGGGGAAAATCCCAAAATGTGAACTATGTAGCTTTGTAAATCACAACTAACATTTTGCGTCATTGCTGCACCAAAACAGTTGCTGCACAATCCTGGTGTAAAATATTAGTAAATCAAGGTTTGCATAGCCAGTATACAATGATTTCTGTATCCTTCAAATGATACACCCTTACATTTTTCAAATATATGTGCTCACCTACCTTTTTTAATCCCTTTTCTACTACACCCAGGCTCAACATTTAAGACGTTCCCATCCAGTCATTTTCCTTATTGCTTAGGACTTCACTGGGTCATAGACTGGGCCCTAGATTCATTTTTCAATAGACGAACCACCCAACCAGACAACACTCCTCTATCAAACTTTGCCCCATACATTGGCTTAACTGACTTCTGGCACGTGTTATATCCCAAAACTAGGACCTATACCTTTTGATCAGGTGCCCACAGATCTTTTTTTCCAGATGCACACTTCACCACAGACATCAAAATTCTCTCAAGGGTGATTTTAGACCACTCCCCCATGTTACTCATTTTTGCCACTCCAAATCACTTAGGCAAGGAATGATGGAGGCTTAAAGCCCATTGGCTCCCAGAAGAGGTCTTAATGGCACATCAGGCTGTCAAAAGCGATTCCTACTTCCAAATTCACCAGGCATCTCTAGAATCCCCAGTCATACTGCGGGAGGCTTTCAAATCACTTACATCTCCCAGGAACGATGAGAGGCAATCGCCCGGTTGGAACCATACGTATTTGACTTAGAATTCCACCTATGACACTGTGGAGACGACACTGTACACTGACCAAGCAGGGGCACAAAGAGCACTTTATGGAAACAGTAATAAAGTAGGCCAAGCGCAGCGAGATCGCTTCACGGAGATGTGTCTACAAGCATGACAGCAAAGCTGATAGGCTACTCCACTGCCTTAGCAAATGGCAGTGGATGAGTGGCGGCAATCTCCCACATTTCTCCCAGCACGACCCTGGGACCCAGAGAATTTCCATTGGACCTGTTCAAGTGTCTCTCTTGAAATCTGACTCATTATCTCATGGAGTTATTCCGTTGAGCTGTCGGGTGAGGGGAATCCCCTTCGATACTTTAGGGAAGTTGTGATAGCTGTGTTGGTCAAACCTGGTAAACCAGCTGAACAGTGGGCCAATTACAGACCCAGCACACTGATCAATATGTCATCTAAAATATTGTCCAAAGTAATCGCCAATCACCTCCTATTTTGGGACTGGTTATTAGTGCCCCTGTATCGCATTTTCTTTATCGCATTCAATAAAAAACGGTACCTTGGGGATCATTATTTCCTGCATTCCATAAATTAATGCAATGACAAGTTTCTACTACGAAAATGGGGCATAACATGCCAATGTTAGTTGTTTACCAAACCTAAATCTGCATCTCTTTGTTTTCTGGGGCTTTTTCACCCGAAAATATTGGAAGGTTTGACCAACTGATATTTACCTGGTGAACATTTCAGAGTGTGGGGTTTGCTGCCAATCTCCTATGTGTGATATGTGCAGTAATAGGAGTTACTGAACATAACGCAATTAACAAGGGCCCTTGTAATCAGTGCTCCACTATTAGCTCACTGGTCCATGCTGATTAAAGCTTATACTTGACGGGTAGATCCACCCCGCATATTCAGCAAGAAAGCATTTGGCTCTGTAGGCTGAGACGATTTACAGTTTCGATAATCCTCTTCATCTCTTACGTCCGTTTTTTATGCAGCTTCCTCACGGCCAGAGTATGGGTCAATGGTGATGTGTCTTTCCCAATCCCTTTTGAAAGAGGGACAGGCAAGGCTGCCCTCTCTGCCCCGCAGAGTTCACCTTGGCTATTGAGCCACTCATGAGAATCCTAAGAACCAATGAGAATATCGAAGGATTTTGCTGGGAAAATGGTGATATTGGAGACCTCCCAATTTATTTGGGCCACCCTTAGATGTCTGCCCCATGTATGTAACAGACCAAAGCACGATTTGATTGTTTGTTTGGAATGAGAGCCAATTGTCCCAAGTTAGCCTTATTTCCGATTGGAAGCAACCAAACTCTACAAAATGGTGGCTTGAAATTGAGGGTCGAAGCAGCGGCCTTCAGATACTCGAGGGTTTACGTAAAGTCCTCACCAATGCAATGTTGGGCAGGCACTATTTCCTCACTCATAGAATCGAAACACAAAGACCTGCAGCATTGGTTTCTTATGCACTGTCTATTTTTTGTCATATTGCAAATATTTCTATCCCATCTCCCCTACTCTTTCGTCTGTAGAATGAATACCCTTTTTTGTAGGGTAGATCAAAGTGTTGCAAATCGCCATGCAATGGAAGCAGAGCTCTGAGAGATATTGCTTTCTATGAAAGGGCCTCCCATTTAATTGAACGGAAGCATGGCTGACAGAATGAACACAAATGGGTCATAGGTGTCTCCGTGTCCTTCACAAATTCTGTGGGGGAAAACAGACCCTGCATGGGACACCATCTGCCACCAGGTTAGTGCTATGTCGCTGGCACGACACTGTATGAATGTGTCAGTGGCACAAGATGACTTGAGAAACTCCTTTATGGGCTGTATGTGCATAGCACAGGATAGAGCAAACACAAGGAGATGATGGACAGAGCGATGAAACTTTTCAGACACTCACTCCCACTCACAGATCTGTGTTGAATCCATCATCGTTCTTGTAAGATTTGGGGGTCTCTAGTTGGCACAGGTAGGTACTTGCTTGTGACAAATAGGGACCCTCACCTCGAGTCAGGATAAGGGTATTACACTCCTAAAATAACCCCTACTCACCGCCTCGGTAGCTTGGCACGAGCAGAAGGGCTTTACTTCAGAGGCGTTGTAAGTTAAGCAGTTGTGACGACATACATTAATCCAGTGGCAACACTACAAATGGACACCACACAGGTTTTATATAAAAAATAAGTAGACTTTATATAGAGTTACCACAAGACCATAAACGACAAAAATACACACTATGATTACTTTAAGATGGTAGATTTAAGCTTAGTTCAGTTCAGTTCTTAGATGCGACACTCTGTGTCAATGTACCTTAGGTTGCGTTGCGCTTCCACGACAATGTCGCAGCGATGGGAAATGCGGCAAAACTCAGATACAAAGAAATAAAGACGTGAAGATCTTCCAGATGCGGCACGCTTCTCGGGGATGCGAGAAGTCCTAGGTTCAATGCGTGGACTGCAGCGGCGACACCCTTACGATGCGACGACAACAGCTCCAGCGGAGACGCTCTTCTCCCACGATGCGTGAAGCTTCCGATCAATGCAACAACTACAGCGGCGACATCCAAGATGCGACAGCAGCAGCTCCGACGGTGGCGCGCTTCTCGGGGATGCTGGGTGCTCTTGGTCGATGCGGTACAATGCGACAGTTCCAGCGGCGACACCCTCTTTCGGAGGCACAGCGACGGCGACAAACTCCGACCTCGTTGCGAGATTGTTCTCCTGATGCGGTGAAGTGCAGTGCGACAACTACAGCGGCGACACCCTCCTTTGGAGTTGCAACGGCAGCAGCAGCGACGGCGACATACTTCCTCTCCGTTGCGGCACGCTTCTCTCCGATGCGTTGCAGTGTGACAGTTCCAGCGGCGACACCCTCCTTCAGAGTTGCGACGGCAGGCACAGTGATGGCGACACGCTTCTTCTCGTTGAGTCGCGCTTCCAGCTCCTTGCGACACACAGTCCCTCAGAAGGCCCAAAACAGCAGCAGGCACTTCCAAAGAACTCTGGGGAGCTGGGGGGTGAAGTCTGTTGTCCCTGAGACTTCAACAGGAGGCAAGCTCTTTTCCAAGCCCTTGGAGATACTTCACAAGTTGAAAGCAAAGTACACAAAGTTCCTTTCTCCTTCCTTTGGCAGTAAGGCAATCACAGTAGGCCAATCCCCCAAGCAGCACTTCAGCTTGGGTATAGTCTCTTTGCAGTTTCTTCAGGTTCCTCTCCTCAGTAAAGGTTTCTTCTTGTAGTCCAAAGTGATCTAATTTCATGGGATTAGGGTCCCAATATTTATACCCCAAAATCCTTTGTTCTCTGAGGGGAGAAGGGCCTTTGCCCAGTCCAAACCAGTTCTGAAGCACTCTGTTTACCAGACTTCTCCCTTCCTTTCACAGTGCAGGGCAGGGCAGGCACATCAGACGCCCCGCAGGAGGTGGAGCCAGCATTGTGGAAGGCAAGTACAGTCCTGGAGCACTTTGTTTACAGGACTCCTTCTCTTCTTTCAGTGTGCAGGGCAGAGACATCAGCCGCACCCCAGGGGGTGGAGCCAGCATTGTGGAAGGCAGGCACAGCCCTATTCAAGGTTCAGGTGCAGCTCCTCCCTCCCATCTAGATGCAGATCTCTCTATTCACCACTGGGCGACTCAGCCTGTCTCTTGGAATTCCCCATCCCTGTCACTCACAAAACCAGACATAGGAATACAAAACCTAGCAGAGGCAGGTTTGAATGGTTAGACAAGCAAATACCTACTTTCTAAAAGTGGTATTTGCTAACACAGAATATTAAAAAAAACTTTACTAAAAGATGTCTTTTATTATTCTGAGTTCAGGCATATTAAACTCGAATTTCTACCATGTTCTCTGAGACAGTTAGGATTATAAAATGTAATAACTCTAACAGCCCATTCTGGCCTATGGAGAACAGGTAGCCTTGCAATAGTGAAACACGAAAATGGCTGTAATTCACTATTAGGACATGCCACACACATCAGGGCTTGTCCTACCTTATACTTACAATGCACCCTGCCCTTGGGCCTACCATAGGGTGACTGATATGAAGAAAAGGGAAGGTTTAGGGACTGGCAAGTGGGTGCACTTGCCCAGTCAGCATGACAGTACCAGACTGCACACAGGCTCTGCAATGACAGACCTTAGACACATTTTACAAGGCTGCTTCTGTGGGTGGCACAACCACTGCTGCAAGCCCACCAGCAGCATTTGGATTTACACGCCCTGGGCACACTCAGTGCACTAGACTAGGGTCTGACAGGTAAACCAAATAGCTAAACATGGAACCACTGATTAGTACATAAGTTTACAGTAGGGCGCACTTGCACTGTGGCATTGGATAGCAGTGGCACAGTGCCCAAAGCATCTAACACCAGCAAAAATACATGAGGCAACAGCAAAAATGGAAGGGAGACCCACGCCAATGGTGCCAGGTCTAACAGTTCTTTAGCTCACTTCGCCACCTCAGCTTAGACCCAACTGTATGCAAATCAAGCCAGGTCTTCCCTGGACCAGAAACAAGCATCCTGGGACCGGTTTCGGGTAGCCAGGCTAGCTTGAGTCCAGTGGCAAAGTGAGCAAGGGACCCACGTCTGGGCATGCCCTGCTAACTCAGGGTGAACAATGAAAATACAAGGAAATGATGACCTGCACGCTGAAGCTTTTCAGACACTCATCCTTAGTCACAGATCTGGGTAGGACACCCTCAGGGTTATCCATCTAAAAGATGTAGTCTCCCGATTCCAGTTTAAGTTATTTATAGAAGCACAAGAAGAAATCAGAAAGTCCTAACAATTCTGCTATTTTCAGCAACAAGGGTGTACCATCAAACCTTTTATGAAAAATGCAATTCGAATATCTGACTTTAACCGTCTAGCAGGCAAGATAAAATACGCAACCAAAACAGGAAAATCTCCTGACTTTACCACCCCTTAATTATAAATACTCCAGAAGCTTTCTACAGATTATGGGGGGCATGGGAAGACGACAAAGGGCCCCTGGCTGAGGAAGACTGGAGTGAAGCCCCATGACCTTTAGAGAAGTCCCCTTTTCTTCCTGTTACGGCCTTACACAACTTCAATGCTTACATATAGTTTATAAAACTAGGGATAAGCAGTGATGCATAGGTAGGTAATCCTCTCCGACGTGCTCTAGATTTAAATCCTCGGTTGCAATTTCTTCACTGCCCATTAATCCAAATATTCTGGGGCAATGTCTTTAAATCCATCTCCAAGGTCCTGGATTGATCTCAAATTTGCTGTTCTGTACATCCTAGATGATAGTGAAGCCATTCGCTACCTCAAGGCCCTACTTAGCGTCGGTCTGGATTTAGCCAAACTGGACACTGCATAATAGTGACAAAGCCATCAATCCCCCACCCAGGTGGCTCGAAGGAATTTTTAAGGGCATGGTCCTTACAAAACACCATCTACAAGGCATGCAGGTATTAGTAGAGACACCTGATCTGGGAACCACAGGAAGAGACTTGCCAAGTAGTCCATCGGGGAAATGTTGTAGATGGACTGAAAGGACCTACCGCTTATTTCTCAATTCACTGTCATTGCTCTTATTCTTCAATGCTTGTAATATGTGTCACATCCGATTTCTTAAATGTGCGATACTCAATATATTGGCCTAATATTGTTTCTGATTATACTCAGGCCCACTGAGATGTTTAACTTCGCAATGCAAATAAAGCAAATTAATTAAAAAACCAGCCTCAGAACTTCAAAGATCCAGCACAAATTAGAGCCTCCTCCGCAGAGTGCACCAAATCCTCTTTTGGAGGTAGATCGCTCACTATACTGGCCCCCCCAAATTATGGAAGGATCTGGGAAAAAGGTTAAGATATATTTTCTCATATTAATTCTTTGTTCTGCAGTAGATGTCCCCTCCCCAAGAGACCTTTGAATATTAGACTGCTTTACAAATATTATTTTCATTTAATTTCATTTCATGATAATGAACAGCAATGGGGAATGAAAAAAAACAAGACAAAAGCCAGCACCTGGCAATGCTTCAACAACAAACCACCCCAGGGAAATAAACTAAAACAAGGACAAAGTCACCAGCAGTAAAAGCAACAGACTAGACAAGGCCACCACAGGGGGAATGAGCCAAGGCAATGAAAAGGCCGGCACAAATAAACGGATTGATACAGGCAAGAGACAACAATGATGAAAACACCACCCATGCCCATGGGCGTCTGCAGGGGGGGGGGGCAAGGAGGGGCTTGCCCCCCCCCCTGGAGCGCCTCTCCTTGCCTGCGCACGCCCATGTGAACAAATGCATCCCGGAGGGAGGCCTGACGCCGGGGCTCATCCTCAGGCAGGACATCATCCAACCGTCCGCCTTAATTTTAGGCATTGCAGGGAACAGAGCTGTTTCCTGCAAAAGGCCTCAGCTCCCTGATGGGGCCGCCTCGCACTCCCCTGTGCACAAGAGCAGCCCTACCACGCCCATTATCATTCTGTGTGGGGCTGATTGCCACAGACAGAATGACAATGGGTCAGTCTGGGCTGGCACAGCATTTGGTGGCCTCCTACAGCCTCAGTCCAGGGCAGGGCATTCTGTCACATGGAAGTGCAAAAACGCCCATGCTGCTGCTAGGTGGGAATCCACTTAATGGAAGGAAGGCAGTGAAATAAGTTCAAAGGAAAGAAATATAGTTCTAGTATAGCAGCCATGGTTGCTGCTTTTTTATTTTATGCAGCTAGCAACCATAGACAAAGCCAATAGTTCTGGCTTGTTGTAGGTGTAATGTTACTTGTTCCTAGAGTAACGTTACTTGCTGTATTATATATCTGGATTCAATGACAGAAGCAACAAAAATACCAGTCAGGGGGCACATTATATTAAGCATGGAGCTTTTTGGCTTATGTGTTTTAAGCCACGCATTTTATTACATCAAACACCCTTTTGGAGAGACCCCTCTAGTTTTTTCATCCCACTTAATGCTCTGGAAACAACACCATGTCAGTCGCCCCACGTCAAGGCACTGTGCAACATGAATGACTCATGCCTTCCACTTTTTCAGATTGCCTATGTGCAGGGGCATAGTGAACCCTGCTCCACCCCACCCCTTGCTTTAGGAACTACAGCAAGGGTGGAGTTCTTGATAGGTCTCATAATGTGAAAAGGCGAGTGAGTAAGTAAGTGCAGGGATGGGTGGATGGATGGCTGGATAGATGAGTGAAATGATGGATGGATGGATGAGTGAAAGGGTGGATGATGGGCGAGTGAATGGGTGGATGGATGAGTAAAATGATTGATGAATTGATAAATGTAAGGGTGGATTGATGAATTGATAAGTGAAAGGGTGAATGGATGGACGGATGAGTGAAAGGGTGGATGTAAGGCTGGATGAGTGAGTGAAAGGGCGGGTAGATGGACAAAAGGATGGATCAATGAGTGAAGGAGTGAAAGGGTGGATGAATGAGTGACAGGATGGATGAATGATAGGTTCAATGGATGGATTCATGAGTGGATGAGTAGATGGATGGGTGGGTGGATGGAAGGATGGATGGCTAAGTGAA
The DNA here is from genome assembly GCF_964261635.1 of Lissotriton helveticus. Lineage (NCBI taxonomy): Eukaryota > Metazoa > Chordata > Amphibia > Caudata > Salamandridae > Lissotriton > Lissotriton helveticus. Next base: position 1,499,718,397 of record NC_136061.1, read on the forward strand.
AGGGGATTTGAAAGAGGAAGGGAGATGGGTAAATGGATGACTGAATGGGTGAATGGCTGGATGGATGAGTTAACGGATGAATGGGTGGAAGAGTGGATGGATGAGTGTATGGATGGATAGGGTGAAAGGGTAGATGGATGGATGATGAATGAATAAAAGGGTGGATTGAGGGATAGATAAGTGAAATGATGGATGGAAGGAAACGTGATGGACAGGTTTGTAAATGGATGAATATGGACATTGTTGGGCACACAGATGGAAGGACAGAATGAAAGGTGAAAGACTGAACGATGGATGAAAGTATGATTATACATTGTAAGCCCCATTATCTTAAGCAACATTTCCTATACATTGACTTTCCCATTTATATGAGTCATTGTCTCTTTATAATATGTGTGTGTTGTAACAGGGAACATCGTTTACAACAAAACTTTTACCACGCACTACCATTACAACGCAGGAATTACAACGAAAGTCGTTACAACGACTTTCGCTGGAGGGCGTTGTTGGATAGGGAATAGTTTAATTTTCTATCCAACACCTTTCCTACTATCCACGGGGACTGGAATTGGAATAGAAAATTAAACTATTCCACTATCCAGCACCCCACAACGCAAGTCGTTGTAACGACTTGCGTTGTAATACCTGCGTTGTAAAGGCATGCGTGGTAAAGGCATACGTTAAATCGTCATACAACCGTTGTAACGCACTCCAAAACTCTGCCCCACATACTTGGGATGAGTAGCACTATACAAGAAATTAAATACACATGAGGGAGGGTCTATGTGAAGATGAGGGGAGCCATTGGATGGTGGTAGCAAGGCCAGACTGCTAGGACCGGGCATCAGGTGTTTTCTCTGGGAGCTGGAAAGGTGGAGGCGGTTTTGTTACCACAAAAAGACCTGCACATTTGCTTAAAGGTGCGTGTATACAGACAAACCATGAAGTGCACAATTGTCTCAACCTAATATAAACTTATTTTCACTTGTACTTTAGTGGTTGTCTATTTACTTACTGACATCAGAGAAGGTTGCGCAATAGTATATGTCTGTAAACCTTACCTTTTGTCCTGAATTTTGACCCGCTGTCCTGAATTTTTGTCCCGAATTTTGACCCTTTGTCCTGAATTTTTTCACTCACTGTCCTGAATTTGCACCCATGCCAGTTGGCTTGTAAATCTGCCCCGTAGCGTTCAGCTTTTGGGATGCCAGTGGGGTAATTTTAGGGTTCAGGGTGGGTATGGGTTTTGGGGTGGCAGTGATAATTTTAGGGTTCAAGGTGGGTATGAGTTTTGGGGTCCCAGGGGTAATTTTAGGGTTCAGAGTGGGAATGGGTTTTGAGGTGCCAGGGGAAATGTTAGGGTTCAGCGTGGATATGGGTTTTGGGGTGACATGGGTAATTTTAGCGTTCAGGGTGGGTATGGGTTTTGGGTTGCAAGGGGGGACATTTTAGGGTTCAGGGCGGGTATGGGTTTTGGGGTGCCAGGGGGACTATTTTAGGGGTCAGGGCGGGTATGGGTTTTGGGGTACCAGGGGGTTAATTTTAGGGATCAGGGAATGTATGAGTTTTAAGGGGCCAGGGGGGTAATATTAGGGTTCACGAGTGTGATCTAATTGTTGTCCAGTTTCAAATGCAGAATTCACCACTTTTTTTTCTCAGCTTGGCCTGAGCATTACCCGATCTAGATTGTCTGCCATTTTAGCCCTGCCCCTATTGATTAACATTAGCCACGCCCCTTCGGTTGTCAGGTTAGCCCCCCCCCCTGGAAAAATGTCTGTGGATGACCATGCCCATGCCAAGATTGTGAAAATGGTAGAGTCAGCATCAGCACACTCAGACAAGGCAAGGGTAAATATTGGACAGTGCATGAAGTTCAGAACAGAGCGACTTTGGAATGTACTAAGTTCAGAGCAAAAATTGAGATTTGAAACCCAAGAAAACCCATGAGGCCACCGGCTAACGCATTCACTCGCACTTCCACTCATGCACACATCCACTCACATATTCACTCTCACTTCTCTTCACATATTCACTCACTCACACTTTGCATTCACACATTTAATGACTCAAACTCAGCCGTGGCCCGTGCAGGTACAAGCGGTGGGGGTGATTTTAACAGACAATGACGAGGGAAAATTAGATAAATAATCCGTCCGTTGAAAGCCACCCTTACATGGCCACACTGCCCCACTGCTTTTACCTGCACGGGCCGCAACTGCTCACACTTGCATTCACTTTCACTCATATCCACTTTTACTTATCCTCACTTCTACTCATCCACACTTTGACTATCTCACACATCCACTCACTTTCATTCACTCACACTTATACTCCTTTTTTCTCTTACTTTGACTCATCTGTTAAAAGAACCTTTTTATCATGTTTTAACAATATGTCAATGACTTATCTCATGACACTTTTTTATCAAATTTATTAAATTGTACTTTTTGTGCTAATTCAGTGTCTTATTATTAAGTTTTATTTTATTTACTACTTGGATTGTGCCAGTGTTTATGTGCTTGCCTGGGTACATTACTTTACACATATTAGTATTAATTCGTTAACTGATAAATAAAATAGGTAAATTGCACAAATATAATTTCTTTGTTATTTTTTAGGTGCCGGTTGTTGGGTTTGTAGTGGTAGAGGGTAGGTAGTTAATTAAGTAATAATTAATGATCAATTAATGATTACATTTTCATTAAATATTTAATTTATTAATAATTATGTAAATTGTTACAAAATGTTCTCTTGTGTTGTCTTTGTAGCCGAATAAGTTGGGAAGTTATTGAATTACAATTAAAAAATAATTAATAATGTATTAATAATTAGTTTGTATATTACTTAATATGGTAATTGTGTTATGTTTTTTATTTTTAAATATATTTAATTGTGTGTTGTCGTGTTTGTGGGAGTATAATGTATTTTAATTAAATGATTAAATAATAACAGAATTTAAAATGTTAAATCAATTAATACAATGTTTCAGAATTATTTAAATTATTGAATTGCTTTTTACATTTATATGTATATTCTTTATTTTAATAGTTTTATATTTTTGGACAATTAATAGAGTTATTAAAATATGGTATTTGAAGTGATTTTTTTTTACTGTTGCACAAACTGGAGTGGGAATAGTAAATTATACCCCTCTGGTGTTCAAGGCTTTCCCTACTGTTTCACAGACTGGAGTGGAAATAGAACATTTTACCCCTCCAGCATCCAACACTTCCCCATCTGATACACAGACTGGAGTGGGAACAGTACATTATACCCCTCCTGAGCGAACGCTTTCACAACTGTTGCACAGACTGCAGTGGTAATAGTATGTCTATTTTTTTACAGTTTACTATATTTTATTATTGTTTACATTTATGTAATATGATTGTGTGTTTCGTTTTTTTAATTTAAAATGATCTGTATATATGTGTATGCTTTTTTATTTTGTTATTAATATTTTAATAAATGTATTTTTGGTGTTTTTCTTTTTATGTCATATATACATACATCTTGCTACAATGTAGCCCAATTAATGTAGACGCCGGCCCTCTTTGATGAGGCGGTGCGTTTCGATCGGCAGAGCCACGCCGGTAAAATGCAGAACTGGGTTGTTTATAGATATGTATAACATGTTTTTATGTATGTTTATGTAAGTATATATTTATTTTTCATTTTAATTGTTACTTAAATGTATGTAATATACATGATATCATAGTTATGTATTAAAATGTTTACATTTTACTATGTTAAACTGTGTATTTATTAAACTATATCTTTGTCATATTTTTAACGATATTAGTGTCAACAATATTTTTCACTCTATATTTTTGTACTTACCTATATAGGTATAGGAAAATTATCTTTGTGTCAACTATATTTTTGACACAATATTTCTGTGTCAAGATATTTGTGTAGTCGATATTCTGTCACTGATCCGATGAAGCGGGGGGGGGGAATACAATAGGTGGGCATTAGTCTGACTCCCGTTTTCTATGAAACACCCTTCGGATTTATCAATTCTCATTGGCACATAAAAGCTTGTCTTCTTGCTGCCTGCTGTGTGCATAGGCTGCTTTGTCGTTAATGGTGGTTTCTTCTTCTGCCTGCTGTGTTGATAAGCTAATGCGTCCTTCCTAACAGGTTCTTCTTCTGCTTACAAAATGTTACGGCTGAGTACTCCCTTGTGGTCTTTCAGCTGCCTGTTGTACACATTTGCTCCGACTCTACCCTTCCAGGATGGCTCATCGCCAGTGTTGGCGTATTGCTGTTGTAGTTCTACTGACAGGTCCACCTCCTACCTGCTGGATCTAGAGGCTGCTGGGGTGCTTCATGGCTCGTTCACCTATTCTTTTCCAGTACATCAGCCATGCATTTCCTGGCAGGTCTTCCTGCGGGGTTGCTGTATCCGTCCAAGCTTGTTCCTCTGCTGTGCTGTGTAGAAATGTTGCTGATGTGGGTGTCTTGGTTGACCCACCTACTGGCTGCCGGATACAAAGGCTACTGAGTCCTTCCTGAATAATTCTTCTGATTATGGCAGATGTTGCTGTGTCGTTGTTCCTGGGTGGACCTCTTGCTGCCTTCTGTGTACACGTGGTGATGCTGTGGCCTTCCTAGCTTGCCTTTCTGTCTTCTGCTGTGCACTTCCTGTCTGGTTCTTTTTATGTGTGTGTATATAAGCTGCTGCTGTGAACTTCCTGGCTAGTACACTCACTACATGTTGTGTGCAGAGGCAAATATGTCAGTTGTGTCCTTCCTGGCTGGTTCATCTACTTGCTGCTGTGTACAGTCTGTTGTGTCCTTCCTGGCTGGTTCATCTACTTGATGCTGTGTACAGTCTGTTGTGTCCTTCTTTGCTGGTTCATCTACTTGCTGCTGTGTACAGTCTGTTGTGTCCTTCCTGGCTGGTTCATCTACATGCTTCTGTGTACAGTCTGTTGTGTCCTTCCTGGCTGGTTCATCTACTTGCTGCTGTGTACAGTCTGTTGTGTCCTTCCTGGCTGGTTCATCTACTTGCTGTTGTGTACAGTCTGTTGTGTCCTTCCTGGCTGGTTCATCTACTTGCTGTTGTGTCCTTCCTGGCTGGTTCATCTATGTCATGCTGTGTACAGTCTGTTGTGTCCTTCCTGGCTGGTTCATTTACTTGCTGCTGTGTACAGTCTGTTGTGTCCTTCCTGGCTGGTTTATCTACTTGCTGTTGTGTACAGTCTGTCGTGTCCTTCCTGGCTGGTTCATCTACTTGCTGTTGTGTACAGTCTGTTGTGTCCTTCCTGGCTGGTTCATCTATGTCATGCTGTGTACAGTCTGTTGTGTCCTTCCTGGCTGGTTCATCTACTTGCTGCTGTGTACAGTCTGTATTGTCCTTCCTGGCTGGTTCATCTACTTGCTGCTGTGTACGGAGTCAGTTGTGTCCTTCCTGGCTGGTTCAGCTGCATGTTGCTGTGTACAGAGTCAGTTGTGTCCTTCTTTGCTGGTTCATCTAGTTGCTGCTGTGTACAGTCTGTTGTGTCCTACCTGGCTGGTTCATCTAGTTGCTGCTGTGTACAGAGTTTGTTGTGTCCTTCCTGGCTGGTTCATCTACTTGCTGCTGTGTGCAGTCTGTGGTGTCCTTCCTTGCTGCTTCATCTACTTGCTGCTGTGTACAGTCTGTTGTGTCCTTCCTGGGTGGTTCATCTACTTGCTGTTGTGTACAGTCTGTGGTGTCCTTCCTGGCTGGCTCATCTACTTGCTGGTGTATACAGTCTGCTGTGTCCTTCCTGGCTGGTTCATCTACGTCATGCTGTGTACAGTCTGTTGTGTCCTTCCTGGCTGGTTCATGTACTTGCTGCTGTGTACAGTCTGGTGTGTCCTTCCTGGCTGGTTCATCTACTTGCTGCTGTGTACAGTCTGTTGTGTCCTTCCTGGCTGGTTCATCTACTTGCTGCTGTGTACAGTCTGTTGTGTCCTTCCTGGGTGGTTCATCTACTTGCTGCTGTGTACAGTCTGTTGTGTCCTTCCTGGCTGGTTCATCTACGTCATGCTGTGTACAGAGTCTGTGGTGTCCTTCCTGGCTGGTTCATCTACTTGCTGTTGTGTACAGTCTGTTGTGTCCTTCCTGGCTGGTTCATCTACTTGCTGCTGTGTTCAGTCTGTTGTGTCCTTCCTGGCTGGTTCATCTACTTGCTGCTGTGTACAGTCTGTTGTGTCCTACCTGGCTGGTTCATCTACGTGCTGTTGTGTACAGTCTGTTGTGTCCTTCCTGGCTGGTTCATCTACGTGCTGTTGTGCACAGTCTGTTGTGTCCTTCCTGGCTGGTTCATCTATGTGCTGTTGTGTACAGTCTGCTGTGTCCTTCCTGGCTGGTTCATCTACTTGCTGCTGTGTACAGAGTCTGTGGTGTCCTTCCTGGCTGGTTCTGCTGTTGTGTACAGTCTGTTGTGTCCTTCCTGGCTGGTTCATCTACTTGCTGCTGTGTACAGTCTGTTGTGTCCTTCCTGGCTGGTTCATCTACGTGCTGTTGTGTACAGTTTGTCGTGTCCTTCCTGGCAGGTTCATCTACTTGCTGCTGTGTACAGAGTCTGTGGTGTCCTTCCTGGCTGGTCATGTTGTCATTAACAGGTGTGGCTGCTGTCTCCCTTCTGTCCAGTCTTCCTTCTGTGCATATTCTGCAAATGTGTTGGGTGCAAAGGCAGCTATGGCCAGTGTACTACACATTGCAGTGGGTCTGTGCTAGAACCCTTATGAAGAGCTGTGTGGGGAATTAAATATATGTAGACAGAAGACAGGAGGAGAATGGCAAGAAGCATGTATACAGCTCTGGGGCATACATGCAATGCATAGTGTATGCTAGGTACATTTAAATACATCTGGGTTTTTAATAAAGATGGTGCCAGAGGGCGCAGAGATAAGTTAGTTAGAAACACCCGTACTGTAAAGACATTTAGTACAGGATGGCGATATTGCAGAAATATGTCATTCTCGGGGGTTAAATGTGCTAAAGCGGAGAATAGGTATTAGACGAAGATGTGTAAAAGAAAACCCAATTGAAATAACAAATTTCATTAAGTGAGTGCATCCCAAAGAACTCTAGGGGCGAGAACAAGGAGCCATGAAATAAGACGTATTAAAGTATGTGGAGGGAAGCTGGGGGTACCCTAAAGAAGTACCTCAAAGAGGGGTTGGTACATATGTGCAACTTCCTTCTGGCAGGGGTGAGGGGAAGGCAAACCAGCACTGACAAAGCCAATAGGTCTGACTTTTACTTTATGTTGGCTTGTGAGCCAATCATTGTTTGAGAAAGCAAGGAACTATTAAAAATGTACCCTTTGTATAATGTGTTTAGTGTAGCCATACTGCACCGTGCAGTATTGTGCACTTGAGGATAGCAGTCTCTTGTGCTGGGCAGTCTTTTATGCAGGACAGTCCCATGAACAGATTTAACTTAAACTCTCTTACTGGTTTCTGTTTCCTGGGGGTGTTTCTCGAGAATGCATCACTCTTGTGGGACTGAGCCTCTTTTTTGGGTCCTTATGTCCACTGTTTAGTCTATTTAAAACACATAAAATATGTTGGAAGGAATGCTTTCAATTGGTCTAAACCACGGACACACGAGTTTCGGCCTTATTAGGTCTCATCAGTGAGGTATAGCTTGGAATCTCTGACACAGTGATCATGGGACCAGGGGACCCCTGTCCGAACATGCCCGTGGCCGCTTGAAGCCTTACAACAAACACACAAAAAAGATGATGGCAGGAATGCTTGCAAATAGTCTAAATCATAGGCAGTCACTCTTTTTTCCCACCAAAATCACCCATCGAAAAGCAGCATAATTTCAAAGAGAGAGAAAAGATATATAATGCCCATGTAAAGAACCATCCTACATTCATTAGAAAACAAAAAAAAATCGAAGACAGTAAATAAAACCAATGGAAAATAATGACTAGTTCCTTTAAGAATCCAGGAACCCTTACCAAAAGGTTAGATCAAACCATCCCAGCTTACTCACGTACAAGTTCTAACTGGGAAATCCTTAACTGGTTGCCAAAGTTTCCTTAACTTATAGCGATTTGGGTGAATCTCAGTTATTGCGAGCTCCACGCCACAGAGAAAAATTAACTCACAGCACCAGGATATGTGGTCTGGGGCTTCCGTCTGCAACCACGAGTGAGAAATCATGGGTCTGGCCGAGGTCGCTGCAAAAATATAAGGCCGCAGTTACCACCCCGGGGATACCAGGAGAAGGCCCAAGCACCACCAGTTTTGGGTCAGGAATAATATTAATCCTGCAAAGATAAGTGATTAGTGTGAGCACCCTACGCCAGAATTGTATAATAGGGCCACAGGTTGAGAAGCTATGTACTGTAACCCCCTCTACCACCCCACACCTAACACATGCCGATGTTTCATGCATGCCCCACTTGTAAAGCTTAATCGGTGTATAAATACATGTCATTTAACATTTTAATGGAGCGCGCTTTTAAGTTGTGAAACCTTAAGGGCACTCTGCGCCACCATGTTAGTGTGGGGTATCTCTGATACAGAGACCATACAGAGCGCCTGCCAACCCCACTTAGCCGCAAGCACCTCAGATGTGTTACCTGTGCACCCCTGTTGCCCCAACATTGAATAGAAGGTATGCATATAGCCACATTTCTTGATTCTGATAAACCCCTCCAGAACTCATTATAATTCATTTTAATGCCACCAAGGTGCTGTACTAAAGTATGGAATTGTAAATAGCAGAGCGCCCCGTTCTTAGGGAGGTGATAGGGTGATAGGGTCTGAAAAGATTTAAGAATTCCTAAAGAACTGACCCAAATAGAAGATGTTTGCTTTGCACTAGCAGCTGGAAAAGCTATTTTGGAATGGGCAGGGCACAAGTCGTAAAAAAAGAAGTGGGGGGACGTTGTCAGCGGAAGTGACGTCACAACTGGAATTGACATCACCAAAGGTGCCGAGCTCCTCGTCCCAGAGAGGCCAAAGAGTGAAGTCCAGCTGTTTGGCAGGGGGGACGGTGTCCTCCCGGTAAAATAAGTGGGGGGACGCCGTCCACCCGCGTGGTACCCCGACTCGAGCCCTGGGAATGGGAATGAGAAGCAAGGGCTGGCGCTCAGTACAGTATACTGACTGACGCGTGAAACATGACATGGTACGAACTGCCTGTCAAACCTGATGATAAGCCAGTAAGGTCTTAAATCGTGTGTGCTTGAAATAGTGTCTACAATCCCTTGTTTCGTCCTGATACCTGCTGGAGAGATCAGATATTCTGAAAACAAGCCGCCGCGTCCCATGCCCTTAGCCCCACTGTCACAGAAAGCTGAAGCACGGATGCAGTCAGTGAGGTGTAGCTTGGAATCTCTGATCTGGTGATCAAGGGGCCCATGTCTGAAAGAACCCATGGCCATTTGGGGCATTATACCAAACACACAAAAGGTGATGGGAGGAATGCTTGTAAATAGTCTAAGGCACAGGCAGTCCCTTTCAAAACACCATTTTTGCCCACAGTGCCACACTAGACAGAAGCCCACCTTAAGCAAATAACAGTATTGAGCCCACGGGAAGAGTCCATCCTGAACTTCTAGGCAAGGCTGAGTCTGGGAGGGAACAGAAGCAACGCCAGACTGGTTGCAGCCTAATTAGGCCTCGTTAGTGAGGTATGACTTAGAATCTGTAGCACAGCAGCAAGGGATCCCAGATCCCCGTTGCATTGGTCAGTAGTCTGCGCAGGTTAATTCTGCATAGGTCATTTCTTATAAGAGTAATTCTATTTTGCAGAAAGATATACTGTTTGGGATAGTCTCCTGGTAGTTTGATCTCTGGTCTCGCCAACTTCTTCACCATGTCTTTCTTTCACTCAATTCAGTCATAACAATAATTCCACATTTGTAAAGCGTATACTTATCACCCCTGAGGGTATACAGGTGAGGGGGGGGGGGGGGGGCGCCTCGGGGAGATTAAATGAGCTACTGCCCAAAGTCACATGATGCTGAGTTGAGCTGCTGTCAGTACGTGGGATCAAACCGTTAGCCCCATGCTCTGAAGTCAGCCGCTCCAACCACTGCGCCACACCTCTCACCTTGCTCAGGCCACCAGTTGCACACATCAGTACCTTGCATGGGTCCTCTCAGGCACAAGTCATTCTCTTGCACAGGTCATTCGGTTGTGCAGCTTGCTCACTTGAGTAGACTTGCCCCATGCACAGGGGTGTCCTCTATCATTTATTTGTGCAGGTCAATGTTTTGCAAGGATCAGTTGCCTTGCATGCATCGATCACTCATTTAGGACATTGTGACGTGCAGTTCCATCTCCTGGGTGAGCTTCTTTCTCAAACAGTATGCAGCTTAGGTAGCTCCGCCCACTGCACAGTCCCATATCTGGCTTATGTGAGTTCAGTCTTTTACGTGGGACTGACTGTTCCTTGCCATGACCAGCGTGATGCATGAGTGGTGGCCAGTCTTGTGCACAACCATTGCACCAGTGACCCTTTGTGACAGTAATTCACTTGAGCAGGTGTGGCGTAAAGGCCGGAGCTGCCTACTTCGAAGCTAGGGAACGAGGTTCGAGTCTCGGCTTCGGCTCAACATACTGTTATTCTGGGTGAATCATTTATTCTCCTAGTGCCTATGTACAGCGCCTAGAAACCCTACGGGTAATTAGACGCTCTATATAAATCCGGTGTCAAGGTCAGTTCGGGCACTTTTTTGTCCCCTCCTCTTTGCCATCGAATCGGCTACAGAACGCTTTCAAGGAATTCTGGACCATATGGTCTGAGGGCCCACTTCTCAGACGCCCAGGTGGAGCCTTGTGAATATGCATAATTATTAATTGCTTTTATTGTGTGTTGGGGCGATTGATTTCCTCGGCAGGCGGCCAAGCTCTGCCATATGACAGCTCTTTATAAATAAGAGCGGCTTCTCGCGGCAGGACATCAATCCTGCCTGTTCGGAGCGTTTAAGATGAACTGCCCATATTTTCCAGCGAGATAAATATTTCTGTTTACGGCTGCCCTGTGCGGTTCAGCCGCGGCGCCATTTTGCGTCTTATCAAAATAAAAAGTGCGTGATCACAGACACGGGCCCAGAACACCCCCAAACCCACTGCTATACAATACCACGAGGTGCTGTATTATGCGGCATTTATAATACAGGCCACATATAACATTCACACAGCCTCATACTGGAATTAAAAATTCGAGCTCCGCCTCCTAGTTTGAATGGGGCAACACTCACTCACTTCAACGGGCTTCAGCGCCTCGTCCGGGGCACAAGGCGCTATGCAAATGCTAGAATATATAGCAATACACTAGCGTTCTCTTTTGGTAGAATCTGATGGATTATACCTTCCTGAACCAGAGTGCTAGCAGTTGGTCATTCAGGCAGGGGCGGCTCTAGGCTCATGGCGGCCCAGGGCAGGGAGTGTAGGTAGGGGGGGTCCGGGCGGGGCCCTGGAAGAGGGAGGGGTCAGGGTGTTTGGAAGTGGAACAGAGCCAGAGGCCACCAAATCCCTGCCAGGGGCTGCCACGCAAATCAAATATGTACCAATCCTCAGAGGATTATTATATTAAGGATATATATTGGCGTGGTGGCCCCTGGGGTTTGGTGGCCCTGTGCAGGTGCACAGCTTGCACATGCCTAAGGCCGCCCCTGATTCAGGAGAGTGGAATGCACCAGGCCAGCTCTCTTTGACAGAGGACAGTGGTGTGTGGATGCTCTGGTAGGAAAGGGCAAGATAACCACAATTATTCCCTTTGGGGCAGGGGTCCACCGCTGCTCTTCTGGCTCATCGGTGTGGTAAAGTAAGAATCCTTCTATTATTTTCTCTCCGGAAAGGAGGGTAGAGTGATAGCTGATGAGCAGCACTGCGCATGCGCCGACCACCGCGGTTTCCATGCGGACTGGTGGCCTGTGCACCACTTGGTTCATTTTATTTCTTCTATTGGCCAGTTCGGTCTCCAGAATGCGTACATGCGTCATTTGCGTGCACCTCTCTGCACGTTACGCCTTTCAAGAGTAGGGAGTCTGATACTGCGTTCTTGCATAAGAATTAAGCCCTTTCTTGGACCAGGAAGGGAGTGCCTTCCACTGTCCCTTGTGGGTGTGGCAGGGTAGGTTGATCTCCACGGTGCTATCCTTTGTGTGCAAGAGTAAGGTGGTCACCACAGCTGTTTGGATGAAGCGGGATAAACGCCAGTTCTCTCACTTTCGCAGCAGGGTTTACAGCCCTGCCAAGTACAACGCATCAAGTGTTAGATTATAACACCCCAACCAAGAACGCACAGTATCAGATTTGGAGATATGTGTTAACTGAAGAATCTTCATGAAGTCATATCATTTGAATAAGTCATCCTCTTCTCCCCCCAGCCCCAACAGAGAGAGTGTATTAGCAGTTTACCAACTCCCCACTACCTGGAGAGAGTAGTGCAGCAGTTTTAAGATCTTCTTAGGGTTTCTTGTTGCTCAAATGGGTGTAATGTCTGATATTTATATGTTTTCTCCATCTTCATTGCTTGATTTTTGCTCGCGAGCAAGTGTCGCTTAAGTCGTTGAATGTCACTCATAATTACACTGAAATTATGAAAATGAGACACATAAGCAATCTGAAACCTTGGCAGCTATGGGTCTACTAGATTCCACTACTCTCTCTGGGCTTGGGAGAGGGTGGTCGGTATTGCCTCTGCGAGATAGCAGGGAAAAGTATAACTCCCACTGCATGTGTTTATGCGTGAGAGTATGATGGTTTCTGATAATCTCTTCTGGGAAGATGAGTAATATACCTTCTGTGAATCTCTTTTCAGCATGGAAGGGTGGGTTCCGTTCAACTGCACAGATGAAAACAAGCATTAGCAAAGCCAGTACTTCTGGCCTTGGCAAGCATCTTTTTTTTATGTAATAGTTTTTTAATTTTTTTTTATAGAGAGTTCATATACGTAAGAAACAGTACATATCAATTTCACGTAAGATTTAAAAAAATGCAAAATACAAAATACATACAAGGCAAGATAGTAATGTAGCATAATCTGAATACAAGCTCGGGGAGAAGATATTTCTTTTTTAAAGTGCAATGTGCATTGTGCAATATATTAATGAACACAGACGCTGCAGTAAGCCCTATACAAGCGAGGCAGCCTATTATAGCCGAGATCCGATCCCAATAGAATAAAAATAATTAAAAACCCACAGTGACTAGCATTCAAACACACTCCAATATTTATCATATTTTCTGATTCCCCCTGACCTCAGTGAATATTTTTTTCCGCTTCCCTGAACCTTAGATATTTTAGCTTTCCATGCGTTAAAAGTCGGTACTTTGTCTGTTTTCCAGAGTTGTAGAATAAGTGATCTTGCTACGAGGGATGCTATAAATAGTGACTCCTCATGGGGAGTGGAATTAGGGGAGCAACCAATAGCCGAAATGGAATCATTAATGGAAATTTGGGTATCTATAGTATTTCTAAGGTATTTTTCAATATCCTTCCAAAATTCCTGTATTTTGGTGCATTCCCATATAATATGTTTCCAATTGCCCTTTTCTTCGCAGCAAAAACACCTCTACTTGGGGGTATATATTGTGGAGAAACGAAGGTGTTCTATGAATTAACCATTTAGTGAATAATTGCATCCGTTTAAAATTAGCGCCTCAGAATAAGTAGGATGGCTTCTGATAATCTCTTCTGGGAAGATGAGTAATATAACTTCTGTGAATCTCTTTTCAACATGGAAGGGTGGGTTGTGTTCAACTGCTCTCTCCCGGTAGTGGGGAGTTGGAAAACGGCTAATACGCTCTCTCCCAGAAAAGGGGGGGTGATGTCTCAGCAAAATAGTATGACTCCATCAAGATTCTTTAGTTCACACATATCTCCCCAAAAACAACAAATCACTGGTCAAGTACATATGAAAACAAGCATTAGCAAAGCCAGTACTTCTGGCCTTGGTAAGCATCTTTTTTTATGTAATAGGTTTAAAAAATGTAAAAGTGATAACGTAAAAATCTGGAAATGTCTAAAGGTGGCCTGAAAATGTTTGCAAAAAATAAAAAAAAATCCATCACAAAGATTAGCCATCACAAAAATTAGCCATGGCAAATATAAATAAAGCCAGGGGCTGAAACGGCTGATCCATTGCCCCAGTAATTGGGCTGAGAGGGCCGGAAGCAAGATGTGAATGCCACTTGAGCAGGCAAATGAATGAAGAGAGCTGACTAAAATCCACTCTATATGTATTTAGTGGTATGTGTTTTTGTTTAATTTTTGGGGAAAAAGTGAGGTTTGCTAGACAACCAAAACCTTCTATAGGTCAGACCTAAAAACAACTGCAAGTGATTCTTGAAATGAGCCCTAATGATTGGGTGGTGCTTGCACCTGCTATCTGTCTAATGCACTGGCACAGCACTGCAGTACATTAAATGGGCAATGGCAAAGCTGCACCAGCTGTTGGGTCTTTGACAGCCTAGGGGAACCCTAAGTACAGCATAGAGCTATTGCTTACTGTGAGATCCGCAGATTCCAAGGTCTGGAACAGATCCAGGAATGTCCAACAGAACCTTTGGAAACTCAGGTAATTTCAGCTTGATGAGGAACTAAAGAACATTGAGAGATGTCGGACACAGGTTCAGGAGGGTTCGATCCATACCAAATATTCATCGGTACTAGGTAAATTAGTTCCATTTTGTTGAATTGTTTGCACATTTGTCTCCTGGATTTTTAGAAAAATCGGCATGGTTCTGGCCCCCCAGGACCTGCACTGAATGCCATTTCGTAGGCCATCAACACCCTTTGTCCGCCCACTACTATTTTGACACTCCAAAAAACAATAATCTGTGGCACTGCTGATATAAGAAGAGAGAGCAGTGACCGCAGCATCTGAGCTCATTGCTCAGGAGCATTTCACAGGCTTTACCTGAAAACTGTTAAAACTCCGAGGGGCATATTACCAAGATATAGCGATATTTATCGCTAAGTAGGGTTAGCGGCAATATTTTTATTGCAGCGCATCACTGGTTTTTATCGCTGAGATAACTTGCTATTAGCAAGGTTTATCTCAAAAGCGATAAAAATCCAGGCGATAGCAGCGAAATGCGTGAATATCACTGAGAATACAGCGATATTCACGCATTAGCGACAAAATGCTCTTAGCCATGTTATCCACCTCCCATTGGATAACATGGCTAAGAACTGGTCTGGGCAGGTGTTAGTATTTGGAGATATTTGCGCTTAGCGCGAATATTTCCATCGCTACGCCTGCCTTGCTTATAGGCGATAGCGACATTAGCGACTGCTGTCAGTCGCTAACGGGTTGGGTACTCCCACTTTGCATGTCATTAGCGATAAATATCGCTGACATGCAAAGCGTGCCCCAAACCGCTCGCTATCGCCTACAAGCTGTCGCTTACTGCTGTTAGCGACAGCTTGTTAATAGGGCGATAGAATTATCACCGCTTAGTGACCGAAAACGGCCGCTAACGCGGCGATATTCACCTATCGCCCTCCTTGGTAATATGCCCCCGAATTCTCTAGGAAGGTCACAAAATCTCCCTACCTACACCAAACCCTACGAGGAAACCCCTCACTCTACATACCATATCAACCAAACTCAGGGTTGATGAGGGATTGCTTCACACCCCTCCTTCCACATAAATGTGTGTAAACCCGACCTTGACCGCTATTATAAGGCTACGCAGCTACGATGCCTGCTGGAATGGGCCCAGCCGGAATCTGAGAAGCACTGGCACTTCATGGAGCGACCACTAGCAAGACAGTCCTTGTGGAAGGTCCCCTACCTTGGCAGAGCTTCAAGACCTCCCGGATTATACGGCTCACCCGTGGTGCACGCTACCTTGAAAGCTTGGGATTCTACGGCTACATGCAATAGACTGACCACCTTTCCTCGCCTCTCACTCCCATTACTGAAAACCCAGACTTCTCCCCATGCCTATATAGGGAGGCATTTGAGCATTGGGATAAGGCTGGTCACAGGTCCATAGGGAATTTATTTGACGTGGAGGGCCCCCTGTCCTTCGAGGATCTTAAATCCAAGTTTGCCATGCCCAAAACTGAGCGGTATCATTACCTACAGCTACAGCATTGGATCATGCACCCCCAGGTCTGCCAGGGAGTAGAACGGCAGCTCATCCAGTATGAGCGATGGCTGCTTTCGAAGCAATCCAATAAGGAACTTATCACAGAATTGTACCACATCCTACGCCCCCCAGAACCGGCAGTTAAGTCCGCGGGCCTGAGGCGGTGGGAAACTGAGCTGGGGCGGTCACTGACTTCCAAGGAATGGGCGGATATCCACTACAGAGCTCGACACACAGCGCGTAGTCTCTCTAGCATAGAAACAGCCACTAAGGTAATGTTGTACTGGTATCTCACACCCTCCCAACTGCACAAAAGGGACCCCGACCGTTACCCCACTTTCTGGAAGGGTTGCGATGCTGACGGCACACTACTAAATCTGTAATGGGAATGCCCTACTCTCACAACCTACTGGACGCAAATACTGGACAAGATCGACTATCACTTTGATACCACACTATTATGCTTCCCTGAATATGTCATCTTGGGCATATCTGATAGGCTTACATTTCCTTTCAAGTCCTATAAAGGCAAGCAGATGGGAATAGCTTTAGGGGTGGCGCTACAGAATATATTGTCACATTGGGGCACAGACAGAACTCCTACGGTGCAGGGATGGCTCCACCGACTATGGTATGTGCTTGGCATGGAGCGCATTTTTTCCTCACTCCAGGGAGAGGGGCAGGGGGGCTTCTTTCCCCGACCTGTGGTGGCCCCTTATTGCATTGCTATGCTCCGAATTCCGCAAGCTTTCCTGCCCCAGATATCTGCGGCTATTGCGCCTCCCTCTGCTGACCCTGGACACAACCCAACCGCTGCAGCATGGATTAGCCTCGCGCCAGGCTTGACTTCCATCTTTTTCTATCAAAGAAGCTTTTGGGGGGAGGGGGGCTTGAAAGAAGGAAAGGGGGTAAAGGGTTACTTTTGTTTAACTTCGATGCTCTGCATAGCATTAAAATGGCTCCTGGCCCATGATTTGGGCTTTACCGCTTGCTGCATCTCGTTTGTTTGTTAAATCAATGAAAAGATTTCAACCTAAATGTGTGTAAACCCTATGCTGACCTCCTCATTCAACGCCATTCCAGACACTGTTTCCAGCCTTAGGCTTGTCATCTGCAAATATTTGCTGTCAGCTGTGTTAGCCTAACTATTTCAATGGATGCAAACCAAGAATACAGTATCCAAAATATACCCCAGAAATCCTGCAAACACAGAGTGCAGTCTGCTCAAGAACCAAAAGCGCAAAGAGGCAAGGAACAATCCACTTTACACAAACTGTGTGGTGTAACAAATTTCTTTCTGAGTGCTTTAAAAAACAGAACAAAAAAACAATGCAGCATCTTTTCCCTACATGTGAGGCTCCCATCCAGGAGTTAAATCGGTCGGGTGGCTCAGCGAGTTGAGCTCTTGTCCTCTATCTGGTGTTCTCTACAAGACACAAGGTTGAAGACAGGTAGACCCAACTCAACCTTTCATCCTACCGGTCAATAAATTAAGTGACATTACATTAATTCAAATTAATAAGAGTTATCAGCAGTAATTTGGAACACTAAAACAGCGATATTAAGTGACGAATAACAAAACAAGCTGTAAATCTTAATCATGGATCTGCGAGACAAGGAGCACGACAACAGAGGACTTGCAGCTTAGGATCTGATTTAGAGTTTGGCGGATGAGTTACTTACTCAAAAATGTGAGGGATCACCCGCCTGCCATATTACAAGAGAATTATATCCTGTGGCACTTGTAATGCGGCAGACGGGATATCTGTTAAGTTTGTGAATGACTATCCCATCCGCCAAAACTCTAACAGCCTTATTATGATGGCGGTCGGACGAGCATGTAATCACCATCATGGCAGGATGGATACAGTCCGATATGTAGTCGGCGGCTCCATCCGCCAAATTACGATTGGCAGTTGGAAACATGGCGTTTTCTATTGTGGCTTGTGCAGCAGCCCGGGAAAGGGCCATAGCACAAGCCACAATAGAAATAGGCATAAACATCCATGCACCGTGGTGCAGGCACCATGAGGTGCCTGGAACAGGGTCCATGGATGTTTGGGGGGCACCCCAGGTGCCCCTGCAAGCCCCATAGCGGAGGCCAACAAGGGTTGGGGGCCCTGCTAAGGACCCTCAAAGTCCCTTTCCGTCTGCCTGTACATGGCAGTCGGACCACCATGTACAGGCCAAGGAAAACAGACAACGTAATCCTTACAGTGGTGATTGAGCAGGCAAAGCCCCTTTTGTTGGAATTAGTTCAATAGATGCCTCTGACCACTAGATCATAATCCGGCGATCGGACCGCTTTTAGGGATGGCGGTGGGACCGCTACCAATGGGCTGTCAGTGCCAGTCTCATCACAAACTTAATGAGGCCCTAAATGAAGCTCTTATTCTCATCAGACAAAACTCTGACAATAGACCTGGCTTGATTCCAAGCTTACTTAGAGTAAAATGGCTTCTACCTTGACCTTTTTTAATTTGGTGAACATACCTATAGAATAAAAGTGTGCTTTTATTGCATTGATAATCCCTGTGTTTTGTCCTCTGGATTTCAGTCGCAGGGACTAGTATTGGATCACAAATGCTTTTGCTCATGTTTGCTTTAAGTACCACAGTACACCACAAGTACTCGGTATAGCCATCATCTAAGATAAGGAATCTTATTTGGTTATGACTGTTGGCGTGTAAAAGCACATACTTTAACTCGTTTAATGCGTCCGCGATTTTGCTGAAGTGCGGCACTTCCGCAAAACGGGGGGGGGGGGGCGCGTCGGCCTTTTGCCGACGGCAGTACTGGGGAGGTAGTGCTACCGTCAGCCAATGGCCGAAGGCAGCATGGAAGGGGTTAGAAAAAGAAAATCTTATGTAATTCTGCAAAAAGTTTGCAAATTTAAGCTAATAGCATGTAAGGCAGTTTGGCATTATCAATTGCGAAAGTTTCACACAAGGGCATAACTCATGTACAGAAAGTCATAAGAGATACAGGCTTGCAAATTGAGCAGAAATGTCTCTCTGTGACACTCTGTCTGCTGAAACAAGTCTCCAGCAAGCAAAAAACGGTGCAGTACTGCAGGAATCCAAATTATGAACAATTTTGCAGGCATAATTTAAGTACTGCCTGGCCTAGTTCTGACATGCCACTTGCTGATAACCTCACTCAAAGAGAGAGCAGATTCCTTCCTGTGATGAAATCTCGGAAAAGTGGGCATGAAGGTACTGAACTTGCCAGCACTGCGACACCATACCAATGGCAAATACGCCAGGGCTTAATTTGTGAAAGAAAGAGTGCAGGTGCACAAAGCTGTGCTCAGAAACCTAGGGTCATTGCATTTAAATGTTGGCATGCTGAATGCCAAGGGAGATACTCTTAAATCCACATCATGCCTCTTTAATCCACTACCAGACACTCCCTGCTTCTTAATCTCACTCTTGCAGGTTCCTGTTTCCTCCCTTTGTGGTGGTTTTGCTGACTTTCTCTCCCCGATCTGTGTTTTCCCCTCTCTTTCTCATTCAAGTATCTGATATGGAGAAATAGGTTCCGGTCCCTAAAATTAAGTGTTGGTGTTCCCCACCGGCTCAAATTAAGCACTAAATAAATCTCAGATTACATAAATAAGACTCCAGAACAGTAAAACTCCATCTTGACAACAGAACTCACCCTCCTCTGATTTTCACTAGAATATCGTGTTTTAAATCTTGAACTTCAAAAATATCATGACCAAAATATCCTGACAGTAAGAATATAAAGGTAAATATAAATGTAAGATACAAAGGGGCATATTACCAAGGGTGGCGATATTGAATTATCGCCACTTTAGCGGCCGTTTTCGGCCGCTAAGCGATGATAATTCCATCGCCCTATTACCAAGCTGTCGCTAATACCAGTTAGCGACAGCTTGTAGGCAATAGCGAGCGGTTTGGGGCCTGCTTTGCATGTCAGCGATATTTATCGCTAATGACATGCAAAGTGGGCGTACACAACCGGTTAGCGACTGAAAGCAGTCGCTAACTTCGCTATCGCCTATTACCAAGAAAGGCGAAGCGATGGAAATATTTGCGCTAAGCGCGAATATCGCCAAACGCTAACGCCTGCAAAAACCAGTTCTTAGCCATGTTATCCAATGGGAGGTGGATAACATGGCTAACAGCATTTGCACGCTAATGCGTGAACACCGCTGGTTTTCCAGCGATATTCAAGCTAACGCCTGCAATATTATCTCTTTTGAGATAAACGTTGGTAATAGGACGTTATCTCAGCGATAATATTGGGCGAAGCACGGCATTAAAAAATTAACGCTAAGCTCAGTTAGCGATAAATATCGCTAACTGTTGGTAATATGCCCCTAAATTCCATATAAATGTGCATAGGTGCTATGTCTATAATTTATTGGTTTTTTTGCATTATTTTCCCACAATATCTTTGCAGTCAATATTCTAACATAAAAGCCCTTCTCCTCTTCAGGATCTCCTAAAACCAGAACTATGATTTTCTGTGGGAACTCTACTACTTCCGGAATTGCCAGTGATAAATGCTGAATAGGAGTAGTCTTTTCCACTTTTGATTGGACTCGATTGCTTCTTTGCTCTGCTTTTAAGTCTCTGGTTCCCATGCTAGTGCCTGAAGTGTCCAGATGGCAAGATGTGGTGCTCTACTAAAATTCGAAATAAATAAATGAATACTGCTAGGGCTGCATTAACTCATGGTTCTTCTCATGGGTGTTCATGAAATGTGTTATCTCTACCCAATACCCAGAGGCTTTGTGCAAGGTCACACAGGTTGGTGCCCTACAGAACCACTGGCACCTCTGAAGCTCTTGACAGCTTCATCAATGACATAATCGCCTACTTTCCAAATGCCTTGCTTGATCTCAGCATAGCCGCCCCTACTAAACATTTGTCAGTTTCCTTAACCAAAACATTCGTTTTGGAGAAGTCTGAGGTGATCACAGCTTGCACACTTTAAGGCTTTTGGCAGCCTTGACCTTTATTAGTGTGAAAGGTCTTACAGAAATTGAATGGAAGGATCTAAGTTATTGAGAGCTTGATTTTTAAATCTGAACTGCAGCATGAATCTCCATATGTACTTGAGTGCTTTCCCTAGGCCCCCAGGGGCACCAAGGGGATAACACTGCTGTGTGCTACTCCTGAGTTAACAGAAGTGTAGAGTAAATGATGTTCTGCGGCTCTCACGTACATAAAGAGTAGGGTGGCTTCCAATACTCTCTTCAGTTGGAGGAGAGTAGAATTTCTTCCACTGTTCTCTCCTAGGTGGGGAGCAGTGCTTAATTTGAGCTGGTGGATGCCCACCCGCACTCATTTTTGGGACTGGTACTTATTTTTCCTCATCTCATACTGATGGCCAACAAGTGAAAGAAAGCACACAAATGTGAAAGAAGTAGGGACAGAAAGAGGCACAACGGCACAAAGGGAGAACAAAGGGACTGACAAGTGTGAGATAAAGGAGCAAAGAGTGTCTGTTAGTGAATTAAAGAGCGACATAGCAAGAGTTGGAAACTGTCCAGGAAGTGCACCCACCTTGACAAAAGTTTGACTACAGGGGGTCACTCCCAACACCTTGCTAATTCTAGCAATTCGTTTGGTGAAACTCGATTACGAAGTGTGCGTGGAATAGGGAAACCCTATGTTGGAAGAAATGCATTACACAGATACCTAAGGCAGGATCAGAGGGTACTAGGTTTTGGGATCTGGAGGGTTCCGATGAATGCCGGAGTGACCGACACTGTGGACACGATTTAAACAGCAGAAACATGTTGACACCTTGGCAGTAAGGAGGGGTGAAGGAATCTTAATCTTCTCTTTTCACCACCACGCTTCACGTTTTTAAACCTAGCCAGATGGCCCAGGAATAACATTTTGAGTGGGTTCACATCCAAGCTAGTTTTAACTTTCACTGGCTGCACTTTTCTTCGGTGATCCCAAATTTCATTGTTTGTATTGTTTTCTCCTCCCTTTTGCTCCACCCTAGGCGTTGGTCTGCACAGTGGTGTTAGTAAGCAAGCCTAATGACGAAGCACGTCACAACTTTGTGAGTGAGGGCAGTTTTTTCTCCCTGAGCACGTGCCACCTTTTAATATACACTTTCCTACTCTATTGTGTGTGTTGTAGTTGTCGATTGGGGAGGTCGGAGTAGGGATGCTACCTCTCTCCCCTTCAGGTTGTGTAAAATTCAAGTGAATTAAAGAGGCCTAGCTACCAGTCGTGCAGCCGGTGCAATGCACCGGGGCCCAGAGGTGTGAGAGGGCCCATTGACAGCAGCCCCATGAGCCCTGAGAGTGCACCTCAATAGCCAATGCTGAAGGGGAATAAAGAAGACTTTACATTTTGTTTTTATCTGTCACATTTGCTGTGCATTTAAATACAGGTGTCAAGTGTCAGTCTAGTCTACTGACAAATCATTGTTTGTGCTTTTAAGCACACACAAATGAGAGTATGGCTGTAAAAGGCACAGAGGCCTGAGGAAAAAAGAGGAAAAGCAGAAAAGTAGCTCTTGGAAAGGCTGGGCACCCTCATCTCTTTAACCCACTTGCACTGACACCCTACACAATGAGGCTTTCAGCTGTCAACTGTTTGATATGATGGGAATATTGAAAAAACTGTAACCTTTGAATTTCTGTGATTTTATTAGGACATTCTTCCATTGTATCATTTTAAGTTGTTATGCTCCACTACAGACCTGGTTGGTAATTTCAGTATCATCGCGCCATTTTGTGATGTACAGATGAGGTAAAATCAGTGGTGGAGAATGATACCCAGAGAAATTCATGAGGCTTAAAATTGGCTTAACTATTTCAATCTTTTGTGTTTTGAATATATTCTTGGAATAATATCGTAATTCACGTAATTGGTCGTTTAGTGAGATTCATGCTTGATGTTATCCACTTCATGAGTGATAATGCAGAACAGAAAAATTAAGAAATATATTTAGGCAAAAGTGAATATGAGCAACCCATAGTTAAAAACAATGCTTTGCTATGCATTGACAATCAAGACTAAATGCTTTGTAGAAATAATACAATTAAAAACATTCCTTCCTAGTTGGGAATTTATAAGCTGGAAATGCTTAAGAAAAACTGGTATGTGCTTGGAAAGGCAGCTGGGACAATGATTGGGTGAGAAAGGGTCTTGGCCGGGGCAAGCATGTGGGAGTGCTGCTGGTTCTGAAAGCAAAGGAAGCTGCTCCGTTTGAGAGGAGGAGTGTCGCCCTACTTAAAAATCCTCGCACAGCCCCAAGTTGAAAAATAAAATGGTATTTCAGTACCATTTTATTTTTCATCCTCCTGTCATGAGCAAGTGGTAGAACGGGGTTGGGGCCGCTGCTGAATGACAGCAGCAGGGAGGAGTGTGGGCTGTATGTGCACTTTTCAGAGTGCGCATGTCCCTTTGGCTGGTCGTCTTGCCATGGCCAGCCAGACATGCGCACTTTGAAATCTCTAATCCAGTTGTCATAAGACAGCTGGGTTAGAGTAAGTGCAAGCCTCCAGGGCGCTGTGGAGTGCCGAAGGAGGCCACTCCCTCCAATCGGAGCGTTGCTCTCACAACAAGAGAGCAGTGCCAGGATTGCTCTAGGAACTTTCCTGGCGGCTGAGCTGCAGTCGCGAGAGGTCGAGAGCAGGAGGTCCTGTCCTAAGATTAGTTTACTTTTATTATATTTTAGGTTTATTTCCGCTCATGTCCTTAGGTAACTTTACTTTTATTATATTTTAAGTTTACGTATGCGCACGTTTATTTTTATATTTTGTAAATTTATTTGAGCATGTGCGCCCCCACAATGACCACCCCCGCCCCGTTGATGCTAGCCGCCACTATCTGAAGGTCGCTGCTGGTTCTGAAGGACACTGCTGGTAGCCAAGAAGGCCGGATGGACAAGACCACCATGACCAGTGGAACAGAAGGACATTTTGTGGACTGTTATAAGCGGGTCAGGTTGGGAATTTTAAATGCAGAAAACCAGGGGACTCACAGTGCGTGGAGAGAAGCAGTCCCTTTAAAAAAACTACGAATAGTAATGCCCATAGCAAAGCTACACATAGTTTAAAAAAAAAAAGATACAGCTTTGCACACCCCAACTGGCCAACCGGGCAAACTATTACCTAGCATATAACTGTACCCTCATTCAGCAGACAGCCATTAATATACCTTATCCAAACCCTACCCTGATCATTGATTTAATTAACTCTTATCCTAGCTAGCCCATTCTGACCAAAATCTTTTAACAAACCCTAAAAACAATCTTAATTTTTACCCTCTAACAA
The DNA here is from genome assembly GCF_964261635.1 of Lissotriton helveticus. Lineage (NCBI taxonomy): Eukaryota > Metazoa > Chordata > Amphibia > Caudata > Salamandridae > Lissotriton > Lissotriton helveticus. The sequence continues at coordinate 1,499,742,722 of NC_136061.1, forward strand.
CATTTCCTCAAACATCTCAAAACCTTTCAGGAACCCCCAATGCAAGTATTTCTCTGTTCAAAAAGTCAGCATCTAACTTTTACCTTTATCATAGCACTAGCTACAGCTGATAACTTTCAAGCAACCGTAACTCTAAACCTAAACCTGCCCCACTAATAAATCCGACCCTACAACGCTGAAATCAAAAAATAACAAAAATAAAAGCGACCAACGTTTAATGGTTTGCTTTATTAGTTTGCAGAATACAAGGAAACGTCATTTTTTCCATGTTCACACCCTTTACAGACGGTGTTTCTACTGCCATTGGTATGGCCTTGCTGTCACTATCTGGATTCCTGAGACTATGGCGAGGTCAGTGCGACATAAAATATTTTCCAGGGTGTTTAGAATGAAACATTTGATTGCTCTGTTACATCTACCTTAAGAAGGCTTACCTCCCATAACTGAACAATAATTAAGCTTAGAAATGTGCATGGTCCTGTAGAGGATAAAACGAGCTATCGGTGTTTCGTTTTGAGAAGATGAAATTGACACATCACATGTTTTTGAAAGAGTCCATAATCCCCAGAACAAAGGCAGATCGTTTACTGACAGGTCAAATTTCGTCTCACGACCACTGCTTCTGAAGGATAAGCGCGTGCATGCAGTTTTTACATACCACTCACCGGCACAGACGCTCCAGCACAACCAACAACCCTCCTTTACTGTGAAGGATGACAGGCTTAACAGGCCCTACCAGGGCTTGTAGCTCGAGCCTTTCACACAAACACATAGCACTTAGCCCAATGAACTATCCTAACACCTATTACAAAATGGCGCTGATAACCCTGAGCCATCAATGCAGGTTAATTGCGCTATCGACGTTTGACTGGGAGCTTTTGTGTTAGGATAATTATGAGTCCAGTTGATTAAAAAAGATTCCATTTTAAGCAGTTGTGGGGCCTCGGGAAGCAGGGTTTGTTCTTCTGTGAATGAACCGCTGATTGGCAGAGCTTTCTGCACGAAAGGCCTTGTTTGATTATTTGAGAATAAGTCGTTAATTATCCATTATTAGACCAAGGTCACTGGGATTGGAAGGGCCAGGGAGGGAGGATTGATCTCAGCACAGCGAAAATCCTTGGGAGTCAAGAGCCACACCTTCTCGATCGATATTGGCATCCCGGGCAGATCGATAATGCACCAAACAGAGCGTCTATTATTGAGGTCAGCCACATCAGAGTGACGAATCTGACGATAAGAAGAGGAGTGCGAAGAGGCAGAAGGAAGATACAGAGGGGCATATGTACAAGCCCCTAACGCCACGGGAACGCCACTTTTTTCAACGTTCCTGTGGCGATAGGGCCTCGCCTTATTTACAAGGCAGCGTCAACCCACTTAACGTGGCTTAACGCTGCCTTTTAAATAACTCCCCCTTTCACGCTATATGAGGGAGAAGGATGGAAGGTTATCCAAGAGAGACAAGGGGAGACTTTATAGAAAAGATGAAGCCCTGAGAGAGACAGGGAAGATAATGTCCATTGTATTTGGTTGTGACAACACACATTTTTTCTTTCAGACTTCTGCCCCAAATGGTTTGTTTGTGGGATGTCTTGCACTAGCAAAGCATGCGTCCAATATATACACTCTCATTGTAAAGACTAGTGGGTCTAAAGGTTCAAGAAAGCCCCTCAAAGACAACTTTTAATGATCTCATAGCTAGCATCTTCCAGATCAAAAGAGTTTAAGAGAGAGCCCAACACCCGCTAAACATAACAGAGAGCAGCGTCCCACAAGGGGAGCCCCCGAAGCCAACCCCAGTTGGCTTCTCTCAGATAAGACAGCATTGGGTAGAGTCAACACAGTGCTTAATTTCTCCCTTTCACTCTTTATTGTCTTTTTTACCATCTTCATTCCACCTTTTCTGCTTTTCTCTCTCGTTTGAGGGGCCAAAGACTAATGACGAAAAATAAGTTCCTTCCCTTAAAGTTAGTGCCAGTGCCCATCACCAGCAAACCCTGGAGCAAATTAAGCACTACTCGCTACACATTGTGTAGGGGCAGTGGGTCTTCAAGTATGAAGACCAGACCATCTAGCTTCTTCTAGATAACAGGTGAGAAGGAGATGCAATGTCATTTTGACATAGCTTAGAGGCAGTGGGATCCTGAAGCTCATTCAAGCTAGTGTCTTCCAGACAGCTGGGAATGCGGTAGAGCCAAGGATCTTGTGGACATTCCATGGGTCAGAGCAGGGGTGGGGAGAAAAGCCCAAGCCTTTCAGACATGGAATAAGTGCACATCATCTCCCAAGACATCATCAACGTTTGCTCCAGCCGGATTCTTTCAGACCACATGGGGCAGCAAAGAGACTAACACCCTCTTTACGCTGGGTTTAGCATGTCTAATAAGACCCACAAACACCACACCATCTAGATTCATCCAGAAAAAAGGGAGAGGGGGAGACAATGTCATTTAGACATAACCTAGGAGCAGAGGGTCCTTAAAGGAGGCTGCTGAAGATTATCGACCCGCATCCTCTAAATATTGAGATATTGTGTCGGAGCAAGTGGCGGCTCCTACGCTAAGGGGGAGGAGCATCGCCCACTAATTTGCAGCTATGTAAATAAATAAAAATAACAATAACTTGATGGTTTTATCATTTTAATTTTTCCTGCTACAGCAGCTTTGTGGGTGGGGCTGCTCTGCTGACAGAGGAGCAGGAGTGGTAGGCACTTTGCAAGTGCGCATGAATTTGTGGCCGGCCATCTTGGGCCGACCCGTCATGCTCATTTTGCATGTTCTCCATTTAGACCTCTCCAAGTAAGAAGTCCATATCAGCTAGCTTCTTCCAGACAACAGGGAGTGAAGGACAGCACAGAATCCTTTAGACATGCCATGGGTCAGAGAAGTAAAGCCCAAGCCATTTAGACATGAAATAGGACTCCAATGAGACCCTCAAATCCTGCACTAGCCAGCTTCTTGCAAATCACAGGGGCAGGTGAAGAGATGAGCCAGAAGATCTCCAATGAAACCCCAAAGACCACATCACTTCCAGGTGGCGCCAGAGAGCTAGAGAGAGAGAGTAACGCTGCAGTGAACGCCATTCCGTCTGGACGCCAGGTTGCCGTGGATCCTGTGGGCTCCTGTGGTTCGCAGCTCCCTTGCCTTTTGAAAACGCGGCCAAAGTGGCTAAAGCGTCCCGCAGTTGAGGCCCGTAGCTGAGGCTGAGGCCGTTTTACTGGTGGCAAGGACGGGAAAGTCCATCTCCGCCCGATACCGGGACAGCTTCGGGACAGCATCGGGAACGCACCGGCGGCCCGGGCGGGCTCGGTGCTGCGTGTGGGCCGCTGGAGCCGTTGGAGCTAGCAGAACGGAGCCGGTAAGCAGAGTGGGGGCCATGGGCCATGGGCAGTGTGGCCAGTGCGGTCTGCAGGCTAAGTTTGAAGCCTGAAAACCTGAAAACAGATAGGGTGAGGGGGGCTACGAGTGGGTAACCTGGGCCGCGAGCGCCGCTCCCAGCTGCCTCCAGCGGTCAGGACACCCATCCCCACTCCACACAGTACTCACCTCAACCCGTCACTCTGACAAAAAACAAAACAAAAAAAAACTGTAAACTGACAACGCCAGAAGCTAACGCCCCTCCTATGTGTAGGGGGTGGAGTGCTGCAAATTCCTCCACAGAATTTCAGACTCCCCTCAGTGTAGCGGAGAATCGCGAGCCAAACCAAAAACACGGCGGAGAGCCCCACAGCGCGACGGGAGCCACAACTTGCCTCCCAATTCTTTCTAGTGTGGCAAGAGTAGTGAGTCCGCTTCCAGCACTGTGGGAGGAGTGAGTGGAGAAGAAATAGCTTCCAGCACGTTTCTAGTGCTTCATCCACAGCCCTAGCACCCTAGACCAGGCGAAGGAGGTGGTGAAGAGGGCGCACCCACCAAGCATACCACTTTCAACAATCAACAAGGAAGTGAAGTGAGGTTGTGTAGGGAGCGGGAGGTGAGACGTGATGCGAGCGTGGCTGCCGGTAGAGGCGGTCGCAAAGTAAGAGCCAGGGGAGGACCGTGAAGGTAGTCTGACTAGGTCTGTTTTGCCAGCGGTTCCCCCGCGTGCTCCGCTTGCGGGCCGGACTCTCCCAAGCATCCCTCCCACCGCAGTTTCGCTAAGGAAGTATAAAGAAGGGGAAAAAGAAGGGGCAGCAGCTCGAATTCACGTAAGGAGGAAGGTAACACTAACGTACCAACCAAAGCAGAATCCTAACTACAACAAAAAAGGGGAAGCAACGGTAGATAGATGAGGTCAGGGAGGACACGAAAAAACCCCCCACAAGTACTTAAAAAGAAAGCCAAGAACAAAACCTCTACCCCCTCCACCGAGGAAAGTACGGTTACCACATTAATACCCCCGACCTACTCCATCTTCGGTACAATGAACTCCACTGGCAAATTTACTTTCTTAAAAGACCAAGTATCCGTAATGTACACTATGCCAGCAACATCGAACGGCCTTCAAAAGCCAATGTCTCCAATGTCATCAAGCAAACCAACGAAAACGACAAAGACAACAGATATAAGGGCTTCATTACAATCTAGCTCTAACTTGACCCCAGGGAGGGTAAATGATGTGGAGGTAAAAACCAAGGGTGTGCATATGCTTTGGGAGAATAGAAAACACACGATACAAACTCAAGCCCAAGTTCACACAGAAAACAAAAAACAGGATGGAGACTCGAGACAAGTCAAACACCAAATATTACCTGAAGCAATCAATAGGAGCATGGACAATATACATGAAGGGACCTCACCAATAACGGAAACAAGTAATAAACAAAACAATATAGAAAGGAAAACCACATTTTCTGTCTCCCCGACATTTGATATAAATTTGGATGACTTAATGGCCGAAACTCAAGAGGCCTTTTGCAATAACGAAGGGCAGTGCAACATCAGTGCCTACAACGAAGCACATAGCGAACATTCAAACAGTCACTCCACTCCAAGGCAAGAACTGTGGCTTAATCAATCAGAGACAAACCACAACAAAGAGACAAAGGTAAACAAACAACCCTGGGGAGGCCCCCCACTGCAAACCCAAACGGCCAACAAAGGCAGTACACCATCACACATGGTGAAACAAAACGACAAAACAAATGCATCCAACTCGGAGCAAACAAAACCCCATAACAAATCACAAGGGACGAACGTGGAGCCCCAAGAAGTAATTTTGAAAAACATAAACAACACAATACCATGGATACTGTAAACTCAAACATAATCGAGATATCCAGCAGGCTGAATCATTGTGCAGACATTGGGGACACGGACGTAACCTCACACCCGCCTGTAGGCCGCAGTGAAAAGGGTCCTAAAGAAACATCAGTAATTGAAATTTCAAGTGTGTCAGTGGGGATTGGCCTTTCAACAACAAAAAGTCCGGGCAAATCACATAAAAAAGATAAAGAGCTGCATATAGTCAAGACCCCCAAAAAGCACGCATATCGGAAAACTGACGCAACTAACAACAAACTAAACCAACATCAGCAAGACCAAAGGCAAGAACTAAATACAAATCTGGAATCAATAATTGCATTACATAGTGCACTGGGGAGCATACTGGAAACCTCAATTAAAACCTTAAATATGCAGTCTGACAAACTAGACATACAAATACAACTAATGAGCACCATGGCCGGATACATATCCGGCATAAACAAAAAACTAGACACCATGGTCAGCACATTAGATACGTTCCAGGAGCAAACCCGACTGTGGCGACCAACCAATATATGTAGTTGTAACCCTATATTGGAAAAATTGAAAGATCTGCCAATCATATTAAAAGATATTTTGCATGAATGCAAGCTAGTTAACCAGAGAAACATTACCACACCAAATGGAAGCGATCTTTTTTCTTTGGTGCAGTGTACAAACACTCCAATCAAAGACACAGTCACCTCCAAAAAGAGCCATGAAAACAAAACAGAAGTGTCAGCACAACAAATACTGGATCATAAAACCAGGCAGGACGAATTAATAAAGCTTAATGACGCTCCATCAGAGGACACCAAAACTTCACAAACCAATTTCTTTGTGGGACACTCCAATAATTATAAATCTACTGATAACAATACACCCAAAAAGGACTATCTCATACCAACTGAGAAAGATAAACCTGAGTCGGATGGGAAAGAAAAACAAATAAATCAAAAAGGTCTAACAAAGCGGCAAAAAAAACGAGCTAGAAAGAACAGAAATCAGCTGGCCGAGAAGCAGGCGCTGATTAGCTATCCCGTTTTTAACCGTGTAAACACTGAAAAAAAATCAGACGTTGACCATAATCTAAGGGTGCAACCATCATCCACAAGGATAACGAAGAACATAAAGATTTGAAGTTCATACCTCAAAAAGAGAGAACCAAATGCATGTCCATAAAAGCAATTGACCAGATGCACAGGTTGTCTTCTAAAACACTTACGCACTCTGAGGAGATTACACAACCACACACTTTAGGTGTTGGTAGCAGAACCAATAATGACACTACGACCCTATCATCCACCCTAGGTGAGGTGGACTGGAGCATGGAACAAGTGGACAGCGACGCAGCACAACTGGAAGAATCAGCAGCGAGTCCGCAAAGTAACCCGCAATACAAGGTGATAATTTGCAACAAAAAAGCATGCACCCCACCGAAGAGCAAAAAACACAATCTTAATGAGCATGCCCAAAATAAGCGTGAAGACACCAATCAGGGATGCCAAAGGACAGCTATTAAAGGTCCGGTAAACAACAAGAAGTTACCATCCATTGGATTGGATTGGATTGGATGTGTATTTGTAAAGCGCGAATTGCTGCCCGGGGGCGTCCAAGCGCTGAGAATACCGTGGACCCGCACTATGGCCCAAGAGGGGAGAAAAAATGGGAATTAATTAGACTGGATGAAATAAAAAGGTTTTCAGCTGTTTACGAAAGGCTAAAAGATTGGGGTTGGCTCTGAGATGCAACGGAAGGGCGTTCCAGGCCCTGGCCGCATTGTGTGAAAACGTCCTGCCTCCGGATCTAGATCTTTTTATTCTGGGAGCCACTGCAAGGAAAGTCTGACTGGAGCGTAGGCTTCTACTGGGCGTGTAGTGGGTAATTAGGTCGCGAGTAATCCTGGGGCCATTGTTCCAGAAGGCCTGGTGTGCTATGCACATGGCTTTGAACATAACTCTTTGGCGCACTGGCAGCCAGTGGAGGGTTACCAATCCGGCTCTCACTGACTGTCTGCGGGGGATATCGAGTAAAATGCATGCTGCGCAGTTCTGGGCTGTCTGAAGCCTTCTCAGAGTGGATTCCGGGGCACCAAGGTAGAGTACATTATTAAAATCAAGGCGTGACTGAATTAGACCTTGTACGGCTGCTTGTTTAGCTTCCAGGGGAAGGAGAGGAAGAATTCTCCTCAGCAACCTCATGATGCCGAAGCATGTGGCTGAGAGTTTAGTGGCTTGTACGCTGAAGGACAGGGATCTGTCCAGCCAGACTCCAAGACTCTTGATGCTGTTTTTGGGTATTGGCGGGGGACCCAGACTGGGCGGCCACAGGGAGGCAGGGATGCTGAGGTCTGGGGGGCCTAAGACCATCAGCTCGGTTTTGTCCCCATTCAGTTTTAAGGACGATAGGGACATCCAGGTCTTCACTTCCTCTAGGCACTCTCTAAGCCCGCCCAGAGCCGGTGGATTGGCTTCCTGCGTCAGGGAGACCACCAGCTGCGTGTCGTCCGCATAGGAGATGATCTTAATCCCAAATGGGCGGACGACATCAGCCAGTGGCCTCATGTACAGGTAAAGAGTGCTGGTCTCAGAGAGGAGCCCTGGGGGACTCCGCATTTCAAAGGTCTGCTGGTGGACACAGACTCACCTTCGAACACACGGAAAGATCTGTCCTCTAAGAAGGACTGGAACCAAGACCAGGCTTTATCCTTAATCCCGACCTGGGACATACGGTGCAGCAGGGTGTCATGGCTGACCGTATCAAAGGCCGCACTGAGATCAAGGAGGATCACTGCCACTGATCCTCCTTGATCCAGGATTTTTCTAGCTTCCTCGGTAACCATGAGGAGGGCGGTCTCGGTCCCATGTTTTGGTCTAAAGCCCGTCTGGGTAGGGTCCAGTAGGTGGTGGTCTTCTAGGAAATTTATTAGTTGTTGATTTATATATTTCTCCAGGATCTTACTTACCCATGGGAGCAGGGAAATGGGGCGATAGTTACTCAAGTCAGTAGAGTCCAAATTAGGCTTTTTCAATAAGGCTCTGACCATGGCCAGCTTCCATACTGTCGGGACCGTGCCAGAAGAGATGGAGGCATTTAGAACCTCCCTTATGGTGGGCAGGGTCGTCTGCGAGGCTGCCATAATTATGTCTGGCGGGGCTGGGTCATTAGGGGATCCGGATTTTACTTTCCGATCCATCCAGATCACTGTACCAAACGCCGATTCCAGACCAGGCAAAAGTGATAATAAAATCATTAGATCATTTATAGCCAAGGTCGATAGGGGTCGCTACGATGAAAAGCAAGTAATAACAAACACAGGCAATACAGAACTACTACAAAACATTGTTTTAAAAAATGTGGTAAAACATAGATCAAGTTCCACGTCAGTTGCCAGGGAAAATGGACGGCATATACAAAAAGGCAGCCCAAAAAGAGATTGTAGGGAAGGAACTACGAAAGACAGAACGTCAATGGAACAGTCTCAAAAGGTCGCTAACAAGCAAATAATAAACTACCCGTGTGTTGATTCTTGGGTTCACGGAAGTATCCAAACAAGATGGACAGGACCAAAAGACAACGTACGTTCCACCAGAGTCTTATCACCAAATTTGAATACCCCAACAGTTGGAAGGCTACTCTTCATTCCTAATTAAAAAATACACGGTAAGCAAGACTACTTAAATCGAGGAAACATTCTTCATCTAATATCTACAATTACAAGCCTGAGCCGAATAACAACAGCCGACCTACTGTCAATAGAATTTATCTCCCTTGGAGATAATGCAGCAAAGGAAGGCACATTGGCTACATGGAGGAATGAGGGAATCGTCAAGAGCATTCTTGCCGAAAATATTAAATTTGAGGAGTGGGGAATCAGTCTAAAAGAAGAGGCAAAACCAGGATATCCAACTCCCCTTTTAAGGAAGCAGACCAAAAGAGGAGATCATACATGGATAAGTCAAACCACGTACACCGTACTACATGGCGCTAGGGGAGCAGATAATGACAACTATGACAGCCCAAGATTGATACAGCGCTCCAACAATGATTGAACCAGTCATGTAACAGGCAGACCAGAGGGAGACACAATTAAACTTCTAACCTGGAACATCGCCGGAGCAAAAGACATTTCAAATGACTCTAGAAAAACAGACACTTGGAGCACGTATGACATTATAGCCCTCCAGGAAACATGGTTAACGGAGCCAATCGATGTACCTGGTAGACTATGTTTCCACGCCAACGCGACGCGAACTCAATGCTACGGGCGTGCGAAAGGGGGACTCTCGGTATATGTAGCCACCACACTTAAGATCAAGGCCTCTCAATTGCCCATATCCTCGGCGGATATGCAAATCATCAAATTGGATGTGAAGTCCCAGGGAGAAACTCGAACAACTATCCTGATTAACGTTTATGCCCACCTGAAATATGCAGTCAAAAAAGATTTCTTTAAACGCATTAATATTGTCGTTTCTGACTTTCGGCTCAAACACCCAAGATGGGACATCATACTGACAGGCAATTTCAATGCCAATCTCCTGCATTGGCCGGAAGAAGAGGATAACATCATTATAGCAAATGAGCAGTGGGGCGTTGACCCCCAGGAAATCCCACCCGCAAAGAAGACCGATTCAGCTGGCAGGCAATTGATGTGGGATCTCGAGCATCTTGGGCTAACGGTGATAAATGGTAGATGCTGCAAGATAAACCACCAACTACAACCTACACAGGTCAAGGCACAAGCACAATCTTAGACTACACAATAGTCACATTACCCTTGTTAAGACTGATAAAAACGTTCAAATAATCAGTTCATTAGATAGTGACCATTCAATGCAGCACATCGAAATGAACCTGACTTTACCAAGGCACAAGCAAGCACGAACAATGGTAGGCGAAGTATCTACAATCAATTTGAAGCGATTGAGGTGGACAAGCTCCACCCTGCCACAAATAGCGCTGGGTGCCAAGAACGAACTTCAATCCTTGATCCAAGATAAAAATCTGTGCTCCGAGACCTGGACTTACTATCTAAACAGGTTATCCAGGAAAAATACCAATATCAAAAAGAACACCAATTCACCAAGTAGTACTGCTTTTTCTAAGGCAGCACTCCCCCTGAGAAAACGCTTGCGGAAACTTACAAGACGGGCCCAAGGCCATACTGCCAATTCAAGTGCTTGGCAAGAAGTTCGAATAATAAGAAAACTCTACAAGAAGCTAATCTGGACGGAGAAAAAAAATCAAGCAAACGATTTCTGGACCAAAATGTTGTATAACATAAAAAAAATCCAATAGCCAGGCCTTTTGGCAGCAAGTAAATTCCCTGAGCAGACCGTCACAAGTCATAAGTATGACCTGCATAACCGAAAGCGCATGGTCCAAACACATAGCCGACACCTTCTCAATAAGACCCGCTTTTCAGCTGTCAGTAACAACTTCAAGTACTGCGGCTTCGAAAGGAAAGTGTCATGATCGGCAAAACACGTCCAGAACCCAACAGGCAAGTATAGATCAATCGTTGCAGATTAGCGATGAACTTCAAATAACACAAATAATTAGTAAGAGTAGGCAAGACAGTGCGCCTGGACCAAATGGCATTCCGCAAGCAATATACAAGGAGGACCCTAATTACTGGGCCAGTAAATTTAACCAACTGTTTAGATCCGTAAATAACACACGTCAGCTCCCAGAAAGTTGGAGAGGAGCAATCATCAATCCAATTTACAAAGGCGGTGACCGCAAAAATCTGGCCAATTATCGTCTGATTGCCCTCATCGACGCGGAAGCTAAATATTATGCATCTCTGGTACTAGCGGATCTCGAAAAATGGTCTGATACCAACAACAAAATACCGGTAAATCAGACAGGGTTTCGCCGCGGAACAGGCACGATGACAAACATAATGGCCTTAAGTCTAATCGCGGAAAAAAGCTTACAACATCACCAAACATTATATGCTTGTTTCGTGGACTTTAAGGCGGCCTTTGATCGTGTAAGCAGGCATTTACTTAGGACCAAACTGAAACAGCTGGGCCTGCCAGATTCAATCTTAACTCCAATCATCGATCTATACACCGACACCTGGATGCAGGTAAAGATCGACAACGGACAGCGGCTAACCTGAAGGATCTGCACCTTTGACGGTCTAAAACAAGGCTGCGTGTTGGCACCTCATCTTTTTAATTTATTCATGGCCGACTTAACATCAAATTTAGATCAGACCAACGCTCATCCACCACGGCTTGGTCACCTGCGTGTTACACACCTATCCTACGAAGATGACGTGGGTTTACTGAGCCATACGAAAATCGGCCTGCAACGCCTACTACAAGCACTGACCAGATACACAAAATCAAACTTACTAGAAATAAACAGTAAGAAGACCAAGATCATGGTCATAACTCGTTGCCATAAAGTGTCATCGGCATTTGCAATAGAGAACAGCAAATTGGAAGTGGTTGACAGTTATAAGTATCTGGGAATACAAGTAGACAAACGCCTTAACTTTGCAACACATTTCAAAGCAATTGAAAAGAAGGGGATTGCCTTGTTACACGCCTTTAACAACTTAGCAATCAAACTTAGAGGTCCCATGTTCAACCCGCTCCTAAACGTAATGAAAGCCAAATTACTGCCAACAATATCTTACGGGAGCATACTACATCACGGGAGGAGTGCGCAGTTAATAGAGAAAATACAAACAAGAATCTATAAACGTGTATTTGGTTTGCCAATTGATGCATCACCTGCGCAAGTACGATTAGAATTTGGCCTGCAATCCCAAGTTCTGCTAAAACAATACGAGTTTGTCAGATTTTGGTACGACGTCTGGATGAACCAGAAAGTAGAAATTTATCGCGCCATTTGGGAGGCAGTTAACAACAACTCGAATTCCCAGTACGTTAAATTTTTAAAACTTTCTCTAGAAACAACAGAATTGGCCCCACTCTGGGAAACCAGGCTTCCAGTACAGTTGTTCGAACAAACAGTAAAAAAAGCGGCTAGCAGGCATTCGTTACTCAACAATAAGTCATCCCTAAGTCATCGCGAACACGCTTGGATGACAATACAATCATATAATAACCCGGCTCCGGCAGCATATCTACAACTTGCCTTCTCAGCGTATATCAAACATAGATACCTAAAATTAAGGCTGGGTAACCTCCCGACAAACTTTGATCAACCGAAATGGAGGATGCAAGAAAATAAAGGGTGCAAATCATGTGGAGCAAGAAAACAAGACCTAATTCACCTGATCTGTATCTGTCCAGCCATGAACTCGGAACGCCGGAGTAGACTAAAGGCAAAGTTTAATGAAATTGGAGCACGCACCTGTCGGTCTGCAATCATACAAACACTGAGTTCTGTGGATCCTCAACTTATTTGCGGTGCAGTCCAATTCATAATCAATTTTGAGAAAAAGAGATTAATTATGATAAAGTCTTAATAGAAAACACGAACTCGTAGACATAGCACGAAGTATACCATATTTTAGTCACGGCATTCTTTAAAAGAATATTTTTTTACAAATCTTAAGACTTATCGCCAGCATATTGTGGTTAATTGTACATTTTCAGACATTCAAGTATTGCATAATTTTGTAATGGTTTTTATTAACTGTACAATAAAGTGTATTATTATTATCACATCACTTCCAGATGACAGGAAAGGAGAGAGCTAATACCATAAAAATATAGCATAGGGGTAGAGGTTCTTGAAGGAAGCTCCGGAAGATGCCGTTGCAAGCTTCTTCCAAGTGACAGAGAATGAACTGAAGCCAAAATCCACAGACTTGTCCTAGTGCCACCTTGACTCAGAGCCAAACCGAAAGTCTCTGGTCATCTCTGGCTGAGATCCTCTATTGGAAGTTTTAATTTTCATACTCAGCCAACCCCTGGTTAGGCAGGAAGGCCTTCAGCCTTCTTCACAGTGGCTTCAATGAGCCGTAAAGCTTTTTATGCCAGCCAACAGCATTCCTGGCTCGAGCTGCGTCTGGAGGAGTTCAACAGATGCACTTGTTGGGTAATCAATGCAAGATGGCAACTGGGGCAGGCAGCCACATGGGCGCCGTGTCAGCCCTCCAAGCCAGCATCCTCAATAGCTCAATATCTCTTTTGCATGAAACGTCGAAAACAGGGCCACAATTAGGGCCAAAAGGGGCCCTTTTTTAGCCAAACACTGGCCCTCTACTGGTGCCTGCTCTGCACCACCATTGAAACTGAGACTTGGTTGTTATGGGTGAAACACATACACACCTTCCTAAACCTTCAGTGATGTAAAATAATGATTCCAACAGCCCGCTCCACATTTACTCTGAAAATATTTTCTGACCACCATTGGCACACACAACAATTCTTAACACCCATGGGAAAGAAGTGGGATATTTTGATTAATAGCTTTGAGCAGATATTACATACTTATGCACTCCCGAATGGTGAGCTCACTTGGTAGGTATAGTTATGACCATGTTTTCAAAGAAAAAGCACTTTTTGTTTTCCTAATAACTTTGGTGCAGTCTGACGAATCTTCACAAGACTTTAAAAAAAAGAAAATCTTCCACCTTAGCTCCTAACTTGAAAGTTTTGGGGTCATCCATCAAGAGGGGGAGTGAGAAAAAGGTGGAAGGGGTCCCACAACGTGTTTTTCCCATTCATTTTTCCATAGGAAAATTAGATACAGCTACAGACCAAAAGGTTGAACGGATTGACACCAAATTTGCCAGAAAGTTGATCTTGGCCCAGAAAGTGTGCTGTTTGTGATTTGGCGCATATTTGGTCAGTAGTTTTTTAGGTATTAAGGCTCAAACACTTTTCAAATTTCATGCTGCTGAGGATCAGCGAAACCGACATATCTCAAGACGAGATCTGATTGGTTGCCACCACATCAACAAAAATGTGGCGGCAGCCATCTTAAGACTCGAAACTCACTCCCTTCTCCTGTAAAAAAGCTAGAAAAATATAAGGGGCAGGAGAGGGACACCCCACCTGGGGCCAAAAACATTTTTTTTTAAAGAAGTTTACCATGCATTCATGGCGGATCTGCAAATCTGCGGAAAAATGTAAAAAAAAAAAAAGCAGGGGTTGCACTGCTTTAAAGAATTGAACCTTCCGGGTGGACCAGGCCGGGGGGGGGGGGGGTGCATTTGTTCGTTTTGGGGAGGGGGCATGTGGCCCTACAAGGCCCTGGGAACCCCATTCCGAGGGGCAATATAATAATAAGGGGAGCGGGCACATGGCCCCCCTCCCTGTGCCTTTATGAGGCCCATGAAACTCCATCCCCTGAGCCGATTTTATAATAAGGGGAGGGGGCGTGCAGCCCCCTGGACCCTCAACAAAGCCCCGCGGACCCTATCCCCTGGGACCAATTTTATATGTACGGGAGGGGGCGGAGACCCTCTCCCTGAGCCTCTGTAACTATAACTCGCGCCCTTGGAATGCGCTTCTAATTATCTCCTGTATTACATTACTCATTACATGTTTTATGACACCATTGACAACATCACTAAAAAATAATTCCAGTCATTTTGTTCTTTTAATATGGTATACTTTAACTGACATTTTCATCTAACTATAACCTTTCCTTTAACCTTTGTTTTTTTCAGTGAATTCTAAGGTTTTTTAATGCAAAATATGATATTATAAACATACCAAACACCATACCTAATGTCACTTGATCCTTAGTTTTTTTCAGTGAATAGATAGACAGACAGACAGACAGACAGACAGACAGACAGACAGACAGACAGACAGATAGACAGATAGACAGATAGACAGATAGACAGATAGATAGATAGATAGATAGATAGATAGATAGATAGATAGATAGATAGATAGATAGATAGATAGATAGATAGATAGATAGATAGATAGATAGATAGATAGATAGATAGATAGATAGATAGATAGATAGATAGATAGATAGATAGATAGATAGATAGATAGATAGATAGATAGATAGATTGATAGACGGGAAACAGCATTTACAACTTGGCATTGCCTTTAACACGCAAGTCTTTATAATGTATATGCCTTTACCATGCCTGCCTTTACAATGAAATAGTAAGTATATCTCAGGTAAGTGTATAGGTTGGTGTGTGTGTATAGATCTATATATATGTGTGTGTGTGTATATATATATATATAGATATAGATATAAAGATAGATTTGGTATTTTAATGTGACAATGTAGCAACGCTCGTTTTGTGAGCAAGGCAGCAATGCCGAAACGCATAACAGCGATATAATAAAACTCAGAAAGAATTTTGGAAGCCCAGTCCCTGTGTCAGTGTCTGATTTCTATTGGAGGAATCGGAAGTGGTGCTTATATATAGATACATATGTATAAATATATATATATATCTTTATATCTATATATATGTATATATATTTACTAAAAACAAAGGTTACAGGGATGTTATAGTTAGATTCAAATGTTATACACACAAAACCAAAGAATATAAACAGTTATAGTTTTCTCAAATAACTTTAACTCAAACCCTAAAGTAACTATACCTCACACTCCCGCTATGCTCAGTTTTCTCATAAAGACACTCATGCACCCACTCACTGACCCACTCAGACACTCTTACAGCCAGTCACAAACGTACTCACATACTAGCACACCTACTTATAGACCCACTCAGATACTCATGCACCCTCTCACAGACTCACTCAGTCATGCAGCCACTCACAGACTCACTCAGACACTCACACACCCACTAACAGACCCACTAAGAGACTCACATGCCCAATCACAGACCTACTCAGACACATATACACCCACTCAGATTCACCCACCCACTCACAGACCCACTCAGACAGACATACACCCACTCTCAGACCTACTCAGACACTCATGCACCCACTCACAGACCCATTTACACACAAACCCACTCACAGATCCAGTTAGACATATGCATCCACTTACAGACCCACTCAGAAACTAATACACTCACTGCCACGCAGACTGCCACTCTCCCGCTCAAACAGAAATTCACCAACTCACTGACCCATTGACACACCCACAGACCCACTCAACACATACACACCCACTCACAGACCCACTCGGACAGTTACACACCTACTCACAGACCAACTCAGACACTCACACACCCACTCACTGACTCAATCAGGCACTGATGCACCCACTCACAGTCCCACTGAGACACTCATGCACCCATTCACAGACCCACATAGGCACTCATGCAGCCACTTATAGACCTGCTCAGGCACTGACATAACCACTCAGAGACCCACACTTGCACCCACACACCCAATTACACAAATACTCAGATAGTTTTGTACCCATTCACAGACCCACTCAGACACTGACATACCCACTCATACACTCATTCACCCACTAACAGAACCACTCGAACACTCATGCACTCTCTCACACACCCAATTAGACCCTCTCAAACCCACTCACAGACCCACTCAAACACTTATGCACTGACTCACAGACCCACTCAGACACTAACACGACTCAGAGACCAACACAGACACTCATGCACCCACTCACAGATCCACTCAGACACTCACACACCCACTCAGACACTCACTAACACATCCACTCTGGCACTCACACATCCATTTACACACCCACTCAGACAGTTAAGCACTGACTCACCGACCCACTCAGACACTCACACAATCAATCAATCAATTAATCAATCATGGTTTTATAAACCGCGCTACTCACCCATGAGAGTCTCAAGGTGCTGGGGGGGAGGGGGTGCAGCTAAGGTTCAGTCAAAGAGCCAGGTCTTGAGGTTCTTCTTGAAGGTGTGCAGGGTAGGGGAGCATCTGATTTTGACAGGGAGCTTGTGCCAGGCCTTGGCTGCGACATAGGAGAAGGCTCTTCTGCCTGCTCTGTTTCTGCGAAGGCGTGGGGTTTCTACCGGGGGAGGTCAGCGGAGCGGAGGTTCCTTTTGGGTACGTTGAAGGAGACTCTCTCGTTGAGGTCTTTGGGTCCAATGTTGTGGAGGAATTTGTAGGCGTGGGTGAGTAATATGAAGGTTACGCTCTTCTCGATGGGTAGCCAATGGAGGTCCATAGGTGTTGGGTCATGTGTTCGTGCCGTGGGGTTCCGAGGACGAGTCTGGCTGCGATGTTCTGGATAGTTTGAAGTTTGTGTAGGAGAGTTCTGTTTATTCCGGCAGAGAGGGCATTGCCATAGTCCAGTCTGTTTGTTATGAGTGTGTGGGTGACACCCACTCACATACTCATGCACCCACTCACACATACACTCAGACACTCACACACCCATTCACAAACCCACTCGGACACTCATACACCCACTCAGGCACCCACCCACTCACACAGCCACTCACAGACCCACTCAGATACTCACACACCCACTCACTGAACCATATGGCCACTCACACATCCACAAAACCACTCACACACTCATTCATAGAGCCATATAGCCACTCACGCACCCACTCACAGACCCATACAGTCACTGGCACACCCTCTCACCAACCTATACAACCACTCACACACCCAGTCTGAAAGGTAACAGGTTAAAGTTAGGTAATAATATTTGAAAAAAACTTAGAAATTCTTTGAAAAAAAGAAAGGTTACAGAGATGTTATAGTTATGAAATAACATTAAAAAACAGAGATTCACTGAAAAAAATGATGCAGTGAGATGCGTGTTCACATTGGAAATGCCAGCAATAAAGCGGTACAAAGAACTGGAGGTGATGTACCAGCACTCCTGAGGACAATGGGGAAACGGGGCAACGTACCCACTGAGGTCGCTACTTGGTGCGGACTACATCTCCCAGAAGGCCTTGCAGCCACGCCCAACCGGGCGGGAGAGGTTTTGAGCAGAAGCACCCGCAAATCGTTTTCCCCTTGCATTTGCCTCACAGCCACTGACGAAGAGGACACTCGAAACGCGTTTGGCTGTACATTGGTGGAATTTGCTCACCCCCTGTTTCTTCGTTTGCAGGCTGCATTTGAAATAAACGTCTGATGCACATCAAGCTGGTCTCTTCGGGCTCTCTCTCAATTTGGGACTGCTAGTTTTGGAATATATATTTATATGTATATATATATATATATTCACTGAAAAAACCATAGGTTTCAGGCATGTTATAGTTAGGAATTCGTATTTAAAAAACCTTAGAAATTCACTGAAAAAACCATAGGTTTCAAGGGCGTTATAGTTAGTTGGACCTTTCTCTCGTACAAAACCATTGAACTTCCCCCGTTATAGTTAGTTCAGCTAACTATAACTCGCGCGCCCGCAATGCACTGCTGATGACATCACATATTACATCACTCATGACATGGTCAGTGACATCCCTCATGACATCACTGATGACATCTCAAATGACATCTGGGCCACTAATAGCCCCGGGGACCCCATCCCCCAGGGCTGGCCCTCTCCGTTGGGGACTGTGGGGCGGTTCCCAATCCCCCCACGGTCCCGCCGGCTCACCGCCTCCTGCAGGAGCCGGCATTGCTTTTCCACATGGGTAGCTGCAAAGATGCAGATCCCCGTGTGGAAAAGCAATTGTCTTTGATTTTTGGAAGAGAGAGCAGGATTCCCTTCTCTCTCTTTCAAAAACCAAAGCAGTCTGCTATGACAGGGCGGGAGCCGCGAGGCTCCCGCCCTTCATAGCAAACAGCAGTGTCCCGGGGATAGGCACCCCGGGACACTGCAGGTGCCGGCCCTGGGGGTTGCTGGTCCCCAGGGCCCTCAAGGGCTCCAGGAGGGGGGCTGCGCGGACCCCCTCCCACCATTTTCAAAGCCCCGGGGGGTGGTGGTCCTTGGGGCTTGGATGTCCATCACGGCCCCCCCCCATTTCTCACAATTAGAGCCCCGGGGAGGTGGTGGTCCTCGGGGCATGTGGGGGGGGGGGGGTTCAAGCCCCCCACACAGGTTTTAAAAAAAAATTTTTATAGAAATTCTGGGGTTGGCAGTCCCCACGGCTGCGGGGGGGCTGTGAGGCCTGCCGCAAATGTTTTTGAAAAGCCCCGGGGGTGGTGGTCCCCAGGGCTGGGGGGGCTGAGAACCCCCGCACATATTTAAGAAAAGCCCCGGGGTTGGGGGTCTTTGGGGCTGGGGGGCTGTGAGCCCCCCCACATATATTCAGAAAGCCCCGGGTGATGGTCCCCGGATCTTGGGGGGGCCTTTGTGCCCCCCAACCATTTAGGTTTGAAGCCCCAGGTGTGGTGGTCCCCGGGGATTGGGGGGCCTGTGAGCCCCCCGCATATATTGTATTGAAGCCCCGGGGGTGGCAGTCCCCGGGGCTGGGGGGCCCCTCTGGGCCCCCTATTACATTAAACACATTGCCCCCGGGGGCTAATTAGCAACGAAGCGAGGGAGCCCTTGCTTTGTTTTTTTTTCCGCGAATGGATGCGCAGATCTTACGCGCATCCCACAATTAAAAAAAATAATGTTTTTTAAATGTTGGCCCTGGGGTCCTTGTGGGACCCGTAAGCAGGACTAGGCAGTCTGGGTGTTTCTAACCTGCCCCCTTTTTGCGTTTTGTGCACTTTTTTTTGTGATTTCTTGTGCTGCCAACTCTTCCTGGTTTGGAGTGTTGACAGCCAATTAGCATAAAGCTCGTGCCCGGGAGGGTCCGCGGGTCCGCGGAATCACGCTATCCTGGCTGATGACGGCTGATAGCCAGAAACCGGTCCTAGGATGCTTGATTCCGGTCCAGGGAAGGCATGGCTTGTCACAAGCGCCGGTTTAGACAATTAACTGCTGGTGTCGAGCACTGGAAGCCACCGGCTCAAATTAAGCACTGCCTTGAGTATCACTGCTCTAGATGTTTACAGCGTCTTAACGCCATCACCTGCACTACTCGTTGATGGCAGGCTCTGAGTCTAGTGAGTTTAAACAGGAGGGCTTGCGTCCAGACTTCAACATTCAGGCATATCCGGCTCCTTGCTCGGAGAGTGCCCTGGGGGGAAAGAAATTTGGTGTCCTCCCTGCAGCTGGTTAATAAAGCAAGGTAACAGGATATTCATTTTGTGTTTACAGATCATTCATGCATCAAAGCAGTAACTGTCATCTGAGCACAAACTTTTTGGCACCTCCCCCAAATATTCTGATTAATTCACAGTGGAACTCGATCACACTAGTGTTAAGTTGTTGGTGGTGTGAATGGTGGTGCAGGGGGCTGAAAGGGAGATGGAAGGTGGAGGAAGAGGGTTAATGGGATGTAAAACTGCACCTGCATCAAGTAACAAGCACTTTCAATACAATCAGTCCCGCATTTGTGAAAGTTAGATCTATAAATAAATGAAAAGTTTTTTTGTTTGCATTTGAAAGATCAAATCCGCATAGCTCTATTATCATTCGTATTACCTTGTGGTGCTGGAGAACCAGAATATAGGAAATATGTTACGAGGGAGGGGAAGTGGAAAATAAATGACACCAATGGAAAAAGGAATTACAAAAATAGGGAATGAGTTGCTGTAAAGGGTTGGGGATAATGCATGACAGGAGAGAGCGTGATACCAGAGCAGGATATTTGAGTGAGAGACAAAGAGAGTGAAAGAGGGGATAGATAGAAGTGTGCTTAAGTGACAGGAAGAAAGGGATGGTTAGAGATGACTGGGGTAGGGAAAAGGAATATGAGAGGGAGTGGAAAACAGAGAGTGGTTGCGAATTTGTGATGAAGAGTCAAGAGCAGAATGGATGAAAGAGAGAGCTGTGGGAGTTGGTGCAAAGGGGGAGAGGAGAGAGTAAGGAGTTGTTTGGGAGCAGTCAAATGTAAATGTAAATGTGTTGGACTTGTAAAGCGCACAGCTGCCCGTAAGTGTCCCGGCGCTAAAGACTGCTGGGGAACCCATCCTGGCTTTCCCTGTGAGATGGTCCCTTCTGGGTATTTCCATGGTGAAACCAGGCATCCCCAGTGTCTGTGGGGGGCTGTTGTAGAGATGTGGCAAGCTTAATGCCCAGAGTTGCCGAGTGTGATCCCTGGTTAGAGTAGGCACCGAGGCAAGAATTGTCGAGTCCGCTGACCCTGGTCCACGACCCTGCCGCGTCGGGAATTGAACCCTGGTCCCAAGCCGTTCTCTGCTTCCGGGTCTGAAGCCTCTAACCAGTGAGCCACACCACTCCAGTCAGCATTCATACATCAGCTGAAAGCTTTGAATTAATAGGTACATGATTAATGGTATGGGACTGTTTCATGAAAATTTCAGAGGTACCCAAAAGGGCAGGAATGTTGTTATGAATTATATTCCAGGTTTTAGTTAAGAAATGACTTTTTTTAGACAAGAACTTAGGATAAAACTTCTCAAACACAGGATATTGAAAACATCACTTGTGTTTTAATTCACAAGATATGCAATGTGATTAAGAAAAACCAAGACCATTGTTAACCCCTTCACTGCGGCGGCTATTCCGCCGCAGTGCTAAGGGGGCGGGGCGGCCGCGCGGCAGGCGCATGCTGGTGACGGAACCGCTCCGTCACCAGCCGTGGTTGCGCTGTGCTCATGATGGAGCGGTTCCGTCACGGCCCCGCCGGCTCAATGAAACGCTCAGCGCAGGCGCGGAATCCGCGCCGCGCAGGTGCGGAATCCGCGCCGGCGTGCTGAGCGGGCCGTGACGGAACCGTCCGTCATCAGCACTGCGCGACCGCAGCTGATGACGGAGTGGTTCCGTCACCAGCAGGGGAGGGGTTAATCAGATGCACACTATTAAAAATAAAAGCCATTCCCCGATCTCGGGCATGATACTGTATGGAAAGATAACAAGCTTTGCCAGATTCTTGAGCAAATCCTGTGCTGTTGGATGTCCTTAATATGGTAATATTTAAAAGTGCACTGAATTTGACGCATCCTATTGCAAAGTTCCTGGGGAACTGAAGCTCGCCTTGTAATGAACTAAATCCCCCATTCCAAAATGGCCACAACTCAAGACTGTTATTGTTGTGTATGCTATTGGAGTCTTGCATATCCTCTCTAGCCTGCGCTTGTAACTCGCTTGCAACTGTGTGCTGTTTCTATGAATACGGGTCGAGCAGCCCTAGAGAGTGAGCAAACCATGCCGCCATCGCCACCCACTTTCCCTGCACTTCCCTGTGAGCCTGCAATGATGGAAAGTGCAAATGAAACACGGACGTGGAGTGACCATGTGAGGAGGAGAAAAGAGGGGGGAACAGAGGGGTCGAGTTTGCGCGATATAACACTGCAGAAAAATAAAACAAACATCTTTTAAAAAACAGTGTTGTGAGAGGGGTGAGGGAGAGAGGCTGGGTGGAGAACCGGGACAGGGAGATTAAGTAGCGGCAAAACTGAAACACCGAAATGGGTGCAAAAAGCAAAAAAAGCAGTTTTGTTGGAAGGGTGAGGGGATGGATGGAAATCTGCAAGGGGAGATTAACTGATGGCAAAGTTTAATAAACACCGAAGACGGGAAACAGCACGGTAAATGAAGCAGCGACTGTGAGCGTCGTTTCATGAAGCCCTTGCACAAAGTAAACAGAATGCTTAACAGGAGCAGAGGCGCACCAACAAAAAAAAGAGAGCTCTCCAAGTTTCCTAAATAGCCTGAAGTGTAACAGGACATGTAACTGGGGCAGTCCTCATCGGAGGATACAAAAGTCCAAAAGGAGGGACTACTAAGCCAATTTACCAATCAAAAGACGGCATTTACAAAGAACAGTAAGAGGAGCCAATTAAAAAGATGAGCGGTGCTTAAAGCCCATATTCTAGAAACAGCATGTCTCAAAGGGACAGCGCATGCACTGCCTAGGCAAGACCTAAAAAGTATTAAAAGCTGTTTAATTTGAATAATTGGAGTCAAGTAAGAGGGATTTGCGGTCTGCAGGACTTTAATGGAGACAGCTGCGTGTGCCTCTCTGAAAATTGGCGTCCTGGGTCTGGGTCCAGCTCACCCACACCAAATCCAGCCCTGCATTCAGGAGTAATTGGATCAGACTAAGTGCTGAGGCAGGTTACCCTCTTGATGGAGTAAGTAATGTGACGATATGTTTGTTTCTCAGCCCTTTTGCTCGCATTTGTTTAGTTCTAACAGCACTCTTTGTTACACAGATGTGCTGTAACTCTTACTGAGTGTGACGCTGAGAGTATCTTGCCAGTGACTACCCATGGAGTCACAAGCGACCACTCAATAAGTACTTTTTTTCTTAGTAAATGGGATGAAGAGAAGAAAAATAACAAGTCTCAAGTTCACCCATCTCTAGACTTATGACAAGCACAATCCAAATTACAGTGATCAGTAACTATGATTATTGATTAGTAAGCCAGCAGGTGTGTGCTCTCACGTGTTCACAATTTCATGGCTTAGGCCTTTCAGTGGGGCGTGACGGACACAATGCACCATGTGATGAGACATTTCTTTGCAAGTGTCACACTGTGCAGTGCAACACATACTTTGCAAGGTGTGGGGTAATGTTGAAAAGTGGAACTGGCTTTAACATCTCTAATCTTGTTTTTCTGAATTTTGTTTGCCGATTAATTCCCAGTTAAAATTGGGCGGGTGGTAACTAGAGAATTTAGTATCACCATGTAGGGAATGCATGGTACATGTGGGTTGCCAGATTCAATAACCTACAATAATAATATTCAGGGTTAGATATGACAGTTAGTATTTTGAGATTCGGTTGGTCTTGACAAAAGCTGGAAAACCAGTTAGGCAATAAAATAACTAGCTAAAATATGTTGTCCTGGGGATGTGGAAGCCATTACGTTAGTTATAGATGTCCCTCCTCTATTTTTATTTGTGTTGAATGGTGCTGTTTCAAATAAAATTGGAGTACTAAGATGATCACCCTTCGTCATTTTTTAATTATCCTTTCAAGGTTGTTACTCTAAATTAGCAGGTAAAAAAAAGTGATCCCCCATAAGTGATGATAAGGATGTGGTTTAATGGCTAGAGCAGTCGACTTCGAAGCGGGAAAACCAGTTTGAGTCTCGGCAGGGACGCTCAACATCCTGTAATTCTGGGTAAATCACTTAATCTCCCCGTGCCTAACAAAAATGTAATGTGTCTGTCTGTAACACAACTGGTGGTTATGTAAAGCCCTATGATACCATAGGGTCGAGTTTGCGCTATATTTTTTTTAAAACTCCCAAAAAACCCTCAAGTGAAGTGGGGCCCACCTGCTACCATCAATTGTAGTGGGTGAGGGCTCGCTGATGAAGCAAGCCACATAGAAATATGTAGTGAGAGCAGGCGGGCAACTAGAGCCAACTTTCGGGGGGAGGCTTAAAAATATTTCGGGGGGGGGGGGGGGGGGTAATTCTTCCAACCATAGACAGAGTGACTGAAAGAAGTGGTGAAAACACAAAAAAAAGCCTAATTTACAAGTAAATGGTCTTTTAAAGACCTGTTAAGTATTTGGGTGCGGCTGCAATTAGATGGTCGCCAGCCCGCAAAGCTGTGTCAGCCCGGGATGACACACACGACGGGGGGCTGAAGCCCCATGAGCCCAATGGGTGTTGCGCGCCTGGGTGAGAGTCCGCTAAAAAGCATGGGTGTTGCCCCTCCTGATACGAGGGACTCGAGTTTAAAAGTTGCCTCCCTTTATTTTAGCCATATACTCCATGGCACAGCTCCTCTGTTACTGACTGCCAAATTTTCCTTGTGCATGATGGCAAGACCTTTAACATCTAGAGGCCCATATGTATTCGAGCTCCCAAAAACCCATACCCAAACCTTTGTAGATAGAGCATTCTCAGGGGTAGCCGCGAGAAAATGGAAGAAGCTTCCCAGCTTTTGGTGGCCTTCAACTTTACTCCCCTTTGACAAATTATTAAAAACGTATCTTTTTCATCTGTAAACTTCTCTCTTTTGTGTGGTATCTCTCAGTGCTATGGTGCTTCGGCATATGGACGCTCTATAAATAACAAAGAAAATACATTGGAAGTGAGAAGGTTTGTGCAAGCAGAGGAGGGTAAAGCGTTGAAAAAAAGATCAGTTTAATTATTTTCTGTGTTGCGTGTAATACCAGTATGTTGCCTTTGGGCTATTTCTGTGCTGGCATACACCCTATGCATACACAAGCACAGAAAGCACGGGATCCAGAAAATACAGCGAGTCGAATGTGCACCCATACATTTGAGAAGTACATGATTTATACATCACCACTACACCCTGAGGGGACCCAAGCACAAAAGGGGTAGACTGATATGTGTACTGAAGATCAGATGAGCTAGGAAAAGAACAAGGGCGCAGGGCCTTTTTTAAAAATTGAGTGAAAGCAGAAGATCACTCAATCAGGGATTTGCGAAGCGCACTACTCACCCGTGAGGGTCTCAAGGCACAGATGTTTTCTAAGTAGTGGGCAAATAAATATTCCATACTTTGGGGCCAGAGCAGAAAATGTTGGACCACCTTCACTCTTTTGAAAATGAGGCACAAAAATGATATGTAGATGCTGAGCAGGGGATTCAAGTGAAAACGCGTACAACATGCTATGAATCAATATAGGGGATTAGTTACATTCCGTTGGTATGTCACTTATTCCCATTTTAAAAAGTGACACACTGGTGGCGCAAAGGGCTTGTAAATAGTCCCCATAGTTTGCAATATCTGCCAACTGGACAGCGCTTCCCCTCCGCACAGTTGGCATCATAGAGCCATTCAGCTACAACTAACTTATACACACTTCACCCTGTCGGACCACAGCTATGTATGGATGTGGTGAGAGAAGCCTATTGAGCAAGCAACCTGTATATCCTAAACAATGGATGACCAATCACTCGGCTCAATAAAAGCCATCAAAGTCCTTTGATGTACACATCTATGCACATAACACGCTACAAGATCAGCTGTGCCCACATGTTACATTCACCTTACCAAGTTTAGTTTAGTTTAATAGTTTATAAAGCGCTCACCTCACCCTGGGGCATTGCGGCGCTGTCCTACCTAAAGGGGATGATACGAAAATACTCCAAGTTTTAAATAAATGGGCCAACAAGTACCCTGAAGGAACTAGACATTTAAAATATCCCTAACAATCATGCACCCAACCACACACAACCCACCAATGATAATCCCTGAAGCGTGTGAACAAGGCACATAGATAAAGGATAGCAGATTGCCAATAGCACAATATTTTAGTGATCGTGAGGATGTTTAATAAAGCCCTCAATCGGGTATGTGAGGATGCTGCCAGGGGAGTTCTGTGAATAATTTGAGGATGTTGAACAGAATAATCAATGGTGCTTGCGATGAAGATGCACCACGCATTCTGTTAGTCGTGAGAATGTCAAATGAAGCATTATATAGAGCAGATGAGTTAAGAATTGCATTGAGCCTGAGAGGGTGTTGAGCACATAAGTCTTATAAGCTTGGGAGAATGTTGACTTAGGCATTGGAGTTGTGAGCTTGTTAGTCAGGCTTTCTATTGGGTATGTGAGGATATTGAGCGAGGCATTCTGTTGCATGAGTGATGGGTGAGACATTCTATTGGCCATGTGAGAATGGTAAGTGAGGCATTCTATGTGGCACATAAGGGTGTTGAATTAAGTATTCTTTGGAGGATGTGAGGATATTGACTGATGTAATTTATTGGGAATATGAGGGTGTTGAGTGAGGCGAAGGATTCTACCCAACCTGTATAAATGAATAGAAAAGGATTTTGGGGGGCATGTGAGGACCCTGGGTCAGGTATTCTACTGGGCGTGTGAGGATGTAAAGAAAGGCTTTCTATTGGGCATGAGAGGACGTTGAGCGAGATATTCTATTGAGCTTGTGAGGATGATGAGAGGCATTCTGGAGGGTGTTTGATGAAGCTGAGCCTGGTATTCTATTTGGTGTGGGGGGATTATGAGTGAGGCATTTTTTGGGCATGTGATGCTATTGAATCAAGCACTAGTGCGAATTTGAGATTGCTGCGTGATGCATACTATTGTGTACGTGAGAACATTGAGAGGAATTCTACAGGGCATGTGACATTGCTGAGTGAAGCATTCTGTTGGGCACGTGAAGATGTTAAGAGGTGCATTTTAATGGGGATGTGAAAATATTGAGTGGCAATCTAAGGGGCATGTGAGGATAGACATTCTAATGCACAGGCAAGTATACTGAGTTGAGCATTCTATTGTGCACGAGAGGGCACCTGGGAGGCATGCTATTAGATAGGATACTGAAAGAGGCATTCTATTGGACATGTGATGATCTTCAGCGAGGCATTCTAGTGGGCTTGCGAAGAAGTTGGGAGGACTTTTCTTGCATATGTGCGGATTTTTGAGTGAGGTATCCTACTGGGTGTGTGAGGATGTTGGGTGATACATTCTATCAGATGTGTGAGGATGTTGAGTGAGACATTCTATCAGATTTGTGAGGATGCTGAGTGAGATTCTATCAGATGTGTGAGGATGTTGAGTAAGACATTCCATTGGGCATGTGAGTGAGTCATTCTACCTGGCAAGTAAGGATGCTGAATGATGCATTTTTTGGGCCTGTAAGGATGCTGACTGAGCGGTTCTGGAGGGCATTAGACATGTGACTATATTGGACTGACGGTTCCAGCAGGCATGTGAGAGACTGAGAGCAGCATTTTAACTGGCAGTGCTTCTTGACTTTATTGTAAGACATTGAGATTCTTAAGGGGAATTGTTCACCTGAAGAGGCAGCATGACTTTACTATTTTGTCGTTTTTATCACAAATCTTTACAATTATTTCACCGCGGTTCGATTGGGAGACGCATAATGTTTCTGCTGTTGTGCGCAAATTGCTCATAACCTTCACATTCTCGCCTCCTGAACCAGGTTGATGGGAGTTTTGGCAGCAGATATTTCACCTATTGATTCTGTTAGTCAGATAGATATTATATGCCAAACCTGGACATATCTACTCGGCGCCCCGAGAAATGATAATTATTCATTTCTTTCTACGGCCATAGCAATAGGGCGCCTTTGTATTGCCCGGTTTAGCTGTGGCTGCCCCCTATGTTCAGAATGGTGCACCACACTCATGCAAGTCACTGATTCTGAAGGATACAGTAGTGGTCTAGGGACCTCGCCCTATACATCCAGCACACTTTCATGATATTTTTCCAGGACGAAGAATAAACCAGAATCTGATTATTGATGATTATCCACCCTCAATGTACCCATTACATAAGCTGTGTTTATATTGAAATTATCGAGCACCTCTTTTGTACTGCTCAGAAAGAGGATTTGAAATTCCCACCGACAAAAAGCTTATATTTGATCTAGAAGGCGACTGGGACAAAGCTAGTGCAAGCGGCCACTAAATTCTATACAATCAGCCGGCTTGTAACTCTGCAGCACACATAGAAAGAGGAATTAGCCTCCCAGGATTGTTTTTTGTGCAGGAAGGTTCTCCGTCCTGCACAAAAAGAATACTGCATGCAACACAGGCACCCTTGCACCATGGTGCAAGTGGCGTTGGGCTGCGACAAGGGCACCAGCGCATGGGAAAGGACAAGCATGTGCCGTATTGCCTTAGATACGTTGCGTTGCTGCCCTTTCGAAGCAAGGCGACTTGATGCGCTGCACTGCATGACTTTTCCGTAAATCGGCCCCTTCATTTATTCACTTGCTCCACTGAATTGGGGAATATCTTTTTTTTTTTTTGCTGCAATTTTGACAATATGATGATAAACGGTAATGGAAAGGAATTTACAAAGTGGTCTGTGATGAAGACTTCCTGTAGAGATGAGTGATGGTTTTTTTACATGAGCAAAGATCTGGCTAGTTTCAGTTTATTGTTCTTCATGTCATTCCTAGAGCTTCATGCTTTTTTCCTCCGTATATCTACACCCCGATTTACCTTCTCGTGCATGCGTTAGTTGGCGCTGAAAAGGACGTCTTTTTCTCCCGAGTAATGTAAAACAGTGTGTTGGCGGTTAACTCGCAAGTGATTCAGAGGCAAGAAAATACATTGCATCGCTTTCCCTTGGAGCTCCCAGTCCCTTAACGCTCACGAGGGAAATGCAGGGGGAATTATATCCCATAGAAAAGCATTGTGTGTGCTGTGAAAGCGCGACGAGCCAGTTAGCAGTAAGGGCTTTGTACACTTCTGCGAGCCTTCCATATTTTTGTTGAGTGACTAGCACGTGCGATTGGACGTTACACCAAATTACGCTTGCACGCAAAAGCCCTGAGAAAGTCTTTCTTGCAAAAGCCCAGTTCCAATATAAGTTTGCAAATTGCATGTATTTTTTGATTGACTTCGTGGGAAATACCTGCAGTGTTGGCGCTGAGGCCTACGGCGCCTGGTAAAGATCACGACCAACACACGTGTACGTTTTACTCGGGGTACTACGTGACTGCAGCGTCACAGCCCTAACTTTACTATTTATACCTTGGCCTACGTCACAGTGGGGGGCAAGCCACTACCCTGGGAATGCGGGTGTGCCCACATAGCACCCCTCCGCCCCACAGGTTAGTAGAGCACTACAATACCCACAATTCGAAAGGCTTAATGAAGCCCAGAGACAGCCATAAACGACCAACAGATAAAATAGCTTCAATGAAATGTATTTTCCTACATGGGGTAAAGATGAAACGTGGCACAATTCAGCAGAAACAACGCCTTTACATCTGGCCGAGAAAATGCTTAGGTGTTTCAGCAGCCTAACATTTTAAACAAAAATCATAATAAAAACGCACACACATATATATATTTGGGTAGGTCCTTTCCGTCCATTGGCCTGTCCCACTGCCATTCTCCTGTTCAGAGCAGAATCAGAATTATCCTGAATCTAAGAATGTAGACGTGTTCTGCAAAGGATATTTCACCTGAACCATTATGATGGATTTACTCGGATATGTGCAACATATATTGTCTCAAAAGTCCGAATATTCTTGCAAATGCGGCAAAAGCAAAGTTGCACAGTTCCCTTCGTACTTTGCAACAACAAAAAATGTGCACACCCCTAAAGCTGCACGCCCATGTTGATAAAGGGGGGACACAACTTCGAACTGCTCCACCGGGACAACAGACAGCCAGTGAAGGCTTTGCAAGAGTGTGGCGGGTGATCAATGAAAGCAGCAGAGTTCTAAATAATCTTGCACTTATACAGTGGAAGTTGGATCCTCGGCCGGGGAAAGCAAAGCCGGACCCAATGGAGGCCCGGACCAAACGCAAGCAAGCCCGGGAAAAAGGGGCGACCCTAGGTGTAACTCAGCCACCCCCAATCAGGGGGAACAGGCCGCGAGCCGTGGAGGGTGTAGTGTTGGTGTGTGGTGGGCCTGGGGAAGGCCTGATCATACCCAGGTCGCTTGCGCAGGGGTAGGTCACGCACCAACAGCAACTCAGACACACACCTCGTGATAGTCGGGAGTGACGTGCACGAGCGCACTTCTGCCCTTTATTCAGCCCCGCAGGCCACGCCTGGCCTGCGGATGTAGGGATGCGTGTGCGTGCGTAAACTAGAGCGTAACAGCACTACATCCCTATCCAACTATATAAAAATTTCACAGTGTCTAAGCATTGGATATAACGAAAGTTTAAAGTTCAAACAAAAATGCCTCTGTACTTGCATGTCCCTTGGTGGCAGCTTCAGGGCCTCAGCAAACAGGCATAGTCCTTTAACTTCTGACTTGGTGGTGGATTAGGCCGCAGGTTGTACCTTGGGATGTTGCCCCTGCCACGTTCTATGGTGTGGGGTGTGTCCCTGATGGTATTTGACACGGTTGGGGATACACACTCCGGCTCAGGTCTCTCCGTCTGGGTCCCTGCTGATGGATTGCTTTCATCCTCATGGGTCATGGCTACGGGTGGTTCACTGTTTTCGTCTGTAGTTTCCAGACTTGGTCTCGGCCCAGGGGATATCACTTTAAACCAGGAGGTGTTTCTCGATACTTCCTCTTCACCCTTTCTTGCAGTGATCATGGTGCCTTTTGTGGCCGTTATGGTCCATGTTCCTGGTTCATAGGGAGTTTGGAATTTTCCTCCAGGGCGTCTGTTTCGTATGACCACTTGAGCTCCCTGGCATAGCCGCCTTGGTGTGGCTCTCCGGCGCCGGCTCGCTCGCTGGTTGTTTTGTCGTCTCCGTTCCTGGGTATCGTCAGTGTTGGCCATGCCCGGCAACCCCCCCGGGGCAGTGGGAAGGAGATCTCTGCGTTGCCCTTGGAACATGAGGGTCCAGGGGCTCCTCTGAGTGGTGTAGTGAGGGGTTCCCCGATACTCCCGTAGGAAGTCATGTAGTCTCTGTTCAGGGTCGGCTTGCTCTACCACCGCTATCCGGAACATTTTATTGAGGGTCCGCATAAATATTTCTACTTCCCCATTGGCCTGGGGCCACTGGGGAGTGATGCGTCGATGTGTGATGCCCCTGGCTTTAAGGAACGTGGCAAACTCCGCCCCCTGGAACGGCGGTCCGTTGTCGCTCTGTATTTCCTCAGGGTATCCGAACATGGAGAATATCTTTTCTAGTGCCGGCCCTACGTGTGTGAAGGCCGTGGAGTTGACCCTCTCAACTAACGGGTACTTGGAGTAAGAATCAATAGCCACCAGCGTATGTCCTTCCCCCGGGAAGCTTCCAAAGTCTATGCTGACCTTGGTCCATGGAGTCGTGCATGCTTCTTCCGTGATTATTGGGGCCGGCCTCTCAGGATCGCTTGTCAACTGGCAGGACATGAAGCTCTTCACGTAGTCCTCCACCATGGTTTTCAGTTCGGGGAACCACACCTTCTCCCTCATGCGCGCCTTCATTTTCGTTGTGCCTTGGTGGCCACCATGGGCAAGTTGCGTGGCCCGGTACCTGAGGCTCTGCGGTATCACCAGACGTGACCCTCGTAACAGCACTCCTTCTTCCGTGGCGCTGAGTTCGTGTCAGACATGCCAGATCTTCGTGAGTAGCTCTTTATCTGCGGCGGTCCAGGAGTTGGGAGGGTGTAGGTAGTTAGCCCAGGAACCTTCCCGAACGGCTTGGAGTGACCTCGTGTAGATGTTGTCATCAGCGGCTGCTTCCTTGATTTCCGTAATCGTCATGCATTGTGGACACGAGGTGAGGGCTACCCATCGAGCGTACTCCTCGCAGTCGTCATCTATTGGTACAGGCTCCTATGGCGAGGGGTGGCGCGACAGGTAATCAGCAGGATTTTTGGCCCCTGGGCGATATACCACCTCCATTCCGTACGATTGAAGTTGAATCACCCATCTTTCAATGCGCGGTGGTGGGTGCGGGGCAGTTCCCTTGAAGAGGGGCACTAGGGGCTGGTGGTCTGTGACCATGACAAATGGGTGACCTTGTAGGTATAAGTGAAAAAGGCTTCAGGCCCACTTGATGGCGAGGGCCTCTCGCTCTATCTGGGCGTATCTGGTCTCGGTTGGGGTCAGGGCCTTGCTGGCAAATGCTAATGCTGTCCACTGCCCGGGCTCATGTTCTTGGGTCAAGACCGCTCCAAGACCCACCGGACTGGCATCAACGATCACCTCGGTGCGTTTCGCAGGGTCGAAATAGGATAATGTTGCCTTTTCCAGGAGGGCATCCTTAATTCCCTGAAATGCTTTGTTTTCTTTCGGGCCCCACTGCCACGTGGCATCCGTTTTGGTTAGTGCTCGCAGGGGTTCGCTTCGAGTGGCTAGGCCCGGTATGAACCGGCCACAGTAGGTGGCCATCCCGAGGAAGCTCCTCACTTCCGTCGGGGATTTTGGCGCTGGGGCGTCCTTGATGGATTTGGACTTCCTCGGGTCAATCTGAATTCCCTCCTGGTTGAACACGTAACCAAAGAACTCAATGGAGGGTTGAAAAAACTGGCATTTGTCTCTGTGGAGCGTCGCTCCATAAGTGCTTAGTCTCTTCAGGACATCCCGAAGGTGCTTGTAGTGTTCTGATGCGGTGGCAGAGTGAATCAAAATGTCGTCGCTGACATTGATTACCCCCGGCAATCCAGATAGGAGTTCTCTGATTGTGTTCTGGAACACCTCTGCCGCTGAAGAGATGCCGAAGTTGAGGAGTTTGTAGCGCCGGAGGCCAAGATGGGTACTGAAAGTGGTGATGAACCGGCTCTCCTCTGCAAGTGGTAGCTGATGGTATCCGGCATTGAGGTCAATTTTCGAAAACCACTTCGACCCATTTACATCGGCCACTATGTCGTCCATTGTTTGAGTTAGATGTCTCTCCCTCCGGATGGCTGTATTTGGTAGCCGCATGTCGATACACAGGCGAATTTCGCCAGGCTGCTTAGGCTTCTCTACAATGACCATGGGCGAGACCCACGGGGTGGGTCCCGTTACTTTCTCAATGACACCTAGGCTCTCTAGTTTTTCAAGTTCCTTCTCCACCAGTGGGCGAAGGTAAAATGGTATCCGGCAGTGGCGTAGTGCTGTGGGAGAGACAGATTTGTCAATGTGGAGTTTGATAGGTTCACATTTTATGCACCTAAGGCCTCTGAACAATTCAGGAAATCGTTCCAGCAGTTCATCCACTTGGTGCGCTCGGATGCGATTGGCAAACGCTATCAGTTTTAAGTCCTCCGCTGTGTGGCTACTTAGCAGCGTGTCAGCTTCTCGGTCAATTATGTGGACCGTCGCCATTATTTCCGACTCGTCAGCCTGGATGGGTATTATGATTTTCCCCTTGAGGGGTAGCGGTGTGTCCGCTCCATAGGCGAAGATTCTTGTCTTGGATGGTAGTACCTCAGGCCGTGGGCGTAATTTGTTGAATTGTTGCAGTCCCATGACATTAACGGTGGCGCCCGTATCGATAACTGCCTTCACCTTGTTTTGTCCCATTTGCACGACGCATGTTGGTTGTGGCCGTCGTCTTCGCTTGAGTTCCCGAGCGAAGGAAATGACCTATGCCTCCTCATCCTCCGAGTCCGAGTCATCGTATGTCGTGGGTAAATGTTTTTCTGCCTTCACCAGGGGTGGATCGGTCAGCGACAGCTGGCGAACGGCCTTTGTGGGCGTCCATGACCTCTTGGGATTCTTGGACTGGTTTTTCCTGCGGCAGACCGATGAAAAATGGTTTGGGATTCCACAGCTCGCACATGTTTGCCCCTGGGCCGGGCAATCCTTGGCCGCGTGTGGTTCATGGCCGCAGTACCCACAACGGGCTTGATGCGGATCTCTCCGGGATCCTTTCTGCGCCAGACCACGTGGTCTGGGTCGCACGGCGTCTGCACGTTCCACCTTGATGGTTTCAGTCTTGACTGGGGCTTTGTGTAGGGCCTGTTCCATGGCCGTCACTCTGACGTTCGAGAGCTCGTGGGATCTGGCTAGGATAAGGATGTCTTCTAGTGAAATCCCTGGTTTGCGTAGGATTAGTCCTCTCAGTGTCTTGTCCCGGCACCCCTGAATGATCTGTCTTCTTATGGCCCTCGGTTGATCCTCATCGGTGGAGCTGGCTAGCTCCCTGACGCGGGTGTGGAACTGATCCATTGACTCCCCGTCCCGTTGGCGTGCTTGCCCCAATTTGAATACTTCAAAGTCCACGTTCAGCTGGGGATCGAAATGGCCGTTGAGGGCAGCAACATCTGCGTCATAGCTGTCGGCTGCACCCGTATTGGGGAGGTGTTTGAATAGTCTAAAGATCTCATCCCCCGCGTAGTGAAGTAATAATGACCTCTTCACGGCGTTATCCGTCTCCCTCGTGACCACGAAGTAATTTTCTAGTCTCTCGAGCCAAATCTTCCACTGCGGCGGGGCCGTGGATGGGTCTATCGCCTCGCTGAATGGTGGCAGCACTCCGGCTGCGGCGTGCTGAAAAGCGATGTTGATAACGGGTGCCGGTGGATCACCGTCCCCCATGACGAAGAAGGTTCTGTGGGTAGAT
Organism: Lissotriton helveticus; assembly: GCF_964261635.1. Taxonomy (NCBI): domain Eukaryota; kingdom Metazoa; phylum Chordata; class Amphibia; order Caudata; family Salamandridae; genus Lissotriton; species Lissotriton helveticus. The sequence goes on from NC_136061.1 coordinate 1,499,777,643, forward strand.
AAAGTGTGCCTAGAGTTTGTTCTGTCCCCTCACTGGTGGCAGCGGCGTGCGTTCTTTTCCTGGGTTCCACCCCTTTTTCCCGCCCTTTTGCGGCTTCAACGTGGCAGCTGCGCGGCTTACTTTAGATACACCACGTTTTCAGCGGGCCGCCGGCGGTGAGAGGGTCTTGGCCCCTCCGGGACACTTGCCAAGCTGTCTGCTCGCTGATATCTTCCTGTCCAGAAGCAACAGGGTCCTCCAGGCCTACCTTAGGCTGAAAACGCGTTGCACGCGAGATGCGTGAGGTGTAGTAGGGCGTTTTCCGCAGCTCACGCGTGAAGCGTGAGACAGGGCAGGGCGCGGCAATAGCCGCGGACCACGCAGGATGCGTGATAAACGGCAACCGGGCGCACTCGGCGGGGCGGCCGAGGCAGCAGCAGCCAGCAGGGACGTCTTCACCTCCTACAGCGCAGCAGTGGGGAGGACACCCAGGCCCCGGCAAGGGGGGAGAGAAGGAGCGCGCTGGCTCCGACGATGCAGGTACTGCTGCCAGGGGACACGGGGCAGGTGCCGCGGACGGGAGCGGGCGTCTCCGTCAGACCTCCGGTGTACGGGCGAGGGTTGGGCCCCCTCCGCTCGTCGCCAATGTAGTGTTGGTGTGTGGTGGGCCTGGGGAAGGCCTGATCATACCCAGGTCGCTTGCGCAGGGGTAGGTCGCGCACCAACAGCAACTCAGACACACACCTCGTGATAGTCGGAAGTGACGTGCACGACCGCACGTCTCCCTTTTATTCAGCCCCGCAGGCCACGCCTGGCCTGCGGATGTAGGGATGCGTGTGCGTGCGTAAACTAGGGCGTAACAGCACTACAGAGGGGATTAAGAAGGAAGCAAGCAGCCCCCTCGAGCATTCAATCCCCTCCGACAGCAAGAGAAGAAGGAATCCCACCCACCCTCTCCAGAGAAAGGCAAAAAGGCAGGCGTCGCAGACGCAAGGGTTTGAGGTGAGGCGGTAAAGAACCTAGAAAGATAGGAAAAGGAGAGAATTTGCTAGAAGTAGATGGAAGGCTCACGCAGTGTCCTTGGGATACCTCACGGCAAGGACACGCAGGGAACAAACAGTGGCCAGTAGCGACGGAAAGAGTTGATGGAAGGCTCCCGCAGGGCCCTTGGGATGCCTCACGGCAGGGGTATCAAAGGAGCGAGAGGTAAAACTCAGTCGCAGGCTGGATAGAGGAGGTGCTCACATGGGGTACTTGAGATGCCACACGGAAGGGACCCCGAAGAGCAGGGAGGGGCCAAGGTGGCACTGAAGGCTAGCGGGACGGCACTTGCGGTCCAGGCAAACACCCACCAAGTCGGTAGCAAGTTGAAGCCTAACCCCTTTGCAACAGTGGTCGTGGTATTGGGGCCCTCCCTCCAAAAGGTGATCTGCCTGAAAGCAGATAAGAACCAAAAATGGACTGAATGAGCAACTATGGCAAATCGTTAAGTGAGGCAACAAAATGTTATGTATAACCACGAGAAATAAATGTATAAAATGTTTAAGTGTTTAACAAACTGCAACCTTTTTTGGCACCTTTTTTGGCACAGTTGGAAAAGGACTAAGGGAAGGGGAGGCAACTCACCGCCTGGGAGGGGTTTAGGAACATCAATGTACAGTCAGTTCAGTTACATCAAAAAACAGAAAAGAGAAGGCGGGAAAGAAACAAAAAGGAAGAGTGGCTGAGAGAGAAAGAGTGAGATAGCCTGTGCATGTGTGATGCGGCCGGTAGTGGGAGTACCGGCCGGGCGGTGACGTGGGGAGGGGAAGGGGCAGGGTGGGGGGGTAGTAATGTATGGATTACGGACTTTAACAGGTAAGTAAACATAAAAATAAATAAAACGAATTTCGTTGCACGCACTGCATCACCAAATGCGATGCAGTTCGCGCGACGAAATTCGTTTTATTTATTTATATGTTTACTTACCTGTTAAGGTCCGTAATCCATACATTACTACCCCCCTCCCCCTCCCCACGTCACCGCCTGGCCGGTACTCCCACTACCGGCCGCGGCTGGTGTGATGAGACTCCAGTATTGAGTGAGCATGTATTTGACTGTTGGAACATGAATTAAATGAACAGCAGAATTACTGATTTGTCAGTAAATCGAACTACATCAACCATAATGCATTGCAGGAACATTGGTGAAACGCGTGTGTGTGTGTGTGAACCACATGTGTGAACTTTCTCGCATACCCATGACAAACTTTTGCCTAAATTATCAAAAAGCCTTGACTCATAAAAGCCCCAAGCATCTGCAAAGTTTGTACTATACAGGTATGAGGAAGGGCCCTTTTTGCAGGATCACCCTCCACCACCCACCCCAACACAGACACACTTCTTGGCCAAACATTTTGGACTGATGCTGCAGGTTTTTCGACCCTGAAGTGCACTGGGCCCTGCAGACCAGGCCCTAGTTCACCTAGGGCATGTGATTCAACTGCTCAAAGTGGATTTATGTGCAATTAATTGTTAATCCCTTATTGACGTATATAACTTACCTATAAGCCCATAGTATATGGTGCAAAGAGTATCCCAAGGGTCGGTTTGCTATCACAAAAGCAGCAGAGAGTAAAACATTGACGTGAAATGGGTATTACTGAGTAGGTCTGTGTCTTTATGAAAGGCTAAGGCATCTAAACACCAACCACTCTCATTAAAAAAGTCACAGACCAGCACTTAAAATATACTTTGGTCAGTTGCTTGCTTTACTCAAACTTGCATTCCTTAAGAGTGTTTTTTTTTTACAGGATGCTGTGTTTCTGAATTTGTTTTCATGCAGCATGTTACTCTTGTTAAGTGCAGTCAAGGGATGTACATTGTTACAACGCATGCTTTTACTACGCATGCCTTTACAACGCAGGTTTTTCAACGCAAGTCGTTACAACGACTTGCGTTGGGGGGTGCTGGATAGTGAATAGTTTAATTTACTATTCCAACTCCAGTCCCCGTGGATAGTAGGGAAGGTGTTGGATAGTAAATTAAACTATTACCTATCCTAGAGCACCCCCAGCGCAATTCGTTGTAATGACTTGCGTTGAAAAACCTGCGTTGTAAAAGCACTGCGTGGTAAAAGTTGTGTCGTAAAGGATGTTTCCCACAGTCAAGTGAGTGGCCACTAGGAGTCAAGGTAAGTTCACGTTGTTGATAGTGTTTGATTGACAGCTCTTGAGCTCAGGCTGAAGGCAGTGCCAGTTTTTCACAGTGTCTGTCAGTGGTTCACAAAAGTGCTCAGAATACATGCTCATCCAAAACTCAGCCTCTCCCCAGAGCGCACAGAATCAATGGTCACGTGTGCCAGTTCTAATTGGCATTCTGTGCCACATAGCGAAGGAGGAGTGTAACTGCTAACACATTGACAGGGCAAAATGAAAAGAAAAGACGGTGTTCACAGGTGAGTGGGTGTATGTACAGGGGATGATGAAGTGAAAGGAATCAAGGAAGTACATGCAGTGAAGAGGAAAAAGAGGGTGCTGAAAGGGAAAAAGATGAGGAGTGAAATTTGGAGATGGAAAAATAGGGTGTAATTGTACAATAGATAGTGTCTACATAGGAATGGGAGAACTGGGGTGATTGGGACCCTCTGAAGACTACTACCCCTTCCACAGACCGTAGTAATGTTTAATTCACAGTCTTATATTTTGTGAATTTAAACATTTTCAACACAACAAAATTATTGTTACACATTTAACATACACATCTAGGAAGCACTGACAAAGCCAATTGTTCTGGCCTGTTTTATGCATTTGTCCGCTGTTGTGAAAAATGTTTGGGTGAAATGATAGAAAGTTCACACAGATGCATCAAAATATTGTCCCGGTGGCGTGCTATGGGAAGAACAGGATTTTAGTTTAAGTGTGGAACCTTCACCGTTGATGAGACAGGCCACCCCTCTTGGAAAGCATTCCTAGTTACGCTTCTTAGTCCACACCCCATTTAGAGTCCGACACTTTTTTCATCCCAAATAAACCCTGGTCTACCATACAATATTTTGCTTTGCAAGCTTTTATAATTCACCAATCAGAACACTAATTTCTTTTGTCCTCTTTGAAAACAACTTTTCTTTGATTATACAGCGTAACTCTGTTAATGCAGTTTGTACAGGGAAGCAGAGTAGTCCTGGCTTCCATATTGTTGTAGCCCAAGATGTAACCTCATTTTGGGATTTTTTTTTTTTAGTACAACAGTGTGCAAACACAAAAGTCACCCAACCCTTACCAAATAGTGCCCTTAACAAAAGCCAGACCAACTGAGTTTGTCAACCCTTTGTTTTAAAAAGTTGGCATATTCGTTGTTAGAGAAGCGTAAAAATGTAAAACTTTTTTTTTTATTTTGCAAAACTAAATAATCAATATTACTATGCTTCTCTCAGTACCACGACCTCGGCAGTATGAGGTTGTTACAGACACTCATATATTCTTTTTCATGTTCTAATGTTACCCCTCACTGTCCCGTCTTTGCCACGCTCAGGTCGTGACTCCTGCACTCACAGATACAACATTAAGAAATGCAGGCAGAAAACCGTAGTGTTATATACGGAAGCATCCTCATACCTTTCAGCGCCAAGAAGCCTCCTGGCAGACGAGTGAGCTAAATCAAATTTAGCAAAACGTAGAGCACTTATTGCTGGCTCAGAGCAAGAAACACAGAGATATTGAACATTCCCCCAACACCCAAGGAACCGTTTTTTCACGATAGCTAAGATGGAGTTTTGAAAGCCACGAGAGATGTTTCCCATCTTTGAATATGGCCTTGCGCAAAGCGCCAAGTCAGCACTTTTGCCCTTGATTCTGAGCCTCTTCCAAGCGCAGTAAAACGGCAAAGCATCACGGGAAACATTCACACCGAGGCACAGAGGCCGCTGGCCTTACTTTGGATAGTTATTTTGATTCCTTCACCTGAAATGGCTTTTCGGATTGAGAAATGTGGACGGGGTGATTGTAAGCACCCAAGCTCCTTTATCTTAGTGAAATATTGGTAATGAGAATTTTTGTGGACGCGTCGCCTCGTAAAATCCTTTTTATTGTGGTCATAGATTGTGTTTTAAAGGGACGCATGGCTATGACCTCGCAGCACTTCTCGGGCGGTATGCTAATCTCCTTCTGCAGCGGTAGGGGTGCCGCAGGCTAGTTCCCCTGTTGGGGTCCAAACATGCGCGTGGAGAGGTGTGGGGCAGCGGCCAGAGCTGCTGACTCCAGAGCTAGGGGCTAGCGGTTCAATCCTCAGCAGCAGCTCAGCTCAGCATCATGTGACTCTGCACAATAGCTCACTTAGGGGCACATGCATCAAGGGTTTTTGCATTCGCAAACGGTGCGGATCGCAAAATTCGGCCGTTTGCAAGTGAAAATCCCTTTTTTGGGATGCATTAAGCTTTTTGCAATTTAAGAAATCGCAATTTATTTGCGATTTCTTAAATTGCGAATGCATTTAAGAAATCGCAATTTTGCGATTTCTTAAATGCAATGCATGATTTTTTTTTAAATTGCGAAATCGCAAATAGGTAGTGGTAAATTACCATGAAGTTAACCTTCATGGTAATTTGCGAAAACTTTCAGAAGTGCACAGAAGTGCATTTTTGAAAGTTTCATTTTACACACATGCCCCTGTGAAAAATGTACTTAAAGGTACATTTCAAGTGTGCGGGGGGGGTCCTTTGGACCCCCCCTGCACCCTTGAAATTGCATTCTCATTTTGCGATTCCTTAATTGCAAATCGCAAAATGAGAATGCCTTCACATTCATTCCTATGGGCCTCTAGGCCCATAGGAATCAATGGAAAGGGATTCATTAATTGCGATTCGCAAACTGTGAATCGCAATTAAGGAAAATTAAGAAAACGCAAAAAAAATGCAATTTCTTGATGCATAGCCGTTTGCGAATTCTTAATTGCGATTCCTTAATTTTCGCAATTAAGAATTCGCAAACGGGAACATTGATGCATGTGGCCGTTAATCTCCGACAGCCCCCAGTGCTTGGATACCCTTAGCAGTGATAAGTGGCGCTTTACAAATCTGAAATTATTATTAAAGCAAACCTATCCACTCGATTCGGAAGCTGCCCTTGTTTCTGCCTCGCTCTCCTCCGACTTACAGCTCTACCGCATGGGGGAACCTCTTTAGTAGGAGATACTTTCAGGTGATATTGCAAATAAGGCACCAGTGTCTATGTTCATGTGGGCCTGAGATAAATCAGTAGTGAGTCCTTACAATAGGCATCCTTTCTACACCATTCTCCCCTCCCCTGCAGCACCTGTGGCTTCAGGAGGTGTGCCACTCAGGCTCAGCAGTCCCTACCAGGTTCACCAGTCACTACTCTCCAGAATTTCCACCCTCCATTCATGAAAAGCAATGATAATGCCAATAGGTACTACTTATAACTGAAAGAGCCTCTTCAGGCTCTGATGGGTTTAGGTACTTAATAAGTCATCATACATGCATTCAGTCACTCAAACTTGCAAACGTATATCCATTCATCCACCCACTGAAACATTCTTGCATTCATTGACTTACCCATCTGCAACAAAACAGAGCTAACAATAACTTGTGCCACCACCATGCACTGCTTATAACCTCACATACGACATCAGTCATGACATGATTTATGACATCATTTATGCCATCACTGATGATATCACTGATGACATCATCCAACGAGCGTGTTAGCTCTACCTAATTTTGTACAGCCTGTGTTCAGCTAATCGGTATAAGTGTTTACAAAACGCATCTGCTCCTAATGTATCATAGGTGTGTAGAAGCATTGAACTCATTATATACCTTTTTTATTGAAAAGTATCTCTCAGAGCAGGTGACAGTTCAATTGCGTGCAATATATTCCACACACGTTATTTGGAACAGCAGAAAAAGGATGTACGCAGCGTGGGATTGACTGCATGTAGTTGATAGGCCGCAGTCCCAGACCAACACCAAACTGCTTTAAAAAAACTTCCCCTTTTTTTTGATGGCCGGGCCCTGGGTGGTGACTCCCCCTGGGGCTGAAATCGGCCAGGTAGGGGGGGAGGGGGGGCGCGGATGCACCATTTGCCTCAGGCCAGGCCCTGGGGGAGGGTTGTGGTCCTCTGGGGCCAAAATCGGCCCCAATTAATTTGGAAGGCTAAGCACTGGGTCTTGCATGCCCCCTCCCCCAATTATATAAAACAATCCACAGTCTGAGACCTGGCCACATGGGAAGGTTATATAAAAAACAAGCGCACATTTTCTTTACTTATTTTACCATGGATTCGCTGATCCTCCATATATTTTTAGTCAAAAGTAAAAAAAAAATGTTTTTAGCCCCAGGCAGGGTCCCTGTGCGACCCCGCCCCCAGGCCTAGGGGGTCAGAGTATTTCTACTCTGCCCCTTGTCTTTTTTTAAAACTTTTTTTTCTTGGGACTTGGCTGAGTCCAAGATGGCTGCCCTCACTTCCTGGTGGAAGTGCCAGCAGACAATCAAATCTCACAAAGAGATCTGTCTGACCTACAGAGTATTTGCATCCCTAGATATCCATACATCTTTTTTCTTTAATAACTCTAAAACTACCAAACAGATTCACACCAAATTACAAAGAGGACTCTTTCTGGACCTAGAACTAGCTTTCTGACACATTTTGTGTAATTCCATTGGGCGGTTCTGGCTGTAGTCCTGTTCAAAATCCTATGAGAAATTTCATGGGGAAAAATTGTTTTGGGACCACCATCTTTTTCTCGACCCCTGCTTGATGAATCACCCCAGAACTTTTAAGATTGCAGCAGAAGTGAGTAGGAAACTATGTTTTCAAAATTTTGTGAAGATTCGTCAAACAGCACCAAAGTTATAGGCAAAACAAAAAATTCTTTTCCCATGACAAGTAGGTCCGAACTACACACACACATATATATATATATATATATATATATATATATATATATATATATATATATATATATATATATATATATATATAATATATGTGCTGAGACTCCAAGTTACCACCTCCAATCCCACAGGACCGGCGAAGCAGGAGACAGACCACGAACTTATCAGGTAACTGATTTTTACTTGCAGATTTTTCTGGTGCAACCAACCATGACGCGTTTCGGGCTATGCAGCCCTTGTTCACATGCAAGGAGTAGCTACATTAGGTGGTATTTAAAGTGCATTTTGCTCCACCTCCTACCCGCCTCCAATCAGGTCATGTGACCTGCTTACACAAACAACAGACTTAGTACGCCTGAGTTCAAAATTAGACAACATAGTTGTTTGTAAAAGTCCATATTTGCAAATAATTAAAAGCAATTATATGAAAAAACAACAATATTGATTATTTGAAATTTTTAGCACATGAAAATATACCTTGCATAAATGCATTTTTAGGATATGGACACCGTTTAGTATACCTCACAATTGAGTTCATATTTAAATTGAGGAAATAACCGGATGAATCCGTTTTGTCACCATAAAGATGACCGCAAATCCTTTATATAAACGATGTCCGTGCTGATAATTTCAACTAGACCTCTGCACTCTTGCATAGAGGATTGGGCAGCTAGGTGTGCAAATGAGCAAAAAAAGGTGCTATAGTTTCAACCACCAAGAGCTAGGACAACCTTCCCTAGTGTGCAAAGAGGCTAAAGGTAAAGTGCATATATTCACATCACTAGAGTGATAAAATTCATGATATACATCTTACTACTTAAAAAGAATGCATATAAAAACGTTACCCATAATAAAATAAGGTCAAAGCCATATTATATGATAAAAGGTAAGTAGAAAATGCTATTCTAAAAACAGTAATTCATAATGATTTTACAAGTGAGGAATAAGTGTAGTGATCAAATATACAGTGATAAAATTGATACGTGAATAGGGAGGGAAGGCCACAGATGGGCAATGGCCAGAGGACAGAGACACAAAAGGAAAAAGGGGACACTAAAATCCAATAGATAACAGGGAACCTGACTATCTATTATACATCATAAATAGTACTAGTGTATCCCTTCTTGTATGTCCAGAGAAAATGGATGGGCAACAGGGAACCTGACTACCCACCTGACACAAATTCTGTCATGATGAATCTAGCTAAGATGGCAACACTGAATGATTCTCATGCTAATGTCATGTGGAGCGCCAAAGTCAATGCACAGCACAGCTGTATTCAACAGCTGTGAAATGGAAACACGTCTCAGAATTAAAACGAGCTCTACAGGAAGTTATGAATATCTTCAGCGTTATTGAGGCCATTGGGCCACTTGCTGTCGAACTCCAGAATGAAACGTGTTTCTAGCTGCCTCAGTAGCAACTCCCTGTTCCCTCCTCTACGCGAGGGAGGTACAGATCCCACCACAAAGTACGTCAGGCACTCCAGATCTTTATTGTGTCTTAACACAAAATGTCGCGCCACTGGATAGGCGGGATCATTGTGTAATATTGCTCTAAGGTGTTGAAGAATTCTGACGTGCACTTGAGCTTTGGTACTTCCAATATAATTTAGTCCACAGGTGCACGTCAGAACATAAACTGCAAAGTCAGTTTTGCAATCATGATTGCCTTTGATGGGAATGTCAGTCATGCTAAAAGGTGTGTAGTAATGAGTCTTGTTAACACCGAATTTGCATGCCCTACAGTGTGTGCATTTGCGGAATCCAGATTTAGTTTTCAACCACGTGCCCTTCAATTTGAGCTCAGGGCTACTGACATCCAAGGAGGCCCCCATATTTCTGTCCCTGCGAAAAGTGACAATAGGTTTTCGGGGCAAAGTGGAATTGAGAATATTGTCTGTCAGAACTATCGGCCAGCTATTTTGAATGATTTTTTGGATGGCCTTTTCTTCACTGCTATAAGCTGTGATGAATCTGGGACATGTGGTACTTTTCAAGACTGGATCAGCAAGGGAATCAGTGTTGCCAGAATCTGAGTCTGGTTTTGGCAATAGGCTCTCTCTGCTTCTCAACCTTGCTTTAGCCAAAGCTTGGTTGAAGGTACGATCTGAGTAGCCTCGTTCTTTTAGACGGGCCTTGAGGTCAGTGATACAGCTTTCAAAATCAATGGTGGAACTGCATATGCGTTTAATCCTTAGGATTTCTCCATAAGGAATACTGCATATGGTATGCTGTGGCTGGAGACTGGAGGCATGTAGTGTGGTGTTGCCTGATGTGGATTTGGGAAACAGAGTTGATTCTAGTCTGTTTGCGTTGGTGTAAATCTTGACGTCCAAAAATTCTATCTGGTTGGGACTGATGTGAGATGTGAAGTGAAGATTGAGGGAGTTGACATTAATTTCATCCACAAATAATTGAGCCTCATCTGCACTGCCCTGCCAAAGAATGAAAATGTCGTCAATGTATCTGAGATATTTAACGATTTTCTCTCTTACCCACACCTCGTGTGTGACCTTGAGAACCCGCTCCTCCCACCAGCCCACGTGCAGGCACGCGTAGCTGGGGGAGAAGCAGGATCCCATTGCCACACCTGGAAGCTGTCTCCACAAGTCCTTACCAAAGGCAAAATAATTGTTATTTAGACACCAGTTCATCAAGTCAAGAATAACTTTGTTGTGTGCATATAGTTCAGCGGATCTTTTGCCTAAAAAATGCTTGGTAGCCCTCAGTCCCTCTTCATGTCCGATACTTGTATATAGGGACTCTACGTCCAGTGTCATGAGTAGCATGTCTTCTTGCCATTCCAAATCCATAATTTTCAATAGAAAGTCACTCGTGTCACGTACGTAGCTGGGTAATTTGGTGACCAGATCTTGTAGAAAATAGTCAATGTAGCGGCCTACATTCTCATCAACACTGTCTATAGCCGAAATAATCGGTCTACCCGGAGTGGGCAGAATTCCTTTGTGTATTTTGGGTATCAGATAGAAAACCGGCAGTACTGGAAATTCTTTATTCATGAATTTGAATTCCTCTCCGGAAATCAGCCCTTCTCGCCGGTATTTACCCAAAAGATTCTCCAAAGTGACTTTTGCATTGGTGTACTCTTTATTGTTAGTTTTGATGTAACATGAAGTATCATGCAGCTGTCTTAAGGCTTCTGTTACATAATCTTTTTTATCCCAGATTACCAAGTTGCCACCCTTGTCTGCTGTTTTTACCACTATATCAGGGTTAGTACTGAGCTTCTTCATAAGAGCGATATATTCAGCCTGTTTGTGATCGTAATGTTTTCGATTACGCTTACATGTTTTGGTATACAGCTGCTTCATCTCATTAACTATGCAGTCTTGGAAAGTATCTATGGCGTCTTTTACCATCAAAGGAATACATTTAGACTTCTTCTTGAATGGTGTAATGCCTGCTCCTTTTTGGATGATATTGATTTTAGAAAGTCTAGTTTGGGTATTGTCATCACTGTCCTGACACATTGGTTGTGAATCAGTAACTTGGCATAAGTCGTTGAGAGTCATAAAGGTATCTACATCTGCAGCTCTTACCTCAAGCACTCCGTCCGGGGTGCTAGAATCATCAATGGGGGACTTGTCTGCATCGGTTTTTAATTTCTGTGTAGCGAAGAATTTTTTCAACTTTATTTTTCTAATGAACCGGTACACATCAATGCGGGTTGCCGCATATACAAATGATTGTGCCGGACAAAAGTTGAGTCCCAGAGCAAGTAGTTGTTCTTCAGCTCTGCTCAAAGTGACATTAGACAAATTGATCACGGAATTGTTATTGCTTATTTCCTTCGTTGCCATGGTACTTTTGTTTTCTTTGTTTTCTCGTTTTTGTTTGGCTTGTTTTCTCCGTTCTCGTCTTTTTTGGTTTTTGCCTTTGCTGTAGGATTTTGACTGATTAGGCGTGGGCGCAATGTCATGAGTCTTTCCGCCACAAAAAAAAAAAAAAAAAAAAATATATATATATATATATATATATATATATATATATATATATTCCTTTAAACCAAACTCGTGCGATTGAAGAAGGCGCTGACTCCGTGGGTCTGAATCCAAACTTTTTTATTTCTTGATCAGTGTCTGCTTAGACGCGTTTCGGCGTTGCCGCCTTGTTCACTACACTATATATATATCTATATGTGTGCTTTTAAACTCCAAAAGTGCCACTTCCAAATCCACCCAGGACCGGCGAGGCAAGCAAGGTAGGAGACGGACCACTGAAGTTCACAGGTTCTTTATTGCAGTGTCAGCTGGTAAAGCAGGAGGGCAATACGCGTTTCGGGCTTCACGAGCCCTTGTTCACATGCAAAGATCTAGGAAAACTTTTTAGTTTTTATAATGCTTAGTGACTAACTTAAGCCCCACCTTCAGTATGGTCACATGACTATAGACATAGAAAACATATCATGTTTCCTTTAAATGTTTCGTGTACAAATACGCAAAATAAGTTATACATATATATACACTTGTTAAAAATACCTTAACATAACAGTCATAATTTCATAAATTGAAATTTTTATAAAGTATCTCTTAATGCGAATTTGTAAACAAATAACAGGATAAATCCATTCAATACTATGTCACAAAGTATATAATGAAGGTATTCAGATATAATGGAGGCAAGCTAGATATAAAGTGCAAATATATATGTATATATATATATATATATATATTTAAAAAACCATAGGTTTCAGGGCCATTATAGTCAGTTGGACATTTCACTTGTACAAATCCATAGAAATTCCGCTGTTATAGTTAGTTCAGCTAACTATAACTCGCACCCCCGCAATGCACTGCTGATGACGTCACATATTACATCATTCATGACATGGTCATTGACATCACTGATGACAACTCAAATGACATCACTGATGACATCATCCATGTGAAAATCTGATGCACCTCCTCACACTCTAATATAAACTTTGACACACCCACTGAATTTGTAACGTTTTTTAAATGCTAATTTCTAACTATAACGTGCCTGAAACATATATTTTTTGGAGTGAATTTCAATGTTTTTTCAAATGCTAATTTCTAACTATAACATCCCCGAAACCTATGGTTTTTTTCAGTGAATTTCAATGGTTTTTTAAACATAAATTTCTAATTATAATGTGCCTCAATCCTATGTTTTTTTCTGCGAATTTCTAAGGTTTTTTAAATGCTAACATCCCTATTTAGTCCCCTTGAATTATGAAGATCCCTGGTGGCCAAGTAGCCCACCAGGTACCTACAGTAAGCAACACAGAGTTGCGTTGCAGAGAGGTGTTCCGAGGCCATGCCCCTTTTTACTGCTGCTCGGAGGATGAAGCCCAATTGTGTCCTGAGGTCCTCAGGACACAGGAGGACCTCATCGCCCCACCAGCAGTGCAAAAGAATCCGCGTTTGCAGAGTGGTGTAAAAAGGGATGCGGCCTCGGATCACCTCTCTGCAACGCAGCTCTGTGGCGCCTACTGGAGGTACCTGGTGGGCTAGTTGGCCCCCAGGGACCCTCAGGATTCAAGGGGACTGAATCCCCCAATTTACAACAGGCCAGTGGGTGTCTTTGCACACTTGTAATATCAGGCCCGCCACCTCCCTGCACCACTGTGCAAACGCGCCCCGTGCGCGTTGTAAATTGGGGGATTAAGTCCCCAACGCGAATTTCACAGAAATTATTTTAAAAAATGGTCCTAACTATAACTACCTACTGGCGACCGCCAGTAGGTAAGATATATATTTATATATATAAGGGGGAAACCCAAAACGCGTCTGGCGAAGGAACGAATAAAGCCAGTAGACCACCAAACTTGTGTGCTGCATTTCTTCAAAATAAGGGCAATATTTATTTACCTGGTGGCCCATCCATTGGGACAAACTCTGTTGTTGGAATATGTATATATATATATATATGCACGCTCCACTTGTACCACAAATCTCGGGTCACTCGTAAGCGGGTAAATGTAAATGTACAGGAATTTATATAGCGCAAATCACCGAGCGGTTTCTAAGCGCTTGCTTAGGGAACCCGTCCTGGTATTCCCCTGTGAGATAACCCCAGCAGAGTATCTGCAAGGTGAAAGCCAGGCATCCCGCCGCGAGGGGCCGTTGTGGAGATTAAGCAAGCTATTGCCCAGAGTCGCAGAGTGTGAACCCGTGAATCGAGTAGGCACCGGAGCGAGAATTGTCGAGTCCATGGACATTTTAAGACTCAAGACCCCGCCGAGCCGGGAATTGAACCCTGGTCCCGGGCTGACCTCTGCTTCCAGGTCTGCCTCCTCTAACCAGTGAGCCACACTTCTCCACTGTTCATCCCGTGTGGATTTTTTGTTTGCATATCAATGATATAACGTGACTCCAGTCTGCGTAACCTCATCAGTCTATCCCCTCCCCTTGGATTAAGTGGAACATGGTCAATGCCAAAATACTGTAATAGATCCCTATTACTCTGATGTTCTTTGGCAAAATGCCGGGCCACCGGGTATGTTATGTCTTTATTAGTGATGGCGCGTTGATGTTCCAAAATTCGCATCTTTACATTGTTGGTCGTACTGCCGATATACTTGAGACGTTATATCATTGATATGCAAACAAAAAATCCACAGGGGATGAACAGTGGAGAAGAACTTATGGTACATCTAGGCAAATGAGAATTAATGCACTATCGTATATACCATTGCAATGCTAACTGTAATATTATTGATACTGATTTTATTGGATTTGTTGATCCTTCTCCTCCTTTCCATAACGTGTTCACAAAACTGTATTAAGATTGTAATATAACTTTGGATAAGCCATATAGGACATGCCCCTAATGAATAAGTAGAAATGTAAATCTCTGCAAATTACGGTTATTGAGGTCGCTATGTGCACAATGTGATTGTAGCTGGTGATATGCCGATACACGGCTTCATAACATGTTACACCAGCCTGAGCGGCCGATACGCCGATACACGGCAAGATTTTTCTAGAATCGATGATTTACATCGTAGTTATGTTCAATACTGAACACTAAAAAATGGCCGCCACATTCACGAGTGCGCTTAATGCGGTCTCAATACCGTCTTCACTGTTGTTGGCATGCCATGATGACGCATTCAAAAGTAGCACCTTACGACATGTTGAGTAAACACTGACGAAGGACTTGTGTCCGAAACGCGTCTGTCTATACTGCTAACGGCGGAATAAAGAAAACCTTGCCCTTACCCCTGGAGTGCTGTACTTTGTTTTCCGAAAAGGAAACGGAGTTCGAGCTTGGATATATATATATATATATATATATATATATATATATATATATACATATATATATATATATATATATACACACACACACACACATTAAGCATATATATAGAGGGATAGAGAGCGCGAGAAAGAGAGTTTTGTATGTTTTTTATTTGCACATTCCTGGCAGAAGAGAACTCATGTCAGGGCCTTCCTAGAGGGTTAAGCAAAGAGTGTCACGGTGCAAATCTTCTGCCCCCATGGATTGTCAAAGTAAGTATACAACAACAAAACACTTACTACTTAACCTTTGAGATACTAGGCAAGAAAAGGCCTGTCTGCAAGCATTAATACAGTGCAAGGACAATTCATCCTTAAAGGTGTATTAGTTTAACATAGGTTTTCCACAATAAATAGGCCACGCCTTCTCTCTTTGACCTAACGCTTCTTAAAAAACAGATCAGTTGTATGACAACTGACATAGCTTTCCTAAATGAAACAGTCACAGCTCTAAATTTTCACCTAGACCAGCCTGACCAGGCTGACACATCCACCCTGATATCGGACTTGGAGATCTTAGGGTTAAAACAATTAGTCACCTCGGCCACACATATAGCTGGTCACATTTTAGACGGTATTTTCTCCAATGTTGACTGTCTCCATATAACGGACATTGTACCAATGCCATGGACTGATCATTACGCCATATGTGGGGAAATTTCCTTAAAAACTGTCCAAAATAACAACGCCACCTTAAAGCAAAGCAGCTTTAAAGACTGGAAGAATATAAACCAGACAGAGCTGAAAATGCAGCTGGACAATATGCGTCCTACGGTGCCCAACAATCCCAATGAAGCTACGTTAAAATTCCACACTTGGCTCACCCAGGCTACCGAACGAACAGTGTGTTCGAAATCTATGTCCAGAAACCGAGCCAGCCCGACTGCCCCATGGTACTCTGACGAGTTGAGGCGGCAAAAACAAAGTAATAGGAATCTGGAAAGGATTTGGAGAAAAAATTATGACCTGGCCAGTAAGAAAGAATATAAAGAAGCTTTGGCACTTTATAAGGCTATGATTACCAAGGCAAAAAAATCATATTACTCTAACCAAATTGACCAAGCCATAAATTCAAGTAAACGCCTATATGAAATAACTAAAATCTTGGCAGGAAATATCTCTGACCTTGCCCCGGTTCCCTCCCAAGAATTCTGTGATGAACTGGCGAACTTCTTTTTTACCAAAGTGGATGACATTTATCAAGCCTTTACCTCCAAAACATCCAGGACGAACACCATCTCTCCTTGTCCATCCCTAGCCACTACACTGTCAAGTTTCCACAAACTTACAGACGACCAAACGAAGACCATTGTCTCAACCATTAAATCAGGCTCTGCCTTTGATCCCTGTCCAGTTTCAGCACTAACCTCAGTCATGGATTCCATTATACCGGTGCTGACTGAAGTTTGTAACGCCATCCTGTCCTCAGGGACCTACCCAATTGTCTTAAAAAAAACATTGCTGAAACCTTTATTAAAAAAATCCGGCTTGGATAAAAGCGAGCTTAAAAATTATAGGCCAATTGCGAGCCTACCGTTTTTAGCTAAAGTAGTCGAGAAAGCCATGAATTTCCAACTTTCAGACTTTATCGAGAAACACCGACTGCTAGACGACTCTCAATTTGGCTTTCGTAGACATCATGGGACTGAAACCGCCCTTATAAAGGCCGCCGATGATGTCAGGGCCATTCGTGACCAAGGCGGGACTGCAATTTTAGTACTGCTAGATCTATCAGCAGCTTTCGACACGGTCGACCATAACATCCTGATCGACCGTGTCGAAAAACTGGGCATTTGTCATTCAGCCAGAAATCTCCTTGCGTCCTTCCTTGCAGATAGAACGCAAGCGGTCACCCTTGGACCTTTTCGATCTGCCCAACTCTCGCTGCCATGCGGTGTCCCCCAAGGCTCATCCCTTAGTCCGACACTATTCAATATCTATGTGTCGGACCTTGCCAATGTCATCAGGGCTTATGGGATGAGCCTAACATCGTACGCGGATGACACGCAGTTGGTGTTGGCTATCAAGGGTGATGGAGGAGAAGTAGCGCAAAACTTTAAAAACGGTCTGCTCGCAATTGGAGAGTGGATGGCAATCAACTGCCTCAAACTTAATTCGGAGAAGACCGAGGTAGTTATTTTTGGTCCGCTTCTTCCAGCATGGTCCTCCTTCTGGTGGCCAGCTGCCTTTGGTTCCCCTCCCACCCCCACATCAAAAGTCAGGAATTTAGGCGTCATTTTCGATGATGGACTTAGTTTCATGGACCACGCAAACAAAGTGGCTTCAACTGCACACTTTAGATTGAAAATGATCAGAAAGATTCGACCCTTTCTTCCGGAGACCTTAATCAAAACCTTGGTGAGTTCCTTAGTTCTAACAGCGTTGAATTATTGTAACGGTCTTTTCCTCAACGCTCAGGTTAGGGTCAAAAACAAATTACAATCAATTCAAAACGCGGCGGCACGTCTGCTCTCAGGAACTTCAAAATTTGAATCCATATCAGCAATAATCAGGCAGTATCATTGGCTCACAATTGAAAATAGAATTAAGTTCAAGTCTTTGTGCATAGTTTACAAGGCTTTAAACAATCAAGGACCACATTCGCTTAAAGACCAACTGAAACTCTACGTACCTTCAAGACAGCTCCGCTCTTCCTCTTTGCATCACCTAGTGATTCCACGATCAAAGAAAGTTTCCTGGGGTGACCGTCGCTTCACAGTGGCTGCCCCCAAACTTTGGAACACCCTCCCGCACAACATCAGGACGAGCTCGTCCCTTTATCAATTCCGGAAACTCCTAAAAACATGGTTATTCAACCAATGAGCCTCATGCAACGAGTGTGGACTGGTGGAATTTACTAGCGCCAAGACGCCCTAGGGTAATCGTTGCGCTCTATAAATCTCAACAAATAAATAAATAAATATAATATTTATTATTTTAATGCAAATTATCACCCTATGGGCTTATTTAAGGGAGCTATATACAAAATACAAAAACCTTTGTTTACTAAGGTAATCTGTGAGTTCATATGTAACAAAATAACAGTTACAACCTCAAACAATCCACTCTTAAAGGCCCACTAGCGTGGCTTTAACAAGCACTTTTTACAATTAGCTTATTCTCTTTTTCCTAGCTTTTGATAATAAACATATCAGACATATGGCATCTGACATACATTTTCCCAATGAGACCCACAGCATTTTTCATCGACTTGTCACCATAACCAACTCAGACCCACTGAATTCCACATAATCTTTCCCAAAAGGCAACCAACAGGCATGCAGTTAGAAAATTACACAAATACACAAATTACTGTTGGCAAAACAATATTCAACGCGTCCTAAGAGGATTAACAAGGATTATGACATTGCAAATCTTCTACCGAAAAGGTTTTGCCAAAGACGGAAAGCAGAGGAGGAACCAACACCAAAACCCGTTGCTTACTAGACTAATCACTGGGGCTCCATGTGACACAATGCCCATCAAGATTCCTTAACACAGTGTAATGACAATGCACCCTTAAAGACCAATTAGATTTAACATATGATTTTTACAACAAATAACTCGTCTATAGCATTTGTTGTAATTTTTCACAATAAAATAATATTACCTACGGCATCTGACATAACGTTTTCCAATGAACCAGTCAAGCATCGAGCCTTCATTACTGGTTTGTCACCATAGCCAAATTAGGCCTATGTTATTCTTCTAAGCCTTCATTAAAGGCGACTATTGGTATTCAGTCATAAATTTACAAATATGTGCAAAAATATAGCTGACAATATAGCTGAAAAAAACACAGACAAGCCAACCTGAAATGGCATAACAAATATCTTTGTGCAAGTCATACCCAAGAGGGTTGGTCACAGTGGAGTCAACAGCACCCAAACCCTTAGCTTCTTTGCTAGTCTATTAAATTGCCTTTAAAAATACCTGCCCTCGAGCTTTAAATCGGTGCACCAACAATCCACCCTTAAACACCTATTGTCTTTAACATATGCTTTTCACAATAATCAAGTCAGACCTATTTTCTTTGTTGTAACTTTTCAAAATAAACAGATATGGTCCTACAGCTTAGATCACTAGCTTGTCACCATAACCGGCTCATTACGGCTGTGTTGAGTATAAGCTTTCTCACAAGTCAAAATGCAAAATAGAAGCACTTTTTTTTTAGCAGAAGCACCTAAATTTGGGCCAATCAAAATCTGCACTCAAGGTAACCATCAGTGGGTGGAGCCAAACTTCCTCTCTCAGTAGTCCTTCTTAGAGTTTTTATTCTGTTGATCACAAAGGGTCAAGCGAAAGCTACACCGTCAGGCAAAATCTAAAAACTGAGGACACCATAAACTGGGAGCAGGTCACACCATTCATCATGTCATTTAAAGTGAGGATCACAGAACACAGTGGCATCTCAGAATTACTCTGTCATAAAATATTTTTTTAAACTCAGGTCACAAGCAAAAGATCAGAATTTTACTGTTAATAAAACTCAGGACTTAAAACATTGGCAACAAGAAAGATCCACAGTATCATTAAGAAAGCAGGACAGTAGGGGGAGGTAGGACCCTTTGCCTTTAAAACTGAGGGCCCCTGACACTGGTGGCTGGACAGAACCCATCTGAAGCTAAAACAAGCCGAGGGTCCATACACTGGCAGTGGGGCAGGCAGGGCCCTTCTTTATCAAAATAGGCTAAGGGCCCCTGAGGGCAGCCAATCAGAATTGTATACTAATTAAACTTGAGGGCACCAGCCACTGGCATCTGGACGCAACATCTCTCCAATTAAAACTGCGGAAGCCGGACATCTCACACAAAGCGCCCCCATGCCGCTGTCTGTCAACAGACTACTGGGAGCACTGCAGCAGAACTAACAAAAAAGAAGACAACATGAGATAACGATGTAAATATAACATGTCAGTTACCAGGAAGAGTCAGCCATTTTCACCCCTTGCAGCGATAATACCTAAAGTGGAGTAAGGGCCTTGTTTATGAAAACTGTCACATCGCTGCATGAAAACAGTGATGCAACAGTTTTCTCTGCACCCTCCTTTAACATGACTGATGCATCATAATTACTGTATGACGCATCATGTCGCAAGGAATGGCATACTTACTGACGTATCTGTCGGCGCAAAACTGACGCATTGCAGTAGTTGCGTTGGAAGCGTGATGCAACTCCAACAATGCAGGGGGGAAGGCTACGATTATAGCACTGGCCCAGTCTTACGCCTGCTGTGAGGCAAGCGCACGATATTAACGCAATCGAGTCCTAGAAGTGGCGCACTGAACTATCATAGATTTCAATGTGCCACTTCTACAAGGCTTTTAGCAGGGGAACGCCCACCATGCATATGTTATACCTGGCGCAGGTATAATGTGGCGCAGGGGTTTACAAAGTGACGCATCTGCCTAGCTGCGTCACTTTGTAAAAAGGGCGCAACATGGCGCATTTTTTATGCCGCCGGTGCGTCACAAAAATTGACGCACTGGCGGCTAAAAGTGTTGCAATCACGGTATACGGTTCTCTTTGATTTTGTATTCAGTGACACCGTCCAACAGAGATATTTTTCTAACATGTTTACAGGATAACAAAAGCCAACAGAACATAATTCTTCTGAACACTACAGCTTCATGAAACAACATGATGGGAAGAGGGGAAGCCGACCTTTTTAACAGCTTTTAACAGTACCACAGAGAGTCATTTGGATATTTGTTGCTTGTGAAATGTTCGGCTCACATTTCTAAATTATTTCACAACATTAACTCGTCATATGGCATCCACCTGCCTCACTGTCGATAAAACAAAGCATCTTGTCACACACTGTGTCCCCTCCCGCTTCACCGCATTTAGGGAGCAGCCGAACCGCGAACTCCTCTCTAACGAAGTCAGCCCATGTCTAATTTGTTTCTTCTGCACTGGGTTTTGATGTGGATGAGTTCATTGGCCCACCACTTGCTGTTTTCAAGAACAGACATTTTCTCTCGCAGTCACCGCATAACAAGGGTGTCGAAGAAACTAATGCAAAGAAAAAATGTAATTTGTTCCCCCGTGGGGTAGGAATAGATAGCCATATTTGGGGTGCAGCCTGCCACTCATATGCATGGGCCCCAGTGTCCCTGTACCTGCAGCTCTAAAGATAACTACACAAAGTACGTAATTTGTACAATGGTAAATGCTAAGGGCCTCATTTATGAGAAATGACGCATCGCTGCGTGAAAGCAGCGATGCGTCACTTCTCAGTGCGCACTCCGTGCGACATACCTGATGCGTCATATTTAATGTATGACGCATCATGTCGCAAGGAGTAACAGATACGTCAGTATTTCTGACGTATCTGTAAGCCCAAAAGCGACGCATTGCTGGAGTGTGTCACAAAAGTGACGCAACTCCAGCAATGCGTCCTTTCACATTGGGCAAGCCCCGTGTGAAAGGGCCTGCGTCAGTCTTACACCTGCTGTGAGGCAGGGACAATATTTTGACGCAACAGTGTCCTAGAAGTGACGCAGTGAAATCTTATAGATTTCACTACGTCACTTCTACGACCCCTTCTTGCGCCGGAACGCCTCCCCTGCATATATTATACCTGGCATAGGTATAATGTGACGCAGGGGTTTACAAAGTGACACATCTACCTAGATGCGTCACTTTGTAAACATGGTGCAACAAGGCACATTTTTTATGCTGCTGGTGCGTCACAAAAAGTGATGGACCGGTGGCATAAAAGTGACGCACTGCCTCATAAATGAGGCTCAAAGTATTTCTTAGGATCCGACCGCTAAAAACCAAGCCAGAATGCTGGTGGTGTTGAATACAGAAGCTGCCTAGTCTTGATTGCACCTCATACCTCCTTATTCCACCACCCTCCACTTCCTGCTTATTTGTCTCACACTTTAATGTTCTTTTTCAACCATGCTTTCTATCTCCTTCACAGTTTCCTACCTTCCACTAGCTCCTTATTTCTCTCTTTTCTCCTGATGTCTTTCTGACACTGTCTGAAAGTCTTGTGATGACTAATAGGTCTCAGTCCCTAGAAATGAGGGTAGATGTCTACCATCTGTACACACTCGCAGAAATTAATCATTGGCTGTGCCCCTTCATGGCCACCTGGGTTAAATTTCAAAACACGCTTGAGAACGGGGTTGGACAGGCCTCGAGGACAATTAGGCAGTGTATGATGGGCTGTGGGCGGTTTTTGCCTGCTTGGCAGTTTTAACGGTTGATTTCCATGATATTCTCACAAACATTGTCCACAGCAAGCTCAAATCCATCCAGCCTTCCATACCTTGCAAAAACATTTATACAGCTTGTCCTTACAAGTTCAAAACTGCCCTAATATGCAAACATGGTCACTTTTTTATTTAGCTATCTCACTAAAAGGGGAGACGCTTTTTATTTTGGTGCTCTGGCCTATTTTCTATTCCAGTTCGACCCTCCTTGAGAATATGCATTTGCAGAAGTGGTTCCTGAATATACAGTCTATTTGAGTGTACTGACCAGTGCTTAATTTGAGCGGGTGGTTTTCTTTAGACAGCACCTGTACTTGATTGTTAACACATCATGACCCTTTGCCACATGGTGGCGCTGTCTATCCAACTTAGAGATGAGGACAACAACAGTTGGTTATTCATTCAATTTACATTAAAAAATACTAATACCTACCTCCCAAGCCATTCTTATAGCTTTGAGGACCTGGAATAGTCTGAATTGTCACACTTGTAAGAGTGTGATGGTCAGTAATTCTGTTTGTGGTGTCATTGGTAAAACTGGCAGAGGCAATGAGTGGATCGAGCTGCAGAGGCCTCCTGACGAGAGCCCTGGCACTTATTCTTTTACAAATTAAGCACTGCTACTACTGACCGATCTGTCCGTGTAAAGTTTAGTCACACCTTAGCCAAGGCAGCATAGCTGAGACATCTCAGAATGGGTTCATTGAGTTTAAAAACTCCATTATCGAACAAAGTGCTGCCAGTGAGAGTGTGACATGCTCTCCTCTTTTTCCCACCCGTCAGAGTGTGTTTTAAGTAACAATCAGTTTTTGGGGGGGATTTGAAGCCAAGTTTTGGCAGTATTAACCTTAGAATCTAAGGTCGACTTAATTACAGCTTTTAGGTTGTCATGGAAACAGTCCGAAGCCTCAAAGCCTCCCGAGGTACAATGCAGAAGAGTTTTTCTTTCTAGAGGGCGCAAGGAAATGAATTGTTCCTGTGGTAAGTGGGAGGTGACTTTGGCATCAAGGGCTCTCTCGCCCCTGAATCTTCCATTCATTAACTCCACATAGCAGTGGTGAAGATTTCTGTGTCTACCCAGTCCTTTTATTCATTAAGTTCAGGTAGACTTGGTGCAGGAATTTCTGTCTTCTGATACGTTCATTCAATAACTCAAGATAGACCTTCAGTGCAGGTTTCACATGCTTTACTGAATAACTCCATTCATTAGCATGGTATACACCGAAAGTGATGTTTCTCTGTATCTTAGAAACGCTTCCATTCATTTCCATTCATTATCTCTAGATATACACGCAATGAAGGTTTTATTCCAAGGGGCATCTCCCTGGTGGGCTTGAGCCCTTAGAAGCAGGCTTTGAAAACCCAAGGCTGCTCCTAGTGTCTCTGTCACTGTCCACAGATTCCCAGATTTAATTGCAGCAGACACATTGTACCTTAAAGAGTGAGAAAGAGAGGGAGGGTGAAGGTAAAGGGAAAGCGACCGGATAAGAGAAGAGAGTAGATCAATGGAAAGAGAGAGAGAGATTGCACAAGGAGAGGAAGGCAGCGGGCTGGGTTGAGCATTTTTGTCAGAGCTGCTTTTGGTTCCCCTATATGGCCCTGAACAAAAACCCCTTTAGAATTTTACCTTCAGGGTAATGAGGTAATTTAGTCCCAGGTTTACTCTGGGAGTTGATTGGGTAGAAATTCAGGGCTCAGCAGATACAATAATAAGGATCAGCACTATCACTCCAGCCAGCGCTTTTACTGTAAACAAAAAATGTACTTTGTTCCACACACTGTGCTTAACCTTCTAATAGCTTGGCACATAAACAGTTAGGCTTAACTTAGAGGTAATGTGTGAAGTATTTATGCAGCACTCAAACAGCAATAAAGTAAAAACACAACACATGAACGCCTGTTTAGAAACATAGAGGGTATTTTAATAATTAAAACGCCATCAAAACGACAAAAATCCAATCAGTAGAACTGGAGATATGAATATTTTAGGTCTTAATTAAAATTAGAACCAAAAAGTGCAAGCATTTGTCGAAGTTTTCTGGTTCTGCAATACCGACAGTGGCGGCTTCTCGGTTAAGGCGGAGGAACGTTTCCCCACTGCTCAAAAGGAAAAATAAAATGATGATAACATATCGTTATTATCATTTTATTTTCCCCATTGCAGTCAGTGGTGGGGCAGGGCTGGCAGAGCAGGGGAGGAGTGGTGTGAACTCCCTAAGTGTGCATGAACTGTTTGGCTGACCCTCTTGGGCCCAAACAGTTCATGCGCACTTTGCATGTTCCCCACCAGGCTGCATTACACAGCCTGGTGAGGAACATGCAAAGGCTCCCTGTTCCAGTCTGAGCACTGATCCACGACCAATCACAACGCGGCGCTGCAGCGTTTTGATTGGCTTAGAGGAACCTGTGTGTCCGAGTGCTTCCTGATGCTGGCTGGGACAGGAAGATGACCAGGATGGAGGAGAGGCGGCAGTCGGTTGTTAAATGTAAGTCCTTTTTTAAAAATTTGATTCCCCCCTGCCTACCACCCCCGTCCGGTAGCAGCCGCTACTGTATACTGGGTCGAAGCCAAAAGTTAAGGCTGACCATGATTGAGCACGCATCAGATACAGGGACCAAGTATGTCCCAGTAGACTTTTTACCTTTAGACTTAGAGTGAGGAATGGTCATTGACGAGTCATTGGAGGGGCAAGCTGCTAGTTGGATCCAATGCAGGGGTCGCTGATTCCCAGTTTCTAAATAATGGAGTCCCAGCAGTGTCACTGATGAAAGTGGGAAATCTCATTGCGAGTAAAGTCCAAAGTCTATGCCCTAGAAGGCCTTGACATCAGTGGGTTTCTGTTTGGTGCCAATTCCACTGAAGCCCTGTAGGTTTTGACTTTCGTGGAACACAAACGTCAGGTCATTGTTTTCAATACCACACATTAATATGGCATTTTAAACATGAACACCATGTCCAATAAGAACAGTGTCAACTGCAGCCTGCCTCAGGCCTGAGCATGTGGTGGTGACTACTCAGAGAAGTACCTGCTGCACTACTTATTGACTTCCTGGAGACAGCCAGTCATGAGAGGGCAGGTGAAGGAGGGGAGTCAGTCCTTTGGACGGCTTTAAGTTCCAAGGGTCTGTGCTCTGCTTTGTGGTGGTTCCTTGTACTCCGGAACTAACAGTAAGAGGGAGGGACTCATGATCAGTACTGCCCTCGTCACAGGGGGCAGCTTTCTGCAGCACATCAAAGAAGACCACAGAGCAGAAGAGTTGCTGTTCCTTTCTCCACATGGAGCCAGGATCTCTTCTGCACACCACACAGGAAACTCAGAGTCTGACTGTCCGACAACAACATCCACCAGTGCGGACAAGGCAGTAGGACTGACAGCCACACACGTGCAAGAGGCCATCAACCCAACGTCTCCCCACAAAATACAAAGATTCAGACCACTTTGTCACCGAACAGCAACCATGATTTATTTCCAGCTGCTCTGTGTTTCTTCTCATTCATTGGCTTTTCCTCAAGGGTAGTAGGGTGATTCCGCTCCACACCCTTTAGTACCAGTCGCTCCTGTTCAAATATTTGATAAGTTGTTTACCTTCAAATTTTCATCTTATGATGGGGAACATTGTGCCGATGCCCTCACTTCAGGGAGATGGCCGTCACCATCACTTCCACCATTCCTGAGACTAAAAGATCAACGTCAAAGAAGTATATGTCATAGCAAAGCCTGCGGCAACATATTCTCCACTGAGGACTGCCCCCGCAGCAGGATCAACTTCAATGCTTAAAGTACACTCTGCCCTGACCCACCAGTGGTGCAAAAGAAGCACTGGTCCCCATCAAGCCAGGCGACGTTGAGCCGCACTCTCATTTCTCGCTTTCTGGGCAATGATCGTCCTGTCACACATAGTAAAGGTTATTGATATCTGCCATAGCCTCAGTTACCATCTCCAGAGGCTACTCTTGTTTCCAGCAAGCCACCAACAACGAAAATGCTGGTAGATGACCTGTAGTAACCACTTCAGCCTTTAATGCTTCCACCAAAGCCTTTGATGAACCCAAGATATACGTCCATGTATCCTTCCGCAAAGGTTGATGTCCTGGATCCGGATTCACAGCTGCCAAGATTTCCCATCCATATCTATTTACACAGATGAATTTTCTGACTCTGAATCTTCATCTTAATGTGCACCAATCTCTTCTACTCGCTCCGCATCAAGGTCATCGCCAAAAGGCAGGGCCACTGGAATTATGCAGACCATATTATGTAGCACAGTTGACAAAATTATGCGGTACGAAAAGTCAATTTATGTGGCATAACATGGCAAATAGTTTGATAGTATAACCTAATTGTTTTTTCATTTTTAATGTTAACCCTATCTGGGCAAATAGATCACCTCAGTAGTACTAGTTTGACGCTCAAATACAGCAATAAGCAACAGAAAGGTGTTCAGACAACCTTTGCAAAGGTCTTTCATTGCGTAGAAGCATGTGTAGCGTTTTTAGTAACGTTTGGTTCATTGTTTTGTTAAAATCTGGAGAATATGCAGCACATGATAGATTATTCGGCAAATCAATATTAATGTAGAAAACGGTGCAGCCACAAAACCATAAGTACGCATGTCTGTTTGGCCGGCTGTCGTAGGCCGACCAAACAGACAAGCGCACTTATGTTTCTCCAACACAGCTGTGTTCCACACAGCCAGTTTGTAAAAGTGCCGCAGGCTCCAATGCACTGTCTGAGCAGAAAGCGAGGCCGCCCAGACCAATCCTGGGGCTGCTCTCATATTATGAGAGCAGCGTCTGGATTGGATGGGGAGCCTGTGCTTTCAGGCCCATCCACTTCCGGGGGAGAAGAGTAGCAGGACCACCGAGACCGGAGCAGAAGTGCAGATAAGTGATTTTTAATTCTTTTTTGTTATTTCCCCGTCCCCTCTCCCCCCAAGTGCCCCTCCCTCACGCGCTGCCCTACCAGGTTCGATTGACGGCAGTCGCCACTGGGCTTGCCTGATTATTTCTCCTGTAACCTATAAAGGCGCTATTCCAAGGCTCCTGAAGAAATACAAATCAGCAGCCTAAGGCAGCATGCACCAACTTCAAGAGCCTAAACCTGACTCTCTAATTGTTTCCACATTCAGAAGGAAGCATTCATCTGCTCGGGAAACGCCTGCTGCACATGACAGGGACATCAGTAGGATAAATGTTGCTGGCAGAAAGGCTTGTACCACCAATTCTAAATCTTATAAAGCAGCAAGCGCAACAGCTCTCTGAGGGAGACATGACAGAGAGCTGTGGGAGTCGCTTCAGGATTTCTCTGAGGATCTTCCGAAACAGGGATATGTTTGGTACATCTCTTAGTTTCCTAGGGCCGTACGTATCAAGGTACCAATCGCTATTACAGAATCGCTAATTGGTATGTATCAAGAAAATCGCAATTTTTTAGCAATTTCTTGATATTCCTTAATTGCGAATTCGCAAATTGCGAATTCGCAATTAAGGAATACTTTCCCATTCATTTCCATGGGCCAGGAGGCCCATAGGAAGGAATGGGAATTTATTCTCAATTTGCGATTCCTAATTTGCTAATCGCAAATTGGGAAGAATTTCAAGGGTGCAAGGGTGTCCAAAGGATACCCTGTTGCACCCCTGAAATAAGCATGGGTGCACATGTGGTGCACATACATGCCCTAAGGGCATGTATGTGCGTCACATGGCACTTTGAAAAAATGCAAAAACGGGCATTTTTCAAGAAATTCACAAATTACCACCAACTTGAAGTTGGAGGTAATTTGCGATTCCTTAGGGACAATTAGCAATTTATTTTGCTTCATACATTGCATTTAAGGAATTGCAAAAATTGTGATTCCTTAAATGCAATCGCAAAATAAGGAATCGCAAATTTTGCGATTCTTTATTTTGCACCGGATTTTCATTCATACATCCCATTTAGCAAATTTGCATTCGCAAAGCCCGAAATTCTACGAATTTCGGCCTCTGCGAATGCAAATTTGTATGATACATATGGCCTTTACTTTCTTATCCCACTAGTAAGGAATACAAAAAATTTGTACATTCCACAGTTGGAAATGTACACACCCAATATAAAGTTCACCCATTCGGTATGAAGTCAGCACCTCAGACCTTTTATAAATACATAGCAGTGGTGGCAGTCAGCCTTTGCAGAAAATAGAATATTTGTGTATCTATAACTGGTTAGTAAAAGCTAATTTTGCAGAAAAAGCCCTTCAAGACTTCAACAGGGCTATGGGGTATATGTACAAGCCTCAATCGCCACCACAACGTCACTTTTTCTGATGTTGTGGTGGCATAGGGTCTTAGCCTTATTTACAAGACAGCGTTAAGCCGTGTGGCTTAACGCTACCTTGTACATAAGGCCCCCTTTCATGCTATGGTTAGTGTGAACGGGGAGAGGAGTGGGTGTTGAGGTGGCCGTTCCACCGCAACACCCATTGATTTTGACGCTGCCCCCTATGTACAAGGGCAGCGTACATAGGAGGCAGTGCCAAAATTAAGACCAGGGAAAACCTGGTCACCTTCCTGCACATAAACAATTCTACTCAGCACGCATACCTTGCACTATGGTGCAAGGGTGCTTGCATTGGCGGTACACTGCTAAGTATAGTGCCAGAGCAGGGGGAAACGCAAGGCTGCGCCATGTCTTTGTAAATATGTGCTGCCTTGCGTTTCTGAAGTGGCAGAGTGAGGCGTTAAGCCATTACGGCTAACGCCTCACTCCGCCACTTCCTCATACATATGCCCCCATGTCTCATCTTCATCATCTGGGTCTTGACAGCAACCAAACTTACTGACTATACTAGCCCACACAGTAATATATTTAGCAGCCTCCTACATGAAGGAAGGAGACGTGTCTCCTTCCATTGATGAGTGTTGTTTTAAGTCTGGCCTGTCTCGCCAGACTAATGCTTTTTTAAATCATACATAATGTACATAAATAGAATGTTTTTTGATCAGCAGACTTAATCTATTGGTCTTTTAAACTGTAATTCACGTGCCACTTCTGCCCACCAAAACATAGTGCATGGGACATTTTGCGCATTGGTTCCTGTCACTTTGACTGACTGCATAAAGCCTGTGCACATTGTTCATATCCATCTAAAAATTGTTTCTTTATCTTCTCTGATAAAGCTGGTTCAAAATGTGCTTTTTATTTATTTATTTATTTTTGAACTTACCTTTAAATAATCACTATTTATTTTGCCTGCACTTTGGGTGCCAAGTTAGATGATGTATTTTCCACTGCTTTTTAAAGCTTCTGTAAGAAGCATTTAAAATTGCAGTCCCCTGCGATTTTAGTGCTTGATTAGTTCTTTATATATTTTTGGGCCCTTCATAAATAAAAAACAACACATGGCACAACTAAAAGGCTGGCATCAACCCCTTGGCTGCGGCGGTAATTCCGCCGCAGCGCTAGGGGGACCGCGCAGCGCTGCCATGTTCGTGGCGGAACCACTCCGTCACGAGCCTCGGGCGCGCTGTGCTTGTGACGGAGTGGTTCCGTCACGGCCCCGCCCGCTCAATGGAACGCTCAGCCCAGGCGCGAAATCGCTGCTGCGCAGGCGTGGCGGCCGGGCCGTGACGGAACCACTCCGTCATTAGCACAGCCCGTCCGAGAGTGGTGACGGAGTGGTTCCGTCACCAGCACCCAACAGGTTAAAATAAAAATCATTAAAAAAACTACCCATCAAACTGGTGTGCCGTTAATTTTAACCATAGGTGCTTCATGTTGTCAGTCATTGTTAAGTGTGTTTAGTAAGGTGATGGCGGTGATTGTGGCCCATATCTGCACGTCAGAAGTGCACGCATTTCCGTACGTAGACGACTGGATGTTAAGGGCAAATTTGCCACTGTCAGTCCCAGGCCATTAGGAGACAGCGATCTCACTCACGTTTTACCCATGTTTCTCCATCAATGAGCTGAAATCCCACCCATAGTCTGTGCAGTAGATTCACTCTATATGACCCATTCTGGATACAGTAGTGTTCAAAGCTTTTCTGATCCTGAAGGGAGTCCGGGGCACTCAGTTTACGATCCCGATGATTCAGACTCAGTCCTGTGTTTCGGCCTGGACTATTCTGACGCTTCTTGGTGTCCTGGCCTCATCTATTTTGCTGGTTCGTCAATCCCGTTGTAAGATGCAGATTCTGCAGTGGAACCCCTGCTTTCAATGGGCTCAACACACGGGGGGATGTTTCGGACACAGTCAGTGTTGCAGATGAGGAAGCTCAGCAGTGCTTAATCTGTAACAAACGCAGTGACAGGATCCTTGTCAAGAGGCCAAAGCAGCTTGCATTACCCATTGCCCCTGCCAGCGCTGCTAATGACTGTACCAGCACAACAACTAACCATCTCACTCCTAAAAATGAGACAGTAGAGACTATTCCAGGCCACTAAAAGCTAGAAAAATGGCTCAGGCAGCAATTTTCATTTAAGATACATATTAAATGACTGTTGTTGTGCACATTTCAAAAGTAGCAAACAGCGCCCCAAGTGACTGACTGCCATAAGAGCCGATGTTGACTATTAAGTGCCAGTGCTCAGCAATGGAAACCACCAGAACAAATTAAGCACGGCAACACAGGACTTCCCATGGTAGATGAAGGACTACAGCCTGACTTGACGAAGCCCGTCCCTTCTAGAGCTCACAGTGTTGACGGATGAATCAACTGTGGACTGTGGATGGAGGGAAAGTCCTGGACGACATGGAGATGAGAAGCCTTCGCAACAACACAGTCTTCAGTCCAATCAAATTTACCATTCTTCTTCAATAAATTCCTCAGCAGTACAGAGCGCAAGGCAAAGTTGGGAATAAATTTGGCACAAAATTCCGACAAGCCCAAAAAAGACCTGATCTGATCTTTATTGACAGGTGATGGTGCTTCCATAATGCTCTATGCTAACTCAAATTTGGGACTTTAACCTTCTCCAGAAATTGTGTGACCAAGATATGTGACAAATGGTACCCTAAATGTCTACTTTTCCTTACTCAAAGTGAGGCCACAATCTTGCATCCTGTTTAACACCAATTTCAAAATGTGATCATGTTCTGACATATCCTTCCCTGATACCAATATGTCATCTTGGAAGACTAGTATTCTTGGTATAACTTTTAGGACTTTCAATGTCACCCATTGAAAGAAGGTTGTAGCCAACGCCTACCGAAATAGCATTCGGAGGAAACGATAAGTACCCAAAGGGGTGATAAAATATGTCCGATGACTTGAGTCATGATGCAAAAGAATTTGGTTGTAGGCTGAAGATAGGACCATCACACGGAAAACTCTAGCTTTCCTCAACGTAGCGAGGGACTCTAAAGTGTTAGGGAGCCGTTGGTGGTCTACCCATATATGTATATTCAGGGCACATAAGTCCACGCACATTCGTAATTTTTCCCCACCATCCTTGGGTGCCAAAGCTACCAGAGCAAGCCCCTCAGAATCCTCAATTTCTTCCATTATTATATCATCCAGATGTTTCTTGAGCTACACCTGCAATGATCCCAAGATTAAATTTGGAACCTCCCTCATCTTATGCACAAATGGAATGGCATCAGCCTTTAGAATGATTTTATGCTCGTAACAATGCAACAAACCAAGGGTGACTCTAAAAACTTGATGATACTCGCTAACAATGTTGTTATTGTTCCTAATGTGTCTTAATAACAATATTTTTTCAACAGAATTCAGATTCAACATTATTCCCATATCCCCTGGTGCTGCCAACCCAAGAAATTGCCTCCATTTCTGGCAATTTACGCTTTCCCCATCATTTGTCTGTCTCAAAACTGGATTCTCATTACAGTGTACCCTAGCATATCAACTCTCTTCCCTCCATAACCCACCGGGTTGATGTCAGGTGGTTGTAAAGCAATCTCGTCTTCACCAAATAATGTCTCCCAATTATTTTCCCCTACCATGGTATATGAAGAACCAGAGTCAACCAGTACATTCATTTTCCTCCCTCTTGTAGAGATTTCACATTCAGGCATCACAATTTAATCACCATCCACTGTGCCATCATCCTTCACACTCAAGACAAAACTTTGGTAAAAGCCAATTGCAGCCACACCTTGCATTTTTTGACCTCTACATGCTCTGGCGAAGTGACCTGTCTTGCCACATCTCCTGCATGTCGCTAACCTTGCGAAACACCCATAGCTGTTAGATAAATGATCTCCACTGCCGCACCTAAAATATTTTATCTTATTATCTTTGTTATCTTTTTTCTCTTTACTCAAAGACCGCCTCCCTTCTGGATCAACAACACGCAGTACATTTATTACACAAACCTCAATCATGCCAGACTCACTCTCACTGCCCATTACAGGCATGTCACCCTTTTTCTCGTCTCTCATTTCATGCACTCACAAAGTGGTGTCTCCCATCCCGTCAAGGATCAACATTGCTTCCTTTAAATCCGGGTTTCTTGTCAAACGTTTCTCTTGCATCCTTGGGTTATTGGTGCACCTCACTAGTTGATCCCTAATCAAGGAATCAGATAATAACTAAAACACACATGTACAAGCTAATGTTTTTAAAGAAGCCATGTAGATCCCAGTTTTCTCCTTCTTACCCTGAGTCCCTCGTAAAGAGTGTATGTCTCTCTAAAACAACATTGAGTTGAGACCCAAAATGCTCCTCTAACATCATTACAAGCATCTCAAATAGACCCAAATGTTTACCCTCTGCTCGCCCTATTGGTGTTTTAGCAAGGCTTTCATACACATTTCGTCCCTCGACCTCCAGGCCATGCAATAACACACCTTGTTTCCATGCAGCAGAACATTTTTCTCTCCCTATCGATAACAAACTAGAATCAAAAAGATTCTTCCATTGTTTCCAACTCAACAGTGGCTAACCCTTTTTTTAAAGAAACTGTGGAGGCTGAGGCATACTAGCTGCAGCCATGGCAATGAATGAACTAGAAATATGCTGTAATTCTAAAGTATTTGAAATTACAGACTTTACCAGTTATTAGTATTGTATGTACTGAAATTCCCTACCAAATGCAAAACTAGCTTATCAATGCACACCTACTGGAGTTCCCATGAAACAAGCACTGTTCTCTAACTTGTTCATTAGCTGTGTGTGTCAGCGTCTTGAAACCGACGAATATGCTGGTCTATGGCTCGTTGCTAAATTGTGCACTTCAGCACGTTAAAGTATACTTGGTTTCCCAGCAAAACTGACTAGTTTGCTGATTCATACCCTGTTGGTAAGCTGTGCGCATCAGCAGACTGCAATGCCTTCAATTTCCCAGCTGTGGAAAATGCTGCCTGATAGTGTGTGCCTCGTTGCGCTTTATGGCCCAATCCAAAATGGCCGCTGGTATATAGACATGGGGGACTTCTTCCACTGTAGCTATGCCCCTGAAAACCTCAGATCTGCACAGGCACTGCTCTCCCAGTAGGATTCACGCATTGGCCAACAGGTGCTGTGAGCATCAGCTAGCAGTAACTGCAGGTACCCGTGCCAGTCCAGCGCCTTGCTTCGTTACACCACTAGACTCATGAGGATCATGTGCTGGTTTCTAAAAATTAACCTGTAGTGCATCTACTACAACCCGTAACAGAGTGCTTCTCACTTCTCACCATATGGCTCGGAAGAGTTTCTTTCTAGTTGATTGAATTGCAGATTGCAGCACTGGGAGTCGTGAATCCAAATGGAATCACTGGTAGTTTTTGGTTAATCCTTTGAATTTCTCATTGCCAGTTCTAAGTGGTACTCCTAACAAAGTAGACAAACTCCATTTGTGGGTTCAAATGGAGATTTATTAATTGAGACTAGGAGTACAAGAACCACTAACCTCAAGCAAGATCCCTTCTTCTCTCAACTACCACCATCAGAACTCACCTCAGATAACATCAAGTTTCCATAGGCTATGACATACAGTTGTTTCAAGTCCATGACAACAACAAGCTATGAGCAACCATAACGCCCAGTTCTGCATTGAAGGAATCTTTGTTGAAGTCATGAGCAACCCTCCTGGTTCCTCAGTCTCTATTTTTCAACAGCAAAACATTAATCTAGTGGTAGACTACCAGTGGAGAGACTGTTCCATAATTCTAGAGGCTATCAAAAGTAAAAGAATCTCTATGGGAGGACTGGCACAGAAAATAGGCCTGGGCACCAAAATAAATGAGCCCCCCAATTAGTGAATTGGATAGCAAACAAAGTTTGCGAATAGGGTCAGGTTTGAACTTGTAAAGACATCCCGTATAATTGTTTTGCAAGGTATGGAAAACTGCATGGACCTCAGCTTGCTGCAGGCAATGTTTGTTGTAATATCAGGGTAATTTACTGTAAAAGCTGGCCGAGCAGACCATAAAACAGGCCCACAAACAGCCAAAAATCCGGCCTACTCACTGGCCTTTCAGATCAGTCAATTGGGAATTGTCTGATTGTTCCTTAGGCAGGCCCACCGGAATTATGTGGCCGAAGAGGGCCAAATGATGTGGCAGGGTTGAGTAAATTATGCCACAAGAAAAGGTAAAGTATGCTGCATAATGCAGCACATTTTGTAATATTATTACTCAATTATTTCATAATTTGTTTAACTTGGTACCACTGTCTGGGCATTGGCTGCACCTCAGTACCATTTTGATACCCAAATATAGCAATAAGCAATAAAAAGGTGACAAGTCCAGATTCGGAAAGGGCCTTTCACTGAGTAACACCACATGTTGCTGCACATTTAGTAACTTTTGAACCTTTTCAGCTAGAAACAAAATTTGTTTTCGATAAAATCTGCAGATTATGCGGCAGAAGATGGATTATGTGTCAAATGCAGCAAATCTATCATCATGAGAAAATTGCTGCTGCTGCACAGTCGCCTATAGGCTAGTCTGACCCGGACTATCTTGCAGGCATATAATATTTCTTTCTCTAGTTTTGCATTCTCAGGTTGCAATCTGTCTTAAACTGCCTCCTCTAAGCTCCTAAAACCTAGCATTAAAAACTGACCTTGTCTTAAAACATATGATGGCTGCCTCTCCTTTTCTTTCCGATGACCTTCTCCTTCCTTTCCATCCCCTGCATTCCCCTTCTGTTTGAGCAAAGCCTTCTTTAAGTCCCTTGTACGTTTGCTTACTTTTTATTGTATTTTTGCAAATTATCCACATCCTTCTTCTTTGAAAGTCAGATCCTAAAATCAACAATATCTAATTTTGTCCAGCTCATCTCTCAATCCCACCAACCATCTGCATGAACTCGCATACTACCCCAGCCACCCACTAAGGACCACATCTAAATCCTATTTATTTAACATACCACAAAAAAAACCGAAGGCAACACATTGAATAGTTTTCTGGTGAGCACAAGAAAAATCCCAATAACTGACAATAACCAACAAACCACAGGTTTAAACCGTAATCTTCAGTTCAGGAGCAGTGTGCTGCCTGTCGTAAAGCACTTCAACGCATCGCCAGGGGTAGTAAGCACTTCATAAATCCAACCACCGTACAGTAAAGTTATCAGGCCGATTCACAGAACCAATTTGAGACAAAATCCTAAACGTACTACTTTTGGTATTCACAGAAGGTATTTAGAAGTAGTTAAGTTAGGAATCCTAACTTTACTACAACTAAAAGCTTTTTGTGAATACCGAAATTCGTAGAGTTAGGATTTTGTCTCAGTTTAGTAGTAGTAAAGTTAGGAATCCTAACTTTACTACTACTAAATGCCTTCTGTGAATACCAAAAGTAGTAAGTTTAGGATTTTGTCTCAGATTGCTTTTGTGAATCAAGCCCATCATAATTTTTTAAGCATCCCCTGGAATGACATTCCTTCTAGGGAAATATTTGGTGGTATTTTCTATCAAATAGAGATGATGAGTTTATTTTACATTTAGAGAAGGCTGAAAAGTTCAAGATCAGTGCCAGCATGGTCCTCCTAGGTCAGACAATGTTAATAATGTGAGTTAATCAGAGGGGGGTAATGCCGCTATAACGTCCTTCCAATCATTAAAAACCTTAAGAGTTTTTAAAAGTACTCTCACCCACTACTAGGCCCCATATGGTTACAATGGAAGAGGACCAGCTCCGTAGTCAAACATTCGTCAAGGGTCGTGCCTGCCGGTAAACCTGGCGATAAGTCGAACCCAGTAGCGGCTCTTGGAGGGAGTGCCGCTACTTGGGAAGGGGTGGGACGGGCAGGGTGGGGGGTAGTAAACTACAGCTCAGGGCTGACCAGAGTAATGTAAATAAATAAATAAATAAAACAAAGGTCATTGCGCGCACTGAAACTTTGGTCTTAAGTCTCCTTTCAGTTTCAACTCCTCCTCCTCGGACTGCTATGTTTCATGTAACAGTGCAAAGTCAGGCACCTTTGTAGCCAGCAGAGAATTTTTTTCTCATAACATAACTGAAGAAGCTATTCACATTAAGGAAAATTGATAGATCTATTTACAGTATTGACTGATCTGTTATGTCTCTCTTCCAACTGGAGCTGGAAAAAACATTTTCACTTACCAGAGCGCACAGGCTGGAAATGTGAACCAGCTGGCTGTGTGAAGGTAACTCCTATATAGAACCTACTAATTCGGGTATTTGATCTTATAATCAGGTAGTATGAGATGTGGTCAGTAAATGTGCAAATAAACCCAAATATATGGCAGAAGGAACCTGAAGGAATGCATTCACTGTAGCTAAAGTTGATCTATAGTGCTACAAACTTTAAACAGACTGGATATGTCTGGCATACCCTGGGTTCATTGGGCAATGTCCTATTAAGAGCAGGAGAACCCAAGAACGCATAGGCCCTCATTATGAGTGTTGGAATTCCACCCAGAGTATTAACTTCAAGTGGAGGTCCGCCATCTGCAATTATACGTGTTACAGGGCCGCTAATTATTGAGTCTGCAAACTCTGTGCACAACAGTCCCATGACCAGTGGCTGTGGACGGCAGCACGTCGCGATCCCTGTAGGTCCAGACTGGCCATAGTGGGCACCGGGTGTTTTCCTTGTGGACTGGATGGATGTGGGCTGGTTTTCGAACGGTGGGGGCTGGGTTTTTTAACAGGGCCGGTTTTGCAGCAGCGTTGCAATATCGGCCTCCAGTAACAAAAGTGGCATCAGTGCTAAAGCGGCCAACAGTGCTTCTCACTAGACCCCCACCAACCCCTTCCTCCCCTCGCACATGCCCCCCATCCCCTTCACCCCGGGGGCTGGTCCAGCTGTGTTGCCAGGCTGGTTTGCTTTCCCAGCCTGGCCCTGGGTCCCTGCCTGAGTCCTGCAGTAGGCAATGTCTGAAACCTGCAATAACACCCCAGACCTCCATTGCACCACCCCTTGACAACCAATGTCCTGCTGGTACCTAAAGGTCCATGCCGCTCTTCCCCATTCTGAGAGAAATCCTGTAATTGCTGGAATTTGGTGTGGGGATGCAAGTGAGAACGAAAGATTCTGCCCAGCCCCCTTACTACTGCCCCACTTGGTATTCCACACCCAATTCTGGCAATCTGTAGGGCTCATTGTTACATCTAAGGCCACCCTGCTGCAAAGTACAGGTGGTCAGACATGCCATGCTTGTGTGAAGCTTATAGAGTTTTGTCCTAGATGTGAGACACATCTGAAAAATGCATAGAACAATCACTGCCTGAAGGGATCATCAGTACCAGGTCTTATTTCCACGATCTTCGTTTTCTGTAATCTTTGCTACCGCTCCTTGAACCCTCCAGGTCAGGTTGCACCTTTTCAAGAAAGCCGACCTTTTTAAGGTACTTGAGGCACTCCCGATGTTTTCATTTGTGCGACAGATGAGCCAAGACTTAGGTGCCTCCAGACAAGGATGCACCAGTGGCCACATTGGTAGATCACTGCTGGAGTTGCACAAGCCGCTTGCGGGTGGCCACCTGGTAAAAGTGGCATACCACTCTCTCACCCAAGAGTGACAGCAGCACCAGCATTTTCCAGCTATGTTCTCGATAGCAGATGGATGCCGGCACACATGTGCCTCAGTGTCATCCATCTAAGCGTTCGGGCCACTGGTCCATTCAACCCCAGATATGTGCTAACCTCCAGAAGCAAGTATCAGTGTGCCCTGGGTGATTCGCCTTGCACAGCCAACCTTCCGATATAGAAGCATTTACTCTCTTGGCCAGCCGGGTACCTGTGGATGGTGTGTGGCAGTATTGAGGCAAGAAAGGAATGTGGCACTATGGAGTTCCTCGAGACACCAGCCAGCTTCTATGTGGCCAAGCACTGCCCTCTGATTGGCTCTCTTTTAAACCTTCCTGGTCTTTAACTCCAGATGGACTGTACATAGGTTTCGCAGCCTCTTCTGAATAATTCTATTCATAAGCTTTGACTATATCTTAGGGCAATGATTACTCTATCTTTCGTCCATGAACACTAGAAAGACTGCATCAGAGGTTTCTCAGTCTCTTCTCAGCCCTTCATTTATTAACTCTAGATAGATTCTCTGGGGAGCTTCATCCTTCTCTAGGGCATTCCGTGAATCAGCTCTAGACACTGCGGGTTCGGGATTCTTTGTCCCTTGTGAACCCATCTATTCATTAACTCTCTGCAGTGCTTAATTTGAGCTGGCGGTTTCCGGTGCTCAGCAGCAGCACTTAATCATCAACACTGGTGCTTTTTATGAGCACCAGTTAAGGAAACATTAATTTACAGGGAGACTACGTGATTTGCCCAGAATCACAGGATATTGAGCTGACGTCGAGACTCGAACCTAGCTCCGAAGTCTGCAGCTCTGGCCAATACACCACATCCTCTCCCCATTGTCGTGGTTAGTAGTTTGTTCTGTTGATGGCGGCACTAACAGGAGAAATGGGCTGGTGCAAGCTGCCTCCTAACGAAAGCCCCAGCACTTATTTTTTGTTTTACAAATTAACCACCGGCTCTGGGTCGACACTTCGCAAAAGATTCTCCGCAGGGTGCGCCTCCTCAGCTGTCAAACATAGCTTTCCAAGTCTGTGAACCATGCATACAGCACACTTCACATAAACCACTCTTGACATCTGGAAATAAACTGTGCCTTTAGGAACCATCCACTTCACCGCTACCGCTGGACCATGAAATAATGAAGGGCCAGAATAAATCACACATTCATAACCGACCACATGCCATTTCACAACAAACCACACTTGCACCCAGTCCCATTGATTTATATTAAATTCCTGGCACAATCTACCCTAACTTGGCTGTGGTACAACATGCCATGCCTGTACAATGGCATAATTAACTTAATTTCTACAGTGGCATAGTAAACGAAAAACAACACCCCAGGGGCAACAAAGCACATCAGCACCACCATCACCACCGTGCAGTGCACCACATCTGCATATTGGCACAATCAACCAGAGTGGCACAATAAAGCACAGCTGCAGGCCTGGTCTGTCTTTCTCTACTTTAGCCTGACCTGCCTACAGTAAAAACAAAGTCACTTTGATGATCCTTTCTCCATGCTTTATTTCTTGGGGTCGGTTGAACGTTTATGCTTCACTCATGTCTTTGTGTACACCCCACCAGGGCCATCTTAACAACATTACAGGCCCCGGGGCAAAGCAGTGCACTGGGCTATGCCTACAAAGCCACTCACAGAAATATAAATGTTTGATGGAAAATTTGTGTTAAATTCTGGTCTGCCTGGGGCCCCTATGCTTGTGTGGCCCCCGGGCAACCGGGCCAGCATGCCCATGCGTTAAGACGGTACAGCTCCTTGCCTCTTTTCTTAATCATCCTGTTTCCCCCATGTCCCACTGGCCCTTCCGTGCCTTGAGCTCTTAAATTGCTCTGTTATTGATCTGTTACTTAGTACACCTATTCACCTCACACAACGTTCAACAGACTTCTAACATTTAGCTGGTTACTAGTTTGTTTCGCATAGTATTGTATGTAATCTGAAATTTTAAAATGTAGGTGAATGTGCCTAGTGCAGGGGGTGGAGCCTAAGCCATGCAGAAGCTGCTGGATTCAACATCCTCCCCAGACCCCTGTAAAGTGATGCAGCTTTGGGTGCTGGTACTTAGACGGTTACACCCCAGGCAGCGGCAAACATATATGTTTCTCGTCTTTCGTTTATGAGCCCCTTATTTCCGCTTTGACACCGATGTCCACCCACACCCACATTAGAGAAATGTGCGGAAAGTGGGTGTATATTACTATGATTTTTTGGGTTTTCATAAGATATAGAGGTGGGCGAGCCACTGAAAGCCCGAGCCAGGCTCGAGCCTGAAGCCTAGCTCTGGCTCAGCTCTAGGTTCTTTTGAAACTCCAAGCCCATAACGAGCCAAGCTTTCATGTGGCTTCTGCCTACCACCCTCGCTCTACTCTGATGCACAAAGTGGTAAAAGTAAAGCATTAACATTTGAGGTAAAAAGGAGAGACTAACAGATACCCATTTAGTAGCTGATTTGCACAAAGTGGAACCGGAAAATTAGATTTATCACTGCTTCACAGCTTAACCAAACTGTTTGATCTTAGGCAAATATTTTATTTAATTGTTCCTCCTTTATCTTCATCACATGTGAACGCACTTTCAAACATGTGAGTTCAGAATACCAGCAGTGCAAACACCCATTGTGTTTGATTAAACAGACTATAATGTTGATCTCACTCTAAGAACCTGGGCCACATAGAGCGTGCACATGCCAACTCTCTTGCCCATTAGTTCACCAATGGCACTATCGTCGTGTTGAGGGCCTGGGCAGGATGGGTTCTAAGCTCATGTTTGAAAAATATCACTTACCATATGTATTTCTTAGTACTATAAGTGA
This sequence comes from Lissotriton helveticus, assembly GCF_964261635.1. NCBI lineage: Eukaryota > Metazoa > Chordata > Amphibia > Caudata > Salamandridae > Lissotriton > Lissotriton helveticus. The sequence continues at coordinate 1,499,818,794 of NC_136061.1, forward strand.
CATATTAATTTCAAAGCTTCTACATATTAAAGGAATATCCTTTTTGAACTTGAAGACACTTTATCATATTTTGTGTGATGTCTATTGAATGATTGACATGGCAAACTTTTTCAGGGCTCGGCTCATGCATGGGATCTAAGAGGCAAGCCAGACCCCTAAGCTCGACTCAAGCTTGGCTCTCCCTCTTAAATGCTTGTCTCTCCCTCTTAAATTCTTGGCTCTCCCTCTTAAATTCTTTGCTCTCCCTCTTAAATTCTTGGCTCGCTCAGTTCTAACCAGTTATTCAAGAGGTTGACGCTATGTGGACATACGTGAACATTTCCCAGGAGACTCCCCTCATTTGCCCTACATGATATAGCTGACGTTGATTACTTATGCAATATGTAGAGGATAAACATGGGGCGTGATCTCGTTCTGTGGTGTAACAGCGGATCCTCAAGCCGGCTCAACTTCGGACATTTCCAATGCTCTCGAAAGACAAGTAGTGGACCCACAGAAAGGCAGGAAATGGGCAACATTGAGGACTGACAATTAGCGAAAACATTACTGACAGCAATTATGGATAAACGCCTTGGGGAAGCGAGCACTCTTAGCACAGTCGAGCCTGATGAAGTAAGATCGCGGTTCTTGGCGGAAGTGAATGTGGCTGGACTCTAGTCACGGACCATGGATGGCGCTTGAGCTGCAGCACCGAGGCAGAAGACCTGCGAGCGAAGACCTCGCTACTGAGACGAGCTCGACTATAGGCAAATCCTACTACTCATCGGGCACGCCGGGTGCAGACATTAAGGACCTATAACATCCTACGACATCAGTTGCAGGGATAGTGTTGATCGCACAAGTTAAGTCTTGAGCAGGGGCGTGGCTATGTTTCTGTTTGGGGGCGGGATAAATAAGCAGCAAGCTGTAGGGTGGAGAGGGCAAGATGACCAAGGTTTAGGATGGACTGCTTACATGAGGAACAGAGTCAGTCAGCAGAGGCTCCTCCGCTATGGTGGAGGAGCGTCCCCCTCCCCTTGCTGAGAGCCAGCTAAGGGAAACATGAAAAACAAAATGATAATAAAACCTTTTTATTTGTTTTTTCCACCTAGATCCCACCAAGTCTGGGTGGGCCATGATGACAGCAGGGGAGGAGTAGTGCTTACTGTAAGTGTGCATGACAGTTTGGCCGTCTCTCTAAGGGAGGCCAAACTATCATGCCCACTTAGAACTCTCTTCACCCGAGCTGTGCTGCGCAGCCAGGAGGAGAGCGAGCATCAAACCAGCCTGCTCAGGCCAATCACAGCACTGCTCTCATGCTGTATTACCAGTATAAGAGCAGTGTCTTGATTGGTGTCTAGGAGCCTGCATAGTGATCACCAGCCCGTGGGGAAACGGAGTCAGGACCAGCGCCAAAGAACCCCGAATGACAGCCGGCAGCGGAAGGTTAGTGCTTTCATTGTGTCACTTGTTATAAAGAGCAGCCTCTACTGGAGTCAGTGCTCATTAGCATTGTTGGACTTGGCCCTTCTGGCAGGTTCACCCCTGAACTTTTTGCTTTTTAATGGTGACCTGGTGATGGTGATTTTTGGTTTCTGCGCACTTTCACTGTGTCCCAGTGGAAAGTGCATGCGCACTCTGAGTGCGTGTGGTGAGATAGGCCTGCCCTCCCATAGGAATGCATGGGGAATGTATGTGTCCCTGGTAGTTCCTGATGCATGGGGTGTGCAGGCTCGAGTCTGGTATGTGTGGACTCGTGTGATTGAATGCTGCGCAATGATGCGTGCGGCGTGTTTGTGTCTAGTGTGGAAGTGCCACTTCTAGAAGTGGGCATGTTTGTGAAATTATGTGAATTGGCTGTCTGGCTTCTGATTGGCTGGAACTGGCTGGTGTGCCATGCTCCAGGAGTCAGGATGGGTCTGCCCCGGTGGTGAATAGGAGATTAGCATGAGTGATGTGAGGGAGGAGTACGCCTGGGACCTGAATATGGCTGGGCTTTCCCCACACAATGCTGGCTCCGCCCCCTGTGGTGCGTCTAATGTCCCTAGCCTGGTCAGTGAAAGGAAAGGGTGGTTGAGCACATCACAGTGCTCCAAAACCAGCTGCGACTGGTTTTCCCCCACACTGCGCCCTGAGACAAAGGAATTCACTGTATAAAAAGGGGCTGTGTCCCCTTACAAAATGTTCTCTTCCTGGATCCTTTTCCTGAGGGGGGCTGCTGCTGGGCGCCAGGAGGACCGCCACTAGGGATTGCCTCCCTGCCTAGGAGGACCCTGTGAGCTGGCTCTGGGTCCAGCCTTGCCCCCCCCACCTCCTAAAGGACTTTCCCCTGGACATTTTACTTTAAGCGCCTGGTGAGCGCTTTGCTTCCTTCAGGGAAGCGCTGGATTTGCCCCTAAGCGCTCAGAGCGCTTTATTTCCACTTTTGTGCCTGCCCACGCCGCCTGTTTCCGGGGTCCTTCTTTTAATTGGAATCCCTGGCGAGTGCCCACCCCGCCAGGGACCTTGCCGCTATTTCTCTTGATGGCCCAAGCGAGTGCCCACCTTGCTTTATATTTAAACAAAAGAGGGAGCCTACCCCTCGTTTGCCCGAGAAAGTCAACGCCGCCGGCCCGGGGAGCCTCTGTGAGGTGCTGTCCCGCCTCCACACCCCAGGGCGGCGCTGCCATTGGCTGCAGCCGCGACCCGGAAGTGCTCGTCACCGAAACCGGAAGCGGACGGGAGCCGACCCCGCGCTCCAGTGAAGAGAGGCGGCCGGGACTAAGCAGGTGGGGTCCGCGGGGCTCCCGTGCACGGAAGAGCCCCACCTGCTGCCCAGTCCGGCCTGACACTGGCGAGAGAAGAAGGAGAGACTGGGAGCCCACCCCGAATCCTCCAAAAGTGGACGAGAGCCGCCCGAGCACCAGGACACCGCAGGAGGCCCGAGGAGCGGGAGCTCCCGTACAGCGTCCCTGAGCAGCCGGTGAGTGTTGCAGCTCCGGGGGCAGTTTCCTTTCGCTTTGAGCGGCCCCGGTTGGCAGAGGGCCGCTCCAACGATCCTGGGGGCATTCCTTTGAGTTCGAGTCCCCCGAGGAGGGACTCCAACGTTTGGGGCAATTTGTGTATTTAGAGCCCGAGAGGCTCAGCCCGGCCCATTTGTTTGTCGAGCCCTGAGAGGCTCTGGGGTGCCGCATTGTTCTCGAGTCCCCCGAGAGGGACTCCGACATCCGGGGGCATTCTTCTTTAGTGGTAGAGCGGTCCCGGTTGGCAGCGGGACGCTCCCACCTTGCCCCACATTTTTATTGAGAGCCACGAGGCTCCTAGGCATATCGTTCTCGAGCCTGAAAGGCTCACGGGGGCACCGTTGTTTGGTCCTTAGAGCTTGCAAGGCTCCAACGTTGTTTTGGGGGCACTGATGGTCCTGTAAGCCCCAGAGGAGAGCCAGGGTGCACGCTGTGCCCAGGCTCAAATCCCCAGCTGCCCAGCACTTAGTGGGCAGCTGCTCCGTTTAGGCCCCTGACATTTGGGACAGTCACTGGTTGTGGCCTAATGTGATTTCTGCGCAATTGTTCTTCCCTACACCTCTGAATGTGTTGTGATGCATCATGTGTAATGTGTTCATGCCTCTACCCCTAAATGGATAGTAATACTTAGGTGGTTGTTCTTCCTAGTACAGGTGTGGCTAGTGAGGTCCTGGTTCCCTGCGTAATATTCTCCTAAGGTGGTTAGGGTTACGTAGGTGGTACTTACCTGTTACCAGTAGTTACTGGTTGTGTGCTTTATTTCCTATTTTTTGCTACAGTAATTTTATATTCTATGTTCTAAGTGCTAATTTCTACAAGTATTCTAAAATCTACAAGTGCATATTCCTGACAGTGGTCCAGGTGGCCCTGTCCTGTACATATCCCCTGTAAATTCTGCCCGTGCCTGTTGGCACATTGTAAAGTGTGTGTTTTTATCTAAAGTGATTTTGGTATAATACAAAGGCTATTTTTATATATAACCTTTGTGGTGGGCCTTGGGTGTTGTTGCTGGGTGCACGTGCAAACGCTTGACTCACATTACCTCCGAGTTTAGCCTTACTGCTCGTGTCACGTTATCAAGGGGGTGAGCAGGGGTTATCTTGGTGTGTAACTCCCTTGCCCTGACGTAGGAATGGTGGTCTCTGACTGGTTTTGGTGCAAGCCCTAGTCAGCCGGAAATCCCATTTCTAACAAGCATTAGGTGGGCCTCTGTCTAGAATGGGGCAGTGAGCAAAAAAACAATAGGTTGGACTACTACCCTGAACAATTGCCACTGGTTAGACTATTTGCAAGCACTAATCCCATCATCTTTTGCGTGTTTGAGTGGCAGTAGTACTCCCGGAAACCTGATACTGGCACAACCTTCCAGGCCTACTACATTGAATATTAGTGAATTCATAAAAGTAGTACCATTGCACTCATTCAAGGAGTACTTCTATGGGTGCAGATTTACTTTTTCTTTGATAAACCAGTCATCATATACATTAAAGTTTCTGTTCCAAACATTTTAAAAGTTAAAAGCTCTAAGCAAAATGAGTAATGATGAGAATGACAGATATGAAAATCCAACTCATGGCCCTCAGACTCAACTACCAAGCCAAGAACACATTTGGGGGGTGTCTTACCCCAAACATCACCCCTGAAACTACGCCCGTGCCTGTCCCACCTAGGCCTAGTAGTTCTGCCTAGAAACTCATGCCTACAACAACATAACGGCCACAAAAATATGTGATCTCTGCCATGGAATCACTTACTATGAATGCATTTTCGTTGTACACACTTTTCTTCGTCTCTGCTTCGAGAAGCCTTGATGGTAGAGTTGACAAATCGGTGCATGAAGGCAGGGATTAAGTTTCTAGCCCTCACCTTATACGTATTATTTTATCAAGTGACTGACCATCCCACGTACTAAGCTAGAGTTGCAAATAGCAAATTATTAGGTCAAGCCGATCCAAGGGCCTGGCTTGTCCCTAAGAGTCCATGCAGGAGAACATTTGACATGTATAATGTGCAACTAACATAATGTAAAAATATAACACAGCCTCTTCAAAATGAAAAAAAAGTGTATTTCCTTAACATGCAGAAGTGTTTTACCTTAGTACATCAGATTGTATCACTGCAGACATTTAGTAAAATTAATCGTTTTTAAACCTGAGCTTATAAACATTAATGGCTCGACCCCCCTCACTCCCCCCCCCCCCTCAACGACAAAGCAATTAATGAACTAAGGGGCATATTCACATAACCTTTGGGCTGCTGCTGGTGTGTCACTTATAATATGGTATAAAGTGACTTACCTGTGACGTAGGGGCTTGGTGTAAATAAGCTCCTAAGATGCAAATCAAAAGTCACATAAACCCTAGCGGCCTCATTTATTATATTTTAACGAATGGCAGTGCAGCAAGCCTTCCTGCTGCACTGCCATCCATCAAAATAAAAGGGCAGAAATGCGCTGTATCTACAAGATACAGCACGTTCATGTCCTTCTCCTCTATGTCTGCACACAAACAGCAGCCTTGCGCCAATGAAGACACCCTTGTGCCATGGTGCAAGGGTGCCTGCGTTGCAGGGATGACTGTTGTTGTGTAGGAAAGGACACCTTCCTTTACAAAAACAATCATTAATGGCATGTTGCTCCTTCTATATTTGCTGCACAATACAGCACACATAGAAAGAGCAAAAAACGAGGAGAAACAAAAGTTTTTCCCCTCGTTGGGCCACTCCTATGCCTCCTCTGGTGGGCATAGGATTCTGAAGCATCCCCAGGTTAACACTTTGCAAATCTGGGAATGTGTAAGGTTCTCTAGGTGTTGCCTGGGAACACCTACAGCAACACGCACCAAGCACCCCTTTCACGCACAGTAAAGTGGGAAAGGGGCCCATATTTACAAGGCCATGAAAAGGGATGAAGGGTGACTTTATGTGGCCTTGTAAATATGGGCAGGCACACTGTGCCGTTGGTGTATCTAAATAAGTGACGCACCGGCAGCGCCATGGGCTTGTAAATGAGGCCCTAAATTTGGCCTACATTCTCATTAACGAAGCAGGAACAGTACAGACTATTAAATCAAACATAATAGGGACTTATACAGTGCACATTCTGAACTTGAGTATTTAAAAGTGCTCTCATATGTGATGATAGAGTAAAAGGTGGAATAAAATGTTGCCTAGGATGACAGGTTTCACATTTTGAAATTCAGCCACCAGATGCCGCAGAGATGTATATCTGGAGTCTCTCCTGTTTGACATCAGAGGGCACTCTTTTGTCTTTTATTCTTGGTGCATGATGAACAAACCGACACAGACATAGCAGACCCGACTACGGACCCCCAGACCCAACTACCAGGCCAAGAATGCATGTGATCAGGGGGTGCCACATTCCAGACTCCCCCTCCAAGCTGCGCCCATGACTTGTGTTGATAACGATTATTGAGGTACCTATTTTTCCTGTCTTTGGGGCCTGGAGTAGATTTTGCCCACAAAGTGCCGACATTTCCAGTGAGTGCTAGATTTGGCTCCAATGGGTTCATTTTAAAACCTTTTCCCTCGCGCCGCTGACACAGGATGGATATTGATTTTTATTCATTTTCTCGCAGCAATTCAAAAGGGCCTGTGAACGTCCCCATTTTGAGAGGAAAACCAAATGCTGAGAAATGTGCAACCTACAGGTGGTGATTGTAGCATTTGTGAAGATTAAAGGCAACCCGAGAGTGGAGCCTTTTGTAATTTTGGACATCGTTAATAAATTGCCTCCTGAACTATCGACAGTCCATGTAATTGTATTGCATGGCCGCCGCTGAACAAGAACAGTGGTCAGAAATGGGACTCAATTATCCATTCTGTGTCACCCACCTAGCTTTAATCTAAGAAGGCATTTTAGAAGAAGTCTGAATCGATTATTTTCATTTTTGTGTTGGCACTTAACTAGTGTTGAGCACATTTTTATTTGCCAACAAAGTTCCCGACTTTGCCCTTTGTGAGTGTTGAGAGGTTTTACAGACAGTGGCGGCTGGCATGTCCCGAGGGTGGTGTGGGGGGGGGAGACCCATAAAAAAAATAAAAGGCACTTACCTTTTGTACGAGCGCGATGCCCTTCTCTCCTCGAGGCACGCAAGCAGGCTCCCGACTCCCAAGCCAATCCTGGCGCTGCTCTCATGCAGCATGAGAGCAGCGCTAGAATTGGGGGGAGCGGACTCTCTTAGCGCTCACAAGAGCACTGGAGGCCTTTGCTTTGTCTAACAAGACAGCTGGGTTAGAGAGGTTTAAAATGTGCATGCCTGGCCGTGAGACGTGCATTTTAAACTCGAGAGCATAAAGGTCCCTGCTGCCACTCAGCAGCAATGACCCCGCTCCATTCTGATGCGCAGTTCAGGACGGGTTGGTTGCTGAAAAATAAAATGGTAATAAATAAACGTTATTACCATTTTATTTTTCAGCTCTGGCCTGGGGATTTTGTTGGTGGTCCGATGCTCCTCCACTCAAACGGAGTAGCCGCCCCTGCTCACAGATTACTTTTTTGCTAGAATTATTTTTTTCACAATTGCAAGACCATTTTCTCAGCAAAATAAGATATTTTTCACTGTAATGGAACCCAGCCAAGTCAGAAAATGCAGGCGCGCAACACCCATTGGACTCGAAGGGCTTCAGCTCCACCCCCCCCGCCCCCCGTCTTGTGTGTCAGCCCCGGATGAGACAGCTTCCCGGGCACACACACAGTCGCACCCGAGTATTTCACAGGCCTTTAAAAGACCTTTTGCTTGTTAATGAGGCTTTGATGTCCCCTCCCTGCTTAGAGCCCCTGCAGCTCCACTCTGCCTTTTGCTTGAAGAATCAGCCCCACCGAAATTTTTTCTTAGGCCCCCTCTTCGAAATTTGCCTCTAGTTGCGCCTCATAAAATGTATGCAGAATATTGATCTAGAAGGTTGCGTTTTCTCACACCTTTCTATGCAGGGTGGAAACCGTTTGCAGATTTTTTTCTCTGTACGTTTACCTTTAGAGGAGTTCTTCTATACATGAGTGTCACAGTCAAAATGCTACAACCTTTTCTATAATACTTCACGACGACTGCAAAAAAGAAAAATGTTTGTCTCTTTGTAGCTGCTTTAAAGAGGCATTACAGGTTATCGGCTGATTCCCACAAGGACATGTAAGATGGTGAGTACTCACACCTACATTAAGCAAGGGTTTGCAGACTCAAAAGTAGAGCTTCAGAACACTTTATCCTTGACCTCAGTCTTTGTCAATAACCTCTAGGAGTTTCCTTTCTTCTCCTCCAAGCCCAGCTTCATGACCAAGAGATCACTGAATCCTTGGTGTGTGCCTAGAAGGTCAGGAAATGCACCAGGACCGGACTCCCTTTTGCTTAGGAAGGAGCAGTGAAAACAAAATGTGTCAGTTGGAGATTTCGTATCACAAATCCATCTCTGACTGTGAGTTTTCTGACTCTCTTAATGGCTAGCAACGTCTTTTAGACTTCCATTTTGTTTGTTTTTAAGTTTTACATAGCGCCAACCCGACCCGATGGTATCAGAGCGCTTTACATGAGCACCAGTTGCATTGCAGACGGACACATTCATTTTGTTACGCACGGGGAGATTTTTATCACAGGATGTTGAGCGTCCCTGCCGAGACTCAATTCCTGATCTCCAGCTTCGAGGGTGACCGCTCTAGCCGTTAGGCCACACCCTCTCTTTTGGATACTGCATCGTATCTGCCCAATATGAAAAGTGACCGAAATCCTGCCCCATCTGATGACAGGTTCTATTGCATGCTTGTAAAAAATTGATGCCAAAAAACAAGAAGGTGATTGAAGGAATGCAAGAAATAATCTCAGCCACTGGCAATAGCTCGGGGAGGCATTCCAGGCCAGCGTTATTCCTCCAATGGGTCATTCTAGACAATTAGACCCACCCTATGGAAATCCGCCTTGGTCCTTTTCCAATAGGAACAGTCCAGCCTGAACTGCCAGGTCAGGTGTAATGAATTGATGGTCTCAGAGCAGTTTCCAATAATTTGATCAACACTAGATCAAAAGCAGAGCCCCGCAGTCGTTCCGAGGCTTGCCAGTGATCCAGCACGGTTCAGCGGGTGATCGACTGCAAGGTCTGATTGACTTCATGAAGAATGTGATGGCCCTAATAATTTAACATAAGAGCGCGGGAGAATCGCAATCGCTTGATGCTCTTCTCAAAGGCCCCCATTTGTGGATGCAGGAGAGAATCACTAGGGTCCACGGCTGGAATTTTAAAATCCTCTTGTTTACTGCTTGGTTACCTCTTGTACGTGATGTCTTAGGAACTGGAGAGATGAACATGGTGATGAATATCCCAGGCCAGTAATACTAAGCGGAGAGGCGCCTCCTTGCCGCACTCCCTCGTAGCTTGCGGTAAGAATTCTAAGGGTTGTTATATTGAATATTCATTGGCCAAGCTTGCTTTCTTGTTTTGAAATGTATTCCTTTAATCATATTAGCAAACAAGAATGTTGCAGGTGCCCTGCTCTTTTCTTTCTCACTGTGAATATCTATCAACCACCCTCTCCATCACCAGCATCAACAGAGGATTAACTAGTAACATGGCAGACCAGTCTTCCCACTCCAGCACAACAACATGAGGCCTACCTCTGCCCCCAATGATTTAATTACACGTGCCTTCATTTATCCAAATGCCCCGTGCCTTTCAAAGTCAAGTCTCAGTGTTTGCAAAGTGATTGTTCCCTTCGCAGGTAATATTTTTGCAAAATTCCCAGTTTATGACCTTCACAAAATGTGCAAGGTCACGCTTTCTTCACCTAAGCCAGTGCAACGTTTTTTATGCATTATGAAATAGGTTTCAGTCGGATGCAATTCAAACAAACAAACAGTGTATGTAGATTATTTCTCTACAAGTTTACATTTTGTACAGCTTTTTCTGCGTGATGGCTTTGCGCTGGAGAATAAAAGCAACAGTTTTCTGCGAATTATGTCTTATGTTAAACAATTTTGTTAGTATTAAATAAAGATTATGTGGCAAAGAGAAACACCGTGCAACCTTCACAAAGTTGCAGAGCTTTTCAAAGAATGACTTCTCGTGGAAAATTGCGCATCCGTCATCTACACCAAGGACATTGACAGGTGTGACGTGTCCTCCCAGGGCTGTAAGTGGGCCGGGTCCCTCCAGGTCACAGACATTTAAAATGGACATTGAAACAGGTCTCTACCGGGCTCCATATGCCTGTTCTTAACTTTACTCAGTAAAAACACTGGTGATGTCTGAATAATTAATATAAAATACGCTAAATTAATCCATGTCAGTGATTTAGTTCATGTTTATATTTCGGGAAACATCCTTTACAACGAAACTTTTACAACGCAGTGCTATTACAACGCAGGTTTTACAACGAAAACCAATACAACGCATTGCGCTGGGGGGCGCTCTAGGATAGGGAATAGATTTAATTTACTATCCAACACCTTCCCTACTATCCACGGGGACTGGAGTTGGAATAGTAAATTAAACTATTCACTATCCAGCACCCCAAAGCGCTATGCGTTGTAACAGCATGCGTTGTAAAATCTGGGTTGTAACAGCATGCGTGGTAAAAGCAAGCGTTGTAGTGTCATACATGCTTATATTTCACATTTTACTTAATCGTGCACTCCAGAAAAGTGTTAGCTATTTCCAGGATGTTGTGTATTTTTTCATATAGTATATTACTCTTGATAGTGCATACTTTGAGCTGAGTCGCCTCGGGTGCTTGTAACTGTCAGGACCATTGGGAGCTCTGGAAATGAAGTTGGAGCAATGTGAATTTCTCAAAGTGCCTGTCAGTCAGTCAAAAAAGTATTTAGAAACCATGGTCCTCCAATATTTGGCTTCTCTGTAGAGCACATAAAGACAGCCATTGACAAAGCCAATAGTCCTGTCCGGTTTTAGGTGTATGTCCGTTATTGTATTATATATCTGAATGTAAAAAAACTGAAAAATCAGAAAGATATCAAAATACTGGTCATGCTAAGGGAATCACAGAAATGTAGTTTTGTGTGTTTAAGCCACACCTATAATTACACAGGACATGCCCCTTTTTGAGATCCCCTCTTTTGCATCCCACTTAAAGCATTGTATCTTCCTCTAATTGACAATACCCACCATCCTACCCCTTCTTATCCGACTCTCTCCTCGTCACCTTTGTCTCTCACACAATCTTGGTTGCCGCTGTGAGCTCAAAAGGGCTGCTTGCAGGAACCACGTTATGAGATTCACACAAAATCCACAGATCCCCTGCACGTCATCCGGAGGTTTTGGATCATGAAAGCAGCCAAAATATCTTGGTAAAATACCAGGGATTACAGAAGACTACCCAAGATAATCTGAACTGGAATAATCAATTTCTCTAGTAATTCACTATGTTTAAAGTGACCATGAGAGTCCACGTATAATCCCCATCAACCCCACCACCCCGTTAGCAATGCCGCTATTGGCAACTCCTGGGGACTGGAGAAGGGATTTACCAGGGGAACTTGGAGTGAGGTCGAAAGTACTCAAACCTTTGTCCACAGAGCAGTACTGTGGAGATCCCTGGATATCATTCCTAAGTGTTGTGGTCTCATCAAGGAAGGTGGCCGAAGCTCCACGCGTCTCGAGGTGCTTTGAGGCGAAACACACAAACCCCCTTGAAAAACTCAATGCAGTGATATTTCACTTCAACAGTTGAATTGCCGCCACAAACGTCACAAAGCCAGAATCTCGACACGAAAAACTGCATGAAGGAGGTATTGAGTAAGCCGTAGAATCCGTATAAACACATTACCTTAAATAATGAGCAAAGTTACCCATAGGCTGGAAAATACTCCTGGTGTAATAAATTGTCTACTAAGAGGAAGGACTAGTGCAAGAAACTATATTCTGTGGGGTATAACCTGTACAAGAAACCATGTGTTCTGGACACAGCTATGCAAAAACAGCTACTGAGGCTCACAGCTATGCAGTAAACAGGGTACTAAGAAAACAGATGCGACAAAAAACATGTACTAGTGATACATCCGGTGCACTGTTCTCAAGTACTGCAATACCCATGGTTTGGAAGGCACCACTATGCAAATATCCATGCATTGGGGACAATAGCTTTGCACTAAACCATACAGTCAGAGGCCCATCTTGTACAACCAACAAGTACTGAGTGACACAATTAGTGCAATAAAGCACGGCTAGAAAGATACACATGTGACAAAAACATGTACCGGAGTCACAGCGATGTGATAAACCTTACACTCTGAGAAACACAAAGTCTAATAAATCATGTACTGGGGAGCACTCCATTTGTGGTGAATGATGCACGTGAGATACATTTGCTGCCATAACCATGAGCATAGTCATACAGGTGGAGCAGTACATCAGGCACGGAGGAACACATGGTGCAATACATCATGCATAAGGGTAAATACATTGTCATTGTAATTGTAAATATATCTAAATAGCACTTACAACCCCTGTCAAGGCATTGAAGTGCTTTTATGGTGAGTAGCACGCTACTCCAAGACCCAAGATTAGTAGCTAGTAGGTTAGTAAAAAAAACATTTCTTGTGCATTTGTGGTGTTAGGTTTGTTCTCTTGACTTCATGTGTGTTTAGTAGAGTTTGGAGTGGGGATAGAACAAACAGAATACAATTGAAAAGGGGAAGTTTGGAGCAGGGATAGAATGATAGCAATGGAACTGAAAAAGGAAGTAGTACGATTTTCGTAAGTAGTGGTCGTGCGTTTTTGTTAGTTTGATGGTGTGGCTAAAAAGGAAAGCTGACATTTTGAGAAGGATGACTGGGAGCTCAAAGTAGCCAGAAAAGTTTGGCATGCAACAGGAGGAGGAATGGGAAGGACGGAAGTGATTTTTTTAATAGCAAAATATAAATCATTCATACACATACACACACACACATATATACTTTGCTTGTTGCTCCGTCTGGTACCCCCGGACCCATGGGAGGTGGCGTGCATGCCGGCAGAGCATACCAGCTGTAAATCAATCCACAAAGTTCAGTAGGCGCACTCTCAGAACAGCAAAATTCACACCACGATATGAGCAGGAAACTGTTTATTCACATAACACGTTTCAGCTGCCAAGCCTTGTCACATGTGAAATCACCACCAGTAGGGTGCCATAAAAATGCATGATAAACATAGAGAAAGGGCATTACCTCTACGTCCCTCGTCCTCGACCCAGTCATCACTCATGAGTATGACTGGGTCGAGAACGAGTAGGACTAAGAGTAATGGGGATTACCGAACGTAATCATAGCATTACCTCTACGTCCCTCGTCCTCGACCCAGTCATCACTCATGAGTATGACTGGGTCGAGGACGAGTAGGACTAAGAGTAATGGGGATTACCGAACGTAATCATAGCAAAAGTGGGCATCTAACATTTCGGCCATATTGGAATGGAGAAAAAACAATGTCGGAACAGGTATTAGGCTAACATGGTGCTTCCCAAACATGCTACAGAGTGCATATTGGAAATCCAAAGGAAGTTAACACAAATGACTATAGTGACTGGACATTTGATGGGATAGTGCCTATACATTGTTGTGTGATAGAATAAAGGCCACCTAAAGGGATTGGCCAGTCCAGACAGCTGCCACTGATAAGCATAACCTGGTGCTAGACAGCAAGTGTCACAAAATACACTAGGCAATGCGCATGGAGGCTTAGTACCTGTATACTAATGTATACAGGCATCTCGGCCCTTTAAGGCACCCTAGTGGTGGTGAACCCATATATGTACATAGAAGCACCAATTTTGACATGCTCTGATATGCACATGTATCTTGTGGAGTAATATATAGTTTTCCTCTTATATAAATGTACTTACTCATAACAGGAGGCATAGTTCAAAGTACAATGATGTGTACTTGTAGAACAACAGTTCATTTCCATACTGTGAGAAGTATAATTTGTCATTTTCAGAGTATACTGTTGTGGTATTTTCTTGAGTTGTGAGTGTAGTCGTCATGTGGTAGAGAGCCAGCTCTTGACTAATCTTCTGATATGCAGATGGTTGTCTGTTGATCTTATGTTTGAGGGTAGGGAATTTAATAGCTTGGCTGCTTGAACAGAGAAAGATGTTCCAAACACTGTTTTTTCGGTCGAAGTCTACCAGACAGTGCTGCTGTCTAGTCAGAATCTTGGGGACATTCAGATAACTTTCCTAGGAATGCATTCCGCCCATTGCTTACTATTCTGCCCATTGATTACCACTCTACCCTTCACCACTATACGCCACTGCACTCTGTGCCAATCTACTCTATGCCACTCTAATCTATCTGCACCACTACACTCTATGCCACTCTACTCTACACCACTAAACTCTATGGCACTGCACTCTACCCTGCACCTCTCCACTCTACAGTGACCCCTCCACTCTAAGCCCCTGTACTCTACTCTGCACCACTGCACTTTAGGCCAATGCACTCTACACCATGCACTCTACATCACTGGACACTATGCCACTGCACTATACAAGACTGCACTCTCTGCCACTGAACTCTATGCTACTCTAAGCTGCACTACTGTACTGTATGGCATTACCCCCAGGTCCCTCCGTCCTCGACACCTTCATAATAAACAAGTGGAGATGTCCATCTCCCGACAGAAAAAAACAACAAGAGGCATGCTGGGACACTAATACTGCCCCTCCCCCCGGGAGTACATAAGCAGTACTTACCCAGCAGACCTCCTGTTCTTTTTTTCTGTCTGTCGACAGAATGGATGGTGTGCTGGTGCTGCTCCTGCTGGGCTTGAGTGGCTTCTCTTCTTCCCCCCCGCCCTGCTGCCTGGCTGTTTGGGCGCGGGGTTCCCTGGACTGCCTCCTGGCCTGCCGGGCTTGCTGGGAGTCAGTCTGTCTTGGTGCCGGTGTTCTGCTGTGCTCTTCGTGCACCTACCGGTCCTTTGCGGCTGGGGCTGGAGTTCCAGGGAAGTTGCTTCCGGGTCGCGGGCTCGTCTTCCCGAGCTTGGCCGGGGAGACGTGCCTCTCTCGATGGGCTCCTGCTGTTTCTGGCTGTGGAGAAGGTGGGGTGGGGGCCTTGTTCCTGGGGTTGGCCCCCGCTCTGGGTGAGTCCCGCTTGCGGGGTTTTCTTTCCTTCTAGCATGTGGGAGCCTGCTTTGTTTGGACGGCTACCTTTCTCCCTGTGCTTTGCGTTGATGCCGCGCACTGTGCTTGCACTGTGGGGGGCTTGCTGATGGTGGGCATGTGGAGTCCTTTCGGCTGCTCTTGGGGGGGCGTGTGCTGTGTCACGTTGTTCCCTTCTGCTGCCTGTACGCATTTCTCCATTCCTCGCACTCGTGTGCTTTCTGCTGCTGCACTGCGAGTTTTAATTTTTGCTTCCTGCCGCTTTCCAGTTTGGGTTCATTCCGGTCGCCGGCCCGGCTCTGTGCCTCTGCGGCCCCCGCACTGCCCCCGGGCTGTCTCGGGTGCGGGGCTGGCGCTGCCCCTCGGCTGTGGCTATTTCTGCTGGGTTCCGGTTTGCCCCTCTGTCTGTGGCGCGCCCGGTGCTTTGGTGGCTTTCTCTTCTGTGTGCTGGGATGTCCCGTTCTTCTGAGGCTGCTTGTTTGGAGTCCGGGCTTCTGTCTCGGTGGCTGTGGGTCTTTTCGGGTTCCTGCGGGTCCTCTCGGCCTCTTCTCCTTCTCGGTTCGTTCTTGTGCTGGTGCCGATGCGATGTCTCTTCCGGACGCCCACGTGGTAGTTCTTTCTTCTTCGTGGAGATGTGTGGCTCGCTGGTTGGAGCGGCGGACCCTGTTGCAGAGGTCTAGCCGGGGTTCACTTCCCCGCCTAGGTCGGTCTTGGGCTCATACTTCACCGGACCTGGTCCTTCTCGCCTCGGTGCCTATTTCTTTGATGGTGTCCCTCTCTGCAACTCTGAGCTAGGGCTTGCTTATTCTCCACTACGCTGGGGATGCCTGGCTGGGGTCCCTGTGGGGCTCGTCCGTTTGGCCCTGGCCTTTCCGTGCTTGGCCGGTTGGGTTTCGAGGGTTGGCGTCCCTGGGTTGCTTTCTTTTTGCGTGCTGCTGGATGGCCTTATGGCTGGGGGTCTCGGGCGCTGAGTTGCTTTCCCTGTCCCTCGCCTGTCGGTGTTCGGGGGTCTCTTGGGCTGCTCGTGCTGGGCTTTGGCTTTGCCTGCGCCCTTCTCTGGGTCTGTGATGTTTGACCCTGTGCGGATGCCGGCCTTGTGCTGTTGGCCCCCGCTCTGGCTGACTCGCCCCCTTTTCTTCTTCTGTGAGTCTCGTGGGCTGGTCCTGGAGGTGGTGGCTGGCTATCCTTCTAGGTGTGCCGTATTCTGGCGTCATTGTCTCCTGGAGGTGCCGTGGTTTGTGCCAGGGCCTCCTGCTTGGGGGGCTTGCGTTTGGCGCTGTGCTTCGTCCCCTCTTCGTTTTTGGGTTGTCATGCTGCTGCCACCGGTGCCCGCGCTGCTTGCTTCCTGTGTGTTCTCAGTGGCTGGTGCTTCTGTGTTCTTGTGATGCTCGGTTGCGCTGGTGTTCTCTGGTGCTCCCCCCCTCCTCCCGCGGTGCTTGGGTGTCTGGTGGGTGCTGGTCGGTCGGGCGCTGTGGTTCCTGTGCTCCTCTTTTTTTGTCTGCGGGGTCACGTTCTGTTCCTGGCCTGCTGACTTGCCACCTGCCCTCCCCGGCTCTGGTCTGTTCTCGGGGGCGGGTGTGTCACGGAGCTTCTCGTTTGGGGGTGCCCCTGCTCTTGACCACTGTGCGCTTGGGGGTTTTTTCCCCTCCGGGGTTGGCGGGGGTTCCTGTCGCCTCTGTGGGGGCTGGTTCCTTTTGCTTGATCTGCCTTTTTTTGCTTGCTCCTGGGGTTTTCTCTGTTTGTTGGGTGCTCCCTGCTTGCTTGCTTGTGCCTTGCCCTCTGCTGCTCGTCTGTTTTGGTCGCTTCTTCGACATCTGCCTTCTCTGTGGGGGGCTTTGTCTCCTCGGCGGGCTGGCTGTGGTGGCCTTGCTCCAGTGGTGCCCTGGTTCTTCGCCTTCCCTTCCTGGCTTCTTTGGGGTTGGTCGGCTTTTGGGCTGCTCCTGGTTCCTGTCCTTGGTTGCTTGCCGGTGTGGTGCCGGGGGCCCTCTGGGGTGCTTTGTCCCCTCTACCTGTGCTTGGTTGGCTTGTGCTGCCTTGGGTTCGGCTGTTCTGTTCTATTCCGCCTTGCCTGCGCCTGTCCTCCTCTGTTCCCTGCAGTTTTGCTGGGTCTGGCCTGGTTGATGGCTGCTTGGGCGCCCGTCTGGGTCTTCCTGGTGCTCTGGGCTTCCCTTTGCTCCGGCCTGGGGCTTTCGGTGTTTGTCCTGGGGCCTACTGTGTGCCTGGCCTGGTTGCTTCTGCTCTGGCTCTCCCCGTGCTTGCCTTTGGTTTGCTTCTGGTGTTTCCTGGCCGCCCCTCCTGTTTCGGACGTTGGTGCCTGCCTGGTTTATTCCTGGCTGCTGCCGTGTCCTGTCGTGTCACCTGTTCTCCAGTGTGGTG
Source organism: Lissotriton helveticus (assembly GCF_964261635.1). Classification (NCBI taxonomy): domain Eukaryota; kingdom Metazoa; phylum Chordata; class Amphibia; order Caudata; family Salamandridae; genus Lissotriton; species Lissotriton helveticus. The sequence goes on from NC_136061.1 coordinate 1,499,836,251, forward strand.
TGCTGTCCCCATGCTCCGCTGTCTGCTCGGTGGGTGTGCCTGGTCGGGCCGGGTTGGTACCTGCATGGCCTCCTGGGGCTGCTGGGTACTGTTGGCTTCTTGGTCCTTCTGCTCGCGGGGGTGTTTGCTCCCTGGATTTTTCTATTCTCGTCTGGTCCCCTTGGTGGGTGCCTGGATGTGGTTTTTTGCTGGGGCGTTCCGCTCCGGCCTGTTGGGCTCCTTTTTGGGCTCTGCCTCCTTGCTGGTCTCCCTTTGGGTCCTGGCGGGGTGTTCTGCGTTGGGGCCGCTTCCTTGGGGTTCCTTCTGGGCCTTCTCCTGCTGTTGGTTCTCTTCCCGGGTTTGTTTTCCCGGTGTTGTGGGCCTGTGTGGGGTTCTGTGGCTCCGGTTCTGCCGGCTTCTTGCTGGTTGTGTGTGGCCTCGGGCTGTGCCTCCTGGGTTTCTGGATGTGCTGTCCCTTTTCGGCCTGCTCGGGGGGTTTTTTGCCGCCCTTTTCCGGGTTGTTTCCTGGTTCTGTGGTCCTGGCTCGCTTCTTCCTCCCCTGTTCACAGGCTTTGTTCCCGGTATGGGTCTGTTTGGGTGCCCCTCCCTCCTTGGTTGGGGTGCGGTTCTGTGGTGCTCGTGCCTCTGCGAGTCCCTCCCTCCTGGCTGCGGGTTGTCTGTGGTTTCCTGCTGCTTGGTCCTCTGCTCTCCTTCGGGGGTTTGCTTGGGCCTGCTGTTCCTCCTGCGTGGTCGGGTGGCTTGACTCGGGTCCTGGCTTCCCGGTTCTGTTGGCGTTTGTTGTCCTCATTTTTTGCGGTTTGCTTGGCTCCTCTCCGGCGTTGCTGGGTTGGGGCCTTGTGGTGTTGGTCTGGGTGCTGTGCTCCCTGGGCTTTCTTTTTCCCGCTGCTCCTGCCCTTGCTGCTGGCCTGGGTGTGGGGTTCCTGGTCGGTCCTTTGTCTTTTGGGCGCCTTCTTTGTGCTGCCCTCTGTGCCTCGATGGTCGGCTGCTGGGGTTTCCCGGTTGCTCTGTGCTCCCCTCCTGCCTTGTGTTCCATCCCTTTGGGGTTGGGGTTTTCAGGGCTTGTGGTCGGTTTCTCTGTTCCCGACCTGGTTGTGTCTTTGTTGCTGGTTTCCGGTCTTGTTGGCCTCTCCTTGTTTGGTGGGCTTTCGGCTGGGTTCTGGAGTTCCGTCCTGTCCCTGTCTTTTGGGTCGGGTTTTCGGTCCTGTTCGGCTCCTGGGTGCTTGTTGCCTCCTGGGCCTTCTCGGGGGGGGGTTTCCTCCTCGGTTCTCTTGGGCTCGTGTCCTTTCTTTTGCGAGTTTGGCCGTGTTTCTGGCCTGTGCTTCTCCTTCCTTTTTGGGCTGGGTGCTTGTGCCTGCGCTCTGTTGGCCGTTCCTTCTTTGGCTTCTTCCGGGTTGTCTCGTCTTCCTGGTGGCTCTGCCTGGCCCTGTGTGTCCTTCCTGCTGGTTCTGGCCTGGGCGGTCTTCTCCGGTGGGTTGTTTTGGCTGGTCTTGGTGTCCTGGTCCTGGTCCCGGTACCGGTTGCCTGTTTTTCGGGTTGGCGGCCTCCTTTCTTTGGAGCCCTGGCCTTGTTTCTTTCTCCCCGGTCCTTGTCCCTGCTGTCTTGTTCGGGGTTGCGGGCCGGATGTTGCCTGCGGTCTTCCTTTCCTCCTTCTCGGTGCTCCCTTGGGTGACTGCTTTGTTGTGGTTTCCTGGGTGTGCTTCTGCGTGCGGAAGGCCGGGTTTCTGCTTTGGTATTCTCCACTTGTTTATTATGAAGGTGTCGAGGACGGAGGGACCTGGGGGTAATGTCCTATTACATATGGTAATCTTCATTACTCCGGGTCCCGTAGTCCTCGACACCTTCATACGCCCCTCCCTCCCTCCCGGGCGGCCGGCCTTCCTGTCTGGGCTTGTTAGTACAGGAGGTCTGCTGGGTAAGTACTGCTTATGTACTCCCGGGGGGAGGGGCAGTATTAGTGTCCCAGCATGCCTCTTGTTGTTTTTTTCTGTCGGGAGATGGACATCTCCACTTGTTTATTATGAAGGTGTCGAGGACTACGGGACCCGGAGTAATGAAGATTACCATATGTAATAGGACATTGTACTCTATGTCACTGCACTCTATGTCACTGCACTCTATTCTATACCACCCAACTCTACACCACTCTACTGCACTCTACGTCACTCCGCGCTATGCCACTGTAATCTACTCTGCCCCACTGCACTCTAAACCACTGCACTCTAAGCCGCACTACTCTACATTTCTTCACTCTATCCTGCACCACTCCCCTCTACCCCCATGACTTCAATCTACTCTGAAACAATCTACTCTACACCACTGCTCTCTAAGCCACTTCACTATATGCCACTCTACTCAACTCTTCGCTGCTCCACTCTGCGCCACTCCACTCTATGCCATTACACTCTATGTAGAATGTAGCAATGCACATTAAAGTGGCATAGAGAGCAATCTACGCTGATCCACTGCACTCTTCTCAACTCTGCACCAGTCTATTTTACGCCACTCTACTCTGTCACTGCACTGTCCACCAATGTATCTAGACCACTTTACTCAAAATCAATGCACTCTACGCCACTACACTCTATGCCAATCTACTCTGCACCACTGTACTTTATAACACTTTACTCTCGGCCACTCTACACCACTCTCTGGCACTACAGTCTATGATGCTCTACTCCATTAAACATTACTCCACTCTGACACTCTACTCCACTCAATGCTACTCTATGACACTACTTCACTCTAAAACACTCTATGAAAACCTCTCTGTGCCACCACATGGCCATTTACTCCACTCTATTCTCTGACACACTACTCTTCTCTACTCCCCTACTCCACGCCACACCTCTCTATGCCACTCCACTCTATCACACTGTATCCGACTCCACTCTATGGCACTCTAATCCACTCTATGCCATTCCACTCTACAACACTACTCTCTACCAGGGGCGGCTCCTCCATTAGGGTGGAGGAACGTCGCACCACTGCTTTCTCGCAGTGCGAGAACCAGAAATATAAAATGCTAAAACTACCATTTTATGTTTCTGCTTCTCGCACTGTGAGAAAGCAGAAGAGTTTGGTTGGGGACGGGCGGGCGGGTCTGCTCGAGGGCATGGGAGGAGTGGCTTGCCCAATGCTGCGGGCCTTGTTTGGTCGGCCCTCTGGCGCTAACCAAACCAGCCATGCGCACTCTCCCTTTTCCCCATGAAGGCTGCATGCAGCCTATGATGGAGAAATAGACGCCTGGCTGGTCGGTGCCCCCACCAATCACAACACTGCCGTTACAGCGTTTTGATTGGCTTAGGGGAGGGAGGCTGCCTGCTTCCTGTTCCTGCCCAAGGCAGGAGAGCAAGAAAACGTGGGACCCGGCCAGGAGCTGAGCCAGCGCGGGACCCAGGAAGGTACGTTTATTTTATTTTTTTAATTAACCCCCGCGCGACCCACCCACCAGAGATTCATGCTGGCCGCGACTGCTCTCTACCACAATCTACTCCGCTCTATGCCACTCTACTCTGCAACACTACTCTATGCAGCACCCTAAACACCCTCCACTCTGCACCCCTCCACAACACTATATGCCACTCCATTCTATGACACTCTACTCATTTCACAACACTCTATGCCACACCTCTTTAAGCCACTCCATGACACTCCATACTGCTTAACTCCACTCTACACCACACCACTCCATGACTCTACACCACTCCAAAATACTCCACTGTACAACACAACACTCTATGCCACTCTCCTTTACATCACTAACTTTTAGCCCCTCTGAACAGCAGTCCCGCTGGTGCACAATATGGCTAAAACATATTGACAAAGCCAATAACTCTTGTATAGGCAAGAACTATTGGCTTTGCCAATGCCTGTTCTTGCAATTAGAAAATAAGGGGCGAGGAGCTTTGTCGACTTCCTTCCTGATGAAGAGTGGTCCTTTGCCATGCATTGCTTTGTGTGATACAAAACAGCTTTTAGAGGGATCTTTTCACAACCGGTAACCAGTGTAGCTCCCTCAAAGCAGGGGAGATGTCCGCTTGTGGCTTTACATGTAGGTGCAATGCTCCATGTATTTTGGGGGCACACAGGGTACAGTCAAACTATTTTCTATGGTTCATACCGACTCCTATAAATCACGTACGGGGAGACACATCTGGTGCAAAACAAGGTGTACTGGTGGACAGAGGAGATGCAGTGAATCATTTATGTGGGGAAACTAATTATGTACTGCAGGTATAGCTGCACAATAAATCATGCACTAAATACACAGCCGAAGCAATGAACCATGCACTAGAGACGCAGTGGTGCAAAACATTATGCAACCATGTCAATTACTACAATAGACCATATATTGCAGGATTAAAAATTCTACGTTAAAACATGAACTTGAGGCACAACTTAGCATTAAACCGTGCACTGGAGACAAAAGTGGTGCAATGAACCATGTATAAGGGGACACACCAGGAGCGACAAACCATTTATTGGGGGACAATGCACGTGCAATAAATCATGCACAGGGGCAACACATGGTGTAATAAATTACATAGTGGGGACACAACAAGTTGCTATCAAAGTTTGCATGATGTTGTGCAAACAAAAATTATTGGGAGATACACCTGCTGCAATGAACTTGGGACATGGCCCGTGCATTAAAGCATTGCTGCAGGGCTACACATGTTCAAAAAACCATGTGCTGGAGGGACCAGATGCCATAAATGATATCCTGGGAGAAACAGCTGGTGCAATATATCAAAAAGTGCGGAGCACTGAATGGTTATAAATCATGCCCTGCAGTAGCACACCTGCTGCAAGATTCATGTGCATGGTGATAAACTAAACAATGCATCAAGAACTGGGGGTACAAATGGTGCTATAGGCCATGATTTGGGGGACATACGTGGTGGAATATATCCAGTAGGGGCTGGTGGCCCCCTAAAGTGGTCAGGCTGAAATCACAGGCCCAAGTGGAATCCGTGCACAAACCCAGTACCGTCCGGCTCACAGAACCCACGCTCGAGCTGAGCTCCGAAAACACCCCCATGCAAAACACACAACCTTGCCCAAAATATGGTAATGACCGGATGACAGAGGCCAAACATACGGTGAAGTTGAGGCCCATAATGCGAAGTCACTGCACACAACACCTCCATGACTCAGAGAGTCCATGCTCCGTAGGGTCTGCTGGCGCAGGCTGATAGCAGTAGTCGCTTCTCATGAGCTAATCCAGACGCTGCTTCCATCAGCATGACAGCAGCACCAGGATTGGCTTGAGCAGGCCAAACCAATGCTCCTTATAAAACAGGGGAGGCTGCGGCTGTAATCCCCAGTTTAGATAGGAATGGCCTTAAGTGCGCATGTCGAGTTGGTCCTAGAAAGACACCTATCCAACCAGACACGCGCACTAACACAGCACTTAAGTGCAGACCCAGCCAGCTTGCTAGCCGCCATAATTAAGCTCCTCCTCAGCCAGCAAAGAGCACACTCATGATTCACATCCACATGCAGTGTACACCCGACCCGCCCATGGCAGGACAACTGAAATAAAAAACAAGCGGTAGCCATTGGGTCCTGTAGATTCTAATTGTATTTAACATTTTTAATATGGGGGCAACTAATACAGGGGTCAATGCCCTTTCACCCTCATAGAAGGACCGCCCCTGAATAGATCGTGTATTTGGGTGGCACACTTTCATATTCAGGATGCCAAGATGTTTATTGTATTGTATTGTATTAATTCTTATAAAGCGCGATTGCTGCCCAATGGGCGTCCAAGCGCTGAGCATAGAGACAGGGCTGGTGAGAGCGGGATGGTTAGAGCTCAGAGGACCTTGCAAACAGGAGGGTCTTACACTGTTTACGGAAGGAGAGCAAGTTCGAATTGGACCGGAGTTGTAGAGGCAGTGAGTTCCACAGCTTCGAGGCGTTTAGAGAGAACATCCTTCCTCCGGTCCGAGCTCTCCTTACTTTAGGTACCACGGCCAAGAAGGCATCCGTCGACCGAAGGGTTCTCTTTGGGTGGTAGTGGGTGACTAAGTTGGTATTGATTGCGGGGCCTGTTTTCCAGAACGCCCGATGGGCAATGCATAATGCTTTGAATGTCACTCTCTGCCTTACTGGCAGCCAGTGTAGGCTTTTCAATGCGGGTCTGGCTGACTGGGTACGTGGGATTTGTAGCAGGGTGCGGGCTGCGCAGTTCTGAACCACTTGTAACTTTCGTAATGTCATCTCGGGGGCTCCCACGTACAGGGCGTTGTTCGAGTCTAGCCGGGACTGAATCAAGCCTTGCATTGCTATTTGTTTGGCTTCCATAGGCAGAAGAGGTAAGACTTTCCTCAATATTCTGAGCAAGCCAAAGCAAGTAGCGGAGAGTTTAGTGGCCTGAGTGGAGAAGGAAAGGTTTTTGTCGAGCCATACTCCTAGGCTTTTTACACTTTCCTTAGGAGTAGGAGGGGTTCCCAGGCAAGGAGGCCATAGGGAGGTGAAAGACACTGGCAGTGCTGGGCCCAGGAGCATGAGCTCAGTTTTATCTCCATTAAGTTTTAGGGAGGAGGATGTCATCCATACCTTGACATCCTCTACACTTCATCAGCCCTTCAGATATTTTGTTTAGGGAGTATTATGTGAGAGATATTATTTAGCATATTAATCTCAGTGAAAAATCAACGTAAGTCCTTTGTGTTCAAGTAAGCGTCACGCAAGTGCCCCACGCAGATCGATCCGCAGAGGGGGAACCAGTTCGGTCTGTGAAGTGGGGCCACAGAGGAGGGTGCTCCTGCCTTCTCACCCCCATGTAAAGTGCATCTCTACCTCCACCGGTCGCCTCTCAGAAGGCATCACCTCAGGCTGGTGAAAACTCAGCTCTGCCACCGCATATCCCTCTTTACGTCCTCTTCCGCTTGAGAGTAGCAACTTCATGTGGGCACGCAAACTTCTCAAAACTTGCCAAGTTTCCTACTTTTCTAAGATCCTGTTGATGGTGTGTGAGTGAGCGGCACTTCATGCATGGGGGTATTATTGAAATGTGGAGAAAGTCGCAGAAGCAACTTTGCTCTTTTTGTTCTTCATAAAGCAACACATTGTTAATAGTAGTTTGTGACTGCACTCACAGTTATAAGTAAAAGTAATCACATTACAAATAGCCTTTATTGATCCATGTCAGCGAGGCCTCATTTATCGTTATTTCAAATCTTCGGGCCTGATTCACAAAGGGCCTCCGCACTCGTTGCGGAGTCTCTGCCTTCGAAGCTGAATAGCCGCAATCATTGAGGAGATTTCGCTCCGAGGGATGAGACTCTCCCATGTCTGAGGGGTCTCCGTCATGAGTGTGGGGCCTCTGCCATGAGTGAGGAGGCCCTTTGTGAATTAGGCCTTAAAGTTCAACTTTTATTTCATTTAAACAGTTTTATATAGCGCTGGCTAGACCCAAAGGTATCAGAGCGCCTTACAAGGGTTGGAAGAGGAAGCAAATTGCAATATTACATTAGTACAAAAAGGAAAAGCGTGAGAAAATATGAACAAAATGTAAAGAACAATAAATACAGGGACAACAAAAAAAGAAGTACATTTAGTCCATGACCAGGCTTTGGATAGTTGTGAAAGCGTGGGTGGCCAGGGATGGTGGGGGGAAGTATGGAGGTAGGGTGGAACCGAGGAAGGAGATAGGAGAGGAGCTAGAATGTAGGAGTAGTCATTGATTATATGAGAACTAGTAGAAGGCGGGTGGAAGTATATGTGAGGGAGAGAGGCGTGGGGTAGTAAGTCAGGTGTAATGTGGTGAGAAACATAGAACCATCATGGGCAGGTTGTGAGACCCTGTTAGGTGTCAGGATTAAGGACCCCAGTATTTGTAGAGAAGGTGTCGCTTGAGATCTTCAAGTGTTGAAGAAACGTAGAGACCCAGGACCCTTGGAACTCTATGGGTAGGTGCTATTCATGGCGATGAACTAGACCATCCCCCCATTCAGTACTCATTGTCCACTATGCCTCGGGATGGATTTAGAAAATGTTTGAAGGAAGGGATTGAAGCGGTCAGGTGCTGTCAGGGACAGAATACCAGCACTCCTTTAATCTTAATGGGAGAGTACCAGCACTTCTCAGCACAGGTGCAATAGTATTAACAGAGAGCATCTACACTAAGTAGAAAACAGGTAGGAAAGTGAGTATCGACAATTTTATATTTCCATTTCAAGCGTTATTTGTGATTAATGCAGACATTAATATGTATCTCATTCTAATGCAGTCTGGAACGTCTGTACAATAAGATATAACTGCTTTCGCAATGTGTGTAGCTCTGAATGCATTCACGCATTTTAATAATAAAGATGTGAAACAGAGGCATCTCTGGGGGAGGGGGCGCGGGGGTTATGCAGTGGCGTAGTTAGACCTTGTGCCGCCCATGGCGGTCGCTGCGATTGCCGCCTGTCGCGGCCGCATGTAAGGGGGGGATGCTGGCGATTGGAGCTTGACACCCTGCAACGGCCGCAGGGAAGAGCAGCCGAGGAGGCCACCGCCCCAAAACTGCCCCTCCCGCCACCCCTTGCTTCGCCAATGGGGTTATGGGCCTTTTCTCTCTGCAACAGACAAAAGCTCATATTTTAAAACTATAAGGAAGAATGAAAGATGAGGAGATGGAAAAGCAAAGGATGATGAAGGTTGAAGTGAAAGAAAGGGGAAGGTAAGGGACAGTGAAAGAAAGGTGGGTGGGTGGATGGTTGAGTAGGTGGATGGATGAGGAAAAGGATAGTGAATGAATAGGACGATGGATGGATGAAAGGATGGCAGAGTAAATGGAAATCTGAGTGGATGGAAATATGGACAAATGGATACATTTACAGATAGATGAAATACTTTATTTGAAGGTAAGTAAGTCAAAGGATGGATGTACAGGTGGTTAGAAGTATGGATGGATGCATGCATAGATCATAGTTGCGTACTTATGGACGGAGAAGGATTGAATGATGAATGAATGAATGGATGAATGGATGACAGAATGTAATGGTGGACCAGTGGGTATCAGCAGGTAGATTGAAGGGTGAAAACATGAATGGATGGATGCTTGAATGAAAGGGACACAGCAAACTCTTCTAGGGAGGGTTAAGCTCACGTACTTCGCTTGCGTGGTGCCATCAATGCTTTGGTTCAAAGTGGGAGTTCTTTTCAATTTCTGGTTACCCCCTCGGTGTGAAATATAAGCCAATAAATTGGATTAAGCCAAAACTAAAACTACATAAAATCAGAATATACATTTATATATTCTACGGTTAAGTTTTTGGTCTAGCTGTGATCTTGAGACTTGAACGGTGAAACACTGAAGCACATCTGTGATTTTCATCAAGAAACATAATGTCATTTTTAATGGAAACAAACTACGGGTCCTGTCAAAAATAAAAAAAGAGATACATTTCCGTCCCCGAAACTGAAACATTTGGTCTATTTGTGAATGTAGGAAGTGGAATGTATAATGGACAACAATAGAAGCCATTTCGACCCCCAAAATAAACAAAATCAAAAATCTGAATACGAAAATCAAAATTTCAATAATCTTCCTATTTGTGGTTGTAAGAAGTGAGTGTTCACTGCGGGATATAAAATAATAACTGATTTTGTTCCATAAAGTGGGTTTTGCCATTTTCACTAAAAACACTACAGCGCAAAAAACGGATAACTGTATATTACCTTTAGTCCTCAAAGTTTGTCAGTTTATGTCATCAAGAAAAGTGAACGGTCAGTTTGTGATGTAAAAACAACCGAGTAATTAAGTCCAGGAAAAGTAAAAAATGTATATCCAGACAAAGCTACGCAAGCTCTAATAAGAGTGAAACACATGTCCAGATTGGCTTGGATGCTATTTTACAGATCCAAGACTGTAATACGTGCCTAGAATGGTAAAAGGCATTTATCATTTTTTAGCTTGGCATGGATGGCACTAGCTAATCCTATGCCTAATGACTTTGCTGCAAAAATGACAAAGCAGATTGTCGCTTTTCTAGCTTGGCATCAATGGCACTATGCAAATCTTATGCATAAAACCACTGCTAAAAAAACAGACAGCTTTAGACTATTGGTGGTGTTGTAGATAGGGGCAGCTCCTCTGCTAACGGGGAGGAGCGTCGCCCCATTGCTTTCAGCAGTGCAAAAAAGGAAAAATAAAATGAAAATAACACAATGTTATTATCATTTTATTTTTCTCTGCTGAGACAGGTTTGCGGGTCAGGGCCTGGCTGCTCATAGAGAAGGGGGATGAGTGGTTGGGCACTTTCTAGGAGCGCATGACGGTTTGGCCGGTTGTCTTGGGCCAGCCAAACAGTCATGCGCACTTTGCTTGTTCTACACCAGGCTGTATTTCAGCCTGGGTGGAGAACATGCAGAGGATCATAGTCCAGGTCACAATGCTACTGTCATGGTGACAGCAGCGTCGTGATTGGTTTAGGAGAGCCTGGGTTCTTCCTGCTTCCGTTCCGGGACTTGTTGGTAGGGAAGTGGAGGCCAGCCAAAGAAGTAAGTGATTTTTTTCTACACCCCATCCCCCACCTCGCCACCCCCGATCCATGCCAGCTGCAACTGGTTGTAGAGTGTTCCATATAAGGGAGATGTCCTAAATCTTGGGAACTGGCCAGAGTTACCCTACTTGCTTTTTTGGATAATTATGTGGCAGTCTAAGCCTGAAAGGATATTCCGTTTATACTTATATATGTTCATTGAACAAAATGAAAGGTTAAAGTGGCGTTATAATTAGGAACCATCCTGGGCATGCACTGCTAAATTCCTTATGTATTACATAATTAATGACTTGTTCTATGATACCGTTGATAACATCAATGCAACATCTAAATTGCATCATTGATGGCAACACTGAGCATGGCGGGGTGCAATTTATATTCACTTTAGGGCTTGAGTTATAGTTACTTGTGTTAGGTCATTGGGCTTTTGGGCTTACACAGTAAGTATTTCATTTGGATTGTGAAAAATCCCTACATTAATTTCAGCGTGGCTTGCCTCTGAAAAGGCCCAGTCTGCCTAGTGCTTGTGCAAAATTCCAACACAAGCGCTGGAAAAAAAAGTTCCTGTATTTAATACATTTGTGTATGGAAGCATAAAGTTGATATTTTAGTTA